>NC_061465.1:11380223-12757947 GCF_022581195.2 Helicoverpa zea | reverse complement strand
GATTTCAAAAATATTCGGATTTCGTGTTCAGAGTGCACTATGGAACCAGCTGGAACTACTCCCACTGCTGAGCAAACTTAGAGCCCAGACCCTGGAATTGTCCTTTCTACAAAAAAAATCCATTCATGTTACCACCGATTGGAATGTGCTATTCACAACAGTGGACTTTATTCTATTCACCTCAGATCATTTACTTGATCTGAGCTATTCACCTTCTTCGGTATTTTAAAATCAACAGGAGTAAGATCATTTTTTGATTACCTATGTTAATATTTTCGGAAATATCGTTCCAAAAGTTAAATGCCCGGGAGCAATCATTACTCAAGCGCATCCTGCCAAGAGCGCGCGGGGCCACGCTCCCTGTAGGGTTCCGTAGTTTCCCGATTATGGCTCACACCTATGAACTCAGAAACTATCTCAACAGCACGAAGTAGCGCAAAGTACAGTGACATCTCTCTTCCCGAGAGATGTCTTACTGCGCTCTGTACTTTGCGCTCAGGTTACTAATTTGTAAAAACTAGATGAAGTAGGTATGTTTGATTTTCGGTGGTAATTTTGGGCTGTGTGAACCGATTTTTATCATTCTTTTTTGATTTGATACGTTCCGGATTACCTACAAAATTATGTAAGTAAACTTATTTTAGGAAAAATTTAAAAAAGTAGCGCGCGGGTATTCATTAAGGCGCTGAATGCCCAAATTGGCTTGTCTCAAACAATTTTTTGGCCAAATCTATACAGTTTTTGACGACTAAAAGAATATATATTAATCTTGAACATATTTCTGAGAAACCTGTTAATTTCAAAACACGTTCTCGAAAAGTTTTCTCGATAAGAAAAATATCATACCTCTCAAAAAGATCTTCCAACAAAAATATCTGTATTACTTATCAACGTCCATTGACACATACTTATTGTAACATTAACGAGTCCATAAGTAAATACAGAACTTGGTTAATTTTTATTTTTGACTACTGAACTCATGTTAAAGCCATTTATATGTATGTTACGAAGGTCGCAGCAACAGGCTTGTCAGTGTTTTGTGTGGTGTCAGCATCCTTGCTGAACCACGCAAGTACAACAGACAATCAATCAGTACGCGCTGCAGGATAACGAGAAGCCAAAGTAAGAACGTCGATTTTATGTTTATATGCCAAAAGATATTTATTTTATTAACTGAAGCTTTTTTCACTTATTAGGTACGTTATTGATCAATCTTTGAGTAGGTATTTAGTTTTAATAGTTTGGAAATCTGTGTGCTAGCCAAATCGTGTTCATATAGATTTTTAATGTATTTATTGCTTATCCTGTGATAATTATAATGATGTTGGACTCGTTTCGTATAAATCTGGTGCTTCAAACCTTACAGACAGTGAGTACAGACAGTGAGTACAGTGAGTACAGACAGTGAGTACAGACAGTGAGTACAAAAGTGCTGATTTATCTACCGGATTTGAATAAACGTTTTTGAGTGTGTTAATTCCTACACGGTTCTTACAACCTGTATACATATAGTTATCTGAACATCAAACCTTGTATAAATTCACTTAATGAGATAGCTTGCTATCTGCAGATCAAAGTTTTCCAAACTTGGTTCAGCCATTTGAGTCAGAAGTACTTCTCCTTCTACAAAAAGACCCACAAGCTTTCTTAACATTTATATAAGAGTATTATGTGCAATTTAAATTAGGTAGCACGGAAGTCTTTATTTTTTTTTAATTCAAGCGCACGTGTCTATAAGGTAAACTTTTATCAAAAATAAATTTTATATCATGAGCATTCAACTTATTCTCTTTTAAGTTCAGAGATTGTTAGGAAACTTCCGTGTTTTGCCCAATCTGACACTCTGGAAACTCCACTAAGCAGTGACTTGCTGACATTGAAAATGTTCATATTGCTCTTTAGCCTAACCAATAGAATACAAGGAGTGACTGTCTATCTGACCCCTTCAATCAAAATGACTTGAGCAAGACTGGTTGTCAGGATTCCCTTGTCCGTGTGTGTAACGACTTGTATGTTATGACAGCAGGTTAACATGCTTTATGGAATGTGACAAAACAATCCACGCATCGACCGCGCCGAGTGTGGCAGCTAGGTAGGTACCTACTGGCTGACACCAACGTTATAGCACTCAAACTCATCTTAAACAGGACATGGATGCTGTTTGTATTGGTCAGCATTTGTACGTCCACGATATATATAAACGATAAAAGTCATTTAGTTATATTATGGTCGGAAGTGAAGTGAGGCACGCTCAGAGTGCGAGCACTGACACTGACATGCAGGGCACCGCTGCCCTGAGCCAGCACTGCTCCCCTGAGCCAGCACTGCTCGCCACACGGTCGAGTCACTGCTTGTCGAACATTCTCTCTACATAGAAGCCATATTAATCTATTTGTTGCTGTCGGGGCAGGTTCAAATAAGAAAGTCTAAGTAAAAACCTTCTCGGATGAAGTAAGGGTAAGCAACGATAAGTTGTTATCAGTACTTATTTAACATTCGAAGATATTTTAGGTAGGTATGTTGAAAAAAAATCCATAGGTACACACACACACCAATCTATATAATCGGCTGAGTGCTTACTGACTACATAACGCCCGACAGCGTCGCTGATCAGCTCCGCCGAGCACTCGAACTGCTCGCACCCTGAGGAGTTACACCTTCACTGGTTAGGTTTACTTATCTTTGAACATGAAGTGTGTCACTGGGCGACGATTGTAACATGTAAGTGGGGCTCGAATAACACAACCGAGTGGCAACAAGTAGACACGAACCAGTGGCGCATCGGATCACTGAACTCAGTTCCGCGTTGTCGACGTGACATCGGCGCGCGGCGCGGGCTGGCCGCGAGCCGCCTGCAGCGAGCGGCGCGCGCCGACGCCCTGCGCGTGTGTGCGCCGCGCCACTCACGCAGCTATGTGCGCGCTCCTACGGCCGACTCCATCTTCTCTTTACTTCCATCTATTCCAAACGTGCGTATTAACAGCCCGACATTTTCCGAATCACGTTACGCGTCGAAACGGAACATACACGTTGAAAAAGTCAAATGGGCCTAATCTAAGTGTGCCTAAACGAAAAAAATATTAAGCACAGCTGGCGGAGAACTAGTGAGCAATCCGAGTGCACTGGTCGGCGCAGGCTGGCGAGCTCGGCGGCAGCGGCGCGGCGCACGCCCATCGGCGAAGACTCCAAAATAAACAGCGTTTGGAGGGTAGTGGGTGAGGGTCGGCGCAGTATTTATAGCGCGTCCTCATTGAGGCGCGCCGTGTTTACTGCGCCGCTATATCCGTGCGGCGAGTAAACACGGGCGCGGGCGCGGTCGATCGATGCTCACCTGCCCGCCAGGCGGCCGGCACGCCGCTAGCGGGGGCGCGGGCGCGGCATGCGGCGGGCGCGCGGCCGGCGGCAGGCGAGGCGAGGGCTGCACGGGGACGGGCCGCGGTCGGGGCGCGACTGACGCGGCGCGCCGGCTCCCGTGCCGCGCGCCGCCCGCGCCTGCGCGCACTGCCCGCCTCTGGATTTCCGCAAATGCGGTCACCCGGCCCGCCCGCCCCGCGCCCGCCGCCCGCCCCGCCCGCGCCCTGGCGTGACCGGGCGCTGTTCCTCTGCCTAGCTAGCGTATGAATGAATGCGGATGGCGGAACATGAATTGATCACACTGAACACAAGAGCCTATGGAATGAGAGCCTGACTGACACGCTGACGAGTGGAGCTGAGCGCCGCAGCTGCAGCAGCTGGGCAGCCGGAGCCGGCACGAGGCGGCGTGCTGTGCCGCGCGCATGCGGCCACTTTGACCAATGACTAAACATTTGTAATATAAAGCCAACCATATAACCAATGTTTATGGATTTAATGTTGTAACTGTTGACATTTTCGTGCTTTCGTACGACCATTTCCCTTTAGATACAAACGTTGCCCCAATTAATAATAATTTGTTTGTGGTGGGCGCGTTCACAATCATTCAGCACACTTGCACACATCGACAGAAATCGAAGCCCCGAGCGCACCAGCTATACGACACTCGCTCCGACAACATCAAATTCTATACCCAATACATAAGTACGAGTGACATGTTCTGCAAGTGGCAAGGAATTATTCCAACACATACTACAATTTCAATACATAAAGGAAACAAAATGTTCAAGTGTAACATTAGCTAGATCGACAAAATATAAAATCCCTATGAGAGTACAGTAATATTGGCATGGTAGGCTCGGGTGGCGTGTCACACAGGCAGGCTACGCGGCTACGGCGCGGCGTAGCAGGTGCCGCTACGGCGGGCTCTACATGCTACGCGTTGCTACGCCGCCGCCCCGCGTAGCCACCCTTACGAGTTTGTCGCATGTCGCTCCGCTGTAAGGGGCCCCCGCCGAAATGCTTTCAAACAAATAATATTCGGTCGGACTTATGTGCGTTTCTTTGTTCCACCCTTACATCATAACTTGTAGACCGTACAGACCGCGGAATGTGTACAATAAGTGTAACCATTCAGATGTGTTTATAACATATAATTCTTATTTCAAAGCCCTAGCTTAGTCTTACCAAGAGGTATATTGTTGCCCGGGTATCTGGGTTGAGGAGGTGGGATATGCAGTCGCTCAAAGTTGAGAAAAAAGATAGATGGTCGTGTCGAGTAAAATTGTGATAGAAACATGAAAACAAATCAGCCAGATGTGTATCGACTTGAAGACGTTTATGTTGGTACAGTAGCCGAGAGCCACTAGGAGCAAGAGCACAGGCGACCAGGTCATCTTCAATCACACTAATATCACAAAGGCGACAGTTGCTGAGTGCGAGCTGCGGAATGGATTCGATGAAGCTTAATTTCCAGTGATAGTTTATACCCACATCAGAATAACATACAGACTAGTTTTGATGGTTGCCTGCAGGCGGCAGGAGGATGCTAGTTGCTACATCACTACAAAGTATAAAACGAAGTCGCTTTTTCTGTCCCTATACCTACCTTTGTACTTACGCTTAACTCTTCAAAACTACGCAACCGATTTTCATGGGTTTTTTTAATGAGACAGAGTGTTTTAAGAGAAAGGTTTATGTGTATTAATACATAATACCTACATACATAATATAGTAGAAATATACCTTAGAGGTATATAATTTTTAGAGGTTACCGAGTACACAATATAATGAGAGCAATGTGTTGCACAAAAGGCGGCGCACGAATGTTGGTAGCGGTGGTGGAGCGGCGCCGCCTGCGGGGACGCGCCGACGCCCGACGCGCCGACGCTGGACACGCTCGTCCAGGCACGCTAACAGCATAAACGTGCCCGAACTTTAGCAATATTACTGCAATCGCTTTTTTTTTGTCGATTCGATTTTGATGAAATCTTGGTTAGAGAGAAAAGAAACCCTGAGACAGGTTATACTTAGCTAGGCTATAAGTATCAGGTTTATCCAGGCGCATAGGTACAAGTTCTCCATGGACGAAGGTGAAAAAAGACAGAAAACAAATTATGACCAAGAGAAGGTTGAGAATAGCATTACTATTGAATGGTGGAGTTGTAGGGAACCTCCAAGAGACTAAGAGATCCGTAGTGAAGCAGAGTCGGCAGGCGTAGGCGTAGCGAGACAAAGCGGAACAGCGCGAGGGAGGGGGCAGACGGCGCGGGTCAATACCGGCGAGTGAATGGAGTGCGGGGGGTGGCGAGGGGGAGGGCGAGGGGGAGGGCGATCGATGGGCGGCGGGTGGCGTCAGTCGAGGCCGGCGCGCCGCGCGGTGCTGAGGTGTCGCCCCCGCGACCGCCGGCGCACGGCCGCAGGTGAGCGCCCCCCCGCGATCGATCGCGCCGCCCGCCGCCCCGCGCCGACCCCTGCGCCTTCTACAACTATCGTGGACATACTCTATTGGGGCCCCGCGATCAATACATCGATCATTCCAAGCGCTTGCATTGCTCGCTAACAAGCAACGAGGTGATTCACTCAAGCCGCTATAATGTTACTCATTTTCACCAATCTTCATTGAGTGGCCTATAGAATTATATGCATAGCTTAACTAAATCATACTAGGGCTTCCTAAAATTCTTGTAGTCTTCATAAAAGGCTTGAGCGCCACATATTTCGCTGAGCCGGGTGCGAAGCCTCGCGCCGGGTGTCACCTGTGGCACCTGCGGGCCCCGCCGGCCCCGGGGCGCAGGCGAAGCCCCCCGCCCCCTGCCCCCGCCTCCCCGCCCGCGCCGCCGCCCCGTGCCTGTATGCACATCGGGTATTAGAATTTCAGTTAGGTTCTGTAGCTCAGTAGTTTCGCTCCTCAAGTATTGGGATCTCATGTTAGAGTTGAAGTGCATAGGCGCGTCCGCGGTGCAGTGAGGCGGCCTGGGCCGGTGTGTGTGAGTGCGTGGGCCGGGGCGGCGCGGGCGGGGAGGGGGCGCGCTGCAGCTGCAGGGAGGGGGTGGCTCCCGGTGGCTCCTCGCTCCGAACATCATAGGATACCATTAGCTATATAGAATCACCCTATACCTCCAGCAACGGGCTCACTTTTCAAATTCCCTTGTGTGCAGAATGCGATGGTTACGTTCATGTATTGAAAAAACATGTTGCCTAAAAAAGAAAAACTTATGTTGGCTGGCAGATACTCAGCTTATTCTTAATGGCGTGACGAGGAAATAGTCCCTTATCTGAGTGATAGCATGTGCCACGCGCCAGAGTACTTACCATTTGATAAGTTGTTCGGTATTGTAAACACTAGATGATTTACATAATAATATTGTAGTTAGGTAGGTGGCAGGCGCGTGTGGGCTGCTGCAGGCGCCGGGAGCCGGCCGCGCCGCGCTCCGCACAGGTCAGTCGCCGCCGCTCACTGTTGTCATATACAAGGAAACGCATCTCAGTCTCGAACTTTATCCACTTACAGCAAATAATGCACTCTCACCAACTTACCTATATTTTACTTGTCACTGGTCAGTTTATTCTTTAGGTAACTGAAAGGTAGCAATTTGTATTTCGATCACGCCACGCCAACCGGTTATTTTAGGTACCACTCTGGTACCTAAAATAAAAGTGAAAACAATTGTTGTATTAGGGTAGGTACACTTAGTCGGGAGTTTTTTTTTTTCATCCCTACCCTAACGTTTAGTATATTGTTATATAGGTATTTCATGAATAAAGCTTTACTTAAATCAGTTTTACTTGCCAAAAATCTTAAACCAATCAAGTTCAAAATCATTTTCCAAGAAAAACTTCAACATCTGAGTTTTTTTCATACTTTTTAAACATACAAGGTGGTAAGCTAAACATAGTTAAGCCTTGCCCATTCAGGGTGATTTGTTGACTAGATAGAATTTTGACATTAGCCCTATACCAATAATAACAAATTGTAATCATTTATGTACTCCCTTATTTACTCGCTCATTAACTACTCCAATATACTACCCTATGTACGATCCTGTCATGTCATACAGGGTGTGTCGCAATCACATTAAATCCTATCGCATATACTTTATATTCTATTGCGAATTGTAAAAAGAAAATAACCAAATCCATTCAGCGGTTTAGCCACAGAAGTCATTTTTCATTTTTATAATTTACAAGATCATGTGTATAGAGGAAAACTTTGTTTGTTTGGTTGTAATGGATAAACTCAAAAACTACTGGACCGATTTTAAATATTCTTTCACCATTAGAAAGCTATATTATCTGCGAGTAACGTGTGCGTTCGCGCAGCGGAATGTTGTTGAATTTAAAGATTTTAATTATGCAGATAATTAGTGTATGACATCCTATAATTGTGTATGGTAAATAAAAATTTGTGTATGCAGCCATTGTGGAGAAATTCACCAAAAACAGATTCCGCTGGGCGAACGTTGGCGAACGTTGTCCTGGCGGAACTTTTTTTAATCCATAGACGTTAGAAGAAAAGAGATGTGTCCAAAAATTAGTGTGTATTTGTGTATAATTGATTATGTATGAATGAAATCAGTGCATGCATAAACTTCGGAGAAATTCAAGTTTCCGCTACGCGAACGTTTGGCCATTAGCTAGTTTTCATATAAAGCGCTTACATAGAGAGCTGTAGATTTTTACATACGTTGTTTTGAATTTGTTTATATTTATTTAAAAAACAGATTTAGAAAAAGTCGTAGGGTTTAAAAGATAAAAATATAAACGTAAAATACACTTATTAGGTCTTAGTTCTTAAAGTATGCAGTTTGGGGTCTAGATTTTCACGTTTACACAAACCTTATAAGAGTCTCCAACATGTTGCCAAGTATCAATGATGTTCCGTTAGTAATTAAACAGGTCAGGTTTCAAAAAGCGGCGGCAAAGGCGGGAAAACGGCTAGTCAGAGATAAAGTTAGGAGTATCAAATTTTTGATCAGTTGACAGCTGTCAGTTTTCAAGGAGAATATTTCAGTTGTTTGTAGGTAATGACTGACTTTTATATGGTGTTCTAATTCTCGCACATTTTTATTCTATTTACTCTGTTTGAAAAAATCTTTTTTTTCTTTTTTTTATTAAAAAATCGACATATATTAACCAGTATATTAACGCATTTCATTTAATGTGATTGTGAACGACACACCCGATATATCTAAAAATTAATGTACATATGTGAACTTCCGGCCGTGTCGTATGGATGTTCCCTAACGTTCTTTGAGGGCTATATCCGCAAATGTATAGTTTTATATCGAAAACAGTATACGAGGTATATGTGGTGTTACAGAACAATGGAAGGCGGCGCAGGCGTGGGTAGCGTGGCGTCGCTCACCATGGATTGCGAGGACATGTTCAAAGAGATCACCAAGAAGCTGTACGGCGAGGAAACCAGCGTGGGCGTGGTGGGCGTCGAGTTCCCGGCCGCCGAGCGCGACCTCGACGACGACCTGCGGCCCGAGGAGCACATCACGGCCTGGGGGCTGGCGGCGCTCATGCAGAACGGCTTCCCGCCGCCCGGCATCCTGCAGGCCAACTTCGCGCCGCGCATCGACCCCAGCGCCGAGGACCGCTGGACGGCGGCCGAGGAGCCGCTGGCGTGGGCGCACTCGCGCATCGCCTCCTACAACCCCGCGCAGCGCCTCTTCAAGTGCGCCGACTGCGAGTGCGTCGGCTTCCTGGCGCGCGTGGCCGAGCATTGGCTGGGCACGCACTCGCAAGCGCGCGCCTTCCAGTGTCCGCTGGCGGGCTGCGGCTTCGCGTCGGGCTGGGCGCGCGGGGTGCGGGCGCATCTCGCGCGCGACCACCACTCCGACCCCGCCGCCGCCGACCACCTGCTGCGCGACAACCCCGCGCTCGACGACCTCACGCGCTACCTGCAGCGCCTCAAGAACAAGGTCGCCGCGCCCCTCTCCGCCGCGCCCCGCGCCGCCGCCCGCTCTGACGCTCCCATGTGCCGGCAGGTGGAGGCGATGCGCAGCGAGCGCCGCCCCAGCGCCGGCGACGCGGCGCCCAGCGAGGCGGCGCCGGAGCCCGGCAAGCGCTACGTGTGCGGCGCCTGCCCCTACGCCACGGACCGGCGCGACCTGTTCACGCGCCACGAGAACATTCACCGCGACGAGAAGCCCTTCCACTGCTACTTGTGCCAGAAGCAGTTCAACCGCGCCGATCATGTCAAGAAGCATTTCTTGCGTATGCATCGCGATCAGCCATACGACTTGAACCGCATCCGGCGCTCGGCATCCATCGTGAAGCCGAGCACGGCGCCCCCGGCACTGCACTACTACAGGGCGCCGGCGGGCGAGCCGCCACCCGGGCCGCAGGCGCCGGCGCCGCCGGTGGCGCCCGCGCCGCCGCCCGAGTACCGGCCGGCGCCGGCAGTCAAGCTGGAGCGGCCGCCGCTCGGCAAGTCGGAGGCGGCGCCCGCGCCCGCGCTCCACAAGGCTGCGCCCTCGCCCGCCGCCGCTGCCGCCGCTGCCATCCGCCGCAAGGTTTATGTTATTATATATTATCATGAGATCTCATGATCCATTTCCTAGTATTATACATAGGTACATATAAATATCTAGGTATAGGTATTAAATTCATTTATTCAAGTGACCATGACTCATTTTGTTAGTAACAATTTTTACTTAATTACTACACATGTTAGTAGATTATAAAACAAAGCATCTTAAGGCTGGAAACAGTGCTCGGCCGACGGTCAGTGCTGACCGTACTTCCCGACCGAATCACATATAAAATCACGCGCGTACCGTCAGCGTAGCTGTGTGCGCGTTCATAGACTTGCACAATTATAGCTACGTTACTGCACTGTTCACACTGTCACTGTTTCCAGCCTAACTTAACAGTCTGCATCAAATCACCACTGCAGGTCTGAATTGCATTATACACTGCATTATGAACAGTTCAACCGACTTTCCAAAAAAAGAGGAGATTCTCAATTCGGATCATTGTTTTCATATGTTTACTGCTACTGCTACAGCCTTTTTTTTTTTTATCGTCCCACTGCTGGGCACAGGCCTCCTCTCACATGGAGAAGGATTGAGCATTAATTACCACGCTTGCTCAATGCGGGTTGGTGATTTCAGACTATATAGTCCAGGTTTCCTCAAGATGTTTTCCTTCACCTTTTTATCAGCCATATGTTTATTGTAGGTATAATTAGAATCGTTGCAAGTCTCCATAATTTTAACTTCTATCAATTAGAGGTGAATACTTGTTTCCCGCTTTAATCAATAATCAATTAAACGAAATAGCAAGGACACTTAGTATCGAGGCGATGGGAATGGTAGGTACCTAAGTTACTCAGACCTCCATAGATCTCGACTCAAAGCATCTCGGCAAAGCAAATCTTCTACTACCGTACCTTATGACGACATCTACCCATTCAAGCCATGTCGACATTGATATACTTTCACCGAATCAGAATAAATTGAACGGATTGAAATAAAAGCCACCTTATATTTTCTCTACCTTTGTTATAATATGAATGTGTTGAGAAATAGCAACATCGCATGGGCGCTAGCGCTGATCTGCACAGATCGGTCGGTGTCTGTAAGGGTGTCGGTGGTGTGTGTGCGCAGGGCGAGCGGCGCTACGCGTGCTGCTACTGCGCGTGGTCGGGCGTGGACAACTGGTGCCTCAAGCGGCACCTCAACACGCACCTCAAGCCCTTCGCGTGCGCGCTCTGCGAGTACAAGGCGGCGCGCGCCGAGCGCCTCGCCACGCACGTGCACAAGGTGCACAACAAGAAGGCCTGCGCCAAGTGCCCCTTCCTGGCCGACGACCCGCTGCAGCTGGCGCAGCACCTGCGCGACGCACAGTCAGTATCCGCCGCCAGGCGAGCCCGGCTCACCCGGCCGGCGGCGCGCGACTCACGGCCGTGCGTCCCCCTTGCAGCCACATCGAGAGCCGCAGCCTGAAGGTGCCGGCGGGCGGCGCGGGCGCGGCGGCGGCGGGCCGCGCGGCGCCGGGCGAGGCGGCGGGGCGGCGGCGCGAGGCGCGCGCGGCGGGCGCGGCGCGGCTGTTCGGCTACCTGGAGGCGTCGGACGGCTCGGCGGACGAGTACGAGGCGCCGGCGCTGGCCGAGTTCGCGGCCGCCGCGCCCGCGCCGGCGCCCTACGCGCGCGACAAGGAGAACGCGGCGCCGCTGCCGCACGGCCTGCACGACCACTGCCTGCGCTACTAGCCCGCGCCGCCGCACCGCACCGCGGATGACGACTCCTGGCTCCGGCGACTACTTACTGCCTGACCATCCAAATCTTGGCGTACGTACAGTTCTTGAAAAACTTCATGTCGTTCCGCGACTAAATACCGGGCATGTTTACCCATGCCCTTCCCCCAACATTATTGCAATATTTGTTGTTCCAGCTGAAGGCAGGTACACATTAGCAGCTGGGTCGGTCCGAGCGGCGGCGGCGGTCGCACCGCGCCGTGCCGCATCAGCACTGCGCCGCTATCACTACACTTGTTTGCCAACGATGCATTGGCGTATTTGATCAAATTTAATTAGTAGTTAACTGTTAAATGTAAATTTATGCTTGTTCGATGATAACATGTACAAAATAATATTAATAAAGTTATGAATCCCACCGAAGAAGCAAACTTTCATCATCTCCCGAGCCTTTTTCCCAATCATGTTGGGGTCGGCTTCCAGTCTAACCGGATTCAGCTGAGTACCAGTGCTTTACAAGAAGCGACTGCCTATCTGACCTCCTCAACCCAGTTACCCGGGCAACCCGATACCCTTTGGTTAGACTGGTGTCAGACTTACTGGCTTCTGACTACCCGTAACGACTGCCAAGGATGTTCAATGACAGCCGGGACCTACAGTTTAACGTGCCATCCGAAACACAGTCCATGGTGTCTAAGATATACTTAGAAAGTACATACAAACTTAGAAAAGTTGCATTGGTACTTGCCTGACCTGGGATCGAACCCGCGCCCTCATACTTGAGAGGTTGGTCCTTTACCCACTAGGCCACCACGACTTTTTTCGCAAACTTTATTGCACAAAAATTCTACTTACCCATACCCATTTGGTACCAGTTGGAATCTTATATAGATATCCAAGCGGACAAAGACGTACGAAGACGCGGATCGGCATTTCGGAAGGGACGTTAAGTTGGTGGGTCCCGGCTGTCATTTGAACATCTATGGCAGTATAAGTAGTCATAGTAGTCTGGCGACCAGTCTTACTAAGGGTCTGGTTGCCCAGGCAAGTGGGCTGAGGACGTCAGATAGGCAGTCGCTTCGAACTAGGCATAATGTAGGTATGTGTCCTAGGCCCGGTAACTTCTTCGTAGAATAGCTCACTACATGAAATGCTCAATTATAACTTGTATGGAAAGGTCGCATGTTGTAAAATGTTTGACATCAACGAACTGTCATGAACTGCGGCTCCTGCTGAACTCAATGCAGCAACAGGTGCCGCCAAGCCGAACACAGCAGCGTACCTCTCCCGCCCACACTACACCACTAAGGCGGAGCACACTGGACTACGTGCGCCACTAGCTCAAGTAAGACTCAAGCGATAACCACAACCAATACTTATCTGACAACGATGGTTTAAATAAATATTCAACTATAATAATATTGCAGTTTGGGCAGACGTGGTGAAGTTCAAAAAATGGATCCTCGATATGGACCGTGGGTTACACCATCAAAAAACACTGATTTAAGTCCGATCTGTTCAAAGGACCATGTTAAAATCCACAGATCGAACAAATGTCTGCGACACGTACACCTGGATCAGTCGGAGGAATGTGTCAAACAGCTAATAAAATAATACCGTAATTTGTGTGTAATACTGGTTTATTGAGTACGAGGTTATCATGGATAGATATAGCACATTCCATAGATACAGTGTATAATGCGCCGCGGATACACGCCGCACCGGCCGCCCGCGACCACTACATGCGCCTACGAACGTTAGCCTCATTCCAGGCCTAAAATTACTTAAAAAAATACGCACCTACTACTTACAACTACAGCGCGTCAATATCGGCGGGGGTCAGTGCGAGCGCGTTCCTCGGCGCGTATAAAAAATAATGACACGGTAAAGATAACGTTCTGCAAGGTCAGCGCTGGGCTAGCAGGCGGCGTCGGGGTCTGCCGCCGGAGCCGCCGCGTCGGCGGGCGCGCGCGGCGCGTGCTGCGGGTGCGGCGTGGGGCGGCGCAGCAGCGCCGGCTTGGCGGCCAGCGCCGGCTTCAGCGAGCCGCCCGTCAGCGTCAGCTCGGCGAACTTGGCGGCCACGCGCGCCGTGTTGCGCGCCGGCACGGGGCTGGCGGCGGGCGCGGGGGTGGCGGGCGCGGGGGCGGCGGGCGCTGGAGTGGCGGGCGCAGGGCCGGGCGCGGGCGCGGGGCCGGCGCGGGGCCGCTTGCGCAGCGTGTCGCGGTTGTGCAGGAAGGTGTCGGCGGAGTCGGCGGGCGCGGCGCGGGCGGGCAGGTCCAGCACCAGGTCGGGCGTGCTCTCGGCCAGGCGCCTGCGGGCAGGGGGGTTGTAGCGGAGGGGCGGGGGTGGGCCGAGGGGCGCGGCTGCGGGTTTACCTGCAGGGCTCGGACGCGGTCGCGGCGGGCTCGGCGGGCTCGGCGGCCGGTTGTGTCACCTCGTCGTCCTAACAATATAAATGTGGTGTTACTTGTTACCCGAGACACGCACTACACACAGAGCATTAAGGTCAGCTATCTCTGCGGCAGTTATTACATCCCTAAGACGACCCACTGACCCATATCACACTCTACAGAGATAGTTGAACTTGCGGAGTGACCATGCAAATCTAATTTTTCACCTTGAACTTCCAAAAAGGATGTTTGTTTGTGCATATCTCTGTTGTTAACCAACCTATTAGAACAATCATTTTTGGTTTGAAAAAGTAAACTTTCCAAATGATCTCATTGTCATAGGATCCTGATCTGATCGGCTAGATTCGGTATATATAGAACATTTCAATTTTTACCGACTTCAGTACGCAGTTGATTTCGCTTGCATGTGTTCAACATGCTAGCAGACAGCGTGCATGGCTTGGAGGCATGGACCGGGGCACCGGAACTGACGATGACGGCCTGGAAGGAACATGATGACAGGATGGCCTGACGTGGCTCGAAGAAGGTGGATGATGGTGTCACTTCACATAGATGGATGAAATAAGCTGGCAGCTGTGTTCTTAATTTTGCCGCTATTGATGCAAAAATTTCTTGCTTCTGCAGTGTCTAGGCAAAATCAGCCAAGTTCTTGTATGTATGTACCTTTCGAATCTACAACGGCTGTCATAATCCATGTTAGCGGAAAATTCTCGTCAATATTATTTATAGTATACTCGGACGTGCACTTTGAGAGTTCTTACCCGATGCGTGCCAAGAACTCAATATCTCAAGAGTCCAATCATTGGATGTTGGATCTGATGACAGTGGGACGTTTACTCACAACATTTTGGAAGTTTACCCAAACTATAGTTCGGCCATTCAGAGAATGCGTTCCTGACACGTCGCGATTGAACTGACGACGTAACTTTGCAATGGCGTTGCAGTTACGATAAAAATATTTTTGCTGGTTGTTTACCGTTTTAACAATTGAGGAGCATTAAAACAACATTATTATATCAATAATCAATGAATGTAGTTACGTCGTCAGTTCAATCGCGACGTGTCAGGAACGCATTCTCTGAATGGCCGAACTATAATAAAATTATTCAAATTGGTTGGTAAATAAAATATAAAGAACTCCCAGAACTCCCCCTTTTAGAGAAATTAGTAAAACTATAGGCGTTGTGTCGTAAAGGCCTGTAGGCGTGCGAGTGGCATCAAGCGCCGCGCTCCCCACACACATGCAAGCGCACCTCCTCGCCGGCAGCGCGGGTCTGCGCGAGCCGCCTGCGCTGTCTCACCAAGCCCTGAGCTGCCTGCTCACACTTCTGCACTCATGCACTGACACAACACACTGGGAATGAAGAGCTGGGACGAACGCTCCTTAACTTGTAATAATTACCTACTTCACATTAAAACAAATAAAACATGCATACGACTGATTATACCTACGCATGCCGCGCATATCTACTAGTCTCACCCAATAGAACATAAACAGGCAAGCAAAAATATACATATATTTAAATACAAGTAAATAAACTGTCAGTAAACTATAGAAATCAAACAAAATAATGATGAATGTAAACATTTCAGATGTTTACATGAACAGACTGGGGACAGTAAGACACACTGCTCCGTGCTTCTATTCTATTCCATATATTATATTCTTCAGGTAAACCATACAGAATTGCATTTCATTCAGTGTGCAAACTTTGACAACTTATAGTTAAATATGTTTTGTAGATTTTTATTTTGTTGTGTTTTAGTACAAAAAAATAGTAATTGATAACGACATAATATTATGTTTATTTTGTAAACGATTGTATGGCCACAACTGTCGTATTGGCCACAATTTTCGTATATTTTGCTGATAATAGGGCGGATAAAAATATATGAAAAAAACATGTTTACTGGTAATGTAGATATGTTCTGCTATTGATTCTAACCCATCAGTTTTTTTGCGGACTGGGGCCCGATTCTCCTAAGTCAATAATGTCAAAATTGCATTCTGCTACTAATATAAGACCAATCGTGTTCCAACGACATTCGATTGGTTTTCGATTGGTCTGCTATTTTGGTGATTTTGGTCTATACGGTAGTTTGCTCTACAATAATGTTGCAATCGAAAATCATTTGCAGACAAAATGATTCATTATTGAATGACAGAAAAGGTAAAAACGTTTACTTAAACGTTAAAAATTTTGAAGAAACCCACGACGGTAAAAATCATATTGAAAAATAATAAAATAACTCAAAACCCCCGACTTAACCCAATTATACATATAGGAATATCCGTCGGGGGCTGCCATTAAACCAGCTAAAGGATTCCTAGTGTCGTGAATAGGTTTTATTATTGAAGAATTGTAGATGTTTACCGATGACATAAAATAAACTCAATTAATTGAAGAAATTTCATATAGAAAAGGCAGCCCCCGACGGTTATTCCTATATAATTGGGTTAAGTCGGGGGTTTTGAGTTATTTTATTATTATTTTTTCAATAAGATTTTTACCGTCGTGGGTTTTTTCAAAATTTTTAATTTTACTTAATTTTATTTCAGACTTTTTAGAGAGCATATACGAATAATAGTCTATATAATACGTTATTGCAATATTATTTTGCGCTGATATTGTAGCGCCCTCTAGTGAGTTACAGGCGTAATTTTTATTATTTGGGAACATGCATTAAGCGCGTACACATTGCTGATGAAAACAGAATTGTAAGTTTTGATTATATTGCAACATTGTTTAGCACTAATATTGTGGCGCCCCCTGGTGAGCTACAGCCATGACACCTGTCTAAGAACATGAACTCATCGAACACAAATCAGTTATTGAAAACTCTCTCAAAATCAGATCATTAGTTTAGAAAGTAGGTGGGAACATTACTTTGCTGTTTTGCCCTAATATTGTGGCGCCCCCTAGTGAGTTACAGCCATGACACCTATCTAAGAACATGAACTCATCGAACATAAACCCTTTATTGAAAACCGCATAAAAAACAGATAAAAACAGTTTAGAAGATTAAATTGATTTGTTTAGAAGATTTGGTTTTAAAATCAGTTTAGAAGATAGGAGGGAACATTACTTTGCACAAACGCACACACAAACGCACATCTCTCACCCTAAACGCATATACCTGCTCCGTTCCGTCGTGGGTAAAAAGAAAAAATAGCGGAATGCCACATACGCTTCAATCGTAATTGAGTTGGGATTGGATCTCAGTCGGATGTGAATCGTATGTCGTTTAAGTAAAATAGCGGAATCGTGCCCCTGTTCAAAATGCAATCCTGTATAAGGCTGCGCTCCACTGGTTACCAACACGGTGATAGCTAGTTATCTGATAGTGAATGTTATCTGCGATTTTAGACGTTGAAGTCCAGTTTTTGATCCATATTTTCATTATAATTATTTTCATTATTCATATTTTTATTTCATTAGTCCTCGCATACTATTAAAACATTCCATGACGATTCAGAATGTTTTGCCACAAAGCTGCAAGGATGCGCAGGCGCATGCACTACTTGCCTAGTACTAGTCTTATGTTACATAGTGAAAGCTAATACCATTTCAGAACATCATGCAAACAAATGTTGTTCTTTGTTTTAGTAAATAATTTAATTAGACAAATAATTGAAATCATGCCCCCCCTGCCCACCTGCACTAGTCCCGGCGCCGGCCCGGCCGCGCTGTCGCCGCCCGGCGCCGCCGAGCTGTCGAGCGGAACGCAAACCATTACAATGTATTGCACTAGCCTCACCGCCTCACGCTTCATACCTATTGGAAACTGTTTACTTTCACTTTTGACAGAGCCCTGTTCTACTAATATTACATGCGAAACTTTGTATTTAAGGATTTATGTAGGTACATATGCGGGGATGAATATCTTTCGTGCTAACACTACTGAATGGATTTTGATGGAACTTGGCCAATACGTCGGAATATGAGTTAGTTTTGGTAGAGGCGCGGGAAGTGGCCGTCAGTAGACAAGGGGTGACTCACGGCAGGTCGGGCTCGCGCGGCGCCCAGTCGCCGCTGTCGCCGTCCGAGTCGCTGACGTCGTCTGCAACAACAAGCCGCTGTACTCGCGCGCTCACCTCGCTACTTTTCAACTTATGTTCTACTATAGTTCGGCCATTCAGAGAATGCGTTCCTGACACGTCGCGATTGAACTGACGACGTAACTACATTCATTGATTATTGATATAATAATGTTGTTTTAATGCTCCTCAATTGTTAAAACGGTAAACAACCAGCAAAAATATTTTTATCGTAACTGCAACGCAAGTAAATCGCTGTTAGTATCGTTCAATCGCGACGTGTCAGGAACGCATTCTCTGAATGGCCGAACTATAGTTTCATAAAAAGTTATTTGCAGTAAAAAAGCGAATAATGAGTGAATAATAAAGTTGAAATGCAAGTGTTACAAAAGTATTGATGCGAACGAGTGGCACGCACCGGTGTCGTCGTCGATGTCGTAGAGCGACAGGTCGTCGGGCGCGGGTGCGGCGGGGGCCGGGTCGGGCGCGGGGTCCGGCACCGCGGCGGCGTCGCACTCGCGCACGTAGAGCGCGTCGGGCGCGAGGTCCTGCGGGAAGAGCTGCGCGTGGTGCAGGATGCAGCGCTTGACGAGCTCGTTGACGAGGTTCTGCGCCGCCACCTGCGCGCCGCCCTCGCCCCACGCCGCCAGCAGCGTGGGCCCGAGGCAGATGGCGAGGTTCCACGCGTCCATCATGTTCTCCGCGCTGTGCTCCGCCAGGCTGCAACACGTCTCGTGATTGCTCATAACCGAACACAATATAGCCGATGATACTCGGGAAGTCGGGGGAAGTCGTGGTGGCCTTAGTGGATAAAGGACCGACCTCTCGAGTATGAAAGTGTGGGTTCGATTCCAGTTCAGGCAAGTACCAATGCAACTTGGACACCGATGACTAATAAAAAGATGAAGGAAAACATCTTGAGGAAACCTGGAGTACATATACATATAGTCTGAAATCACCAACCCGCATTGAGCAAGCGTGGTGATCAATGCTCAATCCTTCTCCGTGTGAGAGGAGGATTGTGCCAAGCAGTGGGACGATATAAAGGCTGAAACAGTAATAGATACTCGGGAATAGAATTAAAAAAATTCAGTCCAGTAGTAACGGAAGCTTTAAACTAAAAAATGTTTTATCTTTCTTAAATAGCATAGTACAAATGTGGATTAGATATCAAGCTCTCGTGAGGTAGTATATGATCGCACTGACTGCGCGAGGAAGGCGAAGAGGTAGCGCAGCACTATGAGCGCGGGCGGCGGCAGCGCGGCCAGCGTGTCGCGCATGCGCCGCACGAAGGCCGCGTCGTCCGGCAGCGCCGCCACGCGCAGCAGCCGCTCCTGCAGCTGCGGCGGCAGCAGCGGCGGCCGCACCTGCACACCGCCACATATCCACTAGCTCGAGGGTCATTACATCACTACTGTACATTGTTTATGTTTGTTGGCTTTTTGCTGGTCATTTTGGTTCCGTTTTTAGGGGCGGACCGACCGACAGACATGGCGATAACACTTTTCAAAAGTTGTCTGATAAGGAGACAGTACTTAATTCGAGAGTAGATTTTATAGATAATGAGGGTTTTCTAAAATGGCGTCCACGAGGTGGCAGCACCGAGTCGTCAGGTCCAGGTAACTGTCGAAGTGCTTATCTTTACTGTGAAAAGTGAACGATTTTAGTGATTTTTATTTTATAATTAAAGCAGTTTATTAATGTTTTACAATTGCGGTTGAGTAAATAAAAAACGAAATCATATTGTGTTAACAAATTTTTCAACGAGCTTTTCCTTAGTACCAGTGACTTTTGCACCCTCTTTCTGAGCTCAATTTTTAGTTCGGAAACCTTATTCTGACCGTAGTCCATAATACAATCAATAACACTTCCAGTATAACAGAATTCCAATAAGCAATAAGTTCGGACCCTACAATTCCATACTATTTGACAGCTGTTTGGACTGCGTATGCGTCCGGCATACGTGGCGCCACCCGGTGGTAGAAAAAGGAGAGAAAACCCTGACTGCAAGTAGTGCGGTACCTCGCGCAGGTAGAGCTTGAGCAGGCCGCAGACGGTGTTGATGTCGCTGGCGTCGCGCACGTCGGCCAGCGGGTCCTCGCCGCGCTCGAAGGCGGCCCGCAGCGCCTGCATCTCCAGCTGCGAGCCCGACACGCGGAACACGCCCTGGTGCCGCAGCCCGAACCGCGCGATCACGCGCACGCACGACGTCAGCACCACCGGCAGCCGCAGCTCCAGCGGCGCCGCGAACTGCCCGCGCCGCAGCCGCGCGCCGCGCCGCGGCGGCGACGCCGGGGCCGCCGGCGCCGCGCCCGGCGCCGCCAGCCGCCGCGCCGCCAGCGCCTTGCTGTCCAGCCGCGCCAGCCGCCCGGCGCTGGCGGCGTAGGCGCGGAACTTGCCCAGGTAGTAGTCCTCCTGCTCGTCGGGCGGCGCGGACGCTCCAGGCGGCACGACGCCGCCGCCCGCGCCGAACAGCCCGCTCACGTCCCACTGCGCGTCGCTGCCCTCCATCTGCCGCACACCACACTCTGTCACGCCCGACCGAACGCGACTCACACGTTTGCATCTAGACAGGCCTCATTTTAACAAAAAAATCTTAGTGTGATAGATCCGGAGACCTGATCCCTGATTCTGAGACCGGGAGTGAGCCCTCGTATCATCCCTGTTGATAGTATCGATCTCGCAAACGCGAGTCAATTATGGGATGTCACTAAGGAATTAACCAAACCATAGTATGGTAGAGGTCGGCGCACCTGCTTGACGAGCTCGGCCTCGGCGGCGTCGAGCGTCTTGGCGTTCTCCTGGCACTCGGCGCGCAGCTGCCGCGCGCTGGCGTCGAGCTGCGCCAGCCGCGCCTGCAGCTCCTGCGCCAGCGCGTCGGGCGCCGCGTCCTCGGTGGCGGCGTCGGCCAGCAGGTCGCGCAGCTCGGCGTCCTGCACGGCGGGCGCGGCGCCCTGGTAGGGCAGCGGGCGCGGCAGCGCGAAGGCGGCGGCGTGCGCGTCCAGCAGGCGCTGGCGGTCGCCCAGCGCGTCCAGCGCGTCGGCCGCGGCCCGCAGCGCGCCGGCGGCGGCCTCGGCGGCGGCAGCACGTGCACTCTCCGCGGCGCCCGCCGTGCGCACGCAGCGCCCCACGCCCGCCTCGAAGCCCACCTCCATGCACAGGATGATGTCGGCGATGTCGTCCAGGTAGTAGCGCTGCAGCGTGGCGTTGGCGGCCTCCAGGCTCAGCACGTAGTCGGCGCGCGCCCGCAGCGCCCGCACTCGCGCCTCGCTGTGCCGCGACCGCCTCTGCGATCACGTGCCGTGTTTGCCTTTACTCTTCCCAATACGAAATTATTACGATACATGCAATTGCGTACGTCATAATAACAGAGTAAGTCGATAACAGTAAGAATGAATAAAAACTGTGTGAAATCAGTGAAGATTAACCTTCTCGAGCTCCTTGTCGAGTGCCTTGAGCTTCTTGTTTCGCGGCGGGTCGGCGGCGGCCACGCGCTGGCGCTGGTCGTAGGCGTGGCGCAGCTTGAGAGCGGCGGCGCGCCAGTCGGCGGCGGCGGCCGCGTGCGCCTTGCCGGCCGCCGCCGCCTCGGCCAGCGCCGCGCCCACCTCCTCGTGCCGCTCCGCCACGATGTCGCGGCACTTGCGGTGCAGGCGCAGCGCGTCCTCGGCGCAGCGCTGCAGGCGCGCGGCCAGCGGCCCGCCGTACAGCTCGCCCAGCGCCGCGTGGTCGCGCGACAGCGCGCGCGTGCTGTCCAGCGCCGCCTGCCAGCACGCGTACGCACCCGTCAGCGCCCACTGCTCGCGCCTGCAGAGACCACTAGTGCATGAGCCGGGCGGGACATGGCCCCATGCCGTGTGTGGACGGCGGATACTGACTTGTGCTTCTGGTCCTTGTGGCGCTGGGTGGCGGCGCGCGCCAGCTTGTCGAGCGCGCGCGCGTACTCGTGCTCGAGGTCGGCGCGGCGGCGGCAGTAGTCGTGCAGCTCGCCCGCCACGCCCGCCGTGGCCTCGGCGCGCGCCTCCAGCACGCGCGTCTGCTCCGCCAGCTGCAGCCGGATGTCTGCAACACGAGTCGCGTCTCTAATATGTTACACTACTATAAATAAGGAAATCGATGACAAAATAAACACCGCCATCATTCACAGACTATATTAGATCTCTCTTCCTCTTCCAGTCATCCTTCCTACATTCCAACTCGCATACCTGATCAATTCTCTCACACTTTGAGCTCGCATCTTACGTCGCACCCGGCCGTTATGGTGCGACAACCCTTGTCTATTTCTCACAGGAGCCGAGTGCAGTTCCTGCGCGTCGCCTGGCCCTAGCGCTCATAACATTTATTCCATTCATACTGCTAAAGTTTTGTCACTGTCACTTTCAGTTGTAGATTATTTCCAAAACCACAAGGGAAGCAATTGGTAGCAACCAATCGCAGCTGGTGACAATTACGAAGCAACTGTATACCCCACAACAAAAACTGATTAAAGTTACAGCAAGGAATATTAAAGGATTAACCATACATTTTAATCGGTTTTAACTTGGATTAACATTACGCCGTATGTATGAACAAGGAGTATAGGTAATGTATTTCGAGGGATAATAGGTATTCTGGTATTGACGTTTTGTCTAGCCGGCTACTCCGCTGCGAGCTGTAGGTAACTGCAACCGTTGCACGGTACCCTAACGCCACGCATATTTTTGTAATTTTTTATGGGAACTAAGATTTTGGTGTGGGAGGCGGTCGTTGCTCTTATTCGCAATTCCAGAACTAAAGATAAACACAACTATTAATATTTTCAGAGTAAGTGTGCATACCAAGCATAGGCAGGCATTACTTGAGTAGGTACATCGATAACTTCTGTCCTCTGTTTGACAGCATTTCCTTTAAGCTTGCATTCATATTCATATCGCGAAAAAACAACCGATCTGCTAAAGTGGCACTAATGTACTCAAAATATTGTTGCAAATTAGTTACAAGGGAGAGTGAGTGATGAATGTTATGATTGACAGGCAGAGTGTAAACACGACAGCATTTACTGAGTAGTTTATTTATAAATAACTGTTGCGCGTATCTAATCAGTAAAGTAGAGGCAGCCCGCTCGGGTGTCTGGGTCTGTGCGGAGCGGGTATGGGACAACAAAGGGTCGCAGCGCAGTCCGCGCGAGCCGGACACAGCGGCGCATACATGCAGTGTGCAGTGCACGCACACAGGGCACGCTGGCGGCGAGGGCGAGCGCGAGGGGTCCCGCCGGCCCCTCGCTGCACCGCCGCCGGCTGCATTACGCACTCCATATTATTATGCAGCTTTGTGAACCAAGTATCAATTTTCATGAAACCCTTCGGAATATTCCGCTTTATCATAAACAGCTACCTGCCCGTGTTTAAGATGCCCTTTGTATTGGTTTTAAAGGGTCCAACCTCTACTGCAGTAAATGATACAGGTATGTATAAAATAATCTCAATACTATAGAAGTGAAGCTAGCGGCGTGTTCTCACGCAAGTAACACAATGCACGGCAACAATAACAGTTTCACATGAGGCCGCGCCGAGCTTCGCCGCTCCGGCAAAGACAACAAGTTATTTATTTCCAGGAAGCACAGTCATCAAAACACGTTAAATGTGTTTATAAGAGGAGCGTTTTAGCAGCCATGAATAGATGGTATCGGCAGCGCGTCGTACCGGGGAAGGCATTGGCGAGGTCGGGCGGGCCCCAGTCGTGGCGCGGCTGCACGATACACTGGAACATCGCAGACGCGGCTCGCGCCCGCCGGCGGTCGACTGGCGGGCTCCGGCGCGCAGCCTCCGCGGGATGCGCCCCCCGCCCTCCGGCGACCACCCTCCTACGTCACCGCGCCGCCGTGACCTCCGAGCGGTTCACTAACTCCCGTCCACATCGCGTTACGTCTTGCCCAAAATATCATCAACGCTCGGAGGTTTCGTCCACACTTATCAGCATTACACGAGCCCGAAAATGCACGTTTTAAATACCGTTGGTTGATCATTAACATAGACACAAGTTGTACAAGGCACGGATGAATAAGTCAAATAAAAATCCGTACGATTTCTAATTGTATGAAATAACTTCAGTGGTTTCGAAATTCACGTCAGCATTACTTCCATCCATCAATAGTTTGAGTATGTTGCTTCAGACACTTTTCTACAATCATCAACGTCGTGCTCCTATCCTTACATACATTGTAATTGTAAATACATAATTAGGGGTCGGCGTCATTCTTTACAACTTCGGCTGGCCTGATTGATATGATACTTGCGAGGATTCCGCGCCCAAAAGCTAAAACGAGACCATATCCGTCACTAGGCATATTTCACGAACCGTGATAGCTAGAAACTTGATCACAGATGACGCGTTTCTGTATATCAGCAAATATTGAAAACTGAGTAAGTATAATAATAAATATTTGGTTGACTTCGCTTGACGACGTAATGATTTTGCAAAGCTACAACGAATCACGCTTGCCTTGCCGACCAGATAGGTTAGGTTAGGTTAGATAATAATAAGCAACAAAGAAAAAACTGTTTCCAAAACGAATTAAAATATATTGATATGTTAATTGATATTTAGGAACCAAATATAAATCATGCTCATTTCAGCCAAAATATTATACAAGCGTATATAACCGATGCGATGCACATCTGACATCTGGTAGGGCCACGGTAGGGCGCGAGATAACACGTTTTTGAGCGCAATCGCAGTGAGCCGGTCGCCACAGCCGCCACTAGCCAGCTGACGACACTCGCGACCAAACGTGCTCTGAACAAATGTAAGTGAAAGAAACACGGCGGACATGTATGCTAGGATGACCAAAGGGAACGTCCGAGCTCTGCTTGTACCTGGTCATCTTGGTTGACACTAATTAACGTTTAGGACATCATCGAAACGTGAGGAAAACGTTAGTAGCTCCAAGAAAACGCAGAAGGATGGTGCTCGCTGTGCTGCTCATTAGGTATTGCGGCGGCGCGCGCGCCGGAAGCTCACGCAGCTATTGTTTACGCCTCTCCAGCTTCATTATTGTATTCATTACACACAGCACTCTGTTAGGCTTACTTGGAAGTAGTGTCACTAAAAACCCACGAACAATATAGTTTCCCCTAAAACTTGCTTCAGTTCTGCTGTTTATTCGCAATAATCATGGTTCGGAATACGCTATAAACACGATCCGCTATCTATTTAACAACAAAAACGGCAATTTTTGTGTAAAAAAAGATCTGCGGCTCTTGTGACAGTAGTCCATACATAATGGCGTCCACGGCCGATTTAGGCCACGGCGGCTGTTGTCATTTAAGGGTGCGTCCACATCTGGCGAATGCGCCGCGAATGCGCAGCACGCGAGCCGATCGCGAGCTGTCCGCGAGCTGCGCGCGTGCATTTTTGTTCGTGCGCCGCTTCTGCGCCGCCCGCGCGCAGCTCGCGCGCGACCTAAGCGCCGCACGCGAGCGGCGCGCAGGCGGCGCGCGACGTCTGCCATCTTCGATAGTACTGAGCCAATATACGGAACTGTAAGGGCGAGAACTGATTGCGCGCAGATCGCGCGCCGCTCGCGCGCTCTATACGAGCCTTGCGTGAGTTGCGCTAAAGAGGCGCACCGAACTATTGCAGTGACTGCACGCGCGCAGCTCGCGGACAGCTCGCGATCGGCTCGCGTGCTGCGCATTCGCCAGATGTGGACGCACCCTAAGGAGATCAGCCAGCTGCGCAAGACATATTATAATGCATGAGCATTTGCGCAGACACAGGTGCACTCCCTATTCCTTCACTCTCAAAACCCGATAGGACGGCAATCCGCCACGACCGGAGAGAGATCAGGCGCAGGACCGACATTAACGTGCTCTCCGATGCACGGGTGACTCATCACCAACTTCCAGACTACGGGCTGCTTTGTGAAAGTTTAAGAAAACCAACAAAGCGATTTCGGCCCGACCCGGGAATCGAAGCCGAGACACAGCAGAAGCGCTTGCGACCACTAGACCAACGAGGCAGTCAGTCCATACATAGTGACGGTATCATCTCCTATTGTCCGCACAGCAATCGCAATCCAGGCTCGTCGTCCACGAGTGCATTGCGCGCGGACGACGGAGTGCATGGAAAGGTGTGCGTGGCTTATGGGTTCAGCGAATAACTTGATCATTATTCAGCTAAGGTTAGTAGCTTATGCATCTAGTTCTAATTCTATTATTATTTCCTAGTATTATAGTTTATTGAAAATAACCATCGATATTTAATGTTCAAGCTCTTCTCAATGTTTCATCGTATATGCGTTTAAAAGAATAAACACATACGATGCATGAATATGTATTTTATAATGAACGTACCCAGGCAAGATGTTAAGGAATACTGTAGAAATTCGATGCTTTTTTAAGTGGGGAACATTGGGAAATAAAAACATTCAGCCATTCTTGAGTTATGTATGAGTAAAGTATCTTTCACTTTCTTTTATATATTGTATATAATAATATATGTAGTATGTATATTTTGTTTTACATGCCAAGGGACGCATGTACCTGCATTCTAAGCAAATAAAGACCTTTTCTATTCTTCATAAGGATTGTGCAATTTTTTGTATTTCAATTATTCCTCACATACATATAGAATACTAGCTTCCGCTCACGGCTTCGCCCGCGTGGTGTAAAAAGTAGCCTATGTTTTAATCCAGGGTATCACTTATCTATATAGGTACCTAATTTCAACCTAATCGGGCCAGCCGTTTTTGCGTGAAAGAATAACAAACATACATGCATACATTCTCACAAACTATCACATTTGTAATATTAGTGGGATAGTAGGATATTAGGACTAGAAGGAAATGTAAATATTCTAAAACTGACTAGACCTCAGTAATAGTTCGATAGCAAAATGTATCCCAAATATATGGACATGAAAAAAGCTTTTTTACAATATCACACTGCCTACTACTTCATCATTCATGATAATAATGTCGGGACACCTTTTCACACACGGTCGGTTAGCCCCATGGTAAGTTATTAACTTGAGTTATGGGTGCTAACACAACTGATAAACTACATATAGCTACATTCGCTCACCTAGCAGTATAATGACACATCTACTTTTTTCTTATTTTACAGAAACGAGGGTCAAAGATTTTGCAAACGTTTGAAACGAGGTTATGACTTCATTTTATATTTTATCTTATATTTTATGGTTTTAGCAACTAACGCCGTGCCGTTTTACCACTTTATAAATTATACACTTTTAAACACTTAGGCCGTAAAAACCCAATTTCGCTTTTTTTGTAAATGTGCCATTATACTACTAGGTGAGCGATATATGTCACCGTAAGATTACAAACATCGTTAGATTACAATCTATCTCGGGAGATTGTAAACTGTCGAATTATTGTGAACCGTAACATCTGATTGCAATTTAACGCATTATTTTTCGCTATATTATAATCTATCGATGAGAAATTGTCAAATTGTCAACTGTCCGAAAGCTCTCCCTGATTGGTCAGTCTTTTTGTAAGATCGACCAATCACGACCAGCCGTTCTGTTCCCATGGAGTTCCCTTTTATTTTTTTTAAATATTTGTTTGTGTTTGAATTTGAAGACAAACTACCTAATTGTTTTGTTTTTTTTTTTTTTTTTTATAAAAGTTTCTTATAATTTTCCAATTTCAATTTGTGTTTGAAGAATAAATATTTCGTTACAATTTGTTCCCTCCATATGTCAGGAATATATTACGTTCTACCAATCAGCGCGCAAAATGCATTCCGTTCTACGCCAGTTGACAATTTGACCGCTTTACATTGATAGATTATAATATAGCGAAAAATAATACGTTAAATTGCAATCAGATGTTACGGTTCACAATAATTGGACAGTTTACAATCTCTCGAGATAGATTGTAATCTACCGATGTTTGTAATCTTATGCTCCTGCTCCACCTGCGTTAGCGTTAACGTTAATGTCAATGGCCAACTACACGTTACTTATTGCATTAAAAATGCGTGTTGGCTACACTTAGGTACAATTCCGCAAAGAGTTAATCCCTCATGAAGTAACGCGTTAACACACATTAAAGAGGATAAACTCAGACACACAAAATAATTCTAAAAACTAAAGCTTTCTCATTTGACCATTCCATTATCGTGCTCGTAAAATGCAGTTACAGCTTAAACAAAGTATCTACACTCGTCCTTGCATGCGTGCAATGAGATGGCATTAATGTAGCCAACATCACTTAGCGCTCTAAGCTACGCACTAAAACCCTTTGATGCGTCGAAAAAACCGACACCCGAGTTATCGCTTAACGTTTAATGCTATTTATATTGCCATTAGTATAAATTGACATTAAAACGTTGGCCACATCTGCGTAATGCCAAAATTTAACGCGTTAAGACGCAGGTGGAGCAGTAGCATTACGGTGACATATACATATTTATCTCGACGACCTCGATGGCGCAATGGTCACCATGGCGGACTGCCGAACCTGAGGTCCCGGGTTCGATTCCCGGTTCGGACGACATGTGTGTGATGAGCATGTTTGTTGGCCGTGGTCTGGGTGTTACAATATGTATTTATCAATATGTATATATGTAGCTATATGTAGTTTATCAGTTGTGTTAGCACCCATAACACAAGTTAATTAATAACTTACCATGGGGCTAACCGACCGTGTGTGAAAATGTGTCCAGACATTACAGGAAAGTAATTTATAAATACATATTGTAACAGCCAGACCACGGCTAACAAGCATGCTCATCACACAAATGTCGACCGCGCCCGGAAATATATTTGTATTTATTAAATTTTGTGGAGTAATGTGATTATAAGTACTAAATTATTTTACATAACTCTTTGGGGGAAATTGGGAAACGCTTTGATACCTACTTTTAATGTAATATTTTTGTCGTGGATCACTTTGGGAAATACTAGTGGACGAACTTGGGAATAATCCTTGTTCGGAACCCTTCGTGCGGGAATCTGACTCACCGTTGGCTGGTTTTTTAAAGGATCCAAAGAGAAGTTACAGTCAAAAGTAGTACATGACGCATGACCCACTGAAAACATAATTATGCAAGCTACTTACGCGTTCGAGAGTTAATTGTCAGTTCTTAGATTATTATTATTAGTTATTTTCTTACAGCTAAGTAAGTTCTTCCATTGGCATACAGAGCAGAGGATACTAGAGATTGTAAGCAAACATAAGTTAATATAATCGTAATAAAATGATGAGTCGGTCCTGCGCCTGATCTCTCTCCGGTCGTGTCGGATTACCGTCCCATCGGGCTATGAGAGTTAAGGAATAGTGAGTGCACCTGTGTCTGCGCAAATGCTCGTGCACTATAATATGTCCTGCGCACTTGGCTAATCTCCTTACATGAGAACAGCCGCCGTAGCCGATAATCGGCTAGGAGGACATCATCATCATCAATAAAATGATTGGATAGTAATTTAGTTTATTTGGTTGCGTGTGGCGAGGAGGCTCGTGGCTCGCTGGCGTTTGAAGAGGGCGGCGCGGCGCGGCTGTCCCAAGTACTGAGTCCCTCACGCTATCTCTCGCATGTCGGTAGGTAAGTAGGGGTAGGTTATACATGTGCATTAGATATGGGGCACGATATTTACTATCAATTTTCGTTTTCGACGTTTTTCATCCCAACTTGTGCATAGCGCTTGTTTGAGGATATTGAAGAGGAAAGTAGGCACGCAGCGCCCTCTGTGCGTGATGCTTGGCGTACGAGCAAGCCAGTTTGAGTCGGGGTGCGGACAGAGGGCAGTGGCAGCCGGCGACGGCGGCGGCGGCGCACAGGCGGCGCGCGCTAAATATAGCGCCGGCGCCGGCCGCCCGCCTCTGATTCACACATAGCACAACACCATCGCGCCCAGACACGAGCTTTAGCGCATCTTAAGTATTGCGCTTTCAATACTATTCAAAACATCCCGAAAAACAGACATTATTTATCAGCACTGTGACGGTCACACAATATGGTATGGTCAGTGACAGCGACAGATTCTCACCACTTGACCAGATGAATAGCCAAAAGAGTCATGCAATAAATTATGGGAACAAATATAATGACCACCATAAAATGCTTTGATACCCTTAGTTTTGTAACCAGAAATATCTACTGAACACCAGAAAAATAAAGTCTAAAAATGTAATAGTACCAGCTATTTTAATCACGACTTCACTTTAAATTGTATTCGACCACCAAATTTAGTAAATGATCACCAACTCTTGACGACCAAATTAATGTATTATTTTTGCCTAAATAAGTCACTGTGATTGCCATAATATGTAGGCTTATTACCAAATAAAGTATTATGACGTCATATTAAGTTATGTGTCCGGCTTGCAATGCATGCGTGAGTGTCAGTATGACGAGTGACAGGGGAAAATGGAAGAAAATGACAGATTGCGCCGACCCCAAGTAAAATTGGGAACAGGGCAGGAGAAAGAAGAAGAAGAATGTGTTTCTCAATACACTCCCTCGAAAAGACACTCTTATCGCACTGTTTAGAGGCATGCAATAGACAATTTTCCACCCTAGTGCAGGAAAAGGGTCCCCATAATGTTATTACATTTATTGTATCAGGCCGAACTTATTTTTTTGGAGTCAGTTTACTTAAACAGGATAGCAAGATGTAAAAACTTTGATTATCATTTTATATTAAAACGCTGGTATAATTTTGATGATCATTTACTACTTTTGGGATAACAACGATTTATTTGGACTCATTTTGCTTAAATAGGATAGCAGAATTTAAAAACTGGTTATAATCTTACTTTAAAATGGTGGTTTAATTTTGGTGATCATTTACTATTTTTGGCTTACGCATGATTTATTTTGGAGTAATTTCACTTAAATAGGATAGCAAAGTGTTAAAACTTTGGTTATAGTTTTACATTAAAATGCGAGTTTCATTTTGGTGATCATTTACTATTTTTGTCTGCTATTTGTTACTATATCTGGTGATCAGTTAAACATAAGCCATAAATTATACCGTAGGTACTACAACTCTTTCGCGGTTTTACTCGCTTCTGGAGGATAACTACTTCTCATAACTGCATGTATAGCCTAGTTACTAAAACAGGGATTCCAATGTTGAGAGAATTTCTGAACTCGACCCAGCAGTTATTATAGAAATATAAATCTATCCCTTTTGTGTTTTGCAGTTAGAGTAGATAATGTGGAATTATTGTAAATTAGGAGCCACCATGGCCATAAGATTTCAAACCGCGAGAGCCACGCATGTCAACATTGTTGCACGAAAACAATTGATAGTGTATGAGTCAACTTAATCGTTCTAGCCGTTTTCCCGTGGTTTCACTCGCGTCCTGTGGGAACTACTGTCCGTACCGGGATAAAATTCAGTCTGTTACTCGCAGAATACAAATTTTTCCTCTTTATAATAACAGTACTTATAGATAAATCAGCGAACACATATCTAGTATAACGTTATAAATAATAACCTCACACGAGGAAGTCTACGCTATTAATCATCATATTGTTACTTATGGTTAACATTTTCGGTTAAAACAATACAAATTGCGCTACATATTCAATAGGCATTCAGTGACGCGAGCCACATTAAATGTATTGTGAAGTGTGTCCTCAAGTAATGGAGCTACTCCTCATGTAGTCTCATATTAGCATAAGTATTATTATTGTAATAGTAAAGCTGCCAAGCTCAATTATACCAGTGGAAGAGTTACAAGAACAGGGACCTTTAAGACCATCACAAGCTGGACAAAAATGCATGTTTAACAAAAATAAACACCATTTTTTTGCAAAAGATTACTCTTGATTAAGAAAATGTAAAAAGTTGAGATATAAGGTACCTACCATTGATGTGATTCTGTGAACCGGCGGATTGAACTAGAGCAGGAAGTGTAAGAAACATGTAAGTAGGCAGCTCGACAGTTGCGCAGCACATGTGTCGCGGCCGGCAGACTGCGCCCGGGCGCGTATGTCATCGGCAGGCGCCCGCCACCACCCACCCCAGCCACATTAACTATTTCACTCTGTAGCAGCGTTTGCCGCTAACGATTGCATTGCCAATCGATCAGTGATTACTGATATAAAATATTCATTACAACAATTACTTAGAAAGTACATTATACAAACTTAGAAAAGTCGCATTGGTACTTGCCTGACCTGGAATCGAACCCACGCCCTCATAACCAAGAGTTGGCTCTTTACCCACTCGCCTGTCACTTTCCGATGCTGAATATCTTCAAAATCACGAGGGTAGCAATTGGTAGCAACTTATTTCGAGAGGAGTGTATCGGCGAGAGGAGTGACAGCGATCCTGACGTTAACTTGGTGAAGTCGGTTTCTATTTTGTTCATATAGCTTCATAGAATGTTTGGAAATGGGCGTTCTTTTCGCGATTTCTATAAAAATAAATATGATCTACTAGCTTCTGCCTGCGGCTTCGCCCACGTAGAGTTCGGTTATATCGCGTTTCCAAGAGAACCCTCCAAAAGTCCGGGTTGGCTGTAAGAGAACCCAATTCTGGGTTAAGCTCGCCGTTGTACATAAGGGCCTATGCACACCACGTTTTTTAAACGCGCCGTCGACGCGCGTTTGTAGCGATACAGACGCGATACGCGCGCAAGTCAGACGCAGCCTGTAGACCTTTGCACACCTGTATACATACAGACGCGCGTGTGTAGCGATACAGACGCGATGCAAACGCGCGTTTGTATCGATACAGACGCGCCGGTGCCGCGCGTTTGTATCGATACATACGACAACAAACTGCTCTGCAGGATAAAAACGCGCCGGCGACGCGCGTCGACAGCGCGTTTAAAAAACGTGGTGTGCATAGGCCCTAACTGTCTGCATTCCTTTTGTATTTACTTTTTAGTGTGCAATAAAGAATAAAATGAAATGAAATGATAAAAAGTATCCTATGTTCTTTCTCAAGGTTAACTCTATCTCTGTACCAAATTTTATTAAAATCAGTTCAGCTGTTTAGACGTGAAAGCGTAACAGACAGACAAACAGACGGTTACTTTCGCATTTATAATATTAGTAAACATCACAGGGGCCCGCTCCGCTCGCACCTTTAAAATACCCAGATCCTTTTTGCGTTTACTTTGTCAGTCTTTGAACTGAAAACTATTTACATAATAGGTACCTACAGTCAAGGGCGGCTAAATTTTCTTCTTCCCCGGGAGGTAAACTGCCACGCTACGCCACTGAGTATGTCTCCAACCATATTGAATGTATACCATATTAAACATTCCGGTAGGTATGTTTTTGGTGCGCTATATACTTCTTACCTAAGCTAGGGTTCCGCCGGAAAATGGTGAAACAAAAAGGGTTCCGACGCCAATGAATTCGGGAACCGCTGATCTATCAAACCATTTTAATAATATTAGAAAACTGTTAACATGGGTAATACCTAGGTTACCGATTTTGATGTAATTGTGTCACTGCAAGTCCGTGTATAAAAACAACAGTTAAAAAGTTTAATGACCCAAGATAGGCTTTACCAACCGGAAGACGCCTTTTGGGTTGGTTACTCATCCTTATATCGTGTCAAAGGTCTTACTTTGTGACCGTGAACACCTTCGTATGAATTTATAACTTTATAACCATGTAGTGAAAACTAACCAGGCGTGACCTGAAAACTGAGTACGTTTTTAATGATTGCTCAGTTCACATCCGTCTCACCTCATAGTACCATTTATTTCAATCACAGAAATTGTGGAATACAGATATTTTTAAATTCCAACACTTGAACAAGTCAACACTCACATGAACAGGGTAAGATAATGCTTCCGCTCATGCTCACCGAACGAGACGTAAAAAACTCTTTTACTAATTATATATTTATAATATTTTTTGGAGATCATCAGATACCCTCCCGCTGTTGTTACATCGTAAGGGAGTGTCAGACTGAGACTCAGAACTGGGGTTTGCTGACTCTCTCTAAGAAGCGCATGGAACAACGCACGCCGCCTTCATAGGTCTGTTGTCTCTTAGGAGGCGTAAGAACGACGTGCCAGCCGGTAGCGATACTGCCCGCCCACAAACCCAACATCGGAGGCCCTTAGAGTTTGAGCCCCACACGTGTTGGTAAATAGTTACGAGCCGCTATCAACATTGGCGAGAACTGTACTATTAAATGTAGGTATCCATATTCTGTAACTGTTATTTAAAAGGCCATGAAAACCAGGTGTGCGTGTGATCATAATTAAATCTACATTTCAATTAATTAGTATTATTTGTTTAGATTTTCCTCTTTCTGTACGCAGTTAATTAATACCTATCTACTAATCATAAAACTGAAAATTATGGTATTTGGTTGGCTGATGAACGCTTAGCGCGTTCTCTAGAAACTCTAGCTGACCACTGGTTTATTTAAAAAATATATTTAATTATGTGGTTACTTTTTATTTTATCCGAGTGCGCGAGAGGTGGGCGCCAGAATTGGGCTAATGTAGCTTCCCAACAGTGAAAATCAGTTTCAAATCAGTTCAATGGTTTCAGAGACTATATGGTGCAAAAAAAAACGGAGCTCTCGTCTTTGGCCCCATGTATGTATATATAGGTACCGTAAGTACCTTTTTCCAGTCATGTCAGGCACGTTTCCACACCCATATTGAGGTTATTCCCAAGTTCATCCAAAAATTATTCCCAAAGTGTTTCACGACGAAAGTATTTCATAAAAATATGTAGCACACCGGAGTGGTTTTAGTCGGTAAGCTAAGCGTCCGGCACGCCGCGCTTCCGAGGATGCCCATGAGAACTTCCCGCCCTCAACATAGTCGCGATCGGCGCTACACTCAGGATACCTACTTAAAGAAAGCGGGAAGCCATTTCTTTATATAGGATATGCAATCAAACATGCAGTTTGAAGGGGAGGTGAACCAAAGCTGAAAGTGGTGCGTGGGTGGCAGTGGCCGCAGCTCAAGCGATCAGAGGAAGTGGCCAATGAACAAAGCGCTCACGAACCGACACATTACTAATGTGTCGCATTATATCATTTAACTGACTGCTGCAAAGGAAGTACCTACTCCTTGCGCCGGAATGTAAAGCTGCCTCTTGAGACGAAACGCCGAGCGCTGTTGTGCCACGTTATACTCTCAAACGGAGAGTTATTTAAGCTTAGTAAGGCCGCACGTACGTTTGTCCGAACATCCTTGAAATACCGATGAATCGTTTTTCTATACTTTGTGACGAACTGCGAACACTACACGGTTTGCAAAATATCATTTGGCGCGTAAGATATGTGAATGTAGGGATGGCACTAGTTTCTCAATTAATTATGGCTTATGTTTAACTGATCACCAGATATAGTAACAAATAGCAGACAAAAATAGTAAATGATCACCAAAATGAAACTCGCATTTTAATGTAAAACTATAACCAAAGTTTTAACACTTTGCTATCCTATTTAAGTGAAATTATTCCAAAATAAATCATACGTAAGCCAAAAATAGTAAATGATCACCAAAATTAAACCACCATTTTAAAGTAAGATTATAACCAAAGTTTTTAAATTCTGCTATCCTATTTAAGCAAAATGAGTCCAAATAAATCATTGTTATCCCAAAAGTAGTAAATGATCATCAAAATTATACCAGCGTTTTAATATAAAATGATAATCAAAGTTAATAAATGTAATAACATTATGGGGACCCTTTTCCTGCACTAGGGTGGAAAATTGTCTATTGCATGCCTGTAAACAGTGCGATAAGAGTGTGTTTTCGAGGGAGTGTATTGAGAAACACATTCTTCTTCTTCTTTCTCCTGCCCTGTTCTCAATTTTACTTGGGGTCGGCGCAATATGTCATTTTCTTCCATTTTCCCCTGTCACTCGTCATACTGACACTCTCACGCATGCATTGCAAGCCGGACACATAACTTATTATGGCATCATGATACTTTTGTAGGAAGAAATATAAATGGGTTTGGTATTTACATCGATATATTTACATAATATTTACAAGATAAATTGAGACAATAAAAATATACATTTTCTTCCTACCAAAGAGAAAAAACCGACTGCCGACTGGTTTGACAAGTCTTCATTTTTACGAACGTAGCTGCCAAACCAGCCGGCCAGTACCAATAAGTGGCGAAAGAGGTAGGTCACCACATCACCCCCCCCCAGAGACCTTCAAGGGCGATAATAAGCTGGGAAGTGGACGCGACGTCCTGACCGCGTCGTTCTGATGACGCCATCGTCAGCCGAAGGTAAGCCTCGGTTATCCGCGTCAGGTGAGTAGTGATGAGTGTTATTGTCGAGTGGTGACTGTGGTGAGTTATGTGCGATAGTGTTGTGTGGTGAGTGTGCTGTGGTGTCAGGGTCACGCAGTATGAAGGCCGGCTTGATGCGGTCTATCGATACTGTGACCTGTTTACCGTTCACCAGTAGTTTGAACACCTTGTCACCTCGTTCGAGCACCTTGTGAGGTCCAGAGTATGCCGGTTTCAGACCACCACCAGCAGTGCAGTCCCTAAGGAACACGTGCATGGCTGTAGCCAGCTCCTTGAAGACAAATGTCTTGAAGCGGCTGTTGTGTCTGACTGCTGGTGCTGGCTGCAAACTCCGGACAATACTCCGAAGCCTAGAAAGGTAATCGGTCATGTCGACCGTTTCCTCGACCCGCGGGTCGAAGAACTCGCCTGGAAGGCGCAGTGGCTGGCCGAACACTAACTCGGCAGCGGAAGCCTGTACGTCTTCCTTGAAGGCACTGCGCACTCCTAACAGCACAAGTGGAAGAGATTCCACCCAACTGCTGCCTGCGTGGCAGGTGATTGCAGCCTTCAGTTGACGGTGGAATCGCTCCACCAGTCCGTTGCAGGCTGGATGGTAGGCAGTGGTCCTACGATGCTGAAAGCCAGCAATGCCGGATAGGCACTTAAAGAGGGCCGATTCGAACTGCCTACCTCTATCGGTAACGATATCCGATGGGCAGCCGAATCGGGCAATCCATCCACCCAGTAAGGCCTTTGCCACGGTTTCTGCAGTGATGTCTGCCAGGGGTATTGCCTCAGGCCATCGCGTAAAGCGATCGACGGCGGTGAGACAATACCGGAAACCTTGACACAGCGGCAAAGGTCCTATGAGGTCAATGTGGATGAAGGCAAATCTCGCCTGGGGCAACTTAAAGGTCTGCAGTGGTGCAGAGACGTGCCGTGTGGTTTTAGAGCGCTGGCAAGCCAGACAACTCTGAGCCCAGTTACGACAGTCCTTCCTAACCCCAGGCCACACATAGCGGGCTGCAATCAGCCTGGCAGACGCCTTAGTACCAGGGTGACTCAAGGAGTGCAGGCTGAGAAAAATTGACCTGCGCAGCTCCTTGGGTACAAAAGGTCTAGGCGTGCCGCTGCTGAGGTCGCAGTACAGCTGCTGTTGTGAACCTGGGACGCTAACCAACTGCAGACGCAGTGAGTTGTCCCCGGCGAGCAGCTGCTGCAGCTCCTGGTCATCTTCTTGTGCTGCAGCGATCCTCTCGACGGGCACAGGTTGAGTAATCTCCTCAACCCGCGAAAGGGTATCCGCCACGACATTATCCTTCCCGGAGATGTGCCTGATGTCAGTAGTGAACTGAGCAATCAGGTCCAGGTGACGGAACTGTCGTGGGGAACAGTTTTCTTTACGAGAGGTGAAGGCGAATGTGAGAGGTTTGTGGTCCGTGTAGATCACGAAGTCACGAGCCTCCAGCATATGCCTGAAGTACTTCACGCTCTCGTAAATAGCGAGCAGTTCACGGTCGTAAGGAGAGTACTTAACCTGCGCGTCGCTCAGCTTCCTGGAAAAGAATGCCAGAGGCTCCCATGCTCCTCCGGTACGCTGCTGTAGAACTGCACCTATAGCCTTGTCAGACGCATCCGTGACCAGCGCCATCTTGGCGGTGCAGTCAGGATGCGCCAACAGTGCTGCTCGACACAGACTGTCCTTGCAGCCCTGGAACGCCTCACGTTGGTCCGCTGTGAAATTGACAGGGTGCGAACCCTTCACGGAGTCGGAGAGCAGGCTGTTGAGAGGTGCTTGACAGGCTGCGGCATTCGGGATGAACCTGCGGTAGAAATTTAGCATCCCGAGGAATCTGCGCAGCTCCCTGACCGTTTTTGGCTCAGGAAAATTCTGGACAGCCTCAACTTTGGCAGGCAACGGTCTCGTCCCTTTGGAAGAGATGTGATACCCTAAAAAATTAACCTCCGACGCACCAAAGACGCACTTAGCACTGTTGATGACCATACCATACTCTCGCAGTCTGGTGAACAGCTGACGCAGGTGCAGCTCGTGCGTCTTTTGGTCTTTCGAGAACACCAAAAAATCGTCAAGATATGCGTATGTAAAGTCCAAACCCCTGAGCATCTCATCCACGAAGCGCTGAAACGTCTGTGCGGCATTTCGAAGCCCGAACGTCATGAACGGAAATTCGAAAAGCCCGAACGGAGTCGTGATCGCAGTCTTCGGGATGTCATCCGGATGCACTGGAATCTGGTTATAAGCCTTAACTAGGTCAATCTGCGAGAAGATGGTACAGCCAGACAAGCTGTGCGCGAAGTCCTGGATGTGCCGGATAGGGTATTGATCCGGGACAGTGCGTGCGTTCAGCATCCTGTAGTCGCCACAAGGGCGCCATCTATTGCCCTTTTTAGGAACGAGGTGAAGAGGCGACGACCACGGTGACTCGGATAAACGGCAGATACCGGACCGCAACATGTCATCAAACTCAGCCTTCGCAATTTTTAATTTGTCCGGTGCTAATCTGCGTGGGGATGAAGATACTGGTGGCCCTGGCGTAGTACGAATGTGGTGTACTGTATTGTGTTTGGATGTGTCGTGTATGCCGCGAGGTCGAGTGATGTCGGGATATTCCCGCAGTATGTGTGTAAACGCGGAATCACCGAGACTCACCCTCACCGAAGACACATCATCAGAGCGGCGGACAGGCGACGCCGGGGTGGAGAGCGTAGTATGGTTGTCGATGAGGCGTTGGTTCCTGCAATCGACAACCAAATTATAATAAGACAAAAAATCCACACCTATTATCGCCCTTGTAACGTCTGCAACAATAAATCGCCAGGCGAAGTCGCGGCGCAACCCTAGGTTTAATGTTAAGCTCACAAAACCGTAAGTGTTTATCACAGTGCCGTTTGCTGCACGCAGTTCATACTCTGTTTTTCCTAATCGTCGCGGAATCGCCGACCGGGGGTATACACTGAGGTCGCTGCCGGTGTCAACCAAAAACTGTATCTTCAACCTTTGGTCGGTGACGAAGAGGCGACCAGCGCTCGGACAATCATCGGCCGCCATCACAGATTGCCCCGCGCATTTCCCGACGTTGTGTAGTCGCACGGTTTAATACACTTCTTAGCGTTATCACCGAACCGCTGGTGGTACCAGCACTGCGATCTTCTGGAGCTGGACCGGTGACGTGAGCGACTACGGGAACGGCTTCTGTTGCGGGATAACCTCTCGAGCTTGAGCGCCATCTTCTGCATCTGCCGGTTTAGCGCGGCGATCTCGGCGTGCAGACCGCTGGTGGACGACGACGGTGCAGTGGCGACGGCAGCTGTTGATGCCACCTGCGCGGGACCGGTGATGACGTGGATACGGTCCGCTAACTCGGCCAGCTCGGCCAAGTCCAGCTTGGATTGCGACGCCACTATGGTCTGCGTACCTGCTGGCAGACGGCTCGTCCACATCGTCCGCAGAAACTCCTCGGGAACACCTGGACCGGCGAGGTTGAGGAGGTGCCGGTAAAACTGCGACGGCTTCCGGTCGCCGAGCTCCTCGTGCATGAGAAGCTGCTTCACCTTCTCCTCGCGTGAAGCTGACTGCCTCTTGATGAGCTCGGCCTTGAGCTTTTCATACTTATCGCTGGCGGGCGGGTTGGCGATTATGTCTTCGACGACGTCGGCGTATTTCGGGTCGAGGTGACCCGTGACGTAGAAGTATTTCGTCTCGTCGGTTTTGATGTTCGCCAGCGCGAATTGCGCGTCCATCTGCGCGAACCAAAGCGCCGGCTTCTCAGGGTAAAACGGTGGAACTCGCACGCCCACGCGGCATGCCTCCGCAGCGTCGATGCCGACTTTGCTAGTCTCAGCACCGTCAACGTCGGCTTTGCTGATCGACATTGTTGTCGTGCTCAGACGGGGTCACCAAATGTAGGAAGAAATATAAATGGGTTTGGTATTTACATCGATATATTTACATAATATTTACAAGATAAATTGAGACAATAAAAATATACATTTTCTTCCTACCAAAGAGAAAAAACCGACTGCCGACTGGTTTGACAAGTCTTCATTTTTACGAACGTAGCTGCCAAACCAGCCGGCCAGTACCAATAAGTGGCGAAAGAGGTAGGTCACCACACTTTATTTGGTAATAAGCCTACATTTTATGGCAATTACAGTGACTTATTTAGGCAAAAATAATACATTAATTTGGTCGTCAAGAGTTGGTGATCATTTACTAAATTTGGTGGTCGAATACAATTTAAAGTGAAGTCGTGACTAAAATAGCTGGTACTATTACATTTTTAGACTTTATTTTTCTGGTGTTCAGTAGATATTTCTGGTTACAAAACTAAGGGTATCAAAGCATTTTATGGTGGTCATTATATTTGTTCCTATTAATTATTATTATGGGAGCTTGGACATGAAAATCAAGCAAGCAATATTCATCCAAGCATACATATTACTAATGCGTGAGATTGTTTGCTTACACAGTTTGCCTGTTCAACCAATGTGTCTGGCATGGACAGTGGGGACGTAAACGGTACACGGTCAGGAAAGACATAACCTGTCTTTTACTTCTCACTTTGACAGCATTACCGTGAAAGCTGCTAAAATGGCAGGTTTTATTAAAAGAGCGTGCAAAGAGTTTAAAGGCACTGCAGTGTTAAAAACTCTGTTTAATAGCCTTGTTCGTAGCACGTTGGAATATGCTTCCTCGGTCTGGAATCCAATGTACAGCATTCACTCGGACAGAATCGAATGGCTTCAACGAAGCTTTACACGGTACTTACGGTTCAGGGATAATAGCTGCCCCAACAGAGCTGACTACACGCTTCGTATGAATCATTTTGGACTGTCTTCTCTGCATGATCGTAGGATTCTGGCGGATATGGTTCTGCTTTTCAAGATAGTGAACGGTCAAACATGCACTCCCGAACTGCTTGAACAGATCAAATTAGACGTTCCTCGCGGGTGTCGGGTGAGATCGGTTAGGGCACGTAGTACATTTGTGAGTAGAAGCTGTCGTACAAACTTGGGACGCTCCGCTCCCCTTAATAGGATGATGGACACTTACAATAAGATCAGTGCCAGTAATCAAGATGCTGACATTGATATCTTTTCGGATGCTCTCTCTCAATTTCGCTCTAAAATTATGAAAGCAGGATTGATTCGTAGTTCTCACTGATCTCCCATCAATATTGTTAATTATTTTTTTTTTTATGGTTGGATCTCGTTAAATTTATTGATTTATTACTTGATTTAATTTTGTTTAATTTATCGAATTTTGTATTATTTTATTTTCATTTTTTAATTGTATTGTGTTATGTTTTAATTTTTTAATTGTATTGTGTTATATTGTGTAATAATGTTTTAGTTTCTTTTAATTTAATTTTATTGATTTAAGTTCTTTACAGCCGACTACGCTATTATCTGTGAGCGCTGTGCACGCCTGTAACTGATTTATTTACACAGAACTAACAATTCTATACTAATATCTGCGTAGCATTTGTAAATAAGTTGTTGGTGTGCCTTGTAATTTAATAAATTTAAATTTATACATGTTTATGGATGGTGATGATGATGTCGTCCTAGCCTATTATTGGCCACAGCAGTATACATCATATAAGGGATTAGCCAACTGTGCAGGACATATTATAGTGCAGAAGCAGTTGCACAAACACAGATGCACTCACTATTCCTTCGCTCTCATAGCCCGATGGGTAGTAATCCAACATGGCTGGTGAGAGTTCAGGCATTGACATGCTCTGCAATGCTCAAGTGCACCAGTTTCTAAAACCCACAAAGCAGTCAATACATTCATCATCATCATCAGTCTTGTTATCAACCCGCTGCTGGACACAGGCCTCCTACCACAAAGAGAAGGATTGACAATTGTTGATTTGATTTCTAAATCTCTCGCTTACTCAATGTGCATTAGTTTCTTCAGAGTTTATAACCCAGGTTTCCCCAACATGTTTTCCTTCACCTCAATTCAGTAATTGAAGACTAAAATGTACATATAACTATACTAGCTTCTGCCAGCAGTTTCACCCGCATCCCGTGGGAACTACTTCCCGTACCGGGATAAAAAGTAGCCTATAGCCTTCCTCGATAAATGGGCTATCTAACACTGAAAGTAATTTTCAAATCGGACCAGTAGTTCCTGAGATTAGCACAAACAAACAAACAAACTCTTCAGCTTTATAATATTAGTATAGATATCACAGAAGAGAAAGACCAATGTAAATAGATATAACTTACAAAAGTTACATTAGTTAGCATAAAGGCAAGTCTGGCCTGTAATTGAACCCGCACTCATACTTCAGAGGCTGCTGGAGAGGGTGACTTTACAGCATTTACACCTTTCTTTATTGTTTCAGTGGCTCAACAAGGTATGGTAAGGTACTACCACACATAGAAATGACTCTACTCTCATTTAGCTGTGAGATGTGACCACTTCACAATCACAATCCACAGATAGAGTGAATGTATTGCTTGCAAGCTGTAGCCTTAAACCATTTCACAATTCAATCATTGTGAGGACTACATTTACCTACTTTAAAAAATAAATAAATAATATGCAGAGAATTGATTGAAGTATAATATTATCAGCACCTCCAATTAAAGCTCCTGAATGTTCAATATTAAAAGCTTCTTCTGGTTATATTTGTACTATTAGCTCATGTAGCATGTGATGTAAATATTGGATAAACACCAAACTAAAGTTTCTGTGTGTCTATTCTTTCCAAAGTTTGTATATCAACTATCGTTGTTGGGCCCTTGCTGACTCCGACCTGATTGTAAGAAGGTAAGTGCTGATCCAAAACAAAGCTTAGGGAACAAATATAATGACCACCATAAAATGCTTTGATACCCTAAGTTTTGCAACCAGAAATATCTACTGAACACCAGAAAAATAAAGTCTAAAAATGTAATAGTACCAGCTATTTTAGTCACGACTTCACTTTAAATTGTATTCGACCACCAAATTTAGTAAATGATCACCAACTCTTGACGACCAAATTAATGTATTATTTTTGCCTAAATAAGTCACTGTGATTGCCATAAAATGTAGGCTTATTACCAAATAAAGTATTATGATGCCATATTAAGTTATGTGTCCGGCTTGCAATGCATGCGTGAGTGTCAGTATGACGAGTGACAGGGGAAAATGGAAGAAAATGACATATTGCGCCGACGCCAAGTAAAATTGGGAACAGGGCAGGAGAAAGAAGAAGAAGAATGTGTTTCTCAATACACTCTTATCGCACTGTTTAGAGGCATGCAATAGACAATTTTCCACGCTAGTGCAGGAAAAGGGTCCCCATAATGTTATTACATTTATTTTATCAGGCCGAACTTATTTTTTTGGAGTCAGTTTACTTAAACAGGATAGCAAGATGTAAAAACTTTTTTGATGATCATTTACTACTTTTGGTGATCATTTACTACTTTTGGGATAACAATGATTTTTTTGGACTCATTTTGCTTAAATAGGATAGCAGAATTTAAAAACTTTGGTTATAATCTGACTTTAAAATGGTGGTTTAATTTTGGTGATCATTTACTATTTTTGGCTTACGCATGATTTATTTTGGAGTAATTTCACTTAAATAGGATAGCAAAGTGTTAAAACTTTGGTGATAGTTTTACATTAAAATGCGAGTTTCATTTTGGTGATCATTTACTATTTTTGTCTGCTGTTTGTTACTATATCTGGTGATCAGTTAAACATAAGCCCAAAGCTTATACGAAAGGTGCAAACTCACTGTTGAAGGCGGCCAGCTTCCGTGTAGAGCCGAGCCGCTTCATGGGCGTGCGCGGCTCGACGTCGCGGTCATCCAGCGCCGGCGCTTCCGTGCCCGTCGGCGTCGTAGCTCCCGACATTGTTCTTACTTGCTAGATCACGCACTCTCCCGGAACAACATTACAAACCACTTTTCTTTACAACTATTCTAAAATCCTTCGGCACCTCAGAAAATAAATATATTTACAAACAACTGATGGTATAATAAATACAGCACCAAAAATCGTTTTTATCATAGGAATCAACGGTCAAAATAGAAAAAAACGTTCGCAGTTCGATAGACTCAAACAAAAGTTCACGTTCGATTTATTTACATTTTGGAGTACTTTTTTCGTCATGGGCACATAACATTTCATGTTAACACTGAAATTACTGTTCATAAATTATCTTAATTCATAAATGAAATCATTTTTCGATTTTATACCAATTTTATTGCAGACTGCAGATGCATGGTTTGCAGCTGCAATCACAAGCAAGAAGCAGCACACAACACAACTCACTCACACGCACAGAGTATACGCGTCAGGGGTAGGACCAGGGGGAGGACACTCCGTACATTTTGACAGCTAAGTAAACGAAGAGTCGCCACCTTTTATTTGGCCCGGAAACTATTTACTATCTAAAAGATACCTTAAATTACCAACAGATGGCACTACACTATAATCGATTTTGTTTGTTAATATAAAATTATTTATGCAATATTAATTAGAGAAAAGTATGAGGAAAATATTAGACACTTTAAAAAAAGATATAATAGGCGAATAAATTAAATACGGTTTAAAAAAGCACAAATATCAAATTTCATCTAAAAAGACCTGGTGTCAGTATTCCAAGTAACTTAACAAAACCGATCATAATAATATCAATATGGCGGTTTTTTGCATTCCGCATACACGCGTAAATAAAAAGTAATTTCATCATCATCTTCCTGCCCTGTTCCCAAGTCATTTGGGGTCGGCGCAACATGTCTTTTTCTTCCATTCCTCTCTGTCAGACGTCATACTTACATCCACTCCTTTTTGCTTCATGTCTTCTTTCAGGCAATCAATCCATCTTTTCCTCGGTCTACCTCTGCCTCTCCATCCCTCCACATTCATACTTAGCACACTCTTTGTAGCATGCGTTTCACACCGTCTCATCACATGCCCATACCAGGACAAACGCTGACCTCTCATTTTCTCTGTCACTGGCGCTACTTTCAGGCTTCCTCTGATATACTCGTTCCTCACTTTGTCCATTCTGGTAACACCACACATCCATCTCAACATTCTCATCTCTGCTACATGCACTCTTTTCTCATCCTTCTTTTTCAATGCCCAACACTCTGATCCATACAGGACGACAGGTCTTATGACGGTTTTGTAGATTTTGCCCTTCAGTTTGAGAGGCATCCGTGGGTCACAGATAGTGCTAGTTACCTGTCGCCACTTCATCCATCCAGAATTGATCCGATGCGTAACGTCCCTGTCCACCTCACCGTCACTTTGGACGAGTGAACCAAGGTACCGGAAGTCGGAGCAGGCTGGTAGGGGCATGCCGGCTAGGGTTATGGCCATGGGTCTTGATATACCGCCAAAATCGCAATGCAGATACTCAGTTTTGCTCTTGCTGACCTTTAACCCTACCGTCTCCAGTCTTAGCCGCCATGCTTCCAATCTGCTCTGGACCTCTGGTCCACTCTCCCCCACCAAAACAATGTCATCGGCGAAAAGCATACACCAGGGAACCTCCTCCTGTATGTCCGCTGTAAGGGCGTCCATTAACAACAGGAAGAGGTAAGGACTGAGCGCCGACCCCTGATGTAAGCCAACGCCTACACTGAAACTGGCGGTAGTGCCGGCTGTGGACCGGACTTGTGTACTGCATCTGCCGTACATCGCTCGGATCAACTGCACATACTTCCCTGGCATACCTTTCTCCTTAAGGGCCCACCACAAAACCTCACGAGGTACCCGGTCATATGCCTTTTCAAGGTCAACGAACACCATATGCAAGTTTTTGTGTGCGCCCCTGTACTTTTCGCACAGTTGGCGAATACAGAATATAGCGTCCGTTGTACCCCGACCAGGCATAAAACCAAACTGGTTTCGTGAGATATCACTCTCTTCTCTCAGCCTTCTTTCAATAATTTTCTCCCAGACTTTCATACTATGTGACATTAACTTTATTCCCCTATAGTTGTTGCAATCCAACACGTCACCCTTGTTCTTAAAAATGGGCACCAGGTAACTATTGCACCATTCGTCCGGTATTCTTTCCTCTTGCAACAACTTATTGAAGAATAAAGCTAACCACTTCCATCCATTCATCCGCAATAGCTTCCATACTTCCACTGGTATTTCATCCGGTCCTAATGCTTTGCCATTCTTCATTCCATTTAGTGCTTTTCTTACCTCATCCACACAAATGTTTCTGACTAGGCCCTCATTTACTGGTTTATTGTGGAGCACACCACTCCACTCATTTTCTTCATTCATCAGTCTTTCAAAGTATTCCTTCCACCTTCCTTTTATTCTCACGTCATCCGAGAGGACCGTTCCTATTCCATCCCTTACACACTTAATTTTGCTTACATCCCTCGTCATTCTCTCTCTAGATTTAGCTAACCGGTACAGGTCTTTTTGGCCTGCCGGGCTATCTAGAGCATCATATAGTTTCTCGTGTGCTTTTGCTCTTGCAACAGCCACGGTCTTTTTAGCTTTTTTCTTCCATGCATCATATTCATTTTTCTTTTCTGCCTTTTCACATTCATTATTCTCGTGTGTCCTCTGCCATTCCTTGAACTTCACTTTCTTTTCTCTCAACACCTCTTGAACTTCTGTAGACCACCACCATGTTTCTTTCTTTATCACACCTTTTCCTTTCGATTCTCCTAAAATTCTTCTTGCTGTCATTCTTATAGTCATTGCCATTTCACTCCAACACTCATTCACACTCCTTTCATTCATATCTCCCATTTCAATCATCTTATCTACAACCGCATTTCTAAATTCTTCCGCCAAATCGGCCTTTTCCAACCTGTGCCATTTTATGTTTGGAGGTAACTTCTCTTTGCCCTTTATTGACTTTATTGTGAACACTACTTCCATAACAAGGGGTCTGTGTTGCGAGACTACACTTTCACCTGGTATAACCTTACAATCTTTTATGTTCTTCAAATTACTGCGTCTAACCAAAAAGTAATCAATTTGTGTGGCATGTGGACCGCTTTTATAGGTGACCATGTGTTCTGTGTTCTTCTGGAACCACGTGTTGACCACTGCCAGATCAAACGCAGTAGCCGATTGCAACAGGGCTTCACCCTCGTCGTTCTGGCAACCAAACCCCCACCCTCCATGCACTCTTTCATACTTCCCTCTCAATCTGCCAACATGGCCATTAAAGTCTCCCCCGACAAATACTTGTTCATTTACTGGCACATTCATCATAACTGCATCCCAGTCCTCCCAAAATTTTTCTTTCATTCGTTCATCACATCCTACTTGCGGTGCATACACGCTAATTACGTTTACTATTAAATCCTCTAACACAAATTTCACGACTATTATTCTATCATTCACTCTTTTTACCTCCATCACACACTCTTTCAGATTCTTATCTAAAACCACTCCTACACCATTCCTTTTCCCATCACTTCCACAATAATAAAACTTGTATCCTTCACCAATTTCTCTAGCTTTCGTACCTTTCCATTTTGTTTCTTGCAAACATGCCACATTTATTCGTCTTCTCTTTAACACATCCGCTAACTCTCTGGCTCTTCCAGTCATCGTTCCAACATAAATAAAAAGTAATTTATAATAATTATTTGTTTTCCTTCGACCTTTTACTATATTAACGATGACATTTTCTATTAGGGTAAGTAGCACCATGTAACTATAACGATAACCAATGTTATAGTTATATGGTGCTACTTACCCTAATAGAAAATGTTATGAATATGATGCATAATTATAATATTTTTATAGCTATAGCTATGTAGGTAGTTCGGGGCCAATTTAGAGAAAGATGGCGCATTGTCAAATTGGGTTGCAAGAATAACACGTGAGTGGGCTCTCTTTTCCCTATATATTACTTTACTCTTTGGGTAGGACACTTCCATACATTGACAGATGTGGGGTACCTATTTTTTTTTCAAAAAGCGACATCTACTAGCTGCATCGGTAAACAATTAGTTTTTTTTTTTTTTTTAATTTTTAATGGCATGGCCCTCTAGCCTGTGTGCCAAGTAAACAATTAGTTACTTTAAGTCACCACAGGTGGCGACACTATTGATACAAATATAATTTTTCTCTAAAATTAAATTAATTAATATGATTTTAACTACCAATTTATTTTATTTATGTCGTATTATAATAATTTGCATAGATATAAAACTGCATAATATTTAAGATATTTTTTTTTTTATAATTTTTAATGGCATGGCCCTCTAGCCTTTATGCCAAAATAATAATTAAGATAATTCACTGTGTGACACAGTGAATTATTGATTTCCGAATGTCAAATTGATCATCACAAATATGGCGACTGCTCCTTGCGTTATCGCTTATTTGTAGTTTTCGTCCTATGTTTGTGCTTTCAGTTCCTCCAATAATCCAGTGTAATCGTTTTTTTTTGCGACCCGGATGCTACTTTTGTGCTATTTTATTTGCGATGCATCGTGCCTAAACGGTGTGCATGCAAATATTATACATCTATACATTTTTGTCCTATGTTATAATATAAGTTGTGCAATAAAGTAAATTTATAAACTGTAAAAGAAAAGTCTTTTTAACCCGCTCACCTTTAGAAATTAATGCTTCTTTACTAATTTGCTTATTTTTAATTAAAAAGCAAATTAGTAAGGAAGAAGTATATGCAACTATTCCTATAGCTATACATAATCCTACTTATATTATAAATGTGAAAGTTTGTGAGAATGTATGGATGTATGTTTGTTATTCAATCACGCAAAAACGGCTGGACCGATTTGATTGAAATTTGGTATGTAGATAGGTGATACCCTGGATTAACACATAGGCTACTTTTTAGCAACACACCACGCGGGCGAAGCCGCTGGCGGAAGCTAGTATACCTATATATCTATAGCTATACATACTATTAAAAGTTTGCGGATGCAGTTAATAGAGGCGCTAGTTGTCCGATCAATTGACATTTGCAGTCTACAAAAAAAACCGGTGAGAGGGCTCTCTATACCCGATATATTACTTTCCTCTATGATAAGCGTTTTAAAGCTCGACTGTTTGCACCACAGATTACTATGCTATGGGTAGCCACAATATATTATGAAGATAAACCAAGTTGTGAGAAGAACCTTTTAACAATTTGATAATTGATAATATTGATATCTTTTGTGTCAAGGCAAGGTTGTGGTGAAAACCGCTATTTAAACTTTTTAAAAAAGGTCCCGACGAATTGAGAACCTTCTCCTTTTTTTTTGAAGTTCGGTTTAAAATAACCCCTGATGGGAGGAGGAGAGAAGGGTAGGTTTGACGATCGTACTGCTTTTTGTATTTTTTTGGATTGACAACACTGATCGCAGTAAATTGACAGTTATTGTTATCAATCAATGTGACAGCGGCACGGCGAGAGTGATTAGATGTCAAAAACACGTGTTGTTATTACAGTGAAAAGGGAAATAATATGCGATTATTATAGTTAAAATGCCTCCATTCAAGCAAGGATTACTCAAAAGAAAAGCGGGATTTGAAGGATCTCAAAATGTATCATTAAAAGTTTCTAACGAAGTAAGTGTAGATTTATAATTCATGAAATCGCAGTGTTTTGTTGCAACTCACCATGCTGCCGGTTGTCATCCGTTTATCATTATTGTTCTTTATATATTTTTACCTACATATAGTGTAACCAACATAATACGCAATAATCAACATAATGAATACCCAAAATTTAGCACCTTACACTCATTTGCATTTTCAATCGCCTGGCTATGTAATACCTGTGCGGATCGATCAACCGTTTACTAATGCTTGGCGTGATCGGTCGATCTGAGGATGGGTGATCATCTAGTCATGACGAGTTCTTCCGTATTTCGGAAAGTACGTTAAGTTAGTGGATCCCTGGTGTCGTACGAACATCTTTTGGCAGTCGTGTTACTGGTAGGGGTAGCTAGGTTTGTGCATGGTATTTGGTTTATAAACAACATTGGGATTTAAGAAAACTGTACATTATGCAACATGTTTTCTGATAAACTTTGAGTTAGAGTGTAGATGCTAATATTGTGATAGCCAGAAGCAAATATCCATTTCTAAGCCCATTCTTTGTCAGTACGGGTAGTCATTCAATGTACGCATCCATCCTCCAAGCCTTTTTTGGTCAGTGGGTCGTCTTAGGTTTTTTCTCAACTATGTTGGGGTTGGCTTCCAGTCTACCCGGATGTAGCTGAGTACCAGTGCTTTACAAGGAGCAACTGCCCTATCTGACCTCCTAAACCCAGTTATCCGGGCATCCCAATACCCCTTGGTTAGACTGGTGTCAGACTTACTGGCTTCTAACTACCTGTAACAACTGCCAAGGATGTTCAATGAGAACTGGGACCTACAGTTTAACTGTACAGTACCATCCGAAACACAGTCATTGTTGTCTAAGATATACTTAGAAAGTACATACAAACTTAGAAAAGTTGTATTGGTACTTGCCTGACCTGGAATCGAACCCACACCCTCATACTGGAGAGGTTGGTTCTTCGCCCACGAGGCCACCACGAATTATTTTTCTTTAGTCATTCTATTTACGCACTAATAATTAAATCATGTTTTATTTTTACAGTATTTTTCTTAAATAATTGTAAAATGATTGATTGATGTTTTTCAGTCAGAAGAAGAGTCAGAATCAGAGGAGTTGATAGCTGGCACACTGGATGCAGAAGGAGACGCTACCGACTCGGAGCACGAGGCCGGAGATGTCTCAGATCATGAACAAGATGTAAACCTTACTCACTAATATCAACTTCATACAATTAGTTATTCTTTCACATGTGAACACTTATACGTTATTTGGTTATTGCTTTCATGATGCCAATACATAAGGGATATATTACACTTACCAAATATATATTGTGGTCCTATGTGATAACAGTATAACAGCTTTTTGAGTATGCTATACAACATTTGAGTACGCACTTAACTAAAGATACTACTGTTTATTTAAAAGTTTAGTTTATACATAAAATGTGGCTAAAAATAAATAACGCAATGATATAACAATGACTTGCTTTGCAAACTTTTGGCAGGTTTTTTTGCAGAATACTTAAGTAATGGCATAGAAATAGGCTTATTTAAATTATAAAAAGCAAAATATTTGTAATACTATCCTATTAATATTCATTGAAGTGGTTAGAATAGAGTTAAGAAAATGTTTCAGGAGGTACTATTTGATGAGAGTGCAGACTCTACATTTGGAGATGATGACCAGCCAGACGACGCTTCAGATGGATCATCAGTGAGTATTTTGGCTACAAGTCACCCGTCCCAGACGATACCTTACCGGCAAACTGTATCATTCTTTACAATACCTAGGCAATGTATGAAATATTATGAACATACGGTCTTCGAGTATGAGGGCGCGGGTTCGACTCCAAGTCAGGCAAGTACCAATGCAACTTTTCTAAGTTTGTATGTACTTTCTAAGTATATCTTAGACACCAATGACTGTGTTTCGGATGGCACGTTAAACTGTAGGTCCCGGCTGACATTCAACATCCTTGGCAGTCGTTACGGGTAGTCAGAAGCCAGTAAGTCTGACACCAGTCTAACCAAAGGGTATCGGGGTGCCCGGGTAACTGGGTTGAGGAAGTCAAATAGGCAGTCGCTTCTTGTAAAGCACTGGTACTCAGCTGATTCTGGTTAGACTAGAAGCCGACCCCAACATAGTTGGGAAAAGGCTCGGAGGTTGATTAAAATTTTAAGGGTGCTCCTTAAAAATAATCTTTATGATTGTGATTTTACTATAATCACAGAAATCCTAAGAAATCGAGCGCTACCTACTGTCGAAAAATGTAGACATCGGGTAAAAACTTGATATTCGTGTGTATATTGGTTGAGTCTATATGTTTTTCCTTTCATTTATTTTTATAAAGCTGTATTTGCCGCCATTTGTTTTTGTTAATTTGAGGCATCATGAATCAATGAAAAATAAATGGCAATAATATAATTGCTTGAAGACTAACCATAGGGAAAATATACATTTTTTTTTAAATCCCCCTACATAAAAACATTAATTCCCTTTAATAAAATAAAATAAGATAATTCGAATAGTGAATACGTATAGATTTATTTGTAAGCATATATATATCATTTTTGTATTTGACTTAATGAAGTTTATCGGTTATGTTGTGTTGCACCCTTAGCGTAAATAGCTTACCCTGGGGCTAACCGACCGACTGACATAATTATGTGAATTGCCACAGGAGCTAACAGATTCGGAAGCTGATGATGATTCGGAGGCTGATGACGACAGCGAGGAGTCGCGGAGCGCGGACAGCGGCGCCGAGTCGCACTCCTCCGCCAGCGACACCAAACCACACAAACAGAAAGCGAACAAGCCAGCTCGCAGCAACAATAACAGTGACGCCAGTATAGACAGATTAGCAGATACCATCAAGAGAGCGACTGTTAACATACAACCAGTAGAACAGAAAGGTACGTCACACACACATCCAAACCAAAACACAAACACATGACTTACTTACGCATCCGCTGCACATTCATTGTTAAACTTCAAAAGTAGCTAAAACTGTGTCGCTAGCCAAGTGTCGCTGAACAATTTTAATTTATGTTTTTTCTCCGTCTTATTATAGCATAAGTAATGAGTCTTTTGTTTATAATAATTATTTTTAAAATAGCAATTAAAATATTTTATACTTTACACTTCAGATCAGTTTGATTGAAGTTAGTTTTATGGCAGCAAAAAAAAAGTCTAGCTTTGACTTTAATTCACATGATTCAAATGGATAAAACACTAAAAAGCCAAAAAATAACTAATTTTATGTAGGTGCATCGGCCTAGAAGCCGGTGTCTAATCAAGGATGTGCCTAAGTTAATTTTGCCACCGACTTCTAGGCCGATGCACCTAAAATTAGTAAAAAAGTTTTTTATTTACAGCTTTTTAGAGATACAAATAGCTGTCACTATCCATATAAGTAGAAAGTTCTCATCAATACAAATATTTTAAGCCCAAGTACGAGGTATTTTTATGTACTGAATATGTTTCAGTTGTCGAGTTCCCTCGACCTTTTCTGGTCTTCATCATCAGGTCAGCTCCAAACCTTCGCTGTTGCAAAGATCTCGTCAATACAAATATTATAAGCCCAAACACGAGGTAGTTTACATATTCAGATGTCGAGTTCCCTCGACCCTCTCTGGTCTCCATCATCAGGTCAGCTTCAAACCTTCACTGTTGAATAGTGCTTTCAGGCATACATCTGAGTGTCAACTTTTTACCCTATGTTTGCCTACAACTTTCGAAGGTTGCTCTCGATTTCTCAGGGTTCCCATCATCAGATCCTGACCTGATGACTATGGGACCATCTGGCAGCTATTCCGCGTCGAACAAAAAAGAATCACGTAAATCGGTCAATAAACCTCGGCGTAATCGATGTACATACATAGAAAAAAAAAACATACCGGCCGAATTGAGAACCTCCTCCTTTTTGGGAAGTCGGTTAAAAATAGTTTAAAGCCTAGACCTTTAATTGGACACGATTACACAGATTTCAATACTTTTAGATTTAGGCTGCGTTAAAAACAAACTGACTGTCAGCCGCCGAATGTCAGCGTGTATGCATATTAGGCACTAGCTGTTTTCCCGCGGTTTCACCCGCGTCCCGTGGGAGCTACTGCCCGCACCGGGATAAAATATAGCCTATGTTACTCGCAGATAATATAGCTTTCTAATGGTGAAAGAATATTTAAAATCGGTCCAGTAGTTTTTGAGTTTATCCATTACAACCAAACAAACAAAGTTTTCCTCTTTATAATATTAGTATAAGTAGATAACGTATCGTCGGTTACATGTGAACGAATAACGTTCGGTCACATTCGGCGGCTGACAGTCAGTTTAGTTTGAACACGGCCTTAATGTTGTTGGAGTTCTGGTGGCTAACCTACTTTTTGTCAACTTGAGTGTTTAGCTACTTTTGAGCTTTTAGAATGTGTAGTAAAATCCTGCGTTATTGTTGTCAAGCAATTTATAGACGTTATATAGCGACTTTAGGAGATAGTAACTACAATGCTAATGCAGTAGTTATCAAATGTGTTGTCGGTTTGCGCGACTGAGTGGAGCGACGCGTTGCAGACGAGTACTCGTCGGGCGACACGTCGGACGAGGAGGACCGACGCAACACGCGCGGCGCCGTGCCCGCCTGGTGGTACCGCGACTACCCGCACGTGGGCTACGACCTGGCCGGCCGCCGCCTGCTCAAGCCGCCGCAGCGCGACGCCATCGACGACTTCCTCAAGTGAGTAGCGCGCCGCCGCCGCCGCCGCCGCCTCGCCTCCCGCCTCACCCCCGCCGTCACGTGCCCTCTCTGTGCAGGCAATGCGAGGATCCCGACTTCTGGCGCACCGTGCGCGACCCCAACACGGGCCAGGACGTGGTGCTCAGCAAGCAGGACCTGGAGCTCATCCAGCGCCTGCGCGCCGGCCACGTGCCCGACGCCGCGCACGACGAGTACGAGGTGCGTAGCCCGCAGCCCGGCGCCTGTGCCCGCCGGCTCCCGTCTGACGCGCCTGTGTCCGCAGCCCTGGGTGGAGTGGTTCAGCCGCGAGGTGCTGGCGACGCCGCTGCGCGCCTTCCCCGAGCACAAGCGCTCGTTCCTGCCGTCGCGCTCCGAGCAGCAGCAGGTGGCGCGCCTGGTGCACGCGCTGAAGATGGGCTGGGCCAAGACGCGGCGCCAGCTGGCCGACGAGCGCCGCGCCCGCCGCAGCAAGCAGTTCTACAACCTGTGGGGCTCCGGCGACGCGCCGCGCGGCCTGCAGCGCCACATCCCCGCGCCGCGCCGCGCGCTGCCCTCGCACGCCGAGAGCTACAACCCGCCGCCCGAGTACCTGCTCGACGCCAAGGAGGTGAGTGCCGCGCCGCCTCGCGCCCCGCGCCTCGCTCCTCGCGCCTCACCGCCTCGCGTGTCCGCAGATGAAGGAGTGGAACAAGCTGAGCGAGACGCCGTGGAAGCGCAAGTACACGTTCCTGCCGACGCGGCACGCCAGCCTGCGCGCCGTGCCGGCCTACGAGCGCTTCACGCGCGAGCGCTTCCTGCGCTGCCTCGACCTGTACCTGGCGCCGCGCGCCATCAAGATGCGGGTGAGTGTCGGCCGCGCCTCGCCCGCCTGCCTCCCGCAGCAGCAGCTGTAGCGCGTGTCTGTGCAGCTCACCATCCGGCCGGAGGAGCTGGTGCCCAAGCTGCCGGCGCCGCGCGACCTGCAGCCCTTCCCCACGAGCGAGGCGCTGCGCATGCGCGGCCACGCGGGGCTGGTGCGCAGCGCGGACTTCGACCCCAGCGGCCAGTACGTCGTGTCCGGCGGCGACGACGGCACCATGCGCGGTCAGCCAACCTTACATTTGCTCTACTACCTTTTTCAATGTTTCTATAGAAAACCAGTAGTGGAAAAGCTTCATTATCTCCTGAGCCTGGTGCTGCGAGTACCAGAGTTGTACAAGGAGCGACTGCCTATCTGACTTTCTCAACCCGGGCAACCCGATACCCCTTGGTTAGACTGGTGTCAAACGTACTCGCTTCTGACTACCCGTAGCTACTGCCACGGATAATAAATGACAGTCGGGACCTACAGTTTAATGTGCCCTCCGAAACACAGTCATTGATGTCCAAGATATAGGTACTAAATATTAATTAAATAAAACTCAAATTATAAAAAAACATTTCTAATTTGAGTTTTATTTAGTGCAGCATTTAAGTCCTTCTTACTGAAATATTAAATACAGTTTCGATCAACTATCTGCTACCTTTCCGAAGATTGTATTTTTCGTACATTTTGAGCAACGTATCAATGTGGGCAATCTGTGAGACGGGCGCGCGACTCGTGCGCGGGTCTCGTGCCGCGCCTGTAGCCTGTGGCCCGCAGTGTGGGAGGCGGCCACGGGGCGCTGCCTGCGCGTGCTGGCGCTGGGCGGCGCCGTGGCGCGCGTGGCGTGGCTGCCGGCGCCGGGGCTGAGCCTGGTGGCGGCGGCCGTGGGCGAGCGCCTGCTGCTGCTGAGCCCGGGCGTGGCGCCGGCGCGGGTGTTGCGGCGCACGGACGAGCTGCTGGAGGCGGCGCCGGCGGCGCGGGAGGCGGTGGAGGCGCGCGTGGCGGCGGCGGTGACGTGGGCGGCGCCGGCGCCGGAGGAGTGGGCGCGCGGGGTGCGCGTGCGGCTGGAGCACTTCCGGCGCGTGACGCACGTGGCGTGGCACGGGCGCGGCGACTACGTGCTGGTGACGCTGGCGGACGCGGCGGCGCGGGCGGTGGTGGTGCACCAGCTGTCGCGGCGCCGCTCGCAGCTGCCGTTCACGCGCAGCAAGGGGCTCGTGCAGTGCGCGCTCTTCCACCCCTCGCGACCCCTCATCTTCGTTGCCGTAAGTCCTTCTAATTATTTAGGTTTTGAAAGAATTTCCAAGACCCGTCTCTTACGATCTGTTTAATCGATATTTTTTCATACGTGACTGAAAGACTTGCCTGATATTTATACGAAAGTTCATTTTCAAATTAAATCAAATATTTTTTCATCCCACCCTCTCGGAAAGAGCCTTTACGCTTTGGGGCCGTTCAAATATTACGTAAGCAGATTTATTACAATTATTTACCTCCCCCCATCCCCCTTGTCAGCAAAAGTAGACAAAGCTTTTAGCCCCTCCCCCCATGCTTACGTAAACATTTTTCAATTAAAAAAGGATTTTTTTTATATTATATAATTATAATGTTATTGTATGCCAGTGCCCAAACGTATGCGTGTATATTTGCGGGAATCCCCGAAAATGCGTTTCGTTTTCAAGCATAGACAATGTGAGGGAATAGTAGTCCATTCGTGTAAAAAAGTAAATAACTATCAATAACATAATCATCATCTGGACTCCTCTACCCCCCATTTCATCCAAAATAAGCAAAACAAATACCCTCCCTCCCCCCTATAGTGCTTACGTAATACTTGAACGGCCCCTTTTGATATTGGTTTTTATCCTCTAGAGGAGCGGCCATTTTCTTTTTTTGCATTTAGTATTTCCTCGATGAAGTGGGATGAAATTATTATTTTTTATTGTTTTGAGGTCGATTTTAAACCTCATTACATTTTTAAACTGAGTTTTTGCGTAAATAAATTTTAATAGGTAAGAACATCTTTTTAACTTGCCATGTGTGACGTGTGTGCCATTTTCTTTTTTTGAGTTTAGAAATTTTCTCGATGAGGTGGGATGAAAAGTTACCTACGTGTTGCGCTCGAGTGCAAAGATTTTTCACCTTGTGCTCTTTGGATTCCCTCGCTATCGCCCAGGATTTTTTTTATTAATTTAAGAATCCTTCGCTTGCTCGGTCATCAAAATTGAGACCGCGGTTAAAAAGCAACTTTGCACTCTTGTATACCTAACAAATAACTATTAATTGTAAAATATAAGTACCTAAACAAAAGTAAAGACAGTGCGTTATGTCTTGCCATCGATGTTGTTCAAATGTTGTTTTACACGCTTTCTCTTCTTTGTACGTAAATAAGTAGACAACCGGCCGGTATAGTGATGTTGTGTGGCGCAGACGCAGCGCGTGGTGCGCGTGTACGACCTGGTGAAGCAGGAGCTGGTGCGCAAGCTGCTGACGGGCGCGCAGTGGGTCAGCCACCTGGCCCTGCACCCCGCCGGCGACAACCTGCTCGTCGCCTCCTACGACAGGAAGTGCGTCTGGTACGTGCCCCCACTCACCTATATTACGACTTGTGCTATTTATACATATATGTATAGGTTGTGTTATATTGGGGATTGCGCAATAGTTTGAGCGGATTTATCTTGTATTGTATCATGGAGGCTCAATTTGTAAAATATTCAGTCTGGGACTTAGGAGGCGATTCATCGAAAAAGAACCCACGCACTCAAACTCGAGAGATTGGCTCTTTACTAGACCACCATGAGTTTTTCGGAAATAAATTATTATTGGTAAAAAAATTGCGTGCAGGTTCGACCTGGAGCTGTCGTCGAAGCCGTACCAGACGCTGCGGCTGCACGGCGGCGCGGTGCGCAGCGTGGCCTTCCACCGCCGCTACCCGCTGTTCGCGTCCGCCGGCGACGACGCGCACATCGTCGTCTCGCACGGCATGGTCTACAAGTCAGTGCCGCCACATACACATCATATACTAAACAGGACTGCGCACTTATTCACAAAAAACGAGCCCAGTCAAACAGTTAGTACGGAGGCCGTCTGTCCCTTTCTAATAGGGTGACTATGAGATTAAGATATGTGAGACAAATCCGAATTTGCTAAGATTATTAAACACAGATTGGTATTGAAGCCTTAACTTACGCAGTTTGTTAGCTTAAGATACTATTATAGGCTTTTAATAATTAGCGGGAATTAGCAGTATAAAAGCAGTAAGTGACATTTATGTCGCTTTTCTTCATTTTTTGGGAAGCTATAACAATAGTACAACAGTTTTAGAATCCATCACACATATTTTGACTCATTACAAGAATTCATGGGCACCCTATAGTCTGTTTTTTAATCTCGTAGACTAAATTGACACTTGCAAAATGTCAAACTTCCAAATAATTTTGCTAGCTCTGTGGTGCAGTGTTGTACTTACGATACCGGTTCGTTGAATCGTAACTTTTTATCTATAATAGACGAATTTAATATTCATTCAAAGTTTTATATTTAAAATTCACGTACGTACACATGGCTGTACGACGTGCTACAAACTGCCAGGGATATCTGACCACGCAAAGCCATGCGTAATCATCAAGGATAAGCCCATTATTTCAGGATGACTTATTGTAAAAAGTTACGATTCAACGAACCGGTATCGTAAGTACAACACTGCACCACAGAGCTAGCAAAATTATTTGGAAGTTTGACATTTTGCAAGTGTCAATTTAGTCTACGAGATTAAAAAACAGACTTTAGTTGTTTGATTTACGAAAATGTTATTATTAGCTAACCTGTGGAACGATATATTGCAACCACAAGCATAAACGCAACTCTTTTTCACCATTTAATAGTTTAAATTGATTTAATACAAAAAAATATAAACAAAATTTTAAATGCTGATTACGCGCCAAGAATGTTCAGGGGCCCGATTCTCCTAATTTTACTTAAGCGACATACGATTTACGTTCGACTCGGTTCGACTGAAATCCAATCCCGACTCGATTACGATTGAAGAGTATGTGGCATTCCGCTATTTTTTCTTTGAAATAAACGTTTTTATCCTTTTCTGTCATTCAATAATGAATCATTTTGTTTGCAAATGATTTACGATTGCAATATGATTGTAGAGCAAACTACCGTATAGACCAAAATCACCAAAATAGCAGACCAATCGAAAACCAATCGAATATCGTTGGAATACGATTGGTCTTTTATTAGTAGCACTAGCAGAATGCCCGATATGGTTAAAACTGCTGTTGCGATCATATTGCGATTCGAGTTCTATTCGATTTTGACATTATTAACTTAGGATAATCGGGACCCAGGGTTACTGCTAGAAAATAAAAAAAGCACTATAAAAATTTATGTTCTTTACGTTTTAAGAATAAATACGAATAAATTAATGCGATTGTTATTAATTTGTTGACTTACAATTGTTAAAATAAGATAAGAATATAAGTGATTCAATTGTTTTTTTGGGAAGACAAAACTGTTGATCATAACATTTTTTTATGCTGGCAAGGTGTTAGAACGAGACACACGGCCTCCGTTCTAACTATCCCTTTCGGCTCGGATTTGCCTCTGTGTATTATGCAACCAATTTAGTACCTTATTGCGTTGGAATAGAGTTAATTTTCGTAAATATATATTTTGAGAGTGCGCAACTTGTTTAGTATAATATTACATTGTATGGCCGCCACTGTCGCTGTGCCCGCCCCCGGCCGAGCGGCCGCTAACCGCAGTGTTCCCTCCGCAGCGACCTGCTGCAGAACCCGCTGCTGGTGCCGCTGAAGCAGCTGGCGGCGGGCGCGGTGACGGAGCAGCTGTGCGTGCTGGAGCTGCGCTGGCACCCCGCGCAGCCCTGGCTGCTGGCCGCCTGCGCCGACGGCACGCTGCGCCTCTACTCCTAGTTCACAATATACGCTTACAGCCACGGCTCTGCTTTTATTGTCTTTCGCCCTACGCCATACCCCACCTAACACCCAATGCGAAGTTTTTACTATGACGAATGGCCAGATTGTGTTGTATTGATATTTCACTTCAAAACCTTTCAGTACTTTTGATTAACACTATCACGTTATGTTGTTTCTTTCCCTGGAAGCCGAATCTCCAATAGGATTTGCGAATTCCCCGGCGAAAATGGCCAATTTTTTTTGTTTTATTAAGTCGCGATTCGAACCATGTTAAAAACGTTCCAATTAGCTGCAGACCGAATTCCATTTTTTCTGTACCAAGTAACCAGCTCCTGGAGTCGAGCATCCAAAGTTTCCGCTACACAACGTTGAGTCCGTAAATTGCTTAACAACAATAACGCCAGAATTCGCCACTCATTCCTGCCGCCACACTTGTTGAGAAAGGATCCAAATCATGCTGCTTGCAAATCATATTGAACTGCCTGCTCGCACGCACAACATAACTGTTTTGCCTATAATTCGTGTATGAGTGGGGTACATATATGGGAGGATTAAAACGTAATACTCTACTCGGCACGTTGAATTTAAATTTAGATAACAGCTCCGGGCTGTCAATATCATTATGTAATATCTTTAACAAAAACAGACAATCGGCAATATCACGTCGGTCTTTGAGTGGTAATAGATGGTGTTTCTTACAGAGTTGGGCATAATCGACTGAATGATATGAAAGGTTTTGACGAAAGCTGAGAAATTTTATGAATCGCCTTTGTATGTTTTCAATGCGGTCGATGTACTTATTGTAACGCGGGTTCCATATCTGAGAAGCATTACTCCAGTCAGGTGACTCCTAACATAGGTGCAGTATTTAATAAAATTTTTAGTGGCTTGACATTTCTAAAGCACTTAGAAAAGCGCATTATAAATCCAAGCTTTATATAACACACAATCAATATAAACGCTTTTGCAAAAAAAGCGGGCACCTATGCGAAATCTTAGTTTTAAGGACTTTACGTGTATTTCAAAGGGTTTTAATGTTTTAATGATTGTGATATGTTTTTAGCATCAAAAGAGTTAGCCGAGCATGCGTGAGAGTGTATTCTAAATTTGAATTTTGTACAATTGCTAAGAAATTGGTTAAACCTTGTTTTGGACTAATTGCTGGCAGAAAGTTCGTCGGTGTTTTGAAAAGTTTTTGAATTGATTTTCAGGAAAATGATAATGCAGTTTTAATCAATGATTAATGTACTTTTTTGTTAGATAAACACATTTTTGAAAAACTATGCGTATTTGATAAAATTCTCACCTGCTCTAAATGGGCTATACTGATGATTGATGGCAATGTTAAAAGTTTCGGTATTTTAGTGTAAAGCGTTCTATTGTTTAGATATTGTACCCACGTGTTTTAAAATATCGCTTTTTCATAAATAAACTATCTAGAGGAGTATCAGTACTTTGAGCTGCGACAAAACCAATTTGAAGTAAGCAGTGCCGATCACAACTCGTCTCCTATCGGACTTTGACATTTAAAAAATACCAAATTTTGTGATTAATGTTAAAATTAACCACATGAAAAAAGATGAGGAAGGTTAAAGCTATCTAAAAAGTCAAATTATTGCCGCGTTGAAGCTCTCGATAACTCCATAGGTATCGGGTTACTAAACGACAATTTAGCTGAAAGGGAGTCGAGAATTCAAAATTATTGGCCAAACGTACGTTTCTTAAGAAATGAGCAGATAGCCAATTATTGTTATGATTTAAGGAGGAAAGTGCTGTAGATGCCAGAAAATCTCGGTACAGGCAAGTTTATTTAATAAAATGTCCGTGGGATGAAAACACGCCATTTGAACGCTCAGACTCATAGATCTTTAGAGGTCTACGGAGTTTCCCAAGAGACGTGGTTGTTTAAAAATCAGTGATAACGGGACCTTAAGGCCTCGTGCTCACAGTCTATGCGCTATTTTCTGTATTTTGTAGAATTTCAAGACTTTTAAAAAATGTCAAAGTCTGATAGGAGACGAGTTGTGATCGGAACTGTTAACTTTAAATTGGTTTTGTCGCAGCCCAAAGTATTGATATTCCTCTAAATTGTGTTTATTTACGAGAAAGGGATATTTTAAACCATGTGGATACAATATCTAAACAATAGAACACTTTACACAAAACTACCGAAACATTTAACATTGCTATCAATCATCAGTGTAGCCTATTTAGAGCAGGTGAAAATTTTATCAAATTCGCATTGTTTTTCAAAAATGTTTTGATGTAACAAAAAAGTACATTAATTAAAACTGCATTATCATTTTCCTGAAAATCAATTCAAAAACTTTTCAAAACACCGACGAACTTTCTGCCAGCAATTAGTCCAAAACAAGGTTTAACCAATTTCTTAGCAATTGTACAAAATTCAAATTTAGAATACACTCTCATGCATGCTTGGCTAACTCTTTTGATGCTAGAAACATATTACAATCATTAAAACCCTTTGAAATACACGTAAAGTCCTTAAAACTAAGATTTCGCATAGGTGCCCGCTCTTTTTGCAAAAGAGTGTACATTTTCGATCTTTGTAAAACATTTTTGTGCCAGGACATTCGAAATGCGGCTACAGATGCCTTGACCACTGGGGGCGTACGCCACGGATCCGAAATTTTCCACCTCTATAATCAGCAGTGCCACTAATGAGTACTGTAACTAGTACTAGGTGAAAGTTTTTAAATTCTCGAAAACTACACGCAATTTTTTGTTTTACGAATATTATAGCTACTTTTATAAGAAATACATCAATGCTTGAGTACCTATACTCTAAGCATTCGGTAAGTACTCCGTAACCACGCAGTCGGAGATAGTTTGTGAATACGCGCGCATTCGTGCGGCTTCGCTTTAGTTGTAAAAAATTTGACGCTTCGATGTGCTTCGACTCTGCGCTAAGTAGTATAAATCGACCCATACATTGGTTCGCATGAAGTTGTTGCTGTTCTCTAGAGCGAGTAGTCCAGAAGAAACACTGAACTTTAGTGTTGAATGCAAAAGAATAAAAGTCAATTTAGTAGAAATATGTTTATTGTATGAGAGGTGAGGTGTCGACCGGCGCTGCGGCTCACTGCGACGTGAGCAGAGTGAGCTTCTCGTTGAGCTGCAGCTGTGTCTTAATGAGCTGCGCCAGAGTCACCACCTGCACACACACACACTCAGTTATTATCTCCTTCCTTCACAGTTTAACTCATACTGTTTTCATTGCACCAGAGTCATTGTCAACTGATCACAGGCTAAACAATGCTCGGTACTCTAGGTCCGTCAGTAGGTGAAGTCGGTTGAGTGGCAATGGTATTAAATAATGTTTTAGTTATGTGTAGGATCGGTACAGAAGGAAGGGTGTAATCACCATGAGCAGGTCCTTGACGCTGGAGGCGAAGGCGTCGGCGAAGGTGTCTGCGGCGAGGCTGGGCACGGAGTTGACGAGCTCCAGCAGCGCGCGGCCCGCCGCCGCCTGCCCCTCCGTCCGCTCCGCCAGCACCTCCTCCACGTGCGACACCACCTGCACAGCCACGCTCACTTGTACTGTCCACTGCCCCGCGGCTGGACACCGAGCTACTGAGTCATGACGGTCACCTGGTCGAGGAGGCCCGACAGCTTGGAGGCGGCCTCGGCCACCTGCGCCAGGTCCAGCATGGGCTGCACCTGCCGCGAGCGCCCGCCGCCTCCCATCGTCTTCTGGCACAGGTTCAGCCCCACGATCTGCAACATGTCTGGCCGTCATTGCACTGCCTAGACTTCATGTGAACCGATACAGCATGAGCAATGATCGTTACTTCTGGGAGTAGTACGGAAAATAAACAAGAAGCAAAATGATAAACTCGTGGTCGGCGACCTCGGGCTCGTAGCAGGCGAGGCCGACGTCGATGGGCGTGAACATGCAGCCCTGCTTGCCGCGCGGCACGCCCAGCGCCACGCACACGTAGGCGCGCAGCCCCATGCGCGCGCCCGCCAGCGACGTGTCCAGCGTCACGTGCACCGGCGAGCGGCACTCGCGCGCGTAGTACTCGTGGATCACGGACGAGTGGTTCGTCACTTCGTTGCCGGTCGCCCACCACCCTGCAAGCAATGCTTCACCTCATTCTCTGTTCCTTTCAGACATTATGAACATCAGAGAAAAGTAATAAATCTCCATCTCTACAATGATCTCCATGCTGCATTTTATCTCAATCGGATTAGCCATTACAGTGTGAATATGTTAGAAACTCACACAATTTTCTAGAATTCATGCATATCTGCATTACCTTGGGATTCCCTGGGATGGGAGTGGGGCTGAGGGAAACTCCCCCGCCCCCCGTAAGATCATTAATTAATTAAGGCATGTGTTGCATTGGGCTAGCCTAGTAAATGTATGTATGATAAAAAAATAAAATGTTCAGATAACAATAAAAGGGAACTAGAATCAAACCTATTTATAATTTTTGATGTTCATAAATGGTTGTAAAAGCCTAAATGAAATAAAGTTATTAACAAGGGTGCTGAAACAGACGTTCTTGTCATGGATCAACAATTAATGTTATGTGGAGCAATTTTGACTGTCTGTGTCTTATTGAAGAAGAAACTATTAGCATTAGGGCTGCCATCCGTCCGGGTTTCCCCGGATTTGTCCTCGTTTGGAGGCCGTCCGGGCGGGGTTTCAAGAAGAGTCCAGGGGAAAACCCGGACACTTTTCATGTAAGGAAGCACCTCATTGAATTTAAGTTAATAGTAAATAGATTACAAATTAGGTATTATTTTGTCTAAAAGAATTGTAATGCTGCGGGGTAATAAAGGGAGGGAAGCGGGCTGCAATCTGCAACTATTATCAAAATGAAGAAAGCTAGTGTATGTCGGTATTCGAAAATCCGGGACTAAAAGGTGCAATTCCTGGACATGGAACAAGACTAGTAATTCCTGGACAATCCCGGATTTCCCGGCCATCTGGCAGCCCTACCTATATGTCATCAATATTTGAGATTTGACTGTTTTAAGATAGGTCTTGATCAAATAGTCTCTGTCTTCAGCATATGTCATAATTCTACACAGTAGTCAAATACTGATAAACTAAACACTTGAATATGTATATGTAGTCCCTTTCAAAATAAATTAACTTAAGGCACAGTAAACGGTATGTGGTTAGAGGCCGGCCAGAGCAATCAAGCAACAGTGCACAATAACAATATCACAAATGATTATATCTTACCAACAATATTTTCTGAGGCATTAACGCGTCTGTTGAGCTCGTACACGTCCATAGCGTAGTTGAGTTCAGCCTCCACCTGGTCGGCATGTTCCTTGTGTGGCACACAGAAGCAATTTGTCACTTCCACGACGCCCTTGTCACAGGTGCCTGTAAATCATAACATAACCTCAAAACTGTATAATTTTGGGTCGAAATTTCTTATGAGCATTAATCTTGTACTAAAGACAACATATATATCACTCGTATATGACTTACAATTATGGTTTTGGCTCAAAATCGAGAAATACTATACGTAGATGGGTTTAGCTAAACGCACTAATTATAACCTATGAGTACTTATATTGTTGCGAAAACAATGCTTACCCAATAAGGTACCAATAACTCTGTGTGAATCCGCATTTCGACGCTCATAAGCATCTACAATTTGGAATAAAACTACCGGGTGAATCTTGACACTTAAGTTCAGCGCCATGTTGGTTTATCAAGAACCACAGATTGTGTTAGGACTAGAGATGGGTAACTCAGGAGTGATAGATAAAAAAGATATGTATCTTTCCGTTCTTATCACTCACTCTTTGTATCAGTTTAAATCCGAATGTATCAGTGTATCTTTAACAACTCATTCAATCCGTCGTCCGTTTGTATCTGTGTTGCACTGGCACACACAGCGTTGAGCGGCTGGCGTCACGGTTTCTCATCGGAAAGTCCAGACATCTCTTTCGCACTTCCCTACTTAGAATGTTTTGTCTCACTTTCTCGATACCGAGAATAAGTGTTTGACCATTATTTTTATTTATTTATTCGATTTACACGGCTTTAACAGCCAATTACATAAATCGTAAACTTAAATTTAAAATGAAAAATAGAAACTTAAAAAAAAAAAAAAAAAAAAACTTAAAAATATTATAAACTGATATACGAATCTATCTATCCTAAACGAATCTATCACTCTTAGTTCGTACTGATTTAGTGATACATTGGATTGAATTGAACGAAGCGAGTCACTCTGAGCAACAGTACAATGTCACTCGCGGATTCGAAAGGATATAGAGATACAAAAGTGTGATACATATCCCAGTGATCAAAAGATACATATCAATCTTTTCTTTTCAATGATACGTTTTTCCCATGTCTAGTTAGGACAACAATAATCCTTTTTTTAAACTGACAAATGCCATTGCAAACTCGATACCATAGACATAATATAGTAAACAGGACTGCGCACTTATACCCAAAAACGAGCCGAGTGAAACAGTTAGTGCGGAGGCCGTCTGTCCCTTTCTAATAAGGTGACTATGAGATTAAGCTATGTGAGACAAATCAGAATTTGCTACGATTATTAAACACAGATTGGTATTAAAGTTTTAACTTACGCAGCTTGTGACCTTAAGATACTTATAAAGGCTTTTAATAATTAGCGGGAATTAGCAGTATAAAAGCAAGAAGATTCGAAGTGAAGACTGTTTTTTTTGTATTTTTGCTTCACATATAGACTGCTGAACCGTTTATGTCGCCTTTCTTCATTTTTGGGAAGCTATAACAATAGTACAACAGTTTTAAAATCCATCACCCATATTTTGACTCATTACAACAGTGGTTCCCAAACTTATTTTGTCTACTGCCCACTTTGAGAATAAATATTTTTTTAGCGCCCCCATTTTTTCACCTATTTAAAAACGACTATAACTTCAAATTAAATTAATTAATTATTGTGACCTATATATGTTTATTAACGGGGAATTCTAAACGAAACTTTTTGAAAAACCTGAGCGCAGGTAGGTAACATACCGCGGCGCTTAGGTCTCAAGTTAACTCTTACAGTGGCGGCGTAGCATCGGGTGGCACCCGGAGCGGACTACCTATTGAGCAGCCCCCAAAAAAACAACAAAATATAATCACCGACTAAAATTGTTAATTAAAGTAGGTACTTAAAAATCATGTAGAAATCATTCATGGTGCTTTTTGCCTGGTTTAACATAAAGAAACTGGAGACAGATCACTGCAAACTTGTAAAGCGCTAGCGAAGCGAGCCCGTAATTTTTGAGTTGTGGGACATAATAAAATCCAAACATGTTTTATAAAAACCAGGGACAATTGAAAAAGTCGCGAGCGCAGCGAGCGCGAAATTTTTGAGTTTTGGAACAGTAAAGTACCAAAACGAGTTAAAAAAACCGCGCAAATTGTTTAGTTTTGGGGCACAAAAGTATCCTAACAAGTGTGGAAAAAAAACACTGCAAAGAGAAGAAGCCGCGAGCGTAGCGAACGCAAAATTTTTGATTTTTGGGACGCAATGTTACCTAAAGAAATTAGAAAATAGTCACTGTTAAGTGAAAGGCGCGAGTGCAGCGAGCGCAATCTTGTAATTCATATTAGTTGATGTTCACAAGTCGTTGTCTAAGAGGCCTCCTAGCTAAATAAAATTAGAAATCACCCCCCAGGCCTCTACACAACGCCCCCATTTTCTTTCTGGGTCTCTTACCGCCCCCCCTGAGACCTGCAGCGCCCACAAGGGGGCGTTATCGCCCACTTTGGGAAACACTGCATTACAAGAATTCATGGGCACGAGAGTCGTTTGATTTACGAAAATGTTATTATTAGCTAACCTGTGGTAGCAACACTTTTTCACCATTTTTATAGTTTAAATTGATTTAATACAAAAAAATATAAACAAAATTTTAAATGCTGAATACGCGCCAAGCATGTTCAGGGTTACCACTAGAAAATAAAAGAAAAAGCAAAACACAAATTTATGTTCTTTATGTTTTAGGAAAAAATGCGATTGTTATTAATTTGTTGACTAACAATTGTTAAATAAGATAAGAATATAAGTGATTCAATTGTTTTTAGGGTTCCGTACCCAAAGGGTAAAACGGGACCCTATTGTTTTCGCTGCTCTGTCCATCCGTCCGTCCGTCCGTCTGTCACCAGGCTGTATCTCATTAACCGTGATAGTTAGAGAGTTGAAATTTTCACATATTGTATTTCTGTTGCCGCTATAACAACACATATGACATACTGAAAACTAAATAAATATTTATAAATATTTTTTTATAAATATTTATATCAAATAAATATTTTGGGTTACTCTCATACAACAAATATGATTTTTGCTTGATTTCATCAAATATATAAAAATACATATATATATAGAACATTAGTTTGCATGGTACGGAACCCTTCGTGCGCGAGTCCGACTCGCACTTGGCGGGTTTTATTTTGGGTATTTACGAAAATGAACTCTATTCCAACGCAATAAGGTACTAAATTGGTTGCATAATACACAGAGGCAAATCCGAGCTGAGAGGGATAGTTAGAACGGAGGCCGTTTGTCTCTTTCTAACACCTTGCCAGCATAAAAAAATGTTTTGATCAACAGTTTTGTCTTCCCAAAAAAATAATTGAGTCACTTATATTTTTATCTTATTTTAACAATTGTAAGTCAACAAATTAATAACAATCGCATTAATTTATTCGTATTTATTCTTAAAACATAAACAACATAAATTTTTATTTTGCTTTTTTCTTTATTTTCTAGCGGTAACCCTGAATATTCTTGGCGCGTAATCAGCATTTAAAATGTTGTTTATATTTTTTGTATTAAATCAATTTAAACTATTAAAATGGTGAAAAAGTGTTGCGTTTATACTTGTAAAACTGAATCCTATGGTGGTTGCAATATATCGTTCCACAGGTAAGCTAATAATAACATTTTCGTAAATCAAACAACTAGGGTGCCCATGAATTCTTGTAATGAGTCAAAATATGGGTGATGGATTTTAAAACTGTTTTACTATTGTTATAGCTTCCCAAAAATGAAGAAAGGTGACATAAACGGTTCAGCAGTCTATATGTGAAGCATAGCTATAGTTTAACTGCCTCGTTGGTCTAGTGGTCGCAAGTGTGGCTGCTGAGCACGAGGTCTCGGGTTCGATTCCCGAGTCGGGCCGAAATCGCTTTGTGGGTTTTAGAAGACTTTCACAAAGCAGCCCGAAGCCTGGAAGTTGGTGATTGATTCACCCGTGCATCGGAGAGCACGTAAATGTCGGTCCTGCGCCTGATCTCTCGTGTCGGATTGCCGTCCCATCGGGCTATGAGAGTGAAGGAATAGGGAGTGCACCTGTGTCGGCGCAAATGCTTGTGCACTATAATATGTCCTGCGCAGTTGGCTAATCTCCTTACATGAGAACAGCCGCCGTAGCCGATAATCGGCTAGGAGGACGTCATGTGAAGCAAAAATACAAAAAAAACAGTCTTCACTTTGAATCTCCCTGCTTTTATACTGCTAATTCCCGCTAATTATTAATAATAATAATAATAAGCCCCGCAGGGCATCTGAGGCGGATGACGGGGAGTAGCGACCCCGCGGGGCTATATATCCGAGTGCTCCAGGGAGAGTATACTGTCCCCCACCTCCGGCTTGCCGGAGTGAAGCATGACGGGGGATAGGTCTCCCGCCTCTTGGCTTGCCTTCATCGGCCGGTCAGAGTGGAGTCGCTAGAGCAAAGTTAGTCCTGCTCGGAGGGTAGGTGCCTCGTGGTAAGTGGCGAGTGGGCCGGTGATGCTGGACCCACAGGGAGCGCGTGATCTGCGTTTAAAGTCCGCCGAGGTATCCTCACCCTTCTCAGCCGCTCATGTCCCTGTTGCCCTCTTGTTGCTTTTCAGTGACTGATTCCCGGGGGCCCAGTAAGTGAGTTGGCGAGTCTCCACCTGCCATTTTAACATGTATTTAATACATTGTCATCGGCAGGTGCCATAGTTCCCGTAGTTTCCCCATTCCTAGTCCATTAGCATCCCATCACAATAGCCTAAGTAGTTTTCATCCATAGTTAGCAATAGTTTAGCACAGAACCGGGGATTGTCCTTGGGTACATTTCTATAGTGTATACAGGGATAATCGTCGGTTTTGTGTTACCATTTCATTAAAGTTGTCTCAAAAGGGCTTCAGCGTGTTGGCTTCGGCCCCACGTTCGCCTTCCAAAAATCCGGGACTCTGTAGTCCCGAGGTCAGAAAGAGACATACAAATAATAATAATAAGCCCCGCAGGGCATCTGAGGCGGATGACGGGGAGTAGCGACCCCGCGGGGCTATATATCCGAGTGCTCCAGGGAGAGTATACTGTCCCCCACCTCCGGCTTGCCGGAGTGAAGCATGACGGGGGATAGGTCTCCCGCCTCTTGGCTTGCCTTCATCGGCCGGTCAGAGTGGAGTCGCTAGAGCAAGGTTAGTCCTGCTCGGAGGGTAGGTGCCTCGTGGTAAGTGGCGAGTGGGCCGGTGATGCTGGACCCACAGGGAGCGCGTGATCTGCGTTTAAAGTCCGCCGAGGTATCCTCACCCTTCTCAGCCGCTCATGTCCCTGTTGCCCTCTTGTTGCTTTTCAGTGACTGATTCCCGGGGGCCCAGTAAGTGAGTTGGCGAGTCTCCACCTGCCATTTTAACATGTATTTAATACATTGTCATTGGCAGATGCCATAGTTCCCGTAGTTTCCCCATTCCTAGTCCATTAGCATCCCATCACAATAGCCCAAGTAGTTTTCATCCATAGTTAGCAATAGTTTAGCACAGAACCGGGGATTGTCTTTGGGTACATTTCTATAGTGTATACAGGGATAATCGTCGGTTTTGTGTCACCATTTCATTAATGTTGTCTCAAAAGGGCTTCAGCGTGTTGGCTTCGGCCCCACGTTCGCCTCCCAAAAATCCGGGACTCTATAGTCCCGAGGTCTGGAAGGGACATACATTTATAATAATAATAATAAGCCCCGCAGGGCATCTGAGGCGGATGACGGGGAGTAGCGACCCCGCGGGGCTATATATCCGAGTGCTCCAGGGAGAGTATACTGTCCCCCATCTCCGGCTTGCCGGAGTGAAGCATGACGGGGGATAGGTCTCCCGCCTCTTGGCTTGCCTTCATCGGCCGGTCAGAGTGGAGTCGCTAGAGCAAGGTTAGTCCTGCTCGGAGGGTAGGTGCCTCGTGGTAAGTGGCGAGTGGGCCGGTGATGCTGGACCCACAGGGAGCGCGTGATCTGCGTTTAAAGTCCGCCGAGGTATCCTCACCCTTCTCAGCCGCTCATGTCCCTGTTGCCCTCTTGTTGCTTTTCAGTGACTGATTCCCGGGGGCCCAGTAAGTGAGTTGGCGAGTCTCCACCTGCCATTTTAACATGTATTTATTACATTGTCATCGGCAGGTGCCATAGTTCCCGTAGTTTTCCCATTCCTAGTCCATTAGCATCCCATCACAATAGCCCAAGTAGTTTTCATCCATAGTTAGCAATAGTTTAGCACAGAACCGGGGATTGTCCTTGGGTACATTTCTATAGTGTATACAGGGATAATCGTCGGTTTTGTGTCACCATTTCATTAAAGTTGTCTCAAAAGGGCTTCAGCGTGTTGGCTTCGGCCCCACGTTCGCCTCCCAAAAATCCGGGACTCTATAGTCCCGAGGTCTGGTAGAGACATACAAGATAATAATAATAATGTTTATTTCCAGTAAAAAAAAAGATTACATACGTTACAAGTGCAGTAATATGGTACAACAAAAATGTTCAAAGGTATTATCTCCTGGTTCCCAAACTAGGTTTATAGCCTGTGACTTGGGTACCAGTGATTCCACAATGTAAGCATTGGAGTTAAAAAGTTATACAAAAACTGTTTTCACCGGTAACTCAATGAACATAACAAAACAAAAATTATTTATATCAATTTAATGTAGGTAAGTAGAAAGTAATAAATGATAATAAATGTAGTGTGTGTGATTGAGTGAGAGTAAGTTTCGTGGTAGATGTTTAAGTGTAGTGTATGAGTAAGTAATGTGAAAGTACTGAGTGTGTATGACGAGGTGTGTGTTGGTGAGTGTGGTAGTGGTAGATGCGTGAAAGTGAGCAGTGTGTACGAATGTCCGGGTTTCTAGATACTCGAAATAAGAGGAGGCCTGCTTTAAGATTGTGGGAATAGAAGATTTTCGGTCTCATCATATGACTTCTCAAGTAACCATTCTTTAACTATGGTTTTACATTTGTGATAATTCAAACTGTGGATATGGAGAAATTTATTAATTTTATTGTACAGGACAGAGCTGCAGTAGGGGAATTGGTGTTTTGCGAAGGTGGTTTTATGTCTGACTGGTGGAACAGCGATGTCTGCGCGACGTTTAGTACTTTGTTTATACGGCAGCCGATGTTTCCTTAGTACACACTGTAGCACGTATAGTCCTCTCACTGTCAAGACTTTGCTTTCTCTATAAAGTTCGAAAGTGGGGTATCTGTAGGGCTTGCAGAACATTACTTTAAGGACTGCTCGCTGAGCTCTCTCTAATTTCAATAAGTGTGTTTTGCAGGTGCCACCCCAGGCTGGCAAACAATATAGAAGAAGAGACTGACAGAGTGCAAAATAAACCATCATAAGTGTTTGCGTGTCAGCTGAGCAACGGAGTTTCTTAAAGATAGAGATGAGCTTGCGTGTTCGGTTAACGAGATTATTTATGTGACCGTACCAGTTCAGGTGTTTATCAATTTGCACGCCTAAGTATTTTATGCATGAGGTAGAGGCCAGAGTCGGACAGGTACAGCTGGAGTTTGGAAAGCAACTATGTACTTTAACAATAGGTACTACGCTTGGCTGAGTTCTATTACTTAGGGAGAAAGAAATAAGCTTGCTTTTTTCTGCATTCAGAGTCAATAAGTTATTATTAAACCAGTTCATGACAATGTTTAGCACCATCTGAGCATATTTTTCTGTTTCACACCAATCATTCCCATGAACAAGTAAGGCTGTATCATCAGCATAAGTAAATATGAAACAGTTAGTTAAGGGAAGTGAACACAGGTCGTTAATGTAGATGAGGAATAGGGTTGGACCTAGAATGCTGCCTTGCGGCACCCCATATTCTATTCTAGTTTTAACGCTTGTTACCTCGTCTAATTTAACATGTTGGAAACGATTTTCCAGGTAACTTGAGAAGATGTCAAGTGCAAGACCGCGAATTCCCATGCGTTCCAGTTTCGACAGAAGTATGGGCGCAGAGACAGTGTCAAAAGCTTTCGAAATGTCTAGAAATAAGCCCATGCACCGCTGCTTATTATCCATGAGTTGAGTAACTTTTTCAGAAAGTGCAATAACCGCATCCTCTGTTGAAACTCCAGCTCTGAAGCCATATTGGTTTACGGAGAGTAGATGATGTGCATTTAGAAATTTAAGCAAACGATTGTTTAGTATCTTCTCCAGAATCTTCGAAATGGTTGGTAGAATGGATATAGGTCTATAGTTTTTGACACTGTCTCTATCCCCACCCTTATGAATAGGATGTACTAGAGCTATTTTGAAACAGTCTGGGAAGACAGCAGTAGTTATCGCTAGGTTGCAAATATGAGTGATATAGGGCATATTCGCAACCTGTTGTATATTTGTAGCTAGGTCTTTGCCAACATTTACAAAGTAGTGGTTGACTCTGTTTGCTGATGCTAGTTTGTCAGGTTCGAGTTGCTGCAATTCTTTCAGCGGAGGTGATGAAGATTTCGAGTACGTTAGAGTTTTAATTAGATCCCATGTAGCTTTGGAGTTGTTTTTTCTTTTCATAAATTCAGTTTTCTCATAGCGTATTTTCAGCTTCCGGAGCAAAGAATTACAGAAATTGCGATAGCGAGAATACGTTACTTTAAGTATAGGGTTATCCGGATGCGTTTTTAGAGTGAGATGCATTTTATCCCTGTTTCTTATGCAACGAAGTAAGCCCGGCGAGATCCAGGGCTTGATGTTACGGTTCTTACGAGAGACTTTGGAGATTCGGGTGTTCTTGTCAATAATTTGAGTCAATAAAGTTGTTAACATGTCAGCTGCTTCATTAGCGTCATTAGAAAAAAGAATTGGGGAAAAATCAGTACTCTCAATATCATTTTGAATGCTTGAGACATCAACAACTTTGGCCGTGTAGACGGGCTTGGGCTTAGGAACATCCAGGTTAATACTTAGGAATACAGGTAAATGGTCAGTAATAGGTGAGTCAATGACAATGCATGTTCCTGGTTGATTTGTTTTTAGAAGGATATGATCTAAACAGTTATTTACTCGTGTAGGATATAAATGTGCCGGCAGTAAACTATGAGAAGCAGTGAAAGTGAGGTATTCATACGAGTGTCTATCATTATTGTTGGGTTTGATATCAATGTTGATATCACCAACTAAAGCAATATGTTTGAATTTCGCTAGAGGTTTTAAGATAGAATCCAAGCTGTTAAGAAAATTATCCACGTGGACAAAGGAAGGCGATCTATATAATGCTAAGATGCCAACATTATTGTTAATTTTGCAAAGTAGACAATTTGCGTCAGCTATATCAGGTTCAGAAACGATGCAGTGCAATGAAGACCTTATATACATAACCACTCCATCATTCTGGTTTATTGTATTTTTTGAAAAGTGGACATCGTAACCATTCATTTTGGGAATTACAGCGGACTTTAGCCAGCATTCTGTCAATACAAGGATATCACAATCAATTTTTAAGAGATGTAGGAATGCTATAAAGCTGTCGAAGTTCTTGTTTAAGCTGCGGATATTGAGCTGTAGTATGGATAAGTTTCTTTGTGTCTTGGGTATTTTAGTTATGCATTCATTTAATGGTAATTTATAAGATTTTGATACCTGGTAGTCATCTAATTCTGTATCGAGTGCATTAATGTGGTTAGCCATTTATAGAAAATAACTTATTCCAGATTAAAGAGATGCACATATTTAGGCATGGAAAAAGGCTCGAAGGATGATGATAGATGAAGTGGACATGTATCGTGTAGCGGTTATCACTGTTAACCGAAGCGTTCAAGTTAATATACTCTTTTATAATAATTGTGATATACACATGGGTATGATTTGTTATGAATGGTATTGAGAGCGAGAAATTGTGTATGAGTGAAGACTGTAATGAGAGTTTGAGTGTGAGTGGGTTTACGTGTTCGTATTTGGGAATGTGTGCATGTGGTGGGTGGTTGTAGTGGTGTATAGTTTTTAATACAAAAACAAGGAAAACAGTGTTACTAATAAAGAATATACGGGTAATACAACTCATAACAAAGTAGGAGTTAGCTATTGTGAAACATGTATAATAAAACAATAATGTATAGTAGGTTACTAGTCATTGATTAGTTTGTGCTAGATCATGTAGCGTCTGCTCGGATTTGACCCGTATTGGTCTGACTCCCTCTTTCTTCCGCAACAGTATGTTACCGTTTACCGTCCAACAATATTTATATTCATTAAGTTTGGCAAATTCGCGTGCAGCAAAAAATAGTTTTCTTGAGCTGGCCGGGAGGTACTCACTAACATACAGCGGACGGTGGTCTCCAAGAACTCCTATGTTTGCAGTGCTGAGTCTGGACTCTTTTGGTTGCTTGTTGTTATAGCTGCGCACCGAACTTAACAATAGGTTCTTAGTTTCCACAGAGGTAAACTCGGCAACAACCGGTCTGAGGGTACCAGGTTTCCCAGGCAGTCGATAAACGTCGCGGATGTCGCTGGCTTTAAGCGGTAAGTTAACTGCAGCACTCACATGAGCAACAATCTCCGATAGATCCTTAGCATGTTCATTATCTTTGAGTGGTATATTTCGAATCTCGATGCAAGAAGGGCGTGATAATTGTTGCAAATCCTCGACTTTCATCTCTAAAGTTTGTAAACAATCCCTGTAAATTTGTTTTTCTTTTTGTAGTAAATTAATTTGTTTCATCATATCGTCGTATTGGTTATTGATGAAGTTAATCGACTTCTCTATTTCAGTGTTTGCTTTTTGGATGGCTAAATTTTGCGCTTTAAGTTCTGCTACTTCCGAGGACAGTTTAGCGAAGGATGATCTTTGTTCTTGTGAAAACTTTAGAAAATTTGCTTGTTCCTCCGCCCTCCATGAATTGAGCATGTCTAACATTTCCTGCTTGAAATCTAACAGTTCATTAACGGGCGAAGAAGATTGACGTGGGCGTTTATATCGCGAGGTGGAGTTAGCCTTTTCATAGGGGCTGCTTGTCGTAGCCTGAGGAATATCCGAATCCGACATAGACTGGACCAGGCTATTTGCTGTAGACGCAGGAGTAGCCGGGGGAGTGCGCTTCAAGCGAGGCATTTCAAACCGCCAGTCGACCCTCAACCTTAGCCAACAGGAAATAAGAAGCAATAATGCGTGGGCTCAGGGAATCTCGTAGCGGCGCAGCGCGTAGCCGATGCGCAGGATCGTAGGCTCGTAGCAGTCACGCACGCCGTAGCACTCGCGATGACGTCAGCTCGTTGCACTGTTCACACACGGGCACCGCTATTTCGCCACTCGATGCCTAGTTCGGTTGGCTCAGGGCGATAGCGCGCGGCTGCCGATGCACCGGTCACGAGTTCAAATCTACCGCGCTCAAGAGGCAAACCAGGGCGCCACTACTTTAGACACGACAAAACTCTATTTGCTTCACTCTAGGACCGCCCAAAAGGCGGGGCCAGTCCATAAGAACACTTAAGGAGTAAAAAGGAATTAAAATTTTAAAGAACACCCAATCAGATTTCGGCACAAAAGTCAATGAGTCACTGGAGAACACTGTCACTGCACACGACCGTACGGCGTCGCGACGCACGGTGGAATCTATTAAAAGCCTATATTAGTATTTTAAGGTCACAAACTGCGTAAGTTAAAATTTCAATAAAAAACTGTGTTTAATAATCTTAGCAAATTCGGATTTGTCTTACATAGCTTAATCTCATAGTCACCCTATTAGAAAGGGACAGACGGCCTCGGTACTAACTGTTTCACTCGGCTCGTTTTTTGGGTAAAGGTGCGCAGTCCTGTTTACTAATATTATGTCTATGTATGTATACCTATGTCTATGCATATAATACAAATGTATTATTACACTCTGTGGTCATTTCCACAGAGTACTTTATTTATTATTATACTCTGTGGTCATTTCACTGTCTGTCAAACTTCTCTTTCTCTATAGATAGGAAAAATAAAGAATACTAAACTTAATGTTACTTAAAAGCAACGACTAACATTAAAATGCCTGAACCTAAAGTTCTTACCCAAAATTAATAGTTATTAGAAATTCCTATATTGTTGATATATCAAAACAAAATGTTTCGTAACTTGGTTAGAATTTTAGAACCTATAAAGTTTCAACTGGTAAGTGTTTCAGGTATTAGCCGGTATTAGTCCGCAAAGTATGGGGGCAATACGATAATGAGTGTTATTAAGTCTTGCAGAGCGCGAGCGGGCGCCGCGGACGGCGGCAGCGCGTACGAGCGCAACAGCGTGTCCAAGGAGCGGCAGCTGTCGGAGAGCCTGAAGCGCGCGCTGCCCGGCATCACGTACGTCAGCGTCGAGGACATCTCGGGCGGCTGTGGCGCTATGTACGAGGTGCGCATCTAATCAACTACACACAGCCAGCATGTCAACCTACCACTATCTGTACCAATCGAACCTTTACTGTTGTGATAAGATTGGAAATCGATTGAAGAAATTTGACCAATTGATGTAAGTTGATGTGCTGTCGTCTATACCTACGAATTATTTCCTTCTCTTGAGTACAGTGGTCTTTCTTGTTTAAGGCCTCCGGTTTTATACTGTTCAGAAGGCCTCCACATACAAGAAACACAATGTAGGCTAATGAGATCAGACAGATTAATTAGGTGCCAGTTTTATTTGGTACCTACCTAGCTTCCATCGATATCCTGATGGAACTACTTTTAACATCTGGATGACAAAAACCTATATTATTCAATCATATGAGCCACACTAGCTTCTGCCAGCAGTTTCACCCTCATCCCGTGGGAACCTCTGCATGGACCCAGATAAAAATAGCTTATAGCCTTCCTCGATGAATGGGCTATCGAACTCTAAAATAATTTTTCAAATGGGACCAGTAGTTCCCACGATTAGGGCGTCAAACAAACAAACTCTTCAGCTCTATAATATTAGTGTAGATAACTGCAATTATTCTACAAAATCCATTTAACCAAAAAAGTATAAAACATTCCCAAATAATATGCTCTGTTATAATATCAGTTGTTTGTTTTAGGTAAATGTGGAAGCCAAGGAATTTGTTGGTTTATCCCGAGTCAAACAGCATCGCTTGGTCACTGAGACTTTGAAGAGTGAAATAGCCGAGATGCATGGCATCCGCATACACACCAATACGCCTGGATCTGGTGATAAATAACCAAAGGATGATATTTATTGTAAATAGTTCAAGTATATGGAAACAATGTTTTCAGTGTTGATAGTTAATAGTTACCAGTAATGTGTTGTTATACTTTGATTTGAAACAATATTTTTTTTCATTAGAATAGATTATGCATAATTAAAGCAGAACTTGTTTTATTTATATTTCAATAGGCAAGCCATATAAAAAAAGTCAAGTATTGTACATACTTGCCATCATGAGAATAAACAGCCCCTTGACTCTTTGCATAGTATGAGCGGGGCAGAGAGGAGCTTAGCAGTGCACAAAATGACTAATCACTATTCTCGAAATCTTTGCTACACTTCAATGGCAACAGCACGAGCGGTGCAGAGGACAATGAGCATTGGGGTGTGGCTTCCCTGGCAATTAAACAACTTTTTTTTCTCTTGAATTGTATAGATTTGCAATTTACCATTGCATTATGCAACTGGCATTATATATCTTTATCAGCTTACTATTATTATGTAATAGAAAGTTTGTGAACATTGTACTTTTTAAAGAGTGTTTATGGAGCGTCTTGCCGGCTCTTGAGACCAACTTTTTGGAACCGTGCAACTAGTGTGACGTTTCATAGGAGCCTTCAAAAGTCGATTTGAAATGAAAACATTTGAATTTGATGCTACGGTCACACGCGCTTGCGTGCAGGCGGCTTGCCTGGCGGGCTGCGCGGCATGCCGGCGGCCATTCAAGCTGTTTACACGCACGCCGTCGTGTCAGTCAGTGCAAGAATGGCGAGCAGCGAGGATCTCGGTGTTGTTGCTGCCATGACCTTTGGCTTATTTTTATTGGAAATTGAAACAAAATGATGAACGACGTTGACCATTCCGCCATGTTGTAATCTCCGACCGTAGGGACTTTCTTAGCAACGTTGAATGAAGATCCACTCGTCAGGAGAGACTGACTGCCCGCGCGCGTGTAAACAGTCGCTGCTCGCACATTCATCGCGGCATTCACGTTCACAGGCACGTTCACGGGCTCGGGCGTGAATGTAGAATTGAAAGCGCGTGTGTGAACGTAGCATAAACGTGCTATAAAGAGTAGGTCGAAAGATCTATGTCAGAACCACCTACAAAACGGTCCGATCATGTATCTTGTTAAAAGTCTGACTTATGTTCAGCCGGAAACGCACAATTATTGTGTCCCAAAAAAATTATGATACTGTTATGAAAGTATTTTATTTGTTATGTACCGGCGCGGTCGTCAGCCGGCAGCAGCGCCCGCGCCGACACGCACCGCGCGAGCCACCGCGCCGACACCCGCGCCCCCCCCGCCCCCGCCGGCACCGCCCCCGCGCCCGCGCCGCGCACCACGTAGTCCGCCGCGCGGCCCGCCGCCACGTCCCGCGCCGCCAGCAGCAGCCCCCCGTGCGCGCGCACGTAGCGCGCCAGGCGGCGCTGCGGCGCGGGCGCGGCGCACACGAGGAAGCGGCGCGCCGCGAACATGTCGGGCAGCGCGCCGCCCGCCGCCCCGCCCGGCGCCGCCGCCTCCTCGTCGGTGCTGGCGTCGTAGGACTCCGACTCCGCTCCGTCGCTGTCGGCGCGTGCTTCTGTACTTTTGTCCGGTTTTGATTCAGTGAGTCGGCGCGTTTTCTGATCTTGAAGTACTTTTTCTATTTCGTCGTCCGTGTCTTCCGCTGCAATGATTTGACAGTTAAGAACTGCAGATGAAAGTGATGGATAAAGGTGAGCAATCGGAGATGCATGTAATAATCATAATATTATATGAAACAATATATGTACCAGAATCGTGTTCTGAACATGTCGCTGGTGGGTCGTCGAGTAGGTCCTCGGCCGTGGGTGCGGTGCGGTGCTGCGGCTCGGTGGCGTACCAGGTCCAGGGCAGCAGGCGGCGGCGCCGCACACACTCGTGCAGCCAGTCGGCGGTGGCGACGGGCACGGCGCCGCCCGCCGCTCGCACCGCGCGCAACTTCGGCGTGTTGGGGAACGCGCATCTGATAATAAATAAAATAGTCTTTCATCTGGCAGCCAGCCGGGAAGTCTACCGGGCAACCGGGCGGGCCGGCGGCGGGCACGAGCAACTCACATGAGGTGCGTGCAGCCGGGCCCCCAGTCGGGGCGCAGGCGGGCCCCCAGCGCCAGCGCGGCGCGGCGCACGTGGGCCCGCGCGGGGTTGGCGTAGCCCGACAGCACGAGCACGGCGCCGCGCAGCAGCTCGTGCGGCGGCGGCTCGCTGTCGCCTGCACACGACGTCGGATCGAACTAGGTCTTTTGAACACGTTTTCTTTAGGTTGTAACTAGTAACCAGTATGTCACTACTTAGACGTACACGTATAATAGGCGACAAGCCCCATTCATACCCGTCTTCCTTGACGCACACGTCCAGTTACAGTTAGAGACACAAACACAATGTTTCGTGATGGACAAAGTAAACTTTGGCCACCACTCACCACTTCCGATGTGTTATCACTGGGAAGAAAAAGTGGCACAACAAACTCCAGAGCATATATCGGGTGTGTAGTTCATAATCACATTAAATGAAATGCGTTAATATACTGGTTAATATATGTCCATTAACACATAGAAAAAAGCAAAATACGTAAAAATAATAAAAAATAATTTTTCAAACAAAGTAAATAGAATAAAAATGTGCGAAAATGGGTATTTATTCACAAAATATTTACATTAATTGAAAAAAATAAAAATAAAATAAACTTATATATATACAACTTAAAACTAATACAGTGCATCAAAAAATTGCTCCTCATCGCTGTCACTGGGTAATGTACCCAAAAGACTGGCAGCATTGCCACGTTGGATGGCAATGCTCAACCTCTGTGCGAAATAAAAGCCAGCCTTTGGGTCCGGGGAAGTGTCAACCAGGCGCTGGGAAATATCCCTGGCAAGAAGGTGGGCGCTCGGACCCCACGGCCCTAGAGTTTCAACCCCAAACGGCTCAAACATGTAATTGCCTATAAGGTTACTATATTTGCGCCGCTTGAGGTTCTCTGCTTGTGCAGCGACGGAGCCAGCACAACATGCAGTTCCGGGAAGGTGAGATGGCGCAAGAGTGTCGACGCATGTCGCGTCCCACACTAAAGTCCTACCCACCTTCCACGGAAATAGCGACATGCCGTCTGGTCTCTTGCCATCGTCGCGCGCCAAGCCATTTGGTTCGAGTACGGCTGGCACGCCGACGGCAACAAGAGCGCGACGGATCACGTCGTTTATGTTGGCATGTCGTGGTATGCGGCCGGCACTCCGGCTGCATGACAGGCCGTGGTGACCGAGGATGTTGACAGCTTCCCCGCAGTGGCAGCGATGAGGAGAGCAGCATGGAGCACCTAGTCGGAGGCAAACGGCGAGTCTGAAGGTGGTGTCATCAAACATGGTGCGTGCAAAAATTAGAACACCATATAAAAGTCAGTCATTACAAACAACTGTAATTATCCCTTGAAAACTGACAGCTGTCAACTGATCAAAACATTCGATACTCCTAACTTTATCTCTGCTTTACACATGATGTTGTATAAAAACGAAAAAGACTCCTGTGGCTAAACCACTGAATGGATTAGGTTATTTTTTTTACAATTCGCCATAGAATATCATAAAGTATATGCGATAGAATTTAATGTGATTGTGAACGACACACCCGATATAACTATTAAACGATATGTTTTTACACGCTTTTTATTAGCTTCACCTGTATGTTTGTATGTTTGTAGGTTTGTAACCGACTTCTTTGGGCGCGATTTTGACCCACTGTAAACGGCCAGATTTCGTTCAAACTTTGTAGATTTATTGAGGACCGATGACAATACACTAATTTGATAAAATTATTTCATTTTTAACCGACTTCCCAAAAAGGAGGAGGTTACACATACACATCGATTACTCCGAGGTTTATAGACCGATCTACGCGATTCTTTTTTTGTTCGACTCGGAATAGCTGCCAGTTGGACCCATAGTCATCAGATCAGGATCTGATGATGGAAACCCTGAGAAATCGAGGGCAACCTTCGAAAGTTGTAGGCATACATAAGATAAAAACTTGACACTCAGGTGTACGCCTAAAAGCACTATTCAACTGTGAAGATTTGGAGCTGACCTGATGATGGAGACCAGAGAGGGTCGAGGGAACTCGACAACTGAATATGTAAACTACCTCGTGTTTGGGCTTAAATTATTTGTATTGACAAGATCTTTGCAACAGTGAAGGTTTGGAGCTGACCTGATGATGGAGACCAGAGAAAGTCGAGGGAACTCGACAACTGAATATGTAAACTACCTCGTGTTTGGGCTTAAATTATTTGTATTGACAAGACCTTTGCAACAGTGAAGGTTTGGAGCTGACCTGATGATGGAGACCAGAGAAAGTCGAGGGAACTCGACAACTGAATATGTAAAATACCTCGTTTGGACTTATATTCTTTGTATTGATGAGAACTTCCCACTTGTATGGATAGTGACAACTATTCGTATCACTGAAAAGCTTTAAATAAAAAACTTTTTTACAAAAAAATTAAACCGGCTTCCCAAAACACTAAAAAGCAAAAAAAATACTAATTTTAGGTACATCGGCCTAGAAGTCGGTGGCAAAATTAACTTAGTAACATCCATTAGACACCGACTTGTAGGCTTTTCAATTTGCAAAATATGATTTTTGCTAATTTATATAATTTTTATCTATAAGGTAAGAAAATTAATTAAAATTTTCTATAATTTTTCTCTACAGTCGATAAGGCAGGACTCGATGTTAATTTTTATTTCCAATAATTATCTTTAGCCGTTTTCTCTAATATTGACAAATTTTATACTAAAGAGAATTTTAATTCTACAAAACAAAAAATAGTTTTAAAACAAACTAAAAACTAGAAAATAAATAATAGTTTAAAAAAACTAAAAAACATGCTTTTTATAGAAAACCGAACTAAAAAATAGAAAATAAATTTTAATGAATTTAAATTAAGAAAATAGTGTTAAAAATTTCAATGAATATAAATTAATAATAGAGTGAATACAAAAAAAAATATTTAAAAAAAGCGTGGGGTGCTTTTTAAGGTATTATCGAAATGAAAATCACTCTACTCATATCTGTCAATAAAATATTTATAACTATTGACACCATGCACCCCACGCTTTTTTTAAATATTTTTTTTTGTATTCACTCTATTATTAATTTATATTCATTGAAATTTTTAACACTATTTTCTTAATTTAAATTCATTAAAATTTATTTTCTATTTTTTAGTTCGGTTTTCTATAAAAAGCGTGTTTTTTAGTTTTTTTAAACTATTTATTTATTTACTCCATGGTCAGAGGTGGGTTAGACTGGCATTATGAATGCAGATAGTAATCATGATGAACGTTCCAACAGTTAAGAGTCCTTCGTGTTCGGGCTTATTTATTTATTTACCTTATTCATATTGAAGAGAATGTTAAACTAACATATGGTAACCATTGTGGATGTGAAGTGCAATCATGTTATGATACATGAATATCTATACATATAATAAATCTGTAAAAAAACTGTGTCTGTACATTGAATATATTAAAAAAAAAATAATTGGGTGGGGTTTAGAAACAGTAATAGAGCACAAATCCAAAAAAAAAAAATTGTCTGTTTGTCTGTATGTCTGTTTGTTTGTACACGCTAATCTTCGGAACTACTGGACGGATTTCAATTATTTTTTCTTTGTTGTATCGGTATAACGTCGGGGCAACATATAGGCTATAATTTATCTTCGAAACTTGAAGACCTGGTGCAGGACACCAACAGATCAACAAAACTATAAGAGATACAAAAATGGTGCCATGGCAAAAATTGATCCACGTAATGAGCATTTTCGGTTGAGAGAATAAATTTGAAGATCTGGAACACCTGATGTGGAACCCCAAGAGCCCAGCTACACTGTAGCATATACGGGTATGACGTTTTAGCAAAAGTTGTTCTATCTGATAAGCACTCTCTGCTGACTTATAAAAAATTAAGATCTAAAACACATCAGCCTGCAATTTGCTCCGAGGAAATCTCATTGGATCGCGAAGCGCGCTTCCGTCATTGGCATATTTACGCATCTACATCCATATCTCTAGAGAACTTCTCAAGTAAAGAATATGCCACTCATTGTCTCGCGAGTCGGAGACGTTCACTGATATAAAATAAGCATGGTGAATCAAATAAAGTAATAGTCCGTCTTTTAGTAACCCTAAAATAATGGAAAGGTATTTTTTATTTTCTTTCACAAACAAAAAACAACGAAGATACAAAACGCTTGAATTTTGTGTTAAGTCACTTCTTAGTACAAATTTTACATAGACGTGACATCACGAGCCCCCACTCTCCGACTTTGTTGCGTTAAATCTCATTGTTATTATTGTTATTACCTCAAGAGCCTTTTCCCCAACTACGTTAAGGGCGGCTTCGATGCAACTGAGTACCAGTGTTTTACAAGAAACGACTGCCTATCTGACCTCCACAACCCGGTTACCCGCTCAACCCAGTACCTCTTGGTAAAACTGGTCACACTTACTGGCTTCTGACTGCCCATAACGACTGCCAAGGATGTTCAATGACAGCCGGGACACACTAGAAAAGAGAGCTCCTCCAAAAACCGGTCATTGGTGGCCAAAATATTCTTAGAAAGTACATACGAACTAAGAAAAGTTGCATTGGCAAGTACTTGCCAGACCTGGAATCGCAGTCACACACTCATGCTTGAGAGATTGGTTCTCTAAACACTAGGTCACCACTACTTTGTTATTTAAGGGTCCGTTCAGAAAAAACACTTAAATGCGGACTAATTAGAATCACTACTTTTATCCCTATGGTCACGCCTATTGCGCTTTAGTTCTTAGCGTTTTGTTGAGTCTGCTGTGCTTTTGCCGTTGACGTACAAAAGTTAAATATATGGAACGTTTCGAATGATTTTGCGTATTCTGTTGTTTTCCCGTCAACGGGCCCTTTAAATTCAACATCACACGATCCAGATCTTTAATTTTGCTGACCCCGCAGTCGCTGGCATAAGGGACAGGATCCGCGTACGAAGTCGCGGGCAGAAGCTAGTAGATAATAACTAGCTTCTGCCAGCGGTTTCACCCGCATCCCGTGGGAACTACTTCCCTTACCGGGATAAAAAGTAAATTCCTCCTTCCTCGATAAATGGGCTATCTAACACTGAAAGAAATTTTCAAATCGGACCAGTAGTTCCTGAGATTAGCGCGTTCAAACAAACAAACAAACTCTTCAGCTTTATAATATTAGTATAGATTACAATCATTGTACCTGTTTGTTCCTGGCTGTCGGATCTCCTGCGTTTCTTTGCCTGACTATCGTTTTTGTCACAATTTGTTTTTGTTGTCCATTTACTATCTAAAGCACCTGTGGATGTCTCAATAGTTTCATCTGGATCGCTCAGCTTCTTTCTAGCAGGCAGCGAGCGGTTGTCACCGGCCGATCGCGCGGCCATAGAGTCACGTAGTGACCGCGCGGGTGACGGCCGGTCTTCTCGGTGTGACGGCGCGGGCGCGGAGGCGTCGAAGTGCTTGGACCGCGCGGGCGGCTGGCGGTCAGCGAGGTCGTACAGCAGCGAGTCGCGGTCGCGGGCAGTGCCGCCCTCGGCGCCCGGCCCGCCCGAGCGCTTCACCGCTGGCTTGCTGATGTGAGCTTTCATGAGTTTGGTTGATGAATCTGAGATATTTTTCAGTGCTTGAGATGTTGCTTGCCTTATTTGAGCACCTGAAAACGATCAGCACTAAGGACCAGTATCGAAGGTGCAATAATAATAAATAGTTGGTAAACATACCAGTGTCGTTTGCAGGCAGTTGTGCGCGTGCGCAATGTTGCGCGAACAGCTCGCCGGGCCGGAAGTCGTCATCGTCTGACGACGAGTAGGTGTCGAGCGCCAGCACGCGCGGCGGCACCGCGCTGCCCGCCGCAGCCTCGCTCTCGTCCACGTGCACGAACGACAAGCCGAACTGGCAGTGCTTGGCGTAGGGCTGCGAGCACACGAGGCGCAGACGGTCCCAGCGCTGCAGGCGGGCGGGGCCGAGCTGGTCGCGGAAGGAGCGCACGCGCGGCACGGGCGCGGCGCCGCGCGACTCCTCGCGCGACACGAACACGCTGCTCGGCACCAGCACCTGGGCCGCTAATTGTGTAGCCACATAGCTCTCTGGGAATATTGCGTCTGCATTGTCACAACACAACACTGGCTTAGAGATGGTACCTGGAATGGTTCGCTGGGCGTCTCGGACCGGCCGACCAGCACCTCCACCAGGGCAGCATGGTAGGCACCAACGTGAACTGCTGATATCTGCACACAACAGATACTTTGTAGTACCGCAAACAATATTGTTCTCATTTTTTACACTTAAGGCCAATTTTTCAATCTGAGGAATATGTTATTATTTGTTACTGTTATGTAGTCCGTCCCCGTGGGGGTCATCGACCACAACCCTCCAGAGGTAAATGTGTTATAATAAATGGACATAGTTATGCAGAAACGTTCCAACCCACTGCAAGTTGAATTTGAGATATAAGCATTTACGCGTTTCAATTGTATTCTTTTTTATTCTAACTAGTAAAGGTATATACTGGTTTTATTGTTGAATTATATTGAGTTTAAGTAACCATATGCTAAATTTTAGGCAGTTCAATCACAATAACTCGATTTCGGGTGACTTGTGGGTTGGAACGTTTCTGCATAACTACGTCCAAATTAAAATTATATTATTTAGAAATTATTTTATATATGTAATTGGAAGTTAAATTATCTATATCGTATTTAGTTATAATATTATTATGTAGTCCTTCTAGTTAGCAAAATGAAACAGAACAAAACAACATAAACTATGAGTGCAGTGAGCACAAGTCACCTGGACAGCTCTGGGCATCTGCAGCACCACGGAGCAGGTGGTCTGTCCCTTCGCACACAGCCACTTCTTCTTGCTGACCTCGCGGAGCAGCAGGTTGCTGGCCGGGTGCTCCTGCAACACAACACATGCACTTCTTCCACAGGCCTGCAGACCAGCTCGTCAGCCTAGTGTGTCTGGCATTACACAATACAAAACTATTGGATGTAATTGTTTGACAATATAGCGTTACCCCAAAAGGCTCTCGCTGTTTTAAATTACACACTCAAGGTACTCAGATGTCTCAGCAATATAGATTTTACAAACAATAAGGATAGCCAACTAAGTATGAGGGGTCTATCCGGCGAGGCCGAGCTAGTTGTTTCCTACGGTTAAGTTGCCTTCCGATGTGCAATGTTTATTGTTTACAATTTAAATAGCCGGCTACTCACGGGATCCTCGCTGCTGAAACTGACAACATAATCTATTTTCACTCGCGGCATTTTGTGCTCGGTCACATTTGATGTCTCAGAATGTATACAAAAGCTTTAAGGCCCGTTTTTGTATGACAAAATACAAATAATTCCCAAATTCGCAATACCACCTGTTATAACTGACATTTTATATTTTGACTTTGATAGCTAGGACAAAGGCTGTGTTCCGAATTATATCTTGGTTACTTCATGAATCGAATCTAAATATTATGTATTTCGTTTCTCGTCAAGTGAGTAGGAATTTTGGAGTAATGGGAAAACTCATAGTAATTTATAGTAAATTCATAGTAGTTTTTATTAGTCATAGTAGTTTATGGTTGTTGTTCCCTTCTTCGTTAAAATGCGAAGTCGCTTCACTAAAATTTCCATATCAATCGGCTCTAGCCAATGGTTGTCTGTAAGATATTGCTTTTTAGCGATAAGAACAAGCCTAACCTAAGCCTACTGTACTTACTGAATTTTGTTTGTTATGTCCTTCCATGTTTTGCCCGTAATTTTCTAGTCGGTACCCACGCCCCGGGCGCGGGCGGCAGGTTATGGGGGCGGCAAAATCATTCTTGGTAGGCGCAAACTCAAGTACCTATGGGATTTTCCAGATAGGTACTTGGTTAGTAGTTTCGTATTGCATAACGAAAAAAGTAAAAGTGGTCAAAAGGTAGATTTGTAGTGAAATTGCAGAAAAACTTAAAAAGGTTAAAAGTTCAACGGAATTTCGTCAAATAAAATGGCATCTGGTGGCCAGAACGCTGCATGTACATATCAGGGGCCCGATTCTTGTAATTTTACTTAAGCGACATACGATTCACGTTCGACTGAGATCCAATCCCGACTCAATTACGATTGAAGAGTATGTGGCATTCCGCAAATTTTTCTTTGCAATAAACGTTTTTATCCTTTTTGTCATTCAATAATGTATCATTATGTCTGCAAATGATATACGATTGCAATATGATTGTAGAGCAAACTACCGAATAGATCAAAATCACGAAAATAGCAGACCAATCGCAAACAAATCGAATGTCGTTGGAATACGTCTTATATTAGTAGCAGAATGCCCGATATGGTTAAAACTGCTATTGCAATCATATTGCGATTCAATTACTATTCGATTTTGACATTATTAACTTAGGAGAATCGGGCCCCAGTAGGTACCTGCCTGTCAGTAGGTGGCTCTCAGACAAAGGAGTTGTAGGGAGACCTGCCGAGAGGGAGAGGACATGATCTTGCAGTAGGTGGCAGAAGCCGAAAAATAAAGAAAAAAAAAACATTTTAAAACTAACTTTCACCATATTAGTATTTTAACCGCGCTCTCTTTAAACTCAGTACCTTTCAATGCTGTACATTATAATTATTGTCTTTTTCGAACTGCATAACTATCATGCATAGGTAAGTACTACTGCGACAATGTTTTCGCTATCGTGCGATGGGATAACTAGTAAGCATTTGACGACTTCATCATGGCAGGTACTGCAGTCAAAGGAAGCACAGAAAACACCAACATATTTAATGCTATTAATAAAACTTACACTCTACAAAAGATTAGTTTTACAAAGGAAACTAAATGTAGAAACTAAATATCTAAGCAAGTTACATGAACTATTCGGTAGATTATAATTAAGTAGGTATGTATTTACACGCTGATTATTAGAAAACATTGTAATAAATATAATAATGAGTAGGTGGGCAGCTTGGCGGCGTGGCGACTACCGGTCCTTGACGATCTTGTACTTGTGCACGCGGATGATGTAGGGCAGGTCGGCGGGCGCGCGCTTGCCGGCCGGCTTGTGCGGCGCGCTGTGGTACGTGTAGCCGCCGTGCGCCGTGGGCCGCGCGTACAGCACCGCGGGATCCTCGGGCGCGCTGGACGCGGCCGCATACAACTGCGGCGTCTGGTAGCGGTGCGCGTACGCCGCGTACTGCTGCGGCTCGTCGTAGTCGTCTTGGTCGTCGTCGTAGGGCGCGCGCGCGTACACGGGGGAGTGCGCGGAGGGCGCGAGGGCGGGGTCTCGCGGGAGCAGCGGCGCCGAGGTGAGCACGCGCAGCACGGGGACGGGCGCGTGCAGCGGCACGGCGGCGTACATGTAGGGCGAGTAGCCGCGCGAGTACTCGCCCGCGTACACACCGTGCCGGCTGTAGCGCCGCAGCGCCTCGCCTAGCGGCTCGCCCAGCGCCGCGCCGCACACGCATAGCACCACCAGCTGTCTCTGCAAGCAAAGCTCCGTCACTCAACACTTCGAAAGCCAGCATTCAGCATGCGGCTGCACTGACCGATAGTCTTTAGGAGATATCTAAGTAACTTTGCAAACAAAATCTATTGTATAAGAAAAAGCTCAGTCATTAGTTGGGCACGGTAAGCGTAGGGTTACCAGATTAAAAAAATCCGGAAAAAAGGTTTATTTTTGGAAAGTTATGATTCTATTTAGATTTTGAAATTTTTGCACGATCTTAATATTTATCAAATTTATACACTGCGGATTTAGCTCTAGCGATAGAGATCGCGCTTATACCTCGCTAACTAAAACAAGTGTCTTCACGAACTATGAACCTATGACAACACCAACTTGATTTATGGATTGATCTTAAATGTGCAACTACTAGGTACAACAAATAAATAGGTACTGAAGAGATCTTGATTTGAGTATAAGGTGACTTATTGGAAATTCTAAAAATGAGATTTTATGTGATTTGCAAAATCCGGCCACAATCCTGAGGAAAGTGCAAATCCAGAAATCCTATAGGAAGGCATCGCACGCAGGCGCACGTTGCAGACACTCATGTAGCACTATTGTGTAACCACTAGGAGCTGAGGATGAGGAGCGAGGGAGACACTCACGAGCGCGTCCATGTCGGGGCCGAGGTGTGGCACGACTGGCGCGCGCAGCACTGCAGCTCCCGCGCGTCGCGTGCAGCCTGCTGCACCGGCACTGCTCACTTCCTATCAATATAGTTTGTTTGCTGCCGATCCGATACTATTCAATAATGCCCAACATTCTCTACAATTTGTTGTCTACATTCATGAATACTAAAACTGATCTGATTGTTTGACCGTCTGTCTCAATCTTCATTAGTAAGCGAGACGAGAGCTAGTCGTGTTGTCACTGTGGGTTTAAAGCAGACGTGTGATAGAGACATTAATGCTGTGAGTATCTAGACCGAGGTCATTGCTGCACGAGATTAGTATGACTATGTACATACAGTAGGCATGCCAACTTCAATCACAACTGCGAGTAATATGGGCAATATGGCGCGCACAAGCGTGCGGTGTTAGCGGGCGCCGGAGCACTCGTGTTGACAGTGCGCGGCGCTTCCTTCCGCGTGGCGGCGCGGGCGGTGCGTGCGACTCACGTGTAATTATAGTGCAGCAATGCACTAAAAACTACTCGCACGCTTTTTATTCCACACCGTGTGTTACCGAATTTATTGTCTTTCCTATACCGAATGAAAGTTCCAGTCACCCTTCTTATTCCATGTCATTGTTAGCAGAAATACTACTTTGATAAAAGGGTGACCATAAGTTATACTGAACATGTCAGTAGGTGCGGTAGCGTGTGCGCGGAGGAGGAATTAGCATGGCGCGAGTGTTCACCGCACTGTACTGATATGTACGTGAACAGAATTAAATACAGCTAAATATTGACTAACATTTGAATTCTGTTCCCTTTTTGTGTTGGTATGTGCGTAATGTTAACCTAGTAATAGACAAGTACCGAGGTCTATACTTTTTCCTATAGGTATATATCCTCATCAACTTTTTTACTTTCTCAATACAGGTCACAAGCCTGTGCATAGAGAAGGACAATTCAATATTATATAGGTAATACTTAACAAGATACAAGCTGCCAAGTTTGTAGAATAAATGCCTTCGTACGGACCTCAGTTCAGACCTGCCGCCGTCTGGAAGATATTATAATTAGGGTATCAGTTTATAAGCCTTAAGGGCAAAAAAGGTATGAGAATAGATAAGTGACCATATTCATTACAGAAGAGTGCAGTCTTCATGCACACAACTTTGGTACTGATTATACTGTTTTACGTTTTCCGAGGCATTAGTTAGGCTTAGAAATCTAAATTTCTTCTAATATATTAATCTAACTTTCTTCTAAATCTTAATTTATGCCCTCCATAAACATTAATGTTTTTCATACATATTGAAGGATTTCCGCCTTTAATATGTATAAAGGGCATTAGTGCTACTCCAGTAACGAACTCCCAAGATGTGGCATGGTGCAGACGTTCAGCTCAAGAGGGTGTTAAGAGACTTAGTAAAACTATGTAAGTATTGAAATATAAACTTTAATAATAACAAACTACAATAACTATTTATATACATTTGAACACATATTGTGGTGCTCCGACGCTGCATGGTCACCACCAGTCTGCGTATGCTGGCGCGTACGAGACGGACACGCGAGGAGCCACGTAGTGAGCCACTCGAGGTGCTACGTAGTGAGCCACGCGGGGTGCCACGTAGTGCGACGACACCACTCTGCTCACTGATACCACCTGCAACAATCATGAGTGCTCAGTGGAGGAAGGTGCATTGTGGAGGCTGTTTATCGTCATTGAATGAGAAGCACATTACCCGCGGTACGCTGACGATCTTCCTGACGGAGAGGACAGCAGGCTCGTGCACGATAGCGGCGGGCGCGGAGTACACGAGCGGCGCGCTGAGCGCCAGCCCGGCGGACCAGCCCGAGCGCTTGTCGCGCCGCCCCGGCTCCGGCGCCGCCAGCGCACACGCCGCCAACACTACGATGTACAACTGAAACATGACCACCATATGTACGATGTTACTAAGCGGTAAACAACCTAGGGAACTTGATGGAATAATAAAAGCTACTTAAGTTTCTACATGGAAAAAGATTTCAATTTACATAGTAGTGTGGTGTTAGTGGACACTTACAAGACACTTCATGGCGATGATAGGCACGGTATATGAAGCGGCTGCTGGTACTGATGCCTCGGACAGATCCGCGCCGTAGTTATATACTTACGCACTGCGATTGGTTACAAAATTTCACAAAAACGTCGCCATTGTTGCTCAAGCTCATGTTTTATTGTAATGAAATAAACGTATCTGCGTGCGAGGAGTGACATCACAGTCGATCACGCGGAATCAGTAATGTCGGTACACACTCGCTGTCGCCCTCCCTAACGCTGGGAAGAACTTCAAATGATAGACATTCGGGCAGAACTTAAGCGTGTGGAACTTAAGTTAAGGAGTGTTAATACACTTCCAATATTGAGATGTAAGTCTGTGCTAATTATTGTTTCCACGCAGCTGTTCCAAGCGATAATTAGTATGACGATGCTAATGTACCGACTAATATGATGAATAAACAATGAAGCACTATGTATTACGTGAAGGTATGTGGAAGCAGGAAACGTCACGGGCGGCCATTAATTAGAGCAGGTGCGCACGCGCCGGCGCGCCGGTGACGGACGCCGCGCTGTCTGGCACGGTGTCCGTCAGCCACGGGATTAATGGCTCTGGGAACTGGGGGCTCCGCGGCAATTACCGCTTAGCTGCCAATGATATCACTCACTGGAACGCTTTGTTATATTGGTGTGTACTGTGTAGTATAAGGCACGAAGCGTGTGCTACTTTGTTTACACAACTTTCTGTTGGTCCACTATAAGATCGTAAAGCCTACAGGATTTTAGTTTAGACTTGTCACGTGTTTGTATATCTAGCTCGCCCTACTACTCACTCATTAGCGCAATAATTTCAGTTCAATAGCCAAATAATATGTTTGTTTTGCTGCTTAAAAATAGCAAAATGGACGGATAATATTTCTCGGTGCTGAAGTGAAAACGACCGGCTCAGGATTCATCTCCAGAATAATAGCGAGTGATTCGAACAGAATCTTCCGCTCGGTCGGGATATAAGATCTGCACTCGCGGCAAACTATAACTTTGCTCACGTCATCGCGTGTAACACAAATAATATATTTCATATAAACGACATTGGCACACATACGAGCTGATACTCTTTTTGCACTGACAGTATTATCAAGTCGACGTAACATTCCTGATTGAAGAATATCTATCGCTGTCTTTACACCTCTACTGTATCAATTAGCCATCAGTTATGAACACGAGCATGGCAAACAGCACGCGACTCATTTAGGACATTCAGTTAATTGGATACCTCATGCACTGTATATTAATAATTGTAGTAGCGTTCGTTAATCGAGTGCTACCGGATATATTGCATTCAGTACACTTTACACTGTAAATGAGGAACTGTTACGATTGTGGCGTGCGGCTAATATTGAAAGTCGATGAGCAATCAATGAAATGGCTGTCCAATAAAACTAAACTAAGCAGCTGCAGTTTGTACGAGAGCTGTGTTTAATAAGCGCTGATGAACATCTCCGTCGCCTCTACACTGAACAGTACAAGTTCTGCGTTGTCAGCTGAGCCGGGCTGCGGATCTACAAAGGTTGTAGCAATAATAATGTCGTAGTCGGACAGTACAACCCGCCATGTTACATTACGGCTATCCCTTATCAAAAACAGGGCTGTTTGAAATCGCATCTGAAGGCTGAAAATTCCGAATTTGGTTTTCATGCCGACACCTCAACACCAAGAAGCTGATAACCGATGAACTGAACCGACTTAGAAGTTTAACATCATCCAACTACATTTTTTTTGGACATTTCGAAAAACATGAACGAAATACAGTACCTAAACTATTGATACCTGTGTAGAGATTTATTTAAAAAAACACGTTCAGTGTGCCTGCTCAGTAGCAGAAGGCAATCTGTCACATAAGCGTTATCGAATAGTTTTCCGATAGGCACCTCCAACTATCTAGATATTTATGAACTTGTCGTTTTACCGCCCTTTCACCAGCATTATGTGGGAACTACTGTCCGCTTCGGGATAAAATAAAGCTCATATAAAGAGCAGATAGTGTATATATATATAGCTTCCTAACAGTGTAATAATGATTCAAATCTGTTAAGTAGTTCCTGAGTCTAGTCGATTCAAACCAACAAATATAATCATATATTCCTCTTTACATATTAGCATAGAAGTACCTATTAAGTATAAGTTATAAGAACGTTCTGTTATAAAGCATCCAATTCAATATATTGATGGGATTACTTAGTTTATTTCATTACTGATTGTGTTTCTCGTGATCTTTGTGTAGATAAGAACCTGCTACTTAGGATTGCTTACGCGTTGCGTTGCTAGTAATACACTGCAATTATTGAACAGGCGTTTATGTTTAAAGTAAATCCCAAATAGTACCTAGACCACATGCGCGTCCTGTTTCGCTACGTCTAAGACCATTAGTTTGTACACTAGCAGCCTAGCAGGTTAGGTTACCATCTCAGCATCCAGTAGGTACCTGCGCAGATTCGCCACATTACAGAGCATTTCGTTTATTTGTCATTGGAAATGCTATGGTATTTCTTGCCGAGACATCGCCCATTTAACTCCAATCAAGGGATTCATTCGTTAGAAAGGATACTACAAAAGGCTTGAAAAATAAAGTTATTTATTATAAAGAAACGCAGTACCTTATCCTAAGCCTTGTTCACCACCAGCCGTGGTGCGCGTGCTCCGTGTGCACAGGCACCACCTTCTTGACGGTGATGAGCTTGGGCTCGGAGATGACCTTACGCACGTGCACCACCTGCGGCACCGTCACCTCGCGCGGCACCTGCACCACCTTCTGCACCGTCACCACCTTGGTGTGCGGCTGCCAGCCCCCGTGCCAGCCGCCCCAGCCGGGCTCCACGCCCCAGCCGGGCTGCACGCCCCAGCCGTGGCTGCGCTTGGTGCGCGCCGCCGCCTCGCCCGCCAGCGCCGCCACCAGCACCACGCACAAGATCACCTGGACACAAACACACGCACTCTTATCTCACGCTCAACACAATATCAAACAATTCATTGCTCAAGAGTTCTATGATGACGTATCTCATATAGAGAATATGATGTGTTTCACGACGTTCGACTGTTATAGAAGTGGAAATGTTGGTATAACATTGTTATATAGTTATCAAATGTGGAGATGGATGTGGTACTTACAAAGTTTTTCATGTTGTTTTCTTAATGAAAGAGGTTGTCGAATGATGTTCGCTTCGCATTTTCTTACATTATATAGGCTAGACTGCGCTGACGCATCTCATCTTGGACACCCAGAAACACTCACACAAACAACAGTAAGGTACCCACACATACAAAAAAATATGAAGAAGTATCAGCACAAGAGCATTATCTTGCTTTGTTCAAATTGATTACTAATTCGGTAACATTACAATAAATGTATGGAAATATGACGATAAATTATGTAAATATATCTTCCCACAGATTCACACATATCGGACCGCCGAGCGAAGTGCAGCGCGAGCGTGTCTCGGCCCGCGAGTGCTCCTGCTGTCCCTCTGATGTAGTCGCACTAGCGAAGGACTAGCTAATACTGCAGAATAGTCATTGAAACAAGTGAAATGCGCTCAGAAGTCCCTTATTCAAGAAAGCCGGACGGAGCCTTTTTCTAAAGTTGACAGATGCGATGCATTTCAAAATGCTACAACGCGCTCAGCTGCGCTCGTGTCGGTGTGAGGAGGACCACCCGGTGAATCTGCATTTCAAGTTTGCATGACATTCGCAACTAGACGCGGTTACATAATTAGATATGATCTTCTGCGCAGGCGGGTCCTGGCGGCGGAGTGACTGCGCAGGCGCGGCATGCTAGCCACTCGGTGGGTGGCTCTGCGAGGGTGCACAACGTACAAACGGCTGTAAGGGATTTCTTAGAATGCATTTCACATTTCAATCTCACAATTTCGTGTTGTAGTCGATCGCGTGATCAAGACTTCTAGAATTACGTGCTACATAGTGGACAGTGGCTTCATGGATTCTATACATAATAGTGAAATATGCTCGTAGTACACAAAAGGAAATGTTCAGTTATTTTTCCCCGCAACTCTTAAATAGAACAAAACCTTCAAATTGCAATTTGGTCGCGACAAAATATTGCTATCGTTGTTGTACTCGAGTTTTGCAATGGGTATGTGTTGGTGATTGTAAGAAGATGCTGACCATTTAAATGGCGTACCAACACAATGCCGAGTCGCCATGTTAGATAGTTCACAATTATTTTACCTCCGTTAGCTAGTAGCTGACATAAAATAAAGCAGTGCAAGCACAGTGGTAGGTATTTGGTTCTCTGCTCCATTCGGGGGCTTGGGAGCGCACGCCGATTAATGTCGATTTAAATATGTATTCATATTGTGTCAGAGTTGTTGTTCTTGTCATTATGAACGTAAAGCTCGGCACAACATAATGTAACAGCAGGCGGTGGATCGTTCTGCGATTACTAAACTTACTCCGAGAATGGCTCGGAGTCCGCTGCATCATAACTAGAAGACATTATTATAAATATGTAGGCGTGTGCCAAGATCAGGCTACAAGTTAATCTAGACAGCGTTTGCACATTTCCTGCTTGACTGACCCATTTGAGACTAACATGTGTAATCTATAGTCATAGTTACATTCACTATGCGAGATACAGTTCAAACAAAATAGACCAGCGATTAACAGCTAGAGCTTGCTCTTGAGCAAATAGATGGCATTGCGTTTATAAAACAGTAAAAGAAACTGTCGGTTAATAACAATTGCCAAGCGCGCATCCGCGTTTGCGTGCGCGCAGCATAGAGAAGGCTCTTGCATCTAATGCAATATAGTTTCGATACAAAAATGTTTAAATACCAGTGGCGGATTTACCAATAGGCCAAGTAGGCCAGTGCCTAGGGCGGCAGATTTAGAGGGGCGGCAAATTTTGCTAATTTTTTTACAGTTTTTTTTTAGAATTATACGAGTACACAATCCATATATAAATAAACGATTAATAAATGCACTGTAATGTATGCTTAGGTTTATGTGATCATGAATTTTAAAATATTCCAATAGCGTTTCAATAAAAATAAATTGAAAGATCCTTCATCATTTCTGGTTTATTCTGCGCTCTTTGAGTCCAATCTAACAAAAAGTTAAAGCACCGAAGTAGCAAAAACAACTGACGCTCTACGCTGACGATTTCTAAGCTGTTCAGGAGGTTCAGTTCAGGAGGACTTTTGTGTCCCAAATAATTTCGCTTTTGTGTCCCAAAACTCAAAAAATTTCGCGCTCGCTGCGCTCGCAACTTTTTCACTTAACATTGGTTTTTTTCAAACTTGTTTGAGTATTTTTGTGTTCCAAGACTCAAAAATTTCGCCTTTCACTTGACAGTTACTTTTTTCTAATTTCTTTAGATATCATTGCGTCCCAAAAATCACAAATTTCGCGCTCGCTACGCTCGCGGCTTCTTCTCTTTGCAGTGGTTTTTTTTCACACTTGTTTGGGTACGTTTGTCTCCCAAAACTAAAAAATTTCGCGCTCGCTACGCTCGCGACTTTTTCACTTTAGGCCGGTTTTGTAAACTCGTTTTGGTACTTTACTGTTCTAATAGTATCCGAACGAATGAACCGATTTCAATTTAGTTTTTTTTTGGTATTACAGGTGTTTTACGGGCGAGTGTTCTTAGACATGTTTCCTGAAAATCAATTGAGCCGTTTAAAAGTTACAGAGGTTTTACGCTTTAAAGTCGCTGTCAGATAAACTTGTTAGGTCAACATTAAACTCTTCGTTACATAGCGGGTTGCAAAAATAATCTAGTAACTGACAGAAATGTCATCATTAAGTTCACAATCATTGATTGATTGATTTGATTTTTCAAGGTCTTTATTAATAACATAAATATTACAAAACAGTATACAATTGAACTTATTCTAATTGCGTACAAACCTCGTATAAACAAGTAAATTAGACTAAGACGCCTTTATATACATTTTGACAGAATAATTTGAACGTTGTATAAACATATTTGAATATAAAGATTAAATTAATTGTTTGGAACGAGGTAGTCTTAGTCGCGACTCCCGTTATATTAACTGGTAAGCTACAGTAATGTAGATATTATTAAGTTTATATTTATACAATAAAAACAAATAGAAAAGAGGGTAGATAAAAAAAAAAAAATCTGCTTGGAATGCACTGTGTCGCAGGCGCACGAACTGCGTCAGGTGATTAGCGAGCTATCGTCACGATTCTCGAAGGAAGTAGTGATGTGGCAAGCGATATCGATTGTAGGTTCGAGAGTAAGGTAGTGTATGTAACCTACTTTTGCCTATGTCAACAATTAGTTTATTATGGTGTTTAGGGTTTTTGTGGAGATATTTGCGAGATAATTTTAGTATGTAGTCTTTTAGCAAAGGAAATTTTATTTTCATGTGAATATTTTTAAGGTTCGTACGAAACGGGGTGTTATATGAAATTTTGATGGCCTTATTTTGGATGGTTTGTAATTTTTTATAATTTGTATCATAAAGGTTACACCACACGGGTGCAGCATAGGTTAAGTTGGGTCTCACTAAGGTTGAATAAATAAGTAATTTGGTACTAGGACTGAGATTTGATTTGCGATTTAATATAGAACCTAAGGAATTAAGAGCTTTTGAGCCTTTCAGAATAAAATTTTGTGTGTTTTTATTCCAGTTTAATTTTTTATCGAGTATTACTCCAAGATACTTTACGGATTGCTGCCAGGGAATTTGGTAGCTATCAATTTTGACGTGTCTATTAGGTAGTTTACGTTTTCGAGTGAACATGATGGCTTCAGTTTTGGTAGAATTTACTTTCAATTTCCAGGTCCGAAAATATTCATTTAAAAGTTCTAAAGACAGCTGTAGCCGTGAAATTACAATATCGATGTCCTTATCAGACGTGTACACTGCTGTATCGTCAGCATAAATAGCAAGTTCAGTATGGGGCTGTTTAGGAATATCATTAAGGTAAATAATGAAGAGATACGGCCCTAAAATAGAACCTTGGGGTACACCAGCGGGAATCAATTTAGAAGTAGAATGATGCTTTCCAATATAAACTGCAAAAGAACGGTTATGTAGATAATTTTGGATGAGTTTAATTAAGCAGAGAGGTAAGTTATACATTAATAACTTATGCAATAGGCCTTCGTGCCAGACAGTGTCAAAAGCCTTTTCGATGTCCAGTAGAATCATGCCCGTAGAGGAGCCAAGATTGAGGCCATTGGCTACATGTTGAGCCACTCTCGCAAGCTGTTGTGTAGTCGAGTGAGCGCTACGAAATCCGAATTGTTCAGGTATTAAGTATTGTTCAGTTGCATTAGAAAGCCGAGACAGAATAACAGACTCAAGTAATTTTCCTATGCTTGGTAATAAGCTAATAGGCCTATAGCTGGTGGGATTCGATTGATCTTTGCCTGGTTTTTTAATAGGGATAACTTTTGCGTGTTTAAGAACCGTTGGGAAGTAGCCAATTCGCAAACAGCCATTAAATATCTTTGTCAAGTATACGATACATTTCTGGGGAAGGTTTTTCAGTAGTCCATTTTCCAGACCGTCAAAACCAGGAGCTTTGCGTGGTTTTAGTTTATGTAGTAGTTTCTGTATTTCTTTAGGTCTTACTAGTTTAGGATAGTCAATAATCTCATGTTGGTTGATCATAGCCATTGATTTATTGACGAGATCAAGAGTTTTACTGTCACTGATCCAGTTTTTTGTGAGAGTCATGTTTTCAAGGAAGGTATCGGAGAGGACATCGCATTGTTCAGAAGGGGATTTAGTAGTGATGTTGGAAGCCGTATTCAGGGGAGGTATTGAAGAAGGTTGGTGGTTAAGTGATTTGACAACACGCCACAGTTCAGAGGAAGAATTTGAAACATCAGCTAATTTTTTATTCCAGAGGTTATCATTAAAGATTCGAATGTCAGATTTAATAGATTTTTGCATCATGTTAACCTGAGAGAAAAGCTGCCGCCGGGTGATCGCTTCGCGTTCCTTGAGAGCTTGCTTTCGCAGTGAATTTTTAATTTTGATATTGGTTTTGATTCTTCGAGGCAGCTTCACGGTGCCATTAACAGATATTTGCGGTACTGAGTTATCACGAGCGTATTTCATTGCATGCGTGAGTTGATCAATGGCAAAGTCAATATCTTCAGGTTTATCTATTGTCGTTGCATTTAAGCAAATGCAATCATTAAGGTACGATCGATAGCTCTGCCAGTTCGCTTTTTTGTAGTTGTAGGTGACGCGGTCCTGTTTGATAACTTTAGCAGCGATGGTGAATAAGACCGGTAGATGGTTAGAGGATAGACAAGTGAGGGCCTGAAGCTGGGAGAGGAGGTTAGCAGAGTTAGTAAGAACGACGTCGGGATTAGATGGCGTATGTGTACTATGATAGTGAACTAATGTTGGACTAGATGGAGCAAGTACATCATACTCATTATGTATCATATGATCAAACAGGACCTCGCCGTGCCTGTTAGATAGGGAACAATACCAGTATGGATGCTTCGCATTAAGATCCCCCATGATGACGGATTTAAGATTCAATTTATTGATGATATCCAGATCAGATGACAGTAGTGGTAAATTAGGGGATTGATAAGCCGAGACAAAGGCAATTTGATGATTAGAGTCAGGTGATTGTATTACTATTCCAACACATTCAAGATTTTTTGTTGGGGCTAGTATTAATGGTGTGTGGACAATGCTAGATTTCACTAATATAGCCACTCCTTGACCATAACCATCAGGATTACTGTCACGTCGATAGCAAGTGAAGCCAGGGGTTTTTAAATTTGTGTGTGGGTGTATTCTAGTTTCTGACAGGGCTATAATGTCTATTGATAACTCGCTTACCAGATGCAGCAGTTCGTATATCTTAGTGCGTATGCCGTCGGCATTCCAGTACAAAACACGCAAGTGATATGGATCAGACATATTGACCCAGGTGAGTAAGAATTAATATGACTTTATCCATCATATTGTTGCAGCTCAGAAATTGTGTTTTAATAAATGTGGTGCAATGGGCACTTTGTATGGGATTTGGTACCCGCTCCAACAGCAACATATTATATATCATTAGAAAGGTATTTACGTGAAGAATAATAAAAACTATGGAGCTTGCCTCAATTAGCTGTCCGATCCAAGAACGATAAAAATTGAATCGACGTAGAAACAAATATGTCATCCATATATGCAAATTCATTAAGAGGCATTTATGCCGTCAATGTAATAATTTTAAAGTCAGTTAACAGACATCTTACATTGATTGATACACTCTATTATAATCTAAAGGTTGTAATAGTCTATGGAGTCATACTACGGAAACACAATCGTCATCTGATTTGACAAAAGTTCAAAACATTTCTATTCATCTTTTTTTAAGAAGAAATTCACCATTATCTCAGCACCTCTTGAGGAGCAAGATTGAGTCGTAATATGGACTATGTAAACATCGTCTGATGACTTTTTAACCTCAATTGATTGTAAATACTGAAAGACTTTCATCAAATACATAAGCTGGTTCTGCGTGAACTGCAAAGGTTTGCACAGTCTTTTTTTAAATCAATCGGCAGGCAAACATTCTAAAAAGGCCAAATTCCTGTTTTTTTCTTACTTTACCAGTTTTTATTCAAAACAGTTGGATTTAAGAACTTCATCTACGTTGATGATTTATGAACATTACACATTCTATTAGTCGATGTCACGGGAAATGGACAAGGATTTCGGACTAGTCGTCATAGTAAACATTTTTTGCCTTGCCAAGACCTACGCAATGGTACTAGATTCAATACTGTTGGACAGGGTACCAAAACGCCCATCGTCCTTTGTAAATCCGCCACTGTTAAATACATACATTAATTATAATACAGGTGTACAAGCAAATACTTTATAAGTCATGCATTATGATTAATTGGGAAACCATGATATTTTTTTATTTTTCGAGCTTAGAGGGCGCGTCAAACCTGTCCTGCAGCAACAATAGCTTTATTTAGGAAAACGTCGCAACCGCCCGCAAACCTGTTAGATGGCAGACAACTTAACGTGACGATTATTGCCATATAAGTAGGTACAGCTGTAGTAAACTAGCGTCCATCTCGTTTTACCGCAATCGTGTCAACTTTTATCTCAGTTCAGGCTGTCCGTATCAGACGAGCCCAATACCATTCACAAAATGGCAATATCTACCTTGACAGAGTTTAGTGACAGTGATCCACTTAAGGACTCAATCCCACAATGACATTACATGCATATTTTTAAAAATACTAATAAACTTTAATAAAAACTTTATTAAAAATACTAAAATATGCATGCATGTAATGTACTTAAAATAAGACCACTGATGTACTCAACTCTTGGAGGTGAGCGTTAATAGCTGCAACACAGTTTATTTTAAACTATCGTAGCTATTACCGTAACCACAATATATTGTAAAAATTGTTTTTTGGTTCCAATAAAAAAAAAAAAAAAAAAAAAAAAAAAAAAAAAAAAAAAAATGGCAAGCTGGTCTCTAACGGTCACAGAGCAATATATCAATTTAAACGTTTGTCAATAAACTACCAACTCGCGACGAGCTTACGAGTGCTTGCATCCGTCATGCTCTACCTCCGAGCTAAGTGTTATTTCCAATCTGTGCTGAAGTAATTGCGCTGAAAGTAACAGAGAAACCTTGTAACTTGTTCATTAATGTAACGTAAGTTACACTAGTAGTATCGTATGACAGAGTTTGTAGTGCACAATCACACGTTGCGAGGTGTGAGTAAGCAGGTATCTTACAGTTTGGAAATGTGATGCGCGCGTCATGTGGAGCAATGTCTAGCAGTGAGCGCGGCACTGGCTGCTGCCTAGCTACTCGGAGTAGGACAGACCAGGCCTGGGTTGCCGATCCATGCCTACGCATTTTCTTTTTTATTGACTGTTACATTCAGACCTCCCTCCATCAGAACCTTAATAACTTCCCTGTCCAATGAGTCGTCTATGATACACGCCGATTGTTTCATCATCATCATCATCAGCCTATCGCAGTTCACTGTTGGACATAGGCCTCTCCAAGTGCACGCCATTGAGATCTATTTTCGGCTTCTCGCATCCAGCTCCTGCCAGCCGTCTTGCGCAAGTCATCACTCCACCGTGCCTGAGGACGTCCTACACTACGTTTGCCGAGGCGTGGTCTCCACTCTAGAACTCGTTTACCCCAACGGTTATTGGTTCTTTGGCTAATATGGCCAGCCCACTGCCACTTCAGCTTGCTGATTCGGTAGGCTATGTCGATGACCTTGGTTCTCTGACGGATTATCTCATTTCTGATGCGATCCCTCAGAGAAACGCCGAGCATAGCTCTTTCCATAGCCCGCTGAGCGACTTTAAACTTGTGGACCAGCCGTACCGTCAGTGTCCACGTTTCGGCTCCGTAAGTCATGACAGGTAGGACGCACTGATTGAAGACTTTTGTCTTTAGGCACTGTGGGATCGACGATGTTAGGACTCGACGTAGCTTCCCAAATGCAGCCCAACCCAACTGAATTCTCCTATTCACCTCGTCCTCAAAGTTGTTTCTACCTAACTGCAATGTCTGCCCGAGGTATACATATTTCCGAACAACTTCGAGAACGGCGCCGTGTATCGCAATCGGTTCCGGTAGAACATGTTCATTGAACATGACCTTGGTTTTGTCCAAGTTCATCCGTAGGCCGATGCGTAGAGAAGATTCAGCCAGGTCGTTCAGCATCTGTTGTAGGTCCTGCAGCGTTTCCGCCATGATGACGATATCGTCAGCAAATCGCAAGTGAGAGATGTGTTCGCCATTGATGTTGATGCCGCGTCCTTTCCAGTTCAGCGTCTTGAACATATCCTCCATTGCATTAGTGAACAGTTTCGGGGAAATAACATCCCCTTGTCTCACTCCTCGATGCAACGGTATGGGCCTTGTTTGCTGATTCTGTACTTGGACCGACATTGTAGCGGCTTCGTAGAGACATCTCATCACTTGGATGTATCGCCAATCTACTTGACAACGCTGCAGGGACTCCAGAACAGACCAGATTTCAACCGAGTCAAAGGCCTTCTCATAGTCCACAAATGCTAGACACAGGGGCTGATTATACTCTTCGGTCTTCTGTATAATCTGCCGCACTGTGTGGATGTGGTCTATGGTGCCGTATCCGCTCCGAAACCCAGCCTGCTCCGGTGGTTGGAATTCGTCGAGTCTTCGCGCAAATCGGTTCGTGATCACTCTTGAGAACAGCTTATATACGTGGCTTAGGAGGGAAATGGGTCGATAGTTCTTCAACTGGGTTTTGTCTCCCTTTTTGAAGAACAGGACGACAACACTCCTACTCCACGCCTCTGGAGTTCTCCCTTTAAACAGGACAGCATTAAAAAGCTTCTGGAGCTCCCCCAGTACGGGCTTACCTCCTGCTTTTAAAAGCTCTGTTGTAATGCCATCCTCGCCAGGGGCTTTTCCATTTTTGAGCTGTCTCAGAGCGATCTCGATTTCGCCACTGCTGACTTCTGGCAGGTCTTCGGTGAAATGGCGTGTTAATGTGGCTCTAGAATCCTCATTTCCGGGATCAGGTCGAGATACATGCGATGCGTATAACCGGCCATAGAAATTTTCCACTTCCGAAAGGACTGCCGGCACCGAAGAAACGACTTCTCCACTTGTTGTGGTCAGCTTCGTCAAGTGGCTTCTTCCAAGAGATTGTACGAACACCTTTGACCCCCGATTCAGCTCAATTGCTCTTTCAATGTCAAGAGTATTGGAGCACCGGAGGTCGCGTCGTACGTGCTTGTTGATCTCTTGGTTTAGAGCCCGCTGAGCTGACGAAGTGACAGGCGGCTTTTCACGTCGTTTCTTCATAAGCCCTAATGTCTCTTCCGAAAGCTTTGATTTCTTGCCCTTACGCTGCATGTTACAGAATCTCGAACCTTCCTCCCTGAGGATCCGAACCACATATTCGTGGTTCTGGTTAACGTCTGTTGTGGTTCCCACGGCGGCAAATCGGTTCTCCAAATTTGACTGGAACTTTTCAGATCCTGTCATGGTTTGGAGCAGTGTTGGTCGGAGCCTGGCCTTCATCAGATGGGAACGTTCAGCCTTGAAGTTGATATTCAGAGAGCCTCGGACAAGTCGGTGATCGCTACCGGTATTAAACCTATTGATCACGGAGACGTCTCTGATGTCTCTTCTTGTTCGTCATGATGAAGTCAATCTCATTTTTAGTCATAGTGTCGGGGCTTTGCCACGTCCACTTTCTTTGGGGCTGCTTTTTGAAAAAGGAGTTCATCAAAAAGAGCCCCTCGCGTTCGAGGAAGTTGACGAGCATTTGCCCCCTATGATTCCTGCTTCCAAATCCATGGGATCCTACTGCCGATTCGCCGCAAATCTGTACTCCCACTTTAGCGTTAAAGTCCCCCATGACAACGGTGTAATGGGTCTTTGTAGTGAAGTGGAGGGCCCTTGATATATCATCAAACATATCCTCCACTTCATCGTCTGAATGTGTCGAGGTCGGTGCGTACACTTGCGCTACCTTGAGGCTATACCTGTCGGTGAGCTTTATGATAAGGTACGCTACCCTGTTCGACACACTAGACACCTCCACAACGTTATCAGCTAGGGACTTATTAACCAGAAACCCAACGCCACCTTGGGATTGTTGGTCTCCCTCTCGGAAGTACATTAGGTGACCTGATTCGAGGGTTATGGTGTCCTCCCCCTCTCTTCGAACTTCACATAACCCTAATATATGCCACCTAATCTTCCCAAGTTCCACCTCGAATTGCGCCAGATGCGAGTCAAGCCGTAGCGTGCGGCCGTTGTACGTCGCAAGAGTCAGTTGTGTTTGGTGGCCTCCCGTAACCAGCCGATTGTTTAACTATTGTCAATCGTGAAGAGGATAAAGCTCATGACCCTGAATTAAAAATATCTCAATTTTATTTTGGTTGTATATTTTTAACATCAATTAATAATTTAATCTATACGGAAACTGTAGTCAGTCAGAAGTATTACCATGTGCATGTATGCATTTTAATTTTGAATGTGTGATACGTAGAATATATTTATTTATTTATTTATTGGACCTCCAACAAAGAATATACACACCACATTCTTAAAACTAAGACATAGCTTAATCTAGCATGTGTATTCCTTTAATTACAGGAGGACACATCATGCTTACAATTTTTTATAAGTACAAATACTTTCATTTATTTATGAACATGCATAAAACAGTACAAAGATATTAAATGATATAATAATGAAAATTTTATTTATTTATTTATACGTTAAATTATTCAAAATTAATATTAATCTATATTATTTAGCTTATTTAGATTTATTTTATATTTGATTGCTGAATTATTAAATATGTCAATCTCGTTTGCATGTTTCTTAGACAGTGAATTATATTGCCTGCAAAGCCTCGGCACAGGGGCATAATGACCAAGATTAGTTCTTGAACGCGGTATACTAAAGAGATGGTACACATTTTTTCTAGGGACTCGTGCTGGGACATTTATTTTTACAGAGTCCAACAGCTCGCTGCAATCAATGGTCCCATTTAGTATTTTATGCAAAAAGATTGCGTCCATTACCGCTCTCCGACTGGCTAATGTTTTAATTTTATAGTGGCCTAATCTTTCTGTATAGCTAGTCAACTGCCTAGCTAAATGATCCCCCCAGCTAAGGTGATACAGAAATCTTCTTTGAACACTCTCTAAACGCTTTACGTACACATCGTAATGTGGGTTCCATATTACAGAGCAGTATTCTAAGATTGGACGAACTAGGGTGTTAAACAGTTGAATTTTTGTTGCTGACAGCCTGAATTCTTTACAGTTGCGTATGACAAATCCGAGGACTTTGAAGGCGCGTGCCACTGTATTTAAAATATGAACGAAAATATAAATTTAATAAAGGGGTACGAGATGACAAATCAGAGGATGGAGGAGGAATCAGACGTAATGGAGTTAGAATAGTGCCCTTTCCATATCAGTAGACAATGATTATATAATATGTTGCCATACTGCTACGAGGGCGTTGCCTCTAAATATTTTTATTTTCAGAAGCAATGGTAATGGAAAACAGCTGTGGACAAAAATATTTGTAGTTATATTAGTTCGACGAGTCTTTTAAGTAAATTTGAATTGATGTGAGTCACCCAAATTCATAAGTAAACAAAATGGTGTTATGTTACCTTTTTGCTCACTTCTTTCTCATTGCTAGTGAATTTTTGAAATTGTAATGTTAATTCTTTTCAATTTCTAATTGCCATGCCCACATAATGGAACGGCTTTCTGTATTTGCATTAAGCTTGTTTTAAATAAAAAGCGCAAACATCTGTCGTCATAAGGATGTAGGTGTGTACTTAGTTTTCATAAAAATATGTTTTATAAAGTAAAATATATTTTATTTACAATTTGTACATTAACTAGAGAGTCTGTGACTAGAGTGTTCACCACCAGCCGGAGCCGCCGTGTCCGCCGGAGGAGTAGCCGCCGGAGGAGTAGCCCGAGGAGTAGCCGATGGAGCCGGAGGAGTAGCCGCCGCCGAGGGAGCCGCCGTACCCGCCGGAGACGGGCACGACCTGCTTGACGGTGACCACCTGCGGCTTGGAGACGATCTTGCGCACGTTGACCACCTGCGGCACGATGACCTCGCGCTGCACGTTCACCACCTTGTTGACGGCGACCACCTGGGCAGCGGGCGCGGAGTAGCCACCGGAGTAGCCGCCGGAGAGGCCGCCGGAGAGGCCGCCGGAGTAGCCGCCGGACAGGCCGCCGGAGTAGCCGCCCAGGGAGCCGCTCCAGCCGCTGCTGTAGCCGCGCTTCTCGCGCACCGCGGCGCTCGCCGCCACCGCCACCAGCGTGCACAGGACGATCTGGAACAGAGTTACATGCTGAGCACTGCACCGCACACTGCGCACCACACGCCACAGGTTTGTTCCCACTAGTTCTATTGCTTAGTTCTACCGTAGAACTAATGGGAACTTTTTTTCCCACTAGTTCTACTATTTGAGGTGTAACAAAATAGTAGAACTAGTGGGAATTATGGTGTTTATTGGTATTCCCACTAGTTCCACTGAACATTGGCAGTAGAACTAATGGGACATAATTTTGTTCTACTAGACAGAAGAAGTACAGTTGACAGCCGATAGTTGTGATTTTTTTTAGAGCTCAAAATCGATAGCAGTCAGAATAACTTAGATTTTTTTCATTACTTTCAACAAAAATCTAATGTTTTTCTTTATATAAGTACTAGGATAGCAGAAATGAAGAGGAGCTAGTTAATCTTTTTGTTCTTTTGATTTTTAAACACCACCATTGTGGTGGTCTTTGACACATTGATTAAAAAAAAAACACAGTAAAGTTAGTTTAGTTAAAAGGTTCTTCTAACCTACAGACAGACATTCTTTCCAGCAAAAACACATAGGAAGTGGTGAAGGGTGGGCGTTTTGGGGGCTGTCTATTATAAATTCCTGACGTTCAAAAAGTGCTGTCGTCTTGCAGCCAAGTTTGAATAAATGATTTTTGATTTTTTGATTTTGATTTTTGATTTTGTTAGTTTGATGTGTAGTGTTATGTTTGGAACTAACAGTCTTAATACAAAAAAAAACATTTATTTTTTGTTGAAATTCATGAAAAAAATCTAAGTTATTCCGACTGCTATCGATTTTGAGCTGTGATAAAAATCACAACTACAGATAACCACGGGCCACGGACACGGCGAGATGTCACCCAGGCCGTCGACTGTACTTCTTCTATCTAGTAGAACAAAATGTCCCATTAGTTCTACTGCAAATGTTCAGTGGAACTAGTGGGAATACCAATAAAAACCATAATTCCCACTAGTTCTACTATTTTGTTACACCTCAAATAGTAGAACTAGTGGGAAAAAAAGTTCCCATTAGTTCTACAGTAGAACTAAGCAGTAGAACTAGTGGGAACAAACCACGCCACACACTCTACTCACGAAGGCTTTCATGTTGACTTGCTTGTTGCTGCGTCTGTGCTGCCGAGCGCTCGCCGCCGCGCTATATACTCGCGCGCAGCCGCGCTTGCGCAATGCGCCGCCGCGGGAGCACACGCTGCGCGACCGGGTAAGGAAAGCCCCTTGTATGAAGCTCGGTTCCTGAATTCAGTTCTGAAAACTTTGATATTACCCTGCTGTAGTTGTAGATGTTTCTTGTAGGCAAGTAGGTACATGTAAAGACAAACGCATGATAAAGACAATGCCAGCGATAGTAGGTAGATGTCCAATGCCAGCTTTGTGAGTGTAAGCTCATGTTTTCTATCTGGCTGAGTCTGTTTTCTTGTTTTGTTTGGCTACGAGTTTTACGATTAACGTTATAATTAAGACAGCTTGTATTGTATGCCATATTTCATTGAAATCATATAGAGTTAATAATACATCTACTATAGAATAATACCGTCGCTAATTCAACACGCTTTTAAAGACTCAAACAGTCTAAGAGTCAAGTCAAAAAAGTGTTCAGTTCAACTGCACACGATTTTGTTAAACCTTACCCAGCGCCACTTGATCACAAAGGCGTGCTCAGTTGACGCGAATTGAACACGGGAGCGTAGGATTCCGTAGTAAAACAAAAGCGTGTGGATTTCGCGAGACCGGTGTCGCCAGTTGAACACGGAAAGGGAAATACGCTGCTTCGGATGCTTCTTTGTATGAGACTAGTTGCAATGCTCGTTATACTGATTATGGGATCCCATTATTGAAATATAGCCCATATTAAAATTCCAATTTATTTATTTGCGTTTGTACATAATATCTTAATCATATTGGTATCCCTGTGTATCATTTCTCATGATACGTAACTGAATCTCAATCAGTGTTTCACGTAATGTATCAAACTAACATTCGCTTTAATAATTGGACTTAGTTGGTAAGTACGTGTATCGTGTCGGATTTGAACAATTGTTTCGGCGTTAGATAGCCATTTATCGAGGAAGGCTGTAGGTTCCCACGGGGTGCGGGTGAAACCGCTGGCAGAAGCTAGTTCATAATAAAGACGATGATAGCGATAGTAGATGTCCAATGCCAATGGTATGAGCGTGGCAATACAGCCAGCCTTTTGGGCGTATTCATTTTTTGATAGGTACATAGTTTTTATATTTGTTTTTATATTTGTAAATATGTATATTTAATATATTGAATAAGTGTGTATAAATAGGATAGTTATTAGCTGTACGCAATAAAAACATTGCAGAATGCTTGTGTTTTTGCAGCATTGTGCAAGGATGTCTCTACCTGTACACACTCTCACCTATACCTATAACTCAAGCTGCTACAAAAGGAAGTGTTTAAATAACTTAAATTGTAATTAAGTTTTTACATGCCTTATGGTAAGCAAATAGTCAATGCTTATTTTGTTAAATATAGCTATAAGGTGTTCCCATGTACTCATATTGGCAATAAATAAATGAATTTGAAAATTTGAAAAAATAATTATGATGCCTACATTCGGTGTAAATAGGTATATCTTTAGAACTTGCCCACCTACATGTGCAACAGTTTTTGTAGTACAATGAGAACGGTAAACTAGAACCACAGTTCATACCATGAAATATTGGTAAGTAACCTTGCTGAACTAACAGTCTAAAGTCTAAACCAAGTTTTGGGTGTTTATTTTTTATAAGAATCCGAAAACCGATCTCAGTGGCGTGCACTTGGCTTATGTCTAGTAGTGGACTGCGATAGGCTGATGATGATGATGATTTTTTATAATGGCTGTAGCTTGACGATTTGATGGTACAGTTATATTTTCAGTTCCGCACTCCGGACACGGAAGCAGTCCGTCTTCACAGCGTTGCGAGGAAACATTATGTCTTGGGAGCGAACCATCTATACATATCTAAATGACTATGTGAAACATCACCCAAACCAATAGTCGGCCAATGACTCGGCAAGTCAAATAACCTAATTATTCATAGGTACGTATATTCCATATTTACAAAAATAACGAGCAGTTCAAAGTGTATGTATACTTGCTTCCATAAACCTGTCAAAACTACAGCTTTCCGCTCCGGTCCAGCCCAGTGTAGGCCGCCATGGGCGTAGCCAGCTTTGGGCTCAGGGTAGGACAGCAGTCAACCTATCCCCCGGGGGAGGACGAGGGCCCTCCGATTTTTTGTATCTTGAGCCGTTAATCTCAAACTTGTTAATCTCTTAATAAGAGGGCATGTAGTTTCTGAATACGCGAGCGCAGCGAGCGCGAAATTTTTATCGGACTTAAATCAAATATTACGTAAAATTTAGCGCAAACGTACTTAACTTTTTGTTTGTTGACAAATGCAAAAATAAGGGCATATAGTTCCTGAATACGCGAGCGAAGCGAGCGCGAAATTTTTATCGGACTTAAACCAAATATTACGTAAAATTTAGCCCAAACGTACTTAACTTTTTGTTTGTTGACCAATGCAAAAATAAGGGCATATAGTTTCTGAATACGCGAGCAGAAGCGAGCGCGAAATTTTTATTTACGTAAAATTTAGCCCAAACGTACTTAACTTTTTGTTTCTTGACAAATACAAAAATAATATAGTTTCTGAATACGCGAGCGAAGCGAGCGCGAAATTTTAATTATTTTTTATGACTTAAAACCAAAAACTACGTAAAATGTCGCCCAAATATACATTTTCATGAATGGGGGGACTAGGTACGACACACCCGATTTACGTCCATACGAAAACCCCCTCCATAGATAAGTCGATAAAAATAAAGTTAGATACCTAACGTATAGCAACGTCGCGCAGCTAAGCTTCGCGGACCACTCGGAATGCCTCCAGGGACCACCAGTGGTCCGCGGACCAGCGGTTAAGAACCACTGTGCTAAACGATTGTTCTATTGTACAGGTCGTACATGCGACACAAAATAGCGAGCGCGGTTTTTACACTAGGATAAAATTGCATTTCCGTAATTTTGATCACATCTACCAGTTCCATCTCCTTCAATGCATTATTTTCTGGATTAGATGGACGGCTCGGCTCGCTACGCCACATAGCACCTATTCTTTTAGGGAATACGGCTCGCTTTCAAATGACGCGCGCACCGCGCACGTTCGGGAACTCGAGCGTGCATTTTGTTTTGATCGCGCTCTTTTCAAAGTCGACAATTTTTTGTGCAATAACTTACGGATTGTACTTATGATTGTTGATGTTGTTAGTTAGAGTTAGTAAAAAAAACATTGTTTAATTAGACACCTTATAGCTCAGAGCCAGGGCCCAGGGTGGGGCAAGTGCCCCAGCTTGCCCCAGTGTGGCTACGCCCATGTAGGCCGCAGACCTACCTTCATCAGACATCTCAACTGTCTATTAGTGATGAACTCAATACCTACCGCACTTGAATGTAATTATGTTTTACACAACTTTGAATCAAGCTCATTGATTAATGTACTGAAAAAACTCCGTAAAACGATTAGAGCTCTCATTATATAAGCATAAAACTTGTTACTATTATTTTGAAAGTGGTTGAACTGATCTCTCACAGTCTTAGTCCAAACTATCCAATGTGATCACTTATTAGAATTAGTTCTTATTAGAAGTAGTTCTTTGATTATCAAGAGCAAACAATCTTGTATGAGCTTTTTGTGTTGAAGTTTACGATTCTAGTTAATGTAAAAAGATCCATGAAGTTGCCTAAGAGGTTAACTGAAGTCAGGTGCTCGGTACTTCGAGAAATAACTTGCTATAGTTGGTGTTTGTAAACAATTTTGTTTAATAAATAACATTTCAGGTTGTCTGTGACTAGAGTGTTCACCACCAGCCGGAGCCGCCGTGTCCGCCGGAGGAGTAGCCGCCGGAGGAGTAGCCCGAGGAGTAGCCGATGGAGCCGGAGGAGTAGCCGCCGCCGAGGGAGCCGCCGTACCCGCCGGAGACGGGCACGACCTGCTTGACGGTGACCACCTGCGGCTTGGAGACGATCTTGCGCACGTTGACCACCTGCGGCACGATGACCTCGCGCTGCACGTTCACCACCTTGTTGACGGCGACCACCTGGGCAGCGGGCGCGGAGTAGCCACCGGAGTAGCCGCCGGAGAGGCCGCCGGAGAGGCCGCCGGAGTAGCCGCCGGACAGGCCGCCGGAGTAGCCGCCCAGGGAGCCGCTCCAGCCGCTGCTGTAGCCGCGCTTCTCGCGCACCGCGGCGCTCGCCGCCACCGCCACCAGCGTGCACAGGACGATCTGGAACAGAGTTACATGCTGAGCACTGCACCGCACACTGCGCACCACACGCCACACACTCTACTCACGAAGGCTTTCATGTTGACTTGCTTGTTGCTGCGTCTGTGCTGCCGAGCGCTCGCCGCCGCGCTATATACTCGCGCGCAGCCGCGCTTGCGCAATGCGCCGCCGCAAGCACAACCAACTCGTATGAAGGTTCGATGACACTTCCTTGTTGATGTTTACGCTGAAGCCTTTTTCAAGGTCATTCAAAATTAGTTCAATAAACTAAAGCAAATGTTACATCTTATATTTAAACTTAAAGCGAATGATGATCGCCCAGGAAAATAATCGTAAGACATGTTCGGTCTTAAGATAATTTTAACTGATTTTGAAAAGGCCAAGGTTCAAAATTCGACAGTATTTACGTTTTGTTATTCCAGATAAAACAAAATTCCAGTATACAGGATTTTTCCAAGATTACTTCATCGTTCGTATCTCAAGATGCTTTTTCGCAGTATAGCGGTGGGATACATCAAAAGTACCGAGAGCTATGGTGTGAAATATGAAATTAAAAATATGTGTGTTATCAAAAGCTATGGCCGTTTTGGTATTGTACCTAAGTGGCCTTACCACTACAAAGATAATTAATTGGAATATGTTTCTAGGCTTTCATTATTTTAGGTCAACGGCAATTTATCAGAAGTGTAAGAAAAATTTCAAAATAATGAAATTCGTGATAGGACTCGTGTACGCCCCGCTACCAACATCCCCCGTCACGCCGTCATACTGGGCTGTGCGGGCGTCACGGACCAATTTTTCCAGACTTTCAATTGAATATCGTGCAAATCAAATCTTACCTAATTAATTAAAAATATTGAATTAAAAAAAATAATTGAATAATAGCAATAATCACCAAATAAGCAATATTGAATTAAAAAAAATAATTGAATAATAGCAATAAGCACCGTGCTGCTCCCCTCATCGCTGCCACTGTGGTGAGGCTGTCACCAGCCTCGGGCACCACGGCCTATCGTGCAGCCGTAGTGCGGGCCGTATTGCGCGGCACGCAAATATCAACGACATTATACGTCGGGCTCTTGTTGCCGTCGGGGTGCCAGCTGTACTGGAACCAAACGGCTTGGCGCGCGACGACGGTAAGAGACCAGACGGCATGTCTTTATTCCCTTGGAAGATGGGTAGGCCTTTAGTATGGGACGCAACCTGCGTCGATACTCTTGTGCCATCCCATCTTCCAAGTTCTGCGTGCTGTGCTGCTGCTGCCGCTGCGGCCACGGAGAACCTCCAGCGGCGGAAATATAGTGGCCTTGTCGGCAACTATATTTTCGAACCGTTTGGGGTTGAAACCCTCGGGTCGTGGGGTCCGAATGCGCACACCCTATTTAAAGATCTGTCTAGGCGGCTGGTTGACGCTTCTCGTGACCAAAAGGCTGGCTATTACCTCGGACAAAGGATCAGCATGGCCATCCAACGAGGTAATGCTGCCAGCCTCTTGGGTACGCTCCCAGTTGACAGCGATGGGGATGAATTTTTTGACGCCTTTTAGATATAGTGTATTTTTTTGTGTTGTAAATATCTATGTATATAACTATGTAAATAAAGGTCATCAAATTAATAAGGTAATTATTGCTTTGGATGTCCTCTGGTATTGGGATCCCTGCGTAAGCCTGGGATCACTCCCGGTACATTACATATATATAGGTAATATGAACGAGTTGTTTGAACGAGTGTCAAGACCTATGTGTTAACTTCATCTTCGCGACCATACACAAGTATCAGACATATGTCTGATATTACGAACAAATATTTACATTTGTTTCGGCGTGACACCTGAAAGCATAAGATAATTGAGATATGTAGCTAGAAGACAGACATAGAAAATAAAATTAATCTAGGTATTGGAATAGGTAATTAATTGCGACCGCGAGAAAACATTGAAAATTGCGTAAAATGCTTGTGTGATGATAGTATAAATAATGTAGCATTTGCTGTCGATACATAACATGTGCATACATTAACATTGAGTAACAGTTCAACTTGACTTTGCGTACACGCGTGTGAGATGCACTAGTTTGCGGCTCACTGTGACCTCCGGCGAACGCATCGTGGCGGCATATTTTGGGTCATGGTTAAACAAAAATTAAAAAATATATATAAGCACTTCCTGTAACCTGGGTGCAAAATCTAGCCTTTTGCTAGGTACTGTTTATACTGATATGGACCTTAATGCCAGAAATAAATGGAAAGTGTATGAAATATGTAATAGGGCACACTGCAGACTAAAAAGTCGGCCGACAGTTGATCCGGTGGTTGTAATTTTTTTTTAATTTTTTTTTTTAAATGAAATTAGTGATTCCAGTCAAAGTTTTCAGTCGGTCTGATACCGGCTAAATACCTGATCCATTCAACTTCATACTGATTTATAAGCCCAAAAAAATATCTTCCGTCTAAAAGTTTGCAGTGTGATACTCTAAATAATAAAAGGGCATCTGAGGCGGATGACGGGGAGTAGCGACCCCGCGGGGCTATATATCCGAGTGCTCCAGGGAGAGTATACTGTCCCCCATCTCCGGCTCGCTGGAGTGAAGCATGACGGGGGATAGGTCTCCCGCCTCTTGGCTTGCCTTCATCGGCCGGTCAGAGTGGAGTCACTAGAGTAGGGTTAGCAGCCCGCTCGGAGGGTAGGTGCCTCGTGGTAAGTGGCGAGTGGGCCGGTGATGCTGGACCCACAGGGAGCGCGTGATCTGCGTTTAAAGTCCGCCGAGGTATCTTCACCCTTCAGCCGCTCATGTCCCTGTTGCCCTCTTGTTGCTATTCAGTGACTGATTCCCGGGGGCCTAGTAAGTGAGTTGGCGAGTCTCCACCTGCCATTTTTACGTGTATTTAATACATTGTTATCGGCAGGTGCCATAGTTCCCGTAGTTTCCCCATTCTTAATCCACTAGCATCCCATTACAATAGCCCAAGTAGTTTTCATCCATAGTTAGCAATAGTTTAGCACAGAACCGGGGATTGTCCTTGGGTACATTTCTATAGTGTATACAGGGATAATCGTCGGTTTTGTGTCACTATTTCATTAAAGTTGTCTCAAAAGCCCTTCAGCGTGTTGGCTTCGGCCCCACGTTCGCCTCCCAAAAATCCGGGACTCTATAGTCCCCAGGTCTGGTAGAGAAATACAATTTTAGGCAGCTAGTGAATAGTCCTAAAGGACAATGCCGGATTTTGTATGGACCCTGACCCCACCCACCAACAGACTTGAAACTAGTGTCATCGGAAGCGCATCCTTCGATAGATCATGATTATGAAAACGATTTACTCCAAATGTATGGGGTTTTGGTTGGAAATACACGACATTTTAGTATCCTTAATAATTAACTTCAAGTTTGTTAACCAATTACTCGGAGTTGCGTGGACCGATTTTGATTATTTTTGTTTCAATGCAAAGAACGTGTCTCAACGTTAGTCCGATATAATTTTCAACGGGATCTTTTTAGCAACTTTTGAGTTATCACCGGTTCGAATGATAATTGGTTTAATGATTTTGTATGGACCTTTACTGACTCCAACAGAGTTGAACCTAGTGTCATCAGAGTCGCCTTATCTGATAGATATTTTTTTACTATGACGACATACTCTAAATGTTTGGGGTTACATTTTAGTATCCACAATCAACGTAACGTTAGGTTAGGTTAGTAGGTGTATAAATCAATTACTCAAGACTAAGCCGATTCTGATTATCATTTTTTGTTGGACAGAAGCTACCTCAAGTGTGTCCCATTAAAGTTTCATCCAGAACTGACTAATAATTTTTTGAGCATACGGGAAAAACTGTGGTAAACCTAACCCAGTTTGATACTTGGTTAATAGTTTAGTTACGACCAAAACTTACTTATTGAAATAAATAAATAAAATATTTTAAAACAAACCCATATTTTATATGAACTCAGAAATGTAGATATCCAAAAAAAAACAGAACTTTTCTCTTAAGTAAAAATCATAAATATTGACATTAATTATTTAACGTTACATCTAAATAAATCTACAAAGTTTGAACGAAATCTGGCCGTTTAAAGTGGGTCAAAATCGCGCCCAAAGAAGTCGGTTACAAACCTACAAACATACAGGTGAAGCTAATAAAAAGCGTGTAAAAAGAACACATGGATAAGGAATAGCTGAATGGTTAAGCGGCCCAAGTTAAGCTACCGAACTGACAATCGCTCTCTTAAAACATTGATATTAGGAGGCATCCTGTTGGGCTGGAAGCTAATTCCAATATAATTAGGATAAAGGATGGGCAAGTGGTAAACAAATAGTAAAAAATATTATAACTTTATAGCCCTAGCGGAGCCCTACACACTACGGGCGTCACTAAACTAGGCTATTTAACGAATGGAAACCACTGGATACTGTTTGAGTTTAAGTTTATTGCAAAGAAAACACGGTAATACAAACGAAACAGTACAGTTGGACAACAACCACGAATGTTACAAAACTAACTAATGAACTAAACCCTGAGTTGAAACAATGGGGCGAGCGTATTCAACTACATGACGAGACTCAAGCGAGGCGCATCCGACGCGCACTCGCGGCACACGCTTCTTGCTCACTGTCGGCGTGAGCGGCTGCGCGATGTCGCGTCCCCTTCCACGCGCCCTCTTGCGGCGCGTGTAACTAACAGGGCGGCAAACTACTTGCGCGACATACAGCCACACGCTATAACTTTAAAAAACGAAAAATGGCCGCGTCTCTGTCAGTTGAGTTTTATGCCGAAGCATTTCTTATTTACTTATTTACTTATTGGAAAACCAACGGCTATACAAGACAATGTTGTAAACATAAATATAGAAACAGAAAGCCAATTATAGGTTTTCACGGATAATAATGGAATAACACGCTTAAAGCTAGGTAATCAGCTGGTCTATGAGGTATTAAAATCATAGTTACATAATACAAGGTTAAATTTTGAAAAAATCGTGATTTAGTTGCCTACGAACCACAGCACTCCTGGTATTGAATGGGTCAAAAGAGTACTCTTTACACAATTTGTTAAAATCCTTGCTCGCTCGCAACATATATGTATTCTGCCTATAGTTCGAAGATGACAATGGGACTGATATAGGTGGGTTAAACCGAACAGATTTTTGAGGAACTGCGAAATTAAGTTTTTGCAATAAATTAGGGCAGTCAATTTCATTTGACAGCAGTTTGAGTAGAAATGAACAGTCGGCTAAACGGCGTCGGTTTACAAGTGACTGAAGGTGGAATTTTTTGCATTGATTTATATAATTCTCTGACCTGTATGGTATATTGAGCCGATAACATAAAAATCTTATAAAACGTTTCTGAATGCTCTCTAAGCGATCAATATATTTGTCATAGCGTGGGTTCCAAATTTGTGATGCATACTCAAGGTGACTTCTTACAAATGCACAATAAAGAATTAAAGAATAAATTTCGAAAATAAAAGTCCATATTATGCGCAAAATGACAATTGTATAACAATAGAAGCATCTGATAATTATTAAAGAAATCAAAAGTCAAAGAAACAAATCAAAAACTGCTGGTCAGTTCTCGATTCAAGTTGTATAACACCATCCTTGAAGTAATCTTCGGTAATGTAAAAAAATAAATAATCAGCCTAATGTCTACTCCAATCTAGGTAGGTAGTCGGTGAAAAACTAGAGGGGATTCGACTATGTATGGAATGAAATGTCTTATAGTTCCTAATGCCCATACATTCGGAGTACGTCACCATAGTAAGAAATGATCTATCAAATGAGGCGCTTCTGATGACACCAGGTTCAGCTCTGTTGGAGGTGATGAAGGTATCCTTACGATATCCTACATTGCCTCTTCAAACCGATTATTTTAACAGATGATAACTCAAAAACTGCTTCAAAGATCTTGATTAAAATAAAATCGGACTAGCTTTGAGATAGTTTCTCTAGAGGTACATACAAAAAATAGATTTCAAAATCGGTCCACCCAACTCCGAGTAATTGGTTAACAATTACTTGAAGTTACTTGATTATTAAGAATACTAATTGTCTTATAGTTCCTAAATTGGTTTTGTCGCAGCCCAATGTACTGATACTCCTCTAAATAGTGTTTAATTATGAAAAAGCGATATTTTAAAACACGTGGGTATAATATCTAAACAGAAGAACGCTTTACACTAAAATACCGAAACTCTTAACATTGCCATCAATCATCAGTATAGCCCATTTAGAGCAGGTGAAAATTTTATCAAATACGCATAGTTTTTCAAAAATGTTTTGATCTAAAAAAAAGGTACATTAATTAAGACTGCATTATCAGTTTTCTGAAAATCACAAGGTCAAACAAGGTTTAACCAATTTCTTAGCAATTGTACAAAATTCAAATTTAGAATACACTCTCACGCATGCTTGGCTAACCCTTTTGATGCTAGAAACATACTACAATCATTAAAACAGTGGCGTAGCGTGGGGGGGGCAGGGGGGGCAAATTCCCCGGGCGGCAGCTTTTAGGGGGCGGCAAAATTTACCCAGTTTAAAAAAAATTGTTCGCAACTAGTCTTAAATAAAAAATAATTAAATTTTCGCGCTCGCTTCGCTCGCGTATTCAGAAACTGTATGCGCTTGATTTTGCATTTGTCAAAAACTAAAAAAAGTTAAGTATGTTAAGTATGTTTGGGCTAAATTTTACGTAATATTTGGTTAAAGTCCGATAAAAATTTCGCGCTCGCTTCGCTCGCGTATTCGGAAACTATATTATGGCTCTTGTTATTGCATTTGTCAACAAACAAAACGTTAAGTACGTTTGGGCAAAATTTTACGTAATGTTTTTTTAAGTCCGATAAAAATTTCGCGCTCGCTTCGCTCGCGTATTCAAAAACGCTATGCCCTTATTTTTAAATCTATCAACAAACAAAAAGTAAAGTACGTTTGGGCTAAATTTTACGTAATATTTGGTTTAAGTCCGATAAAAATTTCGCGCTCGCTTCGCTCGCGCATTTGGAAACTACATAGGCAAGTTTTTCTTTATTTGCATTTGCTTACCTACACAACTGCCGACATGCGTTTAGCAGAGTGCTAATTTAGGTAAACCCGGTTAGTCCCGTAATTTAAATTAATTTGTTAAACAGTTTAAAGTAGCCCCGCTTTTTTAATTATTTCAATTTCATATATACTTATAGGCACCTACTTCACTAGCCTGCGTACCTAAAAGAATTTTAAAACCTTCAAGAAATCAAGTAACAAAGATATAAAAGAAAAGTCTACTTGAGAACCTCCCCCTTCTGCCAGGGCTGCGGGTTGTTTGAAAAAGTTACCGCGTCTCTGGAACATAAAAGGCCTTCGACGGAACACGACGGTTTTTAGTCAGTAAGAGTCTGACACTCCCTCATCGCTGCTAACCCACAGCGGGAAAAAAACTACCCCTTTTTTGAAGTCGGTTAAAAATGACAAACGGCCAGTAACACTTGTTAAAAAAAATACGCTGGAAGGGGCGGCAAAATCGACAACTGCCCCGGGCGGCAGATACCCACGCTACGCCACTGCATTAAAACCCTTTGAAATACACGTAAAGTCCTTAAAACTAAGATTCGCATAGGTGCCCGCTTTTTTTGCAAAAGAGTGTATTTCCAAAATAATTATTAAAATTATTGAAATAGATACTAACGTGTTAACATACATTATTAAGATCAAGCAAGTACTGTCCCAAAAGTAGCTGAACAACATAAGAGTCAAAAGTACATTAACACACGGCAACATTAAAAATATACTTTGTTAACTTAATTTTGTATTTACTGCTGTTTAGTGACTTTTGATACAATGATGTTCAGCGATGTTTGGATTGATGGTGTACAGCGACTTTAGGAATACTAGTGCACAGATACTTTTGAAATACTCGTGTTTAACGACTTTTGTAAGTTTCTGGTGTACAGTCTATTTTGTTTCCTAGTTGCGACTATAACTTATGGCATTTTATTGTGAACAGGTGTTTTGTCATATTGATTCTGTTCATCGACTTTTGGTGCTGACTGTACATACAAAAAATAGATTTCGAAATCGGTCCACCCAACTCCGAGTAATTGGTTAACAAACTTGAAGTAAAGTGATTATTAAGGATAATAAAATGTTGTATATTTCCAAAACCCCAAACATTTGGAGTAAATCGTTATGATAATCATGATCTATCAAAGGAGGCGCTTCCGATGACACTAGTTTCAAGTCTGTTGGTGGTGGTGAAGGTGTCCTTACGACATCCTACATTGCCTCTTCAAACCGATTATTTTAATTGATGATAACTCAAAAACTGCTTAAAAGATCTTGATGAAAATTAAATTAGACTAACTTTGAGATAGATTCTTTAAAATAAAAATAAAAACATCAAAATCGGTTAACCCAACTCCGAGTAATTGGTTAACAAACATTAAGTTAATTGATTATTAAGGATACTAAATTGTCTTATAGTTCCTAAACACCATACTTTTGGAATGTGTCTCCATAATAAGAAATGATCTATTAAATGAGGCGCATCCAATGACACTACTTTCAAGTCTGTTGGTGGGTGGGGACGTTTTTAGGCATTGTCCTTTGATTAAAAAATAAACTGTGGTCCTAGTTCACCATTTTCATTGTTTTTTTTGTAGATGTATTACTACAAAAACTGTTGCACATGTCGGTGGGCACGCTCTATAACTCTATCTTCACTGAATGGACTTTTTTATCTGCTTGAGTAAGGTGGTATGGGTAAGATGTGTGCTACCAAACATAATAAAATTTTTACCTACTTGTGTTTTTTAATATAAAGAATTTTGTTCTTCAATTTAAGAACCCAGCTCTTGTCGGTGCAGCTTCTTCCATTTACGCCTATCTAGCGCCAACTCCTGAAATTCCTTATACGTCACAACATTCACCTTCTCTTCAATTTACTTTATGTAGCTGTACCTTGGACGAGCCCTTCCCCTCTTTCCTTCGACTTTCCCTTCCACGATGTTTTTGATAAAATCGTCGTGACGTATAAGATGTCCTATCATTTTTCCTCTCAATAGTTGTCTTTTACTTCCTATTATACAAAGAATTTCAAGTGTTCAATTTTATATAAATAATGACTACTCTCCGCCCGCGGCTTCACCCGCGTGGTGCGTTGATAAAAAGTAGCCTATGTGTTAATCCAGGGTATCACCTATGTACAATCTAAATTTCAACCAAATGGGTCCATTCGCTTTTGCGTCAAAGAAGAACAAACATACTTACATCCGTACATTCTCACAAACTTTCACATTTACATATAATACTACTAGTAGGACTAGTAAGACTAGTAGGATAGGATAGTAGGATATTTGTAATATTTTGTATATTTTTTGGGGAGTTTGTTCCCCCTCTTCTTTTTCCCAGCAAAAACATATAGGAAGTGGTGAAGGGCGGGCGTTTTGGAAGCTGCTTTTTGTAAATTTGACCATTGACAAGCGCTGATTTTCAGCCTACTTTGAATTAATGACTTTTTGTCTTTTTTATCTTGAAGAAATTTGCTCACATCCGTTTACCTTTTGCAAAGAGTTTTTGTAGATATGTCATCTTGTTCGTTTTCGTTTATTGTCGTATGTGTTTGGGGTGAGCATTGCGGGCATGACTGAGATGAGCATTATGGGCAACGCCAGGAGGTATTCAAGAAAATTTTGCATAAAATTAAATATTTTATTTACAGTTTGTACATTAACTAGAGAGTCGGTGACTAGAGTGTTCACCACCAGCCGGAGCCGCCGTGTCCGCCGGAGGAGTAGCCGCCGGAGGAGTAGCCCGAGGAGTAGCCGATGGAGCCGGAGGAGTAGCCGCCGCCGAGGGAGCCGCCGTACCCGCCGGAGACGGGCACGACCTGCTTGACGGTGACCACCTGCGGCTCGGAGACGATCTTGCGCACGTTGACCACCTGCGGCACTATGACCTCGCGCTGCACGTTCACCACCTTGTTGACGGCGACCACCTGGGCAGCGGGCGCGGAGTAGCCACCGGAGTAGCCGCCGGAGAGGCCGCCGGAGTAGCCGCCGGACAGGCCGCCGGAGTAGCCGCCCAGGGAGCCGCTCCAGCCGCTGCTGTAGCCGCGCTTCTCGCGCACCGCGGCGCTCGCCGCCACCGCCACCAGCGCGCACAGGACGATCTGGAACAGAGTTACATGCTGAGCACTGCACCGCACACTGCGCACCACACGCCACACACTCTACTCACGAAGGCTTTCATGTTGACTTGCTTGTTGCTGCGTCTGTGCTGCCGAGCGCTCGCCGCCGCGCTATATACTCACGCGCAGCCGCGCTTGCGCAATGCGCCGCCGCAAGCACAACCAACTCGTATGAAGGTTCGATGACGCTTCCTTGTTGATGTTTACGCTGAAGCCTTTTCAAGGTCATTCAAACTTAGGGCACGCCACCATCGTGGCGGTAAGTCCCCTCTTTGAGGAGTGGCTCGGGAGGAGTCACGGCGCCCTCACGTACCGCATGACGCAGGTCCTCACCGGACACGGTTGTTTCGGGAGGTACCTGCACCGCATCGGTCGTGAGGAGGCGCCCGGGTGTCACCATTGTGCGGACAGCCCCGAGGACACGGTGGACCACACAGTCCAGGTGTGCCCCGCATGGGAAGGGCACCGCCGGGTCCTCGTCGAGGCTTTGGGCGGCGGCGACCTCTCGCGTCCGGCCCTGGTTCAGGCCATGGTCCGGGGCGAGAGGGAATGGGATGCCGTCGCCTCCTTCTGCGAAGCGGTCATGCTCGAGAAGGAGGAGGCGGAACGCCAGAGAGTTCGCACCTCTCATCCCGGCCGCCGCGCTGGACCAGGTAGACACCATGGGCGCCGGGTGTCGCGAGATGACTCCCGGCCACCGTAGGCGTGGGTCTGTGGGCGGTGAGTTCGGGTCGCTCATCGTCCCTCTGTCTTTCTAGACGACAGACCCGTGTCGACGGCGCGCGTTGTTCCACGCGCTCCTCAAAGACCCCAGCGGGGCCCAGCAGGGCCAAGGCCTGCCGGGGCTGCGGGTTGTTCGAAAGAGATACCGCGGCCCTGGTACATAAAAGGCCTATGACGGAACACGACGATTTTAGTCAGTAAGAGTCTGACACTCCCTCACCGCTGCTAACCCACAGCGGGAGGGGTCATTTGATGATTTTACGTCGCAAAAAAAAAAAAAAAAAGGTCATTCAAACTTAGTTCAAAAACTAAAGTAAATGTTACATCCTATATTTAAACCTAAAGAGAATGCAGATCGCCCAAGAAAGTAATCGTAAGACATGTTCAGTCTTAAGATAATTTTAACTGATTTCGAAGAGGCCAAGGTTCAAAATTCGACAGTACGCCTATGTTTTACTATTCTGGTCAAGATAGAGTTCTAGCACATGGGATTCTTATGAACGAGTTGTTTGAACGAGTTGTTTGAACGAGTGTCAAGACCTTCTATATGTTACCTTCAGCTTCGCGACCATACACAAGTATCAGACATATGTCTGACTAGCTGTTGCCCGCAACTTCGTCTGCGTGGGCAATATAGAATCGTCAAAATACTACTTATCCCTTAACTGCATTTTTTCACGTGACAGTATAATTAGGATTAGCACTTAGCAGTCGCATAGATTCATTGATCAAGGTTGTGTGTGGAAGTGTGAGCATTTATCTAAACAAAAGAAGTAAAGTTTGTGACGTTGTGGAAATCTCTGGATTTAGTCAGTCAATTTAGAAAATTATTACATATGGTGCGCAAGTAATTCTCACAGGAAACAGCTATAATCTATGTATCCATGCTGTGAGTCTGACAAAGCTGTTATTTGTACATTTTCTGCACTTGCTGCGACTAATCAGAAACCAGAAAGTCTGTGATAACGTCTTGTGTAATTGACTGGATTGAAGAGATCAGATAGGTAGTCGCTCCAAGCAATATGGGTACTCCAAGCAAAATATGGGTGGGAGCCAACACCAACATAGTTGGGAAATAGCTGGATGGATGATGACATGAGTCATCATCATCAGCAGGCGCATAGGGTAGGATAGTTTCACTACAGGGGAGAAACACTTGTATGACGGGGATTTTCTGTGCACTCACTCACTACATATGTTAAGGCGGGACTCCACCGAAATGTTTACATTAGTTCACGAATAGGAAAAATATACGTGTATCTGTGAGAGTCCACTTCATGTGTTCGTAGGTACTTGAAACCCGTAGTTTTGCCAAGATTTTCAAAATGTACGCTCGCAATTTGTCACTTCTTGGTGGAGCCAGCAAATCAAAAGAAACATAAGTGTTGTATACTACGTCACTACCGCACACCGGGAAATTTTCGCCTTTATTTAGGTATAGCACAAACGATCGGTCTCTTGCGGAGGCCGTTTAAATACCATATTTTGTGTCACATGTAACCAGGACGACAGTAAGTATTTAAGTATCCATCGAAACACTTTCAAAGATCTGATGAACGACCTAATCAGACCTGACTTGGTCACCTGGGGCCAATCAGAGCTTTATGAAGCGATCATTCGCTTTGGCTCCTACTGTTATTGTGGTTTCTGAAAATGTAATCACTCATTCAACGATGAATGTAATTCTGAAGGTACTATTAAGAACACTTGCTTAGCGCAAAAGCTGGCGTTGGCAGGCCGACTCTTTTGACTTCTCGAATAGGATAACATTGGTTGCATGCTGGATTTCGATAGGATATAGGTGGATAGGATTTGCAACATAGAACAATTCTGTCTTTGTAATTGAATGATATCAAACGTAGTTTCATATAAAAGGTGTTTTTTTAGATTCGGCTCGGATCTTACTGAGACTGTTCGTAATCGTGAACAGTGTATTTGCGATCAGAAGTTGAAATTAAGTTGTACATTTTCAGAGGTGATAAAGCATTTTACGCGTGTATGGTATTAAATCGAGAAAGCTCCCATTTCTTATCTGCACTTTGTATCTGGGCTTGTTTTTAAAGCTACAGAAGCCTACGTTACCTCACGCTTAGCAGCGCTTGCGAGAGATAGATCCTCCCTTCTTCTAGGATTAAGTGTACATATTTTGCATCACAAAAAAATAATTAAGGTCTACTTAATACTATACTCATTCAAAGTAATTTATTAGAAGATAAACTAAACTATGTCTATGAACAAATGCACAACTCCATCTATAACTTTAAATGATAATTAATTGTTCCAATAATGTCATCATTTTTACATTAATGTTCAAAAAACAATTTAGATGGCACCGTTTTAAATTCGGCTAAGAACTATTAATTTTCCTCAGCATCAAGGTAATAATGATAGTTGGATTTTGATGTGGCACGGGAAACTGACAAACACAACACTATTGAAATGTCTATCGAAAAATTACACCTGTTTAAATTAGGTAAATTACGGAAAATGCACAACTCCATCTATGTAAAAATGGTAATTAATCTAGACACACGGCAGTGTGTCCGCCAAGTTCGAGCAAAAAAAGCGACACACCGGCCGTGGGTTATATTACACGAACCATTTCGGGCCAAATTCGACCCCCCTATAACTCAAAATCTATTTTAATTACGCATATCAAATTTCTAGTATCTGTTGAGACTCCCTCACTTATCTAAAATACAAAATTTCATTAATATACCTATTGTAGGTCTTGAGATATTGACGTCAGAAAATCGCTATTTTTTTTTACTATACACTCACTGACTGACTCACTCATCAAAAACCTAGACCACTTCCAATGGTCGTATTGACTTGAAATTTGGCATGGAGGTAGGTCTGTATGTCAAGGTAAAGGGAAAAATCTGAAAATGGCCAAGTGTGAGTCAGTTTCAAAATAATTCAGATTATACCTCGGTCTAAGGAACTAAAACGAACTTTTGTCTATATTTATATAATATATGTTCGAATGGTCGAACCGATCTGAAATTCGTTACAAAGGTTTGTATTTAGTCAAAGTAAAGTAAAAATCTGAAAACGGCCAAGTGTGAGTCACTTTCGAAAATAACGAATGTGTAACTTTGATCCACGAACATAATATCTCGACACACGGCAGTGTGTCTGCCAAGTTCGAGCAAAAAAAAGCGACACACCGGCCGTGGGTTATATTACACGAACCATTTCGGGCCAAATTCGACCCCCTTATAACTCAAAATCTATTTTATTTACGCATATCAAATGTCTAGTATCTATTGAGACCGCCTCACTTATCTAAAATACAAAATTTCATTAAGATACCTATTGTAGGTCTTGAGATATTGACGTCAGAAAATCACTATTTTTACTATACACTCACTGACTGACTGACTGACTGACTCACTCATCAAAAACCTAGACCACTTCCAATGGTCGTATTGACTTGAAATTTGGCATGGAGGTAGGTCTTTATGTCGAGGTAAAGGAAAAAATCTGAAAATGGCCAAGTGTGAGTCAGTTTCAAAATAATGAAGCTGTACATTTATACCCGGTGTAAATTTATACCCCTAAGGAACTAAAACGAACTAAATTTATCTAAATTTATACAGGAATGAATTTTAAGCAGTGAGCAAAAAAAAAACTGGTGGTCCAGAATCATTAACAGAACATATCTGCATCATCCAGCCTAAAATCAGCAAAATATGGATACCAACTAATCTTACGCGCTTGGAGCAGCGCTCGCGTCAGTAAACCGGTTTCACGTTGCCGCCGTGCGTACTATGACGACTGTGACCGTACAATCGGTTACAAAATAAACATCTTTCGATATCAATAACTTTTCTTTTTTGTACTAAAACACGACAAAATAAAAATATACGTATCTATAAAACCCTTTTAACTATAAGTTGACAAAGTTTGCGCACTGGATAAAATTCATTCCTGTATAATATATCTTCGAATAGTCGTACCGATCTGAAATTCGTTACAAAGGTTTGTATTTAGTCAAAGTAAAGTAAAAAACTGAAAACGGCCAAGTGTGAGTCACTTTCGAAAATAACGAATGTGTAACTGATCCACGAACATAATATATGATAACATGTCATGTCAGTCAGTTGGTAAATCTAGTCCATTTAGTTAATCTAGTTCATTTCTTTGTAAGAAGCATAGTGCATATTCAAAAATCTGAAAGATAGTATAAATGAGACATTTCCTTAACTAACTTAATCATAAGAAAAAAACAAAATACACAACCTTACAAAAATAAATGAAATCCCACCCAAAACAAAAATGTGAAAGACTGCCAAGTTCGATAATATGGGAATGCTTCGCCTATAAAAGAAGTGAGATCTGAATAAGTACCAAGTTCCATACACATACTTCAGTTAAAAATAGTTACTTTTTGATGATGTTACTTGGCAAGTTTTAATAGAAAATTAAATACTTGATTCATTGCGTTTAGTAGGTTATAACAAGGTGTGTGAAAACTTGCCAAGTAACATCATCAGAAAGTAACTATTTTTAACTGAGGTATGTGTATCGTAATATTTTACTTCTTGAATTCACTAAATTAATCATATCTTTTGATAGAGTGAATCGATTTCGATGAAACAAAAACTAAGTAATACCTCAAGTTACGTAGAATTTTTGTATATAAGCATTGTCTGCATTGAATTCGAAAAATAGTAGAAATAGTAGATTTTACGTGAATCGCGCACAAACAAACAGATAAACAGACAAAAATGATGGAAATGGGTTCTGTTAGTTATCCTTTAACATGCTGGCTATTTTTTTCTCAATTTCTGCAATGTACAAAAATTACTTTTCTACAGATTTATTATATGTATAGATATTACGAACAAATATTTACATTTGTTTCGGTGTGACACGTGAAAGCATAAGATGATTCAGATATGTAGCTAGAAGATAGACATAGAAAATAAAATGTGTAAAATATGTAGTAAAATATGTAAAAACCCTCGAGCTTTTTGGAGTTATGTCAAATCAAAAAGACAATCTAATTCGTATCCTGCAGTACTGCAGCTTGGACAGATATCTTCAAGTAACGGGGAAGAAATATGCAATATGTTCAGTGACTTTTTTTACTCAAACTTTCTCAATGACGCGGATTCTGATGCTAGTCTATCATCAGATTCCATGTATAGCCCCCGCGAGCCTACTCAGAGCAGTACACAGGATATCAGTACTATTGAAATATGTGTAGGTGAGGTATTTAAACTTCTTAAGCAATTGGATATAAATAAATCTTCTGGCCCAGACAATATCTCCCCGTTATTTGTCGCGAACTGCGCTAAAAGCATCTCTGTTCCCCTTTCTCTCCTGTTCAAGCGATCACTTGACACTGGTACGGTACCTACGATCTGGAAGTCGGTATATATAACACCGGTACACAAGAAAGACTCGAAAACTCAGATTGAAAACTATAGACCAATCTCAAAGCTGTGCGTGTTTGCTAAGATATTCGAGAAAATTATTTACAGGCAAGTTTACTCGGCACTTAAACTCTGTTTTAGTGAACAGCAGCATGGTTTTTTAAGAGGTCGGTCAACAACATCCAATCTTATCATGTGTAGTGACTTCCTATCAGAGTCAATGTCTCAAAGGTCTCAAGTTGATGTTATATATACTGACTACAGCAAATGTTTTGACCAAATAGATCACGTTATCCTAATTCAAAAACTTCTCTCTATGGGTATAAGAGGCAATCTTTACCGTTGGTTCACATCGTACGTTCAGAATAGATGTCAAACAGTCGTTCTAAACGGTTACTCCTCTAGGGCTATGTGCATTCCTTCCGGGGTTCCGCAAGGTTCCTTATTGGGACCCTTATTGTTCAATATTTTTATTAATGACGTAGAAGCCTGTTTCCGACATTCCAAAATGCTGTTATATGCAGACGACATGAAGATTATGAAACAGGTCTCCACAGTAGAAGACGCTATTTTACTTCAAGAAGATCTTGATAATTTTCAAAATTATTGCGCAATTAATAAACTGGATTTGAATATTTCTAAATGTTATGTTTGCTCTTTTACTAGGAAACCAAATCCAATTAACTTTAATTATACTCTGTTGGGTACCCCGGTGAATAGAGTAAATGTTATTAGGGATCTAGGAGTGACTTTTGACTCAAAACTTATCTTTGGCGTACATATTGACAGTGTAGTTAAAAAAGCTTCTAAAGCATTAGGTTTTATCCTCAGAATCTCATCAGAGTTTAACAGCATCAAGACTATCAAAATATTGTATTGTTCTTTTGTTCGTAGTCACCTGGAATATGGCTCTCAAGTGTGGAACCCTAACTATAATATTTACATTAATCGTTTAGAGAGCATTCAAAGAAAATTCCTAAGGTATGTTCAGTTTCGTACAAAAGTTTATTTACCAAATTATCCTAAACGATGCAAAAAGTTCCATATCCTACCACTTTTCGAACGTAGAAATATTGCAGACTTAGTATTCCTGTTTAAGGTTATGAATGGATTGGCTGACACTCCGGAACTGGTGAGCAAAATAGGACTGCGTGTGCCTTCTACATTTCTACGCAGATTCCATCTTCTAGACACACATGCGGCTAAAACCACGTATAGACAAAACTCTTATCTCGATAAGAGCGAGTCGTGCATATAATTCGGCCTGCGGGGAAGTCGATATCGATCTTTGTAACACTAGTATTGTTAAACTTAAAAAGACTCTGTGTGATTACTTCTTTAATCATGTTCAGTAGTAACTAGCATGCATTTAATTGTATAATTTTATTTTTTAAATTTAGGTTTGTATTGTTAAGTAGCTTACTATTGTTCATCTTACTTGTGAAAACTTGTAATTGGCGATATCTCACTTATAATAATTAACTATTGTATTACCTAGCTGTAAGTTTTCCTAAAAATGTAAAATAAAATAAAATAAAATAAAATTAATCTAGGTATTGGAATAGGTAATTAATTGCGACCGCGAGAAAACATTGAAAATTGCGTAAAATGCTTGTGTGATGATAGTATAAATAATGTAGCATTTGCTGTCGATACATAACATGTGCATACATTAACATTGAGTAACAGTTCAACTTGACTTTGCGTACACGCGTGTGAGATGCACTAGTTTGTGCCTCACTGTGACCTCCGGCGAACGCATCGCGGTGGCATATATTTTGGGTCATGGTTATCCATTTATCTAAGAATTTAACTACTTCCCGTAACCCGGATACTTAAAATATAGACTATAATTATCGTATGCAGAGTAAAACCTGTTTAAAATCGAATTTCATAATAAATAGTTCAGCCGTTTACTGTGAAAGTAAAAGTAACAAACATAGTCAAAATCGCTTGTGATAGTCAGATGTTACCTTTTTCTTTGTTTTTTTCTAAAGGAGGATTCGCTCCATGCCTGTCAAATATTTTTCATCCCACCATCTCGGAAAGAGTAGTTTTACCCTTTGATATCTGAGCGCAAAAGCCGTTTTTATCCTATAGAGCGGCAAAGTGATTTGAATTTAGAACATTCACACATCGTGACAATCTTGATAAGACTTTTCAAACAAATACATATTAAACAAATAAAATACTGCTTAAAATAATTATTCAACTAATTAAGTGATTTTTATTATTGTTTTTACATAGATTTTTAACCTCGTTTCATTTTTAAGCTGAGTTTTCAAATAAATGAACTTTAATAGGTCCTTCTTTTTAAATTGATACTCATATGTGCGCGCCATTTTGTTTTTTTGCATTTAGAAATTTCCTCGATGAGGTGGGATGAAAAGTTACGTGTTGCACTCGAGTGCAAAGATTTTTCACCTTGTGCTCTTTTGATTCCCTCGCTATCGCTCAGGATTCTAATTATTAAAACACTCGCTACGCTCGTGTTTCAATTTTAGAATCCTTCGCTTGCTCGGTCATCAAAATTGAGCCCGCGGTTAAAAAGCAATTTGCACTCTTGTATAACAAATAACTATTACTTTATTAATGTAATGGTATTGCACTTAGGTAGCCTAGTGGGCAGGTTATTCCTGTGTAGTAAGTATTTATAGTACTTTAAGTTTGTTTTAGTAAGGGCTTTGAATATATTGACATTTATTTATTTTTTCATTTCACCTTATCACTAACATTACAGACAAAATTAAATAAAAAACACATAACCCTCTTTGATATACGGGTAATAAGAAACACATAACAAAATTGAAAAATCTCAAAGTAGGCACCGCTCCATACTTGCTTGGCGTAAATATATTAATTAGCGATTATTTTAAATATCCCGGATATTTAAAGTATATAGACTATTATCGTACGCAGAGTTTCACCTGTCTCCAAATCGAATTTTATAATAAATAGTTTAGGCGGTTACAGTTAAAGCAATAATCGTAGTCCATATCGTGTCATATAGCGTTGTAGTCTGATGTTACCTTTCTCTTTGCTCGTACATCTCACAGAGCGTGGCTGTCATTTGAAGAGTCAGAGTCTTCCCAAGCACGGGATATTTATTAGGCAACATGGACAACATAAATGCGTGGACACTGTGTTATGGCTCCATCTAACACAGAGGTACTAGGTAGGCGTCATTCTGATGGCGACATTTTATCCTTTGACGCATCTTATCCAAGTATATATCTCAAGAAACATGTACTGTGAGGTTAATCCCACCCAAAACAAAAATGTGAAAGACTGCCAAGTTCGATAATATGGGAATGCTTCGCCTATAAAAGAAGTGAGATCTGAATAAGTACCAAGTTCCATACACATACCTCAGTTAAAAATAGTTACTTTTTAATGATGTTACTTGGCAAGTTTTCACACACCTTGTTATAAACCTACTAAACGCATGAATCAAGTATTTAATTTTCTATTAAAACTTGCCAAGTAACATCATTAAAAAGTAACTATTTTTAACTGAGGTATGTGTATGGAACTTGGTACTTATTCAGATCTCACTTCTTTTATAGGCGAAGCATTCCCATATTATCGAACTTGGCAGTCTTTCACATTTTTGTTTTGGGTGGGATTTCATTTATTTTTGTAAGGTTGTTTATTTTATTTTTTTCTTATGATGAAGTTAGTTAAAGAAATGTCTCATTTATACTATCTTTCTGATTTTTTAATATGCACTATGTTTCTTACAAAGAAATGAACTAGATTAACTAAATGGACTAGATCTACCAACTGACTGACATGACATGTTATCATATATTATGTTCGTGGATCAAAGTTACACATTCGTTATTTTCGAAAGTGATTCACACTTGGCCGTTTTCAGATTTTTACTTTACTTTGACTAAATACAAACCTTTGTAACGAATTTCAGATCGGTACGACCATTCGAAGATATATTATATAAATATAGATAAATTTAGTTCGTTTTAGTTGCTTAGGGGTATACATTTACACCGGGTATAAAACACCTTAATTATTTTGAAACCGACTCACACTTGGCCATTTTCAGATTTTTCCCTTTACCTTGACATAAAGACCTACCTTCATGCCAAATTTCAAGTCAATACGACCATTGGAAGTGGTCTAGGTTTTTGATGAGTTAGTCAGTCAGTCAGTCAGTGAGTGTATAGTAAAAATAGCGATTTTCTGACGTCAATATCTCAAGACCTACAATAGGTATATTAATGAAATTTTGTATTTTAGATAAGTGAGGGGGTCTCAACAAATACTAGAAATTTGATATGCGTAAATAAAATAGATTTTGAGTTACAGGGGGGTCGAATTTGGCCCGAAATGGTTCGTGTAATATAACCCACGGCCGGTGTGTCGCTTTTTTTGCTCGAACTTGGTGGACACACTGCCGTGTGTCTAGATAACAATGGCGTCCAGACTGAAATCTGGCGCAGCACCCTTATTGAAATGCTCTTCCCTAATTCAAAGCTCTCCGATGCACGACTGTATCCACACCCACAGCACACAGCGACACACAGCGATTTCAGATGTGATGAGTATCTATGGGAGTATACTTTTCACACGCGACATACATGTATGCCTGCGCTGACCTCGAATGATTTGGACTAAAATGAAGACGACAAATGTTTATCTTGACAGAAGTTAGCATACAGTCATATTCATTTTTAATAAGCTTCGGAAAGATTTGAAATATGTATACTGAACCACATCGCCATTTTATTTGTTGTATACTTTATAAGTTGTTTCACTTTTTGTTGAGCCTGAAATTATCTTCATACATAGCCAGGAGGTACTAAAGAAAATGTTGGGGTAGAATTAAATATTTTATTTACAATTTGTACATTAACTAGAGAGTCGGTGACTAGAGTGTTCACCACCAGCCGGAGCCGCCGTGTCCGCCGGAGGAGTAGCCGCCGGAGGAGTAGCCCGAGGAGTAGCCGATGGAGCCGGAGGAGTAGCCGCCGCCGAGGGAGCCGCCGTACCCGCCGGAGACGGGCACGACCTGCTTGACGGTGACCACCTGCGGCTCGGAGACGATCTTGCGCACGTTGACCACCTGCGGCACGATGACCTCGCGTTGCACGTTCACCACCTTGTTGACGGCGACCACCTGGGCAGCGGGCGCGGAGTAGCCACCGGAGTAGCCGCCGGAGAGGCCGCCGGAGTAGCCGCCGGACAGGCCGCCGGAGTAGCCGCCGGACAGGCCGCCGGAGTAGCCGCCCAGGGAGCCGCTCCAGCCGCTGCTGTAGCCGCGCTTCTCGCGCACCGCGGCGCTCGCCGCCACCGCCACCAGCGCGCACAGGACGATCTGGAACAGAGTTACATGCTGAGCACTGCACCGCACACTGCGCACCACACGCCACACACTCTACTCACGAAGGCTTTCATGTTGACTGGCTTGTTGCTGCGTCTGTGCTGCCGAGCGCTCGCCGCCGCGCTATATACTCGCGCGCAGCCACGCTTGCGCAAGGGCATCCGCAGACAGTGCGGCGCGCGAGGCGATCTCCGTCCCGCGAGTGTAATGCTTCATTTGTTTATTAGCTCTTCCTTATTCATGAAGAACAATTACTGTTACAATCATCTCAGTTTAGTTATTTGTTGACTAGTGGACTTACCTATTTTTACAATTGATATCGTTTAACTTATCATGTTACAATTTGTTCATTGGTTAACTAGTACTCTTACCTTACGATTTTCTGTTTCTGTTCCCTTATTATGAGTACCTAGCAAAAGTTTGTGTGAAGAGGAGCGAAGTAATATTATCATCTTGCACATAACCATTTTATTTAGACTCGGTGCAATGTGTCATGTGCTTCCATATTCTTACTCCCTGTATTTGAATTCATCTCGTATGTAACATTCTAGTGTAACATGTATCTCGTATGTAACATTCTAGTGTAACATGTATCTCGTATGTAACATTCTAGTGTAACATGTATCTCGTATGTAACATTCTAGTGGGGTTTGTAGTAAAATCCGAAAAAAAAAATACTTGTAGCTAAGTAACAGCAAACCCTACGCTTAATCCAGTGAGTTAATCCTGATATAATTTTTATCAGCCGTTGCAGGACTTGTAATCTGATAACCAGTTTTATCAACTAGTTTGTATAGATTGAGTTAGGCCGAGCTTTTAAGTACAAGGAGATCTTTTAGCTTATAAGTGTTAGCATATAACCTGTATTCTTCATATAAACCAAAATACAATAAGTTTCAAATATGTGTCTAGTAGAAAACATTCGGTGTGGTTTTGTTTACTTCCCACTTATATCACAATTAATTCAGTGACTGTGTGACAGTTACTTCTGAATACCATCGTTTACTAGATCTGAAATAGGTGCGTACCATCCAACGTAAGATAAGAAGATAAGCTTTAAATGAACTTGTCAAATAGACCACTGTGATTAGTAATAAGTTAGAATTTTAATAAGTACCGTTTTAGTTGTATTTCATAGTTTAGTTACCCTAGTAGTTTTTATCGCAGCAACATACAGGAAGTAGTGAAGGGCGGGAACTTCGGTGGCTGCCTATGTATTTATATTCTGATTTTCAATAAGTCCGGATTTTCAGCCTGGTTTGACAATTAGTTTTGATGAAAGAAGAGTGCAGTAAAAGTAACTGTTTGTAGGTAAGCTTTTTTATTAACCGACTTCCCAAAAAGGAGGAGGCTCTCAATTCGTCGGGAGTTTTTTTTTGTGTATGTTTTTTTTTTGTGTGTGAGTCGTGGTGGCCTAGTGGGTAAAGAACCAGCCTCTCGAGTATGAGGGTGTGGGTTCGATTCCAGGTCAGGCAAGTACCAATGCAACTTTTCTAAGTTTGTATGTACTTTCTAAGTATATCTTAGACACCAATGGCTGATAAAAAAGGTGAAGGAAAACATCTTGAGGAAACCTGGACTATATAGTCTGAAATCACCAACCCGCATTGAGCAAGCGTGGTGATTAATGCTCAATCCTTCTCCGTGTGAGAGGAGGCCTGTGCCCAGCAGTGGGACGATAAAAAGGCTGTAACAATGTTCACCGATTACTCGAATACGCCTGGACCGATTTGCTAATTTTTCTTTTGTTTGATAGGGTTCACTTCTCAGGAGGTCCCATAAAGATCAGGTCAGGATCTGATGATGGAAACCCTGAGAAAGTGTAAACAGCCTCGTGTTTGGGCTTTTATTATTCGTATTGACGAGACCTTTACAACAGTGAAGGTTTGGAGCTGACCTGATGATGGAGACCAGAGAGGGTCGGGGGAACTGAATACGTAAACTACCTCGTGTTCGGGCTTATATTATTAACTTTCCACTTATGCGGAGTGACAACTATGCTCATCACTAAAAAGCTTAAAATAAACAACTTTTTACAAAAAAAACAAAAGCTACTCCCAAAAACACTGAAAGCAACTAAGACTAGCTTTTTTGCTTTTCAGTGTTTTTTTTTGATGTTGTAATAGTACTGTTTATTTTGACTGTCTCGGGGGATGGTTTGAAAGATGTAGGTATACAAAGGGCTCCGGAAGGAATTCCAGAAATCCAGAAGATTTTTGTTAATTAAGGTAACACTCCCATCCGCTATATACACCTACAGCGGGAGGGTGAGGGGGCGATCCGCTCAAAACTATCAATTAAAACCGGCCAAGCGCGGTATCCCATGGGAAACTTCTGGTCGTACCGGGATAATATATTACTATTGGGACGAGTGAAGCTTTCCAACAGTGAAATAATTTGTCATATCGGTTCAGTAAGTAGTTGTCGGGGCCCTTAGGGTACATAAAGCAAACGAACAAATAAATGATTTCTCTTTATTATTCATATTAGTATAGATAGAAGTATAAGTATAGATAAAAGGCAAACACAAGGCAACGAAAATAGTAATTACCTATTTACGCTTCAACAGCAACTTCTAGGAGCTTAGTGGCTAGGATCGAAATTCGTGAACGGCGAAGTCCTGGATTCAAATTAATCTGCTTTGAGATTGCTTTTTTATAAACTTTTGTAATATATCAATATATTGTAAATATTTCAATCCACCTTTTTACCTGTTGCAGATATCAAAATAGAGCCAAAATTTGCTTATTTTGTTCTAGTTTCTGATATTTTTTGTTATAGGGGCAACAAAACTACACCAACTATCACAGTTCATGAGATATAGCCCGGTGACAGGCGGACAGCGAAGTCTAAGAAAAAGGAACGTTCGTTCTGGGCGTTCCGAGAATGCCGGAGATAGGACTAGCCTGTCCTAGTGGCTGGGAGTGCGCCTGCTCGCGACGTGTTGCGAGTTCGACTACTTGCTCTGGTCTGTCCTTATTCACTTTGTTAATTTTTCTTCGGAACGGAAAGAAAGCTGTAAAATTGTACACCATCGAAATGTCGTCCATCTCACAGTCCACGTAGTGACTTTATATATTTTTTTATAAGAGGCGGATGTTAGAAACCTCTAGCCTAGATCTTGTTATGTTGCTAGGACCGTACAATAAGGAATAGAGGTGCCAAGCTAAGAATATTAAATACATTTAAATATCTGCCAGGAACTTACGTTTGCTAGAAAGCTCTTGACAGCATAAATAGGTATGTGCTTATGTAGATCTAATATAGTTATCGGTACGGATAATGAGCTCTCGGCGGAAGAGTGGGGATCGCTTTGCGCGGTACTGTAAAGGCAATAAATCAATCAATCACTTCTTTTGCCTTGCCGATGATTATAACAGACTGATATTTTAACAATCTTGCTCTGATAAAACCCCCATTAGTACTTACACTGAAAACTTTTAGCCGGCCGATAGTTTGATCAGGTATATAAATGTTTTTTAATTGTATGATAGATGAATATTAGTATGCACAATCACATAACAACGATCAGATCTAATAAAACTGTTGTTTTATTAATTCGGTCGACTTTTTTCGACATCTCGCAGTTCAGCCTAGGAAGCTGTTGACTGCTTAACCGGTCAAGTTCCTTGTGGATGCCAAAATTTAAGGTCTCCAGCCGGGGGTAGGCCAACAGTTTAATCTGCACTATTGAACTCAATTTTACTTAGATTGCAACCCAACCCTCTCAAAGTGTGGGATAAAGCAAGGCCTATAAGTTAAGGAAATTATGTATGCTCTCATAAAATAAGAATTATTTTGATTTTAAATATTTTTTTAATTTTCTTATAACTAGATCACATTTTGTACAGTTGGTGACTAGAGTGTTCACCACCAGCCGGAGCCGCCGTGTCCGCCGGAGGAGTAGCCCGAGGAGTAGCCGATGGAGCCGGAGGAGTAGCCGCCGCTGAGGGAGCCGCCGTACCCGCCGGAGACGGGCACGACCTGCTTGACGGTGACCACCTGCGGCTCGGAGACGATCTTGCGCACGTTGACCACCTGCGGCACGATGACCTCGCGCTGCACGTTCACCACCTTGTTGACGGCGACCACCTGGGCAGCGGGCGCGGAGTAGCCACCGGAGTAGCCGCCGGAGAGGCCGCCGGAGTAGCCGCCGGACAGGCCGCCGGAGTAGCCGCCCAGGGAGCCGCTCCAGCCGCTGCTGTAGCCGCGCTTCTCGCGCACCGCGGCGCTCGCCGCCACCGCCACCAGCGCGCACAGGACGATCTGGAACAGAGTTACATGCTGAGCACTGCACCGCACACTGCGCACCACACGCCACACACTCTACTCACGAAGGCTTTCATGTTGACTTGCTTGTTGCTGCGTCTGTGCTGCCGAGCGCTCGCCGCCGCGCTATATACTCGCGCGCAGCCGCGCTTGCGCAATGCGCCGCCGCGAGAGCACACGCAGCGCGTAAGGATTGCTCTGGGCGAGCTTCGGTTCAACGACACTTGCTCATTGATGACACTTGTGTATCGGGACTCAGTTACGTACAACGTGTCTGCCATTTGGTGTAGGGAGACATTGGGTGGTCTATTTTTAATTACTTTAATGATAGGTACCTAAATAAATAGGTGACAGGCTCTCTCGATAATTTTCCACCGTGAAGTAAGCTTTTTCATCAGGAAGTTAGAATTTTAAAGGCACTGGCAAAGGAGTGTTTTTCTTTTGCTCATTAATTGCCTAGCTACATCTTGTAAGACACATGTAAAATATTATGAAATGAAGTGGAACCTGTAGATAGACGAGCAGCTATTACGACAGACGTAACCGGAGGCGCGTCACTCTGACTCATCGCACGGACGCCCACGACTGAACTATATTACTGTGACGTCACAATATGTGTCGCATGCGTTGTTACTTTAAACTTAAGACTTGAACTTTTTTAGACATGAATTACAAAGAGAATATCAGATATCGTATGAGCTTAAATCTTTAAGTGTAAGGGCCTCTTTCACCATCTCAAAGTAAAGCGTTGATTAGTTACTTTCCAATTAACGTTAACTGGCAAGTAAAACTTACGAGTATCTTCTACCAATTTCACAAGCGAATAAAGCTTCGAGTAACTACTTGCCGGTTAAGTGAATGACGTAACAAATCATACGTTACATTCCTTCAAAATTACGTCAACGTTACTCGTCAAACGTCATTGACAGGTTAGCTGTCATTTCATTTCGTGTGGTGTTTTTGTTGGGGTATAATTTAGGCGATCACCAAAATATTTTTAAGACTCTAAGCTGAGGCACCAAATAAAATAAACAACTCCAAAAAAAAATAAATTGACTTTATTAAAAGGGCACTAAAGTATATAATATTATGATCCAAAAAAAAAAAAATAACATCAGAAAAATCGCAAATCTCGCACAAATATTATTTTTGGTTCCCAAAATGGATTAATGGTCAAAAAATTCTATCCAACTAAAAGATTAATATTACTACCAAAATCAAAGTTAGTGACGAAAACGAATCGCTGCAAAACCGACTCCACGTAGTCTTGTCTGCCCTACCCCTGGAGTGCTATTCAAATCCGCGTAGGCGCAGAGGGGCGAGGCGGCCTGCGAGCTGAGGCGCGACGATAAGCTCGCATGGGACCGCCGGAGCCCCGCAGTGCCGGAGCCGTGACAGAAGCCATGCTTGCTGCATGTTTCGTGCTTACATTTTACTACTGAGTTACACACAAATTCATATAACAATAAATAAGCGACGTACGTTTGGGAACCCCAGTATATTAATTGGTATTTGGGAAATATTCTAGCGATCGTTAGCTTTTTTAGTCTAACAAAAATGACCAAATTAGGAGTCATGGTATTACATAATTGGTAACATCTAAGTAGTGACAATATATAATATTTGGTCTAAAGTGTATTTTAAAGGCGTCCATATATTTTTTTAGTAGTCAATAATACGAAAAAATGGTTTTACCTAATAATATTTTTGGAAACGTTATTTGGTGACCATTTATCCATTTTGGTAACCGTTTAGAATTTTTTTGGTAGTAAAATAGGTACTTTTTTGGGTGGTGTTTAAACACAAGCCTTTTTGTTGTGTTTTTTTCGTTTGTCACTTCTTAAGTAGGATCCAGTTGCGAGATACGTCAATGTTAACAGTATGCTTGTTTTTGTTGAAACTGCTTGATTCTTGAAAACAAGACTTGTTTGTTAGATAAGTACTTCTAGGTACCTACTAATGTAGGTTATTGAGAGAACATCGTATTAAATTTTTACATGTAAGGTGTAGAATTAATAAAAATGATTTGATAGATTATCTGTTAGTAAAATCATTAAACTTATTTTATTTTTATGAAAAAAATGATACTCACCTTTGCGTTTTAGAAACTATTTTATGTTTTATTAAGTTATGCACTTGGTTGACTGCAAGCTTTGATAGACGAAATCTAGCCAAAAAATCAGTTTCATCTAAGTCCGTAAAATAATCAACACGGATTTTAAATACAAGCATCCTCGGTATCCGTTGCAAGGTTAAATACACGGATCCTCGGTATCCGTTGCAAGGGTAAATAATCAAATTCATCCGATTGATGATCAATTAAATCAAATAAATCCATTTTCAAACAACAGTTATACAAATTTTCAATAATCTAAACGCTGCGATATTTAACTGTCAAGTAAACACGCTAATCAGTAGAAGACGCGGCAAATAAGTTACTAGTCAGTTTAATCATATGATTAGTGCTACTCGAACATCGTGAAATTGACACGTGCAGTTACGGGTGACTTTAACTGGCGATTAGTCTACTCAATACTTTACTCGAGGGTGGTGAAAGAGGCCCTAAGAGTTGGGTAGGCAGGTATGCCTGTGGGTAGTTTGTTGACCTAAAACATCAAGACATGAGAAGAAGTGTATCTGAGATATTGTACAACAAGTGTATCAGATTGACTGGTAGTAATAAGCGGGGAAATTAAATGTTGCATGTAGTTGGCTGTTGTATTATATTATCAATGAACTCCGTCGGTGTCGGGTGGCAATTACGCAATTAAGCAGAGTTTAATCTAGAGTACAAGCAATTAGTACAAGTCTGAGTATGTTTTTTATTTGTTGCTGAGCGGCGCGGGCGCAGTTGATCAACAGGAGCAACTTACAGGTTGTATTACTTGTATTGCACATGCGCTATGTGTGGTCTCATTTGCAAATATACTGCTCTATTGCATCGGCCGGAATGCCTCCGAGTACAGGCCGACAATTGTGAAATTAATTATAAATAAATAATTTACGGCAAATCTTGATGCATTCCTGGAATTTAATGAGTAACTGTTAGTTGACTCAAATATATAATGATAATAAGAGGGTATTAAAGCAGGTTCGAAGGTTTCCTCGCATCTCACAGTTAGTACATAATGTTTGGTTGTATCACTCGAGGAAGAGAAAGGTTCTGGTAGACGTAGTTAGTGCGTCATCAGTACAGTGATTTTTTCGCTAATGTTTACATTCCCACAGAGGCCTGAATCAGTTCAGTATCAGATTCACCTTCGTCTGTGAGATATACAGCTGTGTGGCAAAGAGGTAGTATGTAGTGTATATTGTCGAGATATTTCGGTTATATCGATTATATTATAATTTACTCTAAATTGCAATTTCAATATTGCTCGTTTTCGAATATTGCTCATTCAATATGTGGATAATTAGTGCACAAAGCTTTTGCCTTTAGCTTTTCATAAACAACAAAAAATCGGCAAAATTAATTATGATGTATAAAAAATATTAATTATACTGTTTAAACATACATGAATTTAAATTAGTATAAATGTAGTGCATCTTTAATGTGGTTTTAAATTGATCTTGTTTTTATATTTAGACCTTGGCGCTCGCGGATAAAAAATATTAAAATACAAAAGCCTCGATCGGTTTGCATACGAGTAACATCGGAGTAGCTAGCCCAAGAACCAGTTTTAATATTAACAACGTTTATTTCAGCACCTTTTCTATAAATAATGAAAATGTTTATTCTGAGTATGTATTTAAATAGGAATCTTATAAGCCCTGGCGCCAGAGAATTAAAGTTTTTTAATACATGTGTGGTGTGATGAAATAGCCATGCATGGGAAGTTCCTATTTTGCAATAATTTGACTATTGTCCAGAAGCTTGTCATCCGCATAGAGAAGGCACGTCACATTCTATCGCATCTGGGTTCACCTACTGTGAACCGACCCCAGCCTAGTTAAAAACAAAGCTTCTAGCTATCTTAACAAATGCATTACAAAAATAATCATGTTAAATTAATCGCATAATTTAAATGAACTCACCTCGTTCGTATGCCCCTCAAATTTTTAAAATTATTATAATATTTTTACATTAATGGGTTTCTAAAGGACTGAATAGCGACCGAAGAATAGAATGAACTCCTCATCTTCCGCACACATAAGCTGGATGATAGAAGTGCAGTGTGCATTCAATATCACACATGTGTGCGTGACCTCTGCGCACGCGACCACGTCACGCGCGAGTTGAAGTTCGTGCGCTTGACCGCCGCCCACGCCGCCCGCGCGCGTAGTGAGGCTTTTACTGAGATAATTGTTTTCAGTAATCATCAATCGGAATCAGTAGGAAATCAGGTAGGGTAGATAATTAGTAGTAAATGAAAATGGGATTAAATAATTTTTTTGTATATTTTATTCATTATTAACATCAGCAATTTATAACCTAGGTATGTAGTAATCATTGCTTAATGTCAGAAAACAAAAAAATAGGTACTAAATAAAGATAAATCCAAATAAATACGAGTTGCATTCACCAGGCGCTGGCGTATGCGGCGCCGTGCTGCGCGGCGACCGAGTGTGCGCGCCGCACCGGCACCGCCAGCCACGGCGCGGTGCTGCTGGGCCAGTAGCTCGCCGCCGCGGCTGCATGCCTCACAGGCACGGACTGGCTCACGTCTGGCAAGTAGCTCGCAGAGGGCGCCGAGGAACTAATAGCTGATGCCGAATTACTAACGGCCGGGCTAGAGTAGCTCACAGTAGGCTTCGAGTACCTGACGATAGGCGCTGAGTGCCTGACCGCGGCCGCTGACTGGCTGACGGATGGCACTGAGTAGCGAACCACGGGCGACGAGGTACTCACAGTGGAAGTCGAGTAACTAACAGCCGGAGAAGAGTAGCTGACAGCGGGTGTTGAGTACCTCACAGCGGGTGCAGAGTAACTCGTTGTCAGCGGCGCATATCTCACCGAGGGAGAAGAGTAGCTGACAGCTGGTGCAGAGTGCCTGACAGCTGGCACTGTGTAACTTGTAGCATATCTTGCTACAGGAGCACTGTAGCTTATGGAAGGAGAAGAATAACTGACAGCGGGTACCGAGTTGCTGACAGCCAGTGAAGAGTAGCTGACAGCTGGTGAAGAGTGGCTCAAAGCTGGTGCAAAGTAACTGGTAGCGTACCTCCCTACAGGAGCACTGTAGCTTTTGGAAGGAGAAGAGTAGCTGACGGCAGGTGACGAGTAGCTGACAGCCGGCGCAGAATGCCTGACAGCTGGCACTGTATAACTTGTGGCGTATCTCGCTACAGGAGCACTATAGCTTATGGAAGGAGAAGAGTAACTGACAGCGGGCGCCGAGACGCTGATAGCAGGTGCAGAGTGCCTCACAGCTGATGCAGAGTAACTGGTAGCGTATCTCGCTACAGAAGCACTGTAGCTTATGGAAGGAAAAGAGTAGCTGACAGCTGGCGAAGACTGCCTCACAGTGGGTTTAGAAAACCGAACCGCTGTGTAACTTGGAGCCAGAGGTGCGTACCTCGTTGCAGGAGCGGAGTATATAACAGACGGCGTCGAGTAGGTAACAGCGGGGGTTGAGTAGTGAACCGCGGATACAGAGGAACTGACAGCTGGTGCCGAGTAACTCGTAGCCAAAGGCGCGTATCTCACGGAGGGAGAAGAGTAGCTAACAGAAGGTGCCGAGTGGCTGATAGCTGGTGCCAAATGACTGACAATGGGTGCCGAATAACTGACAGCGGGTGCCGAGTAACTGATGGCCGGCGCTGAGTAACTGATGGCCGGTGCTGAGTAACTTGAGACGGTAGAAGAGTAACTTGCAGCAGGAGTGGAGTAGCTCACTGCGGGTGCAGAGTAGCCAACAGCTGGGACCGAATTACTAGTTGCCGAGTAACTTGAACCCAGAGACGAGTAGGTTATTGCTGGGGTGGAGTAGCTGACCGCTGGCGCCGCGTGACTGACGGCGGGGGCAGGGGAGCTGACAGCGGGGACCGAGTAGTTCACAGCAGGAGCTGAGTAGCGCACAGCATTGGCGGCGGCGCCGTGCCCGTGGTGTCCGTGGTGTCCGTGCAGGAACCCTCGCTTCTCGCGCACGTGTCCCGCACTCGCCGCGCACGCCAGCACACACACCAGCACCTGTAACAGCTGCCGTTACTCCTCCATCCTCCACATCTCCCACACTCCTCATGTCACACACACTCACCAGGTTCCTCATCATGTTGTCTCTGTGCTGGTCGGCGCTCACTGATGCGTGCTGTCGTCACTACGCACGTATATATGTCACTCTTGTCGTCACGACCTCGTACCGCCCTACGATACGCATCATTATGCTGAATAATATCAAATTTTTAAATATTATTAGGTTTTTTAATTAAAGCTTTTATTTATGGGTTACATTATTATAATATCGGAAGCAAGTTAAAATACTTATAAAGATATGCTAACTGCTCCATAGCTTCTCTTCAGATTTGATTGTATACTGGTAAGCAACTGATCTGGTGGGAACAATCGTAACACAGCAGGTAACAAACAAGAAAAAGATATGTACGTCAAAAAGAAGTACATTGAACCTTGTTTTCATTTGAATTATCACTCTGCATGCACATAACAATAACACTAAACTTATTGGAAGCCGATCCCAACATAGTTTTCTGAAAAAGCTTGGAGGTTGATGATGGAGTGGATGATAAACTGCTTATTTCCATTTGTGTATTAGAGTTCTCAAGTTATTCTAGCATAAACATCGGTACCGGTTCCGTTATCGGTTAATACGGAGGTGACACAAATCTATGTATTATTTCGTGATGAATATATTAAAATATCGCCACAGTTCCGCGGCGTCCCAGAGGCGGAACAGAGGCGGGGACATCACAAGTTGCGTATAAAGTGCGTAGTGACGACAGCATGCATAAGTGAGCGCCGACCAGCACAGAGACAACATGATGAGGAGTCTGGTGAGTTCCTGTGATATGTACTTCAGGAGAAGCACGGCATATGCCACGAACCAGCCAGCGTCACATGTGCTCATAGTAATCACTGCTAGCTGTAAGCTAGTCGGCGCTATCAGTTCTTCTTCTTTAGCCTTTGACCTTTCCACCACGTCCAGTTAACCAGCTCCAGTCATCAGATTTTCTTTTCAGATTCATTACATGGACGGCGAACGCCAGCTCTTGAAGGACGAATTAAAAACTCGTTCATTGAATTTGATTACTTTTCTGTTTCGGTCTTAAAATTATTATTATTTGTTTCGATCAGCATCTGATTGAAAGGGAAAGGGCTATTTGATTGAATGACTAGCGTGTTCATTGAATAGCGACATAAACTTGAATAACTTACGGGCAACTCATCAAGTCGTTCAATGTAACGTTCAACGTCTTATTTATATTTACATACTAAAAATAGCTCAATCAGTATCGTGACAGTATCGTATAGGTTCTCGAAGATGTAGAGACGACCAGTAGTTTTTATTTTTAGGGTTAAGAACCCAAACAGGTAAAACGGGACTCTGTTACTAAGCTGTTCGTCAAGAACCGTGATAGATAGACAGTCAAAATCTCAGAAGATATAATATTATTGCCGCAATAATAGAAATAGAGGCTCCCATACAACAATCGTGATTTTTTAAGGATAAACAAAGTAACCCTTCGTGCGCGAGTCCGACTCGCACTTGGTCGGTTTATTTGAATCGGTAGGTGTCTTTAACAGTACTATGGCTATTAAAATATTTTATGAGGTAACAATAGTACAAAGCATCTATTATGCGTTATTATCACAAACTTTCGTGTATTGAGTCTATCATTTAAGAATGACTGAAGGTCGTCCCAAACATGCCGGATATTTGCATAGGAAACTCATTGAATACATACGAGTGTGTGTTTATGTAAACTCACTCACACTCATGTATACGTTTATAGGTTCTAGTCAAACATTTGCGCTAACGATTATGACTGTTGACAAATCATACATAAGCTGGTACTCGAACTTTAGAATTACTAAGGATTTCCCTTGTAAGACAGTGAGCACACACACTTTATAATATGTGTAGTTAGGTACTAATCATAACTGAATGTGGCAATGTCTATCCTGTTAATGATTTATCGATGAGATTTCATGAATAAAACATTTGTGTTCTTTATATCGTTTTTTTATTGTTAAAAATCAAGTCGGCAATTTAACATGCATATCACTGGCAACACTATTCTTTACAACAAATACTAACAGAATTAGGAAGTCTATGACGTCACTGTTGGATCACATCAACACCAGGAGTTGTCGCTGGAGGTGCCCGCGCCGCTGTATGCGCCGGAGTACGCGCTGGCGTATGTGCCGGAGTAGCCGGCAGCCTCGCCGGTGCCGTAGCCAGTGCCGTAGCCAGTGCCGTAGCCAGTGCCGTAACCACTGCCGTAGCCGCTGGATCCGGCATTGCTATAGCCTGTAGCACCTCCGCTGCCGTAGCCCGTGTACCCGGTGGCGGGCACCACTTGCTTCACGGTAATGACCTTGGGCTCCGTGATGATCTTGCGCACGTTGACCACCTGCGGCACGGTGACCTCGCGCTGCACGTTCACCACCTTGTTGACGGTCACTACCTGTGTGGCGGGCTCCGAGTAGCTGGACGCTGCGTACGAAGATGCAGGGTACGCAGCTGGTGCTGTGTAGGTAGGCGTGTAGGTCTGGGCTGGCTGAGAGGGGTACGTGTACTGCACGACGACAGGCGCGGGGTTGCTGTAGTACCCGTGGCCGGCGCCGTAGCCACTGCTGTGGGCAACTCCGTAGTTGCTATGGCTGCCACTGTAGCCGTAGTTCTTGCCGTTCCCGCCGCCGTAGCCGCTGCTGTAGCCGCTGCCGTGACCGCTGCCGTAGCCGGAGAACCCGCCCAAGAAGTCTAAACCTAACCCTTTGAAAAAGCTGCGCTTTTGTCTATGCTCCGCAGATGTGAGCGCCGCCAGGGCGCACAGGACTAGCTGAAAGCACGATATAAGTTGTAATACCGGTGATGTCCGTAAAGCAAAATGTATGTAGGTATTTTTATTTATTTATTTATTTACAAATTTTTGTACACACACATAATAAAGAAAGATGACAGGAAAGAAAGAATTTACAAAGGTAATGCTTATTTCTAAAGAAATCTCTTCCGGCATACCTAGGTATATGGTGAATGCTATGATGATTACTTACTATGTAATATAGTAATGCCGTTGAGGACGGTTACAAATTAAAAATTTCTAGATTCACACAGATTTAGATAGGATTAACACAAAAAGCTATTTGAAGGTGACCGGCGCATCCTTGACATTCAATAGTCACATAAAAACCCATTTGCATTAATTAGTATTTGGTCGCAGGCTAACACGCGCCCGTACGCTTCATATTGTGAGAGAAGGCTTGGAGATGGTGAGTGATGTGACAAGTGATTGATGAGTAGATACTACGTGGTACTTACTAGGGCTCTCATGTCGCGTGGTGGGCGGGTGACAAGTGATGCGCGGTCGAGGTCGCCGCGACATATATACGTGCTGGCGATGACGTCACTGGCTCGGGTGACACCGCGTCCAGCTCTGCAGGGCACAGGGAAATTACGACCAAGCTATTGTAATGTTAGCACAGAGCGCTGCGAGTGACGGATGCACCGACACCAGTGAGCAAACACGGCGCGTCGGATGCGCGACCAGCTCTCACACAGATGCTCCTTGACTCTTGACTTTTGCGTCGTGGCGCCGCTCTGTGTGACAATACTACATCCCGCCTAGTAATAGTGAATATCAAGAGAAAGTTACAATATCAATGCACTTACCTGATTCTAGTGTAATGCGTTTTTCCCTTCAGCAGGATTACTTACATGTTATTTCGAAGAGTCTTCGGATATGACTAAACTATTATATGTGCGTTCACCTTGGCGCTGCAGGTTACAAAATATTCTCGCAATTAGTACATCCCACTGTTTACCAATTGTGTTCAAATTGTGTAAATACTGCGTTTTATTTTAGCTGGCAAAGTGCGGTTTATTTAAATATTTTCAACCTTTGAAGAAATTCTAGGAACTATTCAAAGGATTCATTTATTCATCTCTACATTTTGTGTAGGGCCAATAGTCTCGCAGCCCCACAGTCCTTCATATTCAGATAAGTATCATTGTAATCCTGATGAATTGACGTCAATGGGACACTGCAACATTGTCGTGATCAGATCTGCCAGTATAAAGGTAACGCTGGTGAACGCTTTCTTCATAAAGGCTGAATTCCTGCGAGACACACTGCGGAACCCGTTTTCATTCTAACCGCAGTGTGACATTATGTTGCTAAGCGCGCTTCACCGTGCGCCCGCGCCGATGTGCAGCGCATTTCACTGGTGCCTGTAACCATTCACATATTGAAAAAAACGATAACTCATTTTAAAGTAATTTAGGTATGTATAAGTTGACCGACGAGTATTATCAACTTTAGTTGAACCTTAATTATCAGTTTTAGCGGCATTCTCTCATTTACCATTAATACGAATTTATACGAAAACTTAGCTTCCATTAGGTTGTGCAGAACATTTGAGTACGTTTAAGCTGTTAGTTACAACTAAATATTGAAATAGAAATATGGTTATAAGAGTATTAACTGCAGTTTACAATCATCCGTTGCCATAAGTTTAAGTAAACATCTTAACTAACTTACTTGGAATCATCATTATATGCACTAGTCACTTGGGAGCTATGAACAACTTCATCGGTATCGTATGAAGCACTTTAACGATGTGTCTACAACATAACTAACGTGAAACTTCAACTGTAGTTTTGAATCTGCATCGTTAACTTTTATAATAATATATTTTGCTGTGTACAAATGCCACTGATCTGTGGGACGAAATAAAGGATCTTTAACTTTGACTACAACAAATCTAAAACAGCTTCAGAACTTTTATGTGACCTGTGAATCACAATGCTGATAATACAGGACTCAGTCAGCTGAATATTTTGACCACACATAGTGCGTCTGGTGAAAGCTGATATTTTACCTCATTAGGTACCCATTGTGTTACGCATATGGATGCACTTCTATTCAACCGATGTAACTCTTTCAGAGTCTTTTTGTCAAAACATAAAGCCGGTAGGATTTCGTCAAGTATTGTGGAGTGCTCAAAAAATCTGAATAGCAAAAAGAAAGCCAAATCCTATTTATTTTGACAAGCAACTAATAATGATGTATTGTCTCATGTTTGAAAATAATTTAAAAACTGGCTGTAGATAGGTACTATGAAAGTACTCTAACATAATCACAAATAACGTGACTTTTATTGGCAAACAAATTTTCAAAATTGGTTTAAGCATATCCAGAGAATGCACCATCTTTTCTTTACCGTGGAATATCCCTACCAAGTCACAAACACATCAGCTTTGACTCTTTATGCCAAGTTTAGATAAACTCTTTTACTACTCTTTTTATTTTACTCTTTCTTTTAGATATGTTCCTCATCATTGGCCACAGAGCATCTTGGTCAGATGATTGTGGCAGTGCTTGTCTAAGCGGTTATTAGTGCCGCAAGCACTTTCTTTTGTGGCTCAATAAGCCAATAGCTGCACGACACTTCTTGCCGCATTTGATATGTTCCTATGTACATACTTACAGCTCGACCCAGTACTCTTGACCTACGAGTTATTGTGACATAACCACGGCCAAGCAATGTTGTTCAACTTCGCATAACTCGAGCGCATCAAAAGTGCAGTTTTGTTAAACGTTGAATATTTTTGTAACGGTGGCAAGATTTAAATCAACACTTCAAGCTTTAACCTAAGGTGCCTAATTTTTGAACAAATCGTGCGTTTTCGCACACGCTAGTATCTACTTAAATCAGCAGATGATCAAGTAACGCAGGTATGAGGTGTTGACTCTGGGCGTGTTATTTGCACGTACAAGCAAATACCGCGGCGCTGTCTGTAGCCTGTACTAGTGTTTTTTCCGTAGCCATGGCGACATCTCCTCTATTGGCGAGTTAACGCACGTCGCGCGCTGATGTCACGGCACGCGCGCGACGATTCTAATCGTTCATTAAGACGATAGGTGAAGGTAGTATTGTCTAGTATGCGATATGTAACTATTTGCTAGTATCAAACGATTTAGTCGTACAATATAGCCTATTTCGGTTGTAAGTTTTCAAGAACAGGCAAAATATTAAGCTAGTTTGGAGGACAGGTATTACTTACTTATAGATTTAAAAAAAAATGTTAGCGTTGTGTGTTTTATATCTAATAATTGCTCAAATGTTTGAGCCAGCGGATTTGTTGTTGTTTTAACTTCTATGAAATTCGCCGAAGCAACTGAAGGTTTTATGCGGAGAACCGCTACGGAACCCGTTCACCGCCGCAGGATCGCCGCATGCCGCAATGTTGTCTATGACTAGCCAAGTATATACCTAGTGTTGTTGCAAACTTCCTTTATCCAAAAAAGTTTTTCTCAAGTACGCCGTGTCGTAGTGGACTCGTCACCGGTTACCTCATAATGACATACCAGTATCCTAGAAAGATAAAGTGGAACACTTAAGATTTGGGCTCATTATGAAATACTACGTTTTGTGAGTTGAGCGGTGTTGTTTTGACGACATCTTAGAACATCACATCGCCATACAGATCATGCCGCGCCCTACATTTCGTAATTACCTACATGTTTTACAATGTAAGGAAGGTTTACTTGAGGAATTACTTAGAAAACAGCAACAACTTAAAAGTTACTCAGAGTAAGTAAGTATATAAACGCCAGTAAGCAGAACTTCTTCGCAGGCTAACATAAAGAATCACAATACTCCATTGAATCATAATAATACTCGATATAACTGTGCTCCAGTCTATTGAGCTATATTGCAATGTCTTCATCTCATTTGTCATTTACCTATAACTTTAACGATAATACACGGGCGTTAATAAGTCAAATAAACGGCCTCTGGCAAGCGCTGCCTCGAAACTGACTGATTGATTAGACCACCATAATTGTATTATGCTGTAAAAAAACCGCAAAGATTCAGATCTACCGTCTTAGTATTCATCAACCAATGTTTGACATTGCCTCATAGTTGCTGATCATGCTAAGTCTATACATTTTTTGCCTTGGATGTTTACCTTTCTTGTTAAGTTTTTTGATGCTGTTTTATAATTATGCATTATTTAATTATTGAATTTTCCGAGCTTGCTTTGCAGATTAATTGTGGGAATGTTAATCTGAAGGCCCCCACGCTATAGTCAACACATTATAGATTCGCGCTTCACATTAGGACTGACAATATTGACAATGTTTACATAATGAGCTACATACATAGGTATGTAGACGAACACCGTTAAAATTCCCCACTGTGCTGCCAATGAACGTGCCTTGATTGCCGAGTTCTATGGGTATTTCTCTCCTGGATTTAATGTATTCATGGTTTTTCGGTGGACTTACCATAAATTCATAATTGCTTTTCCCAGTGCCTTAGACAGACGTGTATGTATTTTTATGAATAAACCATTTTAAAATAGGACAGGTTGACTGAGCTGTTTTCTAAATCTGTAGCTGTAGTGTTTCTAAATTAGGTTTTGCACAAAACAGTTTTAATATTGACCCAATACATTTTTATTTAATAAATGAATTGTGAATTATAAAGACTGCGGTGATTTAGATCTAGACGTGTGAGGCCTCATCATTGACCCGCGGGGCGAGGACGCGAACTTTGTTATTATTAGGCTCAAATCATTTATACTAAGTAGGTATCAATCAAAATCAAAGGAACTTTCGAAACTTAAATAGCGTTATAATTTTGATTTGATTTTAATTCTATACCTACAAACATTCACCGATTTTCATCATTGGCGTACATGGTTGTAGGCCTTTATTTATCTTTTGTGACATATGTATTTACGAGCTTGTGTTCTTAAAGTTTTCATTAAATGGTATGAATCCAATAAAAGCTACAATTAACAAATTAAATTCACATAATACAGATTAAGATTCTGCTCATATAGGTGAACCTAAAGTGGTATAATTTGTTTAAAGTTCAAATAGTTGACCTTTATTTGTGTGCACGAGCCAAATACCGCGGGTTTACTTAACGAGCCTGCCGTGTACATACAGTGTATGAGAGTGTGTGTTTGTGTCTGTGAGTGTGTGTGTGACCCAGTGAGATTGAGATGAATGAACATCAGGTCATTTATGCAATTTACATTATTTTTGCAGTTGTATAATTTAAATAGCTTATCATCAATAGCAGGTCACTATTTCTGAGTATTCTTTTGTGCATGATTTATTAATAGATTATTGGTTTTACTTGAAGAACTTATTTGAGATTATTGGTTTTACTTAAAGTTTGCCTTAGTTTTCAGCGTTAATTATTATCAGCTCAGTTGTAGAACCTTTGACGGAGTGGTCGTGCTAAACATTTGAGTACTTGTTATTACAGGATGTTTCCTGCTAGCAGACATTTTCCACTCTAGTCTTCTTCTTCTTATCAAGAGAGCTAAAGATTAAGTGCCTAAGTTCTGTCAATACCTCCTGATGATGCTGCTACTAGGTAGACAACAAGATGTTCTACGGAGTCGTTGCTCCGCCTCGAAACTTGTTCCAAAATAGGTACGAGTTTATATTATGATATTAAATTCTTGCAATATAAATACATTATAAATATTATTAGCACATTATTTTATTATGCCCATAAAGCATTAAATGCATTAAATTCTATTATAGCATATTGCCTATTACAAGTTATTCACGAGGCAGTACAAACGGACGCCACTCGTAGTTAACGAAATAATTGCTAATTGACGAAGTTTGAAGGACTTCCGAGAGACCGCGCGGGTAAATACTTACAGTTTAGCAGAATACATTCTAAATATTAATTGTTTTAATTAATTACTTAGTAACCTAGATGATGTGCATCATGTGATACATATATTGTTGCGCCACTTCTTCTTCCCAGCAAAGACACACATAAGAAGTGGTGAAGGGCGGTTTGGGGGCTGTCTTTTGTTTTCGTTTTCGACGTTCAGAAGTGCTGATTTATCAGCCTGATTAGAATAAACGTTTTTGAGTTTGAGTTTGATGTAGTATTCAAGTCGTGTGCTTCTCTTACAAAAATGATATTTTGAGTAAGTTTATCTGTCTAGGCTCGGTCCGCATCTCTCGCAGTGAACGTATTTCGGCTCGGATTTAGATGATTATGAAATAGTTTTCAATTCCAAATGGCATAACAGCGCAATAATCATGATTTATTGTTTATTCATTCATAGCATTCGCAGTTGTCCCAACTACTTGATCTGGGTTATCTGGGCAGAGACTGCACATCAGTTACATAAGCATTGTAGGTTCGCCTACTGAAGACAGACGGACAGACAAGCAGACAGCGTCGGCGGTGCACCGTCAATAGCCTTTCACTCCCCCCCCCCTCCTCCCCCGCAGCGCGCCGTGACCGTGACCTTGGCAGTGAGATGCGCGCGCGCCGCTCGCGACACACGCGCCGCCGCACAAACACTCTCGTCGAAAATGTATTGTTGTATAGTTGACACTGATGGTCCGTTAAGTGTTTGAACGTTACGGATGAAGAGGGAATATTATGTTTAAGGCAGTAAATTATGTAGATTTTTGAAGACTCAGGTACCTAATGAAATTCTGTCTGATTAATTTAGCATACCAATGGTTTGTTTGTGTGTTCATTAATCAATTTGATGAGGAAAGGTTTATTTATATCTTTATTAACTAGAAATACATATTTCAGTATTCTAAACTTTTGCTTGTTGGAAAACCCATCGTATTTTTAACCGCAAGGACAACAATTAACACACAGATGTGTATCCGGGACGATTGGCGACACAGACGGCCTTCGAAAGTTTACTTTATCTAATTTTAAGTAAAACAAGTAGTTATTTAGTAATCAGTCGAAGCGACTGCAGATAATTGCATATAGTTAATTATTAAATTAATATTATAATAGATGCGCGTTCCTCAGTTTATAGACACAATAAACAGTACGTGGGATGTCAGAGGGGATTACTTAAGATTCGCAGATTATCCTGAATAATGTTATTACGTGTTAGATTTAATTTACTGATAGTGCCTCACCTAGTTAAGTGAGAACGAAGGCTCGTTCTCACTTAACTCTCTCTCTCAGTTAGAATAACTCCGCCATGGTCGCCGCGATGTTAGTAAACATAGCGATAAATCATATAAACGCGAGATCTGTTGGGATCAGTCATATTAGTGAGCCGACCTCGCACACTTAATTACCAGTTATAACCAATTTATTGTTGACTGGTTTATTCGTACCCAGATAAAATATGACTTAAGTCCGGTGGGGGGTAGTGTAGTTTCCCAACACTGAAGGAGTTTTCTGAATCGGTCCTCCAGGTAGTAAATAGCTTCAGATAAAAATTAGTTTAGACAGATGTAAGCTGAACGGAAAATAGAGGTGTGCAGGAAAACCTTGATCAAAATTTTCCAAATACATATTAACATTGTTTTGATGCCATACTTTAAAAATAGTGTTATTTAACATTTCAATAAATTATTCAGATGTAAGGTAATTTGAAAATCAGCAATGATAATTAAAATGATTAAAATTAATTAGTTTCCTTTCGATCTAGAGATGATCTAGCTTACAGCGTGAAGGCTGTTTTTTTGAACAAAATAACTGAAAATCTTGAACATAATTACATGTACACCTTTCATCAAGTAGGTACGTTGCCCTTGCATTTTATGTCGGTTAACAGAAATTACAGTGACGCTGTGAGACTACAAACGACTTAGTATTACTAACTAGATATTCGTAAACTACATCTCATGAGCCAAGACTTTCGTCAACGTGGGTTATATTCCACTGAGTCGGCTAGATCCGGCGCGTGGCGCAACGTCTCTGTTCTAGAACACAGCCTGATGCATTCACATTCACTCTCTTTGGCGAAACACTCCGGGTTACACTCCACAGGTATCGGATTCAATATATGATGTCAAAAGAATATGACAGCTAGATGGTAACACCATGTTGTAACTTTTCTTGTCCGTCATTAGCATTGCATGACATTGGATACATGAGGTAAAAAGTAAAAGCGTGTCTGAATCTTATAGTGTAACCTCTGCGGTTACCGATTAGTACAGTGATCGGTAACATAGACCCCATGGATCAGTATCAATGGGGTTTATGTTACGGTTTCGATTACAATATAAAATTACTAAAAATGTTGAACGTATAAAAGTTCTTTAAAAAACATAAAACAGAATACTAAGTAGCGTTCATAATCAATTTAAAACGCAATCGCCTCAACAGAGTGAAAAAATACGAGCGTGAAATCGTTTTAGTGTTCTTCTGAAGTCTCATCAACTAATGTCTAGCAATAACATCCATCTGACTAACAGCTCAATTAATTCACGACTATCAATCAACAAAACATTTATTCACGAGCTGCATAATGTTCTCATTATTACAGCTCAAGTGATTAATACTGACTTGTTTTGGTCCATTTTAGCAAAATAATGCGTTGTTTGGTTTGCAAATATGATGCGAGTGTTCCAAGGATGTGATGCCGAAATAGTTTGTGGTTGAATATTTTGTGTTTGTTGAGAGGATAAAATGCGCAGTTTAACGCAATGTCCTTTTTGGAGAACAGTTATAGGTACCTATTGGCACAAACTTCCGAGCCATTAACTGCTGGTTACTGCACTATAAACTTGTGTTTATTCTCCACAGGGCTCGTGAACTGCGTCTGTATCGAGTTTTGAAATCAATTGAGCACTCAATAGTGTTGTGTTACGACTGCCCTTTCGATTTTTGAAAAATAAGTAGAGGATATAAAGGTTAAAGGCAGCTGAATTACAATAATGTACAGTAGACTGCACATCAGTGGTAACTGTCATGCACCTTAACTCAATAGTAATAAGAACGATTTTCCTGTAAAACTGTTACCACTGACCTGCAGTTGACTGTACGTCGGTAATTGTATCAATTTAATGTTCTGTGCAGATATAAAATGTGAACATTTTTTCGTGAGTCACAAGTGTAGATAATGTTTTGTACGAAATAAATGAACGTATGGAAAGATAGTTATGCCTATTTAGGTCAAGTAGATGTGTTATCCTTTCATATCTTTTCATATCACGATGAGTGTTGTAACCGAAGTAAATTCCTTATACTGAAATTAATAATGTTTTTACGAGCACAGTTTATCGGCTAGACTACATAAAGGAGGTTTGTACCTAATTGCAGATTGCATACAATTCGAGTGCAGCCGTCAATATGCAGCAGCTGCAGTGGCCGGCAGTGTGGCATTACTGCGCATGCGCGGGGCAAGTAATGTTTCCTCTTAATTTTCCCGTCAATCGAATCGTGTACGCAACTCCAAGTTAAAGTGACTCTATACTGGTTACTTGTTTATTATGAGGACACAGGCTTATGTTTATTATGAGGACACAAGCTTATGTTTATTATGAGGACACAAGCTTATGTTTATTATGAGGACACATGCTTATGTTTAATTCAGGGACTGTAACTGTCAATTTTTCATTATATTAGAACGTCAGGTACGAAGGTAAAGTGCAAAATTAACCCTTGAAATATTACTCCTCAAGTAAATACAGCGTAAAATATGATTAAATTAGGTACAAAGGAGATTAAAGTAGATTTTTCCTTAAAATGTAACTTACAGTTTAATCTGAAATAGGTATTTCTGTTACCAGCAACCTAGAAGTGAAACAAGACTCATGTCATGACTATAGCATGTAGCTATTTGAACAAGTGCAATTGTGCACGTTACTTTACAGTTGAGTAACCACCGATTCTAATACAAGATTAGCTGTTATAGCTAGAAGTGTCTGATCGAGGGAGGAGCCACGTGACTCACCGCCATTAACTGATTACCATCTATGCGAGTGCGCGCCGCCGGTTGCGACAACCGCGCTCCGGACCACTTGCCAAACAACTGTAGCACATCTAGATGCTATTTTGTTTTTGTTTTTCTAACTACAAGACTCTATAGGGAAAATGCTTTAGATATTGGTAATCGAATAAGCTAAGTGAACGGAATGGTTTTAATCAGTCTGTCAGATAGACGCTTCTGATAATTCCCATGATTTATTATGTCACTAGATCTCCATGCAAACACTGCGTCTATCCCCTCTGTAGATCAGTTTTAATGAATTGCTAATCTAATATAATTATTGCATTTTATTTTTTGGTTACATTATACTCAAAAAACAAATGAAGAATGTATTAGGCTATAAAGTGTTTCTACATATTTAAGCCTAATTAAGCATAGATAGTAGATGTTTATTTCAGTTTCTGATGCAAATCAAGTAAACATGTTTCTGATGCAAGGCTGATCACCGGCCTATCAGCCGTCAGCCGTCGGCCACATTGTAACCGCAAATGTCAACATTTGTGATCATTATAGTTTTTGCAATAATCACACGTGTGTGTCGCTAAACACTTGCTTTGCACATGTTTACCAATAAATCGGTGCAAATCTATTCAATGTTGAGATTTATCTACAGCATCTCTTGCATCAGTTGATTGCAAGTAATTAGTGACAATGTTCTCACGCTGCAACTGTTGCTTCATGTTGCTACACATACTAGTGCATGACATCCGAGACGTTTCCTAAGTCTAACTGCCAATTACAAACACAAATGTCTCGTATGTTAATATGTTACTCACTTGACACTTATTATTTCAATAACCATTATATGTTGAAATAGATTTTAAGAGCAGTTTATGCTGAAGGTTCCAGACGTGTTAATATTCAGTAGATACTGAAAGTTGTTTATCGAAATTATAATAACAAAATAATTTTAGTGGAACAGAATTCCGTTTATTAATACGACATTAAAGATAGTAATTTACAAATTTATATACAGATGAGAGAGTTATAATATACAACGGCCTCTTTACTCGTGATCCTGCCTCAGGGGGATGGGTGTTCACCACCATCCACCGTGACCACCAGACCAGCCACCGCTGCTCTTACCGCCCCATCCACCGCTGGAACCGCCCCAACCGCTGGAACCTCCCCAGCCACCAGAGCCGCCCCAGCCCTTGCTGGAACCTCCCCAGCCGCCGGATCCGCCCCAGCCTTTGCTAGAGCCGCCCCAGCCTCCACTGGATCCACCCCAGCCCCCACTGGATCCACCCCAGCCCCCACTGGATCCACCCCAACCCCCGCTGGATCCGCCCCATCCGCCGCTAGAGCCTCCCCAGCCCCTGTTGATGTATCCGGCGGACGCCATCGCCAGCACGGCGCACAGAGCTACGAGAGTGACCTGGCGACAGGGAGATACATATCAATTAGCATTAATAACATTTACAGACTTCATCACATTTTTATTAAGGTATTGAGCTCGTACATAACTAATCATCGATCGAAGCGCTATCGTTCATACAAAAGACATCAACGCGCTAACGAGTTTACGCGTTTACTCAGGAATTATTTTCATCATATTTTATAATTATTATTTTATACAGATAATGAACTACAAAGCTGCAGTATAACAAAGAGTTGCTTAGATTATTATCAACTGTTTTAAGACAATTATCTTATCTTCAAGGTTTGTGGAAGTAACAGGCATTTGGATTGTATTGAGTTTTTTTAAATAATCGGATAATCGAACTGCATAAAGTATAGACTGCGTGTATAGAGCGCATATATTATTCAGAAGGTGTTCCCTATATTTCACAATACCACTACTATGTACATAACGCCCATATTTCGTAAAACTATAATTCTCTAATCATTGGTGGAGTATAAAGTATAACCCTACAAGCATGTTCTAAATAATTAGTAATAAGTTAATGTAAGGCAGGCTGTATGTCGTAATACCTCCCGGCATCAAACCCGTACAGGTAACGCCTCACTTGCGACACCTCGTCATAAAGTCCTGTGTACACTCTCGACCACAATAGTTGGTAAGCAATAACTTCTTCTTAACACACTTTTTAACTGACTTACAAAAATGGAGGTCTTCAATACAGTTATGGGTACTTTATTGATTTTCATTACTTGCCTTGTATGCAATATTGTCTTTAAATTAGAATAATGTGGTGAAAAGGAGAGATGTTACATGGTTACAGAGGGCTAGGCATTTATTAAATTTTAGTAACACAAGCTGATTGGCCCAAATTAATTGTTCTCAATTCCATCTAACGTGTCTCGTAATATTTGTCAGTGTGCTATTACATAATGCGACGCGATGCAGTGCGTGCACTTCTAGTGCAGTCGGGAACATTGCACTTCACTCGCGAAGGACGAACTCTCTTATTTCTTCCTTGTTGAGCAAATGCATTTTATAATCGTCTCAAATGCGTCAAAATTATTGTGAAATAAACATTTCGAGCACTTAGTACTGCAAGTGAAATCTTATACTTTTGATGTAGTTTCATATTTCCGCGTTATTGTGTAATAGTAATAAAAGTGATGTTTGACAATCATTTGATGAAATTAACTAACTTCCCTAATAACAACGTTATAATTTGATGCAGTTTTTACCCGTTTTTACTACTCGAAGAAAAGGGTTATCAGAAAAAGAAAAATTCGCTTACGATCAATATTAATTTTTACAAATATTTTAAACATGGACCACAACACAGCAAAGATGTTGAATAAATATTAAGAAATAACCTAGCCTGCTATAACTCTAACGAATCATAACTGGTCATTGCCACATATTAGACCAGACCAATATCAGTAGAATCACAAAACAAATGAGAGTCAAACACGACGCAACACATATTCAGTACTAGAACCGAAGCACCGAGCACACATACATACATAGTGGCGAAATAACTAAATATCATTATAATAAATTGCAACTAATCAATTTTACGTACAACTATGATACACTAACGCTATTATTTATGAGCGCCGCGCATGCGCCGGTGCATATTACTAATTAATTCGCGCAATACAAGAAAAACATCGACCAATGTAATTATTGTCTCTTATATGTAACAGACAGACATGTGTTGCTGGGCAAATATGTGTAAGAAACTTCATCCCAGCAAATACATAGGACCTGGTAAAGGGCAGACGGTATGGGGCTGTATTAAGCAATTTTACTTCATAACTGCTGAATTTCAGTGGATTTCAAATGTTGTGATATGTGTTCCAATTATGACACAATTAAAATAATGATCGCATTGCATCGGACGTGGTGTGATGCACTCGCGGTTAGTTATTGTGAAACAATTATATTTGGTTCACCTTGAAGTTGAGTCATTGCTGAAAGTGCTAACTCTTCACGCATTGCCTCACGATGGGTTTTTTACAAAAAGTTTGCGTTTCCTCTGAACCTCTTTGCTAAATGCGCAATTACTCATACTTGATAACTGTTATGTTACAAAACATCAAGTGATCCTATTCGAAGAGTTGTTTACGTATCACATTATGTCTGTACAGTGTGAATTATAAGCTGAATTAACGCTAGGTCATATTTTTGGACTTTAACCTGTCAATACCCGCATGACCTAGCATGGCGGCCTAAGTTCGTGATCAACATCAAGTCTTGCAAACAATCAAAAAAGACTTGGGACCCCTTATTCTTGAAATTGATGAGAATATCAAGGTGAAGAGTAATTACAAGTAATTACTGCCCTCGATGTAATCATGACTCATTAAGTTTTGTATTTATTTATTGTTAAAATGTAATCGTAATACTGAGCTGGACTCACCAGAAACTTCATGTTGTATGTGTTGCGACACTGCAGTCGGTATGCTGAGGATGCTGCATCTTCATCCTTTTATATGTCTAACACACCCATCTCGTGTCAAACTTGAACTCCACAGTCTAGCTGAGGTTGTTCGGTTCACACCTGCAGTTGATCGGGTCAGCTGCACTTTGCATCAAATGTCGACGAATTCATTTACTCTGTGGCCTCAAGCCTGGAGCGGAACCAAGCACGTACAATTTGAAAAATTGCTAATCTCAAAGTCCGGTGTTTACTGATTATCCATTGCTGGCTTGGTAGCGAACTTCAGTGTAGCGCGGTGTTGTGAGCCAGCGATGTACAGTGAAAGTGCTCATCGCGTCTCGTTTGTTTTTGTGTTGGTTGAAAGTCCTCATTGATATTTGGAGGCGAGCAGCTAATGCTCCTGGGTCACTGACTCAAAACTGCATAATCTGCGACATGCATACTGATGCACTACTACACCGCCGACCTCGACACACGCTGCTTTGTTTCACAAATGTCAATATTGACCAAATTATCTATCTTAGAACGCAGTTAGTAATCTGTATCTATCTATGCATATGCTGCAATCATGCATAATAAGCGACCAGCTGTATAAATATTACGGTTATTGTTTTGGACGCTTATTTTAGAACAGATCTTACGACAGATTTGGACATCATTACATCAGCTGATCAAAAATATTTTTATAAAAACTCCCACATGTAACATACCTAGTAGGAAGTTGTAAAATGTACATCGTTGATATTAAGAGACTAGTCTATGTTAATGTAGATCAGTTATTTCAATTGCTAAACAATAAGCATAATTTTGATATAACTTAGTGCCAAATATGTACATCGCTATTCTTTACATTCCCTCCGGTAACCGCTGACCCTGCTTTCAATGTTCTGTTCGGCCATAACTAATGGTCTCGTGGTTGATCAAAGTCCAAACTACAATCTCAATGGCGGCTTTATGTAAATTCTTCATTGGAACAATTAAATTATGCTAAGATCGCCATAGTTGGGTGACCTTCGCAGAATAACCAAAACATTAGTAATATAAACACATGAGCATTATGAATGTATATCAATGAGGCCAGACGGTGTTATTAATGCATTTTTACAAATTCCAGACAGAAGTTTTATTTATCGGCTTTTTCAGTAAGGGTTACGTTAGGACGGTTTTGTTTGGTGCCCCTTAGTACGCAGAGATAACTTCAGATGGTACAAGGGTAGCTGTTACCTATTACGTTGTTATGTCATACAACAAATAACTTTAGCGTGACCCAGGCAGGTCCCAAGCCCCTCCTCTGCTGTATCCCTGGAAACACAACTGAATTATAAATTTTTCATGCTTCACTGAACACAAGTGATTCCCGCGGTTTCGCCATCCAACACTTCAATAAATTTTCAAATCACTACTGTACAAGCTGTAAAATCTAATGCGTAACCACATGAACAATAAACTTATATTAGGTATTACAGAGATTCAGTAGCAATAGTCTACCATCAAATGATATTACACTGCTGAATAATTACCGTATACGTACAACAATTAACCAGTAAGTCAGCTTTATTCGCTATTGTAAAGCTCGTAAATAATTAATCATTACGAGGTATAAATGTCCGTTATTATTTGATTAATTGACGAATTTATTATTATCTGTCCAGCAGTGACGAAACGCGAAGAAATACAAGACAAGGACGATACATAATTATAAAGATATTCGTAGGTACATTGTTTATAATAAGGGTTGATCGATTTTACGGTCTTACTACGTATAGCTTTGGGATGTAATTTACTGTGAGATATAGTTATCTATGTGTGTACTTTATTTTGAATTTCATTTTTAATGCGCTTTATCTATTAAAATTTTGAAAAAACTAATCATGTTTGTTACATGGATCTAGCTCACAGTTCATGAGATAGGCATTTATTTACTGGCTAGTTGCTTACAATAGTTAAGATGGACAGCGGAAAATTAGTTTAAATTAATAATACTGATATTTAGGATAATCAGGTATTTTTATTCCTGAACCAATGAATTAATGAACCCTAAAAGAAGCACTTAGCGTCAGCTAAATAAAACAACATATATTTTCCTGAATCAAAAACATTTCGTGTTGGTTTTTACAACTGTTTTTGTTTATGTTTCAGGAGTTTATAAAAGCTTCCTAATTCTTAGCTCGTGCAGGTAAATGTCAAGGATCTTACATTGATTATAATTTTCATACACTTGAACTGTTTGTGGTCAATGTAGGGTCTTTTGAAGAACTTCTAAAGAACCAATAAGTGGTAAACATTGAGGGGTGATGAAGCACTTTCTAACCACAAATGGAACATAATAGTTTAACATGACCTTGTCGGGAGGTCTCGCGGACTCCAACGGACGGCAATTATGTACCTCTGTGGGAACTGCAATACAGATCGGTATCATATTATGTATTAGCAATAACTATGTGTTTGTATTGTAAGTGCACTTGAGCCGGACTGGGTTACGCCATGTGCAATAACAATCGAGCTATTGTTACAGTGGTCTTAAGAGCTACATACAAGATGCGGTTTTCAGCAAATAAATATGTTAAACCTTCTATAGTTATTTTATGAATCCCAAAGATCTCATCTCGTTGACAGACAAAAGATAAGTTTCAATTCTTGGTTTCTCTCATTGATATAAAGTGTCTTTATATGAATTTGCAAATGGACAGTAAAGTCATCTTGTTAGTATAATATCGTTGGAATAAGCTCAAAAGCAATTACCATAGTAATGAAAAGCGCTTCATGTACATCTCATAAGTGCATCCTAACTTAGCTGCAGCGTGACAGGTCATTTGTTCACGCTGATTGCAATGATTTGCGGCACCGGCGCAGGCGCATCCAGCTGGTCAGGGACGACATATACGGACTGGGCTATTCAAACCAAAGCTAAGTAGCTATTCTATTGATTTTAACTAGGCATTATGGCAAAACATTATGAGGTAAACTTGAGTAGTAATAGTACAGCAACGTTATTTAAAAACCAATAGGAAAAAATAAACTAATTTGTGTCTGGAAGCTCTAATTTCCAACTACCAGTAAACTAGTTCATTCATCAACCAGGAACTATTGCAACAAATACTACGTTATATTTCTTAGATTTCTGTGAAACTAGCTTTTTGTCACTCTCGATGTATGTCAGATGCAACAGAACTAACTGTTACATAAGGATCCCGTTAATCCTATCACCTCATCCATTATGCATGATGCATCACGCCTTCATAACATTATGAGATCATCATCCAAAAACTGAATTAAAAATCATTTTGTATTTTTAAAATACGATATTGGCATTTGCAGATGCGGTTGTAGTATGTAAAAAACACGGAATCTATATAAATTAAATTATGGGCTACGTAATTTATAAATGATATCCGAAAATGTAAGACTAAGGTTATTTAGTGGTCTGGGTTAAACCGTCGAGATCCTCAGCTGATCGGAGTGTGGGAGGTGCTACGCTAATGAGGAAATAAGCATCATCACGACTGATTTGTTAGCGGCTGTGTCACGGGTAGAGGTAGATACAATTCCTGTATGACAGTCGAGTTGATCATAAGATGTTTTACATTTGTTCTGGTGCGCATTTATATTGGCAATGAGAAGCATTCTGAAAAGTCCAAAATAACGGCCTTTTTTTGAGATCCCTTCTACCAGAAACCGTATACAGGCATCAGATACAAACATGAAAAGGAAAACCAATCCCAAAGTAACTTGAGGAAAGGAAAGAAGAAAAAATAAGAGACTTCTCAGATAGCAGATATAGTAGTCCTTCTGTGTAGCCACCATGTGCCAATACAACGTTAATGATGATAAATTGCCGACAAATATGATTAGTTCATTACAAACAAACCACAGTTAGCAATTATCTGCATACATCTAACTTTATTAACGTTTTCGCGATTTAATGCGGCGATGCGTTCAGTTTCCGTTCTCATAGCATTTTATAGCGTTATTTATTGCAATATCTGTATTAATTAAAAGAATTACATGTTATTTGTATCAGCTGTTCCATTTTCGAGGTTTTTCGATAATAATTTATTACCTCCACTTAAACATCAGTATGTTCTTATCGGATTAAGTAATAAAACTCAATCAGTATATTTCTGTGGAACGCCATATTGGTCTAGTTTTTGATTGGTTTAGTTTGATGCTCAAGTTATGGTTCTAGTTCGGAGCAGATTTTATAAAATCTGACATTTGAGGTTTCTTACATAAGGAAATATATACTCTCTATCATCAGTAGACTATACTTTATATGACTTTCGAAGCTGTTATCTAACTCTAGCGCTAACGTCAACTATCATAAAAGCTTGATTTCCTGTATAGTAATACTATGACGTGGTTTTGCAGTTGAACGTCATGAAATACATTTAAAAAAGTCATAAATAGTAGAATAGTGTGTCTAGTTTTGTCGAAATATCCTCATTAAGGTGTATATCCTGATCAGTGCTGTGCCAACACCTCTCCGATGGAAAGGCAGTCGCTTTCACAACCACCAGCTCTAGCGGCTACTTACTAATTACGCACCACTAACCTTTCCCGCTTGAATTGAGTTAATTTTGTGTTCGAACTGGGAGAGGTTGAGTGTTTCCTAGATATGATGATTACTATTTATTAATTTAACGCTATTTTGCTCCTTTATTATTTGTGGGTTCTTGATACAAAGGCAAAGTATTAGCAATTTACCATCTTACGGAATACAAATCTGAATTCCTTCAGTCCCCTTCAATTTGCCTTTGTGAATATAATAAGAGGCAGACCTCCTATTGGTCAAATAAAAAAAAAAAGAACGTAATAATATATTCTTCAATTCCATCGCTTGCCTTGGATTGCGAGAGGCGTGCAGTGAGCTACACCTATCAATCAAAATTCTAATAGGTGTCTATTAAAATTTACATTTTGAAAAATCGCTAATCTAATCAATTTAAAGATGTTTTTATATTAGATCAAGCCGCGGGGCTCAAAAGCATCCTCTATTTTGTGCCTTGAGGCGATGAGAACCAAATAATGAACAAATATCAAGGTAAGTGCAGCAGTTAGAAGGAGAGCGTGGTTTCCTGTTCGCGGGTTCGAAGCCGTTGCGAGACTCGGCCTCCAACTGTAGGAGTTTTGTAAAATGTTTGTTTTTGTAATTCACATCAACTAGATTGGAGCAGTTACGCGAATGTCTGCGATAACTCGCGATGATCTAGAATCTAGACAGGTAACCCAGTTAATAACATAACTTATTTGATTTTACGACTTTGATATTGGGCGCGTTTCGTTAACTAAGATAAGCGCTAAACTACTACATGTTATTATTGCATATTTTCAGATGACATCATGTAGTTTGGCAAACGTTACTTGTTAAGGTGAAAGGTTAATCGTTTATAATAATAATCATGTAGTCAGTATGTGTTTATAGCAGCACTTTATTGTTATCGTAATACATCAAATTATTTGTTGGAAAACAGACACACTTATTGAAAATGGTAACTATCTGATTTATTAGAGGATTTTGTTTTGGCACGCTGTTGATAAAAATACTAGGAATTATAAAATAAAATAAAGCTAATGCCGTTATCAAATTGCTCGCTTTAGATAATGGAATGTGAACAAAAATCTTTTGTTGTATTCTTACCAAAGACAACAATCCCAAATGTTAATGAGAATCAGTGATTCCGCAATATTGCCCTATTTACAAGGTCGCCTGTCAAACGTGTATGAATAGTAGTTGACTTATATGGGGAGAGATATAACCGTATGTAAACTATGTGGTATTTTGTAAACGCGAGCCTTTTGAGAGCAGGGAACTGCCGGTGATGTAAGCTTGGACTCCAAATATCTTCGTGTTGAAACTATTTAGAACCTACCTATCTTAAGAATGTCGGAGCATGTATGGTGGATATAGGACAAGTATTATTCGAAATGAAATTCCAAACCCATGCACAGTTATTTAATTTAAATGTAGGTATTTTAGCTTTAGGTAAACTATTTTCTAAGTTATTCTAGATGTGTTTAGATTATTTACATACCAACTTGGACAGAATATATCTAGCAGTTATAGAAATGAGCCTTTAGTCTTCTCATAAAAGTAGACAATTTGCAAACTTATTAATAATTTTAACAGCAGCCAGAACAAGACCAGAATAAATACACATGAATTTTCGTTTTTTTCTTCTCTTTATTATTTTACTCACAACATCAGTAACAACACCCGTAAACTCCATCAAAACAACAAATACCAAAAGTTTCATAAATATCATGTTATTAAAGCTATGTCACACAAGCACTTCACCACCAGCCAGACGCGTACCTTGGTGGCGCCTTCACCACTTTCACGACCACGGGGGCGTGGCTGTGGTGCCCGCCGTGGCTACCGTGGCTACCATGGCTGCCGTGCCCACCGTGGCTACCGTAGCTACCGTGGCTACCGTGGCCGCCGTAGCTGCTGTGGCTACCATGCCCGTGATGTCCACCGTAGTGTCCACTGTGGCTGCCGTGCCCATGGTGACTGTGAGATGGCGAGTAGCTCGAGTAGTGAGGAGCTGAGTGGCTCAAGCTCAGAGGTGCAGAGTGACTCAAACTCAGAGGTGCAGAGTAACCAGAACTCAAAGGAGCTGAGTAACTTGAGCTTAAAGGAGCTGAGTAACTTGAGCTTATGGGAGCAGAATAACTAGAATATTGAGGGGCGTACTGGCTTACACTTATAGGAGCCGAATGCCTTATTGGTGCAGAGGAAATTGAGCTCAAAGGGGCTGAATAACTCGAGCTCAATGGAGCTGAGTAACTCGAGCTAAGAGGAGCTGAATAGCTCGAACTCAACGGAGCAGAATAGCTCACAATTAGAGGTGCAGAGTAACTAGAGCTTAAAGGTGCAGAGTAGCTAGAGCTCAATGGAGCTGAGTGACTCAAACTAAGTGGGGCGGAGTGACTCAAACTAAGTGGGGCGGAGTGACTCAAACTTAATGGGGCGGAGTGCCCCAAACTTAGTGGGGCGGAGTGACTCAGAGGAGCAGAATAACTAGAAGACAAAGGTGCAGAATAACTAGAGGACAAAGGTGCAGAATAACTGGAGGACAAAGGCGCAGAGTAGCTAGAGCTTAATGGAGCTGAGTGACTTAAACTTAATGGGGCGGAGTGACTGAAACTTAGTGGGGCGGAGTGACTCAGAGGAGCAGAATAACTAGAGGACAAAGGTGCAGAATAACTGGAGGACAAAGGCGCAGAGTAGCTAGAGCTCAATGGTGCAGAGTAGCTAGAGCTTAACGGAGCTGAGTGACTTAAACTTAGTGGGGCGGAGTGACTCAAACTTAGTGGGGCTGAGTGACTTAAAGGAGTAGAATAACTGGAGCTCAATGGAACTGAATGACTAGAATAACTCGGAGCGTATTGACTCACACTTACTGGAGCTGAGTGGCTTAAACTTAATGGTGCGGAGTAACTTGAGCTCAATGGCGCAGAGTAACTTGAACTCAACGGAGCAGAGTAACTGGAGCTTAAAGGGGCAGAGTAACTTGAGCTCAATGGAGCTGAGTAACTCGAGCTAAGAGGAGCTGAATAGCTCGAACTCAATGGAGCAGAATGACTAGAATAACTCGGAGCATAACTGCCTAAACCAACAGACGGCGAATGACTCACACTAAGAGACGAGGAGTGCAGGGGAGCTGAGTGCCCCACGTGTAATGCTGCATGACTTACAGGAGCAGACGCTATCACAGGCGAACTTAGAAGAGGAGCTGAGCTAAGACTCGAGTGAGAATGAAGAGGCGCAGAATAAGAGACGGAGGGAGAACTTAATAAGGGGGCAGAGGAGAGAGAACTGGCCAGTGGAGTATACGAGCTGAGGGCTGGCGCTGCATGATGAGAGTGTGAACTCAATAGTGGTGCAGAGTAACTGGAGCTCAATGGGGCAGACTGGATTGGGGCTGAGGAGTACGATGATAAGGGAGCCGAGTGCAGCGAGTTGTGTGAAGGTCCATGTGAGTGGTGCGCAGCCCCGTGCGAGCTAAGGCCGGAGAGGCCGCCGCCCCCGCTCAGCAGGCCGCCTGGCTCGCCGAAGATGCCGCGTTTCTCTCGGGAAGCGGCCGAGCTCGCCACCACTAGCGCTATGCATATCTGTGGGATACAAATTGTTTGAACTTATACCACATACTGCAGTGTGTTATAATATAAGGTATCTTTTATGTTTTAATGTAATATGATTTTGATTTATATAACTAGGTGAAAAATTTACAAAACAAGAGGCAGTCAAAATGCAGAGGCCAGTGTGTCGCCTGACCGCAAATCTATTATACCACAATCTTCGATGCTATGCTTTACTATAAATTATAATAGTGTGCTAATAACGGATTTATTTCGGAGTTGCCTCACTAATAAATCAAAATAATATTCATATTGGCCAAACGATATAAATAAATAATAAATGTAATGCAATCGATTAGATGTTGAATGCGATACGAATACGATACGATGTTGTTTATTCTGTAAATAAAATACTTTAAATAAGGTCAAAGACGTCGTAATGCTGAGACACGTGCGCGTAATTAAATTGTAAACATAAACAGAAGACGAGCTAGTTATTGAATACACTTGCATTTTCATTTTACTACTTGTGCTAGCATTATAAAGTTATACTGCACGCGCCATCTAGCAAGAAGCTATGCTAACTAATGCTAAAATACTAGCACAGTGTCTAAACATCGCGACTGGCTCATTGCTGAGAGTAAACATCGCGACTGGCTCATTGCTGAGAGTAAACATCGCCACTGGATCATTGCTGAGAGTGGCTACCGTATAGTATTTTATGTGAGCCTATGGTATAAATAACGAGCCCATGTAAAAACTCCAAGTCATCTTCTTGCTTGTATTATACTCAATTTTTTTGTTTTAAAACTATTTTGCCTTTACTCAACACTCTCCTACAATGACAGATACCTATTTTGTTTATTATACTAATATAATAAAGAGAAGACATTTTTGTCTGTTTGTACTGAAAGCTCTGAAGTTTTTGAACCGACTTTTAAAACTGTTGGGAAGCAACACTATTCCGAGTAACTTAGGCTACATTTTATACCGGCACGAGAAGAAATTTATCCGGGATGCGCATGAAACTGCGTTAAAACCGTTAATTGTTATACGCTAATAACATCAAAGAAAAGGTTTACTCACTATTAGTTTCATCGTCAGCATCTCCACACCACACTGTCAGCATTGACCGGACCTCCGGGCTCCAGCACCATAATATATACACATCATTAATTAATTCCACTGTTGCGCAAACTGCCCTCAGCCTCACCATGTGTCCCCTAAGGTCCGTGACGTAACAGATGTCATTATAACTAGACATATATCATTAGTTACTACTCATCAATATAGGCCTACTAATATGATAAACGAAAGTTTGTATGTATGGATGTATGTTTGTTCCTCTTCCACGCAGAAACTACAAGATGGATTTTGATCAAACTGGGCAGTAATGCAGCTTACATATCAGAACAATATATAGTGTATTTTTTATCCATGTGCAGGTGGTAGTTAACAGGGTATGCGGGTGGAACCGCGGGTGGAAGCTAGTAATGAACACATAAACATTTGAAGCTCTAGTTAATATGCGTGACCGTGGCTGTCTCATCAGATGCTCTTGGATCTATATTCATGTGTTAATTACTATTTAAAATATTCCTCATAACGATTTAATTCTAGATGAATACACTGCATAATATGGAGTATATTTTGGTATAACTGCGCAGTTGAATAAGTACAAAGATGTTAATACAATGATCAGTTGCATAACAAATGACTATTATTTAGTGCCTGTTGTCGCGCGTGTGCCGGGGATCGATTCCGTATGCAAGTGTGTCACTGAACTCATTGACTGTCTCCCTCGTCATAGAACTGGTCTCGGGTTATCTCACCAGGTATACCACCAGGTAACAAATGTTATGTTATGGTGCGTTATATGACTCACATAATAAAGTCAAAGGGCATGCCCTTAACACAATGAATTAAGGATTATATCATCCCAAACCGGTCTCCGTGCCCAAAACAAACTATCTAGTAAGTGGAAAATAGATATAAAAATGCAGTAAATATGAAAATTAAGTTTGAGTGTCACTCAATATTGAGTTCCAAGCATTATGTTATGTTCACTCCGTGTTGTTCACTTATTTATAAGAACAGTCAATGTTAGCGCCTGATGTTACCATTAATGCAATACACCAGTTGGTGTTTACGCTGTACGAGCACCATTTAACATGTAGGCGCTGCAATCTGAACAAGGCTACTTAGATCGTTTCAGAAATATACTACTGTTTTATACTAAAACAGATATTTAACTTAAATTATCTTTCAACTGTCTTCTTGTCGAAACGTTTTTTAATTCGACTTTGGAAACCTATTCACCTACCTAGTTTGACTTCAGTGGCACTTAAATTAAATTGTCAAGGATATGGTCGATTGAGGTATTTAAACTGGTATTATTTACTACGATATATTGTGTACTTCGTAATTAATAAGGTCAGCTTGAAGTTTGAAGTAAGTCAAGCTGTGTCGGACGCGGCGACGCTGCTCGAGCGTCGACGCGTCCTGCACAAATGTCAGCGCGACCTTACTCTTCTATTTACTTACAATCTAAATTCATTGTACTTACTTATAAGGGTCAAATATTATATGCAAGAGAATATAATACAAATCGTACATTGTAACACCTCCTTAAAACAATAACCTTTATTAACCTGAGTGAATCACGAAGTAAACAAATAAATTCTACTAGAAAAATCTGTTCTTTAAAAATGATAATTTATTAAAATCAAATTTAATGTTGTTATGGATTTACAAACGATTGCGGTACTTAATCTCCAGGCGCTTAGCTACGTGAGCTCTGCTACGAGCTACGAGAAGCTACGGAATTTTCGGGATGCACCTACGCCGCGGCACAGATTACTAGCCGCGGTCAGTGCGTAGCTAGCCGTCGGCTACGCCCTTAGTGTTCCACCCGCGTTTCGAGATTACCCTTCTGGCGCGAGGATGCCTATGCCCTTAGATTCTCCTTTTGACTATCTATGTACTCAATTACATTTAAATCGATTAAGCAGTTACGGCGTGAAGGCGCGACAGATAGGCAGAATCAATTTCGCTTTTATAATTTAGTAAAGATTGTATTATATAGTACTTACTAACTTTTGTAAGCTTTGAGTACTGCTTACAAAACAAAACAAAGATTTAAACCACGAAATTACCATTATTCAGCTCGATTTTTCTTAGTCGTGAGCTCAATGAACATTTTTATTTAATCGGGATTAAAGGACAATGCCAGGGTGTGGGCTCAAAGTTTGCCCAGCAGTGGGAGTAGTTTCAGCTGGTTCCATAGTGCACTCTGAACACGAAATCCAAATATTTTTGAAATCGGTCCCAGAGGTCCCGAGAAAAACCGGTTCAAATGTTCTCCATAGATAGTCACTTAACAAAGCCTGAGCCATTTGCCCAGTAGTGGGAATGGTTAGAATAGGTTCTTTACTTCACTGTTATCACGAAATCCAAATATTTTGGAAATCGGTCCCAGAAGTCCCGAGAAAAACTGGTTCTAATGTCAAACTTGAACAGTCAATTAATAAAGCCCAAGCCATTTGCCCAGTAGTGGGAATTATTAAAATAGGTTCCATAGTGCACTCTGAACACGAAATCCAAATATTTTTGAAGTCGGTCCCAGAGGTCCCGAGAAAAACCGGTTCAAATGTTCTCCATAGATAGTCACTTAACAAAGCCCAAGCCATTTGCCCAGTAGTGGGAATTATTAAAATAGGTTCCATAGTGCACTCTGAACACGAAATCCAAATATTTTTGAAGTCGGTCCCAGAGGTCCCGAGAAAAACCGGTTCAAATGTTCTCCATAGATAGTCACTTAACAAAGCCTGAGCCATTTGCCCAGTAGTGAAAGTGGTCGAAATAGGTTCTTTGCTGCACTGTTAACACGAAATCCAAATATTTTGGAAATCGGTCCCAGAGGTCCCGAGAAAAACCGGTTCAAATGTTAAACTTGAACAGTCACTTTATAAAGCCCAAGCCATTTGCCCAGTAGTGGGAATGGTTAGAATAGGTTCTTTACTTCACTGTTGTCACGAAATCCAAATATTTTGGAAATCGGTCCCAGAGGTCCCGAGAAAAACCGGTTCAAATGTTAAACTTGAACAGTTACTTTATAAAGCCCAAGCCATTTGCCCAGTAGTGGGAATGGTTAGAATAGGTTCTTTACTTCACTCTTAAGACGGAATCCAAATATTTTTGAAATCGGTCCCAGAGGTTCCGAGAAAACCCGGTTCTAATGTCCAACTTGAACAGTCAGTTTATGAAGCCCAAGCCATTTGCCCAGTAGTGGGAATGGTTAAAATAGGTTTTTTACTTCACTCTTAAGACGGAATCCAAATATTTTTGAAATCGGTCCCAGAGGTCCCGAGAAAAACCAGTTCTAATGTTAGCCAGCCATTGTTAGCAAGCCATTTTAAGCAGCCACAAACCTAACAACCTCTTTTCTTGAAATAACATTCAGATAGATAGTGGTTTTACTGTTAACAGGATAAAAAAAAAAACAGAAATAGACGTTTAAAGGTAATTGTTGTTTCTCTTGCTTTTCAGTCTCTATCTACCTCAATCAGTCCTAAGTTCGAGTAGCGTCATGCAAATCCTTAATTGGAAAAATCTTATCAAGACGAATAAAATAAGCTCAAACACGAGGTAGTAAATAGATACCGTTGAGGAGTTCCCTCGTCTCACTGTCGTCTCCATCGTCAGGTCAGGTCTTAACCTCCACAGTTTTGTGGTGTCGGAGACATATACCCGAATGACAAGTTTTTATTCGATATGTGCTTACAATTTCCGAGAGTTCCATAATGTTTTAAGGTTTCTATCACCAGACCCTGGACCCTGGAACTATTTGGAAAGTAAATCCTTTTAAACAATAAAATGATTGTTTAAATCGGTTGGTAAACGACGGAGTTATGCACGTACTTACGTAAAAAGAATACAAACGAACTGAGAAACTCCTCCATTTTTTGAAGTCGGTAAAAAAAAATCTCGTTCAATACCTCGTATTTGTCGATTAATATTATAATGCATTTCAATTAAGGTAATAAAAGTGGAATAGTTAAGAGTTCGTAAGCATATTTTTCGTAGTATTGAATAAGAGTCAAACCAGTTTTTCTCAGCACTCCTGGGATAGATTTCGAAATATTTCGGTCTGGGACCTATTATAAGCCTATGGAACATAATACACTATGCAGTTACTGTGGGCAACACTTGAGCCCAACTTCCATACAAAGAATAGCATTGTCCTTTATAGCCCGATTAACCCAGTTCGCCATAGCAAACACAACACCAATAAACGAGGGTTTAATCGATTGACCCGACTTGTCCCCATCTCGTCAAATAGCCCCATTAATTATTCGCGGTTTGCTTTTTAATATTATTTCTCTTGGATACCATAAAGGTACGTTTTAAGTTGTTGCTCGCACAGGAGTATCTATGACAGCCATTCTACATCAAATAAGGAAGCAGTTGTCGGCTTATATGTGGGGTATTGAGGTAATGTCGCAACTCGACGCGACTTTTTGTCGCAGTCGGCGGAGCTTTGTGTGCGGCGTGCCCATTCCGAGTGCCGAGTGACGTCACAACACATGACCTGCGATTATCATTGTAACACCGTGGAGTTTTTGTCAACGAATATGTAATTATAATTATTCGGCATGCAGGCGTTTATTGAATTATTCGTTGCGACACGGTTAAATGTCTGCATTTTTAAACATTGCTGTTAAACAATTATACAATTAAGTGACATTTACGGTAATTGAACTATTCCTGAGGGAATTTGTATTAGTATGGAAAAGGTCTTCTATAAAATTTAATTTGTTCTTTTTAATAATAAATTGTAATTTTAAAAATTGTTTATGGGTTATGAGTTGGTCAATATAAAGTTGGCAAGTTCACCTCCCCATTTATTGGCACATACCTATGTACTTTTAAATCAAACTACAAAGACAGCTGTATACGTTATACGTTAGTGTCAATTACTACACATTCGCGGTTTTCCCTTAAACAGTAGTATTTACTGAGTAACCGACAAATGTAGGTGAATTATGAAATGGCATAAGTTGACCGTACGACGTACTCACCACGCCTTGCACTATCTAGTATGTACTATGCACTATCTAGTATATCTTGTTGCGCGGGAACTAGATCTGTGTGCATACCTATAGAATGTGGAGTTTACAGACACTATATAAAATATATAAAACACTATACATATATAATGTTTTCCCACAGTTTCAACGTATGCAGAGTTTTAAATAAATGTTCTTCCTGTATAAAATACATATTTCCTCTAGAAGGAAGACTTCCTTTAAAAGTTTATCCAAGAAAATTATCCATTAGTTCAGTGGTTTGGAGCCAGAAGAGAAAGCTGAATAGACAAACTGAATTATGCATCTGTTATCTCAGCAAAACTAGAATTATATAACCCTTGCCTTTATAGACTGAAAGTTTTCAATTTTATTTGATACATTTTCATGTACATATCAAATGACAACTTTATATACTAACTAATGAAAACTTTAATACATTTGATACATTTTCATTATTTTCATTATCAAGTAAATAACATTAAATAAGAAAGCTCGACTGATTAGTTGAAATCAAAGATTATTTTGAATGACCACTGATAAGTTAAATAAACGTTAAGTAAGCCAGTATCAATAAAATTACAGATAAATATCCTTATTTCCCAACAGCAAGTTACTTTAACTAGGTAAATGACCCTACTTCATTCACTGTTGGCAATTAATTCATTTCTACTCAGATTCAACCGAAGTTGATTCAACCGCATGTATCGCAACTTCCGGTCGGCGCCGGCGCAGCTTCCGGTTGCGCCATCTAGCGGCACGTACAAACATCAATCAGTTATCCGCTGGGATGTATTTAATTTGATGCGATTGAGGATATCGCACTCCGGTTTATGAGTCAACAACTGCTGCTGTCCTTATGAGTAGTAAGCAAAGGGTTCAAGAAAACATTACCCTTTTTTGGCAGTCGGCTAAAAAGCGCAGTGACGCAGTTTGGTAATGAGGCGTTAGGGCGGTTTCGAAATGTCACTTGATATTAGAGGTAGTTGCAAAATGTGCGGTAATTAGAGATCAACGTATTAAATTATCGTATTTTAGAGAAATACAAGGATGTATTAGGCGCTCAATAATACCAAAGGTATTGGTTACAATTTGACGCCGATTTTCGTTAAACCTCCTACGAGTTTTTATAGCAGAAATGGTCTTCATGAGCAGAACAGACAAATTATTCCGATATATAGCTATTTAAACCCTTCGGGTTGTAATGAATAAAACCAATTTAAATGAAAAATAAAAAATATTTATTAATTAAAAATTTTGCGTCGAATCAACCTTCAAGTAAACTAATTTGGCACTAAACAAACACATTCACAGACAGGACTTATATTACGTTAGCTGTGGGCTCAATGCCAGCCATGGCCCAGCCCCAGCAGCGGAGCTCCATAGTGACCGCCGAGGAGGGGGGCAGAGTAGCCATGTGACACGATGGGGGCGGACGCGATGACCCCGTGGCCGAGCCCCAAGCCGCCGTAGCCGTGGTCGAGGCCGCCGTAGCCGCCGAAGCCGTAGCCGTGGCTGATGATGGGCGCGCTGTGGCTGATGATCGGCGCGCTGTGGCTGATGAGCGGCGCGCTGTGCGAGTACAGGCCGAGCCCGTGCCCGCCGTAGTACCCGTGGCCGAGGCCGCCGCCGAGCCCGTAGCCGAGGCCTAGCAAGCCTCGCTTCTCGTTCTTCTTCTCCTCGGCGCCCGATGCCAGGGCCACCACCAGGAGGACGACGCACAGCTAGAAAGAGGAACATTATATGGAAATTGCTTGTGTGTGTTCGTTACGGTAAAACGATGGATGCTATTTGGAATATCTATCGGTGTGGGTATTGGGTTGCCCGGATAACTGTGTTGAGGAGGTCAGATAAGCAGTCGCTCCTTGTAAAACATTGGTACTCAGCTGCACCCGGTTAGACTGGAAGCCGACCTCAAAATAATTGGGAAAAGGCTCGGGAGATGATGATGGTGATCGGTAGTTGGGAAGACTTTTACAAGCAGCCTTTAGTACGCAAAGTGTTTTCTTATGTCTCCTTACCTAAACAGCTATAGCACCCTATTTTTCACCATGTGACATTTGGCAACAGCAGTGCAATCTCATCAATCGTGTGAACTGCACTTCGGTATCTCCGATCGTGTGCATCAGGCAGACATTAGCATAGAATCGTGACAATGTGCCGTGCGCAGGCGCCGCGTCTCAGGTTCGATCCCGCGGCAATCGCTTGGTCAACCCTACTCATTATACCTTAGATAACTGAATACATTGCAGCTTGGGAAATCTATGAACTTTTTGCTGAGCTGAGGAAACTTTTACAATTAAGCTGAACTAAATTAAATTCGCTTTACGGGTTAACAAAATTAAGATATGATGTAATATAATGCAATGATGATGGTAGTATGTCAATCGATTATAGAAATGTCATTAGGTGCGATAATGATTTCGCTTAGATTAATAAATTAATCTATGTTGTGTAGTAATTTGTGCTCGTTACCCCTGGATATAGTTTACAACATACTGTAAAAAAATATCAAGTGCTGCACTTAATATCAACTCGTCCCATGTATTGTTTGAAATAAATTGACATAAGGTACAGGACAACCCTTTAACCATAGCAATTTTTTTCCAAAGAAATTGTTATTTCTGTCTTTTTCAGCTTGAAGGGCTATGGGATTAAGTACAGATAAGAATGTTAGTCGATAAGAAGGTCGAATCTTGAGTTATACACAAACCATTTTAACTTCAAATTAATTACACTATAGTTCGGCCATTCAGAGAATGCGTTCCTGACACGTCGCGATTGAACTGACGACGTAACTTTGCAATGGCGTTGCAGTTACGATAAAAATATTTTTGCTGGTTGTTTACCGTTTTAACAATTGAGGAGCATTAAAACAACATTATTATATCAATAATCAATGAATGTAGTTACGTCGTCAGTTCAATCGCGACGTGTCAGGAACGCATTCTCTGAATGGCCGAACTATACCTACTTACAATCTAAGCTCTGTTTATAAATAAAAGGTAAACAAAAATGCAACTTACAGCAGCCTTCATGTTAGCAATGTGTTGGTTGGACAAGCACTAGTCCTGCGGCGGCGTCTGCGCACCTTATAACTCCTGGCGGCCCGCGTACCACGCGAGTGTACCTGTACACTGACCCGTGTAGACCCTGTACCATGGTATTCGGCCACCGGGTAGTACTGCAGGGGTGGTAAACCTTTATAGGTGAATATTTAAACAAAAAGGTACTGGTCAGAAAATATTTACAGCTGCATAAAACAAATAAGAAACTATTTAATTTTATGAAAATTTAAGTTCTACGTGGATTCAATCACTTAAAGATGGATAGATGGTCATTAAAGGAAATTATAACTTATATTGAAAAGAAAACCGTGCGCAATTTGTACTGCTGCATGCCACCAATATTCGCCAGCGGTTGTCAGCCCCTGCAGTTCGGGGTACCACAGCCTCCCAACTTGTATTATTATCATTTTTGATTACCACTCGCCGGTGTGCAACGTGGCGTTTCCTTTAATGTATGATTATTTTATCATTTTGTCGCGCAGGATGACGACTTATAATCAAGGCTGTGGTGGTGACTGTAAGGACATTGTAAATAGTAATTAGGTGGTAATTATTTAAGATTTAATTTATAATTCCTCCTAAGTAAGAACACATTCTCGACAATTCACTTAGGGATTGATGCTGATCTAATTTCTAACTTCATATACTAAGTCTGCTTAGATAGGTGCCTTACACAATAGCTATCGAAAAAATAATGTAGGTAGAGATTGCTTCAACAATCGTAAAGAAAATGAAGTTCAATTAAATCCTTACTAATCAAATTAGCACGAGTTGCAGTAAAGCTGTAGGTTGATTAAGATTATGCCATCAGCCCCATTTTGGCTACCATTGCTACAGAATGCCGTTAATTGATAATCTACTTGATTTACAAAAGCGTTTGTTTTTCTCGGTGACTCCCACATTCATGTGCGTTGTTTGAAGTTCAACCCTCTTTCACCAATAGATCAAGTCATTGATATTATCCCTATACTCCATTATATTTATGCGTTAGATACCACTATTTTTATAAAACTACTTGTAATTAACAAATAATTCCAGCAAAAACTTTGTCAAAACAAACTCTGACATACGACTTTTCTAACTTTTTAAGGCTTTTACGCGTGTTTTTCCAATAGTTAGCAGCACCATTTAAGCCCTAAAGGTAGTGCATTACCGACTGATCTGCCTAAATAGTTTCTTACTCACATTACATTAGTGCGCTTACTTCCGCAGCGTGATTGGGTAACTGATATCCTTACCTTATTGAAAACCTTTGCTCATTTACGTTAGAATTAAATCATAGTATACAACAAAAACTTAGCGTTTGGCCTTTCAACCGTCAACAATTGTAATACGCTCATAATGGTAAGTTAGGACTAGGGCACACACACTTTGTTAAACAGGTCGTTAAAAGTATAAATTAATTTACATGTAACATCGCACATTCGTATCCCCTAATACCTAAACCTTTAAAATTAATTTATGTAACAGTTTCATTACCAAAAATTACTTAGTCTTAAATGCTTTACAGTGCATTCCGCCGCGACCATAGCGACGAAATACCGACGAAATACCGACATACTACAACTTACAAAATACGGACACAATATACACCTAACTTTAGGAGAGGGTTTTCCTAATGAAGGTGAGCCACTACTAAGGGGCTTTTGTGGTGTGTGTTGTGTCCAAGCCCTTACCCCGTGCATAGGTTCAGCTTGTCCCACAGCGAGCACAATGCGTCAGTCGTGAGACCACGCCATTGTCTAGAGCGCCTTATTGATTGGCCAACCTCACTGCTGATACCCAATCAATGAATCCAAACTAATTCTATTGTAATACTTCATAATCCGACTTTTTATTGCCTGGTATTGTAAATTGTAAGGTGTTTAGATATGTTTTGCTGCACTACCTATACCTTTGTACCTATATTATAAGTTGGTAGTCGCATGTTAGATGTTATCTTCCTAATGTAAATGTGTTGAATTACTAGAGAAGCAGGTTTTCCAGCCGTCACATTTTATGATCGATGTCGAGAACAGTGTATCCTATGTATATAATGTGTAACCTATACATATGTTTACTTTATAAGTTAACTTACCCTTACCATTCATAAATCTAGGTCAATTTTCTCACTACATGTTTGCGCACTTGCCGCTCGTTCTCATCATAATAGTTTAGCGCCTGACAACAATCTAGCTACAAATCGTCTTCATACGAGTTGCTATTTCATTTGCTTCTAAAGCTAATATGAGCAGTATGTCCGGAATGTATATTTTCCTTCGTATGAGTCAAAAGTACTGCACATAGAATGTTTAGTAATAAACAGTCGTATATGGCGCGTATGGTTACCACACGCCGGTCGTAATGTTCACGCCGGGGAGAGGGGGACATTGAGCTCAAGTTATTTGTTAGGGCATATTGCTGTGCAATTGGTTCTCATAACGTTCCATTAATGCATGCTTCTTTTCACTGAACGTACTAAGTAAGTAAGACTAGAGCATGGTAACACTAGTGTATGGCTGGAAGGCATAACCAACCAACAAAACTCCGAACTACTACATACTCTGAAAATAGGTAGTGCCCATGTAAAACCCATGTAAAATTTAAATATGTATTATTCATCTACATAATTAAATATTTGGCATTAGTAACTGTCCAGACATATAGCGACTTGTCACTTTGCAGACAAGCGCAGCCACCTGAACATCCCTAGACAAACAATCTATTATTTTCTGCTGACAATATCATAACATCTGAATGAGTAATATACGCCCAGACGACATATAGATAATTGCGTGTATCAGCCTTGTGTTTAATAACACGTGTTGTCTCACACCTTTCTAATGCGCATCCTGGCAGGATATGAGCCTGCGCCCGCGCCGATGACGTCACCAGCCATGAGGGTACGTCTATTGGCTATGGCTATGTTTCAGGTGTTTGGGTCGTGTTAATGGTGTGCTCACGACTTGAATTCGTCAGTGTATGTCCGTGTCTAAAAGTCGTTTATTTGACTACGGATTATGTAAGTACGTATATCATATAGGAGCAGTGTGCAGTGCCGAAAATAAGGTTCTGCTAGTTTTACTCAAGTTCTCAGCGCAGATGTTTTGGGGCTGAGTGACTAATGGCATAGAACACGTACTAGCCTTGTAAAAAAGGAAGCTTAACTATCCCAATGAATTTTGATCACATTATTCCTATATTTGTGTATACTTATAGCGAAATCAAATTGTATGGCAACCTGTAATGTCCATAAACTGACGTATAATTGTTTTCAATTACAGCTATACACCTGCTTACGAACTACAATTTCATAGATACCTACTCCTATAATCTTGATCTACTTACTTAATTGCATATGCAAAACCTTACATTAAATAATATGCTATCGAAAGCCAAATAATATTTAAAATCTAAAGTGGGTAAATAACCCAATCATATTTAAATGCAGGCTGTTGGCCGGAGCACGCGCGTACCTAGGTCGTACTTAACACTACTTGGGCCTACGTAGGTAGTACTTGGTACATAGTAGGGCTACACGTGTGGCCCACATTGACAGCTAACTACCACATGTCCGGCGCGTTGCCTAATAGCGGCTCGGTATCCCGCAGCTGTAGCACTAAGATTTATTTACCGGCAACTGAAATATTACGTACTTAGTTACGTTACCAGTGTTTTATTAATAAATACCTGTTACAGAGTTCATTGAAATCAATCAAACGTATGAAGCAAGGTGGACGATTGGACATTGCGCCTGCTCAATGGTTTATTTATTACTAGCTTCTACCCGCGACTTCGTACGCGGATCCTGTCCCTTATGCCAGCGACTACGGGGTCAGCAAAATCAAAGATCTGAATAGTCTGATATTGAATTTTAAGGGCCCGTTGACTTGAAAACAATGGAATACGCATAACCATTAGAAACGTTCCATATATTTAATTTTTGGACTTTAACGGCAAAAGGACAGCAGACTAAACAAAACGCTGAGAACTGAACCGCAATAGACGTGACCATAGGGATAAAAGTAGTGATTCTAATTAGTCCGCATTTAAGTTGTGTGTGGCAAAAATATTACACGTATTATTACGTAAAAAAAGATTAAATAGATGACAAAGTCGTGGTGACTTAGTGGAAGTCGTGGTGGTTTAGTGGGTAGAGAACCAATCTCTCAAGTATGAACGTGCGTCTTTGATTCCAGGTCTTGCAAGTGCCTGCCAATGCTTTTCTAAGTTCGTATGTACTTTCTACGTATATTTTGGATACCAATGACCGTTATTTGGAGGGGATTTTAAACTGTAGGTTCCGGCTGTCATTGAACATTCTTGGCAGTCGTTATGGGTAGTCAGAAGCCAGTAAGTCTTACCAAGGGGTGTTGGGTTGAGCGGTTAACCGGGTTGTGGAGGTCAGATAGGCAGTCGCTCCTTGTAAAACACTGGTACTCAGTTGCATCGTGACTGGAAGTCGACCCTAACATAATTGGGACAAAGGCTCTTAAGATAATAACGACAATAATAATGAGATATAGGCACCGCAGGACAGCTGAGGCTGATGACGGGGAGTAGCGACCCCGCGGGGCTATATATACTGAGTTCTCCAGGGAGAGTATACTGTCCCCCATCTCCGGCCGGTCGGAGTGAACCATGACGAGGGTAGGTCTCACGCGTATGGCTTGGCTTGGCCGTCCAGAGTGGAGTCGCTAGAGCAGGATTAGTAGCCCTGCTCGGAGGGTAGGTGCCTCATGGTAAGCACAGGGAGCGCGTAATCTGCGCTTAAAGTCCGCCGAGGTATCCTCACCCTTCAGCCGCTCATGTCCCTGTTGCCCTCTTGTTGCAATTCAGTGACTGGTTCCCGGGGGCCCAGTAAGTGAGGTGGCCTGTAATTTTTACATGTACCTAATACATTGTCATCCACTAACATCCCATCACAATAGCCCAAGTAGTTTTCCTCCATAGTTAGCAATAGTTTAGCACAGAACCGGGGATTGTCTTTTTTTTAACGACGTCCACCAGGGATTGTCCTTGGGTTCATTTCTATAGTGTATAAAGAGATAATCGTCGGTTTTGTGTCACCATTTCATTAAAGTTGTCTCAAAAAGGCTTCAGCGTGTTGGCTTCGGCCCCACGTTTGCCTCCCAAAAATTCGGAACTCTGTAGTCCCGAGGTCTGGAAGAGACATACAAAAATAATAATGAGATATAACGCAACAAAGTCGGAGAGTGGGGGCTCGTGACGCCACGTCTAGGTATGTAAAATTTGTACTAAGCAGTGACTTAACACGAAATTCAAGCGTTGTTGTATCTTCGTTATTATTTGTTTGTGAGAGAGAGAAAAGAAAAATACATGTCCATTATTTTAGGGTTATCTAAAAGACGGACTAATTTGTTTTTTTGATTCACCATACCTATTTCATAACATTCATTTCTATTCATTTCAAGTGTAGTATTGCTCTTGAAGTTCCACATCAGGTGTTCCAGATCTTCGATGTTTATACGTCAATAGAGAGTGCTTATCAGATAGAACCACTTTTGCTAAAACGTCATATCTTCATATGCTATAGTCTAGCTGAGCTCCTGGAGTTCCACATCAGGTGTTTTACATCTTCAATTTTTATAAGTCAACAGAGAGTGCTTATCAGATTGAACAACTTTTGCTAAAACGTCATACCTCTATATGCTATAGTTTAGCTGGGCCGATGGAGTTCCACATCAGGTGTTTTAGATCTTCAATTTGTATAAGTCAATAGAAAGTGCTTCTTATCAAATTGAACAACTTTTGCTAAAACGTCATACCTGTATATGGTACAGAGAAGCTGGGCTCTTGGGGTTCCACATCAGGTGTTCCAGATCTTAAAATTTATTATCTCAGCTGAAAATGCTCAACACATGAAACAATTTTTGCCATGGCACCATTTTTGTATCTCTTATAGTTTTGTTGGTCTGTTGGAGTTCTGCATCAGGTCTTCAAGTTTCGAAGATAAATTATAGCCTATATGTTGACCAGGCTTAATACTGATACAACCAAGAAAAAATCATTGAAATCCGTTCAGTAGTTCGGAAGATTAGCGTGTACAAACAAACAGACATACAGACATACAGACATACAGACAAAATTTTTTTTTTGGATTTATGCTCCATTACTGTTTCTAAACCCCACCCAATTGTTATTTTTTTAATATATTCAATGTACAGACACAGTTTTTTTACAGATTTTTTATATGTATATAGATAATTGCGTGCGTCATGCTTCCCCCTTCGAGCGTCCATGTCAAATAAAACAACTGTTCAACGTTACAAAATATTTTATTTATAAAAAAATAAATAAATCTCTCTTACAACTATGTTAATAACTTAAACTATTTACTATTATTAGGCAATTCGTGAACATAAACTTTATCTACACAATATACACAGCGGTGGACGCGAGTGGCGCTATCTAGCGACAGATCTACTTAACTACTGACTCGCAACTGTTGGTTCGTATCTATCTTGTAATGTTTAAAATATCTTATTAATCTAACATTATAATATTACAGCCCGTATTTGCTTTTTAAACTCATTGCTACATGTTAACACTGCGAGATTACGATCAGTAATCGAATTTCGGTGTCGGTTTTGTACTACGTTAGTTTGGTAACAAGGTTGTAAGGTAAATCGAAGCTATCTTGAGGTTGCTAGACAGAGTGTCAGTCAGTTGCAGTGTCGCCGCTCGTCGAGGTAACTGATAAATGCGGTTCGCACACGCGGCGAGGCTATCGGAAGTGTTCGAGCGGCCTGTCCAGCGGCGGCTGCAGCTTCAGCGGGATGTGGTTGTGGAACTCTTGCTCCTCCTCGCCCTCCGCGCTGCTGCGCCCCTCCGCGCCCTGCGGCACTCCGTACTCCCCAGCAGGCTGCTGCTGGTTAAAATCCTGGCCGAAGTTCTGACCTGCCTGGCTAAAATCTTGGCCGAAATTCTGTCCTGGTTGACTGTACTCGTAACCTTGCTGACCGAAATTTTGCCCGTTCTGGTTGTAATCCTGACCAGACTGACCAAAGTTTTGACCTTGCTGTCCGTTCTGGCCGAAAACGTCTTGCGGGTATTGTGGAACTCCATAGTTCTGTCCCGGCTGATGTTGTTGCTGGTTGTTTATGTGTTGCTCGTACTGCGCCTGATCCAGTTGCTGTTGGATGTGATGCTCCAACTGAGCCTGAAAGTCGTGGTATTGTTGATCTCCGGTATGCTGCTCATAAACCTGTGTACCTTGCGTTTGCGTATACTGATGGTGGCCATCTTGCCCGAATTGTCCTTCATTACCAAAATGTTGCTGTTGTCCGTCTTGACCGAAGTGACCCTGGGCATATTGACCGTCTTGTCCGAAATGGGTCCCTGGGGCAAATTGTCCGTCCTGATTAAAGTGGCCTCCTTGTTGTCCTAGATCATGTGGTTGTGCCTGTACAGGGTGCCAGCCATCTTGGTCTAGTGTAGGTTGAGTGGGCTGCAAATGTACGGTTGGTTGAGTAGGCAGGAGACCAGGCTGAGCTGCCTGCAGAACGCCGGGTTGAGCAGTGTGCAAGTGGACTTCTGGCTGAGCTTGATGCAGATGTACCTCCGGCTGACCCTGGTGAAGATGTACCTCTGGCTGACCCTGGTGAAGATGTACCTCTGGCTGACCCTGGTGGAGATGTACTTCTGGCTGTGTTGGGTGTAGGTGGTACTCCGGTTGGGTTGGTTGAAGATGAACCTCTGGCTGAGCCGAATGCAAGTGGACTTCTGGTTGGCCGGGATGCAAGTGAACATCAGGTGACAAATGCACACCCGGTTGTACTGGTTGCAGATGAAGAGTTGGCTGTGTAGGCTGTAGATGCACAGCGTGTTGCGGAACAGGTGCTTGTAGGAACGTTGGCTCTACATGAGCACCCGGCTGCTCGAGCACTACGCCTTCTTGACCTGCTGGTGGAGCCAGATGGAAGTGTTGTCCCTGAGGACGCTCGTATATTACCTGATTGACTGCTGGGGGACCCAGTGGGAAAATAGGGCTTTGATAATTAAGCAATGGATATCTTGGGTATGTCGCGAAGAATGAAGTCTGCACTGCATTACCTGGTCTCAAAACATAAGGGAATTGATGAGCGTAAGGCAGGAGTGGAGTATATTCTGGGTGCGTGGGGAGGGGAGCTGCAGGCGCTGCAGGCCGAAGGTGAGCATGCGCCTGAGGGAACAGATGAGTGTGAGCTAAAGCTGCTGCTGAGAATAAGGGTGGCCCAGGTATAGGTTGAGGTATCGGCGCAGGTATCGGTGCTGATTGGATGAGAACTGGTGGAGAAGGTGCCGGCACGGGGTGGGCCACTGTTGCTGTAGGCTCATGTACAGGTATCACGGGAGTAGCAGGTACAGGCGCTGGCACCACAGGGATCACTGGCTTAGGAGAAACGTGATGGTGATGATGATGGAAGTGATGGTCTGGTTTCGGCAATAAAACGGTTTTCGTATGATGCGGAAACTTGAGACCGTAATGAGGATGAGGCACTGGAACTTTATGTCCTACTGGCACAGGGTAACGCGTGGTCAGGGGGTGAGCGAGAGGCACTTTCACAGCGGTCACCGCTGCTGCGGGAGGGTACGACACGACGACCGGTTTGACGACGGAGTGCGTAACGACGGGGATGTCGTATCCTAGCTTGTAGGGTGGCACTGCCGATAGCACTCCTCGTTTGTGCGGCTTGCCCTTCGCAAGCCGACCAATCAGCTTCGCCTTGGCAGCCTTCAGATGCGCGACATCTCCGGCCGACAAACACACGCACGCGCACAACACCAACGCGATCTGAAACACACCACGCACCATGTTAATTATTCCGCACTGAGATAACACGATCACTGTCACTGTCACCAGATTCACTTTTGTTCCCAAACTGGATACTTACGATTGTAAGTCTCATATCGATGCGGTCGCCCGGTCGGCGCGACATCCACTCAGAAACCGATTGACATCGGACTCTTCCACCCATACTTATAACTTAAAACATATCGAATTAGTATGTAGCCAGCGTGCAGGTTTCACTAGCCGGCCGGACGTGCCAGCTGCGAACTTCGTCCTTACGCGATAATGCTTTCGACCGTTCCTAAACGAATGCACCTAAAATTCTTCTTCCGATTCAGCGTTACGCGACGTTCAATTCTACGGCTTGTACTTAGAGTAGAAACCGGAATACACTGAATTTGTTTTAGGTAGCACGTCGGTGACTGCCGTCATTCCTGTGTAACAAGTGTGCGCACGCGCATACCAATTGATCAAGAAACGTAATAGGGAGAAAATTGTACCAGCGGCTCCAGGGACGAATCAGTTCTCACTTGCACGATATTTTTAAGTCATAGAGTCCACGCATGGGACGACTATGCGAAGTAGCGCGAGTTCGATACTACTGTTAATTCAGCAACTGCTTGTTTGTTTACATTTTCTGTAAACAGTAAACAATGTGCACAATACCTCATTCAATATACAATGATAAATATTGTCTGTTATGAAAGTTAGTACTGGAAGTATTATTGTGTAGATTGTAGATAGTTTTACTTTGACGTCGAGACCTTGCTGGGAAACGGTCGAAGATCAGTCTTATGGATGTGAGAATGGCTCACGCTTAGCTTAATTTTGTCCTGTTAATGATGCCTTGACTCCGTCCCTGGTGCGCAGGACATTGATATGCGGGCACACGCCCAGCGGTTACCAAATGTACCGCGATCACTTTCCTTGGCTCTCACCGCGCCGCGCCGCGCCGCCCGCCGCGAGTTCGCATCACTTGCCATAGCCGCCCGGTATCAAACCTTATGCTTACGTAACTTTATGCTGGCCTACCCACAAGATAAATAACAGCAGAAGTCCCTTTATGGTAAATACAGATAGATATACCACTGAATATTGAGGTATGAGTAATAGATTTATTGTACATAACATCGTGCACCTATAGTGATTTGTTCTTTGGTGAAATCCTGACCGTAAGTACTATTAGAGTGTGCGAACTAGCAAGCATTACCAAAACAAATAGGTACTTACATATAATTATATACATACAGCATACTACTATCTCTACAATTTATTTGGTACTAGCTTTCCGCCCGCGGCTTCGCCCGCGTGGAATATAACAAATTGTACGTCATCCCTCGGGAATTCCTCATTTTCGAGGATCCATTATCGTATCATTTAGCTTCTAAATTTATATGTTCATATTCGTTTGCAATATATAAGTAGATGTAAAAAAAAAACAGTTTAGACGATTAAACAAATTGTACATCATCCCTCGGGAATTCCTCATTTTCGGGGATTCATTATCGTATCATTTAGCTTCTAAATGTATATGTTTATATTCGTTTGCATGTTTATATTACCTTGTTTTAAACGACACACAGCGCCATCTACAATCCATCCATCAAGCAAACAATATTTTTGTTTTCCCTCGGGAATATCTATTTTTTCGGGATAAAAAGTACCCTATTATTTAATCCGGACTTCTAACTTTACGTCTGCAAAATTTCAAAGCAATCGGTTCAGTAGTTACGGCGTGAAAGCGGAACAAACAAACAAACAAACAAACTAACTTTCCGATTTATAATATTAGTAAGGATTTTGTACTTTGAATTTACTCAAGTACTTTCTGATAATGTAGACCTTCTGCAAAAAATGTGGGTTTGTCTACTCCAGACGATCCAACTACCGACTTCTGTCGAATAGAGATGTCAAACACGTAGCAAAAGTGGTTTTACCTACTCAGTTCGAATAAGAAGCCGATGTAGGTATTAAATGGAATTTTAATTCCACGTTAGGTAATAAGTAGGTAACTGCTTTTCATTTCTCGACCTACGCAATTTGGGTTAGGTTCACAAGTCTGTGGCACTTTGCCATGTATTGCACTATCTTTGTTCTGCTTTATAGACAGAGGTAAACCGACAATTTATTGTTTTGTGTTGAGATGGTGTCGGACGGAAGCTAGGAATTGATAGTCCGACACCATCTCAACACAAAACAATAAATTGTCTATAAAGCAGAACAAAGATAAATTAATCTTGGCAGAATGAATGAAATGTTCAGGCTCACTCTTGTAATAAAAAAGTTATACTGACACTGGCTTGACGTTAGTGCGGTCCAGATCTACAATGTTAGTCTTTTTCAAGCATAGCTTTGAAGCTATCCTGCTTGCTCTTATAGAAAAGTGATATATATCTTTTTCACTTGTTGCGTTGTTGTTGTATATAATAACAAACTAACAATCAGTCAATCAGTCAAAAAAGCTCAATCGAACTTTAGCTAAAGCGTTAATATACATAAAATAAGGTATTCAAAGAATTCTCTACGTAATTACGGTTTAAGAAATCAAATAGTACTTAGTATTACATAATGGAGAAGTTTAGTGACGATACTATGTGCAGAATTTGTTTTAAAAAACAAGATTCAGTATTTTCATTATTTCGCAAACGAAAAGGCATTTCTCCGTTCGAGAAACTGATAAAAATTGGTATGAAAGCTGCTACAAACGATACCGGTCCTACCTGCATCTGTTGTGATTGTCTGACAGAGTTAGAAACTACTGTTAACTTCTTGGAAAAATGTCAGAAGTCTAACCAGGTACTGGCAGAGTATTTAAACGTCAATGTGGACAAAGTAGAAGAGAATAAGGTTGATAACTTTGAGAACAGAGAGGGAGAGGTCACAGTAGAGTATGTGGAGTCTAGTCTAGCTGGTGGTGACGAGCTGCATGGTGTTGAGGTGTCAGGGCCTGAGGAGCCGCGCTGCGAGGAGTGCGGCTCCCGCAGGCGCTGCCGGCACTGGGCGCCGCCGGCGACACACACATGCCCTCAGTGTCAGAAGGTGTTCACTAGGAAGTTTAACTTCAAGCTACATCTGTGAGTATGTGCAGAATAATGTAGACTAGTTTCTGAGTAATTTTGGCTGCTGAACTATTATCAAATATTAGTCTAATCAAAGTAATAAACGAAACACATATGGTGCCTTATGAGGTACACTGCTTAGTTTCTTAGCTAAACTGTATGTAATATATTCATAAACACATTTGTTATTCTGTGTGAGTACTAGAAATGTGGCACTCATATAGAATTATTTAATAACTGGCATTCTTGCTGGTCTTGACATTGTAACTGTTGTACATACAACCTTCACAAGGGCAATGCCATCTATATTCTGAATCCCAATCCTATAATGTTCATTCATATTTCTTTCTCATCATCATCATCATCATCTGATTCTGATTAAGATAAAAGTGATTTATGTTTATTAAACAATAAAACAGGGGGAAGCCTATGTTCAGCAGTGGATGTCCTATGGCTGAGATGTTTAACTAATCATCATTAATTTAAGAGCCCAGCTCTTGTCGGTGCAGCTCCTTCCATTTACACCTATCTAGCGCCAACTCCTGAACTTCCTTATACGTCACAACCTTCACCTTTTCTTTAATTTGAACCAATAAAACATGGAAAAGATGTTATAAAATATTTATTTCCACCTCGGTAATGCTACTACATAGACAAGAAATATTAGTAGCATACAAGTTTGGAAAGCTGCAACATAAATCATATTCTGGCACATGATATTTCACCACATATGTTAAATCAATATGCATAATAGTGTCATGATTATGGCGGTAAGCCGTTAATGTTGCACAAATATAAAGTGTTTGCCAACAATGCATGGGACATCAAAGAAATGTATGATTCAACAGTCAATGTGAAAGTGAAATTAAGTATGTACTGTGAATGCTATAGCAGTAGTTCATTGTCTAATGGGTGCGGTGTGGGAAACCCTGGTGTTACGGACCACCCAGTCACTCATTGAGGAAAAGCCTTAGCCCTTTAGTCAATTATATAAGCCTATTTAAAATAATCACAAGTACTGTAAAGTAGTTGAATGTGAGCACTTCATACTAGATGAATAGTGAACTACGTGTAGTAGTCTTTCAGGGAATATGAATACCTCACCTCCAATATGTGTTCTCAACATTCCAAAAATCTTCGTTCTTCAAATAATCGTCTTCTGCACTGCCCTACTCACCGTTCAGACATCATTCATTCTTCCTTTTTCGTTAAATCCATTCTTCTCTGGAATGAGCTTCCTCTGGAAATCAGGATGGTTAACAGTCGATATTCTTTTAAAAAGAAACTACGCGACCACATTCACAAGAAATTAGCAGAATCGCTACCATAGCTTGTTTTCTATTCTTTTTTTTATTCCTTTGTCTCTCATGGCAAATGTAATATGTATGTATGTATATATTTTATGTATTATTGTCCATATATTCTATATATATATATTTTTTCTTTGCATGTAGATTATATTAAAAACTGCACCTACCACTGCTATTTCCCCACCACCCAAAGGTAGACTGGGAGAAAACGCCTAAGGCGTTAAGAGGACGAATTGGAATTTTTGGCGCCAAGGATCTCAATTTTTCTCAGTAAATACAATACGGATCAAAATACAACTTGGTTACCTGAAAGTTCATGATATAAACCTTATTCTGTTAGACGTAGAAACATGATTAGGTAACTTTTATAACAGAGAAAAATATATCAAACATACCTCTGTTTAAAAAGAGATTCACATATTATGGGCACACGGGACCGATTTAAGCCTCTTAACTTTTTTAGTAGTTGAGTGTATATGTTACCGGCAATCTGTATAATCCGGTATTGTATACAATACCTAGGCAATGTATAGAATACCTAAAACGTGTAGGTAATGTATGAAATATTATTTATTTTATACTTTTCCTAGGTATTGTATACAATACCGAAGGCGCAGCCGGTAATGTATGTAAAAGACAAGTGCAGGGAAGGATCGTGCGGGCAGGATCGTGTTGCGACTTGTTTAGAGTACCTAGCGAAATATCTTACTTGCTTGTATTTCATTCTGCTGCGTGCGACGCTGGCGGGAGGACGCGCGTAGCATGTAATGAGTTCATTGAGTAATCCTTACGATACTTTTGTTACTTTTCGTTAGTGAATTTATTTCATTAAAAATGACAGCCGATCAACGAATATCTGAGATGAGAGAAAGGTTTTGTTCACAATTGCGAATTAAAAGACACGCAGCAAGTACTAAAAATCGCACATTTATTGACGATCAACGGTATCAACAATTATTAGAAGAAATAAAAAATGCGAAAACAGCCGAAAAGAAGTCACCCCGGGATTACTGGTTATTGAAGCATTATCATTTTATAACTGTTGGTCAAAAACATAAGTTGATATTTCCTGTGAATACACCGAATACCAATATTATATACTACGTCACTGATAGTGAATTATTCCAAGTACTTCACGACGCACATCAGAGTATCGGCCATGGCGGACGAGACCGAATGCTGAAGGAGCTTTCTACACGATACAAGAATATAACTCGCCACGATGTTGAACTATATCTGCAACTTTGCGAACCGTGCCAGCAAAAACAAAGAGGAATAAAAAAAGGGATCGTCGTCAAGCCCATACTTTCATCTGAATTTAATTCTCGCTGTCAAGTAGATTTGATTGACTATCAGTCTCATCCAGACCGGGAATATAAATTTGTTATGGTATATCAGGATCACCTGACGAAGTTTGTAATTTTAAGAGCACTGAAAACAAAACGCGCGGAGGAAGTAGCGTACAATTTACTGGATATTTTTACACTGATTGGTGCACCAGCAATCCTACAATCAGACAACGGTAGAGAATTTTCAAACCAAATTGTAAGCAGTCTTAAAACATACTGGCCAACCTTAAAAATTGTGCATGGCAAGCCTAGACATTCCCAAAGTCAGGGGAGTGTCGAAAGAGCGAACCAGGACATCGAAAACATGCTAACAACTTGGATGCAAGATAATGATAGCGAACGTTGGAGTGATAGTCTGCGATTTGTCCAACTCATGAAGAATAGAGCGTTTCATTCAGGTATAAAAAGAACACCTTATGAAGCTCTTTTTGGATCTAAAATAAAAGTCGGTATATCTTTGCCTCTCGTTGATACTTACAACCTAGAAAGTGAAGAGGATTTAGAAAATGTAATTAATTCATCACCAAGTATACCCATTGCTTCAGAATCTTCAGGACCTGTAATAGTAGATCCAGCTGGGGCACAAAATCAACCTCTACAGGCTCAACACCAACAAAGCCCTGCCATCGAAAGTGCTGAGATCCATAATGAAGCTTTAAATGTTCAAAGTGCGCATGATGAACACATGACTATACCAAGTAACGAGATTTCTGATAAGCCTGCGAATGTTGAAGATGTTCCTTCTGAGGTAAATGATCAACCGTTAAATGATCTGAGTTTTAGAGAGTTAAGTACTCCACTCGTGTGCTGCGTTTGTTCCGAAGAGACAACAGGTGCTCATTCGTGTAGAATGTGCAATAGACCTATTCATGCTATTTGTGCTGCTCCGGAAAAAAATATGGCTGAAGGCTGTGGTTCTAAAGTTGTTTGCCCTTTATGTGCAAAAAACGCTTTAGCTGTAGAAAACCGCATCAGTTCCAAAGATAATTTGACAGAGCAAGCTCAGAAAATGCTTAAAACTTCTGAAAAAAAATTCCCCCCAGTAGCGTTGGGTACCACTGTAAGAATCCCTGTTCCGGAAGTCGACAGAGGTCGCGGTGATGCTCGCAATATACTAGCTGTAGTCCTACAGAAAACAGATGACGAACTTTATCAACTAGGCACAAAGCAAGGCGTTGTTAAGACATTGTATTCAAGACAGCAGTTTACAGTTTGTCATCAAGAATTACTTAAAAAAGAAGACGTACCTAATCTAGAAACGACACTCCGTACAGTTGCGACTCAGCAATCTACGGGGACAGGTCAGGGATTTGTCAAATGTAGTTGCAAAAAACACTGCGATACTAAAAAGTGTTCTTGTCTTAAAAGTAAGATTTTATGCACTTCGAAATGTCATAATAGTTCCTCATGTAAGAACAAATAGTTTTTTAACTTAATTTTTATTAGGCAGAAGACCTACTTATTATGTTTACAGAATTGTTTTGTTTCTTAGTTTTTTATGCTTATTACGTACAAAATGTCATGATAGTTCCTCATGTAAGAACAAATAGTTTTTTAACTTAATTTTTATTAGGCAGAAGACCTACTTATTATGTTTACAGAATTGTTTTGTTTCTTAGTTTTTTATGCTTATTACGTACAAAATGTCATGTAAGAACAAATAGTTTTTTAACTTAATTTTTATTAGGCAGAAGACCTACTTATTATGTTTACAGAATTGTTTTGTTTCTTAGTTTTTTATGCTTATTACGTACAAAATGTCATGATAGTTCCTCATGTAAGAACAAATAGTTTTTTAACTTAATTTTTATTAGGCAGAAGACCTACTTATTATGTTTACAGAATTGTTTTGTTTCTTAGTTTTTTATGCTTATTACGTACAAAATGTCATGATAGTTCCTCATGTAAGAACAAATAGTTTTTTAACTTAATTTTTATTAGGCAGAAGACCTACTTATTATGTTTACAGAATTGTTTTGTTTCTTAGTTTTTTATGCTTATTACGTACAAAATGTCATGATAGTTCCTCATGTAAGAATAAAGATTTTAAGAATAAAGATTTTTTTTATACTTAATTTTGATTAGACATTAGACCTATCTATCCTTGTATAGGGCCTAGTAGGTAAGTTAAGATTAAATAAATCTTTTGTAGTAATTCTTAATTCTTCTGAAGAACAATTATTTTAAGGAGCACTTTAATTGTTAATTTTAATAAAGTTGATTTTAAGTAATGGAACATGTTTTATTTGCACGTCATTTTATAGGTAGGCCTGTCAAAATTGATAAATATAGACCAAAATCGATTTATTTTACACATTGCCGATGCACCATCAGGTAATCTATACAATCCCTAGGAATTATATACATTACCTAGGTAAAGTATCTAATGAACAATAATATCCATAATATTTCATACATTGCCTGGACGCCCCAGGTATTATATACATTGCCTGGGTATTGTATAGAATACCTGAATTATACAGATTGCCGGTAACATATACATACTCTTTAAAATTGTAGAAGGAATTTTTATCAAATTATCATTTCTAAATATTAAAATTACAAAACCATTTTGTCGCTTACGACTTTTAGTTATAAGCTAGCGCACGTATTGTTATCCTCGCCCCGCTCAGACGCTCCGACCCCTTTTGGCGCCTTAGATGCGCGTGCCGGTTATGGAATTATTGTTGACCAATTCGTCGCCTTAAGTCCGCCATTGTACTATTTGTGCAAAAAGTATTATAAATAAATAAATAAATACCTACTTATCTATACTAATATTATAAAGAGGAAAACTTTGTTTGTTTGGTTGTAATGGATAAACTCAAAAACTACTGGACCGATAAACTGTCACCATTAGGTGAAAGAATATTTAAAAGCGCTATATTATCTGCGAGTAACATAGGCTATATTATGAAATAAAATTATTTATATTTTATTTCATAATATAGACTGACATAAAATTTTTATGTCATTGCGGGCAGTAGCTCCCACGGGAAACCGTGGGAAAATGGCTAGTGGTATAATAAAACTCATTATTCTATTATTTATTTAGAGAACTAGGGCCCATAGAAAATACAAATACACATCTGAAACACAAATATCTACATTAATATAATCATAATATAATCTACATTCATAAATACAACAATGTAAACTAAGACATAAAATTGTATTATGTTACATACAGGCAACAGGTGTTCAATCAAATAGCTAGCCTTTTGATTGAACAACACCATTGAATCACACAACTATATCTGACATATTGAACTGCTCATTTCCATTGCTGACAAGTTTAGAATAAATACATTGTGTTTTACTGATCTACACTATTGTTATAAAGAGGAAAGATTTCATTGTTTGTTTGAATTTAATAAATAAGCTCCGGAACAACTCATTTGAATAATTCTTTCACTGTTAGGAAGCTACACTATCTGCGCTGAACGTAGGTTATGTTTTGTCCGGGTACGGAAAGGGTAAAAATCATCAAATGACCCCTCCCTCTGTGGGTTAGCACTGGTGAGGGAGTGTCAGACTTTTACTGACTAAAAACCCATCGTGTTCTTTCGTAGGCCTTTTATGTACCAGGGCCGCGGTAACTCTCGAACCATCGTGCAACTAGTGTGAGCTTTCATAGGAGCCTGCAAAGGCCTATTTGAAATAAATACATTTGACTTTGATTTTGAATCCCGCAGCCCCGGATAAGTAGCCCTTCATCTAGAATTTACAGTAAACTGAGTACGTTGTTTGTCAGTGCTCGTCACAGCGGGTCGCGTGAGTTTTGGTGCTCGTCGTGCGGGGCGGGCGCGGCGTCGCGCTGGCTGGCGGCGCGCCACTGCCGGCCGCGCGCGCGCCGCGCCTGCCCGCTGCCGGGCTGCGGCAAGACGTACTCCTCCGCCACCAACCTCAGCGTGCATCTCAGAGCACACAGCGGTATGTCTTCTTGCTTTGCAGCCACATATTCACAGGAGTTCAGACAATTAATGTATTAGAATTTTAAGTCCTCTTAAGACCAAAGCCTGCTGCCTGCAAAGAGTGATGTTCTAAGCGGGTTGGTGGGTTAAAGTCCTTCTTTATTGTACCCTTTTCTATTTATTAATGTTATGTATTGTTACAGGTGAGAGACCGTTCGAATGCAACGATTGCGGGAAGAAGTTCTCGAGTAAGAACACGTTGCAGAACCACATCAGGATACACACGGGTAAGGAATACACGACTTTCAACATCGAAAGATGTGTTCAATAAATTAACCAATGACGGAAACAGTCACTTCAGTTATCTGGATTCAGTAACTAGATGATCTAACATTGTGTTGAAACTTGAGAGAGCTGTCTTTAGCTGAGAACTTCAGCGAGTGTGTAAGAAAGGTGTAGTTTTTATTTGCTGTTTTATATGCTGTGATTGATAATGTCAACTTGGATGGAGTAAAAAGTGGTAAATGCGTATGTTTAGGTGCGTTACCGTATATCTGTGCGATATGCGGCGCGCAGTTCCGCACCAACAAGCTCGCCGCGCACATGGCGCGACACGCCGGCGCCCGCCCCCGCCGCCCCCGCCCCGCGCCGCGACACCCCGCCGCCCCCGCGCCGCACGCCTGCGCCGCCTGCCCCGCCAGATACCACCACAAGCAGTCCCTCAGGAAACACGTCAGGAAGCACCACGCTGTGGTATGTACACTGGGCAAAATCAACAGCCAGGCAGGCAAGTGGCTCCACCCAACGCGGCGCGGTGATATTGAGAGAAACATACATGTTAGTGTGCGTAAAGCAAAACGTGCAATTGTGCAATTGTGGGTTCATCGATATGCCGATACGGGAAACATTGATCCTCGCCGACCGGGACCGAAGGCTGGATTTGCATACACAGAAGCCAATGCGCGGCACCGTGATATAGTTTCTGCGCATATGGCTGAGCCTTTCCTCAGCATTCGTTACACGGCGACTAAACATGATGTGACACTACAAACTATAAGGAACCACTTGCATGCAGCTGGCGTGAAATGTAGGCCAGCTAAGAAAATTTTACTATCCGACATTCACAAACAAAACCGGGTACGCTTCGCAAAAGAATATTTGGATTTTGATTGGTGCAATAATATAGTCATATTTAGCGATGAAAAATGTTTTAAGCCGGACAAGGATGGTCGCAAAATACGGCGAAAGGATGGTGAGCGCTATAACTCAAAAAATGTTCTTCCATGCAGGTCTAGTGACCGCATTAGTTTGGGTTATTGGGGATGGATGTCGTCAATGGGTCCCGGTGAATTGGTGCAGGTAGGGGGTCGCAATAAACGTGATGCTACCGACTGTGCGTGTTGCATACCCGCAAGAACACATTTACTTCGTGCATGATAATTGCGCTGTGCATCGCGCGCGACTTGTGCAAAGTTGGTTAAACGTGCAAGATAATCTTACTGTAATTGAATGGCCATCAAAAAGTCCTGACCTGAACCCCATTGAAAACCTGTGGTGCTAAATTGGGATTCAGAAAGTCAGATCTAAAAAAATTTTAGATGATGTCGTTACCTCGACGTGGGAATCATTTCGTGGCACTGACTTGTGTTGGAACATGGTTGCTAGCATGAGGACACGATTGCAACAAGTAATAGACAGTGAAGGCGCACCAATTGGCTAAATAAAAATATCAAGGGGTAATGAAATTTGTTTTAGGTGAGTGATGTTTTTATTTTCATTTATTTGTTCTTGCACATATTTATTACATTTTTAAATAGTAAATATAAAAATAAAAATCATTTAAAAATATAAAAAATAGGTTGCCACCGATATCGGGCACAGGGTCCAAGGTACCGGTGGTTAGGGTCCCAAAGACAGAAACCTCCTCACAATACGTGCCGTATCAAGGAGTACTGCCTTCTGAATCAGTCCCTTGATCCAGCTGCCCAACGAGAGCCTCCTGAGGTGTTGGTCGAGGCACTTGGCTATTAGACCGTTGGCCGTAACGACAATCGGCACAATAACTGCCGTGTCGACACTCCACATGGCGACAACCTCGTGCGCTAAGTCGAGATACTTTATTTGTTTCTCTTTCTCTGCTTTCACGAGGTTCTCGTCATGCGGGACGGCGACATCGATTATCATCGCGCGGCGCGCTAATCGATCTATCACCACTATATCAGGCTTATTGGCTACAATAGTCCTGTCAGTGATGATAGATCGATCCCAGTACAACGTCATATGGTCCTTTTCGAGAACTGGGTCGGGCGCATACCTGTGTGAGTGATGTTATTGTTAGTAAGATTACAATTTAGGATACTTGAATCTTAATAATTATCTAACTTACTAACATGTTTATTCATATCACTAATAAATAAATAATTACCCACTGAATATGAAAACGTGCCGTGCCGGGCCGTGTAGCGACGGCTTAAGAATACACATGTCGCTACCCCTTCTTACAGTGGGTGTCGTAGAAGTCGACTAATGGAGTCAAAAATGCACCGAACACCGTGCGAGAGAAGGAAAACTCGAAAAAAAACCCTCTATCAACCCGTCTGGCCAGCGTGATAGCAGTAGGCTAAATTCCTCAATGTGCAGAACCATAAAGCCACGGCCCCTAGTTCCCGGCAGTCCCGCTATTCCCGGTCACGGTGGCGACCGTGGTTACGGCGGGACAGGGGGTGCGAAGAATCTCCGGGTTACGGGAGGCCACCAAACACAACTGACTCTTGCGACGTACAACGGCCGCACGCTACGGCTTGACTCGCATCTGGCGCAACTCGAGGTGGAACTTGGGAAGATTAGGTGGCATATATTAGGGTTATGTGAAGTTCGAAGAGAGGGGGAGGACACCATAACCCTCGAATCAGGTCACCTAATGTACTTCCGAGAGGGAGACCAACAATCATAAGGTGGCGTTGGGTTTCTGGTTAATAAGTCCCTAGCTGATAACGTTGTGGAGGTGTCTAGTGTGTCGAACAGGGTAGCGTACCTTATCGTAAAGCTCACCGACAGGTATAGCCTCAAGGTAGTGCAAGTGTACGCACCGACCTCGACACATTCAGACGATGAAGTGGAGGATATGTTTGATGATATATCAAGGGCCCTCCACTTCACTACGAAGACCCATTACACCGTTGTCATGGGGGACTTTAACGCTAAAGTGGGAGTACAGATTTGCGGCGAATCGGCAGTAGGTATCCCATGGATTTGGAAGCAGGAATCATAGGGGGCAAATGCTCGTCAACTTCCTCGAACGCGAGGGGCTCTTTTTGATGAACTCCTTTTTCAAAAAGCAGCCCCAAAGGAAGTGGACGTGGCAAAGCCCCGACACTATGACTAAAAATGAGATTGACTTCATCATGACGAACAAGAAGCACATATTCAGAGACGTCTCCGTGATCAATAGGTTTAATACCGGGAGCGATCACCGACTTGTCCGAGGCTCTCTGAATATCAACTTCAAGGCCGAACGTTTCCGTCTGATGAAGGCCAGGCTCCGACCAACACTGCTCCAAACCATGACAGGATCTGAAACGTTCCAGTCAAATTTGGAGAACCGATTTGCCGCCGTGGAAACCACAACAGACGTTAACCAGAACCACGAATATGTGGTTCGGATCCTCAGGGAGGAAGGTTCGAGATTCTGTAACATGCAGCGTAAGGGCAAGAAATCAAAGCTTTCGGAAGAGACATTAGGGCTTATGAAGAAACGACGTGAAAACCCGCCTGTCACTTCGTCAGCTCAGCGGGCTCTAAACCAAGAGATCAACAAGCACGTACGACGCGACCTCCGGTGCTCCAATACTCTTGACATTGAAAGAGCAATTGAGCTGAATCGGGGGTCAAAGGTGTTCGTACAATCTCTTGGAAGAAGCCACTTGACGAAGCTGACCACAACAAGTGGAGAAGTCGTTTCTTCGGTGCCGGCAGTCCTTTCGGAAGTGAAAAATTTCTATGGCCGGTTATACGCATCGCATGCATCTCGACCTGATCCCGGAAATGAGGATTCTAGAGCCACATTAACACGCCATTTCACCGAAGACCTGCCAGAAGTCAGCAGTGGCGAAATCGAGATCGCTCTGAGACAGCTCAAAAATGGAAAAGCCCCTGGCGAGGATGGCATTACAACAGAGCTTTTAAAAGCAGGAGGTAAGCCCGTACTGGGGGAGCTCCAGAAGCTTTTTAATGCCGTCCTGTTTGAAGGGAGAACTCCAGAGGCGTGGAGTAGGAGTGTTGTCGTCCTGTTCTTCAAAAAGGGAGACAAAACCCAGTTGAAGAACTATCGACCCATTTCCCTCCTAAGCCACGTATACAAGCTGTTGATTTGCATCCGTGCCATATTCAAGGAGGTAATAATGCTAATGATTCTCGACCCAAATCAATAAAAAAATTGGTACGTAATTTTTTTTCTTTAATTTTTTTTCGGAATTCCGTAAATGTCTTCTAGCCTTATTTAAACTTGGCGCGTGTGTCAATGGCCTTAAAACCGTGCTGCGCCCTCACACAAACGCAAACACAAAACATACGCAACGATCACTCATAAATTTCATTCATAAAATTGGATTACTTCTGAAATACCACGACATTACGATGACAAAAAAAGCAGTGCATATTAGTTATTTCCCATCTACTGTAATTCCAATCGATTATATACGTATTGTATGTCCTCCTCCTGAACTATGGCACAAATGCAAATCAACAGCTTGTATAAGCTGTTCTCAAGAGTGATCACGAACCGTCTTGCGCGAAGACTCGACGAATTCCAACCACCGGAGCAGGCTGGGTTTCGGAGCGGATACGGCACCATAGACCACATTCACACAGTGCGGCAGATTATACAGAAGACCGAAGAGTATAATCAGCCCCTGTGTCTAGCATTTGTGGACTATGAGAAGGCCTTTGACTCGGTTGAAATCTGGTCTGTTCTGGAGTCCCTGCAGCGTTGTCAAGTAGATTGGCGATACATCCAAGTGATGAGATGTCTCTACGAAGCCGCTACAATGTCCGTCCAAGTACAGAATCAGCAAACAAGGCCCATACCGTTGCATCGAGGAGTGAGACAAGGGGATGTTATTTCCCCGAAACTGTTCACTAATGCAATGGAGGATATGTTCAAGACGCTGAACTGGAAAGGACGCGGCATCAACATCAATGGCGAACACATCTCTCACTTGAGATTTGCTGACGATATCGTCATCATGGCGGAAACGCTGCAGGACCTACAACAGATGCTGAACGACCTGGCTGAATCTTCTCTGCGCATCGGCCTACGGATGAACTTGGACAAAACCAAGGTCATGTTCAATGAACATGTTCTACCGGAACCGATTGCGATACACGGCGCCGTTCTCGAAGTTGTTCGGAAATATGTATACCTCGGGCAGACATTGCAGTTAGGTAGAAACAACTTTGAGGACGAGGTGAATAGGAGAATTCAGTTGGGTTGGGCTGCATTTGGGAAGCTACGTCGAGTCCTAACATCGTCGATCCCACAGTGCCTAAAGACAAAAGTCTTCAATCAGTGCGTCCTACCTGTCATGACTTACGGAGCCGAAACGTGGACATGGACGGTACGGCTGGTCCACAAGTTTAAAGTCACTCAGCGGGCTATGGAAAGAGCTATGCTCGGCGTTTCTCTGAGGGATCGCATCAGAAATGAGGTAATCCGTCAGAGAACCAAGGTCATCGACATAGCCTACCGAATCAGCAAGCTGAAGTGGCAGTGGGCTGGCCATATTAGCCGAAGAACCGATAACCGTTGGGGTAAACGAGTTCTAGAGTGGAGACCACGCCTCGGCAAACGTAGTGTAGGACGTCCTCAGGCACGGTGGACTGATGACTTGCGCAAGACTGCTGGCAGGAGCTGGATGCGAGAAGCCGAAAATAGATCTCAGTGGCGTGCACTTGGAGAGGCCTATGTCCAGCAGTGGACTGCGATGGGCTGATGATGATGAATATGAAAAATAACGCTAATTCTTGTCCGACTTAGAATAGTTTTGTCATAAGTACATAAAACTTTTTAATTTGTGATTATAATATAAATAAACCTAGTCAATAAATATTGTTGCTTTCTTATTACAAATTGTTTAATTTATACTTCCTTATTAAAATCTAGATTAATATTCTTATTTTATTTACAATAATAATAAAAAATACCTAATGAAAATAAAAAATGATTATAGTTATGCAAAAAGTGTATGCAGATGTGAGACTCGAACTTAAAACTTTCGACTCACTAGACGAACGCTTCTACGCCTCGGCTACGAGCCTACATACATTAACTTTTAACTTCATATTCTCATCAGCATTATAGTGAAAAGAAATTGCAAGTGTGTGTACGCACATTAATAAACAGGCGAAGTAATACACGCGTGAACTTTACGCACACTAATTTGCTTAACGCACACTAACATGTACCTATGTTTCTCTTAATATCACCGCGCCGCGTTGGGTGGAGCCACTTGCCTGCCTGGCTGTTGATTTTGCCCAGTGTTCACCCATCAACCACCCCGACTCTCCAGCTCATAATTATTTATTCAAACTTGGACGCGAAACAGCACTTTACAATTACTGTGCCCAAAACGCCCTTCACTTCTTCCTATGTGTTTTGCTGGGAAGAAGAAGTAGCGCAACAAACTCCCAACTCCTCTGTCATCAACATCATCAGCCGTTTTATCGTCCCACTGCTGGACGCAGGCTACCTCTCACTAAGAGAAGGATGGAGTGCTAATCACCACGGTTGCTCGTTTGGGTTCGTGCTTTCAGACTGTAGTCCAAGTTTTCTCGAAATATTTACCTTCACCTTTTTCCGACAAAGAACTATGTTACTTTGAGGTCAAAGTAAAACTTGCACAAACAAAACGAAACTTCAACTTACTGCTAGGTGAACAGAACACCTGTTCATAGTGCCTTCTTCGACAGACCGTTTGTTTTGGCTAACTATTATTGTCTGTTGTTTCAGGATTCTGCGCCACCTACAGAAGCAGAAGTGGCAGCCAATGTTATTGCCAAACAAATGGAATGTGATCTATAAACCCTACACTAGGTATTAGTCTATAGCTGTCGCAATGGACAATGTGGTCAACTATGGACATTGTGGCGAAACGGGTTGCAGTTTCTAGTCCAAATTAGTCTTCTAAGAGAAATAAATAAGAATGGGCAAACGTGACCATTAAATTAAGAGAAATGTTATAAGACCTTATTAGGTTACCCAAGCTTCATTCAAGTATTGAATTAACTAACACCAAAGATTTATTTACCACACATACCCACTTTTAAGTTGACTCGTAGGAAGGACATTGACACAACGAATAAGTTTTTTACGAGTGCTATTTGAGCAAGCGAGTTAGGAATGATGCGGTTTAGTGAAACCTGTGCAGTGGCGGTCAAGGCCGCAGACTCGACGTGATAATAAAACTATTTGTCAGAGATTATACTCTTGTTTTCTTTGGCATTTCATTTAACAGGTCGTGATGAAAGTCTGTGGCAACTACCGCCGCAGGTCATTAGGTAAGTGTGATTGGAAATGAAAATTAGACGTAGATATTGCGTATTAAATATTTATATTTGTCGCCGTACAATGCGCCAGTCTAATTTCATTATGCGTTTACCTGTTGTGATTTATGATGTAAACATTACGATACAAGTGCTTGGGAAGGCGCGACTATCTACGCTGCAATGGTTGCAAGCCAACAAAAGGCTGCACTTTGCGAAAATCAATTAGGTCATTGCACCTGTCTTGAAACGGCCTTTTCAAGTAGTTTTCTAGTCGAGGTGGCACCGGGACCTTCACCCACTTGCGGACGGTCCCCGACCCCGCGATTTCACGCCCCAACAATGATTCGACTCGGTCTCTCAGTAATGAAATCGATTATTTAGAAACAGTTTATTTAGAAACTTATTACAATTCGCTAAAGCTAAGTATAAAAATAACAAGACTATCGATATACAACATGTAGGTACATTACAACTAGAACATCACAGGCAGCGCTCCGGTCACACAGACCAGTCTCTCGCAGGTCACGCACTTGACAGACATTCCTCTCCCTCTGCATATTCATACATACAGGTTAGGTACGTTCGAAATCGACACGAAATCCACGCGGACTTCGCCATTCACATAAAACTTTTCTTAGTTCGTAGTGCAGTTGTATGCAAGTGAATGTAACGTGCGCGTGTCACACACGCGTTGTCAAATGCGCGAGCTGCTTCGATTATATAATATTTGTTTACAACCGTTGCGAGTCGCATCTCCTCCCAATAAATAATAATTACAAGTATGGCGTGTGTGTGGCGGGTCACGCCTTGCCGGTGCTGGTGGTCCGCGTGACGGCGACGGGTGGGCGCGGGTCGTCCACCTGCACGTTGGTGGCGCGCACGTAGTTGGCCTGGTAGCCCGTCTCGCGCACGCGCGCGTTCGGGCTCAGCTTGTCCGTGCGCTCGCGCTCGTCTGCTCGATCCTCCTCGCCCGCTCTCTCCTCGGACCCCGACCGCTCCTCCTCACCGGCACGCTCCTTGTCTTCAGCAGACAGTTCCTTGTCCTCCGCAGACCGGTCCTTGTCCTCTACTAGTCGCTCCTTGCTGTCTGCGCGTTCAGACTCTGCGCTTCTGTCATCGTCGCGGATACGGTGGCTCGGATCATCCCGGATACGATGGCTCGGATCTTCCCGGATACGTTCGTGATCTTCTAAAAAGTAGCCGCTGTCTACCGGTTTTTCGTGCCTCGCCACATCAGCGTCTAAGGTCGGTGGTGGTACCGTTAGTTGCATGTAGAATTTCTCCTCTTTTGAGATGGGCACTTTGTTTCCGTAGTAATCGTAATTGCCGAAGTACTCGGCATCGCCTGCGGCGCGTGTCTTGCGGCTCTGCTTGCGGCGTCGCTTGCGCTTGGCGGGGCGCTCGGTGCGCGGCGCCAGCGAGCTGTCGTCGCCGTCCGAGTCCTGCTCGTACTCTCGCTCTTGGCTGCTCACGTCCCTGGGCTCTTCATTCTCCTCGTCTCTGTCCGGCTGCTCCGGTCGCTCGCGGTGCAACTTCCTGGGTCGTTTTTCGCGATATATAGGTGGTACTCGCACTGTTACTGTGTCGATTTGGTTCGGGTTGTGCTCGGTCGGCGGCAACACGCGGGGCTTTAATGGCTTCCTCGGGTCTTCTGTTGTGGTCGTGACCTCGGAGTCCTCCTCGGCTTCTGGAAGAGGCAACGGTATTCTGTTAGGACGGGCATGCTCGCTCTCGCGCTGTAGACTCTGATGGGACTCGTCAGAGCGACGGACCTCGTCAGCTAGATCTCGATCCCCGAAATGTACGTTTTGATAATGATTCGCTGGAAGCCTCTGAGCCCGATGTTCCCTCCTTGCCTCCCTCTGCTGCGCTGGCCTTCTCTGTTGTTTCTTATTTTGCCAGAACTGGTCGACGGCATTACCGAACTGGCGCACGGCTGCCTCCCGGTCGCGGGACTCCTGCACGTCCTCGTAGTCATCTTCATCGTCTAATTGTTGCTGCGCGGCGTCGTCATCGTAAGCGAGGAAGTCTTCGTCGGCGTTGTTAGCTCGCGCGTCTAGATGCTTGGCGTCGACGGTGTTTACGCGCTGTGGTACGCCGTTTCTAACAACAAAAGCATCGACATAAACTCGCGGTTGGCGCGGCTGAGTTTGCGGTAGCTTAGCGGCACGCGGTTCTATTGCGATTGGTACAAACTGCTCCTGACTGTCGAGTTCAGTTTGAGCCTGATTATCTTCGACTGCCTCGGCGGCGGCGGCGGGTGCAGGCGCTGGTGCTGGTGCTGCTTGTGTCACCGGGCTGCGGTTAAAGTTGAAGTTCAGCCTGAGATTCGAGGTGATCCTCTCCAGGTTATCAGCTTTGGGTGGTGGTGGTGGTGGAGGTGGAGGGGCACAAGGCGCAGGTGTGGTGGGGTTAGCCCGGGGCTGTGCGCACGGTGGTGGCGGCGGCGGCGGCGGTGGTGGCGGCGGGGTGGGCTTGGGTTTCGGTCGCGGCGCAGCTCTCGGTTTGGGACACGGCGGCACAGCTTTAGGTTGCGGCGGTGGTGGTGGCGGCGGAGGAGGCTTTGTGGCTCTGCAGGGTGGAGGCCCGGCAGCTCGCGGCTGTCCGCACGGCGGTGGAGCGACGGCGGGTGCAGGGGCTGGGGGCGGCGCTTGGGCTGGCGCGGCCAGCGGCGTGTCTATCCCGGGCACGGGCGCCAGTGGAGGCGGGAAGGCAGCCTGCGGAGGCTTCCTAGCCACGCTGTAGCCGAGCACGTCAGCCAGTCCTCGGAACACTATGTCGCCGAAGGTTCGTTTCTTGCGCACCACTTCCTCGGGGTCTCCGTCGAGTTCGATGACGGTGCCGTTGACGTCACGCAACGTGAGCGTGCCGTTCTCATTGTCCACCACGATGGTGTCGTTGCTGATGAGCGCGTCGATGGAGGTGTCGGAGTGCACGAGCGGCGGCTGCGCGGCGGCCGGGCCGGCCAGCAGCAGCAGCAGCAGCAGCGGTGGCGCGCGGCGCATGGCGGGAGTGCGAGTGTCGCGCGGGCGGACCAGCGCGCGGTTTTGTCGCGCCGACACTTGCCCAAACGTCACGCTCCACTGCACACCACACTTTATATTAACATCTGATTGATATACTAATGAATCGATAGATGAGATATTTTTTGATTGCATTCAGTAAACGGGCCCAACTTATTTGTCTCGATTCATTATAACTTCTATCCAATTTCACAACAATCTGTGTTAAGTTGTCCATAAACCGATTGCTTAGTTAATTTATACGGTAATTATTTTTTTCTCCAGTTTTCTCAACAATAGGAATTTGGGTTTTTTAAAATACTCTTCGTGTTGTTTACTGAAATGCGTTTGTGAAGGTCCAACTTAGTAGTTTACTCCTTGAACGATTCATGTGCGTCAGTACAAGGCCTTCTCACACTCGTAGACATGAATGTGATGTCTACGAGTGTGAGAAGGCCTTGTGGCATTTGTACTTCTTAGAGTCAGAATATATATTTTTTGTAGATTTAACAAAAAATGGCCCTTATTTTTACATACCTATATATAAAACTTCCTCTCGACTTAACAGCTGGAAGCTTTACCTCGAGACAGGCCAAGAGAATTCGTCGCGAAAATTATTTACGGAATTGACCTACGAGTCAAAGTCAAGTTATAAGATAATATTGAAAAACTACAACAGGTAGGTACCTACTTCCAACTTGCAGGGTGCACTCCAACATTATTGGCCAAATTGCTTGCACAAACTAATGCTTGTGTGGGTAATTTCTTACGCCACTTCTCCAACAGAAACAAAAGAAATGCTGGAGGGTGGTATTCACAGGTATTTTGTTTTGAACTCTTCGGGTTTGCATTTTCTGTTGGGAAAATGCTGATTTATAGGCTTATAAATATTGTTTAAATAAACGATATTTGAATGAGCTGTTTACTTAGTACCTAATTCACATGTGTGGAAGGATCTTAAGGATTGATATGGTAATTTGTGTGTATTTCAATTGGGCTTTACAATGTATCTTAAAAAAGGCTATCCGCATAGTTTCGAACCTGAGAATGTCGACACAACGAACCTTATTATTATTCGGTCTAACACTAACAGTAAAAGTAACTTACAACATATTGTTTTATTACGAAAGCTATGGTAAACAGAAACTCAATTAATATGACAAAAACCACATGAAAAAGTGAATGTCAATATAATGGCGATTGCGGTCAACTTCGCTAATTGCCGGCAGTGGGTCAATGAGACGGTGGGCATACGGGTACTATACCAAAATATAATGTGCCTCAGAATACTCTCAACGGGAGAAAAATGATCTTGGGTTATATACTCGAAGAAAAAATGTATCTGATAATATCTTAGTCGAACACAGGAGTAAAATTGAGAAAAGGAAATTCCTGAAAAGCTCTCTTTTGCTTCTGAATGATTATTCAGAAGCAAAAGAGAGCTTTTTTTTTTCAACGATTGTTTGGGGCACTGCCACCGCAATCACCTTGAATGTACCTAATAGGTAGGTATTTGTTTGTTTACCAGCACTTTTAAAGTCGACCAGTAAAAACTAAGGGGTGGTCTTATGAATTCTAAGTCGAAATAGACTAGTGGGTCAAGGGAAGCCGCAGTGATCTAGTAACCTATATATTACGAGGTATCTAATAGGTCAGATATATAACTACCTAAGTATATAAAGGATGGGTTTTTGGGAGTTGGTAAGAAGAAAATATATTGAAGAGCTTATTCGGATGAAACTGAGTATAAGTACCTGCTAATCTTTCAGTAATGTTAGGAAAGCTGTAGATAATCGTTAGGTACGCCGAGTTTTGTCACGTCTGTTTGCAGTGGTTCATGCAACATCGCTGCAGATGGATGCACCAGGCTCAACCAGGCTGAAAGCCTAATTATATAACGGCTTCAGCCTCGCTGCTTCGTAATAACTAAGAAATATTTACAGTTAATACAACTACAGACTGAAATCATTAATTATGCTTATGCTATTTATATTTAGATTCTTATAAAAATCTATGAAATGGTATCAAATCTTTTTTACTTTTTGTGCATTTTATATTCATTCGCTACATTTTCTCGAAAGACTACTCTAGTGGATCTGATCATGAAAAGTCCAGTATCTAAGTATCTCTTTAACTTTTTGTTCAGTTATTAGTCGCTTATTTCAGCGTTTATAATCCAAAGCAATCAATTATTGCCGCTAATTTCTCCTTCTAGAAACCGGAAAAAACTATGAGACTTAGCTGAAAACTGTTTAGATAACCTTGTTTTAATTTAGTTTATTATAAACTGAGTGAGCGAGGCGCTGCGTTTTGGCAACCGTGTCAAGGTAGATATGACTACCTATTACGCGCTCAGATATTAGCAAAAACTCATTTGTTATATTATATTAGAAACCATTTATTAATAGCTACCTATCTACGTAATAAATAAGTACTCGCTCGATCAGTTGCAGTCAAAATACCAACAGATTCACAGATATTTTTATTTGAATATGGTAAATAGTTTTTGAGTTATGGTAATCCATATGAATCAATAATAATGGTAAAACAATCAACCAGTAGGTAGTCACATTATAGATAAGTCCTCTGCTTTTCATCAACAGAGCGTTGCGCTTGGTGGTCATGTTAAGACTAGCAACAAGCGATTTAGCAGATTGCTAAGTATTATATTAAGGGGCAGATTCATCGGGCCAGCCAGTGTTAGCTCTTCTGTTAATCTTAACAGCATGACATTTGAAGCATAATGATTTAGGAGTTAAAACAGGAGTATCTCTCAGTATTGAACCTGGATTTCAGACTGGATGTTGGCCATCAAATATTCGTTCCTCGTGGTTAGGGCCTGCCCCGTAAGAAAGAGTTACCTGGTTCAATTTCAGGTCAGGCAGCAACATTGAAGTATGAAGTATTGTCATATAAGCACAGCTTCGGTCAGCCTGCCTATGTAGTCAACATTATGATATGTGTAGCACCTACACTTATATTGTAGGCAATAAGAGTAAAAAATATTTGCTATTGCAAGAGCCTAAACAATAATAATAATGTATTCCATTAATATATTCATAAATAGCAATGCAAGTATCGCAGACCACAAGAATATAATTAGGCGCCAACGATCGTAAGTTTCTCGTAGCTTAAAATTCAGTTTCTCGTAATTTTATCATTGTTCAGCATGATAACTAACGTACCTACTAATTAAGAACCTACCCATTTTATTGGTAACACGTTGTATTTTAGTTCGATGTTAATCAGCTTTAAAGTTATTTCGACATGAAGCCAAACTGCGAGCAACCCATGTGGGGTAATCTAAGTATGCTGATTAAGTTCAGTAGATAATCTAGGTTTTATAATGTACGCAGTTATTCGATGTTCCACGTGACGCTCAATGTCAGACGAAAACTGAACAAATAACACGCCTGATCCTGTTAACGGAGGCGCGGACGGGAATTGGATCATTCACCCCTCGTTGATTGACTTCGTTTAATTGGGTTAGCGCTAAACCTTACTTCTGATGTCAATACTTCCATACATGTCGCGATAATTGGGGTTTTCATAACACATAATGACTCCATTAATAAATAATGCAATAGGTAATTAAGTTCCTATTTATTTAATCCGACACTTATTGTTGCTAAAATGTGTATTGCTATTCGCCTGGCGAAGGCGTTACGCGATGTCAGGAACCAGTACTAGGCAGTTTTAAAATCAGTCTTACCAAGGAGTACCTATTTAAGTCCTACTCAGAGACGCCTGTAGATGTCAGAATGTGACTGCCTTTATTGCAGAAAATAACAAACAAATGTTTAGAAGCATTAACAAGCCTACGAATGAGCGACTAACATACACATGTGAAACTTTGGGTACCTACATCTTTGTGATCTTTAATTTCTTGTTCTCTCCATATTAGGCAGCTTCATTCATAACAGTTGTTTGGAATCAGGTCGGCAACAGTACTCGTCAAGTGATGGCGTATGATCGTCGCGTGGCGGTCCTCACGCGGAGGTAATTGGATTTTGGCGTGTATCGGCAGAGTAGCTGTGCTGGTACCGTTTGCCAATTCAAACAAACTGCCCAGTACTGCTTAATGGAAATATTAATGTTTCCTGTTATAGGAAAACAATAGGTTTTAAATTAGTGAAAATATGCAGGTAGATAAAACATCCAATTGCGAATATTTTATGATTAACTTCTGCCAGCAATAGGCTGTTTGTTATTACGATTTGAAGCTGTCATTCCATTACGAAAGGCAATATTTATCTGTGACTACGACGGGCGAATATTTCTAACTTCTGTACAATGCAAGCGTTCACGATATACGCGAGACAACACAATTGATTTTCCATTGATTTATGATTAGCTTGTATGTACAAGCAGTTAATGACTACAGATGTAGTCAAGTAACTTGCAACAGTAGCATTATGTTAGTGTCACAACTGTCAGCACTAATGTTCCCGCGACAGTGACGTAGTGACGGGTTCCGTGTGAACGGACACACTTCCGCACGCTGATTGTGCCTAATTAATTAATTAGGTACTAAGTTTATGTAACACTACGGAATATAGTGTTATTGTCTTTGTATGTGACTAGACGTTAGATATTTCAATTGTTGATATGATAAAATTCAACACAGTCGTGGGTATCGTAGAGGCAAGTGTGGATTGAATGATCGAATATGTCCACAACCCTAAGTTACTTGTTACGTCACGAGAATTTAAGACCGACAGGTTAATAGCCCGCCTATTCGATAAAGCACTCCGTTATGTACTTTACCCATATTTTCCCTTATACCTACTTCCCTTGTATACGATACTTTTTAGATTATCTTTGTTCAAATTACAAAAACCCGTTGTAATTATTATTCCATCATCAGTCTTTGTAATCCTAAAATGCTTGTGAAAGTGCAACACTAAAGCTCACAGCAGACGCAGGTTATAGATAATGACATCAGCTATCTTATTGATTGATTTCTTAGCGAATAATCATTAATTTCCATATTGTGGAGAAAGTACTCGCTCGATGGATGGTCATTAGTCAGCGGCGGATGACCAGCGCAAGCTGTGAGGCAGATGGATGACGCCCTGACGAGCGTGGCGTGAATGGCAAGATGAGCTGTTACACTCACTTCATAGCTGTAGGACAGTTGAAGATTCAATTTAGCAGAGGATGCGTTCTGAAGAGCCGCATAATATATAAAGATTACCTACAACAGATTGATAACTACAAGGATGAAATGAAAATATTCTAATACATAAAATATTTTTAATATATTATTCATTCGATAATACTCAGTAACAGTTTTTCACATCTCTGATAAATAAAAAATTATAATTCTACATAATAAAATGTAAATGTTGCAACGTTTGCGTCACGCGCATAACATATCGAGAATTTTATGCAAAAAGAAAGATCTCGATAAGATGGCGCCACCGATACAGTTACAAAATTACAATATCTTGTCGTGACAACGACTGCATAACATTTAACTTTTTAATGCATAATCAAAGAGAAAGTGTTCGATTTTCAAAAACACATAAACTGTTGTTTCGGGTCAGCGGCATTGGCTCCGTTGCACCGAGTTAACCAACCGGTTGCAGAAGCTGCTAATAATCTGAATATCAAATCAAATCAAATCAAATCAAAAATATTTATTTGTCAGAATATGGTACAATAGATGGTACAAATTTCTGGTTCCAACATATCCTGCCATACTATGGCGTACAAAATATTTATAATGAAATTGAAATTACATTATATTATTATTGTAATTATATTATTATTGTAATTATGTCATTTTTGAATATTATATAGTATGTACAGTCAAATATATTTATTTATTATGTCACTAGCGATTCATCCTCCAAGTATTCTTTGATACTGTAGTAATTTTTTTCTAATAACAGTCTAAATAGCACTCTTTTAAATAATAACAATGGTAAATCTTGGATATTATTTGGTAAGTGGTTATATATAGTTATTGCCATGCAGTAAATATTTCTTTTATATAATATTAATTTTACTTGGGGTAATTTCAATTTGTCTTTGTGTCGTACTCTACTATTTGTTTTGTAGTGCTTTTTTTCAAATAGATCATAATTGTTTTTAACAAACATGCATGTTTCAAATATATAAAGACATGGTAAAGACAGTATTTTAAGTTTTTGGAATAGAGGTTTACAGCTATCCAAGAAGTGAGCTCCACACAATATATTTCACTGGTATCGGTGCATTTTCATTTGAACGTGTAACCTGTCCGAATTCTCTGGCTGCAAATTCCTCAGTCTCCGTTTTACATAACTGTATCGAGGAGATTCCGTGATCAGCATTACTTTACAATAATTTCGCAAGTTGCTGACGCGCGTACATACTCGGTCACCGTCTATTATTCTGTATTTATAATATTCTGCACCTGCATCGCATGTCTCAAAGTATGCAATTTCCAAATCGGTCCATTGTATTTCAAAATGCATTACAAAATGTTCATTGGCTAACTGTATGCAGCTTATTTCAAGCATTTTACAGTTTCATTGTAACTGAGGTGTCCTGTTCAGTGTTTGTATAAATGCTTTAGTATGTTCCCATGAGAAAAGTTGCGGTTCCACTAAATACATAGCAAAGTACATTTTATTGGAACATTTTTTTTTTTTAATTTCTATATCTATGAGTAGGCACATAGTAGATTAATCGGTTAATTCAATGTAATTCCTACGGCTTTACAATGACCACTCGTACTAAACCTCTCGAATTAAGAATGTTGAGTATAGATAATGCTGGAATCTCGACGCGGACTTTACACCGGGTTTACCTACTTGAGGTTACTAATCTTTTGTACCTAGTTATGAAGGTACAGGTGAACATCATAAGTCACTATCATTTATCGGTTATCGTTATTATTATCATGTTTAGGAAGAGCCATATCCAAGCATTTATATGTGTATTTGATTGGTTTGAAAATAACCATGCCCTTTTTTTGTCCATAAATCTTATATATTATTGGAAAATCGTTCGAAGTTTATCTGGGTTTAAGCAGCTGTTTCTTTACTGGATATTAGGGAAGATTCTCTTCGGGAAGATTCATTTGTAACATTAAAGTCCAATGTAGAAAGTGTTGACTAAAGCTATGGAACAGCGTCGGCGCACGTCTTCAGCGACTTTCACGAGCCCAATCAATTAGCTCGAGTTCGGGGAAACGACTCGATTCCGAATACTCGCCGAATTTAAGAAATATTCGCTAAACGATGACAGTTCATCTCGAATATTTGGTAACTGCATCTTTCATTTTATTGACGATAAAGGTAAAGCCGACTAATGCTTACATTACATAGTGTAACGACCTAGAATAAACTGTTTACCGTGAAATTATAGAATAACTTAAGAAACAACAAGTTAATTAAAAGTCATGAAATCGATTAGCGAATCGGTTCTACTATCGATTAGTTGCATCGAGTGCAGTCTGACAACCGTGACGAGTCTGCTCCTGTCGCCTCGGCACTTGATAAGAAAATAAACAGGCACAGAAACCTTTTATGTAAATTGAATAAATAGTTATTGCATGCATCAAGATGAAAAATCCTTTCAATGGATAAGTTCCGCCAGGACTTAAGCCTCAACAACTCTACACGAAAATACATCTCACGTCAAAACTAGAATCCTTTCCTGTAGAATATCCAACTGCCAAAAAGTCGGTCAGAATAACGGCCTTAATTGTCGGAAGCCGATATCCTTGCTTATCACTGAGTCAGCACAACTTCCTTACATCACAGCCTGAGTGTAAGAGTAGCCACGTGGTGTAACGGTAACACACATTACCTACAATAGAATAAGGTCGCAGGCGCCGACCGCTGCGCGCGCGTCTCGCCGCGTGTAGCCTGTCACGACTCACGGATTGTAACTATGTAAGCTTTACAGGAATAAATGAGGTTTTTTGCTGTATGATGTATCCAATATAAGTTCTTTGACATGAACTCATGGATATCGCTTGGCCGAGTTTGAGGAACACAGATGCAATAAAAATAAATACATAAGTGACAACTTTGAGCTAACGGAATAGAAAAACTACGACGAGATTATTCATCATCATCCTTTTCCCAACTATGTAGGGGTCGGTGTTTTATAAGAAGCGACTGGCTATGTGACCTCCTCAACCCAGTTACCCAGGCAACCCTATTCGGTATTTCCTTTGTTAAGTCCAACTAGTTGGTGGTTTTCAACGATATTAGTACAACAAACAATAGCTTTGAACACCTTAATATTCCTTGTTACAAGTAAACTTTAATATTTCCGATACTTTCAGCTGTCGCGAGAGAAGAATGTTCACTGTCATTGATTTCATGAACTTTGACCGTATTGCTTGTAGTATGCTATGTAGCGTCAGGGCAACAAGACGAGGTGGCCGAGAGGTTAAGGCGTTGGACTGCTAATCCAATGTGCTCTGCACGCGTGGGTTCGAATCCCATCCTCGTCGGATACTCTTGGTGTAATACTGCTTAGAGGAATTGTACTTATGTTAAAGTTTTTTTTTTTTTTAATAGACTACGTTGGTTTCCCCATGCTAGCATTCCTCATTGATTCTGACTTTCTAATTTTAATTTTATTGCAATTGGATTGTCATGCTTCCAATTTGTGCTTCTGTATGATTAATTAAAGATAAACATTTGTGGGTAACTTATTGTAACACATTCAGGCAGGCCCGCCGTAAGCGGGCGTGCAGCGCGTGCACAGCACGCGGGCGGCACGTCCTAGGGGGCGGCAAATCTAGCGAGTTATCACGTAATATTTAAAAAATACAATATCTTTTTACTAATGATTTGATTTCAATATTTCCGAACTCAGCAATAGCGCTAAGAATATTACTTACACTGCCGGTTTCAGTTAGGTACATCTGTTGAAAGGACATTTTCAAAATTAAAGATTCTTAAAAACGATTTAAGATCAACCAGTGGCGTAGCGTGGGGCAAATGCTATTTAGGGGGCGGCAAAATTAAACCAATAAAATTTCAGAAAAAGCCGCCCTAGCTTTGGTCGTCTCCTATCAATTTTGACTGTTTCACCCTTTGCATCCCCAAAAAAATTCGCGCTCGCTGCGCTCGCGGCTCCATGTCAGATGTCACATTTTGTCTTTGTTTAATTGTTGAGGCATTCAATTCCGAAAAAACATTTTTCGCGCACGTCCGTTATGGCTTTTTATGATAATATGTTTACTTCATGAAAACACTAAGGAAAAAATCGCGCTCGCTTCGCTCGCGGCTTTTGCACTTCACTTCTGTTCATATCTTACTTTTTGACTTTGCTTTGTTAATTTACAGTGATTTTTATTTGTTTTGTGTCCTTAGACTAAAAAATTTTCGCGCTCGCTCCGCTCGCGCTTCCTTACATATGACATGTGCCTTATAAGTTTTCAACGGGAAACCCACCAAATAACATATTTTACTGACTTTAAACATTGTTATAGATATTTAAGTGCGTTAGTTTAAGTTAATCACAATCTTTCAATACATAGGGGCCACTTGGGTAATGATTGCACTGCATTGATGCCCCAAGCAATTGCTTAGTTTGCTTATGGGCTAACCCAGGACTGCTTAGGTTACTCTGAACATTTCAAGTAAATAAAAAGTTATGTGTAATGTATGTTATGTATTGCAATAGTTATTTATCCAAAAGTAGGTGGGTTATCTGCAATCAGAGCGGTGCACGTACATATTTTTTTCTGTTGGACAAGTAAGATGGATATCAATTGGCGGGGGGGGACCCCCTGGATCCGCTCCCCCCCCCCTTATATATTTTTTGTCAAAACGTATGTAGTCGTAGGGTGGCATAATCAGTTTGCACGCGGGCGAACAAACAGCTAGCGGCGGGCCTGCATTCAGGTAACAATTAGCTAGCTTACATAAATTTTAACACCTTTCATCATAAGCTCTATAATTTGACGTTACTAATTCGGCATATGGTATATTCATTTCAAAGATCCTTCAGAACGCCCCCATAAGCGACTACTCATCACTATTTTGATCAAACATTAAAAGTCTGTCAAGGAAATAGCCGGCATACGTCTTCCGAAAGCTCCGTGACTAAATAGTACAAACACTGTGATGTATCGAGGATGGCTCGAGCAAGTAAACACGGAGTAATCGTGTCTGTTTGTTTGTTCGCTGAGTCATCCCCAGACGTCTGTACACGAGCTGTTCGACGACTGTAATTACAATAAAAATAATTCATTGCGATAAAACTATTTGCCATTACTTTTTGCTCCCTTTTAGCGTGAGAATAAACTGCATCTACTTTTCATTTTATCAGTTAAGTAGTCCTTAAGGTACATGATATGCCAAATGAATGGAAGCTATAGCACATGATATGCCATATGGGCAAATATTATATATGGCATATCATGTGCTATAGCTTCCAAACTCACAGAAACGCTACTTCACAATAAACTGGAAGAGCTGACCTTAACAAGTACTTGGTCATCAAATTATTGTAAGATGCATCACACATAAAACTATGTAAAGGTTTAGACTTCTGGGACTCTCCTGCGTACTATCTATGATAATAATAATAATGGCGTCCATGGCCGATTTCGGCCACGGCGGCTGTTCTAATTTAAGGAGATCAGCCAGCTGCGCAGGACATATTATAATGCACGAGCATTTGCGCAGACACAGGTGCACTATCTATGATACCGATTAGGTATTGGTATTGTGGGTTGATTATATTGCTTCAAGTGATGATTACACATACTTAGTAAAACATTAGTAAGTAAAGAGATAATATAATACACAAAGCTTGCACTTTAGTTTATTTAGCACTTGTGGAGAAAGTAGTCAATCTGTTGAGACTCGAGATGTGTAACACTAAATAATCCATGTCCTCTTCAAACTAATTTCTAGATACCTACATAAATGTACTAACTAAACAATTAATTGATTTCCAAAGTAAGTAGCTCTGTCGTCTGTATGTTCTGCAATTACGCTAAATCGGCTGAACCGATTATTCAATATAATATTGTTGATTGCCACAGGAGATAGGTTCATAAGCAGGCCATGTACTTTTTATTTTTCTATACATTGTTCTTCAGTTCCTCAATGAGAAAGGTTGAACATGAATAACCAAGGCTATGTTATTAGAAGACTATGACTAATAACATATCAGTTTGTACAAGTGTTTTTTCAATGTGCGTACATTACACTTGCTTTAGTTAGTTAGTCTAGCAGCAGCTGGCATTGTGGATATCGTGATAATTACAAGATAGCCGTAATAAAAACTGCAATATTTTTGTCAAATTAGTTAATGACTAAGACTACTTCAGGCAATTAGTTATTTTTCATTAAACCCTGAAAATCAACAATAGGTTCAGAAAGTTTTTACCTACAATATGTTGATATAGAACTATAACTAAGTAGTGAGAATGTTAATACTTGTTACCTCGTTGGTACTAAATCCTGCTTCCGTACTTAGCATAAACTTTTTCAATCTCTTTGATCCAACCCGATCACTGGAACTATATACATAAATAAATATGTACATACATACAAGAAAATTTCTCACCTTCCCAGAACGTTATACATATACAACAGTGTTCACAGGTCCAACATAATGAGCGGCAGATGTCAAACGCATGTAGAGTGGAGGTGCGCGCAGCCCATTCACATCGCTCGTTAACGAACATCCGATCGTGTGCACTTTCTCTTATTTTTGACATTATTATAATTTCCTGCTTCCTGATGATAATCATATAGATTACCCATGTATAAGTTGCTTGGAAATTGCTTCAGCAAGTGTAATGTGATATGGGGAAAAACATTATCGTTTTTGATGACTAGTCATTTATGATAGAAACGTTAATGACTGATATAGCGTCTCAAGAGAGAGTTAAGGATTTGAATAAACTCAAAATTGTTATTTGAAGTTTATGTTGAAAGCATGTTTTTTTTAATCACTGAGAGATCGAGATTCTTCCAGAAATTCCATGAACAATTGATAATTAAAACAGCAGTGCATCCTGTTACAGCCTTTTTATCGTCCCACTGCTGGGCACAGGCCTCCTCTCACACGGAGCATTAATGAATAAAAACAAACGTAATTAAAATGGCATAACTAACATGGGTTAGTTATCATCATGATACAATAACTATCATCATAGCCAAACAACCTAGAAAAACTACTTCAGTAATGAGTGTCCATAGTAAAGGAACTATTACAATAATAGTAACATGAGTAACGTCGTGAACTGACTAGACGATGGTCATAACTGCACTCATTTTTCTGTGACATAACCATGATTACTGTACTTAGCCTTTCCTACGGTCTTGTCTAAGTGGATGTTACAAATGTTATTTTGACAGTCACGCTAACTACTAATTTGAAAGAGCAGCAAAAAATAGAAGAGGGACATAGTTACCGTAGCCGAAAGATTCAGCCGTAGACAAAGAGTTATGGATCAGGAAAAAGAAGGTCTTCAGAAGGAACATATGGGGGGTCAGAGCCAGTCTAACACTCGTGTCTCTTTCAAACATATCCTATCTTTATTTTTTCATCATGTTAGGATTTGGTTGAAAGTGTTCCTAGATTAAGAACAAATTACTTCCTAAGTCGTCTTCCAGATGAAAGTAAGGCCTACACAAAAACTGTCGGCGAGTACAAAAGCAGCGTCAGACGCTGTATCGTATGCGTCTGCGCGTGCGCTTCGTCACGGAGAGTTTTTGCATGACGACTACATTGCGGTACTTGATAGGGTTGTCTCAGGAATGGTAGTGGTTTAAAATTATGATAATGTTAAGAAGTAGATAGATAACCATTTTAAACTGGTTTGTAGAAGTAATTTAAAACTTCTTGCACCTACGTACTGGTGTTTTGGTTTATCGTATCAGTTTCTTTGATTGCAACAAAAGGAATCATCCTCTTTTCGATCGATCTCATCAACCTTTCAATACAGTTTTTTCAGGTCCCCTTTATGTATGACCACATATCACGCATCTTGATATAAACCTACTTAATTTTATTCATCATCTTTCGAGATCTTACAAGGGAGATGTATCCATTCTAATGCCCATCATTATGCGACTAAATTATTTTGTGTATCGACATATTATCGAGTTCGCAGCCCGCGGCGACTACTACGGAACTAACACAATGCGCACGCGTTCAATTACACGCGTTATTTGCATGCTCGTGCTGGATTGAGCTGTGAATAGCAGAGCTTTTTGTGTATCAGACATACAGTCTGCCAACTTCATTATCTTCGTACATCAGTATGTTTGATACCAGTCCAGTTGGATCTACCCTTATCTGCGCTATATTGGCTGATCTTCAGCTTGATGCGTACAACTTTTACCAGCAGTCTTTCGCACATGGTCACTCTCACACTATGGTTTCTAGCCGTGGTCTTCTCAATTTTTGTTAAATGCCCCAAAAATACAACATGTCAGAATGTAATCAGAAGTTATTGTAGTTTAATTTCAATTTTTATATAAAATCTCTTTAAGTTATCCTACGTACCGTTTCTTCCATAACTAGGTTTTTGAACTCTGGGCGACACCCATCAAACTGTATCATATTATTCCCAAAAACTATTGTTGTCAACTAAACGATTTCCTAGAAAATTATAGTGGAGTGTTTTTGTGACAGACATTTTTTCCGTATCATGAACATTTGTGGAGCCCAAGTGTGCCACAACGGCATCTGGTATTACATCGTGACTCGTATCATCCTCTTCAATGGATCATTTAATAACAATTTTCCAGGTTTTTACGCGAATATCTCGATCGAATTATCCGCAGTTACCGCCAGACTTGCAGCCAATCATTCGAGAACGTTAATTGTCGATATCTTGTCCGTCTGTTCTCGGAATGACGGTTTAGTTGGCACTTACAGTTCGTTCCGGTTATAGTTCTCGCTTCAATAGCTTCACTTAATAAAATGCTTACCACCATCTTTTTTGCTCATCAGCGCTCCCAAAGTAATTATAGGAAAAGAATAATAAAACAAACTGTTTACTTTAAAACTGTAAAGTTTGGAAATAAAGCAACAGAAACGGATTAATGTGGTTATTTATAACTATGTTATTATCACGTATACTATATCTAAATACAGTGTTATCATTATCAGCCGCAGTATTCCGAGAAAGGAAGAAACAAATTAAAATATTATCGATCGTCAAATCTTTTAGTTCTTTGTTTGTTAATTAATTTTATTCTGAAACCCAAGGCCCTAACGATCGTAAGCTGTTCCTCCCATTTTGTGATGTAGGTATACGTACAATGTACTGCGCTTCGAGGTGTTTCTTTTAATTGTCGTTTTTAAAACCAAGTCGACGACATGATCATCTACAGCTAACAGAATCGATACCGCGTTATCTCGAGACAGATCGCTGAGTCGATTGTAACGGATTGCCGACTATCCTCCACTTACTTAGCTAAATTGTATGTTAATGCTAAACACGCAATTTTGAAACTAATATAAAATAGACTCTGAGGGGACTAAATTATGGATTGGATGATATTATAGCCAGCGCTACTTTAGTTATGTCTTCGATTAGGAAGTTTTTAAAGGCCCTCTGGGGGTTGTTCATGATGTTCAAGCCTGATGGCTAGTCGGCACGCGTTTGGTCGGTATTTTTGCAAATTGACTACAATTATTTCCTATCATATTGGCACAGGCATGCTTTGGAAAATGTCATACTGATGACACTTTACAATTTTAGGCTTTAAACACCATATTTTGCTGGTATCTATGGTGTAACGGTCCTGTAGTAAATGGCTCTTAACAACTGTTATGTTGCAGCTACTATGAAGACATTATCGTTAGGTCCTAGAAGACACCGCTATCTTAGACGATAAGCTACTTTAACTAATTCATAGCCGGCAATTAGTCGGTCGCGTCGGACGACCGCGCGGACGGTTGGCGACGGCGCGTGGGAACTAGGTGAGTGTGACGTCACAGACACCCTGTCTAACACTGCACTAAGTAGACTGTGATTGATTTGTATTTTGTTGTTGCAGGTTTTATTCGCCATGTTTGACGAGTTGGAAAGAATCTTCGAACTGTGTGATCTTATTGTATGGCGTTCTGCGCTTTGCAGATTTGAGCACTCTTGTTGATATAAAAAACGTCGTGAAATTGTCCCCATTCCTCAAATGAAATATGCGCAAAACTAAGTGGTGACTGCAGATATAGTACAGTTGTAGTTATGTGATACAGTTACACGTAATCTGAATGTATTTAATGCAACACGATTTCAATAGAACATAAAGTTGCTGAAATAAAACAAAACAGTCTAAATTCAGACTGCTTACATAACAAGGCATACTTTAATACTGTAAGTTGCCGGTCCCAGGTCATCCACCATTAGTTGAAAAGTGAAACCGAATCACTTGCACTCAACGCACTGCATACGCAACACAACAACCGAACAAATACAAGAGCCGACTAATAATACCCAGTTTAACACATAAGCAGGACTTCTGAAACCAGTCGTGTAACGATTGTTTACGTTTGATATCGCGTGCGTGACCTTTGCAGAGTTTTTGCTTTGATTTCCTTAACGAGTGTTGGTAATCCAAATAATGGGCTCGAAAGGTGAATGTGAATTAGTTTTCACGATGATTGCCGAGGAAATCATCCGTTAAAGGCTAAATGATGATGATGAATGATTGTTTCAAAGATATTACCTAACTTGGTAATCATGTGTTACGTGTGCTTACGCTTATATTACAAAGAGGTACCTACATACATATACATGCATATTCTAATGTTGAGCATCTCTTGTTTTAAGTGCAGGACCAACATAAAGTAGAAATTCTGATCACATTGTGATCTGATTACCATTTATGGTCTCCCTAGTTTCATAAGAGACATAAAAGTTAAAACTGTCGTGCGAAAGCCTCAAAAGGAAAATATTGAATAACATCTTTTTGGTCATAATATTCTTCATATAGGTACCACAAGAGAGACAGGTATTTTTTGACCTTAAAGTTAATCAGAGGTTATTTATACGATTTAAATGTTACTCATTGAGATAAACTGACGGCTGATATTTCAAATTCATCCCGTGGTTTCAAACGACATCAGCAGAACAGCGTATAATCATGAAAGTATAGGATCATCAGAAAACGTTCATACAAGTTTATTGAAAGGTTTTCAGGAGTTATCAAATCCGAGGCTGTTGATTCTACTCGTAGATAACGAGACCGTTTTCACCACGAAGTGTTTCTCTTGCAATATTGGCGTTGCAATAAAACTATATCCAGCGGCACTTCTCACTACTTTCGCCTATTGTTCGTGCTGACGATTTAATGGGTTCTACGTGTATGTACGTACTTTACTATATGTATATTACTATATATAACGTATCGTACTAGTAGTGTGAAGCGGCAGTGGCGGCGTAGCATCGGGTGGCACCCGGGGCGAACTACCTATTGAGCACCCCCCAAAATAATCACGGAATAAAATTGAAAATGAAAGTACTTAAAAATCTTGTAGAAGTCATTCATGGTGCTTTTTGCTAGGTTTATCATGAAGAAACCGGAGACAGATCACTGCAAACTTATAAAGCGCTAGCGAAGCGAGCCCGTAATTGTTGAATTTTGGGACATAAAAGAACCCAAACATGTTTTATAAAAAACAGTGCCAAGAGAAAGCCGCGGGCGCAGCGAGCGCGAAATTTTTGAGTTTCGGGACTCAATAGTACTCAAACAATTGTGAAAAAAAAACAATGCAAAGAGAAGCCGCGAGCATAGCGACCGCGAAATTTTTGAGTCTTGGAACACCATAATAGTCAAACATGTTTGAAAAAGAACCAGTTGAAAGCCAAAGAGCTGCGAGCGCGAAATTTTTTGAGTTTTGGGACACAAAAGTCCTCCAACTCCGAAACAGCTTAGAAATCGTCAGCGTAGAGCGTCAGTTGTTTTTACTACTTCGGTGCCTTAACTTTTTAATTCAAAGAGCGTAGAACAAATTAGAAATGGTGATTTTTTCAAGGTAAAAACAAAAATAAACAAGACAGAGAGGGGTGACACACGGACTGGCACCCCTCTCAGTGCCGTCTCGACGTCTTGCGCATGCACTGTTGTCGTTTTGTTTAAAAATTGAATAGCGTGCAGTGACTGGTAGTGAACCTAGGCTTTGCAGATTAGAATGGCACCCTCAGTGACTTGTCCCTTATGCCCGTGCCATCCTGGTCGTGCGGATATGTGCCGACCGAGATGGCACCCCCCAAGACGTGGCACCCGGGGCGGAACGCCCCCACCACCCCCCTCCTTACGCCGATACTGTGAAGCGGTGTTCCCCGACACAAGTACTTATAACACTGAGGTGGTTTCGACCACTCTAGTCAGGTGTGTAATGTGTTCCTAATTGAAAAAGGCTTTGATGTTCATCTGTCAAATTAATAGTAATCATTGATTGACAATTATGATTATTTATATTATATTTTTTATCTGTATGAGAGTCTTCAAGAAGATTTTATTGCAAAATATATATCGAAAACTTTGTAAGAGTGAAAGTGCACTGAAAGCTCCAATCATTTACTTTCACGTTCACTTGAGATACGAAATATATTCGATACATTGCATTCTCGAATAATATGTAATATCGAGAAAGTAAATATTTTATCCTTGTAAGGAAGAGTATCTCAACGTCATGCATTTTCATCCGACTGCCAAGAAGAGTTGAGTTTTTACATTACTTATAGGTAAAATTAATTTTAAAGTCTTGTTCCGACATCTTAATCATTTTTTTTTCATAAAAACTTGAACCCAAGCTTTAATCTCTGACATAGACTTGTAGTGAGTAACGCGCAGTAATAGTGAGAGCACGCTCATTATACAGTTAGCGATCCATCTTAACGAGCAATTACTTAGCTGTGCAGACGCATCCGCGGGTATTAGCTAATTACCCGCGACGACGCACCGCGCTGGGCGACAGGACAAATATATACAAACATACCATGACCCATAGAGCAACACGGAGGGGAGTAGCCATTGCGTTTTTTACCGATACAAAACTGTCTGTCATTTTTTGCGGGGGGAAATCACACATTCTCAAATTCTCACACAAAAACATTCTATGTCACTACGAAACGCACACTCTGACAATTGAAAAATACACTAACAATTTCACACACACATTTAAACAATCCGTGTCATAATAGTATAATAATATGACGCAACTACACTAACAAGTCCTTACACCCATAGCTGTACAACTGTCGATACGCATTATCGATAAATTCAAAAACTCGGTTAGGGAAATTAGCTTTAAATTCAAAGGCAGATATTATTATTGACTTTATTTATTATGTATAATCAAATCACATATAACAAATAAAATTACCATTTTTTTTTAATAACATAAAACTAATCCTTTTTAAAAACTACTGATAAGATACTGATACGGAACTATCACTGGTTTTTAAAATGGATTAATTTTCTATAAATATGACGAATACATTTTTGGGGGTTTGTTTTTTTCATTAAGAAAGAAATTCTTGTATCAGCATATTTTTGCATTATTAATCTTGCTAATTCCAAGTTATGATTTGTAAAATCGTTTTCGTGTGAATGGTAACTGATTGAGGGAAACAAGTCTTTGCCAATAAATTGTTTTAAGGAACGTGTCACAACTTCATGTGTGGTACAAGATCGTGTAGGTTTATTGTCGTCACTTAAATGTCTTCTTATGTCTTTTTCACAAATCCGGCATAAAAGTATAACTTCTTTTGAGGCATACAGTAACTTTCCTTTGCTTTTCTGGTGAATTAAACTTTTTTCATCAATCGGCCCAAGCAAACCTTTAATGCACGTATTGCATTTAATTTTTTTTTTTGTTGAGAAAATAACATATCCCGCTATGTACTCCACAACTTTTTCCGCAAAAGGGGATAAAAAAGTTAGAGCTTCAATCTCATCAATTAAATCGTCAGTAAAATTATCAAAATTGTGTTCGTCAGTAGCGTCATTGCTATTGTATTGTCGTACTGTTGAAGCATTAATTTTTTCTAGTGCAGATGTGCAATTCAGTATCGTAATTTTTTCCAATGGAATGCAGTTCGTTCCGTTTCCCGTTTGTGTTAATTCTGTATTAACAAGAATTTTTTTATAAATTGCTTCAAACTGGGAGCTTGAGGGATTATCGCAATAACCACCATGACTCCTTACTATGGAAAAAAATAGTTCGAGGTGATCTTGGCTTATCCTATGTAGTGGCATATATTTGAGGCCATTTTGTTGGTTTTGTATTAAATCTCGAAAGATAGATTTGGTACTCTCAATGCAGATCAAAAATCCTAAAAAACCCGTGTATCGAGGAGAATCTACTAATTTAATTTTATGCGACTCCCCGTTGCGTTTCTTTACATGGGCTGATAAGCTCAACAAAAGCTTTTGAGCTTCATCCATTTTTCGAAAAGCTTTCTCAAAGTTTTCATGGTTTAATGCTCTTTTATAACCAGTTTGACGTGACCGGGAATCCAATATATCAAAAACGTCGTTTATCAGTGAAATAAACTTCGCAGTTGCAGTTGATCCATTAAACTCCGATAAATGTAATTCTTTTTCACAAAACAAAAGCGCATCAGCAACACTTCCGCTGAACAATTGTGCTGCAAGGCGAACATTCATTATTTTTGTTTTGTAATAAATGTGATTTGCTTTTAATTTGTTAGCCATGTAAAATAATTCTTCTTCCTGTATTTTATGTAATGCTTCCACAAATAACCATTGAATTTTATTTTCATTATCATCGTAAAAACATTTGTAGTCACAAAAAGTGTTTCTAATTAATTTTAACATGTGACTTGGATCTAAAAAAAAGTGAACTCGTTGCCCCGTTGTGGGATCTAATATAGTAGTTTGCAATTTATTTGCAACTAAGCAGCAACCCAGTTCCGTAGCCATCGCTAAATTTGCTTTTGCGCCGTCACACGTTAACGCTTTTATTTCTATTCCGGTTTCATGTACTAATTCAAACGCTTTAGTTACAAGTTGAGCTTTTAACTTAGCACTTGTACCTTTAACTAAAAAATATCCGATTGGGACTTTCCATGGAGTATTAATGCCTACTAATAGAAAAACTAGGACATCTGTAGCTTCATCTGTATTATCAGTTATTAAATCGAAACCATAATCAATATATCCGAATCGTCTGTCACCACTTGGATTGTCATGTGATTGTGTCTTTATTTTCATTTCATCGAAAACTAAAGTACAGTAAATTTTACTATGTGGATTGGCATCGGCTTTATATTTTAAGGCCGCCAAGGCTTCTTTGGTAAAACCGGGCCGTCCATCAATATTACTATACCATTTAGTTAAAGTACGCGGAGCAGGTAAACACGTCCCAAACGTTTTACGAACATACTTGTAAGCTTTGGGGGAATAAAAGTTGAGAGTTAGAGCAAAACACCTCAGTTCTGGTGAATACTTGGCTCGTGAGAGCTTTCCACTTTTACATTTCTTTAATTGACGCTTAATAAGCTCTGCTTCTTCAACGCCTATTTTTTCCAGGACCATCCTTTCCTCTTTATCTATCAAAGCTTTTTCATCTAAACTCTGAAGAATTTCTTCTAGCCCAGCAACTTTTTTCTTTAAGAAAAGATTTTTAGCTTGTAGCCTTTTAATTTTTTTTTTCTGACAATCTAATTGTTGCTGCATTTTTCTTTTTCTTGGTGTAAGTGCAGTAGTGGGAATTGAAGCAGATTTTTTAGATGTTTCCTTTGACTGAGTCTGAAAACAAATGAATAAATAATTATCTCTTATCATATCTTTACATAATTTACTTAATCTCAACAGTAAAATAGAAGGAATGACAAATTTATCAATATGCGATTCTACAATAAACGATTTAAAAACAACTCACATTTTGAGGAGTTGACGATCTACACGGTGATGTCAATGAATTAGGAATAGTCCGAGTGTCATTAATGGGCCCATTAGACGATAACCTCTCATCTGGTATATTTAATGATTGTCGATGATTCTGGAAAATTAGATTAAGTTTAAAAATGTAGGCTTCATTTCACCACTATGACTAACGTCAACGAGGTACATCATGTGGAATGTACTATTCGTTTACCTAAGCTAGTATTATATTATCTATGACCTTGCACATGAATAAAATAAAAACTTACGGAACAAATACAGTTGGCGGTTGGTTTGGCGCCATCGACTAATCTCCTCCTATTGTTCGCCAACACTTGAAAGTCAGAGGTCTTAAAATGATTTGAGCAAATGACACTATTTCTTGTGGGAATCCAGGTTGGTCTGTTATGAGAAAATGTCTTCCATATATTTCTTAAATTTGGATCTTTAGGAAACCTGCAATATATAAATAAAAACACATTATATGTAGTTGACGTTCTCACTCAGTAATTTTTATTTAAATCAGAAAACCTAATCTCAAAACTTTCTCCGATTTGACTTGACCTTTCTCATTTTCATCGATAACTATCTACAAACAAACCGGCAACAACACTCGCTCGGTGACAGCGAATTCTAGGAAAAAGACTCGGATCTGTCGCTCGACCGATCCGCGTTTTGTATGAAGACGCACGGCCTTAGTTGGTAAACAAATCCGAAACAACACGATTGATAATATTGCAGTTTTTAAGTTTATAAGAAGTAAATAGCAATAACGTAATTAAAAATTACTTACATATGAAAGGTAACGCCATCTTTTTGTAAATTTGACGTGGCAGATCTCTTTTTGCAGCAAAAAACAGAACAATTCGGCATTTTTTACGACGACGTCGATTCACTCACGCAACTAGATTTAGTCTAGCGAATAGTTTAGTTGCAACTAGTTTTATTGTACGCATAGGACCATTTGGACTTGTACTTTGACAGAGGGGAACGCCTGTGTATGGCTACTCCCCTCCGGTCCGCCGGTGGCCTGTGTTGCTCTATGACCATGACCAATGAGATGCAGAACACCTGAGTAGGTAAGCCATAAGTATTCTAAGGAAATGAATTTAAGCAATAAGAAATCATTTTGCATTCTTTCATATTATGTCAGAATTGCTGAATTGCACATCAAAATGCTTTTAGTACAGTTTTGCAGATGTGTGCATCCAGTAAAATTAAGAAGCATAATTTAACAATTAGACTAAGCACTAGTTTTATAAACATTATCAGCTATGATGATGAGAGTGATTTTGTAATTTTGAAAATGGTCGAATATTATAGGAAAAAAACCTTCAGTTTCCGGACGCAAGAGTTCAAAACCTCTACATGCCAGTTGGCTCTTTCCACCCCGTATTGTATCAAGTGAGTCTTCTATCTGTTTGCGCGTGTTGCGTGAAGGTTTTCCCACATTATCATAATTTCTATTAAACTGTTTGTTTAGAAAACACGGAGGATGGAAGCGTGACAGGTGAAACTGTGCCAAATCATCACAATATGTTGACTTACCAGTACTTACCTAAATACATAGTTCTATTGTGTACTTAAATATGTGTTTATGTTAATCAGGGGTGAAAACATAAATATGGTCTCTTGCAATATTCATGTAAATAAACATCTTGTTGAAATGTTATCAAAAACTGCTGTTAATTTCGTCAGATTCAAATCGTTATGATATTTTGTTTTAAACTTACCAAAAAGGTAGACGCCATCAACAACTTTTCCTGAATTTGTATGTTTTTCTAGATTTTTTATGTTCATTAACTAACAGTAAAAACTACTCCGGGTTTTCCTATGATGTGCTCTCAGTGATATAGAGGTATATGTTGAAACAACTCACAATCTTTGGGGAAGAATGAGTAATGATTGCACACATACAGTTAAGAAAAACTATGATAGTTATGATGACAATAAATTGATAACTATGATCTTTTCCAAACGCCACCGAACAAAATCAATTAAATATTATTTCGTAATAAAAATAACAGAAGTAATTGCCATGACCTCTCCGGCTCATTATTTTACCGAAAACTATAGTTTACGTAACTGTGGTAACTCTTCCCACAATCTGTGATACATTACTAAGAAATTAACTAACAGAAGTCACACTTGCAACAAGAGGCACTAGTGGTCGAGTGTTTACGTAGATATTGTTTTTGTCCATGTCACACTGGGTCATGTTAGAATAGTAAGATATGCGGTATTGAACCTACAAAACCCCAAAAGTTTAAATCTTCTGAGATTAACAAAACCAACGAGAGTGATATTTTCATTTTGAACCTTCGTGTATATTCATTAATCAATAGTCTACAAAAAATTAAAGTTTAATCTTTACACCCTGTCAACAATATCTGATACTTCTGCACAAAACTCTGCAGCTTGTCTCGTTCATGATCCACGCACGCAGGAATGCATTATGCTCCGCTTCCGCGCTCTCGCTGCACTTTACGTAATCTGCTCCTAATTGCAGGTCACTGCACTCGCTTGATATCTCACCAGATAACCACTGACAAAAACTTGCGTGTGACACTGTTTGGGAAAGCTGTGAGGAACTTAATCTATGATTTCCGAGTGAGGAAGTGTCTAAAGTTACCGTGATAGTTAAAAGTGCTGTAAAGTATGTACAAGAATGTTCGACTAATGTTGAGATTTTTTTTAAATAATTAGGTACAATTCATATTTCAAGAACCTACAATTTAACTAATTCTAGCTTTAATTAGTCCTTTCTAATGGAGGAGCACTGAAATGAAAGTCAATTAATAGAATATCGAACATTAAATTGCTTAATTGATGTTATACATCACTATAAAGGTCGATACTATTATATTAATTCAAAATCTTCCATTTTAAATGTTAATAGATTAATCAATGCGACTCGACGATCAAATATAGTTCTACTGTTTTGCAACTTGTAGCTTTAAATAACTATTTGTATCAATTTTTCGCAACAAACCGCTCTAATTTTGGACATTCATATTAATTTTATTGTATTCAATAGGTCAACACATTGACAGAAAGCGTAAATTTAATGTGGGATCGCATTTATTAAAATTAATTCCACAAAACCTGTTTGATTTTTGAGAATTTTGCAACGAAAACACCAACAATAAAATCTCTAAACACAGACAAAGGTCATTATAAAATTACTATTATATTTCATCAACCAGCAGGAGGCATAAAGAGAGAGTGTATCAAACTAATATGTTTATTTGTTTGTTTGTCCGACTGCCAGACCGAGCGTAATCGATAATAGCGGCGCGCGCGCAGCCTCCAATCTATTTGTCATAAAGCTAAATCGAATCATCGTGAAAGTTACAACTGTTAACTGTAAGATGATACATAAATACAAAAATGTTTCTCGATTTAAGTCTTTCAAAAGCACGATTCAGTATACATTGCTTCTTTCATTACCATTTCTAAGACAGTCTTCTTTTGTATGCGGCAATGGATGTCCATCATATATCGTGGTTGGTCAGTTCCCTGGTCGTTAATCACGCGTGTCCAATCATACGAGCCGTAAGCATTCGCAAAACGATTGAGATTATGTTCAACGGAATTACATTTCCTTATCAAGCGGCGACTCCCGCGCAATCATTGTTCAGCTTCGTTCACTTATGGAGCGTGTATTTTATAGGTTCGTAATTTGATTGCTGCTGTATTTCGATCTTCAAGAAAAATTTCTTACTATGATGTTAATAACCAGACCCAAATTATACATTCAGTCCCACCCTTTGACAAATTGATACGTATTGTGTAGGTCAAGTGTGCCCGTACCCGACAATGTCACGGGAGGTATTGTGTAACACAATGCGGGGTGAGTGCCATGCATTATTCAGAGGAACAAGGAATGCGGAGGGCAAGAGACAAAGGTCCTTTTTTGTTAACAAATATTTTTGAGACAAAGTTGGTTAAACAGGTGTGTCAAACTGGAGCTAGAGAAATATTTGATAATATTTTCTTCATAATACTCTTGAGACGCATTTTCGTTTATAATAGGCAGAAAACCTTGTGAGTTGGTTCCACTTACATAAGGTATCAGGCGCGGTCAATAGTAGCCAAATAACAGCCGCCGAGGTAATCCAATCGGTTAGTTCCAGGCATACGTCTAACTATGACTATGTAGGTATATTTTTAGACATTTCACATTTGCGAAGATATATCGACGTAGTAATTTTTACAGCGCAATAATTTTTACACAACCAAGATTTTCCACCTGTCATACCTATGAATCTATATCAATGAGTTGATGAACTTGTCATAAGTTCCGTTGCTCGTTTCATCTATGAGTATTTCCTCAAAATAGTTATGGTATTAATAGCAATGCTTGCTGCAGATTATGTCCATCTCAGACACCGTTGTTTCTTATGAAATCAAATCAGTTCGTATCGAATGTCTTCTGAACATCAACACAATACAGATTCGATTAAGGGCGTGTCAGAGTCCGCAGCGCGTCCGATTGGTTCGCTACTGTTTGTTTTGCCGTCTACCGCTAGGAATTATCAACAGTTCTCTAATTGTGTCAATTGTAAGGTGACATCTTCTTGCGGAAACCTTACCTTGTAGGTACCTAGGTATTCTGTCCCGTTGTCAACTATATGTAGAACCGCAATTACTTAGATTTAAATTCCTGACATCATAAAATAAATACATATACCCATGTATATCAGATAAAACATTTCAATCAGCAGTTAAAGGTAAACAGTTACTTTGAAGAAATTCTTTGACCCAGCGAAGGTTTTACTACTTTGCCGAAACCCAAGTCACTTTTATATGTACCAGCACCTCATAAAAGCTTAACTATCATTTAATGCCATTTGCAGTTCCCGAAGACGACGGTGGATACAAATGGCGCGTAACAGCTAACCCCCTAATGTGTTGTCACGGCGCATAAACTGAGTCAACAGCATTAAGCGCGGGTTTATTCTGATGGCCGTCGTGCGAGGGTTGAACTGGGTCAGGGATGGGCACGCCCGCTGTCCTCCGATATATCTAGGTCTGTATAGGTATTATAGCACCTTCTACTAAACAATTAGTGAATAAATATGGAAAAATTTTCATTCTAAAACTTAAGTGCTTGTCAACTGAAGTGCGACTGTGATATGGCATGGCAAATGAAGACCAATATATGATTCATTGACATCGTGAAAGAAGATAAGAAGAAAGTGAGCGCAGTGGAATAGCTAACAGATAAGAATGATCCAAATTTTTATTGCGAACTTACGTATAAATGCCTATCCAGACCTGAGCGGTATTCGCTACCGTCTGCAGCAGAGAAAACCCAGTGGGTATGCGATAATATTACTGTTCATGTTCGGGATGCATGCCGCTGCTCCCGCGCGGTATGTACTTCTACCCACAGCGGCAGTGAATATCGCTCAGGTCGCTCTAGCCGCGGTACTTGATACTAAATACCTGAGCGAAATCCGCGCGGTATGTATCTCTACCCACAGCTGCAGCGAATATCGCTCAGGTTTGAATAGGCCTTAAGAATGAAACAAACATTTTACAAAGATTTCGTATAAGTACCACACGATGTTTGAAAACAAAAACAGAGATGTTAATATACACATTCGAAATCTGAACAGTAAATATAATAATTAACGCAATATTGGGCTTCGTTAAAAGTGCACAAACTCGTTCTAATAATATATACGACCGAAATCGGGGGTACACCCATAATGCGCCAGTGAATAAGACATTCCAGAAAAATATCATTATCATTAATTTTATATCACTTAGATAATCGTTATCTATTGAATTCCAAACTGATAACGATCAGAATGAATAAAATTTAATTTGTTTTTCGAAATGATAACGATAAAATTAAATATAGCGATAGACACATGCGCATTGCAACGCAATGTTTTGAAATGTGCAACAACAACAAAGAACAAATTATCTTAATCATTAAGTGAGTAGTAGATATTGTCATCCGACACAAAATAAATGAAGAATTAATATTTCTATGTGATAACAATTTTCTTCATGATCCAGGAATTTCCGTAGTACAGTCCTTTGTAACTTAGAGACATAAAATTCCATTACAAAGATGCATCAATAGTAGTAACACCGATAATATGTCTTGAAATAACATGACAAGTAAGTAGATAGCATGCCCAGAGTCCTACTTAAATCAACAAAGGATAAGATTAAGAGCCTTCTATCAATCACGACACTCGTAGGAGCACTCACACACACACTCGGCGAGGGGGCGATGAACTAATTCAATAATCTCGTGCCGACCAGATAAACCTCTATGTAAATCCGATGCGCACGCGCAGCCGAATGTACACACTCAGTACCGATAGGAAAACATAAAGAGTATGTATGATACGGATCATAGTTCGGATCTTGAGAAAATAGAATCAGAAAAAATAATTGGTAATGCGTCTTGCCTTGAATTTTGTATTTATTTATTTATTTATTGACACACCAACGACTTATTCACTAACACATTGCATTAGTAATTTAAGTTATATTGAATGGCGTTGCGGTGAATTCGTCACTTATAGGCGTGCACAGCACTTCAATAATCATTAGGGTGCGTCCACATCTGGCGAATGTGCCGCGAATGTGCAGCTCGCGAGCCGTTTGCGACCTGCCCGCGATCTGCGCGCGTGCATTTTTGTTCGTGCGCCGCTTCTGCGCCGCCCGCGCGCAGTTCGCGCGCGACCTAAGGGCCAGGCCACAACAGTGCGTTGCGGCGTCGCATCGCAAAAACAACATTGCACAGCTATGCGATTAATATGATATGCGTCGTTGATTTTTGCGATGCGACGCCGCAACGCACTGTTGTGGCCTAGCCCTAAGCGCTCTTTATTAAATAATAAACGGAACTGTAAGGGCGAGAACTGAGTGCGCGCAGATCGCGCGCCGCTCGCGCGCTCTATACGCGCCTTGCATGAGTTGCGCTAAAGAGGTGCACCAAGCTATTGCAGTGACTGCACGCGCGCAGCTCGCGGGCAGGTCGCAAACGGCTCGCGAGCTGCGCATTCGCGGCACATTCGCCAGATGTGGACGCACCCTTAATGAGAAAAAAATAAAAAATGGAATTACATGATGAAACAAATTGATTGTATCAAGATATAGAGTTGATTCTTACCTTAAATTATATCAATATCAAATAGATCCTCAGCTAAACATGCATACAAATAACAAAAAATGTTATGTTTTTCGTTCAAAATGTGCAGTTGTAGTCAGTACAGTAGCGTGAGTAAATAAATTCGTTATGTAAATACGATCGTTTACTCGCAGCATCAGCAGACGGAACACGTTCCAAATGTAAATATTCAGCGTGACGTCACACTGCGCAGGCGCATCCATTATCGACTGACGAATTATTTGCGCGAAGAATGCTTTCTATTCCGTTATCAAATTAATATGGAATGTCATTCGAAAGGAGATGATTATTATTTAATTTTGTTCGAATACATCAGGATTCTTCTTTTAAAGGTATTTCGTAATGATGAGCCATATTGACGAAATAAAAAGTAGATCTAAATTAGATTTAAGGAAGACGTATAGAAATACGGTAGATTTTCACTGGTATTTGAATAAACACTAGTTTTCTCCGAGATAAGACCGAAAGTAAGACAGATAAGCCCAACGAGATTAACAAAAGCCAAAAGTATATTCTTTCACTTTCTAGTGTCAAAGATCTCGATTTCAGATCTGTAAAGATGTGGTGAGATAATCTTAATAAAACTGAACAAAACAAATACGTTTTTTTGTAAGCATTACGTGAGGATGTAAAAACTTAATGATCATGCAGTATTTATGTGCACAACGACTAAGTAATGCTTATTGCTAATATTACTGTTTTGTTAATTTATTGCTTCATCATATTTTTTTCAATTCGTGACTACTTTCGAAATTGCTGACATCAAAATTACAATGACGCAAATACATAGAAAATATAAATTCGACAATTTGATGATAATTTTGCAATTTTTATTTTGTCTTCGTTTTACTAGAAAACCGATGTTATAGATGCAAGAATTATTATTGATTAACAAAAATAAATGAGAACATTTAAAGCAACAATAAACACTTTCCGACTATAGGTGACAGCGTCTATTGCCATGTTCCGCTTGGTGCGCAAGTCATAAGTTGAAATACTCTTCGCAACAAACTTATTGAATATCCTATTTCATACTGACACTCTTCTGGTCTTCGTGAAACACTTCAAATAGTTTGTGAATGCTGTCAATAGTAGACAAACAGTCAAAAGGTATTTTAACATTAAGTAACTACCCTTTGTGAAGACTGGAAGTCGACCCAACATGAAAGGCAATATTCTCATCATCAGCCTCCTGCCCGTAACCCAAAATTTGGGATCCATTCAGCATGTGTTCTTCTTCCATAGCTACTCCGCTAACTGACGTTAGGAAAGGGAGAGACTTGAAACGCTCGCTGTCTGCTCGTCACTCGTCCACGATAGCTCAATCAGTTTCTCAGCTATGCATACAGAATGTTGCGACCGATTCCTTGCCCGTAACGCACACTATCCATGCACACCTTGCATGCTTGTGTGTGTGTGTGTGTGACGCATGTGTGCGTGTCGATCTATATCTCGGAGATCGCGTTACGGTACAGCAGCCGCAGAGATGTGGGAATTGGGTGCTGGTACTGTACTATACATACATACAGACTATCGTATTAACACTGCTATTTACCATTGCTTTCTTTTTAAACGTGGAAACAGTGATGTTCTTTTTTTTCAAACTAGCGCTTAACAGGCTCGCTTTAGGAAAGTACACCTTCTTGTAAGAAATACACCCTTCGTTCTCCACTGGAAACTCGACTAGAGTGAGTGTTAGGCTTCCGAACATCCTTCTAACAGTTGACAATCAGTCCTATAATCAAAGTGTATCAGGTTTCCTATAACTGGGTTGTGGTCGGGAGATGTCTTGTCGTCTGTATCCAACAATCTCGTGAACTGACCACAACATGGACGCTAAACGGCAGCGCGATCATCACGATGACTTTGTAATACGAGATGATGGAAAATAGCGGCTTATAATTTGAACGTTGCAGACTTTTTGTGTGTTCCTTGATTCTGGCTCTCGCCCAAGTTTACAGTAGTTCGGACACATTTTAAGGGATCCGGAAGCGGATGGCAGAGGTACAGGCAACATGACTTGTTTTCCTAAATTTGTTGCGAGCCAATATTAAGTTTGGCAAGAAAGACCTCTTTATAACATCATGACACATGCTTTGGATATATTGCAATAGGATTATGATGTGTTTAGGATTAAATAAAGGCTTATGTTTAACTGATCACCAGATAAAGTAACAAATAGCAGACAAAAATAGTAAATGATCACCAAAATTAAACCACCAAGTAAGATTATAACCAAAGTTTTTAAATTCTGCTATCCAATTTAAGCAAAATGAGTCCAAATAAATCATTGTTATCCCAAAAGTAGTAAATGATCACCAAAAGTAGTAAATGATCATCAAAATTATACCAGCGTTTTAATATAAAATGATAATCAAAAGTTTTTACATCTTGCTATCCTGTTTAAGTAAACTGACTCCAAAAAAATAAGTTCGGCCTGATACAATAAATTTTATAACATTATGGGGACCCTTTTCCTGCACTAGGGTGGAAAATTGTCTATTGCATGCCTCTAAACAGTGCGATAAGAGTGTGTTTTCGAGGGAGTGTATTGAGAAACACATTCTTCTTCTTCTTTCTCCTGCCCTGTTCCCAATTTTATTTGGGGTCGGCGCAATATGTCATTTTCTTCCATTTTCCCCTGTCACTCGTCATACTGACACTCACGCATGCATTGCAAGCCGGACACATAACTTAATATGGCATCATAATACTTTATTTGGTAATAAGCCTACATTTTATGGCAATCACAGTGACTTATTTAGGCAAAAATAATACATTAATTTGGTCGTCAAGAGTTGGTGATCATTTACTAAAATTGGTGGTCGAATACAATTTAAAGGGGAACAAATATAATGACCACCATAAAATGCTTTGATACCCTTAGTTTTGCAACCAGAAAAATCTACTGAACACCAGAAAAATAAAGTCTAAAAATGTAATAGTACCAGCTATTTTAGTCACGACTTCACTTTAAATTGTATTCGACCACCAAATTTAGTAAATGATCACCAACTCTTGACGACCAAATTAATGTATTATTTTTGCCTAAATAAGTCACTGTGATTGCCATAAAATGTAGGCTTATTATCAAATAAAGTATTATGATGCCATATTAAGTTATGTGTCCGGCTTGCAATGCATGCGTGAGTGTCAGTATGACGAGTGACAGGGGAAAATGGAAGAAAATGACATATTGCGCCGACCCCAAGTAAAATTGGGAACAGGGCAGGAGAAAGAAGAAGAAGAATGTGTTTCTCAATACACTCCCTCGAAAACACACTCTTATCGCACTGTTTAGAGGCATGCAATAGACAATTTTCCACCCTAGTGCAGGAAAAGGGTCCCCATAATGTAATTACATTTATTGTATCAGGCCGAACTTATTTTTTTGGAGTCAGTTTACTTAAACAGGATAGCAAGATGTAAAAACTTTGATTATCATTTTATATTAAAACGCTGGTATAATTTTGATGATCATTCACTACTTTTGGTGATCATTTACTACTTTTGGGATAACAATGATTTATTTGGACTCATTTTGCTTAAATAGGATAGCAGAATGTAAAAACTTTGGTTATCATTTTACTTTAAAATGGTGGTTTAATTTTGGTGATCATTTACTATTTTTGGCTTGCGCATGATTTATTTTGGAGTAATTTCACTTAAATGGGATAGCAAAGTGTTAAAACTTTGGTTATCATTTTACATTAAAATGCGAGTTTCATTTTGGTGATCATTTACTATTTTTGTCTGCTATTTGTTACTATTTCTGGTGATCAGTTAAACATAAGCCAATTTAAAGTGAAGTCGTGACTAAAATAGCTGGTACTATTACATTTTTAGACTTTATTTTTCTGGTGTTCAGTAGATATTTCTGGTTACAAAACTAAGGGTATCAAAGCATTATATTTGTCATTATATTTGTTCCCTTAAATAAATCATGGTCCCTGTGGGACTAGCACCTATACACATAAAATTACATGTCAAACAATAAGAAATTGCATGTCAAACAGTTGACAAATCCTCAGTATAATCTAGCTTGAGTGAAACAAACAAGCATGATATCATGTGCCATTGTCCGTGACGCGGTGTCCTGCGTGAGCGACGAACGCGACGCGACGCGACGCAACACGACGCGACGTAATGCGACGCGATGCTACACGCGACAAATGTCCTACGTGATTTTGGTCATTACTTCTCAAAATCATGGAGAAGTACAGTACAATTTTGCTTGAAAGTTCATATTTAAAGTACAGACAGCAACATTCTTTCAAGTTCTTTGTACTAATAAACGATTTCTATAATGTTTATGTTTTTTGTCCCATAACAATCTTTATTCACGCACTGCGGCGATCAACGCTTCTGAATAGTTCGTGGTGTCGCATTTGGTCGCCCTCAAAACAAGTTCGCGTTACGTCGCGTCTCGCCGCAGACTGTCACATAGGCCGCATGTAGGGTATGCCGTTGAGTTGATCGCGTTCGTCGCGTTCGCAGCGTCGCATCACGTCGCGTTCGTCGCTCACGCAGGACACCGCGTGAGTCAGTGCGGCGCTATCGATGATAACGATAGCTTATCGAGTATCGACTCACGGCTAATTAATTCTTTAATAACGTCATGTCGTATTTTGGAACAAAGTAAAAACCAATAGGAAATATTTACTTTTCAGCGTCTGCGAATTGTCGGACTGAGAATTGAATTCATACCAGTTTTGTAAGTTAATGTTCTTTATTATCATACTTTATCTCATGTACCTGCCTATCTCCGAATGAAAGGCGCGTTGAGAGTGCAAATTGCAGATGTATAAACATACAGAAAATTCTGAGGTACACAAGCAAGTTAAGATATGATAGGGATAGAAGCTATCACAGATACTTACACTCTGGTTTAATCTTGCTACCAATCCTGAGATATCCCGTAACCTCTATATAACCAACTCAGTATAACCCTGAACGTCGCTTTACATAATCATTTCATAAGCTATTCATTAATCATTCCGCTAATTAGTATTTGTGCGTTTCTTGTTAACCTATTGCAATGTAATGTTGTGAAAACGTTTGTAGAATAAGTTTCTACAATACATTATCATTCGTGTTATTTTGAATTTGCAATTGTGTAAATATGATATGTTGCGATATTGTGAAACGGATCATATATGTATTAGTATGCTTTGATTAATACTGGAAATTCTTTTCTGTGTGAGAAAACCTTAAAAACTATAGACAAGGGGATACTAAATAAGGCGATGATGAAGTACATACTTGTAGGTAACTGTTCAAGGTAAATACCTATCATGAATAGGTAGTGAAACAGGTGTCTCAGATAGTATAAATGGGTACCTAATTAAAAGTATTTATAAGTATGATGATAAACGATTACCTGTTCATATGTACGATAATATTAAATAGAAGAAAATACTACAAGGTACTTATGAAAACTGATATTCTGCCTATTTAATCAATCTACTCTCTCTCCACATACCTACCGTAGATAACCTCATGCTGATATTGACATCATGACAATCTTCTTAAAAAGCAAGGAAGAACGAAGAAGCCTTTAATTGGTGACTGTAGATGTGGCTAAATCTATAGTTGTTATAAACAGACTATTTTGCAGCCAAACGCTTGACATTGACACACGTGGACTAATGCGCCTGTGTGTGTCACCCGCACACGCAAACGATATCGACGCTCGATCGATCAGCTGATTACTGCCTTACTGTAGATATTATAGCACTAGATTGTGTATACCTACTTACTTATATCTATCGAATATGTGTGGAATATATTATCGCGGGATTAGGAACCGGTTTGATTACGATTTATGGAAACCCTAGTCTGAAGTCCGAAGCAATATCATTTACATCCTGAATCTTTAAATCCTTATATCGACGTGGAAATGTTTGCATATCCTGTAAAATAGCTGATCCTAATAAGAACTTATTCAAGTCCGCGTGAGCGATATAATGTAGACTAGCAAAAATGATTGACTTCATCAAGCATCGTGGGCTTGATTCTGACTTCAAACCATAAAAATATGTGAGCATGTCGATAACTTAAAATTGATGTTAATTTCCCGACTCATGATATTGACAATAATAATGACAGCGATGCAGTAGGTAGGTAATTAACTAATCGTGTAACCCGATACTCGTAACAGAAGAAGTGCACAAAAGTGTAATATTTATCTACACAAATGTATTTAAAGATAATTGATATGATAATGACAAATGTTTGATAGCATTTCCTTAATTATGCATTTATGTCATTTCGAGATTTCTCTTTGTTTTACGTATTTCCTAGCTAATATGTTGAAACACTGAATATTTGCATAGTGACTGGGTACCTACTGGATGCTGACCGGTGACGCAGATGTAGGTAATGATTTCACTTCTTCTTAGGTCATGGTCTATGCGTCATTCACAGGAAAATACTAAAGACCTTTTGAATGATTTTTCTTTAAACTTACCTTTAATTGCAATGTCAAGAAAGACATCGTTACATCACCGATCAATCTCTAGTTGTTCTGTTCAATTGTACAATTTTACAAGACACACTTGCTTAAGGGAGGTTGGCAATTTGAGACTTGTTAAGCCTCGTTTCAGTTTAGTTCTATAAGCTAAGTATCCCACTTGTAAGTCAATAAGTTGAAACTGAAATCATCAAAAGGCAAGAAATTGTAAGGCTCTGAAGAGTGTTGTATTAAATCTTGTAGAGAAACCAACAAACCAGTAGTTTATTATTGTTACCGTGTTGTTGTTATGTCTTGTCGTTCATTGTTAACAGTTTCGTCGTCGATGATGGCAGTACCCGTCATATCTAACGTCCTGGTGACTCAACTGTGTATCTGTTGTAAATCTAACTGCAATAGTGGACAATTATGTCCTGTATCGATACCGGCTCTTTATCCGCAAGCGATAATATTGATATGGAAGAGGATTCGCGAATTCCTTTTGTTTGAATTGTAGAGTTGAAAGTTGTTTTGCTTATTACCAACTCGGGAAATGGTGCCACCCTACTTTTACAGTATTTTATGTCAGGATATGAATTTCAGGAGCACACAAAAGTACGTCTTTGATTCTCAGTGACTTGAATGTGTTTTTGTCCTTCTTATTATAGGTAAGTACAGAGTGTTTAAACAAACTACAAAGCCAGCAGACAAAACACACATTTCAGCATATTACAAATCTGAACAATACAGCAATTTAAGCAAACAGTCTGTCCTGTAAATTCCTCAGGGTGTGCGTTTGCGCAGGTGTGCACGATTCGGACCAGCAGTCGGACATTCCTGCGCTCGCTTTCGAAACGATTCGACCCGTGATATCACCTCGTTATGTAGTAGCTGCTGGCTACCGCACTGCCGGGTGTTCTCGAAGCTTGCAACACTGACCTGTGGAGACAGGACTATTAGATCTTGTGTTTGATTGAAATGCTCCAAAGTACAAGTTTACCTGTAGTTGGACGAACATGTCTATTAGGTGTATATAGTAAATTTTTGAGGTCGTGGACATGTTAGCCCTTTGCCCAGGCAAGCAGTGGTTACCATATAATTCTAGATAGCTTATTTTTAGGCTTCTTCAAATATTTTTTTGATGATTTTAGGAGAAGTGATGAAGATATTAAGAGAAGATAGGGTGACCTACGTTTAACAGTGGCAAGATGTAAAAAGACTCCTGTTTAATGCTAAAACGTAGCAATAAGGATCTGAATGTTGTTAAAGCACCTATACTATAAAGTATAAGATTCAATAAAGCAGACAACATGAAATAGAGCTTTAATAGCTATTTATAGTTTGTCGAGGGCGAGTGGCAGCATTCCGTCGAAAGCGGTCCAGATGCGAGCACTTTCCTTACGCGGAGACGTTGCGCCCGCGCCACCAGCCGTGCTGTACCGACGCATTAGATTTATGATTCTATTAGCTACGGTGGAAATATGCACTGGATAAGGGATATAATATGATCGATTTAATAGATAATTCTATGATCCAGTTGAGAACTTGTTGTGAAAATAAATCATAGAAAACTTTCAGACTAAGACCTGAAATAGGCATTCGTTTCTGGATTCTAATATAAATTGAGGAACGGGAAGTAAGTACATGATTTGGTGTCACAGTTTACATTTGTAAAGCATGATGTTAATACAACGTATTTACGACAATGTAGCCAAAATGGCAATGTCCGAAACAAATTCGCATAAGGCATTACGCTTGTTTACTTTGTGTTCATTCATCTTACTCAAGATACGCTCGTTTACATACGCATCACAACACGAGATAAGCAACACAAACTAAATAATACTTGTGTAAATATGCATAAATAGATAAGTTTTCTTTGATCTGCAGATATTATTTTTTGTTACCTTTTTAGGGAGAGAAGACGCAACCAGTCACCATACGGTGCTCTTCAATTCCAAAACATGGCATAATGTTCCCGAATATATAGTTATTTAGAACAGTATCTAAAAAGGAAAAAGAACATTCTTTATTTCAAAAACATTTATCACTCACGAAGATCATTCTACGATTGCAGTTTCGATCTCAATCTTGTTATGATGATTCCAAAAATATCAGCTACATCGTAAACATAAACAAATTCAGTTTACGCCGTCCTTGCTCCTACGATTACCTCACCAGGGACCCAGGCAGGCTGTACCAAAATAGAGCGAACTCCTTAAACAGGTTTGTGGAACTGAGCCCGCCCATAAAGTTTTACGATTATGACCAGTATTGTCTTATCTGGTATTTTATAAATAGTATGTGTAAATCAATATTTACTTCCAAAGTGCTGTGTAAACAAAGGATAGGATTTCTGCAATTGACAATTCGATATTACTTAAGGCAATAACCAGAAACAGAACATCATACCTATCGAACCTATCTGATCATAGTACTTTCCGTATTTTGAAGATCATAAGGGAATACCTACGTATACTTCGTGTTATTTCGTGGAAACTGGAATGAGGCACACCCTTTTGCTAGATTTCCATGTACTTGTTATTGCGATCCTTACATCAGCCATACTTATCAGTAACATTCCCATGATGCAAATCTCTTTACATGACCCGATGTGCCAATAGTTTGCCACCGTAACGTAACTCTTGTGTCACTTGCAACCAGAGCACGTGTCAACAGATGCGTGCGCGATCTGTATCTGGCAGTGTTTGCCAACACGTGTCCATTTCACATCTGAAGCAATTCCTATAAGCTGTTCTCACGGGATATGTGAACTTTATGTCACATCATCGACACTGAGGTAGAAAAGGTCTACAGAGTACAAACGCTTGCTGGTTTCTCCTGAAGATTCGTGTGCAGTGGCTGATCTTTAAATCTTTCGATACTGAAATGTTTACTAGCTCGTGCGTCTAGAGATCGCTTACATAGGAAGTTAATCCCTTGTTGTAGCTGATTTAAATTCGCTTGAGAGGCTACCTTTCTGAGATGTATTCTGAAATAATGTTAGTGAAGCCATTGGTGATAAAAACTTTCGGACCTCAGAATGACTAACAGTGCAAACTAATAGTGTTTCGCAAATCATGCCAGACTGTTTGTAAAGAGCATACGCCCTGTAACTCACATTATGCAAATATCATCAAACTATTCAGTCAGTGTCTCAAATAATACCCACTGCCGTAACTGTGCCCAGGGCAATAATTTACCTTTATAGCCATAAAATATCATTGTGTGAGTTTACCATAGTCACGGTGTCGTAACAGAAGGGCCAATTACCGCGCGGCTGATATGGTCACTGACCAGTTGACACACGGATTGGAGCAATAGGTCATAACGTACCCGTACATGTATTTCATGTATTACAAGTGGGTAATAGTTTAGTCATATCATAACTACGAAAAGGCAAGCAAAATGAGAGTTCTTCAAAGTTGATGATGATTACTAGTAGGCTTACCCTATTTTTAATCACATCATCAATCGTGTTCATAGTAAGCTGCCCCACAAATCTAGAGAGGATTATACTCGTAGATCTAAATGGATCTATTTCCCAGTAAGCCAGAGATATTTATAGAATGAACCGCTGTGGCCCAGTTACCGGCGCGCCGACCTCCGGCCTCCGACACGATTGTCGAGAAAGTACTAAATAGCTTAATGACGCCCATCATTGTATTAGATTCGCAACATCAAGTGCACTCTGCTCTTACAGGGTTGATCGATCGAAGGTTCTTCTAAAATGGGAATATATGACAGTTTTGTGTTGTTTTCCATTGGCATACTTACATCTATGGGTACTGCACCAGTATTCAATAAAAGTTTTGTGCCGAGTTTGTCTTTACCTACATACTATTACTTAAGCACTGTTATTTTTATTTTTAAAAAAGTTATAAGATCATACAAAGTTACAACTGATAATACTCACAGAATAACTGTGGATCAATCGCATAAAGTCGAAATTATAGTATGTATTTGGTCTTTGAAAGCAAGTGTATCAAATTCATTTCTCCCATCAATTTGATGGCTTTTGGGTGTGACCAACCCATGTGTGGGTAGCCTATTATTCAAAATTGTAATATCCGGCCCAGTTTTCCGGGCGATTGCTAGCCCTAGTGGGCACAGGGCCGATGTTCCGATACGTCATAACTGTCCATTGTTCGGACAATGCTTCCTTATGTTTGCAGCACTGCATATCATAGCCACATGTACCTATGCCTTGTGCTATATAGTGGAGTTGTAACCCTAATGGCATGACACTGGTGTCTGTGCGGAACGGTCAGGGTCACGCGATTGATTCGCGCTTCGGAAGATCGTCGCAGATGGGAATTGACGTGAGGGATAGTTTTCTAAATAATAACTATGGACTTTTTCAAGGATGCTTTGTAGTTTTCTTATAAATATTATGAAGAACTGCCGATTCACGTCGTTACGAAATGTTTCTTGCATTGTACCTATTCATTCGCAACATTATCTCGTTTGCAAAACAAATAACAATCAGCCGATAGTGCATTGCTAACGACTATTTAATACTTGATATCCTGCTAACTGAGATAGAATAGAAATGTTCCGAGTCTTCTGCACTTTTTTTATTTCCATACTTACCTACCGACTATTTAGATGTCTATGCTTATACAGCACATATTTACGAAGAACTGGTCATTGGTCTTAAAGAGCTGTGAATAGCAGAGACTGTAACAGCTTTACAATTACATATAGATCCACATATAAGTCAAGTGCACGATATGTGACGCACAGCATCAGATAATTCTCACATAAATTAGATCTGTTTAGATAAATAAGTTATGTGTTAAACATTTTCTCAATAAATCATACTAACACTTACGAAGATAAAGGAAACTTGTAGACTATTCCACTATCATTTTCAAATCGATATTGAATATGGAAATATAAACAAACAGCAGTTTGTCGCTGTTCTAGTTTACAGCCATCCATAAAATATGCAGACGCTGATGACAGAGTTCTGTCTGCACGTGAATACGTTAGTACGAACCACAGAAGTATCACTAATTCAATTAATTGTTGAACCTAGTTAAGGCCTAAACAGGAACTCATTTACTTTTCATTTTTGTGATCACAAATTGTTTAAAGGCTTCGTAAAATATAGATTTGTAGCTATAAGTTTTTCTGATTATATAATATAATAAAATTGTCACACGGCCTTATTTGGCGTACTTCGTCAAAAATAATTTCTTACATGTATTAAACATATGCATGTATTTGTAGTATTTCCCCGTCATAGTATTTTTGCATCCTCAAAAGGTCAAACATAACTTACCTAGCTTTTTGCTTCGAAGTTTGTAATGAGTAGTACTTCTCCCCCGACGTGTTCACCTCGTGTCGGCGTCGTCTCGTCGCCGTATGTAGGCCACAGCAAGGACGTTGTGTCATCGAACGTGAGAATTCGACTTACTTTTAACTTACGGTAAACTTTTTCGTCTTTCTCATTCCTAAGATAAAGGACAGAGATGAAACATTTTTTCTCGTTAAATGTTTTTTTGTGGGCAAATAAAACGATTGTGGTCGTGGGCGATAACTTAACATCCTCCAGATAATACCTACTAATGATTAACAGACTTCAATGGTATAGAAACAACGAGTTTTCTGTCCAGGCCAAAAGTAGAAACCAGTTTTGTTTGAGGCTAATTACAAAGACCTAGACAAAAATCATTAACATTAATATTTTATTAATCAATCTTACCGAGTTAATAAAAACCTATTAAACATCGTCAATTAGTTGCAACAAAGTCGATGCATATTGCACCATAATATTATCCATCATAGTCTTACATCTATCATAGACTCACACCTTCTTCTTAAGACATGCCCACAATAAGGCCTCTGCCTCGAATTTTGCGGGCAGCGGGGCGGCAGCGGCGGCGGCGCGGGAGCGGGGCGGGCAACGGATACCCGTTCTCGAAACTAGCGGGCAGATCGCGCGGCTCTATAGCAGTGTAGTGTTGTGTTCTGTTGTGTTTGCTGTTCCAAATGGGTGTCCTCTCAAAGATGGCCGAAATAATTAGCTCTTGCACGTCCGAACACATTTTGATACGTCACAAAAAAAATGTATAACACTATGCCTACAATGCAGATGCCCAACGCGGGCGGTCACCGCTTGACTGGAGCGCACCGCTCGTTGCCCGCCGCCCGCGCCGCGCCGCTCCCGCGCCGCTGTATTCGAGGGCCGATCCATATGAATATACGCGTAAGATCCTGCCGCTCCCGCGCCGCCGCCGCTGCCGCCCCGCTGCCCGCAAAATTCGAGGCAGAGGCCTAATGACGACTCTTCCAAAGTATGTGTCTACTGGCCATCCACAATAATCTCTGTCTGTTAATTTGCAAATCTCTCTCTAGATAGGCATTGGATATAACTTGTAGGGGGTTGATGTCAAAATTATACTTCCAGTAAGCAAATTATCAGATAGATAGAATATTGGGTATGGCCGTAAGACCAAGGAGATACCGATGTCGAAACTGAACCAGACTATGTGATTCAGTAGATGTTCCACCGTGGTGCAGCAGACAGCTCGTGACGTCACCCGCCATGCTCAGCATACAGAAGGGCATTACATCAGGCTTCGTGTGCTGCCTCTCATTACTTCACTAACTTAACATATTTATTTATAGACTTGCCTACATTAATTAGCTTCGCGCGTCTGGTTGCTGTTTCTAAGTTACTTAAATGAGTTTTTATTAGCTCGCAAGAAAATGTTGACGGGTATTTATTGCTGAAGTTTCACGTAGGAAAGATAGCTGCAATCGCAATATTTTCGATTCTCGGAAGTTCGGGTACAATACTCCTGAAAACAGGTATCTATTGAGCTATTTCAAGTATACTGTAGTAGGTAATATTAAAATAAACCTAACAAACATAACAACTCGTAATACCCTAGGTACCCTAATGCCCTACCCTAACATACAAACTGTACCAAACGTAATTACGTTGGTTTTACGTGAGGGAAGCCGGTTACAAGGAGACCTACGGCAACAGACGGAAATTGGGTAGGAATATCGAGTTGTGTACGTCCTGCAATGTACCTACAGAGGAAATGGTTTTCTCACTGCCGATCCCACAGACTCATGGGATCGATGATGGCTAAAGGTGTACTGGCTAAAGTAAGAGCATTTCATGGAGATGCTCCTGAATGCCCAATTCAATGATAGCCATTCTACCAATGATCCAAATAGGAAATCAATACATTGTGATGGATTAACGAGTGAAGGCACAACTCGGCGCACGCGCTCGCGGAACTCCTCCAAACGTTCAGCAATTACCGTAATTAAGTGCGGTGATACTTTCTTTCTGCATTCTGTTGCGCCTGCGACTAATCTCTCCCACATTACATTTAAATAAGTCTTCAGATATCACAGTAGCTGCTTTGAAGTTTACGAAAACTTCCCAAAACATGCAAACTGCAATGACTCATTAATAATTTAATAAATACTCTTCAAGAAATACTCTTGCGTAAGTTGAAATTACTAAGACAGAATCACAAATACGTGACTATGCAAATATAGTTATGTCAAGTACTTAAATTATTTGTCAACAGGCGTAATATTATTAGCTGGATGCGAGAAGCCGAAAATCGATCTCAGTGGCGTGCACTTGGAGAGGCCTATGTCCAGCAGTGGACTGCGATAGGCTGATGATGATGATGTAATATTATTGTAGTTTTATTATGGAACAGATGAAAAACAGAAGTAGGTAAGATAGTTTTCTACTACTTTGCCTACCACTATCGATTTTCATACCTCCTCATTTACTTTCACTCCTCGATAAACTGTAGGTCCCGACTGTCGTTTGAACATCTTTGGCAGTCGTTACGGGTAGTCAGAAGCCAGTAAGTCTGACGACCAGTCCAAGGGGTATTAGGTTGCATGGGTAACTGGGTTGAGGAGGTCAGATAGGCGGTCGCTAATTGAAAAACACTGACACGGCTGTGTCCGGTTAGTTAGACTGTATGCCGACCCCAACATAGTTGGAAAAAGGCTGGGCGGATGATTTACTTTCACTCCTCGATTTAACACTTATCGTCAAACCTTAATCTTAGCTTTATTACCGACCATCCCATACCTGCAGTGAACACAAGTTCAAGTGACATTGGTAGGCGGCGCACGCATGCGCTAATGAATGCATTAGTATACACTCGCGCGCGCAGGTACAATGTTGACGCTAACTCGCCGAGACGGACTGGAATAACTAATTGTTATTGTATTGTTATGAGGTCAACAGAATTATGTTAATCGGTACATTATAAAATTAATTTTAGTTAGACCTTTGTAACGTACAAACAGAATGAAATGCTAGTTAGGTACCTAGCAATTTGCAAGTCATCAGAATATCTACTTAAATAGTTTCTGAGAGCTAGGTGATTAGTTTGGCTACCAAAAAGAAGACTTTTTCTGATTTTATTTTCTACCACCGAGAGAGGTTAATGTGCTTATAATTATTTTGTTTCACTCCATTTAAAATAGCTAAGTCTAAGAGAAAGTTCCAGATATAACAATATATATATATACTACTCAGATATAATCTTCATCAAGCAAAATAAAATCCCCGTTACTAGCTCCCCTTAAAAGCTATAAAAAAAGCTCAGTAATTAACGACTAATAAAGATAACCGATCGATTGTTAACGAGAAAACTTATAAAAGCATAATAACTCGCGTTATCTTTAGTAGCATCGCGTCCCACAGGTACTCGGTACAAATCGCTCGGACAATGTCGCACAAGTACCGTTGTAAAATAATTGTTGCTTTCCAATTAAGGATGCCATCCATCATTAACATACAACCGGACGACATCACGCAAGCAAAAACCGACCATGCAGCTACTTAAATAGAGTTGGGTTTTGTTCGTTAGGACCGTGGTCAGGTCCAATTAATCGCATGATCAGCCAGTCAAAGTAGGTAATTGAAAGAGCGGGTGTCTGCGTGTAATAGCCGGCGATTACACGTAATGCCACATTACCGCCCAGGAAGAATGTGTTTTGTAGTTCACAGTATTGTCGATTGCTGCGTCAATCAGTTTCGATTTTACTTTTTTTGCCATGCTGGCCAAATGTAGGTCACATAGGGTCGAAGACACGATGCTTCGTTTATAAAACGTTTTTAAAAGTAGGTTGCCTACCTTACGTCTAAGCTAGTGCCCGCTAACTATCTAGGCAGGTCTGAGTTGTCGTAAACACACACTCTCGCAGGTGAAGACAGAACCTATACTTAGTGCTAGACTATAATTTGATAATCATGAGAACATTCCCACGATGGCTGCTGCAACTCTTTATGTTTGGACCACAGATTATTTAGTTTATTTAGTAAAATGTTACGAAATTCTCGATTTCAGTAGTTTATTTCATCCTTGACGAAATGAGTGTAACTTTTTCATGTTGAATTTTCAGGCATTCGAATTGCAGTCGTATCAATTTCATGATTCTGTCTATGTCAAAATAAATAATGCAATTTTATAAAACTTGCCGACAAAATGTAAGACAGTCGAATTATTTTGTAATCTATCAATCTATGTAGGAATATCATATTTCATTCGCGCCATTTTTAGGTCTGAGGTCAGGTAACACAGCGAACGGAGACGTAAACGGGTGATTTGAAAGCCTTTCTTAATATCTTATTATGCCAGAATACACGAAAGATTTGTTTGATAAACATTAATACTAGAAAATGAAGGAAAGTGTCAACCGAACAGCTCATATCGTTTGTCCGTCTATAAATTATGTAAAAAATCTAACAAATCTGTGATTACAACAAATTAGATAAGTATTTATTTTTCAGAATTATGATAAAATAGTAGATATCCGATGAATCATAAATGATGACTAAATATGGTAATTGGTATGTTATAGCATCAAAAACAAAGTTGAATCACCGCTTTCAGTGGGGCCTCGCCTTATCGCATAGTTGGGTGAAAGCGCGAAATAAAAACATCATCAATTAAATGTCAATATAGCGATGACGTGTGTGTAAACTATAACGATGGCACAGGCAATCCATCATACAGCCAGCGTGCAGGCTTTTTGTTTGATTTGTTATTTTCTTATATAATCATATTACTTGATTTGAATGTATTTTTACACAGATCTTTAGAGTTTTGGAAGTTCTTAAAATTTCACATTATACGTTTGTATTTTCTGTGGTTGAATGCAATTTAACGACAAAGGTCAACCAACCACATTTTTGATGTCCAAAAACCGTGTCATTTCAAACAGTCCCGTGTAATCGCTGCTTGTTTCAACAGCACAGCAGGCGCATTTAAATAACAATTGGATGCTAGTTAAATAGATACTACCAGTAGCTACCAACTGGTTACATTAGAAGAACTATCCCTGGTTCTGTTCTACAAACGTAGCCCAGAAGCCTTTCTTTAAAACGTGAATAGGTAACTGACTGTTTGTTATAGTTAATTAGAAGTTGGCAACGTTAAGAGGATTATCAAGTAAATATGAGTACATAACCTTACCGGGTTCAGTCGAGCAAAGCCAATTAGCCGGCGCCGACGGACAGAACCTTTCACCTAGTTTTCAGGAAAATTTTACATTTACTAAGGAGACCTAAGGATACTATGTTTAGTAAAAAGTATTCAGATTTTTCTCTTCAGTTGCAATGTATTCGTATCAGGGGTGCGGGAGAGAAGATAGAATTAAGTAATGGTTTCTATGCACGAAAATGATAATTCGGATGCAATAATAAGGTTCTTCATTTGTAAGTGTAATCGATTGTTTGATCAGTTCGTGCATAATATTCGTGAAGAATTAATAAAAGCATGCATTGTAATCGCAATGTCGTGTTCTGTGATAAACTCTCAGATTATATTCGCATTTTCACTGGTATTAAATGTTTGCGTCGATAATGACATTGATAACAGTGGGGGTTTCATATGAAGCCATGTTTTTGGAGGCTGATGTTTTACAAATAGCCTACCTATCTACCTGATTATGTAAATGTGTTTTATTCGAAAATGGAATATCAATTAGTACTTATATTTTTTTAGAAACAGGGCTGCCCGGGGAAACCAGATCCTGGTATTTGGATTACATTGATTACTGATTAAGTTATTATCTTCCAAAACATTGGCATTTCCGCTCAGGTTTACATGAACAACTAGGAAATGCCGAAGCCATGTAGCCCAACTAACTTTTGACTGTTTTAAATAAAACATTCAACCTCCGTAGGACTTACTCTCAACTTGATGAGCACGAAATAATTATTTGCCCACAATGACTTGCTAAATTATTTTGATGCCGACTATCCAATGAGGAAAGCCCACTTTAGAAGAACAAACCAAACTCTGATAATCCCAGACTCCCAAGCTACAAATTCGAGTGACAAAACAATTAGTAACCTGACCCCACCATACCAACAGCTTACAGGAAGTTAACACGTTACCCCTGACTTTCGACTCGCCCCTTGTGGGGTCCGGCAGTTGCAACATTCAAAATGAAGCCTTTTGGACAGTTTCCGACCCCATTTTTAACATGGAGGAGGGAATAAGAAACTTGAAGACTCTACATGAAATGTTTACATCAATAAGCGAACTTGTTGAAATGACAGTCTTGTTGGTCTGTTGTGTTGTTTATTAGGAATTGCGGGTTGATTCATGCACGGTAGATCCGCATCTAATTGTTTGTAAATATGGAATGTTTAAAACTTATGTTTGTAAACGGAACTCTGCTGCAGTGTAGTGTCCCAGAGAATACTGTTCCCATTTTGTTCAAACTGAAATTTCAGGTTTCTATGAGAAGATCTTAGTAAGACAGCACATATTCTCAGCTGTATATAACGTGGCATTATTTAGTCGTTTAGTCAAACGTCAGGTTAACCCCCTTACCACTACACGTCACATTCGGGGTAACCCGACCGCTACGTTGTTTCGTTGTCATATTACAGGAAATACACTTTTTTCTTTTAACTTTCAACAGTAAATAGTGCTATATTACGAGTGTTATATATTTGTGGGTATCAGTGTTACCTGGCCATATGTTAGTGAATGTGGCCACCGGCCGTGACGAAACATGACGCTAAATTACATTTGTAATAACTTCAGTTTTAGTGTTGTTGTTGTAATTAACTTGAGCTGAGGAAGAGTGTTAGATGAAGGCTAATTGATATTATGTATGTGTGCAACTATTGTCTCATATCTGTAATGTTAAGCTGAGACTGTTCGTGGTTGGTTCTACGGTCATTAAATTAATGTCTCACTGCTAACTACTTACTGGGTAATGAAAATGAATAAAAATGCCAGATTATGTATAGCTAGGTATGCAGGTACCTTTTGTTTATCACCCATTGTTCCAAGGAATAATGAAAACATTGGTTGTTGACATGAAGGAAAATACTAAAATAAATCCGAGAAATATTTTCGTACTGGCCACAATATTTAGAAATCTAGTTCTACAAACATCTCGTCAGGTAGTGGCCATTAGCACTCCAAAGCACACTAGACGTGGCCATACAAAGGTCGTCTGCCCTAACTCGGCACAATTGCCAAGCTGTATTGAACCTTATGCGCTTGACAATAAGAGCAGCAATGATCGTGAGGAACCAAGGTGAGCGGCTCATGACTACGAACTTGACATTATGACGACTATATGTTTATACTAGAGATAGCTATCTATAGTTTATTGCGAGTAGGTAGACATCGGTATTTCGACCTACGTTTGAATGAGATTGAATATTTTATTTCTGGATCAAATATGTTCAATACCTGGTTTAGTGTAAAGAGAATCTTAAAAGACGCGTTTAAAGTGAAAGCTGCTACAACTATTATTTTCATGGGAAAAGTGTCTCATAGGCTGTATTAGTAATAAAAACTAATAAAATAAAAACTGCTGTCATTAGTACCTTAAATCGACAAATCAGCAGGACTGAATGCCTAAGTAAAGGTAGTCAGTGTAGAACAATTAGGTACATGGAATTGAATGGTTAAATGGTAGTGAATCTGCATCATAATTTATTTACCTTTGTTGTTTAATAAATATTAAAAACCACATAACTAACTAGAAGATACCTACTACGATCGTAAGTACATGTCACTAATGAACCATAAATACCGGTTGATATAAAAGCAGTTATAATTATTACTTACATAGCTACAAGCAAAAAAAAAACTGTCCCAATTTTTTGTCGAATCGAAATAATCGCAGCTCCGATTCTGAATGGGTTAACTAATATGACGCCTAGTAGAAATGTTTTGTTTCCGAATAAATTAACGGTAAAATCGAATATTATATGTTCGGAAGTCATTGATCATCGGATTAGTAAGACATCACGCTATTATGTATAATGTTTGTTTTTACTTACCAGTCATTCTGTGTAATGAATGATTCTGCGGATAACCAAAACATACAAAAGAAAATATTAATACGTATATGTGGATACTCAATACGTACTGTTATAGTTTTGGAACTGTAAACTGACTCTAATGAATTTTGGATTACCAACTACCTAGATATCATTTAAGAAAGTAGGTATCATGACTTGGAATTTTCTGAAACTATTTTCAACTTTTGAAAATGTTCATCATCTTCAAATGACTCCGAAGCTGTTATTCCTCTATATAAACAGGTATATAATACATAAGCAATTTTCTTATCAGATTATTAAATCTTGTTACGACAATATATTTCGGGAGCGTGTGAACTGACACAGGTAAGCGACAAACAAACAGACAGATATCAGAATGTAAACACAACAACGCACTGATCCTAAGCAAACTGAGCTACAAGCTGTTATTAGTTTATGATTATAACAAGTGTAGGGTAGTGTCAATATTAGTTCTTTAAAAGGGGATGAAAAGGGTTGTTTGGAAAATATATGAAGGGTGTACTGTTAATAGATTAAGAACAGGTAGGTAAGTGATAACTGATAACACATTGAGAGAGAGATGCCTTTGAAATACATAAGTTATCTATCTTTTTTCTGCGAATTTATTTGCCTCCCTAAGGAACTTTATTGTCAAACAGTGATAAGATGACGGTCCCGGGGCTGCGGTATTGTTCCAAATAGTTACCGGTGCCCTAGTACATAAGGAGTGATAAGGAGCTTAAGAAGGAACATGGTGGGTTTTAGTCAGTAAGAGTTCAACACTCCCTCACGCTGCACCCACAAAGTGAGGGGTCATTTGATGGTTTCCCATCAAAAACGACGGCAGGACTGACCCCAGATTTTTATTGACATGTAGAAATGACCAGCCGTATTTAACTGAATGAGCTAAAAGTTACTGAGACCTGGAGATACAGAAGTCAACCATTTCATTATCCATCCAGTAATTACTGCTGATGAATTACGATAGTAATCAACCAATAATCACCTCTAACAACACGCAGCAGAGTCTACAATACCGTGAACAATTACAGCCATTCGTAAATCTTTTGGCGTGACTTAAAAACTGTGCCAACGATTGTTCCCAAGCAAAACTTATTTATCATAAGACTAACTGCTATTATTGTTGTCCTTATTAATGGCAATTATTTCTATAATTCAATCCGAGGCTATTGTCCATTATAATTGAATTTTGAATTATGAAAGTGAAAAACATGAATGCTTAACAATAATAAGTAGCCAGGCCTATTGAATTCAATGCGGACAGCTGCGGATCATCACGAAACTATGAAGTAATGCTATTGTTTTTCGGCACGATATTCTAAACTGGAGGGAGTTTATATTATGTCATTTGCTGAAGGAAGTCATCGCTAAGTAATACTGACATTTCTGTTGGTAGCATTTCGGATAATGCTACCGTTTTAATCGGTCGGAAGTCGCCAAACATTTAAATTAGCTCCCTTGTTTTCGATAGCTCTCTTATTTGTCCCAAGAAACAAGAACGTATGAGCCTATCTAATACCTCCTATAATAAATCAATTTAATGTCTTTTTCAGGCGTTCCCTGAACTGTAACCTTTTCTAATGTCACGTCACAATGAAAGGTGAAAATACTGTGTGGAAGCGTTCCGGAATACGCAATGCGACGCCTGACGTCGGGGGACGCGACGCCTCGACTTGACGGAAATAAAACATAGCATCGTTTTTACAATATTTATTGCGAAAAATTCTTAAACAAACATAAATTAACATTTCACATCTAATATGGACAGTATAGGTACCTCTTGTAAAGTTTACGAGTGTCTTCTCTGACGTACAAATAGCTTTACTTGTAATATTTTAATATATTATATTTTAAGGCAATTTCATATCACAATTTGTTAAAATTATGCTGAAAAACTATACTTTTGTATAAATAGGAATTTGTTTTGTCAAGGCCTCTTTTTTAACAATAAATATGTTTTTACCATGTGGCACTGATCATAAATAGAAACAAACTTACAATAACTACTATTAAAATATTGCAACAATTAACACTATCAATCTCAGTAATTATTATTTTGATCTATGCACTATACTATTAAATTAAATTGACTATTTAATTATTATGCTAAAGGAAAATGTTTCGTTTAAGTACCTAATCAATTAATTTATACATTTAGTACTAGTGACGTGGTGTTGCTAGTGCTAAAAAAGTACAAGTTACTAAACTACTCCTTTCACATAATAAGGCAACTCTGAACGAAGATTTTAGTAAAGAATTTATTTGAAAAATATTTCAAAGACGTTATACGCCTAATATTTATACTTTACCAAGTAAACTATTGAACAACCTAGTTACACTACAGCTGCGATCACCACTACATCATTATTAAACGTTAGACTGATAATTAGCTTTCATTACCATTACTAATATCTTCGTTAGTGTTCTAGAAACAGCTTTGTCATAGAAATATTTAGGAAATGCACATTTCTTGTTATCTTTATATTATTGTGCTAAATTCTAGCGTATAAATGTAAGGCACAGACTATTTGACACTTATAAGGTACACTTCACGTGTGTAGGTAGGTACATAGGACCTATAGGTATATATAGCGATCGGTACAGACATACAGACAGACACGACGGCTCTGAGTGAGCTTGCGATCACTACGTGCTTGCCATTTCGTAAAAAGCTTAATTCGTATCATAAATTCGAAAAATAAGGCTTTTTGCATATTGTCGATTAGTTCTTCTAAATCCCATTTAGACAGTAAATAACCAGAGCAGACTGCAACAGTTCAGCAGAGTTGCTAGTGTTAGAGTTTGGCATAGATTTCTGAACAACACAATCGAGTATGTCTACGGCCTAATGTAAGATACTCTATAAAATTCAATGTAAATAACAATAAATATAAAACACGAAGTCCAGCTTCGACTAGTTCATATCTACCGGAGCTCGAGTCGGCTGCCAGGCCTGGCCACAGCCACATTATGTGAAAGAATGCTATAATCTTTTGAACGATGAATAAATCATGTAACCACCCGGCATAGTGAATGCAATAAACGAAAGTACAACAGATAAGAGTTAATCATATTGTTCGTCGCTCGGAATTCATAACTTTAGCTAAAGCGAAAGCGAATTCAAGTAAAATACTTTCTGCATTAATTACTTGAATATTTTGAAGGTGTTATAAAACTTGCAAATACGCCACTACTTAAACGCTTACAAACTAAACCGGAAATACGGTGTACTCATAATAAATGTGCTCAAGTGCGATATCTCGACAATACTGGGAGCCGATTTCAAGGTGTTATTGGCTTGTTTCTTACTGTCGTGTTCTCACAGGCACAAAGAGCGGCCCGTAGTGCGCGACACTCGGCTCACACCGCGGCGGCGCGCGGGAAAGCGGCGCCACACCGAAAAACTCGATCGAGTTTTTCAATTCACCCGATTGACGACAAACAATAGGAAGAAACCATTTTACTCACACTTGGGAGACGAGTTCGCATCGTGTGTCGGCCGCTTTCCAAGTGCGCGAGCGCGCGAGATAATTGCTGTTACGGATAACCATCATTTGCATTGTTCGCAATCTGGAGAAAATTAATTGCTGCACAATCGATTGATAGACGAAAGAAATCGATCGGCAAAACATGGCACCAAACGCGCACTGATGGAATTTATCATTTACGTAAAACTATTAAACGTGGCCGTATTGACCCGAGCCGGTTTTGATTGGATACTGAACTTCACTCACATCTGTTCGTAAATTAGCACACGAACCGAAGCTACCCGAACGTTGCCACTTTCGGCCTTGCATACAATTTCCACTATGCGGCAGCTGCTTCCAAACGCGACGGAGTTTAGCTGGCGACATGCGCCCGTTATATCAACATATTGAACCAGTTAGCCTTTCCGAACATTTGTTACATCCTAAGCGGCGCCGGCCTCTTGCTTCTGCTGTATGAGGGACTCCCACTTGGCTATGAGCCGCGTGGAGCTGGGCGCGAGGAACTCCTCTCCCGGCGCGAGCGTGCACAGCTCCGCCAGTGACTTCGCGGGCTTGAGGCTGCCGATGGAGTCGTGACCCGAGCTGTTTCGTGGCGAGGGCGACCGCAGTTCTTCATTTAGTGCTTCATACAGCTCGCCTATCGACTTGGTAGCCTTTAGTTTACCAGGCAGGGGGATCTCCTCGTCCTCAGACTCAGAGCTAGTCTCATTATCACTCAACTCCAAGTCGTATGGCTTTTGTTTCTTCCTCATCTTTTTGAGCTCATGCTCTCTGTCTTTCATTTCCTGTAATTCTTTCTGTATTTTCTCCTCAACGGGTACATAACCTTTCCTGACTGGTTTTCCCTCTGGCGTGCGGGTGATGACGGGAGGCGAGACCACAGGCGCGATCACCGGCATTGTTGGGAACACTAGCGGCGGAGCTAGCGGTGTGGTAGGGGTGGAAGGAATGCCTCCTGCGGGGCTAGCAGGCAGCTTGCCCTTGTTTGCAATAAATCGCTGCATAATTCCCTTTGTCCCCGTCTGGGGCGTAAACCGCCTCGTGTATCCATTTGTGTTGAGGAGTGAGGGTGTGACGGGAGGCGACGGCGCAATGGGACCGAGCAGGTGTGACGTGGACACGGCTCTGTTGAGGGTCTTCTGCGGCTTGAGCTCAGCGTCGCCGTTCACGTGACCATTCTGATGGTTCACGTCTATTGTTGACTCAGACATCAGCCTGTTGATTCTGAAGTGTCCTTCCTTGAATTCTCTTTCTCTTTCTGTGACTTCTATGATCTCTCGCTGGATCCTGGATAGAGGATCCTCTTTCAGCAGTGACTGTAAAGAAAAGAAACACATCATCATAAATTGTTACTTAAGAATACATGTTCTTTAGTCTTATAGCATCATATATTATATGGATCAGCAATTCTGATTGCTACAAACACACTAATTGGAGTCTGAATTAACAACTTTTCAGAAAACTTTGATCTTTGAAAATTCAATCGCTAAGCCAGCCGTTCATTTGAACATGTTTGAATGTTTCTATAAATAGATGCAGTACCTAGTCCTAGATTATTAACCTAGCGGCAACTAGCATTATTACGCCACTTAATAGTGGATACAGGTTTTTCTACATCACAGTGTGTAAGTGTAAGTATGTCTCGGTCGAGTTCGACACAAGTTGCGCACACGCCTGACCTTACAGATACCAGCGATCGATATCATTCCACTCCATATCAATAGATTATGTAAGTAAATCAATATTGAAACGTTTGCTATTCAAAGTCGATTGTTTCACGATTTTATTTTTGAGGTAAGCAGTAACGTCGGTTATGTGGGGGGCCAGAAATCAAAGTTTAGTAACAAAAGATTAGTTAAAGATTAGTTATTATAGCCATTTGGTATAGCGTAGGTCATAACGAAGCTCAAAATAAATTACAGAAGCACCTTGAATTAAAAGGCACAACCAACACTTAAAGAAAAATCGAGAATTTATAATAATAAACGCCTCCATTGTTCTGTTATCTCATTAATATAATCGTCTGATTGCATTTATAGATAAAATAATGTTTTCTGGTAAATAAGTACACCTTTATCAGAACGTTTGGTCGAAGGTCCGTCGGGTATGGTTTTATCGAGGTAGGCGATTAAATGCTATGCGGGTAGATCTGTATCTATAGGTTTGTGAAACTAATTTCCTTTGTATTGGCAGATAGCGGCATCCGGTGTTGATGTAAGGAGACCTATCTCTAGATCTAGGCTAGACTAATTTCACTAACAATTTTGCTATCATCGGTTGTCCATTTCAAGGATAAATTGAAGCACCACTTTAAGGTAGGAAATTCAATCAAAGCACTTAGACGTCAACAATCTGAAGCATTAGTTAAAGCCCGAAGAATTACATAATTCTGAGTGAAAATAAAGTCACTTATTGCGTCTGCACTTTCCGTATGTTTGTGTGATACCGGTGAACTTTAGCCTAAGGTTAATAACACTTGAACTTGGTTACTGAACACATGCGATTCATGCCACATCGTGTTATTTCATTATTTCGCGTGTGCACTCAACCGGCCTTTCTAAGTAAAACCCAACTTCACTTTTCTCTTAAAACACCATCAAATTATAACGATAAGGCAAAACGAGAACCGCGGGCACGTTGTGAAATAACTTGGCAGTTTCTTTTTATGTTAATCTGTACAAAAAGCGTAGAATTGTACAAGAGCCGACGTAGTATCATAGCGGGTATGCGTGGGACCTGCCGGAGTATTATTTACTATTTTTTGTTTGACCTCTCAGATGTTATTCAGGCTAAGTATGCCGTCTGCGGCTAACGAGCTAATCGTATTAGGAACTTTCTTCAGCGCTCTTCTCGACGTGTTTAGCAAATAATTTAGGTTCCGCATTCGCCAATGTATGGACAGTTTGTGTAGCGTCAGCATGAACGTGCTAGCTGAGTATTTCATCATTACTTGTATTTATTACTGGAAAACAGGTCACAGTTGCAGCGGCGTGTGCAATATGCTCGTTGACCTACGCATTGCCATATTCAGTTTCACTGCGCCCCACTGGCGACCATCTACCTATCTGTTCGGACCCGACCAAGAGTTATACATCTATTATACCTAGTTCACGTAGGCACAAGCCTCTTCCAAGTACCGCCAGTCGTGACTTTATGTTAGAAGGTATTATTGAGATTGAGAATTCATAGATAAAAACAACAATCAACGATTACACGTAGCCTGTTAATTCCCAGAGATAAGACAATAGCCACTCATTTGTTATTGCAAGAACGTTCGATGCCAATAAATGTAAAAACTCGAACAATATCAATGATAATGTAAGTACGTATCTGAAGCGTTATCAGATGTATAGGTAACAGTACATCGAATACTTTTACCGATGCGATGTGGCGGTTCGGCGACATGTCTGGGAGCTTTCTACCGGGCTTCGATCTCGACACACATACCCGAACACACCATTATTGTCGACGGTATGAAAGCGTTAATTAATCTGGCGGGAGTGCGAGCGCCGACCCGAGCGCCGCTCTGCACAACTGTATCTCATGCCGACGACCTACGAACCTACGATTACGATCTCGCAGGACTAGCTCTCCGCCACATCTAAACTGGAGCACGCTCGCATTCCAAGCAGACAATACAGAGAGTACTCACTTCTCCCATTGTGATGGGGGGTATCCGACAATCCGCACAGGTATGGTAAAGTCGAGCACACACGAACTGTAACACGTTTAAACCATCACGGCACCGACACCTGCCACGATATGATGCAGTCGCGGGAGACGTGCGTTCCGGCGGCCGGTCGCGGGCTAACGTCCTCTGCGCGAGTGTACGCCGACGAAGCCTCCGCGTATCACTCACCTGGCCGCTTAATTGGCGCGCGAGCGAGACCGCGCCGCGACGTCAAGCGGTGGAAAGAGAAGCAGATACCAACTCACAACACCTGGTGCTGCTTTACCGACGGCAGAACTGTTTCACCTGAGGAAAGTGAGGGCGCGCGTTTGAAACTTGACCGCGGATTTCCGCGCCATTGGCCGCGAGGGTCTGTCGCTCCCCCGCGACCCGACAGGAAGAGGGCATTAATTAAGGAACCTGCTGATAATTCCTGTAACGGAACGTTGATTAAAATATCTTTTGACGCGTGAGAAGCGAAACTGGTTGTCAACTCTTCGAGCTAGATTCTGCTGATAATGGTGATTACTTCTTGTTTAAGTTTAAACTATTTATATGTAGGTATAACTATTCCATTATTTATCTTTTCCTATAACATTAACGCTTCCCAACTTTGTGTAACTTGTTCCGCAAAGTGCAGGAAATAATTTTCTGTATTATTGAGCAGTGAGCACTGGGGCCCGATTCTCCTAATTTTACTTACCTATGCAACATACGATTCACGTTCGACTCGGTTCGACTGAGATCCAATCCCGACTCGATTACGATTGAAGTGTATGTGGCATTTTGCTATTTTTTCTTTGAAATAAACGTTTTTATCCTTTTCTGTCATTCAATAATGAATCATTTTGTCTGCAAATGATTTACGATTGCAAAATGATTGTACAGCAAACTACCGTATAGACCAAAATCACCAAAATAGCAGACCAATCGCATACCAATCAAATGTACTACTGTAACTTAGGGGAATCGGGCCCCTGGTGTCCTGCGGCGCAATAGTTGGGCGGTCGCGGTTGGCACAACAGATCTGGGTTCAAATCCTTATTTGGTCGTTTTTGACAGCACAGCAGAGAAAGAAAACAGTTTTTTTCCGTAAACAATTTAGGGACTATGGTAATTAATGAAAAATGATGTTAAATAGAAAATATGTTTTATTTTAATCTCACAAGTTAAGGACTAGTTGCACAAATTCAAGTCTCCGTACTTACGAGTCCTAGAATCGATTCACATGATTTAAGTATACGCTATAAAATCAATAATAATCGATTCACGGAACAAGATCATTATGTAGGCTTATATAATTACAAGTACCTATTAGTAAATATAAATCTATATAAATCGAATGGAAAAAACAAGAACAGTTGATCAGCTTTGGATAAACAATTTTAGGCTGAATCCTGACCCTATCATAGGATAATCCATCTAGATTCTAGTAGGGTAACCAAACGAAAATAGGTAAAGAAGTCAATTTAAAAAGAAGGAATATAGCCAAAAATTATACATATAAACATAGGTTTCTTAACTTGATAGTTATTTAAATACAGGTTTCGAAATTCCCTACTAGTTTTTTTAAGAGAAATTGGTCAGTTTTTTTTTAATTCTCTGGAACTTAAGTCCAGTCTACTATAGTATAATAAGAGTTATTGTAAATTTCTTTCTGAGTATTGTAAAGCCACTTCACTTCTACTTGTACCGAGTTGTACCTAATTTTGGAGCAGCTGTGTAGTAAACTTATTGCATTTATAAAATAGGACCCACTTTTTGAGGTCCTAGATATTTTATCAAATCCTCAACACTTGACGTATTTTACATAGTATTTTACAAAACCAGCAATGAAAGAAAATACATAGAAGAATATTATTTTAGGAACATACAAATTCGATTAGGTATTTAAACTCTCCAACTTTATAGGCATTTAGCATGTTCACTGATTAACAATCTCTATAGTGCAATTGTTTTGTATAATCGGAGACACTGTAAGCTGTGGTCTTGACCTTCTAGATTCAATTGTATCCATGTGACTAACTTTGAGGTGTCGAGACAAATCACTCATCCTGAAGAACCCTCGGGAGCAGTGATGGCAGACATATGGTGTGTGATTGGTGTGCTGTTTGAGCAGGTGGAACTCTAGCATCATTGCTGTTGGGAATGTTTTAGTGCATTCACCAATAGAACACTTAAATTTTGAAGCATTCTCATGTTTAAAGCCTACATGGTTTGATAAACTTCGTTTGGTTGCAAAGCTTTGGTCACAGAACTTACACACAAATGGTTTCTCACCCGTGTGCTTGCGCATGTGAGCCTCCAAGTCTGAGAATGTCTTCAAACAAACATTGCACTGACCAGACTTTTCAGAGTGTATTCTTCTTATGTGAACTTGCAGGTTGCCTTTAAACGAGAATGTCATGCCACAGTAATTGCAAATGTTATGCTTTTCATTGGAATGTATGCGCATGTGAGCTGTCAGTGCATTTCTAGTCTTGACAGATTTACTGCACAGGTGACAAGTGAAGTTCTTCTCATCTGAGTGCACAAACTGGTGCCTCTTCATGTGGCTCTTGTCTATAAATTTCTTGAAGCAGATGGGACAAGAGAAGGGTTTCTCCCCGGTGTGCATGCGTTTGTGCCTGATCATTGAAGCAATCTGTCTAAATGCCTTCCCACAGTATGTACAAGAGTATGGTCGCTCATCAGTGTGAACTCTTATGTGTGTTATTATATCATTCTTTGAGAAGAAGCTGCTGCCACAAGTCTCACAAATGAATTTTCTTTCCCTTTGTGTATGATGAGTTATTGTGTGTCTTTTGAGAGTACCTTTTAGGTTGAACCGTGCACCACAGGAGTCGCATGAAAATGGTTTCTCGCCTGTGTGTGTCCTCATGTGATTCTCCAAGGCAGAGCGACATGAAGCCATCAGTCCACATACCATGCATCTAACTGGACCTAGTTTTGGTTTTAACTTCCTACCATCAATATGTTCTCTAAATTTTTTTGTCTTTGTATACTTTCGTTTAACTTTAACTTTGTTATCACTGTAATCATTACAAGACTCTGGGACAGTATCCAATAAGTAATTATCAAAATGATCGTGGTCGTCAGGTGCACATTCCTCCTTGATTTGTTCTATCTTAATGGAGAGTTCTGTCTTGGGCAGCAGGTCCTCGTAGAGGCTGGCGATGTCGGCGCAGCGCAGCGCCTTGTCGGACGCCTCGCACTTGTTCACGAACTCGTAGCACGTGCTCAGCTCCGTGGCGCACTCGCCGCAGATGTTGTCGGGCAGCCCGTCGCCCTCCACCACCACCACGTTCACGCATCGCATCACCTTACTACTTAACTGAATATCATCTTGCTTGTCAAATATTGATATTGTTGCGGTTTTCTTGAGACAAATACGGCATATTTTGGACTCCATATTTGACGCTTTACTATAACTATAATCAGTAGAGTGTGTTATGCAAACGATTATTTAGATAATGAAAAGGTTTCACAGAAGTTTCTAAAAATCACGATCACGATTAATGTTTTCAATAATCAACAGACAAGACAACAACAAAACAAAACAACGCAGGCGTGTGTCACTTGGGTTGTCAACGTCAATGTTTTGGTCAGTGTCATTCTACTAATCTACTGACGTACAAAATTGATACTGGCTTTCAGCTGTCACGATTTGTTTGGTTTATATGCGCTTTACGATCTGTCGGTTTCGTTTGTTTATCTTACATTGCAATTATTTCTGTTCTTACAGTTTTCGATGTGAAAATCTTATTTTATTAATCCTTTCCACAATTAATAATGAAGACCAATTTATGCAGGTTGTGTTGTCAAATTGAAGGCACAGTTTGCATTTTCAATAGCGAAGTGAGTTCAAAAATAATATATTGTTGTCCAAATATAAAGATTAAAGATGATGATGGACTTCCATCAAATATTTGTGATAACTGCAATGACGACTTGGCTGCCTGCTATCAATTTATTCTTAAATGCGAAGCATCGGACAAGAAATTGCATTCTCAATGTTTGGCTTTGAAGGTGATATCCCAAGTTATAGCAGACCTTAACGTCTGCGAACCTAAGCTGGAAGTGAAGACTGAAGCCTGCGACAGTTACGATGAACAGTTTTACACAGAAGACGCCGATATACCACTTGAACAAATTAAGCAAGAGCAATTGCAAACTGATGAACCTAAAATAATCTCCCGGAAACGTAAAACCTACACATCAAGATCAAAATGCAAGGGAGTGCAGGCATATCCATGTGCAGACTGTGGCCGAGAATTTGCATATCCTTCAACATATAAGGTGCACATGAGATCCCATACTGATGAGAAGCCACATCCTTGTCCCACTTGTGATAAGAGATACAAGGACACCAGCGCACTGAAACGGCACATAGATAATGCTCACTCTCATGTACAAAAGAGGAGAGATTTTGTTTGTGAACACTGTGGCAAAGCCTTCTTTGCAAAAAAAGATGTAATAATTCATATGCGCACACACACTGGAGAAACACCATACAAATGTTCTATCTGTGGTGCTAAGTTCACACAAATCAGTGGATTACAAAGACACAAAAAAAGGCACTCTGGTGAGAAGAACCATCTGTGCACAGCTTGTCCTAAGACTTTTTGTACCAAAGAAGAACTAAAGAATCACCAGATAGTGCATAGCAATGTGAAAAGATACACTTGCTCTGTGTGTAACTCACAGTTCAAATACAAAAATAATTTAAGAAAACACATGCATCTGCACTCTGAATCCACTAACTTTGTATGTAGCTTTTGTGGACGTACCTTCAAACTGAAGGGGAACTTAAAGACCCACCTTGACTCCCAACACTCGGAGAAGTCCGGCTACTGCAATGTTTGTATAAAGCACGTCCCCAACATGGAGATGCACATGTGGAGGCACACGGGGCAGCGTCCCATCAAGTGTGAGCTCTGTGACAGCTGCTTCTTTGAACACAAGGCTTTGGCCAGACATATGAACTTCAAACATACTAAAACTGATAAATATAAGTGTGAATTTGAAGGGTGCAACCTGTCATACCCCTCTAAACCAATGGTAGACTTCCATTTTGCCAAAGTGCACTCTACCCACATCCCATTCCCTTGTGATAGGTGCTCAAGGGGCTTCTATAGGAAGAATGATCTTGCCAGACATAAAATAGGTACTCATAAAGAGAGACTAAGTTAGCTGTAAACCACCATGGCTTGTGATATTATTGTGACCAAAATTATAGTTAAGTGCATTTTGCATTTTTGCCCACCAAATATTATAAGAGTAGCATGTAAGTTTTAGCTTTAATCAATTTTATAACAAAACCAAAGATGTTTTAATTACAATTCATTTGTATGTAGTAAGTACATAATGTGTGAAAGTTGAATATAAATTTTATTTGACTGTATACTGACTTTGCTCACTTTGGCCAACCAATGTGCCCTGTTTTCTGCTTTTCTACCCTTCAATAATATTTATTCCAAAGTTTATATTTTGTTAACTATCTTTCAAAAACTTTGGCCAATTATGATTTTGAAAATGACCCAAGTTTTTCACTCTCGTGTTAAAATTACTGAACTGTTTTCGATGAAATAAAACCTGAGAAGTGGGCTACTATAAACCACTGTGCAGAAAATGGTTCCCTAATTATGTGTTGTTTTAGGTATGAATAAAACAACTTTATATGTTATACAATAGGTATTTAATTTGAGTGCTGATGAATATCATGCATGATCCATGATCCAAACACAAACCGTATCACAGTCCGCTACAGATTAGTAACTAAAGCTCTTGAACACAGTTGTGAACCAAAACATTAACAGATGACAATTGAGGTAAGTGAGGGTAAGAATAAATACTCCGTAAACTTCTGTACAATTGGCTAAATATAAATATCTGTAGACAGCATGTCAACCCCAAACGAAACAGCTCATAAACATTTCATAATAATATTCAAAACCATTTTGCTATAATTATATTATATCTGTCATCAACACGTGTTTTGTACAAAACAATAACCCTTATAAATACAATGTGAACTAGTTCATTATTTACATGAATCTATAAGTTTATAATATAGCGTAAATAAAAAAATAATAAATTGCACACATTACAATCAGATTTTTGATCCAGTCAAAACATTAAATTGCTGAATATAAATATCCATTAGACTAAATAATAAAGATTAAAATAAAAAATAATAATCGTTTGCGAACTTTATAAATTATGCAAACATCAGTCAACAACGTTAATAACTAATTCACGTTAACATTACAATAATATAATCGTTACCGGCCGCAGTCAGTCCTGCGCCGGCGCAGTCACACACACACACACCGCTCACACACACAGCGTCACGTCGCACTACACTATACAGCTAACTACAAATAAAACGTCGCAAAAATTAGCACCAGAGAAATGTAGGATACGATTAGTTGTATACGATCGAGTCGATGTCACCGATTACACTAGTACTATCGTTAGAGAATACTTAACGCTAAGTATTCGGGGACTGAAACTATAGTTACCGAATGCGGGCGATCCGTTATAAAAAGCTATAATCCTGGCCTACCTAGGAATAATTTGTATACGTCGACGGGCCGGCGTCGGGTAGCGCCGACGCCGGGCTCCGGGAATTTCTCTAGCTACTCGTGTCAGGGTCCCGCCCACCGCGGTCCCAGTCCGACAAACTAAGGATTTCATAAGAAATCGTGCGTACATACACCTTACTCAGTAGTAACATTACTATGTGTCCGAGTGTCCTCCTGCGGCGTCCGTGACCCGCACCGTGCGAGTCGCCGGCTGCCCCGCCGAGTGGCGGCGCGGAGCGTCGGGCGGCGGCCGTCAGTTGATGGCCTGCTCGGTCATCTGCAGGCACAGCGCGTCGAGCGAGGAGTAGTCGTGCGGCGGCGGCGCGGGCGGGCGCGCGTGCGGCGGGTAGGAGTGCGACTTGCCGCGCGGCCCGGCCGCCCCGCTCCACACGCGGCCGCGGGGCTTGGGGCCTGGCGGTTGTCCTACGCGCCATCTGCTGATGACAAATGAAACTGGTGTCAGACTTACTGGCTTCTGACTACCCGTAACGACTGTCGAGGATGTTAAATGACAGCCGGGACTTATAGTTTAACGTGCCATCCGAAACACAGGTCATTGGTATCACCAGAAAATTACTACAGCACGATATGAACGATAGTTCAATGACGTTATGTCTATTAAATTGTACAATAAACTACCCGCACAAATAAAAAGAGAAGATAAAATTAATATATTTTTTAAAAAACTTAGACAATTTCTTATAAGTAAATGCTACTATTCCGTTAACGAATACCTAAATGATAAAAATATAAAGACATAAACAGTCACACACACATACACACACACACACACACACACATATACGCGCACACACACAGCTTCCAAGTTTGCAGTGTAGATTAAGTGTTTAAATAAAAAAAATAAAAAAAAATTAAAATAAAAAAAAAACAACCTTTAAAATAAAAATATGTAACTTATTTGCCTATATAACTACTTTAGTCTTAGTTAACAATAATAAGTAACATAGCCGATAAGAGCTTCCTCTCTCCTATCCCACTTATTTTGCTGTGCCCGACAGGGTCCATGTGAACTATATATATGTAAGACTACCACCTAAGAATACACATGGAAAGCAAATAAAGTATTGAGTATTGAGTATTGACCTGTGCAACAGAGAGTTGCATGTACAGAAATGTTTAGCTCCTATCGTACCTGTTCTTGGGACAGCGCCTGTTGAGCGGCATGTCGGACACGTGGTGGAAGAACTGTCGCGGCGGCAGACGGTGCCGCAAGCCCTTCAGCGTCTCCTGCAGCTCGGGCCGGGTGAACGCCTCGTGGTGCAGCGCCTACAATGTACAATATGATAGTCTTACAATATATATATTTTTTAAGCTAATTCAGTCAAGTTAATGAAATGTAGGAACCAAAAAAGACCACTTGAAAATTTCCTTTTATCCCCATCAAACAACCTCTTTTGTTAATTTGCCCGATTGGATTTTAAGTCTATCGAAACCGTATAATTGTATAGTAATACTACCTTCTCGACGAGCCAGCAGTGCAGAGACATGGGGTCGACGGGCGGCTCGTGGTCGTCGTCGCAGAGCTGTGACGTCACGCGCATGGGCGGCGCCGGCGCGTTGCTCAGGCACTTCGACGCTGCAACACATACAACACGTTAGTGTAACCGCACGTGGCACAGTACTACAGCACATCACAGATATAGGGAGCTTTCAATTTATGCGTTTCTTGACGGCCGGCTGCGGTACCGAATCGGTGCATTACACGTACAGCGCACGGACGATCCTCTTTTTTCATATAAAACGCACGGTGCGGCCACAGTGCGGCGTCGGTACGACGAACGGTCGACAACAGGACGGCAACGTCGCCAAGCGTAACGTGTTCATTATGGTGTTGTTCTTCATCAGAGCCCATAGCTTGAGTGAGTGATGTGATGCACATGATGACATGACATACACACAGCTGTACGTACCCAGGTGCAGCGCCCGCACGATGGCGGCGGGCAGGTCGGAGGCGGGCGGCATGGGGCTGAGCAGCACGTGGCGCAGGCGCTGCAGCACATGACATACACACAGCTGTACGTACCCAGGTGCAGCGCCCGCACGATGGCGGCGGGCAGGTCGGAGGCGGGCGGCATGGGGCTGAGCAGCACGTGGCGCAGGCGCTGCAGCACATGACATACACACAGCTGTACGTACCCAGGTGCAGCGCCCGCACGATGGCGGCGGGCAGGTCGGAGGCGGGCGGCATGGGGCTGAGCAGCACGTGGCGCAGGCGCTGCAGCACATGACATACACACAGCTGTACGTACCCAGGTGCAGCGCCCGCACGATGGCGGCGGGCAGGTCGGAGGCGGGCGGCATGGGGCTGAGCAGCACGTGGCGCAGGCGCTGCAGCACATGACATACACACAGCTGTACGTACCCAGGTGCAGCGCCCGCACGATGGCGGCGGGCAGGTCGGAGGCGGGCGGCATGGGGCTGAGCAGCACGTGGCGCAGGCGCTGCAGCACATGACATACACACAGCTGTACGTACCCAGGTGCAGCGCCCGCACGATGGCGGCGGGCAGGTCGGAGGCGGGCGGCATGGGGCTGAGCAGCACGTGGCGCAGGCGCTGCAGCACATGACATACACACAGCTGTACGTACCCAGGTGCAGCGCCCGCACGATGGCGGCGGGCAGGTCGGAGGCGGGCGGCATGGGGCTGAGCAGCACGTGGCGCAGGCGCTGCAGCACATGACATACACACAGCTGTACGTACCCAGGTGCAGCGCCCGCACGATGGCGGCGGGCAGGTCGGAGGCGGGCGGCATGGGGCTGAGCAGCACGTGGCGCAGGCGCTGCAGCACATGACATACACACAGCTGTACGTACCCAGGTGCAGCGCCCGCACGATGGCGGCGGGCAGGTCGGAGGCGGGCGGCATGGGGCTGAGCAGCACGTGGCGCAGGCGCTGCAGCACATGACATACACACAGCTGTACGTACCCAGGTGCAGCGCCCGCACGATGGCGGCGGGCAGGTCGGAGGCGGGCGGCATGGGGCTGAGCAGCACGTGGCGCAGGCGCTGCAGCACATGACATACACACAGCTGTACGTACCCAGGTGCAGCGCCCGCACGATGGCGGCGGGCAGGTCGGAGGCGGGCGGCATGGGGCTGAGCAGCACGTGGCGCAGGCGCTGCAGCACATGACATACACACAGCTGTACGTACCCAGGTGCAGCGCCCGCACGATGGCGGCGGGCAGGTCGGAGGCGGGCGGCATGGGGCTGAGCAGCACGTGGCGCAGGCGCTGCAGCACATGACATACACACAGCTGTACGTACCCAGGTGCAGCGCCCGCACGATGGCGGCGGGCAGGTCGGAGGCGGGCGGCATGGGGCTGAGCAGCACGTGGCGCAGGCGCTGCAGCACATGACATACACACAGCTGTACGTACCCAGGTGCAGCGCCCGCACGATGGCGGCGGGCAGGTCGGAGGCGGGCGGCATGGGGCTGAGCAGCACGTGGCGCAGGCGCTGCAGCACATGACATACACACAGCTGTACGTACCCAGGTGCAGCGCCCGCACGATGGCGGCGGGCAGGTCGGAGGCGGGCGGCATGGGGCTGAGCAGCACGTGGCGCAGGCGCTGCAGGGCGCGGGCGGGCAGGCCGGCGCGCAGCTCGGCCTCGGCGCCCTCGAGGGCGGCGCCGCGCTCCGACAGCTTCTTGATCGACAGCAGCAGCTTGTGGCGGGCGCCCTTCGTCACGCCTAAACATACAAAACATACAGATTCTGCTCAACTAAATTGTACAACATTATATTACCTACTAACAAAGATTAAAATTTATTATGTCAATTTGAGCATACAGGATAATTGCTACCAAACATCTCTCAATCCAGCTCAGGACCTAAAGACTAACAGTCTGCTTGCAAACTACCTGTGTTGATATTTTAAAGAAAACTGCAGAATAGATCATAATAACTTGAATTAATGTTTCAATCTGTTTATGAAAATATTAAGAAAAAGGTTTTATCAAGTACATAACATAATATTTCTTTCAAATACATGACTAAGTTGAGGTAAAACTTTCAATATCCTCCAAAACACTGTATTTTATAAAAAACCCCAGACCAGTGAATGAGATGTACATATTCAATCAATGACACATGACTCATTGACTTTTAATTTGTTTCTGCAGCAAAGAACTTTTGTCTATACAGTAATGAAATGATTCAATTGAACTGTAACCTGCTAATATTGGTGAGTCACAGTCAAACCGACAGCACAATGAAACAATTTGTAACATAGACTACAAATAGTAAACATTTCGATGATCCTGGTACTATTACACCTACTTAGCAAGTCGCAACAATTCTTTGTAACTGTGATGAGGAAAAAGTTGAAGTTATTAATGCATTCAATTGCACACCAACCTTGATGAGAGAACAAAAAATATGTTATGATGACTCACCTAATTCCTCCAAGCACTTCTCGTCCATAGTCATCATCTGTTCGTAGCTCATGTTGGTGAACAGCCACTCGTACTTGTGCAGGCGCAGGCTCTTCAGCCACTGCGCTACGTTGGACATGCCCGGGTGCTTGCCGAAGTTGTGCGACCGCAAGTCGTCCAACCGCGTCTCACTACCCGTCGTACCGTACATTATACTGATAGGCCGTAACTGACTCAAACTGTGCTCACTCGACAGAGAGAAACTCCGAGGCTTCTGTACAAAGGGCTCGTCGCTCAAATTCTCCGCCGAAGACGACATCTGCATAAAATTACTAGAAGGAGGCGTCAAACTATTCGATCTCTGTGACTTAGGCTGAGCTATCGTCGCATCAAAATTTAATTTCTCTCCTTCTATACTAATATCTACATCGCGGCCGTTTTTGGAGAATGATTCCTGTAATATGTCAGTACTGTAGTGCTCTACAGAGTCTAGTATGCCTCGGAACTCCACGTTCTTGCCGATAGTCCGTCTGAATGTACTGTTTGTGCCCCAAATGTTTGAGTCTGGCATAAGGCAGGGGTCTATCCTTGGTTTCCATACGTTTTCTGTTCTGTTGCCGGCTATATAATTCTCTAGGTATATTAGCCATTGTTTTAATATCCTGAAAAGACAATTAATATTTAATTCAATGAAGGTACTAACTACAGGTCATCTGTTTACGGTGGGAAAGACTAATCAGTGATTAGTAATTACACAAACATTTTTTGAAAGCTCCTGAATATTAAGGAAAAGGTCGCGCATCTTTGGACGGTGATTATGGCAATGATTCACCTAAGAATAAGACAGCAGATTTTCCCGCTTACTAATCATGTCACCAACATGAGGGTACATTGAACTTTTTAAAAAAGTACCAACTCATACAGGCAACTTACCCTTGGTCGTGATGCGTAAGCGCGGGATGAACGAGTAAGTAACACAGCAGCTGTCGACACAGCTCGGGTACGACGGCGCTGCGGCGCGGAGCGTCAACACAGCGTTGTACTAGCGCCGGCGCAGCTGCTACGTACAGCTCCTTGCAGCGCTGGCTATCCACGCGCAGCAGAGGTAGAAGGCCTAGTAGACGATGTAGGCGCTCGCAGCCTGGGTATAGAGATATTACAAAGACCGTTAATTTAGGCTTCGGATAAGTCAAAGTCATTTAGGCCTTTACAAGCACATATGAATGTGAAAAATATGAATAAGTTTGATTCTAGTTGCCCATTCCAAAAGTAGCGTCTTATGGAGAATAACAGGCAAGAAACTTCATGGTTACTCTTAAAATAGTTTGGTATTACAGTTTGTATGTATTAATACATACTATAACGGCATGCGAAGATCATGTAGAATACCTAACTGAAGCACTGACACAAAACTAACATAGAAAACTGCAAAAGGATGAGTGTCTTGGTTAAAATAATTCAACATTTCTTAAGATTAATTTTATTTCACTATAAAATATGGTAAGCAAAACTAGCAACAGTGAAAATAAAATATGTTATAGAAAATATACAATTTTCAATCTTAAGTCACAAGCGCACCTTTTGCAAATGCTAATATATAATATACTAGACGTTTTCCTGCGGTTTCACCCGCGTCCCATGGTAACTTCTGCCCGTACTGGGATAAAATATAGCCTATATTACTCGTGGATAATGTAGCAGTAGTTTTTGAGCCTATTCATTACAATCAAACAAACAAACAAAGTTTTCCTCTTTATAATATTAGTATAGATTAAACAAATTGGATGGATATATACCTAATATAATTGCTATCTGATCTATATCACAATATTGACATAGGTACACTTTATACATAACCATACTTACAATCTATATGGCTTAACTGGCAGAAGGGGACATCCAAATTAGTGATTGATAAACAGGAAATGACACAAATGTTCAAACAATGTGCAACTGAGATAAAGTTTTGTTTTAAATTGCATGTTTTTTTACTTGACTTCTAGTAGATTACCCTCCATTTGATTTATCTATACTACTGTTATTAAGGTGTAAAGTTTGTGTGTTTATGACATCGTAGGCAATAGTCAATAACAATAATTGTCTCTGGAACTCCTAAACAGATTTTGTAATTTCACACGGGTAATCTATAGTATCTGTGTAAGCTGTGCAATAAAGGTATTGCAATAAGTTATCATTCATCACAGATCACAGATAGTGAATAAGTATCAACTATCTATGTAGTACATACAAGGAAAATTAGAAATAAATTCTGTATTGATAGTTAAATAGGCTTATATCGTTAATATAATATTGCAACCTTGGATGAACAAATGTGTGCTAACTTTTATTGCCTGCAAAATGTAGGTAGTAGGTAACTAAAGTTAACAATCTAGAATTCTAGGTAAAAAATTTACTTTGTCTATGTGTTTGTAGTGGCAGAATGGCTGTTTTAAAACCAAAGAAAACTTATTCTTACTCTGTGAAAGCGAGGGAGAATCATCAAAAATTTTGTAATTAACTTCACAAAATTGCTGTTCACATAAGGCGATGAAACAACTTGACATTTAAATTATAAAAATAAGGCTTGACCAAGGAAATACACCATTCACTGTCAGTAAAGATCCAGTGGACAACTTTACTGGATAAAAATATAAGGTAGTCTATAATGCTAAGCTCTTAGGGCAAAATTAAAATATACTTCGACTCTATGAATTAAATTGAAGGTATTCAGAAAGCTAGTCTTACTTTGTAAATTTTATCATTGACAATACTTAACTAGGAACATTCCAGGAGGGAAACATGACCAAAAACATGGTAGTAGATGAAAGTAAAGGTTCGTACCGTCATCGTCGTCGTCGCGCACTGTGAGCAGGCCGGCCAGCAGGAGTTCATCGTTGGCGTCGCGCTCCAGCCTCTCGTCCTCGACGTGGCTGCGCAGCGCCGCCTCCACCGCGCGCTGCACCAGCTTCAGGCCCGGCCACGGCACGCGCCGCGCCAGCGTGCACGCCAGCACCGTCTGCTCGCAGGCTCCCCATTGCTCGAACACCCCGGCTACGCCCCCGAGCTGCTCGTTAAACGTGCCGTTCATCGTGAAAACAGCATAGCAAACCCAAAATATAAGATTTGTTTGTGTTCTACACGTCAGTAGTACGTGACAGCTGATCGTATGGACACTATTTGACCCCTTTGGAGAGGAGCGGCACACGAGGCGATGACGGTGGCAAAAGGGCCGCGATTATGTCGCGTAACGGCAACGTTAATTTACTAATAAAATTACAGGTAGGTTGAAAAACATCAAAATTGTTTCTACGGTCAATAAGATTATCAAAATCCAAAATGGCCGACCACAGATAACAAACTGTTTGCTCGAACTTTTTAATGACATGAATCTTGTATAAATCTTGGATTATAAATAAGTCATTTATATTTCAGTGCCATAATTCAATAAAGATCGTTATCACCGCTATTATCAACATTAATCGTCAACAACGTAACATAAAATAATATATAAAGAAATACAGATAAATAAAGATTTGTGATATCTGTGTTCTAGTTTCACACTTTACAGTACTGCTACTGGACACTAGATGGCAGAAGATAAAACTTACACATTGCATTGAAACCAAAGGTACCTATGTATATAATTAAAATTACATGCGATTTTATATTCTATTAAATAACTTTTAAAAAAAATATATTTATGTAAATATTCTCAATTACCCACATACACATTTATATTTTTACGCGTCTTCTTTGTTGGGGGTAGTAGGTAGGTATTAATTGTTTGAGTGCTCTGCAGAAGAAAATACAATAACATTAAGTTCATAGAAGAAAATCATCTTGAAAACTAAATAAATAAAAAAGAAAAAGTAAAACCTAGGTAAGAATTGGGTGGCTTAAGTTTTCACATTTGATATTTGCATGGATCATCTTGCATCATTAGACAAGTTCATATAAAAAGAATGTTTTTTTTTGCTTCAGTAAGAGATCAGAGTGCTATGTGGTCTTTGTAGACTATTGTACAACAGTGAGGACTGTCTGTCGCCAAATCTTTTGAGCACACAGACCGCCTACGCTGACAACCAGGGCATCAGACATTTAACCTTAAGCTGTGGCACTAAGGTATGAATTTCATTGTGTATTATAGATGTGTGTTCGTTTGTCACTAATATGTCCTTTAACTAATAGACAATATAAGACGCAATACTTTAGAAGTTTAAAGGATTTTCTACGCCAGTGCTTAAGTAAAGTCGGCATGGAAGCTAAAAAGTGTACCTAATCCTTAAAACCGTTTTGAATGGCATTATCCATGCATATCTACATTATAATCTAAAATTGCATTATATTCGTCAGATCTAAAGGACATTATCTCGACACCTCTGAAGTTAGGCTCTCTGAATTCCTGCTCAGTGTTACCTAAGCAGGAATCCCCGGATATCTAGAAAAGTGTTTCAATGTGAAATCATTTTAACACACTGCACCTAGGTGCTTATAATTTTAATCAAAAGCTGTCATTATTCCCGCAGACTCCTGGTGCACATAACGGAACACCATCACTCGATGTTTGTCTCGCCCCAGTCACGCTAGTTACCAAATAATTAGCACAAGTCAACATTCCGAGAAATATTTCCAACGCAACATGCAAATTGTATAATCCGCTTTGTGTGACATTTGCAAACGACCGAACAACCCTTTTATCTAGCCCTGAAGACAATGGCGAGCTATGAGTTTGCAAAATACTACTTTCTCTGAGACAATATAACCGTTATTTACGCTTTATAATGGCGACTAGACTATCTTGAAGGTAAATTGTTCTTTAGAAGAAATAGTACGCTAGATTAAAGAGTTTTGAGACTTGGATGTTTAAAGTGCCAGGCTCCTAACAACGGTCCTATCCATGGAGGACTTACAACTTAGATACATGCTGACATCCTTTGCTTCGCCTCAATCGGCAATCAATTAAATACTTACCAGGAGTAATGAGATAAGTGCATAAACCTACATACACATATGTACTTAGGTACCTACTTATCTACAGGATGTGGGTACTTATTCCAACTGTTACCAGCTTATTGATTTCTATCATTCCGTCATTAAATCGATAGATAGGTACTAACCTAACCAACTAACTTTTAATAAAATCGAATATAGCTTCTACAATAATGATTTACCTAATAACAACGAGTGAGATAGGCGCGTGCGCAAAGATAACATGAATCCTTTCAACAGATTGTCACGTTGACAGCTTGTTGAACCCGTTCCCGCCACACGACCGTGTTGTTACAGCTACGTTCACGTGAGAAATAAATAGAAATAACAACTTTATTTATTTAATGGAACGAAATGCAACTTTACATGGGATATCGAATTTTAATTGCATACCTAGTACAGCAGATATGAACATCTTTGTAGCACCTCAATGCATGTCTTGTGACGTTATGATGCAATTTACCTACTTGAAAAAGTGTTTTGAAATCTTATTTTAACATCTCACTAAAAAGACTAACAACTAATTTGTTGTTATGTAGGTTAGTAATGTCCGCAAAAAAGCCAGGAACCACTTATAATAACTTCAAAGAATATTCATTCGCATGACGCACGCTTTCATACAAATCATCAGTGCGTTAATAATATCAACAACTGTCGCGGTTCGTAGTTTTTGTAGCACCCTATTATATTACCGCATGTCTCGTCCGACTTCCGATGTTCTATGGTCAAATGTAGTCTTAATTTGAGCTCAATTATAGATCCTATAATCTTCAGAGCCTAGTCTAAAACCCCACCTAGGTAGCGCAAAATAAAGACAATACATACATATAAATGCCCGTCATTACCTGACTTGTCTACCCTGTTTTATTGCCCAAAAAAGGAACTTAATACCATGAATAAAAAACAGCTTTCGGCTATAAAATAATCTTCGAACTAGACGGGATTATAATCCTAGGGCTATAAATAGAGAGTTGTAAACATTTTTGTTTTATTTCCAACAAAATAGATAAGCAAGTTAAGGTCAGGCCGCCGTAATCCAGGGATTAAAAGAAAATATTAAAAGTAAAGATTAAAAATGTTTGAAAGTTCTAAATTAGAGCGACATCGGGAAGTTAATCCACTAACCAAAAATTCTTTCGACTGGATTAGTACTAACGATGCGGGCCGATATGAATATCAATTATGTAGTAAGTAGCAACTTTTGAATTTAAAACATTGCTTTGCCTTAAAACTTTTGAATTTACTAATGATTAAAATATTTTTAGGGCTCCGTACCTCAAAAGGAAAAAACGGAACCCTTATAGGATCACTTTGTTGTCCGTCTGTCTGTCTGTCTGTCTGTCTGTCAAGACCCTTTATCTCAAGAACGCGTGGACGTATCAAGCTGAAATTCACATAAAATACTCATATATATTGTCCCTTTAAGCTGTGAAAATATCAAACTTCTAAGCCAAGCCAATCAAAAGATACAGCCGATTATGTCGATATTTTCAACAAATTTTCGACACTCGCAAAGGAATCAAAACCTACAGGATACTTCCCGTAAACTCAGAGTCTTGAAATTTGGCATGAAGCATTGTCATATAATGCAAATATAGGAAAAATTGCGAAAATCTCATTTTTTTAGTTATATAATATAAAAAAATGTGTTTTAATAAAATGAAACTTACTACTTTATTTCTCACGAACGAATAAAGGTATCAAATTGAAATTTATACCAAATACCTAGGTCTATTGTCCCTTTAGGCAGTGAAAAAATCAAACTTCTAAGTTAACGCGATCAAAAGATACAGCAGTTATACCGACACCTTAGACGAATTTCCGTCACACGCTAGGGAATCAAAACTTACAAGGTACTTCCCGTGAACTCAGAATCTTGAAATTCGGCAAGAAGCAACGTTATATAGTAGAGATAAAGGGAAAATTGCGAAAATGATAAATTTGAAGTTACATAAAATATTAAAATATTATTTTTGCTTACATGACATAAAATATTTTTTAAATAAGCAAAAACTTACTACCTACCCTTTTTCACATGAACGCGTAGAGATATTAAAGTTGAAATTTATATCAAACACTTCTTAAATATAATTGCCTCTAAACTGTGAAAAAATTTAAATCATTCAAAGGTCATTGGGCAACTTAGTATGGAAACCATACCCACGGCGGATACGAACGAAATATAGCACAGTATAATGATAAAGGCTCTGATTTACTATGGCATTAGTCGCATCAATGTGAACCATGGGAATCTAGAGAAAATCAGGTGTAAACATCAAATATTTTCCTCATTTCAATGGGGAATTTAAACGACCAAGTTTGAAGGATTTGAGAAATCATTTCATTCATCTTTGTAGTGAAAGAGTATACTCGCCGTTTATTTCCATTGTCATCAGGTCAGGATCTGATGATGGAAATCCTGATAAATCGAGGGCAACTATCAGAAATTGTAGGCATGCATAGGATTAAAACTTGATTCTCAGATGTATGTCTGGTGATACTGTCAAACAGTGAAGGTTTAGAGCTTACCTGATGATGGAGACGTGAGAAAGTCGAGAGAACTCCTCAACAGTATGTTTTAGTTACGTCGTGTTTGGGCTTATATTATTCGTATTGACGAGAACTTTTCACAGAAGTTAAAAATAAAAACTTTTTACAAAAAAAAAAACAACTTTTAAAAACAACAAGAAAACTGTTTATATGCATCGGTCTAGATCTCGGTGGTTAAATAAATATAGATGCATCCTCTAGACACCGACTTCTAGACCGATGCACCTAACATCTTTTTAATTTCTTTCTTGCTTTTGTTTTTGCTTTTTTATATGTTTGAAGTTGGATTTGTTTGTAAAATGCTACAAAATAAAATAAAGCCGACTTTATAAAACAAAGAAAGGGACAGAATTACACTTTTGTCAAGGCTCTAGAAACGTAAAGCCAGCAGCCCCGAATCCTACTCTCTAGCAGTCGTTGTTACAATTCGACAGTTACAAGTCGTCAGGCAGTTTCTAAAAAAACCTGAAACTGGGGCTCGTTAGGTGATTCATCCCTCAAAAATAAAAGATCCCATTAGTAGTGAATTCTCATCACCTAAAATAAAATAAGCTCCAACACAAGGTTACGTTATAAATTGTAAAAGAGTTCCCATAACTATATCTGATCTTTGCTATCGATCCCACAATGGCAGTCAAGCCTATCTATGTGGAAGGTCTTCGCCAATACGAATAAAATAAGCCCAAACACGTGGTAGTTGCAACATACCGTTGAGGAGTTCCATCGACTCTCTGTAGTCTCCATAATCAAATCAACTCCAAACCTTCACTGTTTACCAGTACCCACAAAAATACACTCACATGTCTGGTTTTGACTCGATGCGTGCCTACAATATTCAAGAGTTAGCCTCGATTTCTCAGGGTTTCCAGATCCTCATCAGATCCTGGTCATCCGAATTGGCATCTTCCTTCTTTATGAAAAGTCTTTAACAATAAAAACTAGCATTGCAACCTGTACAATCCTCTGAAACTGCTTGTCTTTTATATTTTTCGATCCTGGACATTCGTCTCCATGGAATTTTAATAAAATATTTATATTCAAAGAAACGTCATATTCTCGACACGACAAAACTACTTTGATTCATGTCCGCCACTTTTTACAAAGCGGGTCAGATATGCCCAATGACCTTTAAGACATAATAAGTTATTTTCAATCAGATTTCTGAATGATGACTATAAAATGTTGTATATAAATAACTTTAATAAAAGAACTTTTACAAGGTACTGGCCTACTATTTTAGTTATATTATAAAATAAAAAATATTAATTATTTTGACTCTCACGAAATTATCATAACTATGATTGTTCTAAACTGAACGGTTGGCGCGAGACTCACTTTTTATCTATACAGGATTTGTACGGAACCCTCGGTGCGCGAGTCCGACTCGCACTTGGCCGGTTTTATTGAAATAGCGATTAGATGATGCTAAAGTGCCGATTGATGTTAAAGTAGGTATCTATAGGTCGGAAAAAATCTGAAGCTGTCTGAACTGTACGGCACCTATAGACACATAGGCTTATGACTTTTTACGTGCCTGGCGGCCGGCGTCACCGAATGCTACTCAGCAGTAGTCGTTACAATTCCGCGTCTGAGGCCGTCAGGCGGATTTCAGAAAACTCTGACACAACAGCTTGTCAGGTGATCAAACCTGCAGCTTACTCGATAAAAAGAAGATTACACTGTTTTCTAGAAAAATCCAGAAAGCCTCTTTTTCCTAATAATAATAACAGGAACGTTAACTAATGTAAATGCGGAAGGGTTCTGCAATTGACAACCAAGTGACGATCTAATCCTTTCCCCGGCTTTAAGCTATAGGAAAATACCCCCTATTTGTTAGGCAATAGAGCTGAAAATAACTGAAAGTGGCTAAATCTGATGCAGCTGTGACCAAATGGTGTTTGTTCCGTTATACAATCCGTTCATTTAGATGACGCGGGGGGTGACCAATGTGACCATGGTCAGCGTCAGAATTGGCGAATTATATATCTATATTTTTTTTCTGTAAAATAAATATGGTTCTATTTCATAACATTATCCAAATAATAACAGTTAACAACAGTTAACTATGACAGAAGTAGAATTGTTTTCATTAACATGCGGGCGATTTGATACCTATTATTCATGAGAACCAGATCCATGACTTAAAGGCTAAAAATGAAAAACTAAAAAAAAAACTGAGGCCGCGTAATTTAATTTAAAATATGGTATTGTGTACAACTAATTAAGTTAATTACGATTTTGTCTGTTTTCAATTAAAGAAGCTAGATAGGTACTCAAATCTTTAGTTAATTATTGTTATGTCGCTAAAAAAGTTTAATTTGCAACCAAACTCGTAAACAAATTCATTAAGGGATTATTTTAAAAGATGTGCTTAATTAATATTTTGACCAACTTAGCTAATTACAGTTAATACTCGCCTCGAATTTCACTATAACGCTATGTTCATTTACTCCATTCAAAAAACAAGACGAGCCATAAATCACCCACACTCGGGTCCGTTAGGGTGGCTACCTGCATTCAACCCTTCCACCGGGGGTGGTCACTCAGGCCCCGCCTCTTTTTAGCGACACTCGCGCGCCAAAATAGATCACCATTCGTGATTTGCACGGCAAGTGAACAAGTTGTCAAAATGGCTCTGTGGACTCCTTACGCGCAAGAAGCTGCCCTGGACTTGAGCACGCACGCGGTCAAAGCGGAGAGAGCATCTCCGCTTCCAGCCAGCAGTGCTCCACAGTCCCCGAATCTATCAGGATTGTATCCAACATACGCGGATTCCCAGTACTACGCCTCGTACCCATACCAGCCCGTGCCGTATGCAGTACCTTCATCGATGTCTCCTGAATCAATCGGTAGCTGGTCACACGGCAAACCAAACGCGCCATCTCCGCCTGACTCACCGGAATTCTACGACTCAGAATCACTGTCCGATGACGTGGAGTACCAGGCGTTTGAGCGAGATGCCTTGCGAGCGATGGCTGAGAAGAACGGAGGAACATTGTTGGGGAACAACCCGAGAATGCGACGAGCTGTGCAGACCAGCCAGGCTGCTGATGACTCGTATAGGAAGCAAAGAGAGAGGAACAACTACGCTGCTAAGCAGAGCAGGGATCGCAGGAAGCTGAGGGAAGTTCGGCTGGCCTTCCAAGTGACGTATCTGAAGAAGAAGATGGCGGACTTGCGAGCGAGACTAAGCGCCGGCGTCTGTGGGCGCTGTCGACAGATCTGCGAGTGTTGAGTGAACATGCCTTCAGTGATTGGACTACTGTATGTAGCTGTGTTAGAAATAATCTTGTACATAGTTGTAAATAGATAATATTCTGTAACCTGAAAGTTGCCTGTACCTAATGTAGATTATATTGAATAGAATGAAGTTCCTAAACCAAATGATTGAGATTTAAGTATTTAATAATGAATTGAATGAATTTATTTTGTGCAATTGTGTGAATTAAAATTTTTGGTAACTTTGTATAAATTGACCATAGTATATAAATATAATTTATAGACGAATTTATGTATCTTTTCTTCACTCCGAATCTCCCTTTCAAATAGAGGAAGTAGGATAGGTATATGTATCTATTTACTTTAATATTTCAAAATTTCCTAACTTAAGATACGCCGATATTCTTGCTATAAAAAGAAACATTTATTGCCTGGGTAATAAACCACAAAATCCCACATTTTAAACTTAAATCCCTAAAAAAGGATTAATCCCTAAGCCCTAGACGCTAAAGTTGCAACTTTCTTGCTAGGAAATAATACAGTCCGCAATAAAATGATTTTGAATGGGGATTAAAATTTCCCAATGTCGTTTATACTCGCCGCTACTTATTGCACATGTTTTAGTCGGTAAAAAGAGTGGCAATTATGCCATCGTCGTTTTATGAGCAAAGCCGGGGTATTAACTGTAGCTGTAGCAGGCAGCGTCGGGGATTAACTATATAGCCGTTACCTGTTGTTTCAATTCAATTGTTTTAGTGTTCTGGAATTTTTGCAGAAGCTATTTATTGTGTACAAGATTTATTTTAGATGCCTCGTCGCTAAGGGATGATAATGTTATAAAAAAATTGTAGTCGTAGAGTTTTGCATTTAGTTGCTGTCTTTTTACCTTGAGCTATTTACCTAAATTAAGTTAGTAAATAATTAAGATAACTTAAAGCTTAAATTTGATTTCATCTTTTAAGGAAGCCACTTAAAACTTAATTAACTGTAGATAAAAAAAGTGTGTAAACAAACCTATGCACATAAAACATCCCCGCGTACCTATTGGTCGACAACAGCACGTGTCTACACCCTGCGCAAGCGCATGCCGCGCCCATTCGCGTGTGTTGCACAATGGCGTTATGTTAACGCATTATACAATACAAACGATCTATGTATTCGTTTTTTTTTATAAATAATGTTTAACCTACACTTATTTGGAAGCCGATCTTAACTGGTAGGCCTATTATTCTTCTTCGTCTTTTGACACAAGATCATTTCATTATGTTAATGGGCTCCTTCTGATTTTATGTTAGGTACCTACCTACAGCGTTACTGCTGTTCCTTCGGCACGTGTTGAACTCATATTTTTGTCGGTAGGACGGTACCATGAAACCCAATAGCATATAAGATAGCAATCACCACATCACCCGTCTTCCCGGCTGGGTAAACATTCGGCACGAGGACGGAATGATGAACAGATATGTCAATCAGTCAAGCGGCTGATCATTCTCTAGAAAATAACTGCTAAATGTTGCAGTTGTTTTCTACGAACTGCGTCTTTGCAATGCTAGCCTAGCGTCCTCGCGATTAAATACAAAACTACTAAAAGTATTTCTATGCAGTTTTTGCCAATACATAGAAATTGCTCGTTCGACTTCAGTAGTTGTTTCAGTTTTAAATAGCCCATCTGTCGGGGAAGTTGTAAGTAGTTCTCGTGGCGTGGGCGAAACCCTGAGAGGAACCTAAAGCAATTTAAAATGATCTGTGTGAAGGTGGGTTATTCGTTGCAACAAATTTAAAGTAACTTTTAGGCAATTTGTTTCGATAAAAGTAAATAAAAAGTATGACAGTAGGGACCTAAACTACCTGATCATGAATGACTTACAGATCGTCACTGTTCATAAGTTCTTTCGTGCACCAAAAGTCCAATTAAACATATCTAAACGGATCAATACTAGCTGAGCAGCATACGAGTAGGCAGGAAAACATGGCAAACGCAAGGGTTTATATATTGCGCTGGCGAGGGTCGCTCCCTCGCTCAATTAGTGCGTCACCCTCACGCTATGTGACGAGCTCCTACTTGATCATGGCTGGCGGTTGAATGTACATTTACCATTTATCTGATAGTCAGGATATAGTTGATTGACTAAGAACACGGAGTAAAACTAGCTTATTTTTAGAAACATGTCATGGTTCTGGGTAGATCGTCAAATCGAGACCTTTGTTGAGTTTCAAACACCCAATGATTAGATCCTATATTTTGGGCTGGATAACAGCCAAAGATACATTTGTAGGCATTGACATACCTAAACGGATAAGTTGAAATGTAATATGTTTAGATATATTCGTTCCTAGACAAGTTAAGTAATACCTACTTAGATTGATTTCATAGGACAATTATATATATATATACTTCCCCTGCCGATTTCGGCTATGGTGACTGCTTTCAGTTATCATTGAGAGAAGAGCTAGGATGATCAGCTCTTCTATGCGCCCTTTGATTGCTGCAGTACCCTATTTTATGTGTAAACGTGCGCGAGCATTGGCTGCACGTTAGGATACCGTCCACGTAGTTATAATGAATGGCTACTGGTGTTTTAGCCTTAAGAGCATCACGCTTCGCATCCAGTGCGGATTTCCTTTGCTCTTCGAAATCTTTGATCGATTTGATTTGTCTAGGACAATTATCCCTTTAAGATGTACCTATTAAGAAGCGTTATGTTTCTCTCGTGCATCTTGTTTGTAGGAACGTATGCATGTCATCAAACTCTTTATCACCTTAATATCTATAGAACGGTCTACTGGTTTGCTATAGTCAGACACTAATGGATAGGCGGAAACTTTTTGTATTAGTTGCGCAAATGTCTCACATAGGGGCGGCATGTTGCATTGTGCAACATTTCGTGACATGGGATTGGTCGAATCCGTTTATCCGTATGAGCCTATGTAGAAAAGTATTTATTTACCTACCTGAAAAGTTAAAGTTGAAGTTGTAAATAACATGATTTACAAGTGTGTTGATTTCCATTCTCACAGAAGTGAATAACAAATCAACACAAATCAAAATAAATAAATAAACACGAATTACTCAAGAAAACGCATGTAGTACCTACTCGTGAAATCTTCAAAAATCAACAGCCAGAGTCGGATTAGTAAAAAAATATTGCTAATCACGTCTAGAGGAACCTCCCTGTAAGATATTATACTGAATCAGTCAATATTGATAATTCCCCTTTTCACTGCAGTACCGTTGTTTCGTCGCAAGCTACGGAGAAGGCTATTGTCTTAGCGCTTGCGTTAATCCTTTGCGAATGGTGCGAGTTTGCGCATTGTACAGTTTCAATAAAACATTGCTTTACAACTATAAGCGCCTTGTTCTACGCTTATTTTGTATAGCTGTCTGAAGATTTCGCTTTCGGCGGCATTGACTTATTTAGGAGTTAGATTTTTTATATGCTCACAATTTTAGATAAGAGAGGCAGAAGTGTGGTAAAAGACCAACCGTGGCAAGCGTCTTTAATTCATGATAGAAAACGTTAATTACATAGGTACCTATCTACTCTGAATAATGCCTAGTAGGTTACCATAAGGTAAGGTAAATATTTAGGAGCCTAAATAAATATTTTCTGCAAGTAAGTATTTTTTGCAAAGTGCCCTATACACGCGTCAAACGGTACGTAGGTGCCTATGTATGCACACAGCACACCTTGTGATTCCCGTTAATCTAGTTCCGCAAGGCGTGAGCAGCCAGTACAATAAAAATAATATTAGATTGTCGAATAAATCAATATCACCGCATCTGTGAATTTACTACCAAACATCGTGTTGCAAATATGAACCTTATACCAACGGCTTAAGGTGTATTTTGTAATGTGTGTTGGAGATTGCAGGGATGTCAGCGGGCTGTCAATGGTTGCGACACCCCATGTGAAGGGGTGCAGTTTATGTAATAGTTGGGATAGGGGCGATTGTGTTATGCTCCCTATATACTGCGTAATGTTATAGTTTGTTTAGTTTCCTTTTTCCGTGATGTAGAATCAGCAGCACGGAAGTTGTGAATGAATATTTCAATACAGGTCTTAGGTGTAAATAAGCTAGTTTTGTGAGGTTGTGATTAGAGATGCCACGAATATTCGGCAACTATTCGGTATTCGGCCTATTCGGCCCTTTTTTTACATACGTACTATTCACATTCATTCATTCATTTTCGTATTGTAATACGTACTATTCGGCCGAATACCGAATATCAAAACAACCTATTACAAAAAAAAAAAATGTGATGAGTAAAAACCAGCTTTTCAGCATTTGTTGGTAACAAACGATTACGTTTTTCGTCATAAATGATGTACCAGCTTCTGAAAATAACCTCTCACTATACACGCTACTCCCTGGAGAAGAAAGATAAACTTTAGCGAATTTCGACAGGTTTGGGTACTGTTTTTCGTTTGCTGACCACCACTAAGGATCAGCCTTCCGATCTAAGCGGGAATAAGGAAGACAGGTTGCGACTTGTCTCTTTATTGTTTACCTACGCACGGCGCGGCACGTGCTCAACAACATGTAGGTACCTATTTTGCGCCGAATATTCGGCGCTTCGGCCGACAGTGCTGCCGAATATTCGGTATTCGGTATTCGGCCAAATCACTATTCGTGGCAACTCTAGTTGTGATCCTTCATCTGTGCACTACACAGGCTAAGAATTATAATCAAATAGTCAAACACAAGAGAAACAAGTACTATTTGACAGATGAAAGCATAAGTATAGTGAGAGCTCAAGCGATTCCAGCTATTTAGTTCTAACAGTACCTACATTAGATTCAAAGAAAAATACTATAAAATCCCGGAAGCACACATTATAATTATGCCTGTACCTACAGCACAACTGCGCCACTTCCCGTTGTGCGTCGATCGATCAAGTTGTCCAACAGTGGTGTGTGGGAAAGCAACCCATTCACATCGCGCCTTTGTGCCGAAGATTGATGATCATATACTACGATCGCACTGTTGATGGACCAATCTAATTTATATTTAATCACTTTCCTAGAAATTGTAATTATATTTTGGTATACCTAGTTGCTGCACATAGCATATTTAGAGGAAATAATGTTTAAATAAATAATATATAAGCGTTAATTGGTGAAGAAAAACAAAAATATTTTTATAAAGCATAGTTTGAATCACAGCTCATTGAATCGCTTATCAATTTCTCCATTGCTGTCTTAAAACATTTACAGAGAACATGACTTGCATGGCATGCAGATATCTATATCACAAGGGTATATAGTACAATGTACGGATTTTCATAATGATAGAGGTAGCTTCAAAAACGTCATAAAAGAAATAACCACCGGACAGCGGACTTTCAATTAGCCAACGACAGCCAGTCCGAACAATTACATCAATAACAATATTCATACAAATCCATTTCCGTAACATCTCAGTTGTCCACTCACGCGCATGTCCAGTCGCGCCGCGCTAAAATCGTCCATGCGACAATAATGTCGCAACTGTCGTCCGGCAGTCGCATTGTGTATGTAACTCTTTACTGCGATTATGATGTCACGGTGGTCCCGTGAATAGGGATATGTTACTTAGCTTATTCAATGGCCGTTTTTATGAATATATGATGTATTGAAATTGTCTGGAAGTATTGAGGAGATAACTGTCTAGGTTGTATTGTTAAAGCTTCAAACTAAACATAATTGATCCAGATATTGGCTATATGGAAGCCATATTTACTTATGGCCATCTATGTACTTAATTCCTGCGAGTTTCTTCCTACAAAAATATTGCAACACTAGGCCTAAGTTACTTATAATTTTCTCCCTAAATTCCTAATCCCAATTTAATCATCAAACGAACCACAATAGACCACCGAATCCTAAATAAACCCCACACAGTTATGCGGGCACTAATTTTAAATAAATAATCCTTAATACTTTTAATCTTCAAACAAGTAAAACAAAAGACGGAATTAATTTGCCGACGGTAAGCGGTTACAATAAAACAATATTGTTTACATCTTTTGAGCAAACTATAATCTGCAATATTTCTGTAAAGGGTTTTTCTTAGTTGTAAAAATGGCTACTTCTTTATGGCGGGCAGTAAAATAATGCACCCGTATTGTAAGGGCGGTTTATGGGTGTAAGACAATGACATGCGCAGGAGTGGACACGCGTGTATTGTGTAGGTAATGTTGTTGGTGTACCTAAACGTTTTGTTATAGTTGCGTTTTGTTGTTATTGTTTGTAGTTGCGTAGGTGATTCATGTGAACGTGGACATTGCATAAGTTTTAAGCGCCATAGATATGAATGAAATACTATTATATGTAGGTTCCCATGTGAATTTAGTCGTCACTGTTTGGCATGTAAATAATATTCAAATATATTCCAATTAATTTAATTATTAATTGTAGAAGATGCATGCATCAATGTTTTAATATCAATTCTCATTAATGTAAGTACTACAATAACAAGTATTCAGTGAATGACGAAAAAAATAAAAAGTAACTTTAAGTCCTAGCTTATGCCTTGGTATTTTTTTTGATAACTAATGAGTATTTACAATATATAGGTGATTTAGGAAGTTCAAAGCTCATTATAAAAGTTGTTGACATCACGTTGTTTACGACAAGATGTAAGGCTATTAGCGGATAATCTGATAATTAGCGATATCTATGAGCTAAAGTCATTTGCGCGATAACTAAACATTTTGCACCTCAAAACAGAGTTAGTTAATTAATCATATGTTTTGGAAATTATTTATGAGTTACTAGCTCGTGCCAGCGGTTTCACCCGCATCCCGTGGGAACCTCGGCACAAACCCGGATAAAAAGTAGCCTATAGCCTTCCTCGATAAATGGGCTATCTAATACTGAAAGAATTGTTCAAATCGGACCAGTAGTTCCTGAGATTAGCGCGTTCAAACAAACAAACAAACAAACTCTTCAGCTTTATAATATTAGTATAGATTTAAATACTTTGTTTACGTTATTGTGGAAATGCACATAACAAAGCGTATCAAACTAAATAGTTGGAAACGGTATCTAAAAATTGATCCAATATTTGAAATATGCAATATCAGCTATCCTATAGAAAACTAAGTATTATTTTTTACATCCACTTTAAAATAATTGAACGAATAAATAGTTAGTTTAGTAGCTACCTGGCTTTAGGCAAAGTTTTAAAATTATGACATCGAACAGCTTTTTTAAAAAAAGACAATATTTATCGCTTGGGTTCACTTAAATAATGTGTATGAGACTGTCTCCAAAATTATTAAAAATGACAGCTAAAATTAACCATTAACTATAACATACCTATTCCAAACTTGAATCGCACGCCATTTTGAACAACAGTAGTCATATACCTACACAATACATTGCAGCAACAACTTATTAGCGAAGCTATTTCACCCCTTTGTTCTCTCCCCACAGACACGCGGAGCCACCCCCTCCCCCGCCCCGCGCGTCCCGCCCCCCGCGCCCGCATATAAGCCCGCCCGCGCCGCCCTCCGCAACACTCCCCTTCTGACTGCACACCAACGCACACGCAACCATGGCTCTGTGGACACCCTACGCTGACGAAGCCGCCTTGGACTTATCGAAGTCGGCACAAGAAACAGTGACGTACTCGCGAGAGTACTACGCTCCTCAGTTAACGGTTCCGCCGGATTATTTACCCTACAATAGGTATTACGCACCAGTTGGACAATTATCACCAGGAAGCAGTTCTTCAGGATACGATTCAGTGTCGTTCAGTCCTATGACACCGAGACATGTGACGTTATCGCCGCCCGCGTCACCTACCGAGGTCACTTCAAAGAGGTCCTACCACATGATAGACGCTGACTGTTTATCAGACGACCCGGATTTCCAAGAGTTTGAAAGAAACGCTTTAAGAGTGATGGCGGAGAAGAATGGAGGTGCGTTATTAGGCAACAACCCGCGCATGCGCCGTGCTGTGAGGTCCACGCAGTCCGACGCCGGAGACGACGCGTACAGGCGCCAGAGAGAGAGGAACAACCACGCGGCCAAGCAGAGCCGCGACAGGAGGAAGCTGAGGGAGATTCATCTCGCTCTCAAAGTCACCTACCTCAGGAAAGAGGTTGCCGCGCTAAAAGCAGCCTTAAGTACTAGAGTGTGTGGTCGATGTCAGCAAACCTGCCTTTGCTGATAACTAAGAACTTTTTAGGCTAAGTTTGTAAATAAAGTTCCTATTCAAAAGACTGTGCAATGTACCGTAGAATAAGATAGTTGTAAGTAAATGTTTGTAAAACTTGTATGTATGTGTAGTAGTAATGTGCAATTATTTAATGTAAATTAACGATACTCGAGTATGTGAAACTGTAATTTATCGAATAATTTAATTTAGATTTAAGAAAAGACTGGCCTAATTTAAAACACGAATTAAAATGAATTTTATAACATAAACAATTTTCATATTTTTTGGCTATCCCTACGAACCACTTACAATAGGTATCAAATACATACCGCGGTGCAGTAGGCGTGGCTTGCGCAAGCGCAGCTCCGCGCGACGCTAACCAATAGACGCCAAGCATCACGTTTCAAATGAAGCACGTGTAAGTATTTAGAAAAGGTTGACTCTAAAGTACTGATCAAATCAATTGCCATGTTATGATATGATGAGACGTTTTGTTTATTAACTTTGATATATGAGAGTTAACTTGAAGTAATAAAAAATATTTGCTGTTTGCAAAAACTATCATACGTATTGGTAATTACCTAATAATCACTTCTCGGAAGTAAAGATTAGCGTAGTTATATAATCTACCGTAACTTTACTAGTGCGCGACGGTAAAACACAATCGCGACAAATCGGCAGTGGCAATAATCTTAGGGTGCGTCCACATCTGGCGAATGCGCCGCGAATGCGCAGCACGCGAGCCGATCGCGAGCTGTCCGCGAGCTGCGCGCGTGCATTTTTGTTCGTGCGCCGCTTCTGCTTGGCCCGCGCGCAGCTCGCGCGCGACCTAAGCGCCGCACGCGAGCGGCGCGCAGGCGGCGCGCGACGTCTGCCATCTTCGATAGTACTGAGCCAATATACGGAACCGTAAGGGCGAGAACTGATTGCGCGCAGATCGCGCGCCGCTCGCGCGCTCTATACGAGCCTTGCGTGAGTTGCGCTAAAGAGGCGCACCGAACTATTGCAGTGACTGCACGCGCGCAGCTCGCGGACAGCTCGCGATCGGCTCGCGTGCTGCGCATTCGCGGCGCATTTGCCAGATGTGGACGCACCCTTAGAGATTAATGACTTTTTCTTATTTATCCCTGTCATTAGAAAAAGTTCACTCAGGACGCGGATGAATTGCCATCCAAATTAATATATTTTACGCAGATGACCTCACGTAGTGCGCGTAACGAGCGTAATCTAGTTGGAAATAAAACGTCAAAAGATATCTTAAACTACGTGGTATATTGTTCTAAGAGCACTGGCACGACACGACACGACACGACACGACATGACACTAACAACACGACACTACACTTTCTGCTTGATGACGTGCGGCAGGTCGTACTTGCCGCGGACACACTTCAGCTTCACACCAGGACAATCCTTCAACCTGGAATGGTACACAAAATATATTGATAACTAGCTTCAATTCGTCTATTGGTGATCCCGTCATTTAAATTTCTTTGGCAGTCTCTAGGGGTACTCAGAAGATACAAAGTCTATCTACCAGCTTTACCAAGGGAGATCAGGTTGTAGAGGTAAGTTAAGGAGATGGCAGACCCTCTCTTTGAAACACAGGGGCTCTGGTGCATCCTGTTAGACTGGAAGCCGACCCCAACATTTGGGAAAAGGCTAGGTAGAAGATGAATTTACTTCGTCTTATTTAAGTGCTGCTTATAAAAAAGAAGGTCAAATCATCATCATCTCAGCCATAGGACATCCATTGCTGAAAATAGACATCCCCCATTGATTTTTAAAAGAATAGCTTAGAAAGATATTGCTCACCTGCCGACCCTGACGAGCACGATGTTGTGTTCCTGCAGGTTGTGGCCGATGCCCGGCACGTAGGCGACCATCTCCTTGCCGTTGGAGAGCCGCACCAGTACACACTTGCGGTTCGCTGAGTTCGGCTTCTTTGGTTTCTTTATCAAGGTTTTTAGTACTACGCCCTGGAATTGACAAATTCTCATTTAGTTAATTTTGCTAAAAATAGATGTCTTTTTAGCGTTGCTAGCTTTGTATGGTGTAATATCGCGTTGCAAATTCTCAAAACAACTATCATAGAACGTTGAAAGTGTGTAGTTCTGCTGTATTCATGTTATGTTTTGGTCTAGAAGTTTTAAAAGATAATATACCATTTAAATATAACTTTAACTGCTCTTATCGTTGTGACACATAGAACTGTTGCTGGAGAATTCCAGCTAATTTTAAAAAAGAAGTCAGGTTTCGATCTTGGAACTTTTATTAGTTGTGCTTGAAACATTGCTCGCTTAAATACAAAATAAAAACATTTTATTTAATTCAAGACGATTGAGTAGATGCAAATAACAGTTGAAAGAAATGTTAAGTATAGATATAAATAACGTTTACACACTTTTGGTCTAGAAAATACATTTAATCATACCTTAGCAAAAGGGTTTCCGTTAAGAGGATTCCTAGACTTCCTGGTCTTGATGTGGGGGCCAGTTCTGTGCATCTGGTTGAGCGAGGCCATGGCCCTGGTGACCATCCCCACCGGCTGGCATACTGATCCTGCGGCCACTGGTGCCACTGGTGCAGGCGCCGATGGGGGTGCTGGAAATGGTCAGCAAGGGAATAAGGATCATGATTTGTTGTTAAAATAGGATAATATCGTCGGTATTCTGCCGTGTGTAGGCACATGCTGCTCCTAGGTAGCAGAAATATCGTCGACATAGAGAATTTTGTATGTGGAACGTGATAAAGAGCGTATTATAAGTTGCTTGCAGTGATGATAGTCAGCCTCATTTGAATGGCTTTTTTCCATATTTTTGTGACTATCAGATACAATTATAATATAGACCACTGCTAATCCTCAGTCTACCTTTTGAAAAGACATGTGCCTTCCCAAAAATAATCTCATGCACAACAGTGCAGTATTGTCAAAATTATTGAAACCATCTTTGCATACCGTTACAAACTCAAAATGCCCAAATTTCACAATAAAAAGCAGGTGCTAAGGGCACATTGTCGTACGGGATTAACCTTTCAATGAAGGCTTGGTGCTAAACCACATAACATTACATTCCTGCGCGATATTCAACCTTATCTCATTGGCATAAGGGGTTCCAAAAAAATGTGTTCTGAAGGACCAAAAAGGGCTAAAATAAAACAGTTATTTGGTATTGAGGTAGATTGTGAGGCGTTCCCGTAATACATTGTGTCAATTGTGGGCATTGTGGAGGCTTGCGATCGGATTCGCATGAGGCCGCGATTTGCGTGGCTTCGGCTTGATTGACACGTCAATGTGGCTGGCCAGTTTGTCGCCTTTGTACAGGAAGAGTTTGTGCCCACATGTGGGAAACTTGACATTGTGATGCATGTGAAGTAAACGGTACACCGAATAATAAGGATTATAATGTTTTGAATTTGTATAAACTACTTGTATCCAGCTAGGTAAGCCTTCTACTTTTGGAAGGTTTACTAAGCTCGAGATTTTGATTATTACCTCAAAGAAATATTTAAATAAATCGTAATTGTTGGCCTTGTTGTCATAGTTTTCTTGGTAAAGCATATTTTATTATGGTAACTAAAGATCACAAGCCCGATCATATTTACATACGAAATTAAAGAAAAACGCTTTACATGAAAATAATATTGTGTTCTTTGATAACCAATCATACATTTTGGAATTCTAAATAGCAATGTTAAAAGGAACAATTTCAGTGTATAAAAGAGACGAGAAAGGGCTTTGGAAGCCAAATCCTTCTGCTATTTTACACGCACAAAGGCGAAGTGCGAATTTCTAATTTAAACCACAAACAGGAGTAACATAATCACACATTCTTTGAGCACATTTCTGAATTAATTGTGTTCATTCTGAGAAGCTGAAGGGAGGAAGGATAGAAATTGGTAGTATTTGTGTTGAGCTTGGAATAACAAACGCAACAGCCACTGACGCCCTGAAGACTGGTCACGTTTCGGTCAGCATAGGCTGTTATTGTTTGGGATAATCGAAGGATCCCGTGGGACGATGACGAGCAATGACAACCTTGCATCTGCTAATGCAAGCAAATATTGTAAGTTAAGGGATAGGAGGTAGCGGGATTGACATCTATGCTATGTCGATGGAACTTTCGGACTTATGAGTACGGGAAATGTCTTAGGATATTTGGAAGATGTATTTCCACCATACTTTTTATTAATACCTAATATTGTTCATGACTAATGGACAAGGGCAATTAATATATTAAGAGTTATTTGTACCGAAATAAAAATAACTCAACTCCAGTGTATGCTCAGACCAAATTATATTATCCTGGAAATGACTTTTGAAACTCAGTTTACCTAAATTAACTTATGATTTTTGAGTTAATTCATGTAACTAATCAGACGATATCACGATCATCGCAACACTTGGACCACAACCGCAGTCCACACGACAGTACCTGCTCTTTTTGCGGATTATAATCCGCTAATAGTGGGCATTGTCCACAGATGACGGACACACGGACTTAAAACGATTCCTTTCTGACAGCATGACTCTTGTTACAAACGCACACGAGAAAAAACCGGGGACAGCAAACACAATGGGCAAGAGTTACCAACCAGCTTTGTCGTTCTGGGAAACGCTGTAAATCATATTTGTGTAAGAATAACATTAATAACTGGTGATGATTACAATCAGCAAAATGTGCAAGATTCTGGACAGAAAGACATTCTTTGATTATAAGTGGCATTCATGTGCGTTTGTAGCTAAGATTTGCAAAGGGTTGCAAAAAATTACGTCTTAATTCAGGGAAATAGGACCAGAAGTCGAGGCGTTCCTCAGGGACCTATCTTATGCTAATACCCAAAGATTTCGCCCACCCACACAAGGGTCACCCGTACATGTAAACTATAAAAATACAAATAATTTCATATTCTACCCAAAGCTATTGAGAATGAATTACTGATTGATGAGAGAACCAGGAAGTCTGTTTCTTATACAAATTGAATGAAACATATGAAATGCACGTAAATCGCGAAAAATATTTTATTTAGGTGTCCAGTTTTTATTTTTTCTTATACAGTTTTCTTTTTCTTACCATCAACCACTTAGAAGCCGTTATCATTACGCAAAAGTAAAATCTGGCTTAAAACAGATTCCTCGGACAGAGGCACTCTTAAGCTAATCTAAAACCCCGAAGATTAAACATTGTGAAATCAAACACAATTCTATCACAAAACTGATAAATGATAATACAGGGAGAAGCCAGGGTCCCGATCCCAAGCCTTTCGCAATTGTCATTCATCCATTGGACAAAGAAAGCTCAGTCGTAACAAATAACAGGAATTTATCAGTCGCTAATCCCTCGCGACTATTACGCAGCGTCTGTTTGAGCTTCATACAAATTTCATATTTTTCTCAGAAGGATCTGTTATGATTTGCTTCAGGTCCCTATTTATTGAAATATGAATTTTGGGGAAATTATAAAGGGCTTATTTATATAGGTTCGAATGTTATCTATTTTACATTCAAGCTAACCCATAGTAGCACAAAAATTGCCCTAGGAAACTACTGTTACATCTTCAAAAAGCTAGAATGAAAAACTCGTACGAAAAAAACTGTTGGACCGGAAAATGGTTTAACTTCCAAAAATATCGCAAATAAAGCTATCCCAGCATCATTAGTAATTGTGGATACTTCCGTAGAGATGTCAATAAAACGGCAATGTTTGCTAGAGCGATTCTTAAGTGAGGCGATCGAGGGTAAGGCATTGATTCCCGGACACTTTCTATGAGAAAGTCTCGCAAGGGGAGGTCCCACGTTACGCCTACACAGACCATTGTGGTTATTGTTATTAGAATGATGGGCCAAAGGATTGCAAACTGATGTACAGTTATATTGCAAAGATAATGTTTTGGTTTTTCGTTGATACAAAATGAAACGAAAATAAAAAAAAATTGTTACAGTAGCTTTGGCCTGTAACTAGCTTAGCTATTCTAGATTGTTAAAAACAACTCGCTTCTCGCATCTACCAAAAATGGCTTAATCAGTTATTTTAGTCCAGTAAAATGGTCGTGTTAAAGATGCGATGTACATTTGAGCTTTCTATTAAATACTTTTGCAGTAGATAGTTATTCTCCTTGCTATTCAACAGCAATCTGTCATCGCGACAAAATCGACCAATCGTTACTTCTGAACTGAACAAATTGCGGCTAAAAGGACCATTTAGCATTCTGGTATCTTCATTCAAATCAGCCTTGTGACAATTCGTACAATTTCAGTCAGATTTGAAAGCAATAAAGGCAGATTGCCAGTAAATGGAAACTTCAAGTCACGCAAGTTGGACACAATGGCTCGTGTGAATGGATCGGTCGAATATGCGAGATTACGCGGACCGGCCATGTTGCGGTCAGCGCGAGATCTGCCGACTCATGGCACCCCTTCACACTTCTCGTGTGTGTAGTTAGCAGAAAAGTACAGAGCGGTTCCAATTTATTTATGAATATGAAAGAAATTGCAAAATTTTGGCACATTTACGGCTAGTTGGCTGTTTAGGTCCATGTCTGTCAAAAATATCCCGTTTATCAACACAGAAGAGTTGAAATATAATACCATATCAACATTGCAACTCAAAAGTGTTGCGATTCCACCTCCACCAAAAACCCGAACACGTAATCACAAACTCAAACACTCAAAAACAAAAGTACAGTTATCGTTTCTCGAAATATGTAACACAATATCTTTTTTGTGAACCGTACTGATCCCCCGGGACATAATCCGTGTCCACGCGGAAGGGTTCTAAATGACAGGCGCGCGACAAACCCTTGCAAATATTATTGTACACCTAACTACTGCAGAAATGTAACCCTTGTGAATAAGGTCTTTAGGTTGAAATTCCCGGGTGCGCAGCCGCAGCTGCAGTTGATGCAGATGTCGATAGTCCGCTATATTTGACAGTTATGTGCAATTTCCTATATACTAGTTTGCGATGTTATCATATGGCTTTGGATTCGGCAAAATGTGTCGTAATAATCGGTGGTCCATATCTCTATGGGTTTTTTTTTATAGGAACGATATTATCGAAAGCATCAGCTTGTTAGCTAAGCATGAACTACAGAGGGCCAGTCTCTATATAAATAAAACTTGATATAAGAAAACTATTTTTTTAAAGTTGGTTAAAAATCAAAGGATTATGATGATTTTTGACATTGGACTATCATAATGGGACATTTTTGTTGTTATAGTATGATAGTTCAAAATGATAACAATATGTACTTCATCATAGCGATGTAACTTTGTATGTTTTCTAATGTGATTAATAACCAAAATGGTGCTCAAATAGGTGGTTATTTAAAGAATTCAATCTAACAGCAAATACTTTTATAAGTTTCCAATTGTGTGACAGCCTAGGTAATCAATAATTGGCTGCGGTGCACATTACTGATTCCATACTTTCTTTACTTATAGTAATGTTCAATACTTTCTTTAATTACCAGTTTGCTGAAAAGTTGTTTAATATGAATGTGTAATTTATCTGACACAATATTATTTTGCGTCGGTGACTTTAATAAATGGCATGAGTTTTTATTTATTTACAGCCAGTTTCTTCATCAAAAGTTAAAGCCAAAGTAAAAGTCAAAGTAATGTCTAAAGTAAAAGTAACGGTCAAATTCAATTTTTCTATTAGTTTTTCTGTCACTTTAGCCTTGAAAAAACGTATTTGACCGTTACTTTTACTTTAGACATTACTTTAACTTTTGATGAAGAAACTGGCCGTCAATCACATACTTTACTTTTTTAAACATTAATTACAAAACAAAATATATAAAAAATAGGTGGCCACCGATGTTGGGCAAAGGGTCCAAGGGTATCGGTGGTTAAGGCTATAGAGACAAAATCCTTATTATTAATATTAAGGTGCTTATTACTTATTGATGTAAGAAATATAAATACGATTGATTTTAGCTGCCCTCTTTCAAAAGTAGCTTCCTATGGAGAAGTACGGGCAAGAAACTCCATGGATTAGGTGCAACACATCAAAATTCATGCTACATATATGCAGTACAACATATACTTATATTATAATTTTGAATGCACTAATGAAGTTCCTAATTAGTACTAGACTCTTGTTGAAATTCCACTTGACTTCAGATTTGAGAAGTTGTGTTGATTAAAGATAAATTAAAATCATAGCTTTTCCAACTTATAACATATTACTAATTACCTAAATGTTACCATTGATTCAATACTTGCTCATATTCTAAAATTGATTTTTTTCTGTAGTAGAAAATTGGCAATACCTATTTATTTTTGTAGGGTTACATTTTTGGTTATGCGGTTGCATGTATTGAGTCAGTAATCATTAAGTAGTGTAATTAGTAGGATCTTTGAGTACCTGTCATTTGTTTACATTGTGCCTTGATACCAAGAGAAAGCTGCGCTAAACCTCTTCGCAAGAAATTCATCTAAAAAACAAAAAAAATAACATTATTTACAAAAGATTTTCATTGATATCTTTCCGGTTATTTCTCTAGTAGTTACCGATGTGAATATTCTTTACCTTTTGCTACAGGTAATAGACAGTCTGTTAGCTACAACTAATTTAACAAAAATATATTCCTAACAAAAAATAGAATGATTTTTCTCTATTATAACCTCACTGTTTTCATTTTGACAAATGACAGTCGTAACAAAGAGTTGCTAGCTTTTTTTCATAAACTGGCCGAAAAGAAAAATTATAATTTTTTTCTTGGGTAAATAGAAAGTTCATTATAATTTCGTTATTGAAGATCGATGAAATGATTATACTGTATTATGATTTCGAAATAGTAATATTGTCTTAAATTTTTGATTAACTGAACTACCATACTGTGCCATCTAGCGGCGAATAGATTAACAATTTTTAGGAGTTTCATATTTCTAGTATACGTCACAAGAGGGCAGATTGGTAAATAATAAATTAAAACAGTTTTCAAGTCAGACAAAAATAATGACACACAAGGTACCAAAACCCATTGAATTATACCTCAACTCGCGATTTGCGATTAAGTTGCATTTTCTATTTTAGACTATGTGTGGGATGTATGTACCTGGAGATATGTAAACCTCTGCTTCAAAATATAATTACAATCCATGAACATTGTAACTTCAAATTACAGAGTGGTGTGTGAGAGGAGCAGGTATACCTGTGATATTGGTAGATATTTGTTGTAGCAGATTAATACCTAAGTATTTACCTATACAGCATTTCGTTTTCTTTCACTTGTTACCCGTGAACGTTCCTTTTCAACTTTTCAAAGGCGTCTCAAACAGGATAATTAAATTTTAAAAAACTTTAATTGAGCTACTGCTACCTGCTCACTGCTAACGGAAGAGAACTATTTCCACGTGGCATGCATAACTAGACTTGTTAAATATCAATGAGAGAGTAAAACGCTTGCGATAAAAAAAAAGGATTAGCAATAAAAGTGTCATGTCGTCGTTTTAAAGCTTTTTATTGGAAGATCGCGCCGTGACAGCCGAATGAATAATACAATAGCCAGCCACTGCTGCTAAGCTTTTATTTCTCATACATTTAGAATTAAATTAAAAACTTCTGTCGTAATCCAGCCAAGTTTTATTGGGCCCGCTTCGCGAATATTTGACTTTTAACATTTATATTGGATTTTTAACATAATCCCGCCAAAAGTGAGTCTAAAGTGATTCCTGTTGGATACTTATAGAGAAAGTTAGAAAGGTTTTTATACGTCGGGTGACCTTTTTAGTAATATTCGTGGAATGAAATGTGCTGACGTTTACTGGACGTAAATGGTTTAACGACGGCTATTGTGCGGGTTTTTGTCGTCGTGTAATGTGGTGGCTGACAGGCGGATCCTTGTGAACGAGCCCAATAACGTTGGCGTGTCGGCGAACTGCCTCATGATTAATACGAGAGATGTGTCACCACTGTGTTACTTAGGCTTTACTTGCTAGTGACGGAACAATGGACATAGGTACGTAGGTTAGGTGCTTCGGCAGACTTCAGTCCTGATGTTAGGACCTAAATACTAAGTTATTATTCTTTCTTCTATTTTTATGTTAAAAAAAAATACTGATTGAAAATAATTGCATTACCCTTCAGTGCAATAATTGCATTACTGCATCATGTTGAATATTTTACTAAGATACATAATACAAAAACTATATCGGCTAGGTAGGTACTTAATTACTTAATACTTTTTTTGACTAAATAATAATGTTTTATTATGATTAATACTTTAATAAATAAATAATCAATACAAAAAGTAAACTTAAGCTAATTGAAGATTCAGTCAAGAGAGTGTTCCAGAACTTCGTTCAAGTTATTGTAGTTTGGCTGTCCGTAGGACTCGACTTTGATCTGACAGATGTAAGGTTGACGGAGGTGGCACCAGTAGTCTCGGAGACCAGGGTTCACGCCGTCCATGCCAGCGCAGTGGGGTTCCATGGGGTCATTGCTGCAGAACACAGTTTTGTTTTAATATTTATACCTACTAATATACCTAATACTATAGAGCTAGAGGTACAATTTGTAAGTAAGTTTTATGTTGGGGGTAATCTTTGGAACAGCTAATCGGATTTCCAAAATTCTTTCACTGATAGATAGCTACAATGTTTCTGAGTATCATAGACTATATTTTATTCCGGTACACGCAGTAGTTCTAATGGGACGCGGGTGAAACTGCGGGAAAACGGCTAGTTCGTAATATATTTGAAACAATACTGTTTAAGCGTGATTGTGTACATAAATGGATATTTTTCACGGGCTCTAAAAGTCATGTTTCATTGATTTACGATTTTGTTAACAAAGCACTTACAATGCATTTATGTCGCACGTGTCTGTGAATGAGCTATGAATGTCAATGTGCATATTATGTAGATTTTAAACAGACTATGCGGGGTTTAAATTGAAATACATTGTGAAAATAGCTAAGTACCTGAAATTAACGTTATTGCTCGCCCATTTATGAAATCCAGTTGTTTCGATATCCTCATCTAAAAAAAAGAATGAAAATTATTATAATAAAGAACTTTCAACAGCTTATTATTGGTGCTGAAAAATAAAAATGCTACAACTATGACAAAAACACAATTATGCACATCATCGGGTGTAAGACTGACATTTAAGTCCTCTCCAATGCCCGGGTACATCAATTAAAAACTTTCATACTTCAGGCTACGGGCTGGTTGTTTCGGCCCGACCGGGAATCGAACCCGAGACTCTGTGTACAACTGAATTGCGCTATGCCACAGATTACGCTATTCTACCATCCTTATGCAAATTAAACATGTATTTATTTAGGTCGTTTTGAAGTTACAGCTTTCCACCAAAGTTGAAGTCCTCACCATCAATATTGGTCCAGACGTTATAGTCCTCGATGTTGGAGATGCCGAGCCAGACCAGCAACTTGTACCTTGTTTCCGTCACCTGCGGGTAGTACATGCCGCGCACCAGCCGCTGCAGGAAATGGAACTCGTCCTGAAACCACGTGCATCACATCAGATATTGTTACCGCGGCCCTGGTACATAAAAGGTCTACGAAGGAACATGATGGGTTTTAGTCGCTAAAGGTCTGACACTCCCTCACTGCTGCTAACCCACAGTGGGAGGAGTCATTTGATGATTTCCAATCAGAAAAAAAAAGATATTGTATAACCAATGTTTTCTGTTAGTCATCTGCCTTGGTAGCGCCCGCATGCTAAGGGAACTACTTCCGACAAATTTAAAAGCCTCATCGATAAATGTGCTGTATAACATTGAACGTTTTTTTTCAGAGATTAGCATAATTCATGGTTTTTAGTTGTATGGAAGATGGGATTTACATATAAGAATCCAATAAGAAAAACTACTGATTAACAGATTGTTCAGAAGAAAATTTGGAACGCCTATTAAAAAGTCTTAACATCTTAAAAGTAATAGCGAAACTATATGTTATTCCACTAAGCATACAGGTACTTTGTTCCTATTTCTTCCAACAAAAAACGAACAAATCAATCTAGACTTTTTGCCACCCAGAAATACAATAACGGCACATTAAAAAGTAAAGAGCGTATCTTGAACCGTGTTCGCGTCACCCGTGGCCCCGTTACCGTCACCCGGCATTGTACAAGTTATTTCTTGAAACTCCCGCAAACTTGGATTGCTTCTCGTTCAGCCTGTCACTTAACTTTTTCTTGCTAACACTCGAGTTGTTCACTTTGGATGTGTTTGGTTTGTAGGCTGGGCACGGATTTAGGGGGATCCGTAAATCCGGACTTTGAACTTAAATTGATGGTTTAGATTCCGTTTGAAACGCAATGTTTTGTTTTGGAGAGAAAGATCTTCAAGATTGAATGAGAACAACGAAAATTCGTTTTGCGGTTACCTAGCCTATGTAAGTATTGGAGTCCATGAAGTATCTAGATGATCGGGTTACCAAATCGTGTGTTTCGTATTAACAGAGCTATCAGTTTGAAATAAAGCCGTTTAAAAATATCAATGTCTAAATCTTAACTGTTGCAACTACATGCCCCTTGGCACCGTGGGTACCAGGCTCCCATAGCCTAGTAGTAGGTACATACCTGCGACTTAGGCACGGCGAGAGAAGCCCCGTGAGTCTCGCAGTCCATTTTAGCGCGGTTCCACGTCTGAGCATGGTACACCACCCTGTACGCTTTGCCGACCTCTTTGTTCACTATATAGCCTGCAAATAAATGTAAAGTATATATTTCTATTTCGCTTAATATTACACACATTCTTATTAGATGCCACCATGATGGCATCCAATATGAATGTGTGTGTCAATTACCTAAATATGAATCTTCATTTAGGTAAACTAACGTTAAAACTATAATGTAGGTACATATTTCTTTTTAGTTTTGCAATCAGCAATTTTATTTTCACGATGGCCTCCAATAAGAATATGTGTGTCAAGTAGACATAAATCTAGATTAGCGTAAACTAATGCTAGAACTATCGGAGTAGTTCTGTTTATAATAATTAGTGGTAAGTAGTGCTTACCATGAGGAACGCTGGTGTGAACCACGTTGGCTGCTTCAGCCGCCACCAACACCGCAAGCAACAGGAGCAAACTGTTAAATAAAAACATTGTACCATAAGTAGCAATCGTAGTTTATATTAAACTAGTTTTGTTACTCAGGGATAGTGTAGGTACATAACTTCCATTAAATAATTTTTCAAATCGGTTCAACTTTAAACTTACATTAACACGCAAAATACCGTTCTTACTATTTACTAATAATACTGTAGTGAAATGAGAATAAAGGGAGTGGCAAAAGTGGGCTTTTCCTGAATGCGTCAACAAAATGATGTGTAATTCCACACATTATAATAACTGTTTTGTTTTTATGTAAAACAGTTTCATTTTAATTTAAGTTGCATTGTTAAGTGCGGTGCGCGATTCTAATGGGCAATCATAAATGTAAAATAATATTACAACTTTATTATTATGTTACGATATTAGCGCACCTTAATGACTAAAGAAGTAAATAAAAGAATTTATTATGAAATAAAATTTATAATTTGGAAGGACACAAGAAAAAATCTGAGCGAATAACATTCTATAACTAAATAAACTACACATATAGGTATTAATTACCCAGTTAAAGGTCTATAAAAGGACTTACCTCATTTTATTTTTCTCCTGGATTAACTGGACCTCTCGTTTGACCTGCAGCGGTTCACCTACCAAACTTGAATGCTATAGTTATTTCTAATGCACCGTACTTATACCTTATTTATACCTATTGTACTATACTCTCTTCCGGGTGAATATCGTTTTTATTTATTATTTACTTTTAATCTATGGTATGTTTATGTTCTATTGATGTGCACTACTCTTGTGTTCTGAATAGACTGCTTTATCGTACAACAACCGCCCTATTTATAGATAATGGGTGCAAAAAAGTTCACGAAGATCTAGCGTGATGCATGTTTTACGTATTTCGTAGACATTTGCTGATAATATGTGTGTATTGAGTTATTCTGACATAACTATTTAATATCGTAGACAGTTATGTTTACATTAACAGGTTATATCCCCGCCCGAAGCAATAATTAATATTAAATATTGTAGGGTTTTACTAACTCCCTGTTAAGTTACAGCTATTTCTAGGAAAAACGCCGTGACCACGGAACATACCACAAGTTCTTATATTTCTTCATCCTATAATACTAAACAGCGTACATAAATGTTGAAAGAAAGAATATTTTTATAAACACCACATATTTACAATTCTTAAGCATACATAATATGTACATGCAACGATACTCGTATTACGAAATACGTATGACAATAGTACAGTACTTCTGACTATCACAGTGACCTATTTGTTCGCCCTTCGATTCCCGTTCAGCGCAATAGTACTTAATCGCACATTTAAGTCGCGCGGAAAAACTGAAGAGGTTCTGAACGAATCGAGAGGGATAAAGTACCTCATGCCGATTGTTTTTTGTTTTCAGGAGGTAATGGCTCAAGAGGTTTTCCTCAAGGAGGTGTGTTAGGGGAAGCTTCCGTTCTTATAGATTCTGATGGGCTGTTTTTGGGTAATTTGAAGTGTGGTAATGATAATGTAGGCGGGGAATCAAAATCAAAATCAAAATCAAAACTTATTTATTCAAACTTGGCTGCAAAACAGCACTTTTCGAACGTCAGAAAAAAATTACATAAGACAGTCCCCAAAACGCCCACCCTTCACCACTTCCTATGTGTTTTTGCTGGGAAGAAGAAGTGGCGCAACAAACTCCCCAGCAACACATGTCTGTCTGTAGGTTAAAAGAACCTTTCAACAAAGTACATTGAGTATATTGCAGTATGCAATACGCAATATTGTCATAAAATAAAATTACATTTAAAAATGATTTATAAAATCCACCACATGCTAGCTAGCACTCACCCTACGTAACTTGTCTAACTCAAGCATTGAATAAATATGATGTAAAAAAAAAAAAAAATTGTATAGCCTCCAATATTTATAATAGTTTATGAGGGAGTGCCCACCTTCATGTGATATTCTATTGCAACCTTATGTCATGTACAACATACATAGGTAAGTAATGAATCTAGTAAATTGGACCGCTCAGCAAGAAAAAAAGAAGTATAAGAAAAGAGTTTACAAAATTATATAATACTACTTATAGTATAGTCAGTAAGACGACCTGGCACCACAAGCAGCACCCGTTCACGAGCATAACGCGAGGATCAGCCATCGCCCCCCTCGCACATCTTTGAGGGAGGGAGGCAACCCGACCGCCGACGCTACCGCAAGCAGTGCCGTCTAAGGGAGCATGACGTACTCACTGCTACACAACTCAATATCAGGATCAATTATCGCTAAGTAGTGGTCCTTATTTACTATAATCCAAAGGAAAAAAAAATAATATAAATAGATGATTAAAATAAAATATAATAAATACAGTAAATGTATCCTGTCAATAATGTAAAACCAAGTAATGTCAATAATAAAAATATAAAATTGTAAAATTAGGATGTCATTCACAAAAAAAAAGACAATTATAATATAGCTGTCTTGCGTTCAACATGGCGACCAACTATTTTTGTCATTCAAATAATCGTTAATTGTATAATATGCCTTTTGAATAAGAATAGCCTTAATTTGTTCTTTGAATTTATTAAACGGCTGTTCTAATAAAGACAGAGGAAGTTTATTATAGAAACGAATACCTAGACCCAGAAATGAACCATGCACTTTATGAAGCCGGTGAAAGGGTACACACAGTTTATGCTTATTTCTTGTATTAATGCTATGGACTTCACTTTTTTTGGTATATAAATGTAAGTTCTGTCTAATATACAGTATATTGGCAAAGATGAATTGTGATGCCACAGTAAGAATACCAATTTCTTTAAACAGCTCTCTGAGGGAAGTTCTGGTACCTAATTGGTATATCGCACGTATAGCACGTTTTTGTAGAATAAATATATTCTCTATATCAGCGGCTTTGCCCCACAACAGAATACCGTAGGACATAACGCTGTGAAAATTACTGAAATACACCAATCGAGCTGTGTCGACGTCCGTGAACTGTCTGACTTTCCTAACGGCGTAGGCGGCAGAACTAAGCCTTCCCGCGAGGCTAGAAATATGTGAACCCCATTGAAGTTTTGTATCTACTGTTATACCCAGAAACACGGTAGATGCAACGGTTTGAAGAACCTCGTTGTTTAGGATAACATTAGGACCTAGGTTTTTTACATTAGGCAAAGTGAACTTAATGCATTTTGTTTTTTTAGCATTAAGTACTAAATTGTTTGTGGTAAACCAGTGCGTAACTAATGAGAGTGCACTGTTTACCTCTTCAAATTGCTCTCTATTTCTGTCAACTTTGAAAATGAGAGACGTATCATCTGCAAATAATACAACGTCGCAGATATTATTGAGGTGGTAAGGCAGATCATTGATGTATACTAAGAATAAGAATGGACCTAATATAGAGCCTTGCGGCACGCCTAGCTGAACTGGAAGGCCTGATGATTTAGAACCATTTACATCTACACATTGCAATCTATGTTGTAAATACGATTCTATTATGCTGAGAGCTCCGTTTTGGACTCCGTAAAACCGTAATTTGCGTAAAAGTGTATCATGATGGACGCAATCAAAAGCTTTGGAAAGGTCGCAAAAGACTCCAATAGCATTTTGAGAATTTTCCCATGCGTTATAAATATGTTTTAGAAGTGCAACACCAGCATCTGTGGTAGAACGACCTTTGGTAAAGCCATATTGTTCTGTATGAAGGAGGCTATTTAAATTGAAATATCGTAGTAACTGCTTGAGTATTAACTTTTCGAAAATTTTACTAAAGGCAGGCAAGATAGAAATAGGTCTAAAATTACTAATGTCTGACTTATTGCCTGATTTAAATAGAGGTATGACTTTACTGTGTTTCATGAGGTCAGGAAAAACACCAGTGTCAATGCACTTGTTGAATATGATAGCAAGGTAAGGAGCAATGACGTCAATTATATTACCTAATAGTTTGATGGAAATGTCCCAAAAATCACCCGTATTTTTTAATTTAAGAGTTTTAAAAACATTAATTACATCCATTGGAGTAACGTGCTCAAAACTAAACAAAGAATCACATTGAGGCACACTAGCACGCATAAGCTGTTCAGCGTCAGTTGAAGATGAATTTAAGGAGCGAGTCGTGGTTACAGGTATATCCGCAAAGAACTCATTAAAAGCTTTGGCTACATCAGCCGCATTACTAACAAGTTTGTCGTCCAGTTTAATCTCTAACTTGTTGTTCTGGTTCACTGACTTGCCAGTTTCATTATTTATAATTCTCCAGGTTGTTTTAATTTTATTTGAGGAGTTTTTAATAGAATCACTTAAAAATTTTGATTTTGCAAAATTACAGACCTTTTTAAATATTTTGGAATATTGTCTAACATAGTTTACAAAGTTATCGTCAAATTGACAAGTTTTCATACCGTATAACTCATATAGTCTCGCTCTACTTATATAAATACCTGGAGTGGCCCATTGGTTGAATTTGGCCGAGGTACCTTTAATATTTAAGGTTTTGGTCTTAAATGAAGAATTGAACTCATTCTGTATGACACCAAAGAGAGATGTATAATTGGTGTTAGGATCGTCATTAGCAAGAATAGAAGGTTCAAGATTTTTTGTAACATTACTTTTAAATCTAACACAACGACTAACTGAATAGGGTCTGCATTCTATTTTAAGTGGCTCAGTGTGAACTAACATGGGAAAACTAACTTTTTGTCCACAGTGGTCAGACGTAAGATGGTTGATGACTAAGTTGTTGGAGGCCTCAGTGTCACTAAATATGTTATCCAGACAGGTAGAAGTAGTGGCCGTAATTCTGGTTGGTTCAAAGAATATATTTACTAAGTTAAAAGACTTAAATAAGTTTAATAGTCTTATAGTTAAAGGTGAATCCTCCAAAATGTTAACATTAAAATCTCCACATATAATTTTACCTTTGGTGCTTGATTTTAATTTATTAAGTAAATCTTCAATGATTGATTCGAAATTGTTAAAGTCACCTAAGGGGGGCCGGTAAACGCAAACAATAATATAACGCTCAAGTTCCACGCAAGACAGCTCAATGGTGCGCTCGATAGAAAGACTATCTAAATCAGGGCGTTGTTTACATTTTAACATATTTGAAACCAAAACCAAAGATCCGCCTCGTATAGCATTCTTTCTTACAAACGCACTTTGCACAGTGAAATTACTATTATTAATAAATGAAACTTGATGTTCTTTTAACCAATGTTCAGTTAAACATAGAACATGAACATTATGGTTTTCCAAAAATAAACTTAATTCTAATTCTTTGCCAGACAAGCCCTGCATATTTTGATGTACAACATTCAATAAATGCGGCCCATCCTTTGTCGCGCCTAATAGTTTAAACTACTGGGCGAATCAATAATTATGTTAGTATTACTACTAACAATATCCGAAGATACATCAGACGTACCTGTGTCAGTTTGTATACTATATGCTAAAATATTAGCAATATGTCTCCTACACCTAGCTGGTAAATACATTGAGTACTCTGTCAATTTAAAATCAAAAATATACTCATTTATGTCAAAATAAAGAATGGCATTAACAAGTTGACAAGTCCTATTATAAAGGAACATGTTCAAATCAAATATGTGCCTACTTTGATCAACGGAAAAGTTATAAGAATATGGCAGAGCACATAATATGAATTTAATGTCATTTAAATTTATTATTAGATTTACATAATCTAATAACTCTTTTCTACTTACTGCCAAGCTATCACCATAAATTAATATAACAGTTGAACCTGGGATAAGCTTAGACAACTTAATGTTTTGAACTAAGTGACTAAAACTGGCACCAGGTACACAGTGATTTAAAACATATTGCTGCGAACACTGATTGAAAATACTACCAATGCCTTGACCAAACTTATCTGAAAAAATATATGTTATTTTACTATTACTCACACTCGTAACCTTGTCTGAACATTCTTCAAATTGAGTGGCCAGGGTTGTGACAGACTGGGGCTCCTGTGAGGGTGACACACACTGTGGCACTTGTGTGGGTGTTACACGGTGGGCCTCAGATGTTGGGAGGCATGAACAGTTACACGAGATGTTATTTGTAAGCAAGTCATACTTCTCTGCATTTTGTATGACTAAGTCTACCAGCTCACAGGCCTCCTGCAAACGCTTTGTTAGGTCCTGCTGTGAATCTTCATACTTTTGGAAAATGTCCCTAATGGTATTTTCTTTAATACAAAGTTCAGCTTGTAAACGTTGGATGTCACTATCATACCTTGTCCTACTAATGTCCAATTGATGTTCACAATTATTTAAATCTTTAATTAAATTAATGTTTTTTCTTCTTAATATGTTATTCGATTTAAAAACTGTGTACTTTCTTAAAGTTTTCTTAAGTCTTTTGACAACTTTATTAATTTTTAAATATTTTTTAATTTTGTTGTGTGTATTACTTGTAATTTTATTCTGTACTAAAGTCTCATTGGTCAAGTCAATTGTTATCATTGGCTGATTACAAGAACCGGACGCACTACCAACAAGCTCATCATACAGGCTGCAGGTGTTCGCAGACCGTTCACTGGACTTTGCAGACTCCAACTGTGTGATGGTGTTGTGGGCTCTGCTTAGCTCATGTTCCAGCTCAGAGATCCTTCTTAATGCCAGTTCATGTGTGTCGCTGCACTCTTGCATGTTTGACACAAGTTGATTTAGGTGTTGATTTTGGTCGAGTAAATCCATATGTTCTATATGTAATTCAGCCAACTGGTTCTTAAGTTCAGTGTTCTTGTCTACAATAACCTTAACTTCTACCTCGCTATCATCCCGTTCTTGTAGCAGCTGTTTACACAGGTTTTTGCTAGTTTCCAATTCTTTCAACGTAGCCCTCAACTTTTCCTCAAATGCAGCTCTACGGGTAACCATGATGAATAGCTAACCCTGAGGCACCCTGGAATGTGAGAAGAGACAGCTAAGTGAAGGAAGAAAAAGAAAAGAAAGTCAGAAGTAAAGTTTATAAACAAAGGATTGGAGAAATGTAATTAACATTAATACAGAGTTGAAGATTCTAAAGCTAATTAAAAGGAAAAGAGTATTCTGTATTGTTTGATCAAGTTTTAAGTACCTAAATTATGTACCTATTAGGTATAGCAACAAAACAACAGCAAAATTATTAATAAAAAGTTGTTGAGGGTATATTTTTTCCTAATGTATCATTTGAAAAGTGAAGTATTTTTAAAGTATTTCTTCACAAAATTTAATTTGTAATAAATTGTTGATAAGAAGTTAATGAAGGGTTCAAGATTTGAAATACGATCTTACAATGACCACACAAATCAGCTGATCTCGTTATGTAGGAGACATTTAAACTTATAATTGATGGGGCATATTTAGACGCAGCTTGAAAAAGATGTGGTTATTTAACATGTAAGTAATATATGTACAGCGCATAGAAAAAAATTGTTAAATGAGGGGACTGGGTATCTAATAAATAGAGAATAAGCAAATACTCCCCGGGTTTTATGTTCGTCTCGAACACTTTCAAATCCGTCCGTTGGGATGACAGCCAGTTTCTTTCCGATGGATTTCTATCGTTGTCTCGCAACGAAATCACTCACAAACATTTGTCCATATATCTAATCACTTAATTTACTGATTCTAAGGTCATTTACAATAATTAACTCACTAAGACTATTTAATTTTAAAATAAAATCTAGGACACATATTTTTGACAACCGGCCACCAGTGTTGCCACCTATCAAAAAATATAAATAATAATGACATTTATAAATAATAATGACTTAGGAATAGTGACCGAATTGTAGCGTTAATAGAAGGGGTCGTTAGACTGTGTATCAATGTATGTATATTTAGTCATAGTATTTACTCAAAAAAATGTGTATTCTTATCTGACTACACATTTCGTACGACTACTCATTAGACGTAACAATTCAATGCATTTCAATAGCTTTCAAATAAGATTCGCCAATAAGAATCTTCTAAGATTGCCATGCAATAGAATGTTTTAGAAGAATCTCAATCTTATCGCAAGTGATCTAAAAGTAGGCATATTGGAAAATCCATTTCCTTTCATCTAATTTCCATGCATCCATCCGCAGCCATTCACGAGATGATCCCGTGTCTGAGTCACGTCGTCATCTCGTCTGGCAGCCTCCGACCAGATATAGATGTCTGGTGATAACAGTACTTACATTATTGTAGTAAGTACGATAGACTACTATCAGCTGATCGGTAATCGGACGTACAGCTGAGTGCTTGGTAACTATTGATTTTGAGCGATTATGACAACTTTGCAGATAACATTTTTATGTCAAGCTAGTTAAATATACCTTTCTAGGTATGGGGTCAGTTCGCCTGTTCGCGTCCATCGCCCAGTTCGCGTCCATTTTGCCGATCTCCTTTTAAAAAACTTCGAAAACAAGATAATTAACACACCAATTAAACATAAGATCATTACCGCTAATACGTTAATGTATAAGAGGCACGCACTGATAGACAAAAGTTCTGTGCGTCCAACCAATCCTTTTAGAAAAAATAATTAGTCTAGGCTCTTCAACAAGAAAGCGCAAACACGCTGAATTTTAGATAAAAATTAGTGTGCAGCGGCGTGTTTGATGGTAAGTTTTATATTGTTTTATGTGAATTTTAGGATAGATAGCTATTTCTACAGTTTAATGGTGAATAAAGGTATAATGTTTTTTTATGAATTTGGTAATGTTTTTTATATTTAACGAACAAAATAAGGTGGACGCGAATTACTACATCGAATTTTACAAAACTTCCACTTTGCGTCCACAACGGACGCGAACTAAAACTATCCTCTATAATAATAAATCAAATTGCGTCCACTGTTTTCCTTAAATACTTGCTTATAAAAAATAATTAAAACATAGGTACTGTTTAATATATTAAGATTAAATAGTACTTTTTTTTATTTTTTTATCATTTTAAATTAAAAATCAACATTATCATCATTTAAAATTCACTTTAAAAAATAAAAATAATTCTTCTCAACATTGGTTTAAATAACTTAAAATTAGGCAATTAATTTTGCAACTTAAAAAATAAACAGTAATCAGTTCTGTTAATTTTACCCTAAAATCACAGAGAAAGACCCGCGTTGATTATAGTAAGTTTTTGGCCATATTAAATTAACAAAACAATATAACAATTTTGTCTAAACATACAACTAAAAGAATTGTTGAGTCAATAAATTATCAGACAAGGTAGCATATTCTTTGCATATTTTTTTTATCGATTTATTCTTCTCTCGAATATCATTTAATGCTTTCTTTAAATCTTCTTCTGTGTATGTTGTCTTTTCCTTCTTTTTTCCTGTATCCAAAGAACTTATCTTAAATGAAATTACTTAATATATTAAGATTAAACAGTACATTTTATATTAAGATATAAACGTGGTTATAATTAAATTATAATTTTTTTATTAAGATATATCGTGGTTATAATGAAATTATAATTAAATATTTAAATTATATATATAATTAAATTATATTTAAATTATAATTAAAATTAAATTATAATTTAATTATAACCACGTATATATCTTAATAAAAAAAATTACTGTTTAATCTTATTTTAAGTTACTTAAACCAATGTTGAGAAGAATTCTTTTTAATTTTAAATGATGATAATGTTGATTTCTAATAATTAAGTTTAAAGTTAAATGAAGAAATTGATCAAATAAAATCTTTCTTTATTAATTCTTAAAAATTTCACCCCTATATTCCTTTTCTAAGCTACTGGACGCGAACTGGATCATGGGTGGACGCGATTTGGATTTTGTGGACGCAAACTGGGTAAAACGCCTAATTCTGAGGTTTACCTATTTAAATAGAAAACGAAAGATATTTCTAATACAACTAAAAGTTAATCTTAAAATAGAGTATATAATGAATACATTACACAAATTTGTCATAGAAATGAGTGCTGGGGCATTTTTATTATCGCCGTCAAACTTGCCAACTGCACTAAATGGACGCGAACAGGCGAAATGACCCTACTTATTAGTCAAGTTGAAAATTTACTTACCTAAGTAGTAACTAACTTGACTAACATAATAGATCATTTTACTGTTTATTACCACGATTTATTGTACGTCATGCTAATCAGCACATATTTGATTGAAAAAATTACCTACTTCATAATTATGATGAAAATACACTTAAAAATACAGGAATGAATTTTATCCAGTGCGCAAACTTGGTCAACTTATAGTTAAATAAGTTTTATAGATACGTATATTTTTATTTTGTCGTGTTTTAGTACAAAAAAGAAAAGTTATTGATATCGAAAGATGTTTATTTTGCAACCGATAGTACGGTCACAGTCGTCATAGTATGCACGGCGGCAACGCGAAACCGGTTTACTGACGGAGCTCCGCTCGGCGCGCGTAACAATAGTTAGTATCCATATTTTGCTGATTTTAGGGCGGACAAAAGAATGAAAAATTTTTTTTTACTGATGATGCAGATATGTTCTGTTAACGATTGTGGACCACCAGTTTTTTTTGCGCACTGCTTAAAATTCATTCCTGTATAGAAATATATTAAACTCAATACAGCCAACGGTTAATGTTGGCAAATTAATTAGCTGACCTGTGATATATTTTGAGTGTGCTTGTAGATAGTGTCAAATGTATTTATTGGGTTCTAAATAAAAGTTATTGTTGGTGAAATGTGTGACACAGCGAGCGGTGAGCAAGCATTGAGATATTGAATGTGTAGTTTAAAATATAGAAATATTTCTACGGTTTCTACGGGAACCAGCATACAATCTTCGGCAATAAGTGGACTATCTAACACTGATAATAATATTTTTAATTATTCTTAATATATTTTTTCAATTATCCTGGGATTAGCGCGTTCAAGAAGACAAACTAACTTCAGCTTAACTAGTAGTTATAATATAAGAGTATAGATTTGACGAAAATGATCAATTTTCATTGATATCATGATCAATAACCATAATACATTTTTTTCAGGACGATAAAATCAAGTTGTTTGGAAAAACTTTTAAATGTTAATAGAATAAATGTGAATAAATGTTAATAGAATGTAAATAAAATAGAATCGGATTATTTTCTGAGCATCAGCAGGTGCTGTATGTATTCTTAATGCTCAATAACATCCCGGGCCAATGGGCTCGGCCGAGCGTCGCGCGCTTGCCAACTCCGGTCATGATTATACACATTCGTATGCATTTTTATTCAATTTGCTATCACCATTTAGAAGGAAGATATTATCGAGAACTTTATGCAATTTCATTAGATATAAAATTCAGTTTTCAATAATATTGGATAGGTCGTACTTGGGTGTGATAGTTGAGTGCTGTTTCAAGTAGCTGTCCAAATTCTACTAAACTAATGACGGGCAACTTGGTAAAGTTACTGTTATAACATGTTTTTTTCATTATTTATTAGCTTAAGGATATTGTCTCAGTGCTACAAAGGTCTCTACCAAAGTCATTTTCTTTTTACTTTGTACCATTCGTGCTGCATTCAGTCAGCAAGAAAAAAATCCCGTGGACTACTCCTAGGCCGTCTCCCATCCTCAAGGATCTTTTGAGTGGTGATCCTGACCTACTTATATAAGTGCATTGGGCATTACCACGACCCGCCCAATCCTACTTCAACTTTGCAGATTTATTGCTCACATTCGCTATAATAGTTTTATGTTTTATTTAACAAAACAATACATCATTAACTGTTTATTACCACGATTTATTACACATCAAGCTAATAATCAGTTGTGTGATTGAAAAAAATATACCTAGATACTTCATACCTATCTCTGTTTACTTTAAACTTGATTTCACTATCGAGGGTCAAATACTCCGCGTACACAGTTGTAAACTTTGATTACGAAATGTCAGTTTGTATACAAAATACCTCTGTCAATGGCCGATAAACCACATGTTGCCTTTGGTCAGCATTTGAAGTCAGGCTTTAGTTACTAGTCAGACGATCTGAGAAAGGTCGTCTTATTCTATTGTTATATTGTATTCTAATTTATAAATATTAGACTGATATTAGAACACTAGCTTCTGCCAGCGACTTCGTCCACTTTAGATTCGGACTTTGTGCAAAGAGATGAAGAAATAATAATCACCAGCCTATCCAATTATCCAAATCTATGCGTGCCTAGCCTATTACTACTTAGCTTTAACAACTAAAGCTACACACGCGACGGAAGCTTAAAAAATGGAGTATCTTCTCCCGTTTTTCCAACATTTCCCATCACTGCTCTGCTCCTATTGGTCGTAGCGTGATGAAATGTATCCTATAACCTGCCCAGACATAGGCTAGCTTTTATTAAAATCCTCGAGTAGTTTTTGTTTCCATAACGAACATACAGACAGACAGACAAAAATTTTACTGATTGCAGTTTTGGCATCAGTATCGATCACTAAGCACCCCCTGATAGATATTTTGGAAATATATTTAATATACAGAATTGACCTCTCTACAGATTTATTATAAGTATAGATAACCTGATAGATATAAATAAATAAACATTTTTGGTAAATATCGCACAAAATATAAAAATATTACAAACATTTTACATAAACGCGTTCTATACGTAACTCAATATCTCAATGCTTGCTCACCGCTGTGTCACACATTTCACCAACAATAACTTTTATTTAGAACCCAATAAATACATTTGACACTATCTACAAATACACTCAAAATATATCACAGGTCAGCTAATTAATTTGCTAACGGTACACAAAGTTCGCGAACTTGGCCTGCCCACAATTATTTAGTAAAAATATATTATTCATTCCCACGTTTTATCTCGACACTTCGTTGAATTGAAACAAATTTGAATACACATTTTTAATTTACACAAAAAAGAGAGAAAATTTTAATACAAAAACATTTTCGGCCCAGATTTGGACGAAGAATTTTAAGTGATTTAAGAGGTGTTATGAATTGATTGTTATAATAATTGATTGGTTTGAACCTGGCTTTTGACCGTAACTATTATTTATAAGCAACGTTAGTGAACTGTGGAATATGTTGACACTTATAACCGTACAAGGTAACTGAGCGTATGACTATGGTGAAAGTTTGGCTCACTGCCTACATGCGCCTCCGAAACTATTGTTTGACCACCAAGTACATCGACATCTGAATTATGTACATAAATAGTCAATTGTTTTTTGAAAGAAATTTCTTTTGTTTTACTTGTATTTTTTTATCATTCGAGTAACGCAAAAGAGTTTATTGTTTTAGAATACAATACAAGTCAATAGGATGGTTATAAACTTATTATAGATAGTTCAACTCAGATTTGCGCGCGGCCCTATGTGTGCGTCGGCTTGTAAATAATATACAACTTTCATTCGTGTGACAGTGACGTCGTCCGAGCATGACGTGTTCTCATCGCTTTTTGTTATGGGTACAGTCGTTAACGAAAATGTGTAGTTCTTCACGGAGAAAATGTTTTAAGGAGTCAGGTAGCGTTTCAAAAAAAATGAAACAACATTCAAAGCTTTTTATTATTACATTTTACAGTTTATCATTATTTTCTCATACGGCTTTTCAAATTGACATTGACAGTATCTAAGAAATAAATGAAGTGAAATATCTAAGATGAATTAAATACTCCTTACATATTTTCTAGCTCGGGGTACGCGGACAATAAATAAATGTGTGGACTAAGAATGTAAAAGACCTATAATTTAGTATAATAATGGAAACAAAATGTGTGGGGAATTTTAAAAAATTATATTGCTTCGCATAATGTCGACCAAAATAAGACGGAAATAATGAAACTCATAAATGAACGTTTAAGTCAAATTGATGAAGGGATGTTGGGTAATACTTTTCGACATGTACAAAAGAAAAAAGAAGAATACTATAGACATTTTGACATGGAGTCAGAATTTATAATTAACATTGGTGAAAGTAGCGAATCCGAAAATTCATCATTTGATTTTTCAAGTAGCGATACAGAATCATTATAAATAAATAAACTATAGTTCGGCCATTCAGAGAATGCGTTCCTGACACGTCGCGATTGAACTGACGACGTAACTACATTCATTGATTATTGATATAATAATGTTGTTTTAATGCTCCTCAATTGTTAAAACGGTAAACAACCAGCAAAAATATTTTTATCGTAACTGCAACGCCATTGCAAAGTTACGTCGTCAGTTCAATCGCGACGTGTCAGGAACGCATTCTCTGAATGGCCGAACTATAAATTACGTAATAACTGTACTTTAAACAGCCGTATACAACCCCTAAATAACTGTATTTGTACCCGACTGTACCTCTTGTCACGCACACAAAGTCACTGTATATGTACAAGGGTTACCCACACATAGGGCCGCGCGCACGACTGAGTTGAACTTACTATAATGAGTACAGATTCGCGATATTGCAATTTCTTTTAGAAAGAAACGACGTACTTTAGTAAATATCTAATTTCCTACGTGTCACCACGACAAAAAACAGGTCTTCTAATTAACCAAATTAGCATTTCAAAGTGTGTAGGTACAAAGCCTCAATAATATAATTTTTGCACGAGTTGGAAATCAAGCAGGACGCGGAAGCGGAAACCGCAAGTCACAACGATATTGCAATACGCAAATGTGTCCTTTCAATACAAATTATGTGGTTTTTGATGACAGCCGGGTTGTCCCCATCGAGAGGTTACTGCAACCATCAGAATATTAAAAACAACACTATATGTAAAAACCCTGTTAGTACAAAAATCGATTGTCATGTTAGGAAATTAACTATTGGATCTCGTCGGCGATGGAACTACGTCTCCACCGAAATAAAATACATCCCAGCTTCCAGTATACCTATCTTCATGTCTTCTCTGTAGTTCGCATAGTTTATTAGAATGAAGTAGTCATGCCACAAATATTTGTCTCTTTGTATTATTTGGAAATACTCAACGTAAAGGAACAATAACTAGAGTTGAAAAAAATCAGAAATTGTCTATCTCTTCATAATGCCAGAAAATACTTCCCATCTAAATAACAAGGCACCCATTCAATAAACAATCAAATAAGGAATTCTTGAGTCAACAACAAAGAGCCTGAAGTGGCATCATCAATAAAATTAAAGGAATATCTGTCGGAACACATCTGGCGTACACACGCTCCAGATAAAACGAACAAAATAAAACATTGCTACAATTTGTTACAATTACTTGCCATCGCACAGAATAGACAGAATACCTGCTTGATACAAAACTAAAAAAAAAGTAAATAATGTCCTATGTTCTTTTTATCTTTTTATTTATGTTATGCTCATTTTGTTAAGGGCATTTATGCGTCTTATATTCTGCGCAATAAAACTTATTTTTCTTTCTTTTTCTTTCTTTCAAGTAAGTTTATCTTTCTGAAATGAAATAGTGATTTTCATCAGATCACGTTTGACAGTGATGTCCGTAGAATCTAGCTTCGAACTATCAAAACTACTCGATGGAATAAATTATTGTTTATTGACAAGATTTTCCGAACATTAGGTTCAATATAAAATCCAAGTTCAGCTTTCTTAACGTTTCACTTTCGGCTCGATTAACTTACCTACGAATGATGGCTAAACAAAAAACTCGTATTTTTAATAGCTTTTTCAAAGTGCTTTACCAGTTATACATAGGTACCTATTTGTGTGGTCTAACTGGATCTTTTGCACCTATTTGTATATTGACGCTGTTGATACAGGTACACTGCGGGCCATTGCGGTGCACCCGTGAGCTTCACGAGCCAAATATTTGGAAACGTCATAATTTTATTACTACACATCCCTGCACATGAATTCAGCTAAAAATTGCGAACATTTTGACGTTCCTTTTAATGCGATTCTTTTGTTTTTAGTTTGGTAATTCAGTTAATTTGTTTCCCCGTCGGAATGGTTGCTACGTTTCAGGGGCGTAGCTGCTAATTAAGTATTCGTTTGTTTACGTTTTATGCGCATTTTTCTTTCTATAACCAGGGTAATTAGAGACCAGTGATAGATTATGTGCCTGGTAGCTTTATTTTCATGGTTGGTGCAGTTTGGTGTATGCTGCTAAGATAAATTGTTCAGGCGTCTTAAGCTAATCCATGAATTTATATAAGTCAGCTAAAATCATTACTAAGCTAGCTTTAGAAATACATGAATAAGATAAAACTGGACCACTAACTGGTAACTAAAAACGAATAACCTTTACCGATCGCTACAAGATGAACGCTATCGACTAGGAATTTCATTATATCCTAGATATTACAATATAAATACCAGCAGCATGGATATTTTAAGAACTTAGTCCACCCCATCGATATTATAATCTTTCAGGCGTCTGTAACAACATGCGCGGGATGAGACGAGGGTCGGCGAGCGATCTCCGGCGAGCTCGCAAACAATCTCGCAAATAACCAGGGAATAAATAACGACACGGTTTTAATAAATAATTTAATAAACGATTAATGGGTTATCACTATTATTCATATACCTATATTAATCTGCTACCCAAATATATGAAACCCGTGCCCCGCGCCTTGACCTCCGAAGAACAGTCCCGTGCCATAACCCCCATAGAATGTCCTAAATCTGTTCACTTCTTCATGGTCATTATCATCCTTCTTCTCCATAACAGTATAGTGCTCCACCTTCTGTTCCAACTTATGAACATTTTTCTGTAGCGGTATAACTGACAAATCCTGTACCGGTACCAAGTTTTGATGAAGTGGTACCAAAATTGGAATGACTGACGCTGACGCGGGGTGCGTAATGTTTGTACCACTATGTGACACAGTCTGGGAGATGATCGGGATCTTAACATTGTCATGCGTGATGATATGCTTGACATTCGTGTGAACTGCGCTGTGGTGTACGTTAGACTGCGGCGGCCCGTGATGGAATGGTATTATATGAAATTTTGGAATTAAGATCTGTTGGATCGGTATTGAGATGATGTTGGGGCTTTTCTTCTCTCTGGTGGGCGTGTGGATCACCATGTGAGGTATCGGAAGAGTTTCTTGATGCTGTGGGAGTACCATGGGTATCCCCTGGCCGGGTTTCAGTTCCCTGAATTGTCGCAGAGGACTGTTGATCGCTCGGTGGAACTGAGCGAGTACTAGCAGGACAGTGAGTTTCATCACCATCTGGAAAAGAAGAGATGTTAACAGTTAGTAATTTATTTTGTCAAATAATATGAAAATTACAACAAGGTCACACAAATTCTAAAGCTAAGCTTAAAGTATCCTTTTGTAACAAAAGTCAGTCATTTTAGAACAATGTAACGGTTAAACGGTTTCGCCCAAATTAATGAACGAGTGAATGAATGAGACTCGAACCGAAGTTGAAATCTTCGAACAAAAGGTATTTGATTGTCCATTTCGGTTCTCGGAAGTCGATTATAAGAATTCCTCATGTCTATTTCAACTTTCAAATTACTTAATTGTTTCGTTCATTTTGTAAAATACATTATTATGTTGCTACATCCTACAATTCATTGACAATGATATAAAATAAAAATGATTGAATCATAACGCCTACTCAAATAATGTGAGCATATTTTCACGCGAACGTTTTTTTAATAAAGTGGATTTTATCGCAGGCGTTTGTCCAAATAATGAAAATGTTTTTATATTCTAAATTAATTGCCTTTGTGTTTGTAATCGCCTAAATTTTGTGGATATATGTTAGTATTTGGGGGAGCAGATAAAATTATGGCAGCTATATCAGAAAAATATCTAGGATAGGTAGAGAGATATCAATGGAAATGGAACCCGAGTGACACGAATGAAGCTGAAAATAAACACGACAAAGGTGACGTGTAAACGTGAGCTGAAAATTCCGTGCAGCGATAACTGACCGCCTCACCGCGGTTTCAGATGGGGCTTTCAATAACCGCTGTCAATGTGCGCTAATGAGCCAGCCACCGACACTTGTACGCGTTGTATTCATTCTTGTACCAACGGGAAATTAAAGGGATTGAAACGTGAAAAAAAATATAAGTTTTAATTATGAGACGTGACGAAAAAGCAAGTAAGCTGGCTAAATCAAGACGAACCTAATCTTTGATTAGAGGTTGTTTAATAGGCTAACGATTAAGACGACCAAATAAATAAGATTTAACCTCAAACGAACTAAATACGAATTTAATGATTAACTTAAAGCTTTATACACCAAAATTCACCGCAGACGAGACGTTCCTAATCACTTAAAGGAGATCAATCCCGAATCGAACTCTGCCATTAATTCGGGAGTTGCAAGGGATTACCGACGATGCTTTTTTTGTACTAAAAGAGGTTTAAAATGGGAACTTTTTCCAATAGCTACGGAGTTGGGAACTAATTAGTGAACAGGGCTGTCGATCGCTGCACAAAGGGTAGATTATCTTGTTCATCATTATATGTACAAGAATGAGGTACCATTTGTTGCTGCTAATTAAAAGTGCGTTTTTTATACAAGCTGTTGATTTGCATTTGTGCCATAGTTCAGGAGGAGGATATACAATACGTATATAATCGATTGGAATTACAGTAGATGGGAAATAACTAATATGCACTGCTTTTTTTGTCATCGTAATGTCGTGGTATTTCAGAAGTAATCCAATTTTATGAATGAAATTTATGAGTGATCGTTGCGTATGTTTTGTGTTTGCGTTTGTGTGAGGGCGCAGCACGGTTTTAAGGCCATTGACACACGCGCCAAGTTTAAATAAGGCTAGAAGACATTTACGGAATTCCGAAAAAAAATTAAAGAAAAAAAATTACGTACCAATTTTTTTATTGATTTGGGTCGAGAATCATTAGCATTATTACCTCCTTGAATATGGCACGGATACAAATCAACAGCTTGTATAGAAGAGAAAATTACATTATTTTGAAGCTTATAAAATATGAAAATAATAAAAGATTTATGAATAAAATAATATTTTATTAATTTACAGTACATAGAAGGAAAGAAGACATCAAGAAGTCTGCAAAATAGGAGCAGTTTTCGTCATCAATACTCTGCCACTTGCAATGTTCTCACAACTTACTCCCGTTTACATTGGTAAGCTGTAGTATCAAGTACAGCAGTAGTGGTTTTCCCAGAACAGCTGACGAGCCGACTGCGAAGAGTTGGACTTCATTAGCAGCGCGTGGCCGTGACTCTGTATTACGCAGACCCACTGAGGAATGTAGTGGATTAACGTCGGAAATGACTACATTATGACGTGTAGGATAAATTATACGTGATGTCTTGATGTTAGCATTAATATTAGGTTTAATGAATACTTAAGATAGAGAATTGTTTCCATGAAGTTCAACTCGTCGTCTAAATACCCTATGATGTTTTAAAATGGAAGATAAGTCAAAATAGAAAGAGGTTGTTATTTTGGAGTGGGGGAAATATACCTACAGTACAGTGTAGTATGTTACATTGCAGGGATCTTTGCAGGGATGATTTATAGGGTTCCAATCAATGCTCATATTATAAAGCTTAAGAGGATAATTTTTTGACAGCATCAACTCAGGAACTACTTACTGGTCAGATTTGAAAAATCTTAGAGTTTTAGTTAGCAGGGCTAGGTTATTTTTTGACGTGGATGAAACCACAGAATAAGCGTACATACATATTGATCCCAAAAAAACTCTTTTAAGATTCGAGTGAGTCATTCAAAGAATTTCTAAAACTACGATCACTTCTATGATTTATGTGTGGTAAAAATAAACATGTTTAATGAAATATTTGACACTAAATTTTAAACCGGAACAGCAGATTATTTTAAGTAAAACCAGTCTCGATGACGGAACAACAGTGTTTGAATGAATGATATTAATTAATAATAGAATTTAGTGTGCATTGAAACACGACCTCTTCCGTGATAACGGATACCGTTCATCAAGTCGTTTTGACTAATTTTGATGTTTTTTGGTTTTCGTTAAATAGTGTTAGTGTTGGCAGCTACTTATTTATTTTATTAGGTACTATCCTCATATAATAAATGCAAAAATGAGAGTGATTGTTTACACTTTTGTAGAGATTGGAGGTATCGTCGAGACGGCTACTTTTTATCTGGATGCGGGGTTTTGTTTCCTCGGGACTCAGACAAAGTCATGGGCGAAATTTAATAAAATCTACATAATATAATTATGCATACAAAACTCATGATCTAGAGATATTTGGTAGATATATATTTGGACTCAGATTTTGTCTGGTTGGTAACGAAATACATTAGACAAAAAATGCATGCACTTATGTAAAACAATGATAAGTATCTAGTCTTAGAACATAATATATATTATTACTGCCTCTGTAAAAAGTAAATCGATTCTAAACAACATAAAGAAAAGACACCAAACACGGTGTTTTAGGTAAATACTTAGCACTGAAAACTATTGAACCGAGACAAATCACCGTAAAGACCAGTATTTCAGAAAAAAACGCGAATAAAACCGGAGCAGAAGCTAGTATACGGTAATTTAAGGTGCGAAGTGTTGTCATGTCACAATAAAGCGGGGTACATAATAAATTAAAAAAAAAACTCGGTGACTTACTAATTGATATGGTTGTTGGAAAGTTGCGCGGCCTCAGTTTACTCTGATATCTCGCTGTTAACCTCTACTAAATAACGATTATTATACAAGCTATATGATCCTAGGAGCTAAGTCGATCATAAGGTTAAGCAACGGGTTGGCGTGGTTGTTCTGTAGATGGGTGACCATCTAAGTCATAACATAAGGTGAATATATTACGCAGTCTTTACATGAAGTCATGTGTCCAAAATGCCACCAGTTTTACAACGGATAAAAGGTTGACCAGGTAAATAGGCTGAGGAGGTTAGATTCTAATAGTACTCAGCTGTATCCAGCTAGGCTGGAAGCCGACCCCAACATAGTTGGGAAATAGCTAGGCTGATCCTATACATTATCGCAGTTAGCGGATAATATGGTGAGCTAACCAGGTATGACCTAATTAGCGATAAAGCGGTGGATGCTAGCTTTTGTCAATGTGGGATAACGTGCTCAAGTTGATTTGAATTTTATGGTCAGAAGATTATGATCTATTTTGGAATATTGGTAACAAAGCTGTGGAAGCTGAATTGATATCAGTTTTGGCAGGTAGTGTTGTTCCAGTGGAGTATTAGTCTTCGGTTCGTACAGCACGATGTGATTATAGTTTGGTCTTTCCGATGATTATATTCAACATTTGGTAATAAGTATGAATGTAGTCTGGTCAAGTGCTTGTTATTCTTCTTCTTAATATCTGCAGATTGTGTGACTTTCCTTCGTCGATGTTATAATATGAATTCAAGTTTGTGTTCATCTAGATATTACTATTTATCAAAATAAGTGAAATCACTTTCAACTAAAAGTTTAATTGTTCCACTTTTACTTCGTTGATTAATGTTTACATTTTAATTAAGCCACATTAACACTGAATATTAATTCTTAATTAAAAACAAAAAATATACGATCGCATCAATTCCGACGTGAGTTCAAATGACTTATTTGTATGACAAATAATTAAGTGATAAAAATTAATTGCCATAAAAAATTGAAATCTTTTGTCTCATTTAGAAAGCTTTTTCGGTGGATTAAAGAAAGGCAGCATGCTGTATACAAAATGCTCCAAAACTTCTTCTATATATTTAGAAGACGGCATCAGTTAGGTACATTTATTTAAAACCTAAAATCTACTGTTTCTGTACTTACAGATTCGAACTTTCTAGGTGTAAATCTGTGTGCTAGCCTACTTGTGTTTAATTTTTTTTTCTTTCTTAATTTTATATAATGGTTATCATGTGATAATTATATTTTTATTTGACTTGTTTTGTATACATTCTGGTTCTTCAAACCTTACAGACAGACATGTGTTGCTGGGGAGTTTGTTGCGCCACTTCTTCTTCCCAGCAAAAACACATAGGAAGTGGTAAAGGGCGGGCGTTTTGGGGGCTGTCTTTTGTTTTTGACGTTCAAAAAGTGCTGATTTATCAACCTAATTTGAATAAACGATTTTGAGTTTGAGTTTGAGTTTGAACTCTTTCAAAACCATATGTACCAGACAGTAAAAATTCAAAGACAGCCGAACATAGATGAGTGCTTTCAAGGAAACAAACAAACAAAAGCTATATTAGTATAGATTGCATAACCCGATCGATCACCGCAGTTTTGGCATTGAATGTGCTCTGTACAACTGATAATATTTGCATAATATCAATATTACGATCAAACAACAGGTTTGGGCTCCGATCTGATCCAATTGGGTGACACTGACACGAGGACGGCTCATGGACTAGGTACAACGCAGATACGACTGCCTGTTGCAGGATTAGATAGGAGTAACTCATATTGTGCTTTTTTGATAGCATCATGTTTAAATGTCTCGGAAAAAAATGTTTAAGTGTTTGTTGAACCGTATTAATGTGCTGTATGTTATGTGTTCAGATTCTAAACTATCTTATTATCTTACTAGATTTAACTACAAGGTTAAAATTTATTTTTTTGCACTTTTGATATGTTACCTAATTAACAACCTTGTTACCTACACCATATAATAACAAAATCACGCTTATTAGCAGACAAGACTACATACACACTACATAGTACCTACACATAGTTAAAACATCATCATCATCATCAACCTCCTGCCCTTATCCCAATTTTATTTGGGGTCGGCGCAGCATGTTTTTTTCTTCCATACTAACTACACATAGTTAATACATAGGTATTAATTAATAAACAATTAATATAAAGACTTACAACCGAAATGATTGCTTATACCTTTAAACCTATCCTCAAGGCACGTTTTTATAAGTGCGGAGTGTCGCATCTACACATGCGTTATCAGCTTGCACGCTCGACATATCGCACGAGGCGATTAATTGCCGCTTGTTGTGCGCCCGCCGTTTACTCGTTTACGTAAGGTGTGGACTTGGGAGAGTTACTGCGTTTTTGTTCTGAAGTGTGTGTATAGAGGATGTTAGGTGGTCAGTTAGAGATTATGAACGATGAAAGAGGATTGTGGAATAATAATCATTAGATGATTTAAATTAATAGAGATTTTTGGGTGATACGTTTATTTAACTAAGTAGGTGATCTAGGGCAAGGTACGATTATTACATTATTACCAAAAAACTTAACTTATGTATCACCGATACATTCTGATGTGATCAATATCTTTGCAGATATCGATCGATTTAACGAAGCTGAAGAGTTATTTGGTTTGAAATATAGATTTGCTTCCAATGATATAAAAAAAGTTATTTAGTTACTGCAGGTCCCATTAGAAAAATATTTACGCGTTAAACAGGCAACTATTTTACTGAGGGAGGCTTTAGACAACTTTCAGATACGTGTACAATGTAAGTTTCTATCGATTGCGGGTAAAACCACAGACATAAGATAGTATTAGTTGGATAGATCTCAAAGTCGTAAACAAGATTTGTATTAACAAACATTGGAAACTTAATCTACTACTCCAAAACACTAAACCAGCCATATTTATCGAAGTGTATACATATTTCACGAGTATAACTTTCCCTTGATTAAGTTTATCTAATTCGGAGCCCGGAATCAAGTTAAATATACATTACATTCAATCAAGGAGTTTGATCGAAACCAACTTCAGATTAATTTCAGTTTCCAGTTTAAGTTACGGTTTTTAATTATGATTTAAGTTCTTGTGTTTGTGTCAAAAGTAGATTTAGTTGGGCTCTTAGTTAGAGCAAATTTTGGGGATTTTGTTTTGAAAGTTGGGTTGTGCTTATGTTGTATCAGGTTATGCCTCGTTGGTCTACTAATAGTGTTTCTTAAGTGCAATCGCTGTGCACGGGTTTCAGTGTCCAAATCGCTTTGTGGACTTTAAGAAACGTTCTCAAAGCAGACCGGAGTCTGTACCTAAGTTGCTACTGATACTCCCTTGCTTGGGAGAGCACGTAGATGTTGGTCCTGCGCCTGATCTCTGTCCAGTCAAGTCGGATTGCCGTACTACTATTAGACTGCGGGTGATTATTATCAGACAAGATTTTTGTTTTTCTTTTTTGTAATATTTGTAAGTATCGAAATTTTTATGAGTTTCCGCGGAATGGTGCTTTTCTTAGCACATGGTTAAAGTTTTTGACAAGGACCAGTTGGCGCCATTTTCCTGCAGTGATAAGGAACAGATTTTCAACTGTTTATGGTCATAATATGTTCCATAAAGATAATGTTTGGAGGTCTTAATAATATTTTTATAAGTTTTCCTTGACTCCTTTGTGTAATAATATTTTTTTTCTGTTAACAAGATGTGCGTATGAATACAAATAGGTAATCATTTGTTTTGTTTGCTAGACGATTCGTTTGAAGACAAATACGTAGGTACAAAATATTCGTAGATTTTCCGGTGCATTGAACTTTGGACGTGCGAAAAATAAGATTTATAATCCCGGAAAATATGATAAGAAAATTATACATAAATCACAATGTTATAATATCTGCTTTAACTAGGCAAATACAGCAATAACAGAAACCTTCAAAGATATAATTTTTGCGGACCAAGACTCAAGTTTTTTGAATTTTTAGGTCCGAAAATAATGCGTACATGTTTGCCAAGTATGTACTTTTATGCATATTAAATGCATTAGTCTATGCAACCTTTATTTAAGTAAGACCTTCCTATGAAATATTAAAGCTTGCCTTTATTAAAAACATGCGGTGCAGTGACCTTCATCTGGACTTCGTTTAATTAGACCACAGAAGGTTCTAACTATGCATTATAGATTAACATAAAATAAGTGTAAGGTCAGAACAAACAAATATTATGCAGGTAGGTACACATTTTTATTTGATTCATTTCCGTGTAGGTAAAATTATGTAACTAAAAATGATTACTTATTAGTTAATTTATTAATTAGGGATTTCTTTGATATTTTATATTTACAATATTTTTTGTGAAAATCAAGGCTATATAATCCTTGAATAGAAGGCTAGTATTCTTATTTGTTATGATGACGAAAAAACAATGATAAAGGTCACTATATAATAGTGCGCATAATTTTCTTTATGGCTATACTAGATTTGCTCCGCGACTTCGTCCGTGGCCCTACGTCCACCTGCGTCTCTATAGACCTACCTCCTGATACTTACCGGGAAAAGTAGTCAATACCCGACTTTGGATTACTACTATCTCCAAACAAAATTTATCTCAATGGTTAATACGTTGAAACGTGGAAGCTTAACAAACAATCTAACAAGTTATTTCTTTATTTTATAGTATTAGTTAGAATCACGAAAATTTTAACAAAGATTTATTTGATACAAGCCCGGTGACAGACAGGCAGGCGTGCAGCAAAGTCATACTGATAGGGTCTTGTTAGGATGAAATTACGTAATTGATGATTATAATTTTGATGTTGACAACGTTCTGCTAAAAAGATGACAAAGACCAACTGTAAAGTTCAAAGCAATCTTGTGTCTAAGACGATTAATTATTGACTTATGTTAATATGTGTATGTGCAACTAACTATCACTGTCTTCTTTTGTTTTTTGTTTTGTCATATAGCTGATTTGCAACAAGATAAATAGGTGATCGTCCACTTACTTTTATGCAATTGTGATAGTAGAACATAAGTTGTTCTTGCTTAACTGCAACTTTAAGTAACTTAGACAAAGTTTGCAACTAGTGATGATAATTGTTAATAATAATAGTGATGTAACGAAGATAATTTGTATCGATATAGAATAGAATATAATTGGGTTATTGTGATTGAGATGTAATTATGTTAGGTTATACTGCAATTTGCGTATTTGATTGAATTAATCAAAATTTATGCAAGGAATTAAGTTAATTACCATAGAAGTCTATATTCATTTCAAAATTTTTTGAGAAGAATTTGGAAATAGTATTCCTTTTATGTTTGTTTGTGTTCGCTTATAGTTTAGTCTGGGAGGTCAAGGTTACGCTATGATTGTCACGGTCGCCTTACCGTGGATGGTGTTTTGATTCGCAATCTAATTATAATATTTATGTTATTTGCAGGCTTATAGATAGCTACCGATAAACATAAGTATCTTTTGCTACTTGTTTTTAGCTTTGTCATATAGGTACTTACTCGTACTTATGATTTTTAATGGCATACTTAAAAAAATCGCTTATCTACCGGTTTATTTTCAAGGTGGTCTAGGACGATGTTTTGTTTACATTACTTGATAAAATAAACTATAAATAAATAAAAAAAAAAAACACCAACACCTACCTTTCAAGCACACTTCCAAAAAACACTCGATTTTAAACTTTATCTACTTAACAATAATAATTGAAATACTATAAAATTCGATAGTCCCACTAGGAGCCACTGTCATGACCAGCTTCTGTCAACACACTGCAGATTGGAGCCAAAAGACCAGCCGGAGCGAGCCGGTGGGGCCATTAAATCAGCGATAAAACGCGAGTAAAAGTTACCAGATGATTAAAAGTGTTTTACTTTTGAAAAAACTGTTTTATGACCGAAGTGACGTGGTTCGTGCTAAGCGGTGCAATGTACGACTAGAAATACGGATAAATTACTTCCAGTAATCTGCCATGACGTTTTTTGTACTATTTTCGCCTTTTAAATGAATTACGATTAAGCTTTCAGCAGGATATAGTTTAGAGTTTTATTTTTGTGTTTATACCTTAGGTATTTAAAACTACGAATATTTGTAAAGCTTTTACCTGTTACTTATTTTTATGAACGTTAGGGATACATAACGATTTATTATGTAACGCAAGCTGCCTAAGTTCAAAGTTGAATTTATTTTTATTCGCGTTTACTAAAATAGCTTTGACATTTAGTAGCATCAATGAATGAAAATATGTTAGCAACAGTTTTGTCTTTCAATAGTTCTAGCGTTTCTTTATTCACTGGGGAAAATGTGTGAACAATATTTTACGATATACGATATCGTATGATTGTTCAAGTCAAACAAAAAAGTGTACTTACTGAATAAGTTGAGTAAAACACTAAAGGATACTATTACTTAATTCAAATAATACGTGCCTGTCCTGGTAATGTTTTTCCATGGACATGAAAAATCTCTTCAATTACCTACTTAGATATTTACTTAAATGTAAAAACCAAAAAGTAATAATATTGATGACACCTCAATTTGTCATTACGATACACACCGTTGGTTTTATGGCCTCACACTCAGCATGCTTTAAGCGTAGCGGGGAAAGGACACCATACGACTCCTTGGCGCATTTGAATACGTGCCATCGCCCATGTGTGAATATCTTATGACATATCAACAATATCCTTATGGGTTTAAGGGTACTTCGCATGAGGAAAATAACTGATTATCTAAGTTCCTATAAAAAACTTGTTAAAGGGAAACCAATATTCTAATCTTTGCGTAGGTAATGAATATGGGTTATTCTCCGATGACCTTTAACTGACAGGATGTGTTAATTTAAACCTATTAATAGTTTTAAATATTTGATCAGAGTTTATAATAATACTGTTTTAGTAGAGGTGTAGTATAATAAGTTTAACTATGATGACTTGGTAAATTTTTCGATTCCTAGACGAATGAATTAGCTGATAATGTATATTTTGTTAACATAATCCACCAGAACAAAACTGCATCATACGGGATTCAAAGTTTACTAGATAATAAATAATTCAGTAGTAAAATTGAACGAGATATATTACCTACCAATTTTTTCCTTACCTATTGTTTCTATGAGAACTGCTTGAACATCGTTGCATCTTCTATCAATCACCCACCCCAATAGGTACAATTCGTCCAACAATAAAAGCTCACCTGTTTGCCCAGGTAGGCACTCGGGTATGCCTACCCGGGTATTTAGTATTCAGCCGGGCATCCATGATTGATGCGGACTCCGCAGCCGTGTACAGCATACCCGGGAAATGCATTAGGTTTTACGGATTTTTGCCCAAATTGCGACTTCTTTTTCTCCAATATGGCGGTTCTTATGTGCCTTATTATAGACGCGAGTATATTTTCATGTTTGATATGGTGCTGGTGAATTCTTTGATCAATAGGTAAAAGGAAAATGTTTTCATATAATGAAGATACGGAAAACATTCCAAGTATTTTCCATATAATATTTTATTGCTGTTCTGTGTAATAATTTTGTGGCATCTACTTATTTTAGGCAGACTTTGATTCTGGATATCTTTGGCACTGGGTGGTTCCCGCGGTTTTTTCCTGCATCTAAAAAGAACTTCTTACTGCATAAAGATAGAAATTAGTGTGTTTTATTCTGGTACATACATACATAATCTTTATTACTAAAAAGCTTCATCAAAATCCGCTTTATCGTTTTTTTGTAAAGTAATAACAAATAACACACATCCATCGTACTTACATACCCAAACTTCACGTTTATAACTGTATGGTGTGATAAAAACCTGAAGAAAGACTAATCAGCTGGTTCTAATCAAGTACCTGAACCACCTCTCCCAATGCTGATGAAACGGGCTCAATAACAAGCTATCATACAGTAATAGTATGTAAAATCAGTAGGACAGACATTAAAACACAAATTGGTATCGATTAACGTCCTACATACATAGTACATACTGGTATCGATAATAAATATGATTGTGATTGTAGTCGACCTTTGTCTAAGCGAGCACGTTCGGTTTCGAGGGTGATGGCACAGCGTATGTAGATGTGACGAGAAAGTCAGGATTGATGAGATAACCGGTGACCTTGTAAAAGTCAAGGTTTCTGAAAGGTCTTTAGTGGCTGATTTCAGGGACGCTAAGTAATTTGACAAGAGTTCTAGTGGTTTGTGTGTCATGCACATTTCATACCGTGAAATAACTAGTGATGCTATTAAGGTTTTTGACCAGTGGTTTCTACAGCACGAACGGCACATAACAAGACAGATAAAGAAAGGCTAAGACGATTTAAAAAATTACGAGTTTGTTATGTGCAACTTCATCAATAACGTACAGGTATAGGTAGGATTGAAAGCGAGAACGTGGTACATTTTCTATAGAAAAAATATTAATAAACACAATCCACATTCCGCCTCATGTTTCAGTCATTTATTCCGTAAAAACAGAATCACTGTCCAATCATCGTGGAATTGAAATAGACATGGGCGCCGCCCCAGAATTTTGCGGCGGCGGCGCGCTGATGATTACACAGCGGCGGCGTGACGCCGGCGGCGTGGATGATATACATGTTAATAGATTTGCAATTCCTTTCGATTCTAATAAAATTATTCTTGCTGTCATCCTTATAGTCATTGCCATTTCCCTCCAACACTCATACTCCTTTCATTCATATCTCCCATTTCAATCATCTAATCTACCACCGCATTTCTAAATTGCTCCGCCAAATCGGCCCTTTCCAACCTGTGCCATTTTATGTTTGGAGGTAACTTTTCTTTGCCCTTTATTGACTTTATTGTAAACGCCACTTCCATAACAAGGGGTCTGTGTTGCGAGACTACACTTTCACCCGGTATAACCTTACAATCTTTTATGTTCTTCAAATTACTGCGTCTAACCAAAAAGTAATAAATTTGTGTGGCACGTGGACCGCTTTTATAGGTGATCCTGTGCTCCGAGTTCTTCTGGAACCACGTGTTGACCACTGCCAGATCAAACGCAGTAGCCGGTAGCAACAGGGCTTCACCCTGTCGACATATAGCTTACATAAGGTGTTCGTTGACCTTGAAAAGGCATATGACTGGGTACCTCGTGAGGTTTTGTGGTGGGCCCTTAAGGAGAAAGGTATGCCAGGCTCGAATCAACTGCACATACTTCATGTGCAGTTGATTCGAGCGATGTACGGCAGATGCAGTACACAAGTCCGGTCTACAGCCGGCACTACCGCCAGTTTCAGTGTAGGGGTTGGCTTACATCAGGGGTCGGCGCTCAGTCCTTACCTCTTCCTGTTGTTAATGGACGCCCTTACAGCGGACATACAGGAGGAGGTTTCCTGGTGTATGCTTTTCGCCAATGATTGTTCTGGTGGGGGAGAGTGGGCCAGAGGTCCAGAGCAGATTGGAGGCATGGCGGCTAAGACTGAAGACGGTAGATTTAAAGGTCAGCAAGAGCAAAACCGAGTACCTACATTGCGATTTTGGCGGTATATCAAGACCCATGACCATAACCCTAGCCGGCATGCCCCTACCAGTCTGCTCCGACTTCCGGTACCTTGGTTCACACGTCCAAAGTGACGATGAGGTGGACAGGGATGTTACGCATCAGATCAATTCTGGATGGATGCAGTGGCGACAGGTAACTAGCACTATTTGTGACCCACCGGATGCCCCTCAAACTGAAGGGCAAAATTTACAAATCCGTAATAAGACCTGTCGTCCTGTATGGATCAGAGTGTTGGGCATTGAAAAAGAAGGATGAGAGAGTGCATGTAGCAAAGATGAGAATGTTGAGACGGAGGTGTGGGGTTAACAGAATGGACAAAGTCAGGAATGAGTATATCAGAGGAAGCCTTGAAGAGTTTGTCGTGGTATGGGCATGTGATGAGACGGTGTGAAACGCATGTCACAAAGAGTGTGCTAAGTAGACCGAGGAAAAGATGGATTGATTGATGACTGAAAGAGGACGTGAAGCAGAAGGGAGTGGATGTAAGTATGTCTGACAGAGAGGAATGGAAGAAAAAGACATGTTGCACCGACTCCAAATGACTTGGGAACAGGGCAGGAAGATGATGATGACTCGGAGTACTTGTAGCGGGTATACACAGCAGAGCCCTTGCAAATGTAGACAGCCATGGAAATTCTGTCTTCTACTCATTCCAAAATGATGGAAGGTCCGCATTTTGGAAATGGGTCGATCCCCAATAGCAGAAGCAAGATATTGCCAACATTCTTGATCTAATGGATCATCTTCGATTCCATGACCAACAGCACTATGTTTTTTGGATAGTTTACTCAAAATTGATGAAAACTACTGATATTTAAAGAAACTGAAGTGTCCATTTCGTTCAGATAGGCAGTCGCTCCTTGTAAAGCACTGGTACTCAGCTGAATCCGATTAGACTAGAAACCGACCCCAACATGGTTGGGAAAAAGGCTCGGAGGAAGAAGAGTATTGCCTAAATAATTGCGAACAAAATGGCACGTCTTAACCTAACTCACGCCGCGCAGCTAATGTCGGCGGCGGCGGCGGCGCGCGGGCGTGTCGCGGCGTGGCGACGCCGGCGCGGCGCCCATGTCTAAATTGAAAATATACGTTCGCGAAAAATTTAAGCAGATTACAGCTGTGTCCGAAAATTTTTACATAATGATGTCGGACGGACGAAAAATGGGATGAGCCCGCATTTTATTAGACATCCACACTGGGACTGGGATTACATTCAGCGGGTTGTGTGCTTGTGTGGGTGTATATGAGTATGAGTGCGGTGTGAATGACTATGGCATGTGATGGGCTGTGAACCAGAGGGTTGTTTATGTCTGATCACTGTTTGAGTTGCAGCTTAGTGGGGATTCGGTAGACGTAATAGACTTTTTTTTTTGTAAAAATATACTATTTAAAAGCGTGGATTTCATAAACAACACACTTTAGTAGCATGTTATGAGATTGACTTCTTTATATTCATTAGTAGATAAGTACATAACAAACATCGGTAACTATCCAGAGACGGTTATAATGTTCAAATTCGCTCCCATGTATGCTTGCAACTGACTTCAAGCCACGCCACATTTTACAACTCCTCATTTTATTTACGAAAAATAAGTGAGAAAAATATGAACCAGCTCGAGAATGATTTTTGTAACAGTAAAATGAGGAGCAAAATTCAGGAGGACCTCAAACTCGTCATTGCGAATAGACCACAGAGTGTGTATGTAAATTATTCCGCATATGTAAATGGCCGGCCTCCCCCTGGGCTCTGAACGACCTTATTCTTTTGTCTCAGACCTCAGGCCGTTCCATTTGACTTTCTTTGCCAATTTGGTTGAGGTCGGCTAAAACTTTTAGCAAGGCCCTAAGTCTGAGATTAGCTTTATTAAACTTCAGGTCTTTTTTCATGAAGTTTGTTCGTATTTTGATTTAATATGCTTGGCTTATGTGCTGCCTTTTTTGTTCTTAAGTTTGACCGTTAATTTGGAACTTGACATAGTTTTGTTTGTGTGTTTGATTTTTGATTAATTACGCCAAAATTGATAGAATGGCACTGATAGTTTAAAATCATTTTCCTCCTGATTGGCTTCTAATGATTGATCCTGCAGTTATTTCCGATGCTAAAATCTTCCCCAAGTATAATACGAATAAGTTCAGAATTTGATAGGAAAATAAAAGATGTTAAACTGTACTAAAAACTGGTGAGCAACTCGTTCAGAGATATCATCTGAACAACATAGAACATCATACTGTGGACTGCAATCATCATAAATAAATAAAAAGCGCACTAAAGTTTATTGTGGCTAGTACTGAAACCACTAAAATGTTTATTGCATTCCGCAGCCCCGCATATGTTTGCACGCAAAATTACTACGCACTGATTCAGTCGTCGGATTAATTCGGGTGAAATGGGCGATTATGACATCATTTGTTTAAATATCACCATTATAAACCCCACTTTCTTCCAGAGTTTATTAATTTGCATAATACTTTAATTAATTATAGTTCGGCCATTCAGAGAATGCGTTCCTGACACGTCGCGATTGAACTGACGACGTAATAACATTCATTGATTATTGATATAATAATGTTGTTTTAATGCTCCTCAATTGTTAAAACGGTAAACAACCAGCAAAAATATTTTTATCGTAACTGCAACGCCATTGCAAAGTTACGTCGTCAGTTCAATCGCGACGTGTCAGGAACGCATTCTCTGAATGGCCGAACTATAACAATTGAGGAGCATTAAAACAACATTATTATATCAATAATCAATGAATGTAGTTACGTCGTCAGTTCAATCGCGACGTGTCAGGAACGCATTCTCTGAATGGCCGAACTATAGATAAGGATATTAACTCAATATGCATAATTTTATATTTTATTCTAAGGAACAAAGTTATCTTTCTGTCAAATATACGCAGGCCTACGTACGCTTATATCTATCTCTCGTAGAGATTATCTCTGGAACTACTCGATCGATTAATTTATATACTCCCAGCAAAAAATGTGTGGGATGCCCTAAGTTAGGCAGAATGAAGTAATATTTTCTGTCCAGACATTTTTTTATGAGACAGCCAAAGCTAAAACAAATGACACACTTTTTTATCATCGCGTCTCAAGCACAAGTTTCTCTCTTCAAATATATTGAAAAACATAAAACAAACTCTGTAAAGTTTTGTTAAAAACGCCACTTCTAATGTGAGACATAAAATCTCCCCTGAAGTATTGTAAGAGTTATTTGTAAGATGTAAACCCGAGTGGTCGGGTCTGTTGTCCACTTGTAATATTACTCCGAACAAACTTTACAGGTGAAATGTACTGCGGCGGCAAGTTTTACAAACATTCCTTGTTGTATTCTTGCATGTTTTATGATTCTTTTCTTTAAGTATTTGTTGAAAACTTTTCTTGAAAGAACGTTCTTTTAAACAAGTCTAGTTAATGCTATGTGTAAAAGTGACTAACGAAACTATTTGCTGACCTATATCTGTGAACATTATATATGTAAGTATAATCTACATCCAACATTTTGGCCTCATCAAACAGTCTCACAATGGCGCAAGGGCCTTCGCACACAACCCTGGGTCCTCGATCTGGTGTACACAGACCCTTTGTCAGACTTTGCAAATCCCGGGAAGGCCCAACCGGGGCCATAAAGCGATCTTTTGTCTGATGTCATAATGGACTTGATTCCCGATAACCAATAGGGATTTGTATCTTAATGCCAGTCCTGATAGCTCCCTTGTTATGTTATTGAAGGAAGACAGTTCACTGAAGGGATTAGTTGGATCAAGTTTTGAAATAGTTCAATAAAATGTAATGTGTCAAAAAGCAAACAAAAACAAATAGTATTACATCTCAACTTCCTCCCACTTATTTCATATCTAAAGTACGTAGATATAAACACAAAACATACGAAGCGCCACGTAAAAGTATCTCCTCAAACAAATAATAGGAAATATAAAATAATGAGTAACAATTTAGGCGACGCTCCTCGAATTACACACAATACGCGTCGGTCGGCTCATTACCAACCTGTTACTAACATTTTCAGGTACTTTCAGGTATTTTCAGCATCATTACCGTCTACACCGTAATTATTATACTCAGCATCAGGTGATTACATCAAAATGACATGAAAATTTAGTGGAATATTTTTGGTAACGGGATAAAACGGTAACGCTTAGCGGTTTGTGAACTAAAACGTTAATGTGTTTGCTCGTTTGTGGGATTTTATGTGTGTGTGTGTTACATATGCCTGATGATTATAGTGGGATACCTGTTGGTGTTGCCTGATATGAAAATACAGGAAGGTTTAATATTGCTATATCCATAAGCTTAATGATGGTGGTTTAATCCCCCAAAGGTAAAATTTATTTTAATGTAATTTCAGTTTAGTGCAAGTTTTCAGGCGTTTTGTGGGTTTAGAGTAATTTATATAATTTTCAAGTAAGAATAAGTATAATTAAATATCCACTTGCTGCAGAACGTAGTTTAAAAGTAAAATATTTAACCCTAATAAAAAGCTACAAAAGTATGAACTAAGGTAACAATTTCTTTCAAGCACAGTAAATAATATCATGTATGTAAATAAATTGTAGTTGAGTTATACTTGATATGCCTTTTATGAAGTTTATTTTCTTGACAGCTGCTATGGTGTGACTTGTCTCGTCTTCTCTTATTAAATACGCATATATTACTCGTGACAAAAACGTGATAAAAAGCTTCTCAGTTGTCACATAGAAAATAATATTACTATTAAATTAGTGTCAGGCGCGTGAGGTATGTATTTAGGCTGACTCGTTTGTCTAAAGCTAATATTGTATTGGGAAAGTAATTTAAAGTGGAATATGGTAAATTAATAATTTTATTGTGTCTTTATTCAAACTAAAATGAATGAAGAATATAGGTAGGCGTTTCATTTCATTATTCTTTATAATATGACAGCTGAACAACTGATAACTTTTGCCAACTTCGCCATTCGCTTCCAAGTGCAATTGCTATTCATAAGTTTCTGTATTAGATCATAGGTTTTCGTGAAATTAATTTATCCATTGCTTAACTGCACTGAAGCATAAGTGTCCTTTATGTGACATTTTAATTTATTGTTTGGTAATGAAAGGATGATAAATAACGCCTGTTTAGAATTGCAAGCTGTCAGCTCAGTATTAGTTGTAAATTATACCTTAAAGGGTATTTGATTGAGTGCATTTTCGTATTTGTAAATTAGTGTGTGACTGAAGTTGATGATTGACTAGTTACGTTTTAAAAGAGATTATTAATTAAATAAATTAATGACCAATTCATGAAACTTTGTCAGTTCATACTCAGGGTAGCTACTCCTTATCTTAGGTACATTGATATAACTTGTAATTACTAGACTCAGACTTATGATTATAATCACCAATTAGATTTCAACCAAATTCCTTTATAATCCTAAACAGATATTCATTATTTTCGTCGGAGCTCACTTCAAAGATTAAACGTCATGTGTAAATCTGTTCCCCATAGGAAAATTCCGGGAAAATTGGAACATTAAAAGCTGTGTTTTTTTTTTTGGAAATAAGTAGTCTCTTGTTTGGGATCAGCCGTGACGATAATTTTCAATGGCTTTTTTACTTAGAAGGTTTTAACAACCGGAGGCGCCATTGCCGTTTGTACACCTCCTACCTGCCTATGTGATTGAAAACGCATCGCGAGGTGGTATATTCGGCGTCAGTCTTACCTAGGGGTATTGGGTTGTCCGGGTAACTGGGTTGAGGAAGTCAGATAGGCAGTCGCTCCTTGCAAAACACTGGTACTCAGGTGCATCCAGTTCGACTGGAAGCCAAGAAAAGGCTAGGCAGATGATGATATATTATGCGCTAGCTTAACAATTATAGCAAGTTCTAGCTTTCGCCCGCGGTTTCACCTGCGTCCCGTAGCCGGATGGTGACAAAAACTAAAAACCTTCTCCCGGGTCTAAGTTACCTCCCCTCTTATTTTCAGCCAAATCAGTCAAGCCGTTTTCATGTTATGTCGTGACAACGGAAAGCGTGTTTCATATAATGATAGCAAACCTTTTGGCGGCTCTATTTGGTTCAATGCCTAAGCGTTTTTACAAAGACTTCCTTTATGAAACTCCATACACAGAGTTTATTACAAAACGGGAAATCTTTTGTTTTTGGGCGCCGATAACGTTGTATAGCGTCGTTATTTTTTATTCTTCGTTATCGTTACGTTTTTACCGTTTATAGTCGTTATGTGGAAGTTATTAGACAATATTGTGGTTCCAGTTATCTTTCGTAACCGTTTGAATTTGGTTAGATAAAGGGGATATTGAGTTTGCAGTCCGGCTTAATAGGAACGATTTTTAACAGAGGCATTTGAAAAATCTCTCGGTTTTTAGAAGTTTTTTGCTGAAACTGTGTAGGTAGTATAATATACAGTTATGGGTTAAAGCTTAAGCTGGTGATGATGGTAAAATTATCACCAGTCTTCATCAAAAATAAATGGCGACATCTTTGTATCTTTTGTATTGATCTTTTTGAGAAGCTTTGCTTGTCAGAAGTACTACTGACTGACTTGCTTAAGCCTATTACTGACTTATGAATAGATTTAAAATGTAATAGTCAAATAGATAACTTCTGAAATGCAGAATTATTAGTCGCGGACTGTAAGGACGTTAGGCTTACTTTGCATTGGTATAACACTAGTACAGACCACTAACACAGTACAGTTGTCTTGTTAACGAGTGATATGTGAGCTCACGTCACGAGCACCCGGGGACAACTTAGTTCAGCAGCTGCACTCCACTGTTTAGCTTTAATGACACTAATGGTTACTGGTAATGGTAAACTAATGGTTTAACTTAGTGAGCAGTTAAAGATATTGGAGATTTCATAAAATCATGTATGTTTTTGTTTTACTTGATATAGTTATCGGCACGAATCTTGAGCTCTGACCTTCACCTGCGCAGAAGTAATTTATTGGGTCCCTTTCGTGGACTAAAGCGGTGATTGGCCCGCAGCGCATCACGTCATAGCCGTCACTCGGGATTGGTTCTTTGCTAATAAATCACTTCTGCGCAGATGTAGGTCAGAGCTCAAGATTCGTGCCGATAACTATACACTAGGTAAAATTGTAAACAGCTGTGTAAAATAGTGACTAATCAGTTGGGTATAAGTAGATACAAATGTAGGTACTTCTTCGCCTTCGAATTAGAGACCCATTCATAAATTTACACAGACACGGATTATTTTCGACACTCACCTCACATTGAATCAGACCCTACATTGAATATTCTATAAATAATTTACCCTTTCGCTAAAAACGGTCCCTTTCAGATAAACATGTGTGAGTAATTTATCCCAATTTTGTCGAAATAAAAATTCCGTACATACGTAGTTCTTTGAGCATCGAGTCTGACTTGTCGGCTGTCAGAACAAATGAAGACTGACGGCAGATGAAGTGCCTCCGACTCCGCAGGGAAATGTACTACACACCTAACTTTTATTTTATAGATCCTGTCTGTTCTGTATGATCATGAAATCGTGTGAAACTTGCAAATTGAAGAGAGCAAGGGTATATTTAGTTTCCTATTAGTTTACTTTTTTTTTGTGTAGGCTCCGCTAAAGTAGGATTATAGGTTCCTAAAAACAAATCTTCATTTAATAGGACTCGGTGATTGGATACAATGCAAGCAAAAATTAAAAATCTTTTGGTAGAAACTTTCCACTTTGAGGAACTGGAAGAAACAAAAATTCTCCAGGTAAATATCAAAACTTTCACGTGTACCTATGTTATGTTATCAAAGAGGAAAGAAAGTCTTTCCGGCAGTTGAATCAGTTAAGTATTTCTGAAGTTAGTGAAATCTCTTTCCTTAGACCCGAACCTTTTTAAACTGTAATCCTTAGAACAATGTTTCAGGTAGTTTAAGAAAAATAAATCAACAGATAACTTGAGATAGGGTTAGTGAAGTCTGGAAGTTGTGCTGATAACTGCGAGATGAGGTGAGAACGGAGCCTGCAGTCAGTTATATATTTATGTGGTAACTTTGTTATACCTGAGTGTTTCGAGATAACCTGCGGATCAACTCTTCCTTGTTTTTTTTTTTGCAGGGAACTATGTACTGGTAGAGTTGTTCCACATAGTTGTGTCGTAATATTTTTTTTTAAAGCCTGAAGGAAAGATGGACATTAATTTGTTGCTAGATTTCGGTATTTATGGATTGAACTTACAAATTCACCTTTGTCTCTTTGTCAAAGAGACGCACTTAAGTCTGGGTTTCTATTATATAGCATGATAAGAATAAATGAGTTCGTATAATTTGACACAAGTTTATTATTATATAAAAAGCGATACAAGTCTCAGCAGACATACACATATGGCATCACAGTCGAGCTCGCGTCACATCACACTCTTTCACACACCAACTATAACAGTAAAATAACAATAATACTTACATTTTATGTACATAGCCTACACTTAGCATATTTACAGGCAGAAGTTATCATCACATTATTTTGTCTTATTAGAACAATTTCAGGAGTATTGAAAGGCCAAATTTTTGGCAAACAATGAAAAAAAAACATGTTTTTGGCATTCCTCTTTAAACTATAGTTCGGCCATTCAGAGAATGCGTTCCTGACACGTCGCGATTGAACTGACGACGTAACTTTGCAATGGCGTTGCAGTTACGATAAAAATATTTTTGCTGGTTGTTTACCGTTTTAACAATTGAGGAGCATTAAAACAACATTATTATATCAATAATCAATGAATGTAGTTACGTCGTCAGTTCAATCGCGACGTGTCAGGAACGCATTCTCTGAATGGCCGAACATTTCAATCTTACACGAAAGTCTATTTCGAAATTTTACAATACAAAATGCAATGTCATCGTTTTAGTGTTAATGTTGGCCATTACCAAACAGTTCTCGAGCGAATTTGCCAAAATATTGCACTTCTGGGTAGTTTGGCAGGTTCAGCAGTTGCGAGCCATAGTCGGCCTCGGCCAGCCGCTGTGGCTGAGCAAATATATGTGGGAAATGAGAGGACAGTACTGGTCCGTAAGAATGCCTGTAGTTAGGACCAGATTTCGCTAAGTATTGTTCAATAGGTTTGGCTGCCGCTTGTTGACGTTTTGACTGATCTTGCGACCGGTCATCGGAATCCTGCTCATTTTGATCGTACTGTGCTTCAGAATCTTCAGTAGTAGGCGGGGAAGGCTGGGCGTCACTTTTCGGTTCTATACTGTGTTGTTGGTATTGCGGCGATTGTGTTTGTTCTACTTGCTGCTGCCGTGGTTGAGGTTGTTCAGGTTCAGCTTGCGGGCCTTGTAACGGCTTAGCTTGGAGTTGATAGAATTGTAGCGGATACGCATATGGTTGAATCTGATATTGCTGACTGCCTATTTGTTGAATGGCATATTGTTTCGGGACCTCATGCAACTGACGTGCTTCCACGTGATACTGAGATTGTAAATCCTGTATTTCTTGCTGATAGTGTAGTGGCTGCATCTGTTCCAGCAATTGATGGTGTTCCTGCGACTGCAGCTGATCAGCCTCCTGTTCTGGTTGATTACGTATCTGATTCTGCTGACGGTCTTCAGGTTGCGGTGATGGCTCAAGTACTATCTCTTGCACCTCCTGCTGTTGTATGACAACATCGTGCGTGGGTTCTGATTTTATTGGTTGCGGAACTGAAAGGGAATGTTCTTCAGGTTCCGGCCCAGAGGGTTGCGAGAACTCTGGTCGAGATTCTTTCATAACTTCAGGCTGATATGTTGATGATATTATTGGATCCGGTTGGGGGCCGTTTTCGTTATCTGACTCTCTGTTATATGTATCTGAATCTCTATCTGATTCTTTCCATTCTACGTTATCATTATCATTGTATTTATCATAAGGTTGTATAGTTGTCGATGCTATAAGTTGGTCGGGTTCGGGCTGTTCATATGGAGAAGACGATGGCAGTGGTTGTGCAGTAGTCGGTAGGAACTCTGGTGTAGTAGGACCTCGCTGCTTTAGTGGTTTCACGTGTTTGTTATAATTTGGCTTCAAAGGAGGCAAGGGAGTGTGCTCGCGCGGTGGTGACACCGGTGCTAATGGTTGAACAGCATGGCTTGGAGTTTGATTGGATTGTTCATTGTTATTAAATGGTTTTGGTTCCGCTGCTATTGGCGATGGGCTTGTGTGGTGGAAATATGCTTCAGGCGACAGTTCTGATTGAGGTAACGGTTTAAATGCAGGTAGCCGCTGCAAACCAAGTGATTCAGAATGAGGATGAGGTTGCTGTCGAGGATGTTCCACTAAGACGTTTTGACGAAAACTATCTAAAGCCCTAGGGTCACCCTGAGGTTTGAAATTAATTAAATCTGGGTGGAAGTGTGGTTGATATTTGTTAAGCTCTTGTACAATTTTTCTTAATAATGGCGGGTATTGAGAGATCTGTTTCAGTGGAATTATTTTCTGTTGTTGAGGTTGCAGCTGGTATGCAATGGATTGCGGTGATTGTGGTAACGCTACTGCAAATGGCTGGTTGTTAAAGTTTCCAGGTGGTGATTGTGGTACAGATTCGTACTGAGGATTGACTGGTAAATTTTGAGAGAAACTTGAGAAACTAATAGCGCCATTTGGATGAGCATGATATCCCTGAAAACAAAAAAAGACTTACAAACATATCCATAAATATATAAACACATCCATATATGCATAAAAGGGAAAAACATGATCAATATTTTTTTGCCGACTACGGAAAAAAGGAAAAAAAGAGGAGTTTCTCAATTCATATAATCAAATATTATAGTTATTGCAATAAAAATGATTTTCATACCTGTGTAGGCACTGGTATGTTGTTCTCTATGGATCTTGGGGTCGGTGCCAATTTAGCCTGTTCCTCACTGTCTACATTAGAGTAACTCTTTTCATTGATTCCATTCTGATTGCTTGCGAAGCCAGAAGCGAAGCCAGAATTGAAAGGAAGGAGCTGGTATATTTTGTTCTGCTGTAAGAATTGCGACGGTAAAAGACTTTGGAATTTGATGGGTCCAAACTGCTGGCTGGTCAATACCGGGAAATATTCTGGTTCTTGTTTAGCGGCTAACGGCTGGGTTTGGAATATCTCCTGAGGAAGTCCGAGTTGACCCTGTACGCTAGGGAGTCCGGATTGTACGTATCCATCCAGTCGGAAAGTTGGTTGATGCTCTTGTTTTGGTGCATTTTCTGGTGTCTTTTGGTTACTAATTGAATTGGAAAGTTCAAACGGTTTAGGCTTTTGGTAGACTGAAGGTGTAGGTATGAACGATGTTGGTGCTGCAAACTGTAAAATCAAACAATTATTTTTAACATCGGTCGATGAATGCTCAAAAACTAAATATTTTTAAGGTAGGTTTTGACAAACTTTTAACTAGATAACATTAGCGTAAACAAATTGATGAACAATGATTTAAATCCATTACGTAGTTTTGGCACGGCCGGGATTAGTACCAGCTTCGGTTTGGCAATGTCGCGAGTTAGTGTTTATGACCCATAGCCTGATTATTGACTGTGATGCCAAATGTGATGTGTGCTTATATTCCACACAATATATTACCGCTTCCATGAAATATGGGTTATTGAAAATCATTTGCCGTTATTGAGTACTGTCATTAATTATAATCGCTATGTTTGTCAATGTGTATTTTGATAGTGTTGTCTGTTTAGATTTTAGATTCTATTTGATTAGTTTAGTTTGTTATTTGGTTTCGTGAATACGCTAAAGATCATAATTGTCCATAATTATTTTCTTTTATGAAATTGCTTCAGATTTTAATCGAATCATTTTTCAATACAACATTATCCAAATATTCATTAGTCATGAATAGGAATGAACAGGAACCTTGCAGATTAAGATTTCTTCAATTTGTTTTTATATAGTATGAAATGTACGAATATTTCCATTTACATTTTGTCAAGACGAGCTTTTGGCCAAAATTCAGCTGAATATTTGGATGAATTTATTGTGCATAGTGCAACTTACCCTGGCCTGGTACACGGATATCGGGGAATATAGATGTTTGGCGACCGCCGCCTCAAAGGAGGCACCCTGTCCACTCAGCACGTCTGAAATCTTGGCAATTTGGGGCACCCGCACTCCGAAGATTTGCTGCTGAAGAAAACACTTTATTACTAATGCTATAAAGTTCAAATCAGCTTGGTGGCTGAAAGCTATTTTTGGATGTTCACTGAAATCGATAATGAGTATGTGCGCAGATTTAATGGTCTGATGACTAAGATGTATTCGTGATAGTTTTGGTCGAGACACTTATGATGAAACTGCTGAAGTATCTTGAGGCTATATTAATTAACAAGCCACAGCAGATTACTCTTGGATCAAACAACAATTTTGTCGTGGTTTTCAATCTAAAGTGTCTTCAATTTTGGTGGTTTGTCTTTTATTGTTTATGTCTTAATTATGGGAGGTCTCTAGATATCCACTTGGCTGACAGGCATTAATCCACTAGTGAAATGCTGATTGCGTCTCATCAGGCTCTCTTCCTAACGAACGCTCGGTTTGTGCAAATTTTTCGACAGCTAAGCTTTGTGCTGGTAACTATAAAGCCTTTTAACGAAGATTGCGGTAATTTCAGAATTAATTTTGGCTGCGAACCATTTTATGTTATTAACTCTGATTTCGAAATTAGGTTAGTTTGCTATGGTTTTAGGAACAGCAGAATTTATTAAAATATATATATATATTAGTAGAAGTAAATTTATCATTGGATGGATGTTTAGAAAATATTGTGTAAGTCGTTTTCTAATTTCGGTAACTTTTCCACAAGAAAGTAAATTCTCAATTTTCCGCCTCGTTGATCTTATAGACGGTAAAATAAATACAATAACGGGCGTTTAATATCTTCCGGCGACGTATCGGGGCTGACATTATAAAGTATATGTGTGTCTCCCGTCCCCGCCTGTCTCCTAAGTAGAGAGTCACTTTTACGCAATTGGCACACAAATCACGAAGCAACAAAGTGGGGATCCGTATGTGTAGTCTTGTGAGCTTTTATTCCAAACTTTTACAGGATTTATGGATAAACTGGTTTTTGATACTAAAATACTATATGTATAATAGTGCTAGAAAGCCATTAAAATTATACTAGTACAAAATAAGATGGTCTTCACGGTGTATAATTTACAGATTTTTGGGTTTATGTCAGACAAGTTTAGTGTGTGTAAAAGTCTCATTATTCACAAGACAACATTAAACTTAACATTAAACATGAAGTAGTGCTACCACTTATTTAAGGACATTCAGAAATTCTCAAACATTTCAGCAACCATTCCAAACCAAGAACACTAATCATAAACACCGTAACTCACAAAACACCCCGACTATGAATACTCACCCAAACGAGTGAGCTCCGCGTCGACAGAAAGATTTCCCGACGGAAAATAAAAAGGAGGCCGCGCTTAACACACAGATGTACTGCCTCCGTCCATTCCTTGCGACAATTCCCTTCATTAAACCCGACTTACGGTAGGCCCAGCATTATTTATGAAGATAACTTCTTAAGAGCTTTTTGATTTGGTGCCCCAGGTAATTTGTTGGACCCAATTGATTTTTAAAAGAGGCTGTGGGTACAGGTTTTTTTTAAGTAGTTACGTAACGTATCTGTTGCGTGACTGATAGCTTAAAAGTGAAAAAGTAATTCTCAAGAATCATTCTAATATCCAGATGAGAATTATAATGCTTAAGAGAATCGTGTCTGTGTCTCAAAACACGAGCTTACGTTTGATTCAAATGGAAATGATATTGTTGCTTACAAAATCAAAACAGGTTGAAGATGGTGTTACAAGTACACTGCTAAATACTTCGACGAAAGCTTTGTTGTTATAATTATTGAGATACAATAGCATTTACCAAACAATTTGTCTTTCAAATCAAACTTGTGAACAAAGGCTCGGTCTAACAAACAGTTACAGGTTAACAATAAAACCATTATTTAACTTTTTATCCAACAGATTGTCTCGCTGCTGATATTAATTCGCACCAGTAAATTTCTGTTCGCTCGCAACACATTCTCTCAGTCGGGTATAATGTTACTATGGAGATTTAATAGCAGAAGTTCTCTTTTACAAAAATAAGTTCTACCTCGGTGTTTACAAGTACAGACTGAAGACTTGAGAATAAAATGGAGCTTTGTCATGCATTGCATAAGGCAGCAAATGATCGGAGTGCAACCTTAAAAATGCTTGATGCATTTCTGTGATAAGGATTTGTTTGAAAGTTACTTCACTATTGTAACGATAAAGGTTATTGAGAAACACTAATGGACATCATTCGGTTAAAGTCCAACTCTTTGCACCTTCATTCAGGGAGGAAGCTGTATTAACCCATCATCTCCAGAAATTTTCTACACTTCTAAACCCAAAAACATCGAAGTTCTACTAAGTATTCTTGTCCATACAGTTCATACTAAGCCTTCTGCCCCCACCTACAGCATGACATTATTATGACACTAATCGCCTTATCGTCCCGGGTGTCCCCGCTGGTTCAGGCACTTGCTGCTAATAAGATTAGTCACATAACCTGAATCGCTTCTGACTAAACAAAAATTTTGTGCCGCCTATCTTCCCGAGCTATGATCAGTCTTTTCGGGGTTTCGGGAGAAATTATTCATGGGGAACGGTTAGCTGGATACAGTAGTTTTTTCTAGTAAGGTTTAGACGTAGTCATTTTAGTGGTTGTAAGATAAGGTTCTCAACATTTGTAAGTATTAGAAACGGATTACAGCATATTAAGGCACCAGAAGTCAACACAATTATTTCTTAAATATATATCATACGTTTGGACCAGCTGCCACTGCTATGCTTTATTTTTTCATGAACTAAGAAAATTATAGGAAAACTCGTACCTACTTGAAAATATCCTCATTGAAAAGTTCACCCCAAAAAGCTATCAGTGAATTTGTGTTACGTTTCAAAAGTGCAAAGCACAGGTATTTTAATAATGCGGACGTTTATTATGATAAGCTGCGACATGTCTTGGATGCTGTCCAGCTCTGCTGGCCATAAACCCCTCCCGATTTATAGGCTTTTCAAACTTTACGACACTTTTACGAAGTCACAAATTAATTAATTTGCATAAAAGATGAGGCGTCATCGTTTATGATCTTCTGAATGATGGGGGCACGATGAGATCTTTTATGGCATTTTACTTGAGGGTTTTTGAGAGTTGAATGAAAATATTGGCGCTTATTTCAAGAAATAAAAACAATGTGAAAACTAAAAGAAAAACTTGGCTCATACAAACTTGGTCATAATTGTAATGAAAATGATTGCAAACCTAAAATAAATTATGGAGAATGTCAACACCGCTAATTTGATGCAACTACAACCAAACATCAGTCATTCACATCGACAACGACACCATAAGAACTGATGGCCTACAAAATGGCTTATAAACATCATAATAGTGGGGGTTTGTACAACCATTAGTGGTCATTAATAGCCATCCCCATGCATAACAAGCCCTCGTTATGGCGGAATGAGCTCTTGTCGCCAACCATGTTCCACTAGTTCGCATTCATTTGGGAATTGTGTCTTGGAAGGAAGAACAATGACATGATTCTATGTTAATTAGGTTTGGGAGATAAGTGGTTTTGGGATGTGAAGTTAAGTCAGTTGCATTAAAATATAACTTTGTTAAGAGGGCAAAGAGTATGAATGCTGTTTTGAAATAAGTAGATGCTTGGCGTTATATGGAAGTAATACCTACTACAATGATTGTATTAAGCATATATTTTTATGTGAACTGTAAGCAATATAATTTTCAGTCGAAATTAACAAAAAGACACCTTTGTTCAGAATTTGGTCACAAAAGCTGATGTCGAAGAGATTCGAAGTAGATAAAAGAAAACTTAAGTGTCTTGTGTTCCCTAACTAGTTATTTGTCGAGTGAGTTATAAAAGTATTAGTTAAGTCGCTGTCAACAGGTCACAAAGTTACTGGTTCATTATGAGTAGATTAGATACGGCTGTTTGACACAAGATTGATGTGTTCTATATTGAGTTGGACGGCAATTTAATGTTGTAGGTTATTTTCAAAACTACAGCTGACCTCTGCAAGTTTGTATAAATGCATTAGCACAGGAATAGAATTCTAAAGGATTTGATGCTAACGAAATACATTGTGCGATTTTTTTTTCTATTTTCTTTGTAGCGAGCAAGTTTTCTATAAATACTTTACCTTATCTTGGTTTCTTTTTCAGTTTTTAAGCATATTCGTTTTTGTAGAAAGCAGATAGCTATGAATTTTTAACATTATGTTTAGGGTTCCTTATGAATATTATATTTGCCACTGAAAACCCTTATAAGATTTCCGTTTTCTGATATTTTTTTTAGCAAAGGATATCAATAGCAAGGTGATTATTGAAACTGAATATTTGCTCGTAATTCAATACTTTTGTTAATCAGTCAAATTAAATACCAAAAACAAAACTCTAACCCCTATTTAATTTCGAAATCCAAACTGATCACCTAAAAAACAAAAGAGGTTTCCATTTCAAATTCAAATCGTATTCTACTGATTTTCCTCAGCCGTTCATCGACCCTTACTAAGGCCCAAGTTCACTGACAACAAATGCCTGTTTTTCTTAAACTGCCGTTTAGATTGAAAATGGAACGTAACATTTAATAGTAAACAATAGTTTTAAGAAAGCTGACGTTTATGTTGACGGTGTAACTTGGCTTTAGTTACCCTATAATAAAGTGTTCAGAACTTACGTATATACAGATGAACTGTATGTTTATATATTTGTTGGTGTAGTGAGGATAATAGAAGTAAATTGCAACGTTACGAGCAGTTTCCGACATTCCGTGTCGTGTGCCGAAGCTATTACTCAATACATCCTCTTATTTATCGCACAGGAAAACATGAATGACTCGCTCGTGGAATAGTTCGTAGATTGTAAGATTTTCCCTGTAGATGGGAGAAACTATTGTATATAAATTTGATGTTGTTTTGGTTTTCTATCATCAGTCAGTTGTGCAAGTAAAGCTCCCAATCTTGAATTTTGCATTATTTTCAAAATTACTGAGTTAACCGATTTACATAAATAAATAGGTAAATATATAGAAGACTGCGAAAGAGTATAGGATACTTTTTGTCGTGAATGGAACCACATAGCTAGTTAACCAACACTCTAAAAACAAACTTACCAATAAAACGAAAGCGAACGAAAAGGAAAAAAATACAGACACCTAAAAATTGTGTCATAGCAAGCTAATTCGAGCGTAAAATATCGGCAAGCTTGAAGACATAATTATGGCAAAGCCTAACGACAGTGTAACGCAATGCTATGGACTAACTGTCGCTAATTACTGCTGTGTTGCAACCACTAGAGTGACGCGTGCGCATGTCACTTGGTGGGTGGAGTTATGGGTAATTTTTTACATCGGGTCCATTTTGTGGCACTTTGGAGTACTGTGACTATTTAATACTAATAAGCTTTTTAGATTTTGAAGATTTTTTTGTGTCTTTTATTTCAGAAAGTGCTGAAAGTGAAATAATAACATTTGAGCTTTAATGTTGGTGCTGTAAGTGGAATTCTTCAAAGAACATTACTGGCCACTTACATCTTAGTAAGGGGAGTAGGTATTTGTTTTGATGACTACAAGTATTGAATTATAATGAAGCTTAAAAGACGGTTAATAGGTGGTATTGTGCCCAGTCGAAATTATGGCATTGCATTGAATATCGGCTTATTATGATCAAGAATGAGGCCTTGCCTATTTACTTTGAGACCGACTATTACATGCAGATTTCCCAAATGTTAATAATACGCTACATCGATGATATACCACGCCTAGTAACAAAATTAACATAACCCTAAAATTCCGTATTCTATTTTTGGGAAGTAATGACCGAAAACAACAGCCGAAGTCTCCCGAGCTCCGCCGAAATCACCCGAACTCATCTATCGACAGCGTTTAGCGGAGGGCGCAAAAAGTGCGTGGAAATGCCACCGCGTTATTATAATATGCAAAACGCGCGCTTTGGCGGAACTTGCCGAATTGTGCCGAAGCCGCGCGAATCGACCTCGTAACTCTACGGGCCGGTAAATCGCTGGGCCATTGACAGGGTACTACAGAAGATCTACTCTCTACTAGTTTACAACGAAAAAAGGTTCAGGGTACAGGAAAGTAGACACGTCAGCTCGTAGTTTTCCTGTAAAACTGACGTGGGTATTGTGAGTGTATGGCATCTACATGGCCATTTCTTTTGGCTGTTTGGTGGCGTATTCGAAAGAGTTGGAGTATTTTACAGTTCTGAAGCTGGTCAAATATTTTGTCAGAATTATTTTAAATATTCATTATTTTGTGAGGCCTGTTTGATTTACTGAAGTCGTAAGTCATGTTTTGAAACTTATGTATAAAGGTGTGGGACTTCTGTGGATCCTCGTAAATTATCATCTATTGTAAACCTAGGTAGTATTCAGTGATGCACACCAAAGCCAGTCCTAGTATTGTAGACGAACTTGTGTAATTTATTAAATTCAGTGCACAGTGGTCCAACTCCCCCGGGTGAGTTGCACCGATAAATAAAACATTTCAAAAGTATTTAAAACTGAAAGTAGATACATTTTAGTTTTAGTTTATTCATTGAAGTATTTATTGGTTTTTAGTTCGTTATTATTTTGTTGGAACGAACGTGCGAATAGTTTGGTTAGACTACAATTTGTAGTTAACGCCAATAAATTAGGGGATGTTTTAATAAATTGTTTTTAGTTGATTGTTTTATTACATCGTAAATACTAACTTAATGTAGAATATTGAGGGTCAAATGATAGCACTAAGGTCATCGTAATCATAAAACATAGAATTATGCTTTCACGCCTTAATGTCATTATTAAATTATACGTCTACATTTACCCTTCACGAACACTGACCAAGTTAGAAACATTAAACCCTTCACCATATTGAACTTAAAAACTGTCAAATCCCCATACATATATTCACACTTATACGCCAGATCTCTCCGACGTAGATTGCCGGACGTCAGGCAATAAAGTCGCGCCTATCGTGGCCGTCATAGCCAATAATGCGCCGGATTACCCCGGGTATGGTGCTACGGGGCTACGATGCTACAGGGCTACGGTGCTACGGGCTCCAGGGGTATACTACTACGGGGGTACTGGCTACTCTACTGGGGTACTGGCTATGAGTATACTGGCTACGGGGCTACAGATCCGAGGCTTTGGCTACGGCGTTACGGGGCTATTTTCCTCGGAAGGGTTATTGAGGTTTAAGTAAGTAGACGTGTAAGTAAGAGTCACGTACTGTTTTGCGTGAGGGTAGGTGTGCCTTTTTGTTTTATGTTTTTTGCAGTGGGAAAAATATACGTTTAGGAATATTGTAGGGTATCTCGTTGGATACACAATTTATTAATTAAGTACATGAAGAAATAAAAATAAGAATAAATAAAAAGCCAACTTTTCAAAACTATTAAATAAAAGTGAAATAAATTGGTAAATTAAAACTATTTATTCAGGATGCATTATTAAAGCAATTGAAAGCGAATTTTACGTTATTTATGTTAGCCATTGTAGCGTATTATTCATTAGCGCAATATATTTCCAAAATGTGCAAATTTAATTGCCTCTATTTAACAAAATAATCGACCACACATAAGCCCAGTTTACTCATTAACGCGAAATTAAAAATATAAATCAATTACATTGCGTACTTTGTACTAGCGCAGTTGTTATCTGCCGGTACAATACATCATTGTTACGGTAACTGTCTTAATTCTCAGATTAAAATTAATGTTTCCGCTGAACTTAGGAACTTTGCTAGTAAAAACAAGACTGGTAGCATTTCATCTCGGGGATTGCAGTTTTTTTTTTAATATGCTGCGACCTTACAACGAATGTGTGTGGGCGACTATGTAAATGTAGATTAATTATATATTTTATGTTATTATATATTTTTGGGAAAAATTAAGTTGTCAATTATGCAATGCGTCGATTTCAAAGTTGAATAACAATATAAGTATTTTATAAATACTATGTTAAATATGTTTATTTTTAAATACATCTTTTTTTTTTCATCAGACCTTAAAGATTCAGTACTTCTAAACCATTCCTGCATACCAGTAAAACTGAATTGAAAAACTAACAGTGTTACAATAATTGATAACTCAATCACATCTAGGAATGATAAGACCAAGCCATAATAATTATACTACGAAATATCTTTGCTACATTATTGTTTTGTTTTTTTCCAAAATCACCATTCACATGAACACGTTACGGTTTACGTGACAGGCCAAATCAACCGTGAGAACGACCATGTTTTGTTGCAATGGTCAACTTATAATATTGTATGTCATATATTATTTCTTTATTGTTTTATGTGAAACTGGTGACAATTTAACAATGCATATTATGTATGCATTTTAATAACTTATACTATATTTTAAAGTTGAAGACTTGTTTTCTTGAATGCGATAATTTCAGGAACGACTAAACCGATTTTTTTTTGTTTGTTTTCAGTTACAAATTATTGTCTACAACTAACACTTTCAAATTCCAAGTGACATAATAATAGGGTGAATTTCCCGGGACCAAAAATTGCGTGGCATCGATGAAATCGGTACTAAAAATCATTGTTATAATATTCTAATATTTTTTTCTAAGTAGGTGAAATAGTAATCTATGTGTAGCACTAAATATTTTGTTAATAGGATTAATTGGTTCTCCAAAAAAAAAAAAAAAACCTCAAAATCTTTCATTGCCGTGTTTGTCCACACGTCACCTTGATGTGTACTAGACCTTATTGATAAAAATGTATTAGTTATTTATATTAAAACCTACTTTTATTTGATTCGTGAATAGTTAAAGTATTATTACGGACTACATTTGTTGAAATATTTAAACAATACAACAAATGGTGAATAAAAAATAGTTTGTCCCAGAACCACCATTCATCGCCATGTCCTAAACATATTTAAGAATATTCCTTTTTCTAACGGTTTGCGTCCCTCCCGCTGTGCGCTAAATGTTGCATATTAGTGGACATCAAGTGTTCGACGTGGAATGACGTGTGCACGTGCCTGCGTTTTCGCGCCATAAATGCAAGTATGCAATTTTTTTATCACTGGACATTTTTTCTATCATCGCCGTGGATAGGTCTTACTTCTGTTTGAATAAGTTTGTCCTCTTAATTGATCATTCGGTACAATGCCATCTATCTTATGTTTATTTGTGACGTGTTAATTACTGTGAATTATTAACAGATTTTTAGTTTTTTGATGTTTTTGCCTTGATATTCATTGCCGTGCTCTCATTTCCGTGGTTTCCGTGGTCAAAATTTGCTATGGAAATGAAAAAAAATACACAGCAATGAAAAAATTTTCATTGCCATGCCTTGTAAAACAATTTCGTTTCATTGCCGTGGCCGCATGTTTCATTACTGTGACTTATGTTTTCATCGCCACGGCATCATTAAGAAAAAAAAACAATTTGTACTATATAGTCAACTACAAAAAGATATTTCCACGTTCACCTCACTAAATGATAAACTTACACACACCACTCCAGGTTCAGGTTCACTTAGGTTGTTTTACTAGAGGAGTATTTAAGAAAAGAAAGAGAAAGATATGTCAAAACGATGGCTGCAGGAATAGTTTTCATTGCCATGGACGCATGTTTCATTGCCGTGCATGCATGTTTCACCGCCGTGGCATGAAAATTTTAGTCTTGTATATCTCGTTAGTTTTTTAAGCTATCTACTAGATATTAAGGAAGAATACATATCTTATCAAAAACTTTAGTAAACACTATTTTTTCTTGTTCTAAAGTTGAAGTATAAAAAATCCACGGAAATGAAGATTTTATTGGACCTGTTGAAATTCACCCAATAAACACTCAAAGAATCAGATTTAAACATCAATAATAAAAAAAAACAATCTTTAAACAATAATGGCCTTACTACAAAAACTTTAACAACTGTTTTACACTTGTCTAAAAAAATGTGTCTCCAAAATGAACCTTATGTCAACGTCATAATTTGACATTTTTTTAGACAAGTCTTAAACTGACGTTAAAAAGTTTTTGTGGTAAGACGGTAACGGTCTATTTTAAACAGAATTTCACCGACCACTGCCCTCGCCTTAAATACGCCAAAGTTACAAAGTACTGTCTAAACGATAAGATAACATCCTGTAGATACAGATGCTTATAATTTGGAGCACCCTGTAGATACTTATAATTTGGGGCACAATTCAATGCTGATTTATTTGGCAGATGGTGGAGATTATAATTTCATTAAATGTTTCTGTGTTCCTTATATTCATAGGACAAGATTTTAAGCTTTCAATATAACAGATTTTGAGTTGATAAGGAGCCAGGAAGACTGTTATCAGAAGTGAATTTCATTTAATATTACTCAGAACTGGTATTTAACCTTCTATAATAACTGATAGATAAGATATTTACTAGGAATAGCTCCGGGAAAAGCTTTGACTGTATTCTCTCATCTGGAGTAAATTACAACCAACTCCATAAGACAAGAGATTTCCGCTTACGATATTTTAAGAAACACGTAACAAAAAAGAGCATTAACCCAATCTATACATATAATAAATCTGTAGAGGAGTAATTTTTGTACATTGCAGAAATTTAGAAAAAAAAAATAGCCAGCATGTTAAAGGATAACTAACAGAACCCATTTCCATCATTTTTGTCTGTTTGTCTGTTTATCTGTTTGTTTGTGCGCGATTCACGTAAAATCTACGAATTCAATGCAGACAATGCTTATATACAAAAATTCTACGTAACTTGAGGTATTACTTAGTTTTTGTTTCATCGAAATCGATTCACTCTATCAAAAGATATTTTAAAATAATTAAAGTCTCATCAAGTTAGTTTCTCACTACTAACAGTATTGTTACAATTCCACACATTGTAGGATCCTGCTGGGGTACTCAGCGCGTGGGCAGGCGTCGAGATAACTTCACCTACATAAAAAAGAGCTGGCTTCATGTTATTCCTATGAAAATATACGACAGTGTGTTATGGACGGGTGCCTTGTGAAAAGAGAACATCGAGAAAGCATTGGTAAATTATTCGTGGTGTTCAACAAACATTATTTTAATTATTAATGAATTAAGGGCGGTGTTATAAAGACTCAATAAGGGCGTGAGATAAAAAGGGTATTTTAAGTGCGAAATGGTCGCAGTCAATGTGATGGGAAAATATGATCATTTCCAGTGTTCCATGAAAATATATGCTGGAAATGTTAGTTAATACTTATGCTTGAGAAATAAGAAAAGGATTCCATACTCTCAAAATTAAAAGAGCTTTAGACGTGAACGTGAAAGTAAAATTTCTCGTATATTTTCAGAGATTTAATACTACAGTGGGCGGTCCATTTGCACTGATAACTTCTCCGATACCATTTTTAGAATAATCTAACTTTAAGTGTTTGTTAAACTCAAGTAGCGCTGTATATGTTCCGCTTTATTACTTTTTTTTTAATAGTTGCGTTAGCAGGTAAGTTTTTCAGGAGTTTATTGGTACTTTGCAATCGAAGTAATATTACATATATAACCCTATTTATTATATTTGTAGATATATGGTCGAGCTTTGAAGTTACGATTCAATAACCTACTGTCTAAATTTACCCGTACCACTTTTCAGTGTAAAATAACTGTATGTGTATATAATCCGCATCAAATAAACTTATAAAATCATTTTGTGTAAGACACCTTGCTTTTTAATACGATTAGCGGATGTCACATCCAATCAAACATTTTAGCTGTCGTTTTTGCCCGGACAGCTGACCTTTAGCTAATGTTCCCACAAATTTCAAAATTACCACCTACTCTACAAAGTTCTGAAGATTGTTTGAGCACTGAAATTATCCTCGACGTGTTAATCTTAATGCTTTTAAAACTTTTTTTTTGTTAAATATTATGTAACTTTTCCGAAGTGATATCTTTTGACAGTTTTTGAAGGGGTTATTCTGAATAATGTTACGGAGATACGCTTGTTAGCCAGTGGCAAACTTCGTTTGTGTGATACAAATAAACGATACATTTAATAATTTCAAAGTTATGAAACACATACCCTTTAGCAAAATAATTGTGTAATATTTAATTGCAAAAACTACAAATAAAACACGTGTATAAAAATACCTCCTTGCAAAATAGGACTATTCCTAACCTGGCAACACTTAGTCTGAAAACTCGCCAAGCTCTCAAACGGTATGTGTGGAATTTCTAGCAAGTTCCATGGTCGTGTGTCGCCAGTGAAGCACAAGTATAGTGGTAACCAACAGCTTTGGAATCCTGGCTGGCGAATTCTAGCGCCACCTACTCGAGAGGTGGGAAGCAGCTTTGCTCTGTTCTGTTTGAAGGGTATAAAATTGTGTAGGTATTTTCATAACCAGTAGGTAAATTGTTCTGTACCTTGTTACTTACTTAACTATAGTTCTTGATGAGTAGCTATGGTTATCTGGAAGCTAATTCATAGTTCATTATACCCCTGATGTCCTATAAACAAAATTCTAACTGTGTCTGCATCATATGGCTAACTTTAGAAAAGCAAAGCTATTTTATGAAAGTAGAGTTACAAGAAGTTGGAGATGGACTTGTACTTATCAATTATAAACTGTTTATACATAAACCTAGATACTATATTTAAATAGGTTTTACTCAAATGTACATTTGCACTACTTGAATGCTAGTTTAAATACAAAATGACATCAGGTGCAACTGCATTACAGCGGACTGTTTAAGTAGTACATGTGTGGCTGTGGGCACCTCCGGAGTTTCAAACGCTGTTGACTTGAACTACCTACTAGTTACACCACAGTCACGTGTGTGACTTGCTAACATAATATTTTAAATATTAATTGTACGTAGGTAATGCAACGAAATTCCTATTTATATTTCAAGTGCGAATGCAAAATGAATGAATAGGTGGGATGTTTTTTTACACAAAATTAGTTTACCTATTCGATTTGTACAAAAAGCAAGTAAGTATGAGAGTTGAAGACGGAGATAAGCCTTTTATCCGGGTATTTGAAGTAGGTACTTCCCTCGGGTCACGCGGGTAAACCCGTGGTAAACTGCTGTCATATATAAATAACTTCAGAAAATGCAGACTTAATCATTTAAGTCAGCTGTTATGCCCCTTACACTAATAAACTAAAACCAACTTTAACATAACTAAATAAACTTTTAACCAGACCAAAAGGTAATTAACTTACCAAAATTGACTTGGAAACTTAAAATTACTTGAAAATAGTTGAAATCTTTGCGTCCCAAACAAATAATAGAATTCTGCAAAACAAAAGATAAAACTTGTGACAGTGACTAAATTACGAAGAGATTTTAAAATATGAAATGGCCGCTTTTATAGTTTGCGAGTTTCAATAGTTAATTGTTTAGGTATTGCGGCTAATGACTTTGGCATCAGAGACCTCGGCGCGGTTAAATATTTGAAAAGCTGCAATGGAATTACTGTAATCCACTAATTGAAAAAAAAGCTTCTAATTTCAGGATACGAGTTTGTCCTGTATTAGGGGGCTTTTGTGTAAGATATTTTTTATCTAATATAATAAGGCTGAAAAGTTTGATTGCTTTCTTGAACGCGTTAATCTCAGAAATTATTCGCTTTAAGAAGTCTACAGCCTTCCTCGATCTTACACCGAAAAACAATTCAATAATGGATAGACTAAAGCGTTCAAGCAAGCAAGCAAACCAATATTAAGTTGGTACACAAACCGGTCATAAGTGATTCAGCAGTATATAGTACAGTAATCACTTTAATTGACTTTCGCGATATAATCCTAACATACAAGTTATAACACGTAATACATTTATTTGGCGAAACATATCTGTGGGCTCTCACAAACTTTGGCGTTTTTATGACCGACCGCCAGCGAGGGCCGCCATTGAATTATTAATTCTTACGTAACACCATATATTTTGTGGTCCATCAATAGGTACCTTAGATAATTTGATCAACCGTAGCCGCTATTACCGTATTATTCCTTCTGCTAGCTACAACAGATTTGCAAAATGTAAGTATAGTGTTCCAGTACTGTTCCCCTTACGTTGTGCTAAGTTTTGGGTACTTAATTATTAGTTAAATAAATCAATAACTAAAATAAATAAATAAATCAAGTTAACGACACAAATATACTTCATTTTAGTCATCTATTTTAACACAATTTTTCCCTTGCCTGGTCCCAAGCAGTCAGCGGCAATATTTTCGCATTGTGCTTATAGCGGCTCCAGTTGGTTAAATGATCTAACATCAATTCACATAAGCTCTTATGTAATAATATCGTTTTAGGAGATTATCTCTTTAAGAGTTTTCTCGTGCAATTACAGAAATTGTCGTGATTATTGCAAGTTTGGGTTAGTAGGTTGACGGTGCAATACGGATGAAATTCTACCAAATTGGTTACTTTTTATGGCAAACTAATGACGGGAAATGTGAATTAAATAAGGCTAAATAAGACACGTAACATAAACATTATTATATATTGTAATGTTACATACGTTATTATATTCCGATTTCTATAAAAAGTTGTAAAGTAACCACAAAAATCTTTGCAATTATTTCGACTAATGGCTCATTTGACATTTAGAACATTTCATCAATTTATTAATATTTCTGATGTTATGAAATATTCCGTGACGATCCCGGATCAGAATAGGACGTCCCCATCTCTCTCCCGCGGGTGTCGTAAGAGGCGACTAAAGGGAACCTAAAGGCCAGTACATAACATCTGTACTTTGGGCCACCCGCACGGTGACGGGTAAATCACCACAATAGCATTCCCAAAGAGGGTTGGTGTCAGGCAGGCGGCCGACCATAAAACCTAAGCCAAAACTTCTGCAGCATGGGGAAAGAAAATATAGTTATGAGCGATAGGGCTAGGGCGTACCCCACAGGCGACGCGCAGGAGCAGCACCCGGCTCCTGTGGGAAATGGACAAGGGTTGTCGCACCATAACGGGCGGGTGCGACGTAAGATGCGAGCTCGAAGTGTGAGAGAATTGAGATTGAGGTATGCGAGTTGGAATGTAGGAACGTTGACTGGAAGAGGAAGAGAGCTAGCAGATGTTTTGAAAAGGCGACGAATAAATGTAGCGTGCCTGCAAGAGACAAAATGGAAGGGTGCAAGGGCTAGAGAGATAGGCGAAGGATATAAGTTTTTCTATTGTGGAAGTGACGGCAAGAGAAATGGTGTGGGTATAGTTTTGGACAACAGGCTGAAAGAATGTGTCGTAGATGTTAAAAGAATGAATGATAGATTAATAGCGGTTAAATTAATTGTGGACGGCAAGGCCATAAACGTGATAAGTGTTTATGCGCCGCAGTCAGGCTGCGAGGAGAGTGTAAAGGAGAAGTTTTGGGAGGACTTTGACTGCTTGATGATGAATGTACAGGGTAGTGAGGAAGTCTATGTGGGTGGGGATTTTAATGGTCACGTAGGAAGAGAGAGCGATGGATATGAGAGAGTGCATGGTGGTAGGGGTTTTGGAACCCGGAATGCAAGCGGCGAGACATTACTTCAAGCTGCCTGTGCCTTCGACCTGGCCATAACAAATACGTGGTTCAATAAACGAGAGGAGCACCTCGTGACATATAAGAGCGGCCACCACGCGACACAGATAGATTACTTCCTGGTGAAGCGGAGTAGTCTATGCTGTGTCAAAAACTGCAAATTGCTGCCAGGCGAAGCATTAGTCACTCAGCACCGACTTGTGATTCTGGATGTCAAAGTAACTGTCTCGCCCAAAAGCAACAAAGATCGGCCCCCTCCAAGGATTAGGTGGCGTATGCTAGAGAAGGAAGAATGTGCTGATGTATTTAGGAGTCAGGTTGTGGAAAAAATGACAGAAATGAAGGAGATGGAAGGTAGATGTGTGAATGAATGTTGGAGTGAAATGGCAAGCCATATAAGGGAAGTCGCAAAAGACGTGTGCGGAGAGTCGAGAGGAAAAGGTTTGATAGATAGAGATACATGGTGGTGGAATGATGAAGTACAAAAGGTTTTGAAAGAAAAGAAAGTAGCATTCAAAGAATGGCAGAATGTTGAAATAGCGAATGCAAGTCTGAAGGATGACAGAAAGAGAATATACATGGAATGGAAGAGAAAAGCAAAGAAGGCGGTAGCAGTTGCCAGAGCTAAGGCGCAGGAGAGGTTGTACAACTCCCTGGACAGTCCAAGAGGCCAAAAAGAGCTCTACCGAATTACGAAAGAGAGAGAGAGACGATCGAGGGACATAACCCACATAAAATGCATAAAAGATGAGTCTGGCAAGGTTTTGTGTAATGATGAAGAAATAAAAGAGACATGGAAGGTTTATTTTGAAAAGCTTATGAATGAAGAGAATGTTTGGAATGGAATACTCCAAGAGGCACAAGTAAATAAGGGATTGGTAAGAGAAATTAGCATGGATGAGGTAGAAAGAGCACTTGGAAGTATGAAGAATGGAAAGGCCTTGGGCCCTGATGATATACCAGCTGAGGTGTGGAAGGTGTTAAAGAAGAACGGATGTATGTGGCTGACTTTATTCTTCAATAAGTTGCTGCATGAAGAAGTCATCCCGCAAGAATGGTGCAGTAGTTCGCTAGTGCCCATCTTCAAGAATAAAGGGGATGTGCAAGATTGCGGCAACTATAGGGGGATAAAGCTCATGTCGCATACTATGAAGGTATGGGAGAAAGTGATAGAGAAAAGAGTGCGAGAAGAGAGTGAAATTACCCAAAACCAATTTGGGTTTATGCCAGGTCGAGGAACAATGGACGCCATCTTCGCACTTCGCCAATTGTGCGAGAAGTACAGACGTGTGCACAGGAATCTGCACATGGTGTTCATTGACCTTGAGAAAGCGTATGATAGGGTGCCTCGGGAAGTGTTATGGTGGGCCATGAAAGAGAAAGGTGTGCCTGGGAAGTATGTGGAGTTAGTTCGTGCGATGTACAGGCAGTCCTGTACGTATGTCCGATCGTCGGCCGGCAATACTGACCAGTTCAGTGTGGCTGTGGGCCTGCACCAAGGGTCTGCTTTAAGTCCTTACCTCTTCCTGCTTATTATGGACGCCTTGACGGCGGACATACAGGAGGAGGCACCCTGGTGCATGCTGTTTGCCGACGACATCGTCCTGGTTAGTGAAGACGGACCTGAGATCCAGAGCAGATTGGGGAGTTGGCAACAGAGACTGGAGAATGTTGGCTTAAAAATCAGCAGAACCAAGACCGAATATATGTTCTGCGATTTCGGCGGTCTCTCCAGTCCTGAAGCCATAGCGCTGGATAACGCACTTCTTCCAGTCTGCTCCGATTTCCGGTATCTCGGTTCGCTTATTCAGGGCGATGGCGAAATAGATCGGACAGTTACGCACAGAATTAACGCAGGATGGATGAAATGGCGGCAGGTAACGGGAACAACTTGTGACCCTCGTATTCCCCTTAAAGTTAAGGGGAAAATTTACAAGAGTATGGTCAGGCCTGCTGTCTTGTATGGATCAGAGTGCTGGCCCACAAAAGCGACGAATGAAAGACAATTGCATGCGGCAGAGATGAGAATGTTAAGAGGTATGTGTGGAGTTACGCGAATGGATAGAGTGAGGAATGAGTATATAAGAGGAAGTTTGAAAGTAGCGCCGGTATCAGAAAAACTGCGTGGAAACCGGCTGTCGTGGTATGGGCATGTGATGCGGAGGGATGAGAGTCATGTTGTGAGGAAGGTGATGAGTATGAACGTGGACGGATATAGTGGAAGAGGAAGACCAAAGAAACGATGGATGGATTGTGTGAAAGTAGATATGGTAAGAAAGAATGTTACTTGTGAGATGACGGCAGATAGAAGAGTATGGAAGAAGAAAACATGCTGCGCCGACCCCAAATAAAATTGGGATAAGGGCAGGAGGATGATAATATGTTATGAAATATGCTGGAGATAGGAGGAAATAGATATTCCTTGTTCTTAATTGAAAGTGATGTTAATAGGTTCAATAACCATAAACGACTCGTAATAACACGTAATGTAAAAAACATTTTCATCCCACCATCTCGAAAAGAGTAGTTTTACCCTTTGATATCTGAGTGTAAAAGCCGTTTTTATCCTCTAGAGCGGCAAAGTGATTTGAATTTAGAACATCGTGTGCAATACTCCATTTGTGACAATCTTGATAAGACTTTTCAAACAAATACATATTAAACAAATAAAATACCGCTTAAAATAATTATTCAATTAATTAAGTAATATTTATTATTGTTTTTACATAGATTTTTAACCTCGTTTCATTTTTAAACTGAGTTTTCAAATAAATGTACTTTAATAGGTACTTCTTTTTAATTTGATGCTCATATGTGCGCGCCATTTTGTTTTTTGAGTTTAGAAATTTCCTCGATGAGGTGGGATGAAAAGTTCCGTGTTGCACTCGAGTGCAAAGATTTTTCACCTTGTGCTCTTTTGATTCCCTCGCTATCGCTCAGGATTCTAATTATTGAAACACTCGCTACGCTCGTGTTTCAATTTTAGAATCCTTCGCTTGCTCGGTCATCAAAATTGAGCCCGCGGTTAAAAAGCAACTTTGCACTCTTGTATAACAAATAACTATTTAACACAATGAAAGATAAATTAATGAAACCCAAATTATACCTAAAATGATTATACTTAGTGCTTTCACACCAGCGGATTTGCCGCTCAGTTTTTCGTGCCACAACACTTAGTTCGTACAGGTAGTGTCGCGCGCATCCTATGTATTTGAAAGCAAACAATTGACAACTTACCAATCTAAAATATACCGTTTAGAACCGAGTGTCATTTTTTTTCCGCGCGGAATGTGTCGCAAACGCTCGGTTTTAATACGCGCGATAAAGTCCACCAGTGGAAAAGCTCTTTTAATGTCCATGAATTCGTCCTTACATTTCACAGCTAAAGTATTTACGCGAATTTGTCACGGCGACCGCCCTAAGCCTTCCAAATTAACGCTCTATCCCTTTCCCGGGTGGAATTCAGAAAGGCACATGATAACTATTCTTAAATTCCCTTTGGCTTCCAAGACTTTTGTCTAATTATTTTAAGTTTTAATTTTCACGGTCTAACGTCAAAGGGAATTTTAAGAAGCTTGGTATTGTATGTGAAGTTATCTTACAAAGTGATTACGAGACTTATCTTGCTTTTGGACTCTGATAATTAGGTTAGGGGCACTATAGCATAGTTTTCACCAACGAAAATGGAATCATCTATAGAAAAATTTTAATTCTGAAGAGTTTGTTGGCTAGCTGAACTGATATCGAGAACTACTGGTCCAATTTTAAAACTTGTTCCAGAGTTAGATAGCTGATTTATCAGGCTTTAACGCTTTTTATAGATATCGCAGAGTACTTAGTTCACATGAAAGGCGGGTAGAACCGCCGGAATACATATATTTCCCCTGAGAACTTAAACTAATTATGGTCAATTCTGATGTTATTTAATCTGCGACAGTACCTAGTTACTGACAAATGTATCTCGTCACAATATAGGCCACACATGTTTAACTTTACATATACACAAGTCCTTTCACTTTCAATATCTACATAGATTTAGATTTATCAGTAGTTAGTACAGTTTGCCCCAATTTCCATCACGTTACTCTATTGGCATGACCGGTTGTCTATTACATGTGTGTTGTATAACTGGTGAATCAACTCTCACTGCGCGTGAGCAAGTGGACTTATTTCTAGGGACAAGTGTAATGGTGACTTACTTTAAATGTTTAGGTAGGAGGATTACGGGCGTAAATAGATGTAATATTCAAAAGTTAGAAGATAAAAAGCCTTCAATCTTCCTTGATAAATGTATCTACCTAACACCGAATGTTTTTTGAAGCAGAGTTGCTGCGATTAGCGCTTATAAACAAACAATCTGTGCAGCTTTATAATACAATAGCACGGATAAACTGACTGCTATATCTATTTCTTCACTCTTCATTGTAGTTAAAACTATTTGGTTAATTGCATGTCTTCATGTTAGATGTCTTGCAGTTAGACTAAATTCTCAGACTTCTTGAAATTCACTCACAGACTGACCGTAGTAAACTCAGCATACCTCAAGTATAACCTAACAAATGACGGACTCAACATTTGACATTTCCATTGAATCCAACAAACAATGTTTGTTCAGTAAATACGACACGTAAAGTAGAAAATGTCTTAATTAATTTGTTGTATTTGTCTCGAAGCCCGTCGTTAACGAATGACGTTACAATTTACGGCTTAAGAGGACCCGCACACTGTCAACTTTTAGTCGGACCATACTCTGCTTGGACTTAATCAGTATGAAGATGAATGGAAGTACGCACATTGCAAAGATAATTGGACACAAGATTTTCTTTAAACAAAAACTGCCAAACATTGGGTCAACTTTCGACCGTTGGCATATATTTCATTTATATCTACTAATAAAGAATTGAGTATTGAGTATTAAAATTTCATTAAAGTTTTTAGTCGTATAGGTACCGGTCAAATACCTTCTTCTTTCTCCTGCCCTGTTCCCAAATTTTACTTGGGGTCGGCGCTATATGTCATTTTCTTCCATTTTCCCCTGTCACTCGTCATACTGACACTCACTCCCTTCCTATTCATATCATCTTTCAGGCAATCCATCCATTTTTTCTTAGGTCTTCCTCTTCCTCTCCATCCATCTACATTCATACTTAGCACACACTTTGTTGCATGCGTATCATCCCTCCTCATTACATGTCCATACCACGACAATCTTCTACTTCTCACATTTTCTGTAACTGGCGCTACTTTCAGACTTCCTCTAATGTAATCATTCCTCACTTTATCCATTCTTGTAACACCACACATCCATCCCAGCATTCTCATTTCTGCTACATGCATTCTCTTCTCATCCCTCTTTTTCAATGCCCAACACTCCGATCCATACCGGTCAAATACCTGATCGTTGTAAAGTGCGTCTTAAATACATCAATCACTTATCAAGCGCCAGTTTCAAGTGTCGGCCGACTAAAAGTTTGCAGTGTACGGCTATTCTAAGACTTTATGAGCTCGTCTCGTATGAAGGGCTATTGTAAACTTTAATAAGAGAAATAAGGGAGGTTGTCAGGATTCTATTGTCTTTAGCTAAGACTATTTTATTGGTCGTATTGTCTGTGTCGCTGTAAGTACCTATTCTTTAGCGATTGTTCTATTTTAATTAGCATTTGTATAGTTTAGGAGTGTGTGTATTAAGAGAAAAAATAAAACGAAAAATTGAATTCTCAGCTATGTATGATATATCTGTGACTCTTATAGTGGTAAGACACAACTATGAGTCTTCTTGAGAGTGGTAACTATTTGTGGTCCGCGTGGTTTCACCCGCATCCCAAATAGAGTTACTATACTCCCGTTGATTTTACTATTTTCATAATCATGTGACGCAACATCATAAAAAAATTCGCCATTGACGAAATACTTCCCAAAGTACCAAGAACAGTGAAGTTTTATTCGATCAAGTCACAAAACTCGATTCTCTTCGCTACTTGGTTGGTAATCGCATCGATCAATCATAGTGTAGCAGGCCACAGATCGTAAAAAGCTCTCGGCTCCTAATTAATCACTATCCGACTGGTGTTTGCGGAATCGAATACTTTTTCTATCTGTTAAACGAGTGGGAATTGGGAATTCGATCGTTTTATGAAGGAAGAGATTTTATTCAAATGATTGGAATTAGTTTAGTTTATTACATTAGTTTGTTGAATGAGTGCTCTGTCCTTTTATAAATGTTTTATTGACGTGGAGTAGGTAAGTATTTACTTTGCATGATAAGCGATAGGTTTACTCCACGGTTCTATCTATTCAAAATGAAAGTGATTGTCTAGTTCAACCCTAATAATTCACAAATGAAATTGCCATAAAATATGAAACAATTTAATTAATTGTTCAAAAAATAACAGGACCTTCAATACAGAGAACTCCGAATATAATATTTCCCAAAACTTCGTGAAAATTTCGTATTATTGAAATTAATAAAGTTGTTCTTTTAATTAATTTCTTTGGTAGCTACTTTCTTTTTTTTTAAGAAGTTCGTAAGAAATCGGGCGCTTCAAAATTAGCCAAACGGAAGGCAATAAAGATTATGAAAGTTTATTTCAACTGTTAATGAAGTTATTACGAATGAAGGTGGGAAGGTAGAACTTATTGTTCAGACGTTGTTCTTATTACATGTATGGTGGATTTTGGTTTAATTTAAGCAATCTTTTTTTCTAAATAGTTCGTAAAACTACACCACTTACATATCATCAGCAAATGTTAGAAAATCACAATAGCTACAGGTACCTACTCTAACATTCAATGTGTAATGTGTTTATTTAAAAGCATAAAATAGGGAACTTCACTTTCTTATAAAGGTGCGTAAAAATAACTTCTTATTTAGTCAGCAATTCACTAATATAAGGTTGTCATACTTAATATGCTACACTTCGCTTACTCATGGCCCACACATTAACCTGTTACGTCACGTCCTTATTACGTAACTCAACAGCAATAGCAATCACATCTGTCAATAAAATCTCGCACCGCCAATCTCTATCATTATATGACTGTCCAATTTCACAAAGGATGTATTAAAGATCAAAAAGATAAGGTATATTGAATGAAATAATCAAGTCTTTCTTTATGATATAGATAATCTAGTGTCGTAGTGATATTTGGGTTAATCTTTAAAGGGGATTATGAAAGCAATAGAAAGGCGATCAGTGTCTTTATCACCTGTCATTGTGATGCCGCGTTTAGATTAAATGTGTAACAGGTGTAGTACTAGCATTGTGTAAAAAAGTCTTGAAGTAAGAGATTTTATTTTTATATGTTATGAAGCTTATGGACCAGTAGATAGGTACCTAATTAATTACTTATAAAAAAAATAATGTTAAACCGACTTTTGGAAACACTTAAAAAGCAAAAATAAAATTTCAACCACTGAATGGAATAAAGAAACAATAAGTTATTTTGTTTAACTAGCTTTTCCTACTTACCTAGATTACAAAATATTATAAAGACAAAAAACATCCGATGTGCCTTAGAAGTTGACATCAATCATACACCGTGTCACTTGCTATCGCTATTGTACTAATTAAGTATTACGTCGAAGTATTAGTAGTGACTAGCGAGTGATAGTGAATGGATTAACTGTCTGTTCGATCTACCGATGTCTGTATGATACCGATGTTGTTCGATCTATGATACCGATGTTTGTTATAATCGACTTGTTATAGTTTACAGTTATTAAAGAAACAGAAGCGTAGGCTATAAAAAAATGTGAGAGTGGTAGGAACATAGATTATTATTAAAAATATTATACAGTAATAGTTTTCTGATATTCTTTCCATCAATTTTATAATAGATACTAAAATTGAATTAGGTGTAGGCACAGACAGTAATAAAAGTACATCAAAATAAGAAAATACTGAACGCAAACTTAAAGCTGTGTTCAGCAACTTTTGTAACTTGTCTGATGGCCAGATCATTATAGTTTTCAGGTTTTTTTTTTTTTGTTACTAACCGTACTTTAAGCAATATCTCATGTAGTCTAATGACATTCAAAACATTCTAATCTAGAATTTTTTGCTAATTAAATTAGTTTAGCACAATGGTGGGAGTTCATGCTGGCAACACTAGATACTCTGGCAACATTGGCCCGGTTCTCAAGCGTTGCAACATTTGCGCGAGTTAATAACCCAGAACGGGCATGTTTCAAGATTCTGACTTCAGCTGACCTTGCCTTAATGGCTTCAGGAAGATAAATGTGCATTTATTTGTCAATTGCATACTTTAAAGTAACATATAAAACTTACATTTCATTTAAAAAGAGTGTATGTCATATTGTTAAAGAGTTAGTTTGCTTGAGTGATTGAACTTGCTGATACGATTTTAGTGTTAGGTACTGATGAAAGCAAATCGATAAGAGCAAAAAAAACTGAATATTTAATAAAATAACACTCCAGTCCAAAATAATTCAGGTACGAAACAATGATTTTCTGTAATAACTTCTACAGCCTGTATTGAATATTAATCAACTTAGTTTTTCCCTAATTTACAATTTAATTGTCTGTTTGTCAGCCTATGAACACAATGTCCTAACAGCCTGGTTACCGAGGACACAACAGCGCCCCAGATTGCGATTCCATACATAAATTAGGAATATAATTAATTTGTTAGCTAGCTTACGAATTAATTTTATCACTGGGCCAGACTTTATTGTGTAGGTGTTATATAAAAACTTATTTTGACTATGAAGAAAGCTCTTATGAAGTATTCTCATAGCTACATATTTTAGTAGTGTCATTGCAGTTTCTATTTACGAATAACTTAGTAAGTAGTTAGGTTCAGGTCCTGTACAGAGTACAATATTTTTATCCCTTTTATGCGATACTTCAGTAGTTTTCACTGTCAAAGGCTTTTGATTTCATTTTTTTCAATAATCTCTCAAATAATTCGATATGGGGGAAAGAATGAGCACTCGCTTGGGACTATACGGTTTCGTCGAAACGCACCATTATATCATTAACTTAGTGGCGACTCTCTCTGAAGGTAATAAGCCTCAAAAATTATATTACAGTTAGAAGATGGCCTAACACTGATCACACACATAATAATATGTATGTCATAACAATGTTAATGTCTATCTGTCCGTCAGTATGCTAATATCTTGTAATGTTGACGTAAACGTGACACCATCATATCATTGTACTGCGATTTGCAAAATAATTACACTTCAAGTTAATAATAATTGGGAAGCTGTGTAATACATAATATCTACATACTTTGTGTGTGATGTAGAAAGGTACGTTTTTGTGCAAGCAACTGTAGTGTTTTTGTTGCAAAATGTTCTTGATTCACTGCAATTTTGACTTTTGTAAGCGGTGCATAAGATCTTATGTTTATGTTCATTATACGGTATTTTCACACAGTACATGTGTAACTGCATAGGAATGGTTGGTTAACTCGATAATTATTTTATCGAGCTATGCATAAAATACTCCAACAATTACAAAATAAACCACCATACAATACAATTCAACATGAATTTTCATAATAAACAAACCGTAACCCTCACATACAATGGAGGAGTTCCCACAAAATCCCCATAACACGAGCTTGGGGTGACATAACCCCCTTCGTCCAACTTCAAAGAAATTTAATATAAACTTGGGCATACTTGGCGCGCCGTAAAAAAGCCGTCTCCCTCCCATTCTGTGGGGCAACACATTTTTTTTAAACTTTCCTTATGAATAGTTCGTGATGTTACGCTTTTCAACAACTTTTATTGGCTTTATGAAATGTCAAAATGTTTGAGGAGACTCCGAACATTGTGGTAATTGATCATAATGGTAGTTTCGCGGGAAGGTATGACATTTTGTAGATAAGTTTTCTTACTATACTTGATAGTGTACGGTTGATATAATTATAATAGTACTTCTTGTAAGTATTAAGTACAGTTAAGGAAGAACTTGTACTTTCAATACTTTAAGAAGGCTATTTCTAGCTATTTGTTTTGGTCATACATGTTATAGTATTCTTATGAGTAAAACAGTAGAAAATCAACATTTAACAAATAAGCATTGTTTATTGAAAGAATACTACTCCGCACGCATAAAGAATTCGCAACAAAAGCCGACGCGAGTTTTTCTTATTTACAAAATACTCGTTGCATCATAACAATATTATCAAGATTCTTGAGAAGGAGGAAACATGTAAACAAATGCAAGTATGCATTAAGAAATAATGCACTCGAGATGTGATTGATGAATGAATGTGTCTAACAATGAAGAACAAGTCATTATTATAAGATTATTTGAGGTTTTTTTTTAATACTGTCATGAAATAACCATTAAATCTGGCAATAAAATGATCAACTTATTGTCTATAACTTACAGCATCTGAAGTTTGTTCTGTAATGATTTTTTTCAGGTCATCAGAGTAGTCAGTCCTTGGAGTGGAACTCAACACTGCTGTAAAATAAGAAATAATAAATCTATTAAATTATTTTTGATGTAATAAAATAAATCAGTAATAAAAAATACATAATTTTATTTTGATTTTAAAATCCAAAATAGAAGCTATATATAGGTTTTGGGAGCAGGGTCTAAGCTACCGGTAGTTAGGACTCTTAACACTTCAGAGACACAAGAAGTAAGTACCGCCTTCAAAATTAGTCCCTTGACTCAGCCGCCTACAGTAATTATTATTTTACTTATTAATGTTATTTATTTAATAGTACTATTAATGCAAATTGTGACAGACGCAAATGTTAATGCGCACCAAGTTCAGTTAAATGGTGTTACCATTTATAATAATTATGTATTCTTTGAAAGTTGGCGGATTAAGTAAAGACGTGGCAGTATGTAATGTGGGAAGTTTTAATTACAAAACAACGCCCCTTATATATCTCATGGGTAATGAGGATCACACAATATTCTCTGAAGAGGTTTATGTGTATTTTACGATGCAAAACGTTATTTCTCTACCTTTTACTAATTCTCTCGTGGGGTTTTATTCAGGAACTAATAAACAGTTTTAAAAGATATTTTTTGAACGAAAGAATCCAAGCCCGGATGATAATAACCATTGTAAAATCAATAGCTCAAATATATAGCGTAAAATGGACAAAAGGGTTGAAGTCATCAATACGAAAACGAGCTACTATCACTGCAAAGCAATTTAAATCATTGATCTTCAATAGAATCAACAATAGAATGTTTGAAAAACACGTTTATCTCTAAAAATATAATAGCCATTATAAATCTCTGTTTAGCAAAGAATTCAGCGATGAACAGTTTTATAAGAATTTAATATCTAAAGTCGTGGGAAGCCAGCGAGCGAAGCGTAATTTTTAATCTCCCCCACAATAGCAAAATGTAATTCAATGAAGGAAATCATTGATTCAGTAAATTCAATTAATCATGTTTGGATACACGGAGCGCTTCTGTACTCGTATGTACATATTGTGAATGGAAAGTATAGCCAGTCACGTACATTATATTTTAATAAAATCTTTTTATTTGATAGCTTCGTGGGGATTATGTTTATGTATCGTAAAAATTGTTTTGTAAATACTTCACGACATTTTTGAATGTGTGTCTTGTTTGTAATTGTAGTTGTATAAAGTATTTTATAATTCCCCGGTCTGAAATCGAAACACTGGTAGAGGATGTGGACGCGAAAACTAAACCTTAGCTTGAAATCTTAATTCTAAAAATAATTGTCGTCTTACTTTATATAATTTCAATAAATTTATTATATTCAAAAATAAACTTTGGTACTTGTTAACTTTTAAAGATAAAGTATGTAAACCGACACTATAATGCACAAAAATAATAATATTCTTTTATTAATTTTAAGTAATAAGAGAACAAAAGAAATTAATTGCGCCTTAGGTCTTATACAAGAAGACAAGAAGTCTAGAAACCTTTATTAAATAATATCTATCGTAATAATTACAAACTAGTCAAAGAAACCGACACTAATGAGATACACGCTAGATATTAATTATCACTCAGTACTACTGAAGACAGATATTTAATAATGGTACAAAGTAAATTATATTTTTAATTATTAAATGCGTAGTAACTTATCTGTGTACAAGGGAATGTGAAACGAATAAAAAATAAATTCAACGATTACTGTGAGTCTGAAAAAACTGGTACCTAGGTGCGAATGAAAACGTAACGTAATTCCATCATGTCGGCATATAACAATATTAAAGAGATTTAGGAAACTGAATGATTCTTCATGAAACAAACACATCTTGAATAAACTGTATTAGATATATGATTTAAAAAGTTAAACGTATCGAAACAAAAAATGCGTATACTATAAAGCTGGAAAGATTATTTGATCTAATTCTGTAATTCTAATCTCAGAAACTAATGGCCCAATTAGAAATATTCTTTCAGTGTTAGATAGCCTACGACGGCTACGGGCTACTGTTTATCCGGGTCATGAAGAAGTTTCTCCATCATCACCCGAGTCTATTCCCATCTATGTTGTGGTCAGCTAATTGTAGTATGAAGAAGTTTCCTCAAGATGCAGGAAAAAGAAAGAAAGAAAATCGCAAACTTACCATATTTGACCCCCAATACCGTCTTGTCCCCAAAGTTCCCCTCGTAGAGTTCTCGCTTGCTGGTGTGGTTGCTGTTCTTGTTGCTGATCTTCTTGCCGACAGAACTCTTGGCTGCAGGGGACTTGGCGGTGGGGGCCTTGGCTGTGGGGGTCTTGGCGGTGGGCTGGGGAGCAACGGCCGCGCCTATCGCCACTAACACCAGTATCAATATCTGAGGAAATGGTTATAATTCAGGGGGGTTGAATAGCTATAACAATTTTTTTTAAGTCAGTTCCTTGCTTTGATGCCCATAGGATCCAATATCGTTTTAGGTCATGTTTAAGGATGTTTGAGCCTGTTGCCCCTGAACCCTGTCACTTCAGAGTAAAAATTTTTAAATGGTTTATTTCTTCAGAGTTGAATAGCAATGCAAAGTGCCGAAATTTTGAACTGAATTTCTTCTTAGAATATTTTTTTATTTTAATTATGTAACATAAGTAACTATAGCTATATATTGTACTAGCCGTTTTCCCGCGGTTTCACCCGCGTTCCGTGGGAGCTACTGCCCGTACCGGGATAAAATATAGCCTATGTTACTCGCAAATAATATAGCTTTCTAATGGTGAAAGAATATTTAAAATCGGTCCAGTAGTTTTTGAGTTTATCCATTACAACTAAACAAACAAAGTTTTCCTCTTTATAATATTAGTATAGATTATACATTGTGTATGTATATTTTATAACATTCTTGGCTAAATAATGCTAAAAAGACAGTCATAATTGTTATAATAGAGATTTTTTCGCCTATCAGTTTGGGCGGGCGGGCGGAACTGAAACATGACTCATTGACACTAAGACGAACATTTTTTTGAAAGCTCCCAAATAAAACCACAAAGCTTATCCTGTTTCCAAAATCACTGATAACACAAATTAATTGATTAATTCACTAATTCCACGTGTAACTAACCGGCAGCTTCATGTTGTCGCGAGACGACCGCCCGGCATGAGGTGCGCAACGCGACTGCGTACTACACTGAACTGCGCATGCGTGGCCACACTAGACGGGCTTTTATGCTCTCGCGCCGAGGGATAGTGAATCATGAAGATTTTGCTAATGTGTGTGTCATAGTAAATGTTTTTTGCATTTTGAAACCGATTAGACAAAAAAGTGCAGAAGTAGAACATATGACCAGATCGATTGTATTTATTGATTGTTTTTTAGTGTCAACGTTATGATCATGACTGTACCTATTTGTTTTTTGTTTTCGTTGCATGGATATGTTGGATAACTATTGCCGATTCTTTATAGGAAAAAACAAAAGAGCTATGATCTCAATTTCTGGTTTTGAGTGGCACTTTCGCCTGTTATTTATTTTCTTTTGTACTAGTCTAAGGTGGATATAACTTACAATTTTCTCAATCTGGGCAGTAGTTCTTCTATCTTTTTCGTCATCACACTCATTGGAGAGTGATCGTGGTCGTCGCTTCATGGGTAATGGCTCGTTTGGCAATCCATCACTATTCCGAACAACAGTAAATAATATAGATCTTTTAAACTAATTTTCAAATAAAAGTTAGATCATTGGAAGATCGAATAATATTTTGAAGCCAGCCGCACTCGTAATAATTGTTCTTCGCTCGATCATCGTTAAAAATCGACTGAAAAAATCTACCATATTATTATGCAAGGTAGATGTATGGCCCCACCGAGGGGGTCCCCACGTTGTCGTCGTGGTGGGGCTTGCGTGCCTCAATGATCCTGAAGCTCTGCCGGTAGAGATACTCATGCCGGAAAGGTTCAGGGGAGAGGCCAGACAAAGAGGGACCCAGGGAGGGGCCGCTCCTGACCAGTCCACGCTAGTGGACATGGCAAGGATGCGGCCATACCCGCGGAGGTGCAGGCGCACCAAAGCGGTGGTCGTTTGCTCTTCGTACAACGAAGAGCAAACCTTTCGGCGGGTTTGCTGAGCCGGGTTGGCCGGACAGCAGACGGAGGCATGCATAATGCCGCCGCCGAGGGCTTGGCTTAATCGCCCGGCCCAGAGGAAGGACACCTCTTGATAAAAAACCACCCAATCCCAAGTTTCGGGAGCGCGGCGAGGGGATGAATGGCCGTGGGGGACACGGTCGTTAGCGCTCCCCCCTGTTGGGGCCAGCCGCCCCCAACAGTATGTAGGCTTGCCCCGGTATGAGGCCACTGCCGGGGTGGACGAACAATTGCTCTCATGATCGTGGGAACTGTATGGATTCTGACACAAATAAAAACAACAAAAAAAACAACAACGAAGAACTAAGGGAGTGGGATGAGGACTCGGACTCCGAGTCCGTGTCCAGCGAGGGGGATGCGGGGGGTTTTAAGCTCCCCCGCAACAAGAAGGACCACCGGGCCGACGCCTTCCTCAAGAGGAGGAGGGAAGACCCCGGGTCCTCCTCTGGTGGTCGCGGGGCCTCGGCCAAAAAGGTCGCCAGGAGGCCCGTCAGCGAAGGGTCCGCTAGGGCTTCTGGGGGTGGCGGAGGAGCGGCTCATCGGAGCTCCTCCTCCGAGGAGGAGTCGGCCATCGGCTCCGACCGGGAGCGCAGGGCGGACTTCGAGAAGACGGTGGAGTCCGCCATCAGGCAGGTGGCCTTAAAGAGAAAAAAGGCCAGCAAAGACGGCGCCATTGAGGCCGCCACCGCCTCCATCACCGCCGCAGCGGTGAGCAACTTTGGCCGGGCTCCCGTGAGCGAGCTGGCCAAACTGCAGCAGGAGGTGGGTCGTCTGACGGCCGCCCTGGAGTCTCTTGTGGAGGAGAACAGGAGTCTCCGGGCGGAGCTCGCTAAGATGCGCGAGCAGGGGGCGGAGCGCGGTGGGGCCAGGCAACAGGCGCAGACTGCGCCGGCTGAGAGCCAGATCCTGGCCCTAGTCCGTCAGGAGATGGCGGCCTTCCAGGCTCGCTTCTCAGTCCTGGAGGGCAGGGTCCTGCGCCCCCCCCTCGCGGCGTCGAAGCCCCCAGCGGCCCAAAGGGCCTCCTATGCGGCCACGGTTGCAGCGGCACCCCCACCCAGAAGGGGACCGCCGAGCAAGCCCCCTGTCGCGGCGCCGAACGGACCGACCAGGAGGGTGCCCGCTCAGCCAAAGCCCAAGACCGCAAGGGCGGTCCAGGCGCAGAGGCCCCCGGTGCCACCGTCAGCACCGGCTCCGTCGTCGGCACCAGTGGCGAAACGCCCTCCAAAGCCGACACCATCTGCGGCCCCTACCTCTTCTGCCACTGAGTCTGAGTGGCAGGTGGTGGGGGAAAAGAAAAAGAGGCGGAGGGCGGCCAAAGCGGCCAAAAAGAAGGCCCAGAAACAGCGGCGCAGGGAGCGAGCCGCCGCGGCGAAACTCCGCGCCCCCAAAACCGCGGCTGTAGTAGTCACACTACAGCCGGACGCGGTCAAAAGGGGCGTGTCGTACCGCGACGTGCTCGCCCAAGCAAAGGAGGCGGTGAACCTGCAGGAGCTGGGTATCGCCTCCGGCCTCCGGCTCAGGGTGACCGCAACGGGCGCCCGTATGCTGGAGGTCCCAGGAGCGGCCAGTGGGCCCGCCGCAGACGCTCTAGCCGAGAGGCTTAGGGCGTCCATAAGTGCGGACGATGCCCGAGTCTCCAGGCCCCACAAGTGTGCGGATCTGCGCATCATGGGCCTGGACGACTCAGTTACTGCGGAGGAGGTGGTGGCCGCCGTCGCTGGGACGGGTGGGTGCTCTGCCGACGAAGTGAAGGCGGGCACCATACGTCCCGACTTCAGGGGCACGTGCACCATCACGGTGAGCTGCCCCGTGACGGCGGCCAAGCGCATCGTAGACGGCCGAAGATTGCTGGTTGGCTGGGTGTCGGCGCAGGTCAAGCTGCTTGACCCCCGACCGCTGAGGTGCTTCCGATGCCACGTCGGGCATCATGTGGGTGTTCGTTGCACCTCGGAGGTCGACCGCAGCGCCCTCTGCTTCCGCTGCGGTCAGCCCGGACACAAGGCCGTGGCTTGTAGCGCCGCGCCGCACTGCACTGCGTGCGCGGCGGCTGGCAAGCCGGCCGAACACCGGGCGGGGAGCAAGTCCTGTGCCCCACCCGCCAAGACCAAGAGTAAGGGCAAGGGCCGGCCGTCCGTCGCCGCCACCACCACCACCTCCGCAGTGGCCACAACCGCAGCTCCTGCGGCCGCCGCCGCCTCCAACGCTGCCGCCGCTGTCAACGCCGTCGCCACTGCTGCTGTCGCGGCGCCCGTGTCTGCGTCTCAAGAGGAGGAAGACGTGATGGAGTGCTAGTCTGGCTCCATTGCGCTTCCTCCAGGCGAACATCAACCACTGCGCCCGTGCCCAGGATCTGCTGCTCCAAAGCATGGCGCAGTGGTCGATCAACATCGCCGTGGTCGCTGAGCCGTACTTTGTCCTTCCCAGGGATGACTGGGTTAAGGACCTTAGCGGCTCAGTGACCATCATATCGTCGGCCGCCGCTGGTACTCCTTCCCTCGAAGGGGTGAAGAGTGGAAGGGGTTGCGTCGCAGCACGGTTCGGGGAGATAGTCGTCGTGGGGGTGTACTTCTCCCCGAGCCGAACTCTCGCCGAGTTCCACAACTCCCTCCTGGAGTTGTCCGTCGTCGTCGGAAGTTATTCCCTCCCTGTGCTAGTGTTAGGGGACTTCAACGCCAAGAATTTGGCCTGGGGTTCCCGACGCACAGATGCACGGGGTAGGATGGTGGAGGACTGGGCGCTGGAAGCAGGCCTGGTCGTCCTCAATCGGGGTTCTGTCCCCACGTGTGTACGGATGCGGGGCGAGTCAGTGGTGGATATCTCGTTCGCCAGCCCCGCTCTGCTACCGCGTGTCTTTGACTGGCGCGTGGAGGAGGGGGTGGAGACCTACTCCGATCACCGGTACATCCGGTTTGACGTCTCCGCCCAGAACCCTAGCGCGCCGGTCCTGCAGACCCCGAGTGGTCCACGTTGGGCGCTGAGGCACCTTGACCGGGAGCTTCTCCTGGAAGCCTCAGTCGTGCAGGCCTGGGTGTCATCACCGGACAGGCCCGCCGACATCAACGACGAGGCGGAGTGGTTCCGGGAGACCATGTCCGAGATTTGTGACGTGGCCATGCCCCGAGTCCCGCCAGGACGCGCCCGACGCCAGGTGTACTGGTGGTCTCGCGAGATCGCCGCCCTTCGAGAGGCGTGCGTCGCTGCGAGGCACCTGTACACCAGACACCGCAGGCTGCGCATCCGCCCTCCGGATGCAGAAGCCAGGGAAGCAGAGCTGTACGAGGGTTACAGAGCTGCGAAGACCGCCCTCCAATTGGCCATCGTCCAGGCCAAGGAGGTGGCCAATGCGGAGCTGCTGGGGTCTCTGGACAGGGACCCGTGGGGGCGCCCGTACAAAATGGTGCGGGGCAAGCTCCGCCCATGGGCCCCCCCGCTGACCCAGAGTCTTCGGCCTCAGCTGGTGGAGGAGGTGGTGAGCGCTCTGTTCCCTTCGCGCGGGGAACACTCTCCCCCGCCCATGTCTCTGCAACCCGCGGTGTCAAGTACGGACCACACTTCCGACGACGACGATGTCCCCGAGGTGACTGGGGTGGACCTGAGAGTGGCGGTGGCTAGGCTGAAAGCCAAAAACACCGCCCCAGGGCCTGATGGCCTGCCTGGCAAGGCCTGGGTCCTGGCCCTTGAGGCTCTCGGGCCTCGACTTAGGGGGCTTCTCAGCGCATGTTTGGAGAGGGGCCAGTTCCCACTTCGTTGGAAGACAGGGAAACTGGTCCTCATACGGAAGCCGGGGCGCCCTGCGGACTCTCCGTCCGCATACCGGCCTATCGTGTTGCTCGACGAGGTGGGCAAGCTCTTTGAGCGAGTTGTCGCACACCGCCTCGTCGCGCACCTTGGGGGGATAGGGCCGGACCTTGCGGACCACCAGTTCGGTTTCCGCAAGGGGCGCTCAACGGTGGACGCCATCATGCGCGTGAGAGCTCTCACGACGGGGGATGCTGTGTCCCGGGGGGGGGTCGTCTTGGCGGTGTCTCTTGACATCGCCAACGCCTTCAACACCCTTCCCTGGAGTTGCATCAGGGAGGCACTCCGGTATCACCGGGTGCCGACCTACCTTCGTCGCGTGGTCGAGGCCTATCTGTCGGATAGGTCCATCATTTACCCTGGTCACAACGGGGAATGGAACCGGCGAGAGATGTCATGCGGTGTTCCGCAGGGGTCGGTACTGGGGCCGCTCTTGTGGAACATCGGCTACGACTGGGTGCTGCGCGCCGACCTCCCTAGCGGCGTCAGCGTGGTCTGCTACGCTGACGACACGCTGGTTCTGGCACAAGGGAGGTCGCACCAGGAGGCGGCCGACATAATGACGCGCGGGGTTGCGATAGTCATCGAGAGGATCCAGCTGCTGGGACTGGAGGTGGCCTTGCACAAATCCGAGGCCATGTGCTTTCATGGGCTTCGGAACGCGCCACCTTCAGGCTCCCAAGTCACGGTGGGGGGGGCTACCATCGGCGTCGAGAGGGCGATGAAGTACCTGGGACTCGTCCTCGACGGCCGGTGGAGCTTCGTCGAGCACTTCCGACGTTTGGGCCCCAAACTGGAGAAGGCAGGTGCTGCATTCAAGCGGCTCCTGCCCAACCTGGGAGGCCCAAACGCCCCCTGCCGTAAACTCTACGCGGGGGTCATGCGGTCCATGGCCCTTTACGGGGCCCCGGTATGGGCACGTTCGGCACGGCCGCGGGCTGTGCACTACCTGAACGTGCCCCAAAGGGTGATAGCCATTAGGCTAATCCGGGGGTACCGCACGATCTCCCGCGAAGCAGCTGGCCTACTCGCTGGACTGCCACCGTGGGATCTGGAGGCGAGGGTCTTCTTGCGCCTGTACGACTGGCGCGAGGAGGCTCAGCGCCGGGGAGAAACCCCGTTGCCGCGGCAAGTTGTCGCGCAGCGGGCGGAGTTCCGGCGCGATCTCATGGTGGCCTGGAGGGAGCGACTATCGCAACCCAGTGCAGGGCACGCCACCATCGTGGCGGTAAGTCCCCTCTTTGAGGAGTGGCTCGGGAGGAGTCACGGCGCCCTCACGTACCGCATGACGCAGGTCCTCACCGGACACGGTTGTTTCGGGAGGTACCTGCACCGCATCGGTCGTGAGGAGGCGCCCGGGTGTCACCATTGTGCGGACAGCCCCGAGGACACGGTGGACCACACAGTCCAGGTGTGCCCCGCATGGGAGGGGCACCGCCGGGTCCTCGTCGAGGCTTTGGGCGGCGGCGACCTCTCGCGTCCGGCCCTGGTTCAGGCCATGGTCCGGGGCGAGAGGGAATGGGATGCCGTCGCCTCCTTCTGCGAAGCGGTCATGCTCGAGAAGGAGGAGGCGGAACGCCAGAGAGTCCGCACCTCTCATCCCGGCCGCCGCGCTGGACCAGGTAGACACCATGGGCGCCGGGTGTCGCGAGATGACTCCCGGCCACCGTAGGCGTGGGTCTGTGGGCGGTGAGTTCGGGTGGCTCATCGTCCCTCTGTCTTCCTAGACGACGGACCCGTGTCGACGGCGCGCGTTGTTCCACGCGCTCCTCAAAGAGACGTCAGCAACCCCAGCGGGGCCCAGCAGGGCCAAGGCCTGCCGGGGCTGCGGGTTGTTCGAAAGAGATACCGCGGCCCTGGTACATAAAAGGCCTATTTAAAAAAAAAAAAAAAAAAAAAAAAAAAAAAAAAAAAGGTAGATGTATGGCATCTAAGACTTAAGTATTGTATAGTAAATATCAACAAAAATGCACTAATGGAATGCTTTTGTGATACATTAAACTATGATCTATTTATTATACATAATATTAACAAACACAGCGTTAATATGACCGCAGTCGCTTAAAGGGATGCTTCAGATATTTCAGCTATTTACGGGTGGAGGGCGAAGGGTAACTATTTTCTTACCGTTTAATATTCACGTTTAAAAGAAAATTATGTCAGGTATTCACAGTGCAGTCTAGCCTGAAATTCGTGGAGTTTTTAGTGCTGAAAATGTTTTGAAATAAAAACTTAAATAATAATAATTCTTCGAAATATAAAAATACTTTTTAAAATAAAGATATTTTTTTATGGTGAATTGTTTTTGCACTAAAATTCCTATCTTTTACCTTTATTTTTAAACTAGCTGTTCCCCGCAGTGTCATCTCTTGAACTCAACTTTAACTGAAAAATTCAGGCTATCACTATCTGTGTACTTACGTATAAAAATTAAATAAGTAGTTTTGAAGAAAAAACGCTACAGACAGTGTTTATATTGTAAGTAAGGATTAAACTACAGATAATTTGTCTATGATAAAGAACGACAGGTGTGCCAATCTTGGAACAAATCCTATCACATTTGATTACCGTATATCTTTTTTTAATGACATTCTACTTACAACTTGTCTACCATTAATATTATTTCAGAGCACTATTACTTCAAGGCTGTCATGTCTTCACGATGCTCCACTTAGATACGCGTTATGCAAAATGCAGTCACACTAATTATGATGCATTAAATCTGAATTACAGTTGCATAATAGGGCGCTGAACTTCACCGTATGTGGGTGCGATTTAATTATTATAATTAACCTCTGACGCTTTGTAATTTATTGCTTTAATTTTTAATTAGATGATTGTGTGCAGATGTTAGATGAATGCAGTTTTGGTTTAACTCTGCTTATCAGATGTTTGTGATTTTGAGTCACTTGTCAAAATGTATGAAAAAAAAACCTATTACGATATTTAGCATCTTTTAAGAATAGTATTTAGAAGTTATCGATTACGCAAATTCCTTACACAATGATCACACAATCTCTCTAGGAAAGTAATCCTACCACTATCTTTATAGACGACTAACATTCTGATAAGTTATATTGACGAAATCTTTAGCCAGTTCATTTTCGGTTCATTTTTGGAGCTGCTGCATCTATCTTTGTGGACCTACATACAAGGTGTTGATTTGCATTTGTGCCATAGTTCAGGAGGAGGACATAAAATACGTAAATAATCGATTGGAATTACAGTAGACTGGAAATAGCTAATATGCACTGCTTTTTTTGTCATTGTAATGTCGTGGTATTTCAGAAGTAATCCAATTTTATGAATGAAATTTATGAATGACCGTTACGTTTGCTTTGTGTTTGCGTTTGTGTGAGGGCGCAGCACGGTTTTAAGGCCAGTAACACACGCGCCAAGTTTAAATAAGGCTAGATGACATTTACGGAATTCCAAAAAAAAAATTAAATACAAAAATTACGTACCAATTTTTTTGTTGATTTGGGTCGAGAATCATTAGCAAAATTACCTCCTTGAATATGGCACGGATGCAAACCAACAGCTTGTATATTGAAGACATAATTTTTTAACTTACTAAAACTTGAGTATATTATTTTCCGATTTTTTTAATCTGCGCTAAATCTCACTTTTATGGACACAAACTTTAGACCGATTACCTACTTAAGTGAGTCACTTAGCCAGTACCACTCTTGAGTAGTGAGTTAGTAGTGAGTACTAGTGATTGCATCAGGCGATGTCCGGTGACCTGCAGACAGTTATGTCCTGTTTCCTGACTCCGCTCGTAATTGCTCTGCTCTTAGAGTTAACCGTTATTTGGTGGATATTTTTAAAGGTGGGGAATGTTTTACATTAAGTTAAGTGTAACTGGTAACTTTAATAGTTACATTGAGTTCGTTAAAATATTTACGAAATTGACGTGAAAAGATGTTTACTATATAGCTGTGTTAACATACATACTTATATACTAGCCATAGTTTATTTAAATAAATTGATGTTAAATGGAACGTACGCTTTAAGAGTTTGAAAAGTCTATGGGGATAAATAGGTTCGTAACATCTAATATTTTTTATGTACTTACATTCTTAGCTACATCCAATAAGACCAAAGGTACCTTTTGGAAACTGACAAAGAATGTAATCTTCAATTTCAAAAGGGACGGAAACCTAAAGGTTTGTGACATCCTAAATTACTCTCAAACAATAAACTTAACAACGACATAAACAGTTGCACACACACATGGGTAAATTCTTCGCAAATTACATAAACTCCATTGAATTGTCGATGCGTTTGCGCAACGCAATTGTTCAACTGACAGTGACAACTGCGACAGAGCCAAAACGGTATAAGCGCCATTTATAAGTAATTACTATTTTAGCCTTTTAAATAATAATTAGGTATATGAAATCCCACCCAAAACAAAAATGTGAAAGACTGCCAAGTTCGATAATATGGGAATGCTTCGCCTATAAAAGAAGTGAGATCTGAATAAGTACCAAGTTCCATACACATACCTCAGTTAAAAATAGTTACTTTTTAATGATGTTACTTGGCAAGTTTTCATACACCTTGTTATAAACCTACTAAACGCAATGAATCAAGTATTTAATTTTCTATTAAAACTTGCCAAGTAATCATCATTAAAAAGTAACTATTTTTAACTGAGGTATGTGTATGGAACTTGGTACTTATTCAGATCTCACTTCTTTTATAGGCGAAGCATTCCCATATTATCGAACTTGGCAGTCTTTCACATTTTTGTTTTGGGTGGGATTTCATTTATTTTTGTAAGGTTGTTTATTTTATTTTTTTCTTATGATGAAGTTAGTTAAAGAAATGTCTCATTTATACTATCTTTTAGATTTTTTAATATGCACTATGTTTCTTACAAAGAAATGAACTAGATTAACTATGACTAGATTTACCAACTGACTGACATGACATGTTATCATATATTATGTTCGTGGATCAAAGTTACACATTCGTTATTTTCGAAAGTGATTCACACTTGGCCGTTTTCAGATTTTTACTTTACTTTGACTAAATACAAACCTTTGTACCATTCGAAGATATATTATATAAATATATGTCGGAGACTGTCGATAGTACGGACACTAAACGTCATGCAAGCGCGCCCTCTGGTGGCGTTTCCGGTGAAACAACATTTTGGCGCGCTTGGCGGAGTCGTGGTGGTCAGCGTGGCGTCCGCGGAGCTCAGTCTTGATCGAGTCTTGGTCGAGGCTTCGTCGAATCTTCGTGGAGTCGTTGCGTTACTGCCATTCGTTACGTGTAGTGTACCCAGTGTTATTGCTTAGCGTTGTAGCACCTAAACTTATTGTAGTCTTGTGATTTTTGTATGGTAATGGTTCTTCTAACCTAACAGAGAGACATGTGTTGCTGGGGAGTTTGTTCCGCCACTTCTTCTCCCCAGCCAAAACACATAGGAAGTGGCGAAGGGCGGGCGTTTTGGGGGCTGTCTTTTGTTCTGACTAATTTGAATAAACGTTTGAGTTTTGAGTTTGTTTGAGTTTTGAGTTTCTTTGAATTATCTCTTTGCTTGATTACCCTCACTGATGTCGGACGATAGTGCCATCCTGATGACGCCTCCGACATCAGAAGTGGGATACAATCCGAATGCCCACATGCGTTTCGAATTCGCCATGCGAAGATAAATTTCTACCCACTAACAAAAAAAAAAAAAAAGAATGTAACGTCGATAATTTGAAATGGAGTTTGTGGTGGAAGATTTATTAAGAATTTCAGCGAAGGTACAAGTATGGTAACACGGTTATGGTAATGGTATTGTTTTCCATTGTTACATGTCAAGCTAGTTATTGAAGGTATGCTAGAAAATTAACCGAATTTGTCTTTTTTTCATGTTTCAACAATGACGGTCGTTATTGAACAATATGGCGACAAAATTACTGCGGAGCATCCCAGCTGCCAGGAGCCCAACGTGTCAACGTGTCGTGTGTTATCGTGAGTTCGGAGTATTGGTGCTTGTGCATCTCCGTGGCTTCACGTCCGCGAAAGCCCCGCTGTACTGCGCGCTATAGCGATGTGCGCATTGTCACGCACGTTGAGTGGAAACCCGGTGAGACCGATCCATTTTTGGTTTATTTTTGTGGTTATTTGTCATATGACATTTATAAACTTGAGAGGCAGTTTCAGTCTCGCTGATTAGTGTTGGTTATGAACTGCCTGGGTTCGAGGAGCATTCATTGCCACAAGCGTCCTTATAAAACTGCTGTTAGGTTTGTTTTGATCCGAATGTGTCCAGGAGCAGGAGCAGGAGCAACATAATGTTGACGTGACCTTCATGAATTGCATGGTTGGGAAAATCGTCAGTCAGTGAAATTAGATTTATGCCATGATAGTAATATTGTCATAGTTGTTATGAAAATGTTGTGATAAAATTAATCGATTTCCGATTTCTTTTGCATGTGATAATCCCGTGAGCCTCTCCTGCTTCGAGTGAAAGGAGTCTAGTCTGCTAGTTCGTCGCTGTGGTGTCCGCGAGCGCGACGCCTGGCTTCTACTGCGTGCCGGATTTCAGCCTGAACATACACAAGACGCTATGCACAGAGATGTTAAGAGACGCCTGAATGATAAACATGGTGAGATCAATCCAATTTTATTGTGGCTTGTCATTGTACATTGTACTGTTTGACTGACTCGTTGGCCTAGTGGTCGTAAGCGTGACTGCGTGTCTTGGGTTCGATCCCCGGGTCGCGACGAAATCGCTTTGTGGGTTTTAGAATTTGGTCTCAAACCATATAGTGCTTGATGGAGGCACTGTGTAGAATCGCGATATGTGTTGAGATGTTGATGTGTGATGGTAGGTTTTTTTAATTAATGAAATCGTAGATGATGAAAGCTAGGTTCACAGGGTGTGTTGCGCTTTAATCACAGGGTTGATTGACTGTTAAGTTGGAAGTCACAGAGATGACTGCCGTTGAGCACTTGTCACAGGGATGGCTGAAGTGTGTATCTTATGTTTGGTCACAGGGATTACCTGGTTTATGTTTATTAACTAAAACTTCAAATTAGAATATTTCAGTTTTGCGACATTTGATTGAATTGTGCATCTTGACTATAGATTTTTGGTAAGGTGTTACGTTCACCTACTCAGTAATTTCATTGTGTTAATTTGTACTGATTTGTACCAGTGGTGGATACCGGGGTGACTTGGAAAAGACCCGTTGGCCTGTGTGATGGCATCGGGGTGACCAAGAAGAGACCCGTATACATCAGTGGTACAGTTGGTGTCATATCACTGTGGTTGTGGTTGTGGTCCCTAGGAGGCCAGAATGTGCTGAGGGCTCGGCTAAGGGACAACGGTCACGTGAAGCCTAGCGATTTAGTAATTTACAAGTTGAGTCTGATTAGCAATTCGATCTTTCTTTGATTACGTGCTTAGCTTTTAAGGTAGGTATCTAGTTTCTTCATTTGAATAGTGATTGCTATTCTTTAAATCTGTAACATGTGTGTAGGTCTTACTATCTAACGAAACGAGAAGGTTTGTTGCTGGCCCATATGTTGTCAATATTTGATGCCTAAGCACTTTCTATTTCTGGCTTAACAGATATCATCTAAGGTGAACCGAGCCTGGAGAACAGGACGAGGTCTACTAGTCAAGCGGCGGGCGAGGTGCGCTGCAGTTGCTGTTTGGAGCGTCATCCTCCCCCAGATTCGTCGTGGAGGCCGTATGAGTTGCGACAGGCCAGGACATCGCATGTCATCGCACAAGGTGAAAGCATTCTATTGCATTGAAAATGTTTAGATTGATCAGACGTATTCCAAGTGGTCAGGTACCAAATGAAGTTAATGAGGATGAGTCAAATTGTGAGATTTAATCTGTTCCAAGCTAGATACTCTAGTTGCAGACCGGGTCAAGTACCGTATGTGTTGACCGCACCAGTAGTGTCATTGTAGCCGTAGTTCGTTGAAATCGGTATGTGCGCTCAGCCTCTGGGTAGTACACCGTGAGCCCGCGGTATTGCAATGAACACTGGCGGGGGTCGGGTCTAAAAGGTTAGACCGTAGAGTCATGGGAAGACTCGGTGATCCTGGTAGATGGATTGCATAACGTAGAGTCATGGGAAGACTCGGTGATCCTGGTAGATGGATTGCATAAGCATGAGTTGCTGGGCTAGCAGAGCCGTATAGGTCTAATTGGTGTGTGTGCTTGGATACAGATTACCTAAAAGTTTGTTGTGTTACGATACTGGCCTTTGTTACCTGATCAATTGGGTTTTACATGAACTGAACTGGTATTTGATTGATTTTTAGAAATAATATAGAGCCGGTACTCAAATGTCTTTATGATGAAATGTAATTTTGTGTAGACTCGGCGTTCCTATGTGAGGTTCGCAGTAAAGAGTAAAGAGTAACTGGAGGTTACTGGGCTAAGTGTAGCCATGGTCACATGTAGAGCTTAAATGTTTTGTTTTAATTTATCAGTTTAGAGTTTATTGTCTCTTGTAAGAGGCAGTGATCGGTTTTACTTTGAGTTTCCTAATTTTGATTCTGAATTATTGTAATGAAACGATTATTTTCTTTCTTTTCATTGATCATTTCCCAATTAAATGTAGAGTTTGATTTGTTGCTTGTGAGAGTTTAGTACTCGGTTGCTCTGGGTATAGCTTTTGAGAACTAGTTGTCACCTAGATTGTTTGTTAAAGACCTAATTGAGGCCATTTGAAGTTTGTTTCATTTCCTTGAGAGAAGTAAGAGCGTAAAACAAAGATCGAGAGTTACTGTTGTGGTCAGGAGTGGCCGAGGCTGTACTGTGCATACTGTGTTGTTTGTGTTGTTGCAGATTAACCCACGAGGACGTGGGTCTACGCAGGATGGCCGTGTCGGAGACTGTCGATAGTACGGACACTAAACATCATGCAAGCGCGCCCTCTGGTGGCGTTTCCGGTGAAACAACATTTTGGCGCGCTTGGCGGAGTCGTGGTGGTCAGCGTGGCGTCCGCGGAGCTCAGTCTTGATCGAGTCTTGGTCGAGGCTTCGTCGAATCTTCGTGGAGTCGTTGCGTTACTGCCATTCGTTACGTGTAGTGTACCCAGTGTTATTGCTTAGCGTTGTAGCACCTAAACTTATTGTAGTCTTGTGATTTTTGTGTGGTAATGGTTCTTCTAACCTAACAGAGAGACATGTGTTGCTGGGGAGTTTGTTCCGCCACTTCTTCTCCCCAGCCAAAACACATAGGAAGTGGCGAAGGGCGGGCGTTTTGGGGGCTGTCTTTTGTTCTGACTAATTTGAATAAACGTTTGAGTTTTGAGTTTGTTTGAGTTTTGAGTTTCTTTGAATTATCTCTTTGCTTGATTACCCTAACTGATGTCGGACGATAGTGCCATCCTGATGACGCCTCCGACATATAGATAAATTTAGTTCGTTTTAGTTCCTTAGGGGTATAAATTTACACCGGGTATAAAACACCTTCATTATTTTGAAACCGACTCACACTTGGCCATTTTCAGATTTTTCCCTTTACCTTGACATAAAGACCTACCTCCATGCCAAATTTCAAGTCAATACGACCATTGGAAGTGGTCTAAGTTTTTGATGAGTGAGTCAGTGAATCAGTGAATAAGTGAATCAGTCAGTGAGTGTATAGTAAAAATAGCGATTTTCTGACGTCAATATCTCAAGACCTACAATAGGTATATTAATGAAATTTTGTATTTTAGATAAGTGAGGGGGGCTCAACAGATACTAGAAATTTGATATGCGTAAATAAAATAGATTTTGAGTTACAGGGGGGTCGAATTTGGCCCGAAATGGCCTTTTTTGCTCGAACTTGGCGGACACACTGCCGTGTGTCTAGATTGTATTATTTTTCTCGCACCTTTTTAAGCAATATGAGTCTTAATTATGTTGAGGAGTAATTAATATTTTTCCTAATATGGGAGCGAATTTTATGAGGTAGTTAACCCCATAGTTTTGTGAAAGGAAATGCTCTTAATTATCATTGTAAAGCAGTGTCATAATGGTACTGTCGGTTCCGAACCTATTACTCCATAGGTACCTACTTAACCTCTGCGTCACACGGGTTTGTTAACTATGTTTACTAAGACAAGTTCATTTTCTTATATTGAAGGTTTTTACTGTGTTTAGGGAGTAGAAGAAAAATATAGGGCCAGGTGTAATTGCACTGGAGTTGACACAACGCTGTCTATTATCCTTTCCCAAAAGATAGTATCATAGGATATTCAAAGGCACGGATGGCGCTCTTCTATGATCTATGTATTTAGAATAAGCCTAAAAAATAAATTGTTGACATAGATGTGTCAAGTTTATAAATGAATCCTAAATAAATTACCCATAAAGGGTAATTTGATGATTAATACATAATGAACATAATAAGGTGCTGTCCAAATTAAATATATTTAATTTAGTGCTGCTAATAACCGACCAACTGAGTCTTACTATGATTAAATATGTCTAACTTTTCAACTAGTTACTGTTGACACGACAGACAAATTGTGGCTTATTAGTATTTCAGCTAGTTTCCTAGCGGGTTGGTTGTTGTACTACGTACCTAGTACTAAGTAATACCTAAGAATGTTAGGTTTACCTATTACTAAAGACACCAAAATTAATCATTTGTAAATACATTTTTGTGTTTTTAATGTTGTGTATATTTTACTGTAAATATCGACTGCTTACCATAATATAAATCACAGTTGACAAAACATATCAAAACTGGTGTTTATGTTGTATGTGTACCGAAGTGATGTGCACGAGATACACGAAGAAAACGTTATTGTCCATTGAAAAATTGAATGTAAACATTTGGCCTTTAGTCCATTCATATCAGCAAACAAAGAACTACTTACGGAAATATAGGCTTCGTGCTTAGCTGGCTCTGCCGGGGTGTTACAACAATGCCAGACTGTAAGCTGATATCGTGGAACTGTAGTAAAATTGTATTGGCTCTTTTGGACGTTTGTGAAAGCCTTTGATAGTTCAGCTACTTATAGGTTGGCTACGCAGGACATACAAAGATGCACTCATTACTCCTTCACTCTCATAGCCTGATGGGACTGGAATCCGACACAACCACCAACTTCCAAATTCTGCTTTGTGATAGTTTCTAAAATACACACACAAAGCGATTTTGGTCTGACTCGAGAATCCACCCCGAGACTTCGTACACAGCAGTAGCGCTATGCGACAACTACACCAGCGATGCAGATGTAGTTAAGACAAACACAATCACAACGAATACGACAACACTATTTAATACATCAGTATTAAACTAACATAAATAATGAACGAATTAATTACCTGTCATTACCAAGTCTATTAAGACATACTACATACGAGCAGTATAATTTTTCCCCTACATACGTTATGAAGTAGGGCACAGCTGTGCCTAGGTGTGACGAAACGCCTACAATATGCACTGGGCTGTAGGCTAATAGCCGCGGGATCTGACGAAATAACTACATGTGTGAATGACTTTTAATTTCATGTTTTATAGTAAAAGTTTTAGTAAAGGTGAACTAGGATATTAATATGTTTTGACTAGATTAGTTACTGTTGATGAGGTAAATGGATTTTTATGCAATTATTGGCAAACCTCCTAAATAAAGAAGATTTTTTTTCTGGCGATAATTTGAATATTTTTTAATTATAGCAAAACTTCTAGTAAGTAGAACTAAACATATAGTAAGGCTGCCAATACATTTGTAAGATTTACTTACTAAGTAACTTACGATATAAATTCTAAAACTCCATTCATAAAATAGTGCGTAACTTTAACTAGTTCTAGTGACCGTCATGTTAGCATAAGTATAACGTTTGCTGTGAATTTCTTTGCTTGTATTTTTTGTGAACAACTTTAGAAACATTTTCGAGCGTGCATTGTGACGTAGCTGTGACGTCACACACGCTTGCCGCCTCTATTTATCGCAACCATGTTAAGATATGAACAGAAGTACTACGATGTATATATCTAATGAAGCATGCTAAGTTCAGTAGATAGCCATAGCTAGTAAAACATGATTTCAGATCTATATTCAAATATCTTGGACACCAATAATTGAGTAAGGCGAAGAAAAGCAATTCGAGGAAACCTGGATTTTAAAGTCAGAAATCACCATGACCCACATTGAGCAAGCGTGGTGATTAACGCCCTATCCATTACTGTATGAGTGGAGGCATGTGCCCAGTAGTGCAGTGATAAATCGGCTGATGATGATGATGACCCAAAGGGTAAAACCTGTTAAGGTACTTACTAAGATTCAGGATGTCAAAGTGCCCGTATCGCTTCATAGAGTGATTGAGTTTTCTGTCGTATTTCTGTATAGTGACTGAGTATGTTGTATAGGTTGTTGCGTATACCGAAGATCGCCAATAACTCAATACAACGCGAATGGCGACGGAAAGATTTGTGTGGATGTGACTTTTTTTTCTTGCACTTCAAAAATATAGATTTTCATTTATTCTTCAAAAAAATTGTGCGAAAAATGTCAGGATTGCCTCAAAGTGTAAAACTACGGCCCTAAACTAGAACCTAGATATTAAAAAAGGATTGTTTTATTTATTTTTCTCTATTAGTCCTTGTATAAATACAGATATTTAACACAAATAATCTGTGTTAAAAAAAAACTTCACGCAACAAGAAAACCCAGGTTCTATTATTTTTCATAAAAGCACGTTTTTCTTAAGAACTACGCGTACCAAGAATATTTCTTAGAAAATGTACTCGTTGGTTAAAAGCAGATAACTTTGTAACCTAAGCAGTAACTAGCTTGTGCATAACACAAGTTAATCCGTTACCTCGCTATTAACATGAAAATGTTTGCTTAGAAAGAAAAGCTGCCGAGAAAATATCTTTATTTTTGTAATATTGTACATACGTAATTAGTTCTGTTAATTACCATGACTATGGGAATTAAAGTTATTCTATTTTTGGATTAAAGATCTTCCCAAAAATAAATTCAAGATGATCTTGATCAAGAGGTCTATCTCTATATTTCTTTCATTTTTTTTTATTCTAAATATTTTCTCACAGCCCAAACTAATTTAGACTCAACAAAATGCCAAAGAATCTAGGCCACACATTAACCTCAGTTTCAAGTAACAAAACCCCTTCTCATAGAGCCACGAACAACGCATTAGCGCAAACAAAAGAAAACAATGCTGATCTTAGTCTACTCGCAAATAGATTCGCCTAAATCCGGTTATGTGTGTTCAGTAATCCTTTCCCCGGCTGTAAATTCGTAAGCACCCACTAAGAAGGGATCAAAAGGGTACCCTGGTCTGAGGGTTCCATGGAAATATTAAAAATCATCTCACTCAATTTGTCTTAAGTCCTTCAGTGGTTTTTGATGTAAAATTTTAATGTACCGACATCGCCAAAGTATTTTCTACAAATCAGGTTTACGTGTATTTAAGTACATTTTATGTCCACCATATCTTTTAACATGTTATATTATCTATTATTTAATGTGTATATTGCAGGTGTTATACTTTATATGTCATGTTACCATTTAGGTATCCACCTCATTAAACATTACACAAAAACGTACGTATAAAGGCGAACCTAAACCCTACCTATTTAAACAAGAGGATATTAATTAGCTACGGAATACTCAACACTTAAACCAACACGCACTTGACAGGTTTTCATCCCTTTTTCGTAATGAGGATAAATTGAATTAAATATTTATCGTATCCATGTTAATCTGTCGTTGTCTTTTCTGTGTGTAGGACACATTCTATACGATTCCGCGGTAATTTATTATATTTGTTTGCAGTTCCGTTTAAGAGCTTCTTTGTACTGTTTTGCTTACGTTTTTCTATGCAATTAGATGGTAAATAAACAACCCTCTTAGGAAGCATCGTGTTACTGTGTTATGTGGGTTCGATGAGCACTTAGTCTACGCTAAGTTCAGCTGAATCAGACTCTAGAAGATTGTTCAGAGTCTAGAAGGTTGTTGGGAAGAGGATAGGCAGATTGTGGTGTTTGGAGCTGAAAAATTACTGGACTAGATGATGGTAAACAAATTCCCAGTATTTGGGAATTTTAAGCGATGGAAAGGGAAGACTGAGGTGACAGTGGAATTTGCTTATAAAACATCTTTTATAAGCGTAATAGAAACGCAATGTTTCAGTCTTTTGAAAGAGTTAAAAGTGTAATTCTCCAGCTAGTTTAAAAGTTATGCCAAATCGTTTGAAGACCTTGTCACCTACGAAATTGTCGTTTCGATTTCGTCAAAGCAGTCGACAAATCATTAACGACACAAATCATCAAAATTGACACATCAGCCGTGGTAAGGAAGACATTGCTTTGTTTTCGATTACGTTTTCTTAATTATCCGCGGCAATGCCTATGCTATAGCTATTTCTAAACACTGAAGTGTAACAAAGAACAGAGTTATTTTTTAAATTAATGAGATAGCATTCTCGGCTACTTAATATGCCAGACCGTAAGATTTAACTTTTATCTTCCTACCAGGTGACTTAATATGGCCTTGACCTAAATGAGTAGGTATTTGTTACAAGACACTAGTGCTTAATTTTAATGATCTCTGTGTCTTCATACTCGCACATTGTTCTAAACTTTCAGGATACAACATAATAATATTTTTGCAATTTGTTTGCCAAATTCTGCATTAATGGTACATAGGTGGTAGTGTATTAGCAGCAGATAGTTAGTAGAGTATCCTATTTCTGTTTATTTACCAACTTCTAAGTAACAATAAAGTAAACAATCAGTCGACAAAAACACTCCTCGAGGCAACCGATTAACAGCGACACAACAAAATACCCGCACAACAAAATGTATTTGTCGTAAGCAGTGCGTAATGTGTACAGTAAATATTTGACGTAAATCGGCAATTCTACCCTCCTACGGGGAGGGGGGGGAGTAGGAGGGGTGTAGACAATGTAACCTAAATGTTTTCTGTCCTCCGGGAGCCGGGAATTTTAGGCAAGGAAAATATTAGTTTCATAGTAGGTAATATTGTGTGTTGTATCATACCTGACGGTGTTTTACAGGTTATGTTGTTATTTTGTGCTTTGACTGATGTTTGGGCATGTATTTTGATCATCCTTAATATGTTTGGATGTTTTATATGTGGTAGTTACTCCGTTTAGCCAGTTAGTCTCGCACGATTGATCTAAATGTAAACAGATTTTGGAAAACATATCCTGAGAAGGTGGTGTTTTTTGGATGGATCAGTATGAGCAGATTAAAAGTATGGATGAAAATAAGTGTTCTTTTCCATAAAAACAATAATAATCTCTTGTCACCTACCTCAGCACCTTCAAGTCATTAACATAGTATTTAATATCGTGTTGAAGTTCGTCAGGGCTGTTCAATATACATGAGGGGGTAAGACGCAGGCTTAGTTGCAGCATTAGTATGCAAACCGCGCACGTTGCTGCAACGGGTACAAGGCGCGTTGCAACTTACTTCTGTACCCTGTACTGTAGCTCATTCATTCTGAATTATCCTTTGCTGATTATTGTTTGTAGCAATATGGTTAATCTGGTTTTATTTGTGAATTTGCCTTTTGTATGCAACAGAGAATTTGCTGGTGAGAGAATTTGATGGTGTTGTGTACTTGTTTGTGGGAATCTCGTCTTCTATACTATGATATAATATATCTGAGAGGATTTTGTTTTGTTTGTTTGTACTGTAAAGGCTCCGAAAGTACTGAACCGATTAGAAAGATTCTTCCACTGTTGGAAAGCTACACTCTTCCCGAGTAACATAGGCTATATTTTATCCCGGTACGAGCAGTGGTCTCCAATATAAATAGTTACCAACCAACTCCAATATAAATACTAATTGTAATCTAAACCCATCTTTGTCCGACTGCAGAATCTCGTCTTTTATACACTCACGATTCATTCCATGTTCTGGGTATATTGTGAAAGTTGTTGTATACTAAGCTTCCCACCAATATCCTGAATGCATAGCACCAGTGAAAATTTATAAAATACCTCTGTACTATTAACAGCAGCAGTCAATATTTGCTAATAGCTTTCAGGCTACCTGAATAGGCCATAACTTGAGTACTAGGATTTTTATATTTGAATGCTAAAGTTTTATTGAGGCTTAGTGAAGCGATTTTGGAAAAACTATTTGGTATTAACAGCTCTGTTATATCTGAACTGCGCAGGTTTCAGCCGTTATTCATAAATATCGGACTAAATTCAAAAATATTAAAAACAAAAATGCTCGGTTGGTTTCGATACCTACTATTATATTGGTGTGAGAGTCCTTATTTATTTGATGATGTAGTAAATAAAGTGGAGCTTATCGCTGAAAAAATTGTCTCTGAAACTTGCTGTGCTTCAAAGGTTAGGTTATTTTTGGAAAATTTAAAATTGTCTGGATAATTTAAGCCTCCTTGATTGGTTATTTACTCTTTTCCATTAATAAAAGTAGAAGTTTTTTGGAAACTTTTAATTTTATTTTAAGTCAGCCAGAAGAATAGAAGAATGTAAGGAGTTTAATAAAATTCACCTTGAAAATAAAACTGATTTATTTCTAAAAAGTTGTATGCAACTGACCCGAATTCATTGCCCGCGAGTGTATAAAGTTCATTGACAAGACAAGAGCAGTGTCGACACGTATCAATGACAATGTGAGTTTCGCAAATAAATTAATTAACAAACATACAAACATTCCCACGACATACATAGTAGATGTGTGAAGTAAATTACATATTTTATATTATGTAGAAGTGACTTTGTCAATCTGCTAACTTAATTAAATTATTCTTTAGGGTTATCAGAGGTTTTTAACAGAAAAACACAATATGTATTTAAATTCTTTTAGTACACACAGACATGGCTCACCCCTTTTCCTGAAATAAAATATAATAATCTATACTAAGACGATTTTTTTTATTTGTGTTTAAATCAAAGGCCCTAAAACTAATGAACCGATCTGAAAAATTATTTCACTTTTGGGGAGCCTCAATAGCCAAATGACATAGGCTATATTTTATCCCGGATATGTGCAGTAGCTTAAATGTGATACATGGAATGCAGTAATATCAAGCCATAGTAACGTTTTCGTCTTATTTGTTTCGAAACTATGACATCTTTGTGAGCAAAGTCTATTCAAGTATCTCTAAAAAATAGCTACGTATTGAGTAAATGTGCTTTTGTTCACATTGTGTGTAAAACAATGGAATACATTAGAAATAATAAATAGAATATTATTGTAGTTTACGCAGTTTTCAATCAAATGTTTACAATTGCTTATAGAACCATTATTGTTAATTAGAGTGATTTCTATTACGCGGTAGAAGAATGTCGGAAAGTGTATATGAGGACGTAATTTCACAGAATTTTTATGTACATATATGTATTTGAAAGTAAAAAATACACAATATTAGGTATATCAAAATAAGTTTTTTCAAACCCTTGCTAATAGCCCGGTCAAAATAGATATTTGAAATAACAAAAATTCCCACAAAGCTGATTTTTGGTGGAGAGCTAGATTTGATCATTATAAATAAACTTTGGTCTGACGTCTTTTTTGATAAAACTTACCGTTTTCGAAAAAAAAAACAAAAAACCTAAAATTTTGACATTTGACCTCGAATAACTTTTGACGCACACATGGGATCGATGGGGACTTTTAGTATTTTATTTATAATGATCAAATCTAGCTCTCCACCAAAAATCAGCTTTGTGGGAATTTTTGTTATTTGACCACTACTTTTATGTCTATTTTGACCGGGCTATAATATTAATGTGACCGTGTTTGTTCGTTCTAAAGCCTAAGAAGAAACATAAATTGGCTATATTTTATCTCGGTGCGTTAATTCCCTTTTGAGACGGTTGGAACCGAGGGAAAAACCTAGTCTACAATAATAATTTCTAAGGATCCTAACATGATACTCATGACTCTAATATTTCTCAAACATCAAGACATCACATCACTTGACATTTACATAAACAAAAACCCTTTTTCCTTTACTCAAAGAATATTTTATTATAGATAGTTCAACTCAGATTTGCGCGCGGCCCTATGTGTGTGTCGGCTTGTAAATATACAACTTTCATTCGTGTGACAGTGACGTCGTCCGAGCATGACGTGTTCTTATCGCTTTTTGTTATGGGTACAGTCGTTTACGAAAATGTCTAGTTCTTCACGGAGAAAATGTTTTAAGGAGTCAGGTAGCGTTTCAAAAAAATGAAACAACATTCAAAGCTTTTTATTATTACATTTTACAGTTTATCATTATTTTCTCATACGGCTTTTCAAATTGACATTGACAGTATCTAAGAAATAAATGAAGTGAAATATCTAAGATGAATTAAATACTCCTTACATATTTTCTAGCTCGGGGTACGCGGACAATAAATAAATGTGTGGACTAAGAATGTAAAAGACCTATAATTTAGTATAATAATGGAAACAAAATGTGTGGGGAATTTTAAAAAATTATATTGCTTCGCATAATGTCGACCAAAATAAGACGGAAATAATGAAACTCATAAATGAACGTTTAAGTCAAATTGATGAAGGGATGTTGGGTAATACTTGTCGACATGTACAAAAGAAAAAAGAAGAATACTATAGACATTTTGACATGGAGTCAGAATTTATAATTAACATTGGTGAAAGTAGCGAATCCGAAAATTCATCATTTGATTTTTCAAGTAGCGATACAGAATCATTATAAATAAATAAACTATAGTTCGGCCATTCAGAGAATGCGTTCCTGACACGTCGCGATTGAACTGACGACGTAACTACATTCATTGATTATTGATATAATAATGTTGTTTTAATGCTCCTCAATTGTTAAAACGGTAAACAACCAGCAAAAATATTTTTATCGTAACTGCAACGCCATTGCAAAGTTACGTCGTCAGTTCAATCGCGACGTGTCAGGAACGCATTCTCTGAATGGCCGAACTATAAATTACGTAATAACTGTACTTTAAACAGCCGTATACAACCCCTAAATAACTGTATTTGTACCCGACTGTACCTCTTGTCACGCACACAAAGTCACTGTGTATGTACAAGGGTTACCCACACATAAGGCCGCGCGCAAGACTGAGTTGAACTTACTATACTAGGAAATGTTATCACTTTTCTCGTTATTTACAAATTGCTACGAATATTTGACGTGTCAGCTTCACCTGGTTATTCCGCGAAATACTTGGTACATGGTACACGCATGACTGGTAAAGTACTTACCTACTTATTAATTTTTAGGTAAAATAGGTATGACGCAACCTATGGCTTCATTGACATAGCCGTCGATGATTTTTGGTTTTACAAAAAATGGGCGGTTCCAAAGAAGGTGTAGCCAGTAACGTTCTTCGGCCCTAGCGCGCCCTTATTTTGATGACGCTACATTCTTAGGAGATGTTCCGTTTGGCATCTCCGCTCTTCATTTTGTTTTCCATGGCCGTGACCTTCCTACTTTGGCCGAAGTGAGACGGTTACATTTAAGCCGGTCATTTTATTAATTAGCCACTAGCCGGGGGCAGTCGATCAACCTTAATTGTTTGTATTCGGAAGGGATTTTTATCTTAAGGATGTTGTGTTTCAGGCTGATTTCTACCATTTAGCTGTATCGATAACCAGGCAATATTCAGTAGTCAACTTGACTATATCACCAGTGGGCGATAATGTGACGGCTGGTTATGACATAGTTATCGTTATCAAGAGAATAAATATTAACAAATTGCATATGGATATAAAACTAACGATAAATATATCATATGCGGTGGTTGGGTGTCGTAAAGAAAGACATGAAGATCTGCGAACTCGAAGAGGAAGATGTCCTGGATAGAGCGATATGGAAGAAGAAGATACAGAAAGCGGATCCCGTCACAAGACGTTAAAAAGAAGAAGAAGAAGCATATGGATATAAAAATATCTATCTATTATAGCAATACCTAACCTCTAGTAACAATAATTCATTCAGGTTATTTAGTTTATACCTAAATAGGCCTTCTAAGCGGGGCAATCTGGAAAAACTCATTTTTTTATTATTTCTTAACATGCTGTCGTACATAAAAGAATAACACATTCTTTATACACATACACAGGATGTTTTATGATCATTCTTTCACCATTGTTGATGCCTGAAATCTAAGTATTCGGATTTCTCCTCACGAAAACACACCATGTCGGCTAAAGAAAGATAAATTATAAAAATCAACTAAATCCAAATGTACAATACAACACGTCGTAACACCCCCCAGCACCCCCTGGCACCTCCAACACCCCAAACACCCCCACACTTCCTGTTTATTCGCAAGTGCGAATGTCAAGCGATGTATCTGCTATATTATTCAACGCGTATCGTGACCCAAATCAGGATTTTTATAAAAAACTCTTACTTTTCTTACGGAAATACGATTTAGTTCATAAATACTTAGGAAATATAAAATATAAGTTAAAATCCCGTGAGTCTAAACTGTTCAAAAATACTCAGATACATGTTAGAATATTACAAAACATTTGGGCTCGTCCGGGATTTGAACCCGGGACCTCTCGCACCCTAAGCGAAAATCATACCCCTAGACCAACGAGCCAGTTGACATTCTGTCTTAAATAGCAGTTCTAAATCATTGACGCACTAAGATCTGTGTCACCTTTCACTCTTGGCATGATCTGGGTCACACACTTATCGAACTTTATTAAAGTTAAAAAACAAAGTGACAGTGATTGCATTGTATTATATGAGATAATTCGCACAATATCGACAATATTGCTTAACGTTCGATAATCTAGTCTCCATTTATTTCTTTGCCATTATTTTACAAGTAAAACATAATCTTGTTACTTTAAAACTTATTATGAGAAAGTTATAAATATGTGAGGAACACTTTATAAATAATACCAAAATAATAGTACAGTACACTCTTAGCCGCTTCCGCATAAGATTATTGATGCTTTATGTTTTATACGGTTCTACGCATTTCCGATAGCAATATAATATACTTGATCACATACTGAAAAACCTAAGTATCAAAGTTAATAGAATACACTAGCCACAACATCCCGCACCCGGATAGAAACTAGCCTATGTCTATTATCAGTTTCTAGACTAACTGTGTGCCAGCTTTTTTACGGTTTCAGTAGTTTTGCAGAGAAAAGCGCAACAGACATATTTAACTCTTACATTTGAACCGTTCTCACTGACAATTGAGGAAGCAATAGCAGTAACACAATCATTATCAGTGACGTAACTGATAAGGTGTTAACTGATACGATCGCGCGCCATTCGTGTAAGTCCCAATTTACATTAACGCGTCATGATATGGGCATGGCAGTGATAACGAGATGGTGTGATACGGCGTGACAATTTAATAAGATGGTGTTTTTTTGCTAGGGTTGTAAAGGGTTGTAATGGTTGGTTTGTGATAATGGGCTTCTGTGTGTGTGATTGCGGCTTTGACGCCCTTGCGACTGATGTTGAGATGTTTTAATGGGCTTCTGTGTGTGTGATTGCGGCTTTGACGCCCTTGCGACTGATGTTGAGATGTTTTTGTAGGTAGGTAGATAATTTGTGATTGTATGAGCCACACAACACACTGACAAATGTTAGTGGGCTGTTAGCCCGTTGGATGGCTGAAATATTTTGACAATCTATGAGTTGCATTAGTTTTTAGACGAAAAGACGTTTTTATTTTTAAGAATTAAAGACTCACTTTAAAGTAACAAAAACAGCCAAAATAAAACAGCTATTTTAAAATAAATTCAAATTGATATAATTTGGTGAGTTGTTAAGGAAGCGAGTAATGTTGTTCTGCAGTACTTCGTGAGCTCGCTTCAGTAATTACGAGATGAATATTATGATAATGCGATCACGTCGTCAATGGACCGGGATGAGGGGTGAGGATTGCTTCGAGTGATGCCAGGTAGGGACTTAAGTCATTGGTGATTATAGGTGTTTTGTAAATTGGTTGTAAATAGATGGTTAACATGATAATTTTATTAAGTTTAGTGCCATCGGTGAGTGACGTGTATTAAACTCAAACCTCAAAAATAAATACCAAGTGTAGATGGACATTGTCACAAGAAAACCATTGAACCTGCCAGTGCATAGATGTAGGAACTTCACTCGAACACCTCCTTTTAAGATGTGGATTTTTGTCATAATTGCCTAGCAAAAATAAATCTTTGAAATATGCACCATAATACGAAATTAAAAAAAACGATCTTTGAAACATACACAAAATATGAAATTAACAATCCACAAACCAATGGTGGCTATCCACTATTTCACAATAGGAACCTACCAATCAAACGTATCGTAGTGTCCGATCGCGTATCTAAAACAAAAGACAGTTTCTCACAGTTTGCCCCAGTAGCGACCGATTACTCAGACCATTGAGCCAACTGGAACCGGTATGAGCACATACGGAAGAGATGGACAATTCACAAAGATAGGCGCAAAAAAAAATTGATTTCAAATTGCTAGGTCCCGTTTGCCATTGAACATCTTTGGCAGTCGTTACGGATAGTCAGAAGCCAGTAGGTATATCTGACCAGTCTAACCAAGGGGTATTGGGTTGCTGCGGTAACTGGGTTGAGGAGGTCAGATAGGGCGTCGCTCCTCGGAAAACACTGGAACCTACTCTGCTGCATACGATTAGACTGGAGGCCGACTCCAATATAGTCGTAAAAAGGCTAGGCAGACGATGTTACACACATAAAATGTCATACACTTTAATCTTGAGGCACATGCGTCTGGTACTTTTGGCAGAGGGAAAAGGAACTGTATCAGTTGGTTTAATGATCTTCGACCGATGGTAATGACGTACTACAAACGATGTTCCAACTGTACACTGGACTGCCAATTAGTATGCATTATAGTATTGATTGGATTTTGGACAGTCTTCTTAAGAGAGCTTTTGACTAGTTTTGCTGTGAGGGCCCAAAATGAACATTATCATTTCATGAAACAATGTAGTTTGTAGGATTTTTACAAGGCAGATCTTAAGCGTGCCTGAACAAAATGCGTCTTTATATATTATGCATCCCATATAACGTTTCTACAAGTTATATTCTTGGGCCCTCGAATTGGACACAGTTTTATCAGCAACACATAATTACCTTTAATCTCGTTCTCGTTATCCAAACAAGCTATTCAACTAAAGTAACATACAACAGTAGGTGCAAATAGCAGAACATTCTAGCAAAGTGCAACACAAGTTTGTGACACCTAATTATCCGCTCAACTTCAAGTACATTCTTGTTGCAAGTTCGGAACTTTCGCAACACACCACACGACATGACTCACGGTGGTCAGTGACCTCAAGTATTTACTATATAGTGTATAAAATATATAGTATAATTGCATAATTACTAGACAGATGTGTGACGGACGTTAGATAATATATGGTTTAAGAAATATGCAGTTACATAGTGTGTGAGACAGAATGCGATAAGTGTTTGGCACACCTCGGGTATGTCCTGTTACTGGCTTACTCATGGTTATAGATTATGATTGATTTCTCGCGGCGTTTAAATTGACTTCTTATGATTGATTATTATAGTGAAATGATAACTTTTTAATGGAATGTGAGATGGCTACATTTCTGTTACCATTAAGACCCGAGACCTTAACCTGTTTATTGCATTGGCCAATCACAATATGGCCCCGGTCCTGTCAAAGACTGTTATAAGTCTGGTAAAAGTTAATGTAAGTACCATCTTTTAAAATATGCAGCATATTTTTTCCTCTCTAAGTTTCACGACAGCAGTCCACAGAACGGTGCTTAGTTCGTGTAAATTAAATCAGAAGACCAGGCACTGCAGTGTAATCTAGATCGCGACCGCAGTCCTTATGGTGCCTCAGGGAGTACGCTGCATAACGCGGTAAAGTCAAGTGTTCACTATACTGGACGGTATATTTATGAGCCAGGAGACCTGATTGTTTTGGATGGTGATTAGGATGCTATCGTGGGATTTGGTTCAGCCTATTTGAGATCTTTGATGACTGTTAATAAGTTGGGAAATTAGAAGACTGGTTCAATTAATATTTTGGAAGCTTTTGAATATTCTTTGTTTTATCAGCTTTTTATCTTCACTATTGGTACCTATAGCATTTTTTCTTTTTGGAAAAACGATCCTTTTTCCTCATTTTACCTCTCTAGCACAGTGGAAGTTTCCAATTTCTACTTTCATTGAGGAAACTAGCAAGTGATCAGACCCAACGGATACTTTCAATGAAAATCACGAAAATCTAATAAGAAAACTTGAACTAATTGAAGACCCCTGTTTAGAATGCAATCGTTTAGTTCCATTAGGAGATAGCAAGTCTTCCTATCCCAAGGTCCCATTTGTCTTACAAAACCAATTCCGAGTGTATCTGAACTTGCCGGAGTATGTTAATTGGTATCTGGGTTTTTCATTAACTGGCCTGGTACCTGCAGACCCAATTTACGAAAAGAAAATGGAAAATTACCTGTTTAGTAGAATTTATCCTTTGTTTCTCTTTGTTTTTGGAGCTAAATATGTTTATTGCTGTTCTTTAGTTAGTAATTTATTCATTTGTAATTGGTATTCTCTTTATGTGCGAAGACAATTTTCTCTTTTCCGATGCTGCTAGATAAAACAGTCAAGAACATTTTCATGATAGCTTCCCTTTGAAAGGAGATCTCCAAACCTACTAGGCTACCAGAAAGTTAATAAATTCATTATTTGGTAAAAACCTGGATAAGTAATCTGCTGATGCTAAAATATATACAGTTCGTGCATTTCCCACTGGTACACTGCGTCATATGTAGTCAGCTGTAGTGACGGAGCATGTGATAAATGGCAGCCATGATTGATGCTGCATACGTTTCTCTGATAATGTCGACATGTTTTGTATTTCAATGGCTGCGAGAGGACTTATAACACTATTAAGAGCTGTTTAGAGAATCTGTTTTGATGGCGACAAAAACAGACATAAATCTAAAGGCTCGAGCAGACCGGATGCGTATGCGTAACCACGCGCGTAGTCACGCGCGTAGTTACGGCGTAACCATGAGTTGTAATGTATGGAAATGTATGAGACAGGCCACACCGCTTGCGTAACGTAGACACGCGCGTCGTTACGCAAGCGGTGTGGCCTGTCTCATACATTTCCATACATTACAACTCATGGTTACGCCGTAACTACGCGCGTGACTACGCGCGTGGTTACGGATACGCATCCGGTCTGCTCGAGCCTTTAAGGATAATTTACCAGCTGTAAGTTTCCAAGTCTGTTAATAAATAAGAAAGCGAAATCCTTATTTACAGACTACCCCGAACCTAGATAACCCAACAACCTACTTTTGTAAATTAAATAAGTTTCTCCCCAAAAAACCCAAACGCAATTACCTTTCGGCGAACGAAGTAAACAAATGAACCCTTCTTTAAACATCTAGTCTGCTCCTTATAACCTTAGTTCAAAAGGAAACAAAAAAATAAACAAGAAAGCATCGCTCGGCTACAATTAATTCGGTCCCAAAGCAATTAAAGCTAAGCTAAATTGCCATATTTTTTAACTCACACATTTTTTGCGTCGACACTGAAATTTCCTCTCGCTTAATTTATGCTAATGTACCGGGGAGGGCAGTGAGACCCTGAGGGACCGGGTTCCCTATGGACGCTGGAAATAGCACGGGATATTAAAATATTGCGTTTTAAGTGTGATAGCGTAATGCTTTTAGGAACCACTATTGTAACGTATCGTATCTGGCAAAAAGGCCACCTGTATCTCTTGGGTTTCGTAAAAATAACTTAGGGAGATATTTGCGAAGAGTTTGTCTTTTCACTATCCACTTTGGGTTTTACGATATGGCCTGCCTACGGTCAGCAACGATGTGTTTGATCTTGATTATGAGAACGATGGAAGCATCAAAAACTTTCTGAGATACTTGTACGTAAAACTGTCGTTATTTTTTTTATGATAGACAAGTTTTATTGAATGGCGTAAAGTAGTGCAAATTTAATTTAGGCGAAAACTGCAGAGTAACTTATCTCGGGGTTACATTACCCACAATAAATAATGCACTTTTGTCTATTTCCGAGGATTTCCCAAATGTTTTAAAGTCACGGAACCCAAGTATCGTTGTTTGTTGTATTTAAGCTCAAGTCGGCGAAACGAAAAAACGTGGACTAAGTTTAACTCGGTTTAACTACATTTAAAACTGTCTTTTTGAGAAAATATCGTTAAAGCTATCGCTTTCTTTGGATGCTCTGTGTTAGCTTCGTTTTTCGAAGATCTCAGCAATCTTGGGATATTGTTAAAGAAAGTTTAGTATGCTTGAGAATAATTTATTGCTTTTTGATTTATTGCTCTAGTTGTTAAGCGCTAGGAAACATTTCAGAACTTGGTATTTAAATAAGCAAATATTTCAATTTCAAAGCTGTTTATTATTATTATCTTACTCCGTTTTTAGGTAATAAGTTACCGACACTCACTTGTGACAAAAATACAAAAAAATGCTCCCCGTCAGTGAGATTTGTGGTTTGAAGCGCCTTCCAAAAATATTATAGCAATTATTGCAACCGCGTGTGTTTGCAATACCCATACATAACATCCTACTTCCTACTTATATATTATAAATGTGAAAGTTTGTGAGAATGTATGGATGTATGTTTGTTATTCAATCACGCAAAAACAGCTGGACCGATTTGATTGAAATTTGGTATTTAGATAGGTAATACCCTGGATTAACACATAGGCTACTTTTTATCAACACACCACGCGGGCGAAGCCGCTGGCGGAAGCTAGTCTGTTATATATTTTTAGTTATTATTAAAGGCGCCAAAAACAGTGTTCTGTGATGATGGATAAAGGCACCATAGTGCACATCGTTGTTTAAAAATTCTTTCAACAAAATTCCTTTCAAAATATTTCGAGTTGTTTCTTAAAAATGAAATCAAGTAACAATATCACCCAGGGCAAAGAGGACAACTCTAGAGGCATTAATAAAATACAGCCTATTACCTAAATTGGACCATTTGTCGTTATGATAAGGTGCATATTGCAATATTTATGAAACAGCGGTGCTCATGTCGAAAGTTATGATCGGGTCAGGTCGTGAAAGGACAGCGATTTTGTTTGGGGAGGGCAGCATTTGGAGTGAAGTTTATTTGCAAGGAAAGACTATTATTCTGAGTAAAATATCTTCATGGTCTTTTCTTAAAATTATAATGTTTCTATTTATAAACACCCAACAGGGACAATGTTGCGTTTTGATGTCAATCTATGTAAGTCTTCTACACAACAAATAGTGAATTAATCACTTTTATATTCATAACAATTATGGCACCACAAATATTTTTTCTTTCAATTCACTCAAATTTTATTCTGAATCCTAGGATGGATTTCTAGGATTCACAATAAAAGTTTAGCATAATAATCCTCTGACACATTTATCGGACATACAAAGAAACTGGGCAATTTCTTTCCGTGGAGCAGACCACCATTTTTCTCTCCATATCGCTTCGTTTTATCATTCACGCCACACTGGAATCTCGCAATAGTGGACGTAATAAATAACGAGAGATGCAGTGGCCTCTAAATTAGCTTTGTGCAAGATCTCCTTGTCGGCACTGGTTTGTTTTAAGGCTAGAATGGAATAACGCTACGTTGGGTACCCAGCGTTTCTGGAATCCAGAAAAGCATCATACTTTTCCTCCCGTTGAAGATTTTTATCGCCGTAATGTGGATATTAATTGGTTTCTTTGTAGTTTTCTGCTGCAGCGTTTATTTCATTGTGGACGATGGATTGCAATGTTCCAGCACTCTTTGTGTTCTGGAATTTGATCTTTGTCACGATTTTCCTATTGTTTGATAAGAAGTGTTTAACGAAATACATAGTAACTGCGTGGATTAGAAAACTTTACTTGTATGTTGTGAATTTTTAATGATTCTACAAAAGGTCGTCATCATTCAAACTTGTAGCTAAGGCATAAGAAATCTTTCTCCATTGTAATGCAGAAAAACGTAAAAATCGAATATTTTTGAGAACCATATTCCATTATCGATACCTAATTTTAAACAGCATTAGATTAATTATAGTTCACGAGGTGCAAATTGGGGTTCTGAAAATGGTGCACCTTATTTTTCAGGGGAAATTTTCAAGTGGCTCCGAATTGCTTTTGCGTGTTCACTGGACAATTTATCAAAGCCTGCATTAAGGTCCCAGACTTACCTGAATGGCCTCAAGGAGTGGTCAGAACGACTGGCTAGCTTTAGTGGAAGCTCAAAGGTGTATCTTGGCAAGACTTGGCATCGGAGCCAAGTGCAATTTCTGGTCGATTGAACGTCCCACGAGATTTCTGGTTACGATCGGGATCACCTTAATTCTACCTGTGCCTTTTATTAGATTTATTTTATTGAAAATGTTTTGATAGTAACATAGTTCCTTTATTCCGGGAATTCCTGGTTTGTCCGAAAATATAGGAGAGTAAGTTACAATAAACGATTTTACCATGAGAAACTCAGTCATGTCTTGATTGACCATTTGAATCTATTGGTCAAATTGATATTCAAACTTCTAAAGAAAATATCTATAAAGGTAGTACTTAATAAAACCACCTTCAGTTAAACCCCCAGGCCTTCGGGTGACAGTGTCACCCACAAGCCGAGGCCGTTGTCACCTGTCACAAAGTAAGGATGGATAGGAGACTCGTACAATATTCACACGGACCGTATGATTTAGTGGTGTCCTTGCTTGGACATTTCCCTCTGAAACTAGAAGGGTTACATTGTGAATTTTTAAAATGAGTCGTTAACGTCGGAAGGGCATAATTTTTAGCACGTGTTTTTGGTGCTACTTTAAAATTAATGAGCGAAATTAATGGTTGGTATGCTTTTTTATCAAGGTATGTTTTACGTTTGAAGCTTAAGCTTAGTACGGCCGCGGCATCATAACACTATAATTACTTTGATAAAAATATGCGACTAAAAGTGTGTATCGAAAAGTTACACCTCTTCAAAAAGTAAATTAAAATCGATATTTCATGTATCGATACTAAATCGGCATTTAACCTTTATAGCAACAAAAATAGACCAGGAAGATAACTTAAACGTCCCACACAAACCTCACGCAGAAATATCTGGCGACAAACACGATATAACTCAATCTAAAACCGTTCAATCGGTTCGTTCGGAAATGGGAACAAATACAAACAGGTCGGATACAAATTCTTAGCGACACAATCTGTTTGTAGACTGCCGGAGCTGCCGTAGACTGCCGTAGACCGCCGTAGACTGCCGTACTGCTGTTCTAGTCCCGTAACTACTGCCATTCGGCTACTTTCACACCCCGCGCTCGGAGTGCGGCCTGGAGAACAGCGATTTAGTGTAGGTTTTTTGGGTAAATAAAGCTTTGAAATTGGTTGGCTGTTTTAAGTGGCAGAGGAAGTGTGTGAAGCAGTTAAAAAGATAATACAAAGATAAGTATGCCGATTTAAATTAATGCAACTCTGTAGGGACCTATATTTTTAACTAAGTAGTTCGCTAACTTCAAAGCCTGCTTTGGCCAGTAGGTACTTATACTATAAACTTCCTTATGTACTCCCCTTGTGTACTCCCCTTTTGTACTCCGCTCATGTACTCCACTTATGTAATTCCCTTATGTACACCCTTATCTACTTCCTTATGTATTCCCTTTATGTACTCCCCTTATGTATCCAACTTATGTACTTCCTTGTGCCCCGTTATGTACTCCGCTTATGTACATCCTTATCTACTTCCTTATATACTACCTTATGTGCTCCCCTTATGTACATCCTTATCTACTTCCTTATGTATTCCCTTTATGTACTCCCCTTATGTATCCAACTTATGTACTTCCTTGTGTACTCCCGTTATGTACTCCACTTATGTACATCCTTATATACTTCCCTATGTACTCCCCTTATGTATTCAACTTATATACTCCCCTTATGTACTCCACTTATATAATAGGCATGATGACAGTAATCAAAAATCATTAAAATAATATATTTATTGAATTAAACTTGAAGCTTGGAATATAAAACGCGCATTGTTTTCTTTATTAATAATGTGATTAATATGTATTTTTATAAAATAAAATTACGAAATAAGGCAATCCGCCATGATATCTTGAACACCAATCAGAGCTCGTGACGTCATCTCTGAAAACAACTCGCGCGAAAGCGCGAGAACGTCACATTTCGTTATTGTGAACTTCCACTGCGATCTTTGTTTTTAATTAATTAATTGTTTATAACACGAGTTATGGAGCCCGGATTTATCAAGGCAAACAGCGCTAATTTGCCTAGAATTGATATCATAATGCTGGGAAAGTTTTTGGCATCAAATAAAGATTTTTGTTCAGCTGAATTTAGAAATGTTAAAACTTCCATGTAAGTATACTAGTTTAATTAAAAAACAATGAGAGATGAAACCTAACCTCGAAATAGTTATTTACATTATAAACTATGCTAGAATCTAGAGAACTATGTAATAACTTACATCAAAGTGATCTTCACAAAAATAAAGTTGTACCCTGGGCAATATTGCTTTTGAATCTCGCTTTGCAAGTTTAAGCTACTTGTTTCGTATTTTTTTATTGTGAGGAACGTACACAAATAACTTATCAGGAGTTGTTTTGGATGTGTTCTTACACTGGGGGACCCCACAACACCTATGCCCTTTCGAATTCATATTTAATAACACAAAAAACTTAATAATTGCACGAGCGTTGTTTACTTGCGTCTTGTAATTTCAGTCGTGACGTCACAAGTGACGACATGACACTGACAAGCGTTTTCGCGCCGGATTCAAAGTGGACAGAGAAAAATGCAATTATTTGATAAAAAAAACTTCGCATTTTCTTAAAATTAATAATTTTTCATATAAAATAGACGTATACCTACATCATACAAAGGAATTTAAAAATTTGTCATCATGCCTATTCCCTTAGGTACTCCCCTTATATACTTCCTTATGTACTCCCTTTATTTACTTCCTTATTTACTCCGCTTATAATTATGCTCCGATTATGTATTCTCCTTATGTACTCTCCTTATGCACTTCCTTATTAACTTCCCTTATGTACCTCCCTTAGGTACTCCCCTTATGTACATTCTTATCTACTTCCTTATGTACTCCCCTTATTTACTCCCTTTATATACTCCACTTATGAACTTCCTTATGTTCTCCCCTTATAAACTTTCTTAGTAACTTTGACATTAAGCCATGTTTGACCTTCAACTAGCTGTTCGACACGCAACCGAGCGTAGCGGAACACAAACGCGAGTTTAGTGGCCACACCGCATATTGGGACATTTTAGTTCGTGTCAATAAAATCTGCAGCAATTTTGTTTGAAACTAGACCAGCAACAGTATTGGGTTTAAAGTGCATCGCAATTTTAGGGAAGTTTTTGCATTGTGGCTCTGTTGTGCTGTTTGTTTGTGCTATGAATATTATGAACTTCTGTCGGGTAGATAGGCTGAAAAGTATATTATTTTTAAGAAAACATGCTTTGCAAGATAGACAGACAGATAGACTAGTAACTATAGAACGGGACTGCAAAATAAAATATTACCTTACTAATCTATTATCGGCATTTTCAAGGAACGTGTGCGTATAGACTATAATTTATTATACTTACTTCAATGTACGAGCGACCTGACTTCAAACGAAGATAGTTAAAACACAAAATTCCACATTTCATAACACAAATTCCTTCGTAATTGAAACTTGCAGTAGAACCGTATTACGCGACACCCATTAGGCCCACATATTTCACATAACGACCACAGCTACGCCACAGAATGTCCACATGACGACCACGCATCTTACAGTCGCTTTGTGCTAGATATTTTTTAATTAAAATTTCATATTCTGTCATGCGGCAACTAAAAGGGTTGGGTCGTGGTAGAAGACATAGTTAAGTAAGTTAATGGAGTGCTCATTTATATCAACTTATGAGACTCAGTTTCTCTGTGTTTTGGCTTTAATACGAAAAACTTTTGTATGATTTTTTTAACAGTACTCGCACAGACCTACTGAAAACTGAGAGTTGGAATATTTATTTGTTGATAGAAATCAATATGTAAGGCAAGTTTTCTATGATGCCTCTTTGTAACTAATTCTATTCTCTTTTTGTATTTTAGATGAGGTTAGGTATAGAAAACCTCCGTCCAGACATTTTTTCTATGCTAACGAGTAAATCGATTTGTCTGACCAAACCTCATAAAAATAACCTTGTGTTTGCCGACTACTGCGAGATGTGAAGAGTAATATTACTAAGAAAATAACTTTTGTTTCCACCCATTGAACTTGAAAAGGGTGTAGCAAAACATGACCTATTTCTTTGGCAGCTTATCGAATCTGGAATCCTATTATTGAGGGATTTTTGTGAGAAAATTCATCAACAAACCGTAACAAGCGGTCTTCGGGATAATTTTTTACCAAAACAGGATAAAAAGTAGGTAGCTTAAAGTCGTATTTAAGGACTTACTTTTTTCCACGATATATTTTAATATTAATCTGTTCAGCATTTTGACTTGAAAGCATCACAAACAGACAAAATAATTTTTCGTTAATGCGAAAGCAAGTTGGTTATTTTTGCTGAAAATACTAAACTGATTGCAATGAAATTCGTCAAAAAGCTAAACGGTACCACCAACTAAGTCGCGGGCGAAAACAGTTCATAAATATAATTAATGCAATGATCACTTCATTGACTCATTAATCCGTGGCAAGTAAGAAAGGACCCTTGATGAATTGCCTCGGTCACTTTATTTAGTGACGTGTAGGCCTGTCCAACCTGGTGTTATATTCCTGAAATAATGTGGGTCTGTAACTCTATACTATGGGAAGGGAATGGGGGATATTTATAGGACATGAATTTAGTATAGTGATATTATAGTAGATACATTGTGGTTGTTACTTCAAAGTGGGTCTTGCATTTTTATCATTAAAGCACTCAAGTGTATGTATGCTTCTTACAATCAAAAACTATGTGGTCATGTAATTTTCACTTTAATTAATTATTATTTATATAGTAAAATTATATAAGGAAAATAAACTCTTTATTATCGATCTTTATATTTCCAAAATCTGTCTTTATATGTCTTGACATACTCAAATGAAATATTTTCATATCCTAATTTATATAAAGCAAGATATTTTCGGCGCAATAAACATTAGTTACGTTATAAAATGCGACGTAACTAAATAACCAATTGTTAACAATGTGCACAGGTGCAACGACACGGGTGTGTCAAATTAGAATTTTTGCTTCATCATCTAAAGCCACTATTAAAAAATACATTTTACGTGGCTGACGGAAGCGTATGGAAGAAGAAAACTAGCTGCACCGGCTAGAAAATATAATTTGGATAAGGGCAAAAGGATGATGATGATGAAAAAATGTTACGTGGACATTAATTTAGTTAGGAATAAATACATATTTATCACTATAGAGGTTTTGGAACTAAAGGGCAATTTTCATTTATATAAGGATTTCCTTTTCTGTACCTAATCTTATCTGTTGATTTGCAATAAGATTCAATATTGACTTATAAAAAACTGCATAGAATATAGGGTAGGTATAGAAATTATCCGTTAAGAATCATAGATAGGTTTGAAGCAGTTATTCTGCAATTCTCCATAGGTCTTTAAAAAAACTCTGTTGACCACTTAAGGTAAACAGAAAATATAAAATGCCATCTTAAATGACAAGATACGAAATATTTCACTAAAAGACAGCGAAATATCACGACACTACGTGGTCTGCGGAGTAAGCAGATGCAATCGAGTGAGACGCGAGTTCAGACGCATTATTCAACGTTTCATTTTACGTGACAGAACTTATATCTTTTGGATGCTTTATTGTATTGTAAACTAGATGTTTGGGGAGTTTTGAGGTTGATGCACTCGGATTTGAAGCTGCTATCAGTTTCAGGAAACCGTTCATTTTCATAATAATCGTTACTAATTTTTTATGGCGAAAGTAACTTCTGTTGTCTATCATGCTTTCCTAAAACTACTGAAACAATGTAAGTAAAATTTGGTACACAGACAGTTAAGAGCCTGGAAAAGGTCGTATGCTTTTTCAAATACGGGTGCGGGAAGTAGTTCCCTCGGGATGTGACCAGAATCAAGGGGAACAGAGAGCTGACTTCCAACGGGCACTTTTGGAAATCAATGGTGTATCTTTGTTCCGTAATAGTTTATTCTGTCCTCAGTTATGACTAAGATTGTGACAGTAAAATAAGTCGCCTGCCATAGCCTCACACGTACTTACACGTGACGTCTCTCAAACATATTTTTGGTCGATAAATAAAGATAATGTATCGAAATGAAAAATGAAGTTCATATGACTTAGCAAAACTATGAATGACTTAGCGTATGGTGTGTGAACGATGAAGGAAAATCGCATTATTTGGATAGTAAATATTAATTTTTAAAAAGAATATTTTGATAAATTGTTTATTCATAGGCATAAATTGGGGGGTAATTTAAAAAAAATGTTTTTTTATTCAGACGACGAATTAAAGAAACATAGGTTGATTTTTTTAAGAGTGACAACTTATTCGATTGCTTTTTGATGTTATAAACATATAACCATTTGTGTCAATAAGGAAAATAAATACTCTTCTTTATGTACTAAAAGTTTAATATAACAATAACAATTTCGTCATCATCCATGACAGTCAAAATTTCGTTAATAAAGAACAACTTAAAAATAATAATTTATTCGGCTTACGATATTGTAATATCAATTTATTTAATTAAACATTGATGACATCGTTAAGTACACTATATTTTCAGTTGTGTCGTTTAATTGGTCTGCGTGGGTATGCGAAGGCTGTTTAATATTTGACAGATATTCGAAGAGAGAGGATCTCGACATGGGAGAAATAAAGTTTAAAGTTAATGGTGTTGAATATTCAGGTAAATGGTTTTATTGTGAATTAGTTTATATTATTACTTCGGGCTGTTTTGACTACTGCGGCAAATATAGGATTTTTTTTTTGACTTTTGGAGTTTGAAGGATATTATGATCTTTTCAAAATAGACAACATATTCTACATCAAATCTTCACCATACCCGGGACGTAACATTTTGAATGTAGCTTATTGAACTTGAGTGTGCATTTTTGAACCATCTTCAGATAAGGATCGATCTACCGGTCAGATTCTTTTTCATATTATCCAGATCTCCTGATCCTCCGAACTTTGTTGTCAAAGACACTGGCAGTTATTTATATTATAACTCATAACTCAAAAATTGATAGTGTAGTCAAAGACCTCATTTGTTATATTGATTTCTTGTCTCATTCCTATAATACTGATTCCTGTTTTACCCAGTGGGCAGCGACGTGAGCTCTCACGTGACGCTGCTAGACTACCTCCGCGACCGGCTCGGCCTCCGAGGCACCAAGTACATGTGTCGTGAGGGGGGATGCGGCGCCTGCGTTGTGAGTGCTCACCCCCCGTCCGCTGTGCCTTGTGCTATTAATTCGGTAATTACTTCTATATTTTCATCATCATCTACCGAGCCCTACGAGAATGTTTAGTTTGGATTTCAGTGTACCTAGACTCTGCTAAGTATGAGCTAAGTATTACTTGACTATCTCTGTCTGTAATAGTCTGTCTATCTAACCTCTTGAACCCTAAAAAAGTGCGAGTGGTTTTCAGACTTTCAGCTATTTTTAAGAATATCTGTCGTTAAGACAATCACCTGTAAGTAAGTTTGAGCAGCCTTTTCAATGTGAGAAAAAGCTGGCAGTGAAAGAAAAAAGCTATACATTCGTTCGCGTATTTATGTGGCAACACAGTGATGGAGACCCAAATTTTAAGTGTGGTTTATTCTTGATGTCTGATTACATAATTCAGAGAATTTTATCATAACCTTCTTGTCATCATCTCTCGTCACTCAATTGTTCACTCTAGTGCATGAGACCAGTAACCTCATGCCATGGCTGGGAGATCACCACCATCGAGGGTCTGGGCAACAGACACAAGGGGTACCACAAGCTGCAGACCAAGCTAGCAGAGGACAATGGCACCCAGTGCGGGTACTGCTCGCCTTCCTGGGTCATGGCTATGAACAGGTGAGAATGATACAAGTATAGTGACAAAAGTTGTTTTTTAGGGTTCCGTACCCAAAAGGTAAAACGGGACACTATTGTTTTCGCTCCTCTGTCTGTCCGTCCGTCCGTCTGTCTGTCACCAGGCTGTATCTCATGAACCGTGATAGTTAGAGAGCTGAAATTTTCACAGATGATGTATTTCTGTTGCCGCTACAACAACAAATACTGAAAACTAGAATTAAATAAATATTTTGGGGGGAGTTTTATAAATAATGGTACGGAACCCTAAAAAAAGGGTTCCGTACCATTATTTATCAAAAGGAAAAAACGGAACCCTTATAGGATCACTTTGTCCGTCTGTCTGCCTGTCTGTCTGTTTGTCTGTCAAGACCCTTTATCTCAAGAACGCGTGGACGTATCAAGCTGAAATTGAACAACACATGAAATACTCAAGTCTATTGTCCCTTTAAGCTGTGAAAATATCAAACTTCTAAGCCAAGCCAATCAAAAGATACAGCCGATTATGTCGATTTTTTCAACAAATTTTCGACACTCGCAAAGGAATCAAAACCCCGGATACTTCCCGGAAACTCAGAGTCTTGAAATTTGGCATGAAGCATTGTCATATAATGCAAATATAGGAAAAATTTCGAAAATCTAATTTTTTTTAGTTATATAATATAAAAACAAAATATTTTAATAAAATGAAACTTACTACCTTATTTCTTATTTTGGGTGTGTGAGATGGCTTGACCATTGCGTGGTGACAAGTAGTACCAGAAGTTCTATTATGATTATAAATGTAATTAATGATGTTTCGTGGTCAGACCACTTTCCGTTAGTAATAACATGCAATTTTAATTTATTTGTTCCAAAACATTGTACTAAATATGAAGGACAAAATAAAATTATTTGGGGAACAAGAAACAACGAACAAATACAATTGTATCACAATTATTGTTGCGAAGCTCTGCGTTACATTGATTATCCAAATCAGTTAATAGATTGAGGTGACGAAATTTGTAATAATCAACAGCATAAATTAGTAATTGATGATTTGTACAACCGTATTATTGCTGTGTTGCAAGAGGCTGCTATACACAGTTATAGCACTGCTTTTACAAAAAGGAAATGTGTGTCAGGGTGGAATAAATATGTAAAAGGATCTAAATTTATCAAAATGTGAAATTTTTGTTCCTAACATTCCGGACAGACAGACAGTCATATCAAAATTTAATGTTATAGCACCTCAAATTAAAATTCTGGACGAAACATCATTGCACCTCCTAGGTTCACCTATTTTGGAAGAAAGTTTCACAACATTCATAGATAACAAAATTTCAAATTTTAATGACATTTCGGATAGACTTTTTAAAATTAATCTTCATTCGGCTTTTACCTTAGTAAAATACTGTTGTTTTGGCCCAAAATTTATATACAACCTTCGCTCCTCTCCCTTATGGAAGCAGCCACATCTTTTAGACAGAATTGACCAAATTATCCGTTCTACTTTTACATCTGTTTTTAATTTGGCCTTGGACGACCGAGCGTGGCTTCAAGCCACCCTTCCGATCAGATTCGGTGGCCTCGGCGTCCGCAAAATTTCCAGTTTAAGTCTACCGGCGTTCCTATCCTCGGTCTGCGGCACTAAGGAGTTGACCAGAAAAATTTTAGCCCCTTCACTGGTCGATTCTGAGGTGCCGTGTCTGACTGATGGCATGAACGCCTGGAAAGTGGCTTGCCCAAACACAGCCTTCCCTGACAACCCGGCTTCCCAGAGACAGTGGGACGAGCCGCTCTGCAGATTGACGTGAAATAAACTAATTGAAACATCTGTCAATACTGCTGAGCGTGCCCGCCTACTGGCTGTGGGAGAGTGGGAGTCAGGGTTATGGCTTCACGCACTGCCGTCACCCAGCGTTGGGGCCATGCTGGGTGACACTACATTCCGGCTCGCTACATGCCTACGCCTCGGCGCTCCCACTGCGGCTCCGCATCGCTGCCAGTGCGGTGAATCTGTGGACCGCCTTGGGCACCATGGTCTTTCCTGTAGCAAAAGTGCTGGTCGCATGGCACGACACGCCAGCATAAATGACATTATCCGTCGTGCTCTTGTCACCGCCGGAGTGCCAGCCATTTTAGAACCCAGAGGCTTGGCGCGCGACGATGGCAAGAGACCAGACGGGATGTCTATAATGCCTTGGAAGATGGGAAGGTCTTTGGTGTGGGACGCAACCTGCGTCGACACCCTTGCACCTTCCCACCTTCCCAGTACGGCGAGCTGTGTCGGTGCAGCTGCTGCAGCCGCGGAAAACCTCAAGCGGCACAAATATGTAAACCTCACCGGCAATTGCATTTTTGAGCCGTTTGGGGTTGAAACCCTGGGACCATGGGGCCCAAGTGCCCACAGACTCTTTCGAGAAATTAGTAAGCGATTAGTGGAGTCCACTCGTGACCAAAGGGCTGGCCTATACTTCGGTCAAAGGATATGCATTGCCATCCAGCGTGGCAATGCAGCCAGCCTTTTGGGCACGATCCCAGCTGACAGCGATGCGGATGAATATTTTGATACTTAGTTTTAATATTTCCCTATAATAAGATCATTTTGTAAAACTATTGAATAAAATAAGCTTATTCGGAGGCAAGATTTAGTTTTCAAAGGTGGGTTCAGCATAGAAATCCCAAAAAAGGATTTTTGTTTAATGAAATGAAAAAAACTAGACAAATTTTTAAGAAGAGGTTAAAATGGTGCCAGGACAACGAAAATCAGATAAAAATGGATATTCTTGCTACACATCTTAATGATAAGAATTTTAGTTCCTTCTGGAAGCGTGCCGCCGCCTTGAACCCTAAGCCGAGCCCACCAGCCAATATTGAAGGTTGGTCCGACAGTGGTGATATAGCCAACATGTTTGCTGATAGTTTTAAAGTTACTCCTCTCAACTCATGTCCATCAATGGGAGGCATCCGGGCCCCGTGTGAGGGTGACGTGCACGTGTTTTATTCTACCAAGGATATAAAAGTGGTTTTAAAAAATATGAAGCGGGGCAAGTCACCTGGGCACGACGGGCTAAGTGTTGATCACTTAAGGTCGGCTGGAGTACACCTGCCCAGAATACTTGCCATGTTATTTAATCTGTGTGTGGGTCACTCTTATTTGCCTGAGAAGTTGACTAAAACGGTTGTAATTCCTATATTGAAGAACAAGACTGGTGACTCATCAGACAGAAACAACTATAGGCCTATTTCGTAAGGCACGGTCATTGGTAAGGTGCTGGATAGTTTGCTTGATACTCAGCTGAAGAAGCATATCAAGATACATGACGCGCAATTTGGGTTTAGAGCCGGTTTGTCGACTGAAAGTGCAATCCTGTGTCTCAAGCAAACTGTTCGGTACTACACGGACAGAAAAACACCTGTTTATAGCTGTTTTCTTGACTTGTCCAAGGCCTTTGATCTAGTAAATTATGAAATCTTGTGGCAAAAACTGTCTGATGAAACGGATTTGCCCGCTGAACTCATAAGTATTTTTAAACATTGGTACTCAAATCAAAAGAACTGTGTTCGGTGGGCAGGTTCGAATTCCTTTACGTACGGGCTTGACTGTGGTGTGAGGCAGGGGGGGTTGAATTCACCTAGTTTGTTTAACTTATATGTAAATAGTTTGATTGGTGAGCTGAGCAGCACTAGGGTTGGTTGCTCTGTTGATGGGCAAATGATAAACAATATAAGTTACGCCGATGATATGGTGCTGCTCAGCCCATCAATCTGTGGTTTGAGAAAACTGTTGGCGGTCTGTGAGGGGTATGCTGAGACTCACGGGCTGAGGTATAATGCCACTAAGAGTGAGGTGATGGTATTTAAAGCTGGCAACAAAGCACCCACGAACATTGCACCAATTATGTTAGGAGGTACGCCTCTCCAAGTGGTCACTTGTTTTAAGTACCTCGGCCACGTGATCACGGATTGTATCGCAGATGATCAGGACATTGACAAGGAGCGCAGGGCGTTGGCAGCCCGAGGTAATATGCTTGCTCGCAGGTTCGCGCGATGTACTACAGAAGTAAAGATGACTCTGTTTAGAGCATATTGCCAGTCATTTTACTCGTGCAGCCTGTGGGTCAGGTATACGCAGAAGGCTTACAACGCTCTGCGCGTGCAGTATAATAACGTGTTGAGGATGCTGTTGGGGCTGCCCAGGTTTTGCAGTGCTTCGGGTATGTTTGCTGATGCGCGGCTGGATGACTTTAACGCCATCATGCGCAAGCGATGTGCCTCGATGCTGCGAAGATTTAGGGTCAGTACGAACAGTATTCTCGCCACTTTGGCGGACAAAATTGATGGTCCATTTATTAGGCACTGGGTGGGTGTACATGTTCGAGAAGGGGTACATGTACCTAATTAATTTGTTAATTTTTAATATCTGTTGATCTTATTTCTACTAACATTAGTTTTAAGTTTTTTTTACTAACAATTTATATGGATCTGTGATCTGCAATAAAGAATTTATTATTATTATCTTGTATGTCTCTAACCGACCACGGGACTACAGAGTCCCGGATTTTTGGAAGGCGAACGTGGGGCCGAAGCCAACACGCTGAAGCCCTTTTGAGACAACTTTAATGAAATGGCGATACAAAACCGACGATTATCCCTGTATACACTATAGAAACGTACCCAAGGACAATCCCCGGTTCTGTGCTAAACTATTGCTAAATATGGAATAAAACTACTAGGGCTATTGGGATGGGATGCTAATGGACTGGGAATGGGGATAACTATGGGAACTATGGCACCTGCCGATAACAATGTTTGCACACGTAAAAATGGCAGGTGGAGACTCGCCAGCTCACTTACTGGGCCCCCGGGAATCAGTCACTGAATAGCAACAAGAGGGCAACAGGTACATGAGCGGCTGAAGGGTGAGGATACCTCTGCGGACTTTAAACGCAGATCACGCGCTCCCTGTGGGTCTAGCATCACCGGCCCACTCGCCACTTACCACGAGGCACCTACCCTCCGAGCGGGCTGCTAACCCTGCTCTAGCGACTCCACTCTGACCGGCCGATGAAGGCAAGCCAAGAGGCGGGAGACCTATCCCTCGTCATGCTTCACTCCGGTAGGCCGGAGATGGGGTACAGTATACTCTCCCTGGAGCACTCGGATATATAGCCCCGCGGGGTTGCTACTCCCCGTCATCCGCCTCAGATGCCCTGCGGGGCTTATTATTATTATTTACTGTTACAGCCTTTTTATCGTCCCACTGCTGGGCACAGGCCTCCTCTCACACGGAGAAGGATTGAGCATTAATCACCACGCTTGCTCAATGCGGGTTGGTAATTTCAGACTATAGTCCAGGTTTCCTCAAGATGTTTTCCTTCACCTTTTTATCAGCCATTGGTGTCTAAGATATACTTAGAAAGTACATACAAACTTAGAAAAGATGCATTGGTACTTGCCTGACCAGGAATCGAACCCACACCCTCATACTCGAGAGGTTGGTTCTTTACCCACTAGGCCACCACGACTTCTTATTATTATTTGTTCGTCTCTAACCGACCACGGGACTACAGAGTCCCGGATTTTTGGAAGGCGAACGTGGGGCCGAAGCCAACACGCTGAAGCCCTTTTGAGACAACTTTAATGAAATGGTAACACAAAACCGACGATTATCCCTGTATACACTATAGAAATGTACCCAAGGACAATCCCCGGTTCTGTGCTAAACTATTGCTAACTATGGATAAAAACTACTTAGGCTATTGTGATGGGATGCTAATGGACTAGGAATGGGGAAACTACGGGAACTATGGCACCTGCCGATGACAATGTATTAAATACATGTTAAAATGGCAGGTGGAGACTCGCCAACTCACTTACTGGGCCCCCGGGAATCAGTCACTGAAAAGCAACAAGAGGGCAACAGGGACATGAGCGGCTGAGAATTATTATTATTATTATTTCTCACGAACGATAAAAGGTATCAAATTGAAATTTATACCAAATACCTAGGTCTATTGTCCCTTTAGGCAGTGAAAAAATCAAACTTATAAGTTAACGCGATCAAAAGATATAGCAGTTATACCGACACGTTAGACGAATTTCCGTCACACGCTAGGGAACCAAAATCTACAAGGTACTTCCCGTGAACTCAGAATCTTGAAATTTGGCACGAAGCAACGTTATATAGTACAGATAAAGGAAAAATTGCGAAAATGATAAATTTGAAGTTACATAAAATATTAAAATACTATTTATGTTTACATGACATAAAATATTTTTTTAATAATTATAAACTTACTACCTACCCTTTTACACATGAACGCGTAGAGATATTAAAGTTGAAATTCATACCAAACACTTCTATACTAATATTATAAAGAGGAAAACTTTGTTTGTTGGCTTGTTTGTTTGGTTGTAATGAATAGGCTCAAAAACTACTGGACAGTTTTTAAAAATTCTTTCACCATTCGAAAGCAGCATTATCCACGAGTAACATAGGCTATATTTTATCCCGGTACGGGCAGTAGTTACCACGGGACGCGGGTGAAACCGCGGAAAAACGGCTAGTCTTAAATATAATTGCTTCTAAACTGTGAAAAATTTTAAATCATTCAAAGGTCATTGGGCACCTTAGTATGGAAACCATACCCACGGCGGATACGAACGAAATATAGCACAGTATAATGATAAAGGCTCTGATTTACTATGGCATTAGTCGCATCAATGTGAACCATGGGAATCTAGAGAAAATCAGGTGTAAACATCAAGGGCCTTACTACAAAAACTTTAAACCCTGTTTTACACTTGTCTAATAAAATTTTGGCTGCAAAATGAACCATATGTCAACGTCATAATTTGACATTTTTTTAGACAAGGCATAAAATGACGTTTAAAAGTTTTTGTGGTAAGACGGCAAATATTTTCCTCATTTCAATGGGGAATTTAAACGACCAAGTTTGACGGATTTGAGAAATCATTTCTTTGTAGTGAAAGAGTATACTCGCCGTTTATTTCCATTGTGATCAGGTCAGGATCTGATGATGGAAATCCTGAGAAATCGAGGGCAACTATCAGAAATTGTAGGCATGCATAGGATTAAAACTTGATTCTCAGATGTATGTCTGGTGATACTATCAAACAGTGAAGGTTTAGAGCTTACCTGATGATAAAGACGTGAGAAAGTCGAGAGAACTTTTATATTATGACCATTGTGTCTCCAATCCACCCATTAATATTTGTGTAAGTTATAGCCGAAACCACGTATATTTATGAGTACCTAGACATACTTTTTACTTTATCGATACGGATAGTCGGTAGATATACTTTATACTTACTTTATTGATACGGATTAGCCGGTAGTCGGATATGAGGAGTCTACAGTCCTCATTCCTTGCAATATTAAACTTTAAATGTAGCCAAGTTTCAGTTACTTCTCAATTTCAGACGTATGTAGGTCTAACCAAACTTTTAATTACCTACCTGTATGTAAATGTATTCGATTGAATGACGTATCGGTAAATAAACGCAGTACACAGACAGCTTGTACATACCATATTTGTATTGGAAACAGCTGTTCACACATTAAGTAATTACCAAAGTATGAATGAAAGCGAACATTTTTCAGAACAATTGAATAAATAATATTACAAAAACATAAAAAAAATAGCTTCCTACTGCGCCTATACAATTTTGAAAATTATTTTGTTTCTTTATCTGTCGACCAAAATAATGATGTATGGACTTACTATTATGACTTATCACAGGAAAAGAAGTTTTTCAAAACCTTTTAGGTTAGAATAGACGAAATAAACATTATGCTTATCCACAGTCTACTCCAAACTAACCCAGACATCACAATGCTGGAAGTGGAAAAGTCACTAGGTAGTCAGACCTGCCGCTGTACTGGCTACAGACCAATCCTCGATGCCTTCAAGAGTTTCGCCAAAGACGCTCCGAGGCAGATCAGACTCCAGGACATAGAAGAACTTTCCATCTGCCAGAGGGCGGGACAAAAATGTGACAGAAATAACTGCGAAGATAAAGACTGGTGCTTCTTAGAAGAAGAAGAAAGTAATATTATTGAGATCGAATTAAAAGATGATAAGCTTTGGGTACGAGTGGAAACTGTTAAAGATATATTCAAGATTTTGGATAGAGAGGGGGATGATTCTTATATGCTTGTTAGTGGGAATACTGCGAAAGGTACGCATATCATTCGGCATTTGAAAAAATAAGTCTAAACCACTTTCTTGGGTAAACAAGTAATTGTTAGTTAGTCATACAAATGCTGAGTAGACATGAAAAATAAGTCGGTAAATAAGCAGCATTCAAAACACTTATTTGGCTTCTCAACTCGCAAGATAAACATTTTGAATTGGCTGTGATCCCATATCTAGTAAACGCTACGAGAATGAAGCACCTATTGAATATTTTGATTCTTTAATATATTTAAATTAATAATATTTTGCAGGAGTATACCCTATAGATGACTATCCTCGTGTGTTGATTGACATAAGTGGAGTCCAAGAACTGAAAGGGTATACAATAGACCAGAATCTCATAGTGAACGCTGGGACCACTCTCACGGAGTTTTTGGAAATACTCAAAACAGTAGCTAACGAAGACTATTTTTCATATTTGCACAAGATTTATGATCACGTACAGAAAGTGGCGCATATTCCTGTTAGAAATGTGAGTTATGAATACTTATAACAATCAAAATCCTGTTTGTGAAGAGACGTGTCAGAAATATATTCTATATTTTGTGAAAGTGGTTTTTGTATCTGAAATAAATCGTCTGCATACGTCATAGTTAAGACCAGAGAATATCTAGAGAAACATGCAAAATGATTATTCTATTATAATATTAATTTAGTAACTGTGAAATCTTTACCCAGCTACCGTTTCTATTGGGTTGTTCAAAATGCAGAAAAATCGACCCCCATTTGGGGCAACAAAATTTTCCAGCTCGAAAATCTCTTAACAGAAGTTTGTCTTGCATTTGACCTATTTTGTAATTTAGATCTGAGGCTATTTGAATAGCTAGGAGTCTGTGAGGTTTCTCACATGTATTATGTATGTGTAGGTGGCGTCAATTGCAGGGAACCTTATGATCAAGAATCAGAACAACTGGTTCGCGTCAGACATATTCCTGCTTCTAGAAATGGTGGGGGCGCAGGTCACTATACGTGAGTTGTTTTTGGAAATTTATTTCAAAGGAAATGTAGCATTTATTTAATGGTTACAATTGCTTGTTGAAATTCCACTCAGATTTCTATATATTTTTGATAAATTGTCATTGTGAAGAATGGTTTATTCAGTAATGAGATTTGTGGAATACCTTAGAATATTTATTTAGAGATTATGAAAAAACTGAAATTAAGAATATGCTTATTTAGGGAGTCGGTTAAAATATGAATTTGTTTTGTTTTAGAGAACAGATTGATATTTAAAAAAACGTTGACGATGCAAGAGTTTCTCAAGACGAACATGAAGGGAAAAGTTATTCGGAATATCATGTTACCTCCTCTCAGCAATGAACATTATATCTTCACATATAAAGTGAGTCGGTTTTTAATTAATAGTTTAAGTAGACGTTATTTACAAGTTTTTACTTAGCTTATCTTAACTTTAATCTAGTTCTAAATTAACCTAATGAAATAATATAATATAGCAGTAAAACTTTATGAGCTTAATAAGCTTTAACATAACTAATCCTCAAGAGAATAAATGTTTTAATTATGCATATAAAGTATAAACTATCCAGATAATAAAAATATGTTGAATACTGTTTACATAACTTTTCATACTAATCCAATAAGTTATCCATTATGCAGATTTTAATGTTGGAATATAAGTACACAAAATAAAATATATATTAATAGCTGCGTCGTACCTATATAAAATTAATAGCTGACTATTAACTCAAGTTGCTATTTTGGTTGATTATTATTATCTTTCACATAATATAAAACATATGATAAAACAATTGAATCAATAAACACATAGTAAGAGATGAATATGTGTGCTGAAAGAATCAAACTAAAAAACCTTACGATGGCCGTATATTCAGGCTTGTCAAGAAATTCCCTAAAGACGGAGACAAAACCGTCGGCAACAGCTAGTCTAACAAATAAACTTCGTTTCAGATAATGCCACGTTCAGAAAACGCCCATGCTTTAGTAAACGCAGGTTTCCTATACAAACTAACGACTGACAACGTAGTGGTAAGCGCAAGAATAGTATATGGAGCTCTTTCGACATCTTTCATACGAGCTACAGCCACATAACAGTTTCTGAAAGGCAAGAAGTTATTCACCAACGCGACCCTGACTTCAGCTCTGAAGATCTTGGAAGAGGAACTGGTGGTGGAGGATAATCCTCCTGAACCTTCAGTGGAATATCGGAAGAAAGTTGCTTTGGGTTTGTTTTATAAGGTAAGGTTTGACAGTTTTTTTTTTAGAATCGAATAACTAGTGTGAAGTTTCATAAGAGCCTGCAAACGTCTACTGGAAATAAAAACATTGCTTTGGTTTAGGATAATATTTCATAAGTAATTTAGTATAAAAGGTTTCCATTAGAGGCCATTGCTGTTTATTTAGATTTGATACACTTGTGTCAACAACTTCTAGTTCTAGCAAAATAACAGACTTTATTTACCTAAGCAATTTTGGGAATGTGTAAAGTTATAACAAACATTAACTTATTACAACCATTTATTTTGATTGTAACATGTGCTTTAATATTTCAAGATCAGAATTTAATTTTAAATAATATAGGTGATCTTCACACTGCCCCGCATCACGCTGCATCTTGCGTGTCGACGCACCTACGCGCGTTCCTGCGGGAGTGCAGATCTGCATCATCGTGCGGGTTTTTCACGCACTCACGCGCGTAGGTGCGTTTTGTAAATTCACGCACAGCGAGTTCCATTTTCAAATATACACGTCACGCCCATTCAAAATCACGCGCGGCATTGCGGGATTCAGTGTGCCATACCTTGCGTCTCGCCCCGCACCTACGCGCGGGGGTGCGTGTTTCTCCGCATGTATATGCGTGATCCGCATGAACGCGCGTGGATGCATTTTCAGTGTGTTGGACTATGCGTGTTTTCCATACAAACGGAGATATTTCCATACAACGGAAAAAAACGCATCCACGCACTACGCTGCATCATGCGGGGCAGTGTGATAATCGCCTTAGCTACCAAAAGTAACAAGTGAAAGTCACATCATATAAAATACTTTAAATGTGATGACTGATAAGACTGAAGATGTGTGTGAAAAGTAAATATTATTTTCTTTTAAAATATATTCTAAAATTCCAGGGTTTGTTGAAACTGTCGCCTGAAACAAATCTGCTCGCTCGCTACAAGTCTGGAGCCACTAGCTTGCACGACAACCGGCCAGTGTCGCGCGCCACTCAAGTGTTTGAGACGAACCAGAAAGTGTGGCCACTGAATCAGCCGATACAGAAAGTTGAGGCTTTGGTAAGATAAGTTTAATATTTAATATGTAGTGGTAAAATATTATTAAAATTATGACTAAAACAATTATTAGATTGTTGCTCCAAGTTGTAGAATAAGAACACTCCCGACTGATACACATACCTTTTAAACAAAAAAAAAACAACGATTTAAAATCTGATCATCCGTTTGGAAGCTACGATGTCACAGACAGGCATATACACATTTACACACAGACAGGCATATACACATTTACACACATACACACACAGACATGTCAAACTTATAAAACTTCGTCTTTTTTGCGTCGGGGATTAAAATATAAGAAAGAGTATTATTTTCTTGTTTTTCATGTATGATTTCTTTGAAGATACAATGTGCAGGAGAAGCTTTTTACACAGAAGATCTACCCAACTTCCCCAATGAAGTATACTGTGCATTGGCATTAAGCACAGTTGCTTTGGGAGATATAGTATCCATAGATGCTAGCAAAGCTTTGGTAAGATTTTGAAGGATTATTGTAAAATGTGATTTAAATGAACTGAATTTTGAATAGGTTATTATTTCTACAGGCTCTTCCAGGCGTAATAGCGTTTTACACTGCAGAAGATATTCCAGGAATAAACTCCTTCACTCCACCAGACTCATTTTTATACTCAGCCAATGAAGAAGTTTTAGCCAGTGGCTCAGTGAAATATTGCAATCAGCCAATCGGCATAATTGTGGCTGATAGTCGTTACATTGCTGATAGAGCTGCTAAACTTGTCGAAGCTACTTATGCTAACGTCAAAGAACCACTTCTTGATATCAGAGACACAGTTGATGATCCAACAAGAAGAACAGAATTTACAAATATTCCGTCTACTGATACCGGCACTGATGTTGAAAAAGTAATAAAAGGTGAAAATTCGATGTATGGTCAATATCATTACACTATGGAGACTCTGGTGACAGTGGTGAAACCATCTGATGAAGGCTTAGACGTGTATTGTTCAACGCAATGGATGGAAGGTGTGCAGTTAATGATATCAAGAGCATTGAGCATGAATCAAAACCAGTGAGTGTTACTAGTTACTACCCACATATAATATTCACATCTTTGATGGTTTTGGTAACTAAAGAATTGGAAATAATTATTTTCAGAATTGACGTTCATACCCGCCGAGTAGGAGGAGCGTATGGTATCAAATTGTCTCGAAGTTCACAAGGAGCTATTGCTGCTGCACTAGTAGTGAAGAAATTGAACAGACCTTGTCGATTTATTCAGTCATTGACAACTAATACGAAGGCTCTGGGCAAGAGACTGCCATGCTGTTCAACTTTTGAGGTATAAGGTTATGATTAATTAGACTCATTCTAGTATAGGGTGTTCCTTAAGTTGTGTAGCACTTTATACCCTCATCATTGTTTTTTTATGTCTAACTTATTCTTACAGGCTGGCGTAGATAAAGCTGGAGTTATCCAATACATCAACTACAATGTTTTTGAGGATAACGGATACAAAACAAACGAACAGTTCACTTTGCTCGGCACTGGTCAGTTTAATAACGCGTACAACAGAGCTAGATGGAATTACACCAGTTATGATTCTATTACTGATACTGCTAAGAATACTTGGGCGAGAGCACCAGGTAACAATATACTTGATGGTTATTTATTTAATGTTTAATTTAGATAGTTACAACTTTCTTTACTTTTGGCATTTGTTTTCTAGGCACACTAGAGCATGTAGCAATGTCAGAATTTGTGATGGAACAAATAGCATACGAAATGAACCTCGACCCTCTTGACGTAAGAATGGCTAACCTAGACGCAGAATACACAAGTGATATGAAGGAAGTAATTGAGTATGTAACTGTACAATCAGATTATAAAAAACGTCGTGAAGCTGTAGACCTGTTTAACTCTCAAAACAGATGGAAGAAACGAGGTCTGAGATTCTCTTTCCTCAGATGGACTCCAGTGGGAGGTATCAATCTTTATATCAATCTATCTGTATATCGTGGAGATGGATCTGTTGTCATAACACATGGTGCTATAGAAATGGGACAAGGAATAAACACAAAAGCTGTCCAAGTAGCAGCTTATATGCTAAACATTCCTGTTGAGAAAATTATTATTAAAGAAAACAACACAGTGATAGCACCAAACTGTTCTTTATCCGGAGGAAGCATTATGAATCAGAATGTAATTTTAGGAGTAAGACGCGCTTGCCAACAACTCCTAGATAGATTGAAGCCTGTTAGAGATGAAATGGATAATCCAACTTGGGAGGAGTTGATAACTAAAGCCTACAACGACAGCGTGGACCTACAAACTCATGGGTTTACAAGATCAGATGAAGAATATCCATTTGTTGTTTATGGAGCGACGGTAGCTGAAGTGGAATTAGATGTACTGACTGGAGAGTTTGAGTTGTTGAGAGTCGATATATGTGAAGATGCTGGACAGAGCTTAAGTCCAGAAATTGATATTGGCCAAGTAAGTTTTATTGTAGCATGTGCCAGTTTAAGTGTAGTACCTAGCATTAACATATGTCTAGTTTTTTGGCTCTTATGTGTGGCCTCTTTATACTCACTGCGTTTGAGTTATTATGACTGTGTTCTACTAATATCTGTCATTTTTCATCCAGGTGGAAGGTGCCTTCATGATGGGCGTCGGATATTGGACCTGTGAACACTTGGTCTACTCTCCAAAAGGAAAGCTTCTTACGGACCGGTCCTGGAACTACCATGTGCCATTAGCCAGGGACATCCCTCAGGACTGGCGGGTCTACTTCAGAAAGAATTCGTACAGTGCCGATTCTGTTTTTGGATCTAAATGTAAGCATAGTACGTTTACATAAATTATCATGACTATTAACTGTTGCGTAGTAACCTAAATTAAATTGTAGTTAATTTCTATTTTTAAGGCTAATCTTCACGACTGTTTTTTTCTGTCCTCATTAAATTGTTTTGTTTCTTTTGCTATAGGTATTGGTGAGCCTCCAATATGCATGGCAGTGGTTGTAGCGTTTGCTTTGAGAGAAGCTATTGCTGCAGCTAGACTGGAGTCTGGAATACCCACCACACAGTGGTTCCAAGAAGGTGAAGTACCTACATATACCTGTTTAGGTTTATGTTTTATGGTATATAAAATTTGAAACCGCATGAACCATCATTATTAGACGTGAACGAGGTATTTTGATTCATGTTTTGATAATAGTTCCGTTGTCATGTTTCAGATGGTCCTTACACAGTGAATCGAAATTTTCTTCTATCAAAGACAAATTCTGCAGATTTCAAGTTCAACGAGTCTATACAATAAGTGCAGCAGTACAGACTTTCAAGTACCTACCTACACAAAAACCTACATCATCGTTTACTGTTTTCTTACTTTTTTATATTTGTTTATATTTTTTTACTTAGTCATCAAGCAAATAGGTTGTTTTATTACGTTTTAGATAATAGTTTTTTTTTTTTTTAATGTTTTTCACTCCTTTGTTTTTCTTTATTTGCTGATAAGGCTAATTAATTTGCAATAAATAACCTTTTAAACACGTTTTGGAAAAAAAAATCCGCTTTTTTATGTAACATCCTGAAAATGGCTATTTATATTATGGTTATGAAATATGTTTGAAAAATTAAATAAACTAGTGATTGGTGCTTAGTGATTGATCTTCAATTGTGTTTCATTGTGCACTAAAAGTAGAACTATGCTATTCTGTGGTAACGTCCGTAACGATCCCATCCGTCCTTAGAAAACAAACTTACGTTTTTATATTTATTTCTACAAAGGTACGCAATAAGGAGAGGTAATTCTTATCATTGGTTCATTGACTCTGTAGTCTATATTATTTAGATTAGCGAATGCTAATGTGTGTTACCATCGACGTAAGCCGAATCTACCAATAACAAACCAGATAGATTACAATAATTCCTATAAATGTCAGTCACGATAATATCCTACTTTTCGAACTCAGCAATTAATTGTACTTCTTATCGAAGGTTTAAATTTATTATATAGCCGTGTTCAATTTTTTTTTGTGTTATTTTCTCGAAGAAAACTAGTGTGTTTAGTCAACGCTCATGGGGTCCATAAAATTTAAAGTTAATGGCTTGGAATATTCAGGTAATTCTTTTTTTCAATTTTACGCCATTTTTATTATGCAATTTTACGACTATCATAACTATGCTGTCGTGACAAAAATCATTTATAAAATTAAGTTGTCATTTTTTTTTGCCCTAACAATAGTAAAAATTAATTGTGTTTACGTTTCTGTGACAAAACTGAAATATCATCCTTGATTAAGTCTCAGTCACCGCATACCAGTCCGGTCTCTACACTTCTTGTTAAAGATACATTGGTATTGTCAACCATTATGTGCCCAGTCTCCTGTGCCAGTGATGCACTTGAAAAAGGCTTACGAAAAATACATTCTAGTACTGGAGATGCAAACATTGAAACAAGGCTTCCATGATCGTATTTCTTGTGATGGAAATATTTCCTCGCAGTGGATAGCGATGTGAGCTCAGACGTGATGCTGGTGGATTACCTAAGGAATCGCATCGGGCTACATGGCACCAAGTATATGTGCCGAGAAGGTGGCTGCGGTGCCTGCACTGTTGCTGTCCATCATTCTACTGATAAGCAATATGCTATCAACTCGGTGAGTAACAAAACTGATGATGTAAAAAACGAAATGAAAAGACCGTGACATAATATTCCTATATACTTAACTATATTGTTTGTCGTTCATAAATGCTACGAGGGGTTTATAATATTTTTAACTTTTCGTATTTAAAAGTGTATGAAACCAGTCGCGTCCTGCCATGGCTTGGAGATCACCACCATCGAGGGTCTAGGCAATAGACAGAAGGGCTACCATCCACTGCAAACAACCTTGGCTAAAGAAAATGGTTCACAATGTGGTTATTGTTCACCAGCTTGGGTTATGGCGATGTACAGGTAAGGCAAAGGTGTTTTGGAGGGAATAATTTTCTATATACCTACTGGCTTACATTTACAATATCTGAATTATATTTGCAGTCTTCTCAAAACGAATCCAAATATAACCATGCTTGAAATAGAAAAATCGCTAGGAAGTAACGTGTGTCGCTGTACTGGGTACAGACCAATCTTAGATGCCTTCAAAAAATTTGCAAAAGACTACCCGAGACAAATCAAACTACCAGATATAGAAGATCTTCAAATTTGCAAGAAAACTGGAAAGGCTTGTGATAAAAGTGATTGTGACGATAGTGAATGGTGTTTCGTAGCTCAAGAAGACATGAAAGAACAAATTATTGAAATCAAATTGAAAGATGATAGGGTTTGGTATAGAGTACAAGAAGTGAAGGATGTATTTAATATTTTGGAAAGAGAAGGCGATGGTTCTTACATGCTTGTAAATGGGAATACTGCAAGAGGTAAAATAAGACTCCTTTGATGTAAAATACGGATGGACTAACTTTATCGATTTGATATGCTTAAAAACACTTCCATACCTACATACATGTTGGTTTATTAAATACTTTTATTTTCAGGAGTATACCCTATAGACGAATACCCTCGTGTTTTGATAGACATAAGTGGTGTCCAAGAATTGAAAGGATACATAATAGACCAGAACCTCATAGTGAACGCTGGCACTACTCTTACGGAGTTTTTGGAAATACTGAAAACAGTAGCTAACAAAGAATACTTTAAGTATCTGCAGAAACTTTACGATCACATACTTAAAGTAGCACATGTTCCGATAAGAAATGTAAGTAAATATTTTCTATAGCAACCTTAAAAATCTCTCTCTAAAAGATTGTTGGAATTTTTATAATGTTGGATTCACTCTGGTGCAATATCTTGTATAATTTTCAGGTGGCATCAATCGCAGGGAACCTTATGATAAAAAATGAACACAATTGGTTTGGATCAGATATATTCGTACTGTTAGAAACGGTTGGGGCTTACGTGACCATACGTTAGTATAATTTATCCACATAATTTTGTATCAAGTGTTGATCATACTTTTCTTTTGAGAATAGAAAATTGATGTTGAGGATATCTGTGAATTTCAGAGCATCGTTTGAGTTCCAGAGAAACACTGACAATGCAACAATTTCTCAAAGCAAACATGAGAGGGAGTGTTATTTGGAATGTCATGTTACCGCCACTGAGTAGAAATCATCGTATTTTTACCTACAAGGTAAATAATAACTTTCTACATACCTCTATTGTTCGATATAATTTTATGACTATTTAATGAAACACCGTGGTTACCGTTATCTTTGCATTTGAATACACTGTAATTGCATTGTATCCAAAAATAGACATTATCACACTGGCATGCACAACGGTTTTCGCAATAAATAAAATCAATTAGGTAACAATTAAGAAATGCATACTAAAATAAAGAATTAAAAATAAAACTAATTATTCCAGGTGATGCCACGTTCGCAAAACGCTCATGCAATAGTAAACGCAGGGTTTTTATATGAATTAACTTCTAACAATACAGTCAAAAATGCAAGGATAGTATACGGAGCACTTTCTCCAAAATTCGTAAGGGCTTCTGCAACGGAGAAGTTCTTGATCGGAAAGAAATTATTCACGAATAAGACCTTGACTTCAGCCATAACAATTTTGGAGAATGAACTGGTTGTAAAGGATAATCCACCAGAGCCTTCAGTGGAGTATAGAAAGAAAGTTGCTCTGGGATTGTTTTACAAAGTAAGCATAAAAATATTTAAAGCAAAGCAAATTATAGCAGATACAAATCTAAGTTTAGCTAAACCAACTAAAACATTCTATGTTCCACAGGGTCTTCTTGCTCTTTCACCAGAAACAAATCTTCATCCTCGATATAAATCGGGAGCTAACAATTTGCATGATACACGCCCAGTATCAAGAGCCGCTCAGGTATTTGATACTAATCCATCAGTGTGGCCTATTACCAAACCAATAATAAAAGTGGAAGCATTGGTAAGAATAACTCTAATGACGTTGGATATCTTTTCATAATACCTTCTAATTCATTTTTTATTCTTGTAGATTCAATGCGCTGGAGAGGCTTTCTACACGGAAGATCTGCCTACATTCCCGGGTGAAGTGTTTTGTGCCTTAGCTCTGAGTACAGTCGCTGTTGGAGATATTGTGTCTATTGATGGCAGTAAGGCTTTGGTAAGATAAGAAGACCATAATTTATATAAAACATCCCATTCGTATTTTACACAAACAAAAGTTATAATCTAGTCTTTTTTGTAGGCTTATCCAGGAGTTATAGCCTTCTACACAGCAAAAGATATCCCAGGAATAAACTCTTATACACCACCAGACTCGTTCCTATATTCAGCCAATGAAGAAGTGTTAGCTGGTGATTCTGTGCATTATTATAACCAGCCAATAGCAGTAGTCGTAGCTGAAAGCCGTCATATTGCTGACAGAGCCGCTAAGTTAGTTAAAGCTACATACAAAAACGTTAAGGATCCTGTCATGGATTTAAGAGAGACTCGGAATGATAAAAACAGGGTCACTCAATTCAATGAAGTGACTGCTACTGACAAAGGCACAGATGTAGCCAAGGTAATAAAAGGAGCTAATTCGGTATATGGCCAGTATCATTTTACTATAGAAACATTAACTACTGTTATCACACCGTCTGATGAGGGATTGGATGTTTATTGTGCCTCACAATGGATAGAAGGGGTGCAGTTAATGATCTCCAGGGCTTTGAATATGGATCAAAATCGGTAAGTTCTATACAAGCGACTAAAAATAAATTGAAAAATTACTATTCCAAAAATATAATTATATTTTAAACTTCCAGAATCGATGTTCATAATCGTCGTGTTGGAGGAGCATATGGAATCAAAATGTCCCGCTGTACCCAAGGTGCAATCGCAGCAGCTTTGGCAGTGAAGAAATTGAATAGACCATGTCGGTTCATCCAGTCTCTGACTACTAATACGAGAGCTTTGGGCAAGAGACTGCCATGTTATTCAGACTTTGAGGTAATATGTGTAATTCCATTTATTTATTATGTTGTTGACTACCTAAAATAGAAATAGAAAATATTGCATAGAAATCATTTAATTGATACCAACTTAGCTGAAGCAAGTAATAAGCCCGATGTATATTTTCTTACTTTCAGGCTGGCGTGAATGACTCAGGTGTGATTCAGTATATAAACTACAGGGTTTACGAAGATAATGGCTACAAGAAGAATGAACAGTTTACTATGCTTGGTACTGGTCAGTTCAATAATGCGTACAACAGAGCTCGTTTTAACTATACGAGTTTTGATTCTATTACTGACACTGCTTCGAATACGTGGGCCAGAGCACCAGGTAAAAAAAACAGCCTAATTTAACATAGCGATTATTATGTTTTATTTGGATGATAATAGCTAAGTCTTTTGTATATCACAGGTACATTGGAACATGTTGCAATGGCAGAACTTATAATGGAACAAATCGCATACGAGATGAATCTCGATCCTTTTGACGTAAGACTAGCTAATCTCGATGCGGAACATAAAGATGATATTCAAGAAATGGTTGACAATCTTATGAACAAATCTGATTACATGAAAAGACGAAAAGCTGTTACTCAATTTAATAGTGAAAACAGATGGAAGAAAAGGGGTTTGAGATTTGCATTTCTAAGATGGACTCCAGTTGGAGGAATCAATCTTTATATTACTTTGTCTGTGTACCGTGGAGATGGATCAGTAGTTATAACACATGGTGCTATAGAAATGGGACAAGGAATAAATACTAAAGCTGTACAAGTAGCAGCTTATATGCTAAACATTCCTGTTGAGAAAATTATTATTAAAGAAAACAATACAGTGATAGGACCTAACTGTTCTTTATCTGGAGGTAGCATCATGAATCAGAATGTAATATTAGGAGTAAAAAGAGCCTGCCAGGAACTGTTGAAAAGGTTAAAGCCTATAAGAGACCAGATGGATAATCCCACTTGGGAAGAGTTGATTACTAAAGCTTATAATAGCGATGTCCAGTTACAAACTCAAGGATTCACTAAGACAGATGACGAATTTCCTTTTAACGTGTACGGAGTCACGCTAGCTGAAGTAGAATTAGATGTACTAACTGGAGAGTCTGAGTTGCTGAGAGTTGACATTCTGCAAGATGCTGGACAGAGTGTTAGTCCTGAAATTGATATTGGTCAAGTAAGTATGATGATATAGGAATGAAGGACAGTAAAACGTTATTTCAAATGCCTAGTACCTAATTGCATTTGACAGTTTGTTCTTAATACCTATCCTTCAGATCCACAAGCACGTGCTAAGTTTTTTGCGTGTTCCGCCTATTTATTCAAAGTATCGTTATTTGTATATTTATTTATTTAACTTTATGCAATCCTAAAATTACAAAGGCGGACTTAATGCCATAGGCATTCTCACTAGTCAACCTTAGGGTGATGCAGAGATAACATGGCAGGTGCATTAATTACTTAAAAAGACATGGTCTTTATATATTGTATATTGGTCTTTTCTAAAAATATATATTGTCTTTTTAGGTTGAAGGAGCCTTCATTATGGGAACAGGATACTGGACCTCAGAGCATCTGGTTTATGCTTCAACTGGTGAACTGCTGTCAGATAGAACTTGGAATTACTATGTTCCTTTAGCGAGGGACATTCCTCAGGATTGGAGGGTCTATTTCAGAAAGAATTCATACAGTGACGATATCATTTTTGGATCTAAATGTAAGTACGGTATAGAACTTGAATATACTAAAGTTACTCATAATTTTACTTGTTCAATAAATATCGTCTTTATAGGTATTGGCGAGCCTCCAATGTGCATGTCAGTTGTCGTGGCGTTTGCACTGAGAGAAGCCATAGTTGCTGCTAGACTCGAGTCAGGAATCCCTACCACGCAGTGGTACCAAGAAGGTAAGTTATTGATGCATTTGCCTGAGTTATAACCCATCGGTGCCCCTTGTTTAAGGTCTTGCGTTTTCGCTTCCAAGTTAAATATTTTCACTGATTTTAAAATATCTTATATTATTTTTATCATTTATAGATGGACCTTACACAGCCGAAAGAAACTATCTGCTATCATCAACGAATCCTGCAGATTTCAAGTTTAATTATAATCGTGAATGACGGTCTTTCAAGAGCTTCATTGTAGCCAATTTTTATCACATTTAGTTAAGGAACTATTTAGTTATTGTTTTTGTTATGCATTTTAAAATGGGATATAATAAAACGAGCGATTAATAAAACGCTTTGCGACTGATGATGACATACTGTATTAATAACTTGAGCGGTATGAATTTGAGCAAGCGAAAAATTAACTAAACTAACAACGAATGTTGATTAATAATAAAATCCAGAACGACCTTACAAAAAGTGAATTGTAATAAATCCATTTCATATATTAAAATTTTATCCGAGCGACTACATTACTAAGTGAGCGACTGGAAATACAGAGAGGGCAACTTCAATATTAAGATAGAATCGATTTTTCTAAGTGAGGTTATACATAACGTACTACTAAATAGTTCACTTTGAGCAAAGTTTTGTAAGCTGATTTATTAATGATTATTGGTTCCTGATATTCTATTTTAAGATGGCAGAATTTTGAAAACGAATCACTGCAAAACCGACTCCACGTAGTCTTGTTTGCCCTGCCCCTAGAGTGCAATTCAAAACCGCGTAGACGCGGAGGGGCGAGGCGGCCTGCGAGCTGAGGCGCAGGTAGTTTTAACGCTCGCCGCCGCGGCTGAGGCTGGCCGGCTGGGCCGGCCAGCAAGCTGAAGCTGCGGTGGTGAGCGTGAAAACCATCTGCGACGATAAGCTCGCATAGGACCGCCGGAGACCCGCAGCGCCGGAGCCGTGACAGAAGCCATGCTTGCTGCATGTTGCATTGTGCTTCCATGCTGCATGCCTGCTTGCATGCTTCGCTTCAATCCCCTTCCCTCGCTCCGCTATCCCCCGCTTACCCCTTGATATCTTAATTATACATTTCCGATTACTATTTAGGAAATGTATAGATTTCCTAGGAAATATGTCTAATGTAATTTATTTCAAACATTTTGTATTCGAAACACTTCATTTAAGATAAAATGCCGCTCAGTATAAAAAATACATTTGCCAAATATTGAAAAAAATGCAGGACGTAACGTTGACACTCAAACAAATATTAAGTCGCTCAAATATTATGAAGCTGCTCATTTTGTATTTTAAGTAACTCAAATTAATGTTTGTAAGATACTATTCTGTTGATTTTTCGTCACTTGCAGTCAATCGCTCACTTAGTAATTATATAACCCAAATTAATTAATTTTGACACTTAAAATTGTAATTCACAGTCACTCGTTTAAATACTATCCTTTTAAAATTATGGTAATTAACTGTTAATCTTGCTTGTTTTTGGGTATAGTGTAATAAAAATTTAATCATTTTTATATTTCGTTTTATTTTAGTCACACTTCGTTTTTTTCTTTTCTTTAATAGGTACGTAAAGTAAAAAAATAAGCATTACCTAATCTATTTGATAGCTACCCTAGCAAAACAAAGGGCTATGTTAAAGTTCAACCGAAATTATTATTGGCAAGAATATCCTATTCAAGCACAAAAGAACTACGAGTGAAAACTATAGATAACAAGTTAATACTTACTTATGGTTTATTAATATTTGTGTTTCCTATAATTGTCATTTCAAAAATAGACATATTAGAGCAGCAAGCGAGACAGTGTAACATCGAAATCTGTAATGTACCAGAAAGAAGGAATGAAAATCTCGTGGATATGATCGACAGTATGGGTAAACAGATTGGATACACTATCAGTAAGACTGATGTTGTCTCTGTTCACCGTGTTCCCCATGCAACGCAAAATAATAAGCTAAAGAATATCGTTGTGAAATTTACGACAACAATCCTGCGTGACAATATAATTAGCGCTTACAGGCTGAAAAAGGGGCTGTCGTCTGAACAGCTAGGAATTTCGGGCACATCACACAAAATCTTCGTGAATGAACATCTCACACTAAGGAATAAACAGCTTTTTCGTAAAGCCCGGGAAGCAGCAAGTCGAGAGGGATATAAATTCGTGTGGACTAAGCACTCAACAATACTCGTCAGAAAGGGCGAAAACTCTACTGTATTGGCTATCCGAAAACTCGAAAACATTGATAAAATTAAGGAGGGTCCGACTAAAACTAACTCTTCTATGCAGAATTGAATACTGTATCGCGTTTTTTACTGTCTACCTTTATTTTTTTAATTATTTTCCACTTATACCCTATTTCAATTTCGTGTTTTTTGGCATATTGTGTTACCTTATTTATTGGATATTTGCAGAAGCATACTATAAACGTATATATTATTGTAAATCCATCTCAAGCACTGTGACGTATTAGATGTCAAGGCAATACTATAACTTAAAGCATTTTATAATTGATCTCAGAAGTAATGGCTAATTACAATACAAATAACTTGACGGTTTACTACTAAAACTACCGCGGAATGCGTACAAAGCTGAAAACAATCTTTTTAGGGTTCCGTAGCCAAAATGGCAAAAACGGAACCCTTATAGTTTCGTCATGTCCGTCTGTCCGTCTGTCCGTCTGTCCGTCTGTCACAGCCGATTTACTCGGAAACTATAAGTACTACAGTGATGAAATTTGATGGGAATATGTGTTGTATGAACCGCTACAAAAATATGACACTAAATAGTAAAAAAAAGAATTGGGGGTGGGGCCCCCCATACATGTAACTGAGGGATGAAATTTTTTCTTTCGATGTACATACCCGTGTGGGGTATCAATGGAAAGGTCTTTTAAAATGATATAAAGTTTTCTAAAAAACATTTTTCTTAAAGTGAACGGTTTTTGAGATATCAGCTCTCAAAGTCGTAAAAAGTATGTCCCCCCCCCCCTCTATTTTTATAACTACGGGGTATAAAATTCTAAAAAAAATAGAGGTGATGCATGCTAATTAACTCTTTCAACGATTTTTGGTTTGATCAAAGTATCTCTTATAGTTTTTGAGATAGGTTGATTTAACTGTAATTTACGGAACCCTTCGTGCACGAGTCCGACTCGCACTTGGCCGGTTTTTAATATAATGTCTAATTCGTACGACATAATCATCTTGACGGAAACTTGGTTAAACAGTAGTATATATGACGAGGAATTCATGGATCAGCGTTATATCCTTTACAGATGTGATAGAGATCTAAAGCTGACGCAAAAATCGGATGGGGGAGGGGTTTTGGTTGCAGTCATGAAGTGTCTGAAACCGTCTCGTCTGTTTGTTCCGGTTTCGTCCCTTACACCATTAGCAAAATAAGCTGAATTAGTTCTTCTTCAAATACCAAGTACTGAAATAACTGGCCCTTATTTGATTGGCGCAGTTTATATACCAAATAAGTCACCCCTAGCTGTGTATAATTTGTATTTTGAAGTTTTAAATAATATTATAAGAGACAATAGCATATCTAAACTGTTGCTAATTGGAGATTACAACATACCTGATGCAAACTGGCAACACTTGACGGACACTTCTATACTTGTATGTACCGGAACATCATCAGTCTGCGAGAGTCTTAAAGACTTTATGTATCATCACCAGTGCTCGCAATATAATGAAATAAGAAATTCAAACGGCAAAGTTTTAGACTTGTGCATTACAAACCTAACTGAGTGCTCTCTACTGCAACCGCAGGATCCGATTTCTATCCCAATAGGCTCTCATCATTCCCCATTTTATATTGTTATCCCTTTTATACCCAACTAGCACACTAGTGGAAATAGCAGCCTATTATGCAAATGTTAGCTGTACAGTAGTGCTTTAGGGGTTCCGATAGTAACTCTAAGTTCTACTATTGCTTCCGTAGCTGCTCATAGCTGTAAATATTACTTAAAGCAGCAGAAACTGAACCAAATGGCACTCTAGGTTTTACAAGAGATCATTCTACAACCCATTTGCAGCCTACATCTTTAAAAGAGAGTTCAAACAATTATGTTAAAGGTTAAAGCTGCTAAAGAGTTTCTATTGCCGCTGATGTACGCGTTAGAACTGCATAAAGACTCTAATTGTAGACTTTTTAACGGAACTGTATAAAAGATATATATTTATCACTTTTCTGCCACTTAAGATTTCATTGCAGAAGTGATTTGTTCTTTTGTGCAGACTTAAGTAGGAATTTGATCCTCTGTTCTACTTATACCCACATTAAGGTTCCACAATAGAAGCAGGAGGTTAATAGACATTGCCTGCTCATTTGGATACATTCTGTTATTTTATTCATAAACACAAGCAAGGGCCCCGTAAATTTTTGTTTTCTCAAATACTGATAACGAATCAGTTACAGAGGAAAAATAATGTTTGTTTTGAAGTAATAAAAAACTTATAGCAAAAAATATGTATTTATTCAAGAATATAAAAAAAATCAGTAGCTCCATTTATTTACTCTCAAGTATAGTGAAACACTCCGTTTTTTTCCATTTAGATGGACAGATGCAAAGTTCTTGTTTATTTTGTTGTGCATTAAAAGTTTGAATTATTTTGAACGGTACTCTGAAAACAAGGTAACACATGGTACTTAAGTTTCCAACAACTTCTACGGATCTCTAAACAAGTAGCCATTAATAGTGTGGTTTGATATCTGCAGTATCACAGTGCAGACTTGAACTGCAATAGAGGTACAGATATTACTTGGACCTTCAGAAGAGTGAAGCTTAGCGCTATGACGCGCAGAGAGGAGTTTTTAAGGTGGAAGTTGCAACTTAAAGCTGCTTTCAATGGACGCCATGTTTACAAGATAATTATTTATTAGTAGTCGAGAAATTTATAAGTTTTTATCGCATTTGTAGTAAAATATATCTAAATATCGAACAAGCAACTTACTAAAAACGAATGTAGTCCAGTATGTAATTTCAATATCGTGTAAGTATGTGATACAAAAATATTTATGTAATAATAATTTATATATTTTACGATATTCTGAGGTAATTATTGAGCGCGTTAAAAATACATCAACAATATCAACTATATTCACGATAAACTGATCCCACCAAAAACATTAAATGTAAAAAAAAGCCAATCCTCTACGCAATTCCTCCACCGTAAAAAGTTTTGAGATCGCATAGAAGCCAAGTCCTGTTCTACTTTATTTGTAATAATAAATCAATATTTTGTGACTATATCAATAGTTTCGTTCACTTTACAATAATATTGACTTGGCCATGAGCACAATAAACTACAAATATAATACAGCATATCTTGGAGAGGTGAAAGTCAAACATGAAGTTTAATGTCACAGAATTAAATACATTTAGTTTATTCAATTGTTACTAAATGACCGACAGTCAGTATCATCCAACATCAATGAACTGCACATGTACTATGGCGCATGTTTTGTCCATGGTGATCTCAAATTCCAATCAGTCCATAATCAGTCCAATCGTAAAATCATGTCCATATAGAATTTATCAATTCAATGGTATTTACACATTATTACAAGGAGCGACTTTTAACTTGTGCTCATGGCCAAGACAGTATTATTGTAATGTGAACAAAACTATTGATATAGTTACAAAATATTGATTTATTATTACAAATAAAGTAGAACAGGACTTGGCTTCTACGCGATCACAAAACTTTTTACGGTGGAGGAATTGCGTAGAGGATTGGCTTTTTTTTACATTTAATGTTTTTGGTGGGATCTAATTTATTTTTTGTAGGTCTCTTTCTTCTCTAAGTATAGGTATAACAAATTAAATTAACTTTTATTCATATGTTGCATATTTAATACATAATAACAATATACCACTACGTAACAATAAAACAAATAGTAACATTTTGTACATAAATAAATAACAAAGTTATCAATGCAGTCAAGCTTCATACACAATGTTCTTGAAAAACCGCAAATATAAATTTGTTTCCTATTTTTTTATTAAGTTTTAAGGTTTTTTATAATTTTCCCTTTATATGTAGCTAATGACTTATCTTGGTGCCAAATTTGAAGGTTCTAAGTTTGCTAGAAGTACCTTAGACTTTTGATGATCGGTCAGTGAGTGAGTCAGTGACAAAATGGTGTAACTTTGATCGCTCATAACTCGTAAACTATTTATTCAAATGTCTTGTAATTTTGAGACTGAGCTTGTTTTAATACTTACTCTTGGTCATCAAACCTAAACTCCTAGCTTTGTTCACATGGAAGATACAGGGGGCTGAAATAGCCGCGAAACGCTTCGAGAAAAGATGGTACGGCCGTGCCCGCTTTGCTCGAGTCTTGGCTGGGGCACTGCCGTGCCCTCAGATCTGCGTTTGTAGCTACTTACCATATAATACAAAATATAGCTCAAAAACACTTACCTTCACTTAATATTTATTTGTATTTAGTAATGTCTGACTCAGGAACAACAAATATATTTTATAAATGAGAGACAAGGTGAACGATCAGTGAAGTTTTCTTTATTCGGCTAAATTTGTCATTCATTCAATCATCGCCATAAGAGCTTTAGTATGGTGTTAATTATTAGTTGCCGCTCCTGTATCGCTTTTATGCCTCTACTATGAAGTTCTAATGGAACTATAGACTGCAAAAAGTTGTGCCCCTTTGGCTGCAAAGCTGCTGCATAAGGTCTGTAGAGCACGCTCTGGCGCTTGATCTTGGCACCTTTGGTTATAATCGGATTGGCTCTAAAGCTCTTAAGCAACAGTTTTGTGCTACTTGGGCATCTAACATAAACACTATGGGCCGTAGCACCGTAAGAAAACCCAACGTCTGTAAAGCCAATTATGATCCTATTAATAACGAGTTGATGGACGTTTCATGGAATACAAAACTTGACCAACTATCTGCAGAAAATGCCGTCAATTTATTCTACGAAACTATATACGATATTGTCAGAAGGAATGTCCCCCTTTCAAAACCAAAATCGACGCGATACCCAGTATGGTTTAGCCCATCTCTTATACATATTTTTAAAAACAAACGCAAAGCCAGGATTAAGTGGAAAACATATAAAAATGATTCGGAATATGAAATTTTCTCATTATATAGAACCCGATTTAAAAGTGAGGCTACAAAATGTTACAACCAGTATATACATTCTGTAGAGGACTCGATCCCAAAAAATACTAAATATTTCTGGGCTTATATAGCTAACAAAAAAACCAGGTCAGGTATACCATCGAGCATGTCTTACGAAGGCAACAGTACACAAGACCCCAAAACTATCTGTAACTTGTTCTCCTCATTCTTTCAATCTGTTTACCAGCCCTCTACCTTAAGCCCACAGTGGTTACCACCAAATGATGTCTCGGATCAGTGTGATCTATTACATGACATTTATTTCGACATAACTGCAATTAAACGAGAATTACATAAACTAGACCCCTCCAAGGGTCCTGGTCCAGATGGGCTACCTGCTGTATTTCTTAAGCGTACTGCTAATATTATATGTGGACCTTCACACATCGTGTTTAATAAATGTATCACAGAGGGTTACTTTCCAGACACCTGGAAATGCGCCCACATTGTTCCAATCCATAAAAGTGGTTCTAAACATGAGGTTAAAAATTACCGTCCTATATCTATTATTAGTGCAATATCAAAACTTTTCGAGAAGCTGGTTCATAACGCTATCTAACGTTGATTCACAATTACATAATACCTGAACAACATGGTTTTGTAAAACAAAAATCCTGCATAACAAACTTAGCAATTTATGCCAATTTCCTCTTCCATAGTATCGACAAGGGACATCAAGTGGATGTTGTATATACAGATTTTCAGAAGGCATTTGATACAGTGGACCATGAAATCCTTCTCAATAAAATCGCGTTCAATGGAATTAGGGGAAACCTTTTGCGGTGGTTTTGTTCATATATTACTAACCGGAGTCTTATAGTTGTTATAAATGGGTACAAGTCGGAACGTGTTGGAATGTCATCTGGTATTCCTCAGGGCTCCATATTAGGACCTTTACTTTTTGACATATTTATTAACGATATCACACGATTTGAAATTATATAAAATTATAAAAAATATTAATGACAGCATAGAACTTCAGAGTGATCTTAACCGACTCTCTGATTATTGTACAACTAACAAGTTAAAATTAAGTCTACCCAAATGTCATATCATCAACTTCAGTAAAAAAAAAAACTATAATAAAACATGATTACACCTTATGTGGCAGTAAACTTAACAGAGTAACGAATCTTAGAGACTTAGGAATACTATTTGACTGTGAACTACACCTCAATCTACATATAGAAAATATCATAACCAAAGCGTTTAAAATGTATGGCTTTGTTACCAGAGTAGCAACTGACTTTAGGCGTCCAAGCACTTTTTTACATCTGTACCGGTCTCTTATTCGTTCCCAGCTCGAATACGCTTGTTTGATATGGGATCCCCTATATCAAAAATATAAAATGGCCATTGAAAGAGTACAGCGAAAATTCTTACGGACCATGCAATTCAGATGCCAACTGCCGCGTTTGCCTTATAAGAACCTTTTAGTTAAGTATAATTTACTCTCACTTGAGAAGAGACAAATGCTTCTGCAAATAATGATTTTGTATGATCTTTTTCATAACAATATTATGTTTGTTAATGCAATGATGACGACGACCTTATAAAGGTCGCCAAAAGACGCTGGATGCAGGTCGCTTCCAACAGGTATCTGTGGAGATCAAAGAGGGAGGCCTATGTTCAGCAGTGGACGTCCTATGGCTGAGATGATGATGATGATGATGATGATGAGGCAATGATGTAAAATTTATCGTCCCAAGATCAATTCATCGTCGTGGAGTGCGCGTTTACCGGTTGTTTGATCAGGCACCACACCGGACAAACGCGGGTAAGCGGGCACCCATTGGACGACTCATGCGATTGTACAATGAACATTTCATGGATATTGATCTATTTACTTTAAAGAGAAATGATTTTCGCATAAAAGTTATTAATGTACTGAACGACATTGATGTTTTTATGTAGAGCCTGATTGGTCTAGTGGTCTGAAACTGCAAAGATGTTAGATTAGTTATTATTACTAAGTTAGCAATAAGGTTTTCTCACAGCATATATTTGTTTGTTAATTATGTGGAAAATGTTGTTGTTACTGCATTGATTTTGTTTAAAACAATCTCTTGTTACTTTTTATACACAGAACTATGTAATGTGGTATCGTTTGTTTTCCCAAATAAAATAAAATAAAATAAAGTATGTATTTTATGTTGTTTGTTAACGATCACGAAAAAATAATAAATTCGTCGCGTCTATTTGAATAGATATACTTGAATTCAGAGCATTATTTTGCATTCTGACGTGCATCCTGTCGATAAGAATTATATTTAAAATAAAGTGTTTAAGTTATAGAAAAAGTATTTAAGACAAATAATAACAGTTAAACTAGAAGTGCTGATGAAGTAAGTCAACTTAATCATGGAACGAATAAAATTCAAAGTCAACGGTTTGGATCAATCTGGTAAATATTGCATCTTTTTACGAAATACATTTGAATAACTGTAGTGCTTTATAATATTAAGAAACTAGCTTCTGCCCGCGACTTCGTACGCGGATCCTGTCCCTTATGCCAGCGACTACGGGGTCAGCAAAATCAAAGATCTGAATAGTCGCAATAGACGTGACCATAGGGATAAAAGTAGTGATTCAAATTAGTCCGCATTTAAGTTGTGTGTGGCAAAAATATTACGTAAAAAAACATTAAATAGATGACAAAGTCGTGGTGACTTAGTGGAATTCGTGGTGGTTTAGTGGGTAGAGAACCAATCTCTTAAGTATGAGCGTGCGTCTTTGATTCCAGGTCTGGCAAGTGCCTGCCAATGCAACTTTTCTAAGTTCGTATGTACTTTCTACGTATATTTTGGATACCAATGACCGTTATTTGGAGGGGATGTTAAACTGTAGGTTCCGACTGTCATTGAACATTCCATCCTTGGCAGTCGTTACGGGTAGCCAGAAGCCAGTAAGTCTTACCAAGGGGTGTTGGGTTGAGCGGGTAACCGGGTTGTGGAGGTCAGATAGGCAGTCGCTCCTTGTAAAACACTGGTACTCAGTTGCATCGTGACTGGAAGTCGACCCTAACATAATTGGGACACAGGCTCTTGAGATAATAACGACAATAATAATGAGATATAGGCATCGCAGGACATCTGATCTGATGACGGGGAGTAGCGACCCCGCGGGGCATACTGAGTTCTCCAGGGAGTGTTTACTGTCCCCCATCTCCGGCCGGTCGGGGTGAACCATGACGGGGGTAGGTCTCACGCCTCTGGCTTGGCTTGGCCGTCCAGAGTGGAGTCGCTAGAGCAGGATTAGTAGCCCTGCTCGGAGGGTAGGTGCCTCATGGTAAGCACAGGGAGCGCGTAATCTGCGTTTAAAGTCCGCCGAGGTATCCTCATCCTTCAGCCGCTCATGTCCCTGTTGCCCTCTTGTTGCTATTCAGTGACTGGTTCCCGGGGGCCCAGTAAGTGAGGTGGCGAGTCTCCACCTGCCGTTTTTACATGTACCTAATACATTGTCATCCACTAACATCCCATCACAATAGCCCAAGTAGTTTTCCTCCATAGTTAGTAATAGTTTAGCACAGAACCGGGGATTGTCTTTTTTTTAACGACGTCCACCGGGGATTGTCCTTGGATTCATTTCTATAGTGTATAAAGGGATAATCGTCGGTTTTGTGTCACCATTTCATTAAAGTTGTCTCAAAAGGACTTCAGCGTGTTGGCTTCGGCCCCACGTTTGCCTCCCAAAAATTCGGAACTCTGTAGTCCCGAGGTCTGGAAGAGACATACAAAATAATAATGAGATATAACGCAACAAAGTTAGAGAGTGGAGGCTCGTGACGCCACGTCTAGGTATGTAAAATTTGTACTAAGCAGAGACTTAACACGAAATTCAAGCGTTGTTGTATCTTCGTTATTATTTGTTTGTGTGAGAGAGAAAAGAAAAATGCGTCAATAGAGAGTGCTTATCAGATTGAACCACTTTTGCTAAAACGTCATATCTTCATATGCTTCATATAGTCTAGCAGGGCTCCTGGAGTTCCACATCAGGTGTTTTACATCTTCAATTTTTATAAGTCAACAGAGTGTGCTTATCAGATTGAACAACTTTTGCTAAAACGTCATACCTCTATATGCTATAGTCTAGCTGGGCCCCTGGAGTTCCACATCAGATGTTTTAGATCTTCAATTTGTATAAGTCAATAGAAAGTGCTTATCAAATTGAACAACTTTTGCTAAAACGTCATACCTGTATATGGTACAGAGAAGCTGGGCTCTTGGGGTTCCACATCAGGTGTTCCAGATCTTAAAATTTATTATCTCAGCTGAAAATGCTCATCAAATGAAACAATTTTTGCCACGGCACCATATTTGTATCTCTTTTAGTTTTATTGGTCTGTTGGAGTTCTGCATCAGGTCTTCAAGTTTCGAAGATAAATTATAGCCTATATGTTGACCAGGCTTAATACTGATACAACAAAGAAAAAATCATTGAAATCCGTTCAGTAGTTCGGAAGATTAGCGTGTACAAACAAACAGACATACAGACAATTTTTTTTTTTGGATTTGTGCTCCATTACTCTTTCTAAACCCCACCCAATTATTATTTTTTTAATATATTCAATGTACAGACACAGTTTTTTTACAGATTTATTATATGTATAGATTTTTAATAAGGAACATCATTTTGATGATAAATTTAATAAAAAGGTTAATAAAATAAACGCACTTAGGAAAATGTTAGAACTATAGTTCGGCCATTCAGAGAATGCGTTCCTGACACGTCGCGATTGAACTGACGACGTAACTTTGCAATGGCGTTGCAGTTACGATAAAAATATTTTTGCTGGTTGTTTACCGTTTTAACAATTGAGGAGCATTAAAACAACATTATTATATCAATAATCAATGAATGTTATTACGTCGTCAGTTCAATCGCGACGTGTCAGGAACGCATTCTCTGAATGGCCGAACTATAAAATCATTTTCAACCGACTTCAAAGACTTTCGACGACAAAAAAGGAGGAGGTTCTCAATTCGGCTGTATTGTTTTTTATGTTTGTTACTCGATTTCTCAAAGACGCCTGGACCGATTTCAAAAATTATTTTTTTATTTGAAAGGGTATGCTTGTCATTTGGTCCCATTGTCATCAGATCAGGATCTGATGGTGGAAACCCTGAGAAATCGAGGGCATCTCTTGAAAATTGTAGGCGAGCATGGGGTAAAAACTTTATATTTATGTGTATATCTGATGAGACTACAATACTATGGAGATTTAGGGCAGATCTGATGATGGAGACGACAGAGGATCGAGGGAACTCCTAAACGGCACATCTTAACTACCTCGTGTTTGGGCTTATTTTATTAGTGTTGACAAGATCTTTACACCGAAATGAGTAATGACTGCCACTGCAAGGTCCGAGATGCAGGTGCAGTACAGTTTAGGGAACTCCTTAATGGTTGATAGCAGCTACATAATGTTTGGGTTTATTTTATTCGTGGTGACAAGATCTTTAAGCTGAGATGGGTTATGACTACCACAGCAAGGTCAGTGATGCAGGTGCAGTACAGTTTAGGGAACTCCTTAATGGTCGATAGCAGCTCATAGTGTTTGGGCTTATTTTATTCGTATTGATGTGCACTTTAAGCTGAGATGGGTAATATTGTAGATTCGATAGTGAAGACAAAAAACAGTTTAAGGATATTCTAAATGGAAATGTTTACCGACGTTTAAGTATTGGAAGGAATATTTCTTATACTCGTTATTTCTGCCAACGCCCTGTCGTCGTGTGGTCGATTAAATAACTTGTTGGCATCCAAATCTGACAAAACTATACCTTCTATACTTCTGACACGACTTAGCGCAAAATACCTCGTATTTGGGCTTATATTCTTTGTATTGATAAGAACTATTCGTATCACTAAAAAGCTGTAAATAAAAAACTTTTTTACAAAAAAATTAAACCGACTTCCAAAAACAGTAAAAAGCAAAAAAAAAAAAAAAATTTTAGGTGCATCGGCCTAGAAGTCGGTGGCAAAATTAACTTAGTAACATCCATTAGACACCGTCTTCTAGGCCGATGCACCTAAAATTTTTTTTTTTTTGCTTTTTAGTGTTTTTGGAAGTCGGTTTAATTTTTTTGTATGACGATACTGTGCATGATTACATAGTAGTAAAAATGAAAAACGCTAACATAAATAGTCTGACCACGACTTACTGTGGCTTGCATCATATTTCGTGTCTACTAAAAAGTCTTGTATTATTCTGGCTGCACAGTGGGCAGTGACGTCAGTTCAGACCTGACACTGCTGGAATACTTGAGGATCCGCTTGAGTCTCTACGGCACCAAGTACATGTGTCGAGAAGGTGGCTGCGGTGCCTGTACTGTTGCTGCTCATCATCAGCCTTTTGGTACACCGTATGCTATCAATTCGGTAAGTATGGGGAATATATAGGGCAACACTGGCAGCCAGTTGTCAAAATAATATGTGCTAGTTTTAAAATTAAATTTTAATATATTTTGTGCTTTTAATATAGTAAATTGCCTTAAATTCGATAGATATTGTGAATAGATATAAGTACACGCGTTTGTGAGTGATTTCGTTGCGAGATTGTGCATGAAATCAACAATAAAGGAACCGGCTGTCATCCCAACGGATGGATTTGAAACCAACATTGAAACCCGGGGAGTATTCAATATTTTCACTATAATATAGTCTAATCTAGTCCGATACCTGCTTCCAGACGCAGATTTCTTATTATACAAGTCTTCAGCGGTGTAAGCAATAGCATAATAGCCCGCTTTGTTGTAAAGTAAAAAGTTTATTTTTAACAGCTGATTGAAGCAACAGTAACTGAGAAACCTATATAACAGCTCAGTGTACGATAACTTAGCCTATAATATCACAGTTGCCTACCTAAAGTGTCTGTTATTCTACAATTAAAGTTAATTATTTTTTTCAAATCACAAAGAAAAAAATTATACCCTCAACATATTTTTTTTATTTTCTATCTTAAAATTTTTCTTACATTTCATTATACATACATTTCCCAAAATTCTTATTCTTATAATTCAAACTATAGGTATTTCCAGTACTTAACTTAATTAATTTAAATATTCTTAATAATGTACAACAGATACCTACTAATTTCAATAAATAGTTTCCCCTATTTCCCAAGTTACTTAGAGTCTTAACTTTCTTAACTTTCTCCTTCTTCCTTCACTTAGCTGTCTCTTCTAACATTCCAGGGTGCCTTTGGGTTAAGTTACCATCATGATGACCCGCAGTGCTGCACTCTTGGATGGAAAGTTGAGGGCTGCGCTTAAGGAACTTGAATCCAAAACAAACCTGTGCAATCAGCTGTTGCAGGAGAGGGATGATAGTGAGGTAGAAGTCAAACGTATAGTAGACAAGAACACTGACCTTAAGAACCAACTGGCAGAATTACATATCCAGCATATGGACATACTTGATCAACATAGTCACCTCCGTCAACTTGTGTCAAATTTTCAAGAATGTAATGACACACATGAACTGGCATTAAGGCGGATCTCAGAACTGGAAATTGAGCTAAGCAAGGCCCACAACACCATCACACAGTTGGAAGCTGCTCAATCCAGTGAACAGTCTGCGAACACCTGCAGTCTTTTCAATGAGTTAGTTGGTAGTTTGTCCGGACCCTCTTGTAATGAGCCAGTTGTAACAATTGACTTGACCAATGACACTTTAATTAAAAGTAGAACATTTACATCACATAATAAAATAAAAAAATATTTAAAACTAAATAGAATAATAGGTAAAATTAGAAAATCTTTAAAGAAACAAAAAGTGTATAAATCAAATAATTTCCTTAGAAAAAAGAACATTAGTTTAATTAGTGATTTAGGACTTTGTCAATCAGAATTGGACGTATGTAGGTCATTTCATGACACTGAAATACAGCGCTTACAGGAGGAGCTTCATGTTAAAGAAATGTGTCTTAGGGATATTTTCCACAAATATGAAGCTTCACAACAGGATTTCAGTGTGCGCATGCAGGAGGCCTGTGAGTTGGCAGACATAGTGAGGTGCAATGCAGAGAGGTATGAGTCATTGACAAATAACCTTTCCTGTAGTTGTACTTGCTCCCCGACACCTGAGCCCCAGTCTGTTACCCCTGCACCACAGGTGACTCAAGTGGCTGTTACCCATAATTCTGATTCTGTTACAGTTATAAATAAAAGTGTTACATACATTTTTTTCAGACAAATTTGGTCAAGGATTAGGTAGTATATTTAATCAGTGTTCGCAACAATGTGTAATTAACAATTGTTTACCTGGTGCCAGTTTTAGCCACTTAATAAATACTATTAAATTGACAAAGCTAATCCCCTATTCTACTATAATATTACTTTATGGAGATAGCTTTAATGTTACAAAAAAAGATATTATAGAATGCGTTAGTCTTGTTCTACATTTAAGTGAAATAAATAAATGTAAATTCATAATAGGTGCCTTACCTTACTCTTACAGTTTGACTGAGGAACAAAATAGGCACATTTTCGACCTAAATATGTTAATGTACAATAGGATTAATCGTCTTGAATCTATTTCAGTTTTTGATGTTAATCAATTCGACAATAGATTTAAACTAACTGAACATTCTATGTATTTGCCACCTAGCTGTAAACGACATATTGCTAATCTTTTAGCATATAATATACACACTGACACAGGTACTTGTCATGTATCTTCGGATATTGTTAGTAATACTACTAACATTACTATTGATACGCCTACTAGTTTAAACTATTAGGCACGACAACAGGTGAGTCAAATGTTTTGAATGTTGTACATCAAAACATGCAGGGCTTATCTGGCAAGGAGTTAGAGTTAAGTTTATTTATGGAGACCCATAATGTTCATGTTTTGTGTTTAACCGAACATTGGTTAAAAGAGCATGAATTACTGTTTATTAATGATAACTATTACACAATACAAAGTGCGTTTGTAAGAAGTAAGGCTATTCGAGGCGGTTCCTTGATTCTAGTTTCAAATAATTTAAAATGTAAAAAACGCCCGGATATAGTTAAACTTTCTATCGAGCGCACTATAGAGTTGTCCTGTGTGGAACTTGAGCGTTATATTATAATCTGCGTTTACCGCCCCCCTCAGGGAGATTTCAGTATATTTGAATCGGTAATTGAAGATTCACTTAATAAATTAAAATCAAGTCAGAAATGTAAAATTATATGTGGTGATTTCAATGTTAATATCTTGGAGGCTTCTCCATTAACTACTAGAATTTTGAACTTATTTAAGTCTTTCAATTTAGTGAATTTATTTTATGAACCAACGAGAATAACGGAGTCTTCTTCTACTTGCCTCGATAATGTATTTACCGATTCTGTTGAATCAAATAATACTTTAGTCTTTAACGACCTCACGTCCGACCACTGTGGCCAAAAAGTGAGTTTTCCCATGGTAATTCATACGAGTCCACTTAAAATTGAATGCAGGCCCCATTCAGCTAGTCGTTGTAACAGATTTAAATGTAATATAGTTAAAAAAATTAAACCCAACATTATTAACAACGAGGATCCTAATGCCATCTATGGATCACTTTTCGGTATTGTTCAGAAAGAATTTGATTCCACATTTAAAACCAAAACTTTGGAAATTAAAAGTACCTCGGCCAACTTTAATCAATGGGCCACCACAGGTATTTATAAAAGTAGAGCGAGGCTGTATGAGCTGTATGAAATAAAAACGTATCAATTTGATGATGCATTTGTTAGTTATGTTAAACAATATTCTAAATTATTTAAAAAGGTTTGTAATATCGCAAAATCTAAATTCTTAAGCGATACAATTAAAAAGTCAAATAACAAAATTAAAACTACATGGAAAATAATAAATAACGAAACTAGTAAATCGGTCAGGCATGAAAAGAAGTTGGAGATCTTAATCGATAACAAACTTGTTAGTCATGCGGACGACGTAGCAAAAGCCTTTAACGAGTTCTTTGCCGATATACCCATAGCTACAACTCGCTCCTTAAATTCTTCTTCGACTGATGCTGAGAAGCTTTTGCGTAGTTGTGTACCCAAGTGTGACTTCTTATTCAAGTTTGAGCATGTAACGCCGCAAGACGTCGTCAATGTCTTCAAAACTCTCAAGGCAAAAAACACCGGTGATTACTGGGGTATTTCCATTAAACTTTTAAGTCATATAATTGACATTGTTGCCCCTTATCTAGCTGTCACATTCAATAAATGCGTTGATGCTGGTGTATTTCCCGACCTCATGAAACAAAGTAAAGTCGTTCCCTTGTTTAAATCAGGAACCAAGTCGGATATTGGTAATTTTAGACCAATTTCAATTCTACCTGCGTTTAGTAAAATATTTGAAAAGTTAATACTCAAGCAGTTGCTCAGTTATTTTAATGTAAATTGCCTCCTCCATAGTGAACAATATGGCTTTACTCGAGGTCGTTCGACCACTGATGCTGGTGTTGCTCTTTTAAAACATATTTTTAATGCATGGGAAAACTCTCAAAACGCAATAGGAGTCTTTTGCGACCTCTCCAAAGCTTTTGATTGCGTTCAACATGACACACTTTTACGCAAGTTACGTTATTACGGCGTTCAAAACGGAGCTTTGAACGTCATAGAATCATATTTAAATAATAGATTGCAATGCGTAGACATCAACGGTGTCAAATCTTCAGGCCTACCAGTTCAATTAGGCGTGCCGCAGGGTTCTATTTTAGGTCCTTTCTTATTCTTAGTATATATAAATGATTTACCGTTCCATTTGAAAAATATATGTGATATAGTATTATTTGCAGACGATACATCTCTCATTTTCAAAGTTGATAGGAATAGAGAGCAATTTGATGAAGTGAATAGTGCACTCTCCTTAGTTACGCACTGGTTCACAACAAATAATTTAGTTCTTAATGCTAAAAAAACTAAATGTGTTAAGTTCACCTTGCCTAATGTGAAACACTTAGGACCTAATATTATCCTAAATAATGAAGTTCTTGAAACTGTGAAGTCAACAGTGTTTCTGGGAATAACAGTTGATGCAAAGCTACAGTGGGGCTCGCATATATCTAGCCTCGCGGGAAGGCTTAGTTCTGCTGCCTACGCCGTCAGAAAAGTAAGACAATTCACTGACGTAGACACAGCTCGACTAGTCTATTTTAGTTACTTTCATTGCGTTATGTCCTATGGTATTCTACTGTGGGGCAAAGCTGCAGATATCGAAAACATTTTCGTACTACAGAAACGAGCCGTTCGTGCAATATATCAGTTAGGTAGCAAGCATTCCTTAAGGGAGCTTTTCAAAGAAATAGGTATCCTTACTGTGGCATCTCAATTCATCCTTGCTAACATACTATATATTAGGCAGAATATTCATCTCTACACTAAGAAAAGTGATGTCCACAGTATCAACACTAGGAACAAGCATAAACTGTGCGTACCCATTCACAGGCTTCACAAGGTGCATGGAACATTTAAGGGGCTAGGTATACGATTTTATAATAAACTTCCTCAGTCGTTACTAGAATTGCCATTTGATAAATTTAAAGTCCAAGTCAAATCTATTCTGTCGAAGAAAGCCTACTATACTGTAAATGATTACATAAACGATAAGAGTAGTTGGTCCTCATGTTAAACACCGGACAGCTTCAAGAGTTATCATTGATAGTTGATGTGATTTACTTTTATTTTATACGTGACATTTTCCATTTTGTATGTATACAGACAGATTATCACCATCGTACTGTTTTCACGATGAGTTGTTTCGCAATTTTGTAAATGGTTTACTAGCGACTGTAAAACTATTAGTATTAACTGTTTTCTTGTTATGTGGTTGCAAGTCGTCATGCTCCCTTAGACGGTATTGCTTGCGGTAGCGTCGGTGGTCGGGTTGCCTCCCTCCCTCAAAAATGTGCGAGGGGGGCGATGGCTGATCCTCGCGTTATGCTCGTGAACGGGTGCTGCTTGTGGTACCAGGTCGTCTTGCTGACTACATATTTTCTTGACTCGTAATATAATGTGTATGACTTTTGATTTGAACAGTAGTCCTAGTTCACCGTTTTCACTGTTTATGTTGTAAATTTGTTTTTTTTTTTTTTTTATATATATTATATATATAAAAACACGTCGTGTTTCGCATGTCGCTGAGTACGCCCTAAAACTATACCTATTTTCACTGAATGGAGGCATTATGTTCTCTCTTTTTTTTTCCGACATTTTTTTTTTTTTTGTAGCTGCTTGAGTAATAGGTATGGGAAAGGTGTGTACTAGCTAACATGATTACATGTTTACTTGTTTTTTTTTTTTATACAAATTTATGTGTATAATTTTGAGTGATATTTTTATTTATTTTTTTGTATACGGTTCTTCAAACCATACAGACAGAATTGTGTTGCTGGGGAGTTTGTTCCACCACTTCTTCTTCCCAGCAAAAACACATAGGAAGTGGTGAAGGGCGGGCGTTTTGGGGGCTGTCTTTTGTAGATTTGACGTTCAAAAAGTGCTGATTTTCAGCCTACTTTGAATAAATGACTTTTGATTTTGATTTTGATTTTGATTTTGATTTTATCTTAATTTACTTTTAATAATAACAAGTGAATACAACTTTTTTTTTATTATATAACTCTTTCATAAGTTTTATGATGAAAAAACTGATTGCTGAAAAAGCAATCATCATCAAAAAGCAATCTTTCGCTTTAATATACTAAACTTTACATGCTATCCAGATCATAAATTGTCTGACAGAGTGTAAGAGGAAGTTTTGCACATTTTAGGATCAAAATATTGTAGGTACTCTATGCCATTCTGTTGCTTTTATTTTTCTCTTTTAGTGTATGAAACCAGTGACATCTTGCCACGGTCTGGAGATAATCACTATTGAGGGTTTGGGCAACAGACTGAAGGGCTATCATGAGCTGCAGAAAACACTGGCAGACGAGAACGGTTCGCAATGTGGTTATTGTTCCCCGGGATGGGTTATGTCTATGTATGGGTAAGTAATCACTACATACATAGTATATAATACAGTCGCTTTTTCTGTCCCTGTATCCTTATTCCCCGTGTCCCTATGTACGCTTAAATCTTCAAAACTACGGAATAGTGGGGAAATACTGTTATACTGTGCGAAGCCGGGGTGGGTCGCTAGTGTTGGATATATCAAAAATTGTATATTTACAAATGAATTATTTTCATTATTGTAAATAATGGCCGAGACAACAAAAGTATCAAAACATATATGATATTTTCTTGTGCGTCTCTAATCAAAATATGAATAATAAAACAAGTACTATACTAAACTTACAGTATCCTCAAAGGAAATCCTAATGTAACAATGCTAGAAGTAGAAAAGTATTTAGGAAGCAACGTGTGTCGCTGTACCGGCTACCGACCAATTCTAGACGCCTTCAAAAAGTACGCCAAAGATGCTTCAAGACAGGTTAAATTACAAGATATTGAAGACCTTCAAATTTGCCCAAAAACTGGACAACATTGTGATAAAAGTGATTGTGAAGATCATGATTGGTGTTTTGTGGGTCAAGAAGACATGAAAGAACAAATTATTGAAATCAAGTTAAAAGATAATAGACTTTGGTTCCGAGTGCAACAAGTTAAGGACATATTCAAGATTTTGCAGAAAGAGGGAGATAATTCTTATATGCTTGTAAATGGAAACACTGCAAAAGGTAAGACATCTTCAAGAAAGTTATTTTATGTGTGTAATTTCCACATACCTTATTTTATGCATGATACATAATGTATGTTGCAGGAGTTTATCCCATAGATGAGTACCCTCGTGTCTTAATAGACATAAGTGGAGTTCAAGAACTGAGAGGATATACAATAGACCAGAACCTTATAGTGAACGCTGGGACCACTCTCACGGAGTTTTTGGAAATACTAAAAACAGTAGCAAAAAAAGAATTCTTTAGGTATCTAAACCAACTTTATGAGCATGTCCTTAAAGTAGCACATATTCCAATTAGAAATGTAAGTTATGAAATAATAAGTGATTACTTTTACAAAGCGATAGGTATTTTAACACAGACGTGTTTATTATTTTAGGTGGCATCAATTGCAGGGAATCTTATGATAAAAAACCAACATAACTGGTTCGCATCAGACATATTCCTGCTTTTGGAAACAGTAGGGGGACAAGTCACTATACGTAAGATTTTTATTACAGATGCATAGAGAAAAGTAAAAATCTTGAATTATCATTAATTTATATTATTATTTTAGAGAACAAAATGAAAGGAAAACAATCACTGACGATGCAACAGTTTCTAAAATTCAATATGAGAGGCAGTGTAATATGGAACGTGATGTTACCTCCGCTAAGTAATGATCATCACCTGGTTACTTATAAGGTACATGAAGAAAAGTTATATTACCTACTTGAAGTTTAAATGTTAACAGTTGAACGTTAGGTCCTGATACAGCTGGGATTATTTCAAGTGTGCTATCATTTCAGGTGATGCCTCGGTCCCAAAACGCCTCAGCTCTAATAAATGCTGGTTTTATGTACAGACTAAATAAAGATATTACAGTTAAATCTGCAAAAATAGTTTTCGGAGCCCTCTCTCCAGCATTTTATAGGGCCACGGCTACAGAGCAGTATCTTGTTGGAAAACAACTGTTTATCAATGAGACTTTGAGCTCAGCTCTAAAAATCTTGAAGAATGAGTTAATTGTTGAAGATAATCCACCAGCACCATTCGTGGAATACAGAAAAAAAGTTGCTTTGGGATTATTTTACAAGGTAAGCCATAATTAATTGAACGTAATCTTCCATGCATTATTTTTCTATGTATATATGTGTGAGTGTATAATTTTGCAACAATTGCAGCATTTCGACTCAATTGATAACATAAAAACAGACACAATAAATTGACAATTTTGCATAATGCAATTAATGTAGGTTAATTATTTTGTTATCTCTGCTTAATTATCGTGGCTAGACTAATTATGCTCACGGGTACTGTATTACACTCAAAACAAGTTTATAACGCTACAAAAATTTACAGGGTCTGCTGAAACTGGCTCCTAAGACGAGTCTTAATGCTCGCTTCGAATCTGGAGCAATCAACTTGCCTGATACTCGACCTGTGTCTAAGGCTACACAGGTCTTTGACATCAACCACGCAGTATGGCCTATAACTCAACCTATACCTAAACGCGAGGCTTTGGTAAGCAACGTATATACATAACTAGCTTCTGCCAGCGGTTTCACCCGCATCCCATGGGAACCTCTGCACGAATCCGGATAGAAAGTAGATCCTTCCTCGATAAATGGGCTATCTTACACTGAAAGAATTGTTCAAGTCGGACCAGTAGTTCCTGAGATTAGCGCGTTCAAACAAACAAACAAACTCTTCAGCTTTATAATATTAGTATAGATATATTTGAAGGGAACAGTGAAACAGAATATAAATATATGTGGAATTTTATTATCTGACTTTTCAGAATACCATGTTTCTTACATGCTTGACAAAAGACACATTTCTTCTATAATAGATAATAGCGGTCATAGACCTTAAAGAAGGTATTACATTGTATCTAACTTCTTTTCAACACCCCCCTTCACGGTAATACCTACATATAACATAGCATTACATTACAAAACATAAAAACATAAACATAACTTAAGCGTCATATAAACCACACTTATTCATAAATCGAAATAATAAATTCTTATTTAAGGCTTTTGTAAAAATATCGGCTGTCTGATCTTCTGCTTTAACATATTTCAAAACTAACTTGCCTTTCTTAATTAATTCCTTAATATAGTGATATCTAATGTCAATATGTTTCAATCTCTTAACGCTATCAGTATTAGCAACCATTATAGCACTTTGATTATCACTAAACAATACTACAGGACAAATATTCTCAATACTAAAATCTTTTAATAAATTTATTAGCCAACAAGCATCAGCTGCAGCCACACTAATTGCCACATATTCTGATTCTGTAGAAGACAGACTCACACTAACTTGTTTTTTAGAACTCCATGAAATTAAACAATTTGAAAACATAAAACAAACTCCACTTGTTGACCTCCTGTCTTTTAAATCTCCTCCCCAGTTAGCATCACAGTATCCAACTAGCATATCATTATTACATTTATACACTAATCTGTGATTAATGGTATATTTAATAAATCTCATAACTCTTTTAAGAGCTGCTAACAACACATTGTTTGCTTTGTTTTGATACCTGCTTAAAATTGACACAGCTACACAGATATCTGGCCTAGTTCCTAATGCTGCATAAGACAAACAACCTATCATTTTTCTACATTTATTTTCAATAGATTTATCAATTACAGTCTCACTAGATTCTTCTAAGATTTTGACATTAAAGTTAGGGTCCATAGGGGTAGACATTTCTTTACAGTTTTGCATATCAAATCTTAATAATATTTTCTCAAGATATTCTTTTTGACTTAATGTAGTTACTCTATTTTGCAAGTCCTGTTTTACCTGTATAACTAGATACTAAACCTAAGTCTTTCATCTTAAATTCTTTGCTCAACACAGACTTAAGAACAGATATATCCTTATCACTGTTACCATAGATTAAAAGGTCATCTTCATATAACAAAACATATGTTTTGGCATCACCATTATGTTTTATATACAAACAAGTATCACTTTGTGATCTTACAAAACCTTCTGTTGTTATTACTGAGTTAAACTTATCATTCCAATACTTAGGTGATTTTTTTAATCCGTACAACGATCTATTCAACTTAACAATACTCTGATCACCACTATAAGCTCCTTCTAGTAGCTTTAAGTAAACTATCTCGTCAATATTGCCATACAAGAAAGCACCTGTTACATCCATCTGATAAATAGGTAAATTAAATTTTGTAGCCATACATACAATCTAAAAGTAGATAAATTAGCTACAGGGGCATAAATTTCAAACGAACTTAACAGATCATTTTGTTCAAAGCCTCTGGCCACTAGTCTAGCTTTATATTGGACATTACCATTAGATTTTTTAATTTTGAAAACCCATTTACTGCTTACAGTCTTTGCATCCACAGGTTTTTCACAGACAACCCATGTATTATTTTCTTTCAGGGTTTCTAGTTCTCTGCTTATGGCTTCTTGCCATTTACTAGCGTCTGGCCTTTTCATGGCTTCTTGAATGTTAAAGGCTCATTTTCCTGAGTGGAGACATAGTGACACTTGTAGAAGGAGGTCTGTTTTCTTATACGAGTACTTCTGCGAGGAGATAATACTCTATCCTCTTCACTGCTGCAGACCTCGTCACTTGAACATGGTACATACATACTCATGTCACTATCTGTAGATACTTCTAAAATTGCCTCCGGCTGTTTGGCTTCCTTCAGCTCTACACTTTCATTGAACTGTTGCTTTATGTCGTTTACCTTTTCACTGGATGTACTATCCTGACCAACATCTTCGATTTCCAACATTACCAACTGTTCTTTCTTCTTCTCAGTCTGTTCTAGAAAAACTATATCCCTTCAAATTTCCACGCTGTTTTTCTTTGGAAAATATATTCTATATCCCTTTACCTCCATACCCCACCATTATTCCCTTTTCTCCCTTTGGGTCCCACTTTCTTCTGTTTTGCTTTGGGATATGGACGAAAACTTCTGTCGCTCTTCCTAGAACAATGCTGTGTGCAAAGGGTTTACCTAAAACGCTATGGGCAGAGGGTATTCATACAGCAGCCTACGTATTAAATAGAACTGGCAAAAGCCATGAGCCTGAAAGAACACCGTTTGAGACATGGACAAACAAACGCTTTTCTTCTATGAGTAATCTGGCAACGAGGTGGTCATAAGTCTGCTTGTCTTCTGGCGCCGATTCCCAAGCGGATATAAAATATTGGTATTTTACTGGAAGTGACATCAACACCTTAGTTATTATGAATTTTTCGGAAATACTTTCTCCCATCTGCTTTAATTGACTTTTCAGTTCTTCTATTTTCGATAAGAATGTGGACATGTCCGTTTCGTCTTCATATTTATATTGAAAGAAACGTTGTTGGATTATATGTACAGTTGTTTCGGACGTCTCCGTGATCAATAGGTTTAATACCGGTAGTGATCACCGACTTGTCCGAGGCTCTCTGAATATCAACTTCAAGGCCGAACGTTTCCGTATGATGAAGGCCAGGCTCCGACCAACACTGCTCCAAACCATGACAGGATCCGAAACCTTCCAGTCAAATCTGGAGAACCGATTTGCCGCCGTGGAAACCACAACAGACGTTAACCAGAACCACGAATATGTGGTTCGGATCCTCAGGGAGGAAGGTTCGAGATTCTGTAAAATGCAGCGTAAGGGCAAGAAATCAAAGCTTTCGGAAGAGACATTAGGGCTTATGAAGAAACGACGTGAAAACCCGCCTGTCACTTCGTCAGCTAAGCGGGCTCTAAATGAAGAGATCAACAAGCACGTACGTCGCGACCTCCGGTGCTCCAATACTCTTGACATTGAACGAGCAATTGAGCTGAATCGGGGGTCAAAGGTGTTCGTACAATCTCTTGGAAGAAGCCACTTGACGAAGCTGACCACAACAAGTGGAGAAGTCGTTTCTTCGGTGCCGGCAGTCCTTTCGGAAGTGGAAAATTTCTATGGCCGGTTATACGCATCGCATGCATCTCGACTTGATCCCGGAAATGAGGATTCTAGAGCCACATTAACACGCCATTCCACCGAAGACCTGCCAGAAGTCAGCAGTGGCGAAATCGAGATCGCTCTGAGACAGCTCAAAAATGGAAAAGCCCCTGGCGAGGATGGCATTACAACAGAGCTATTAAAAGCAGGTGGTAAGCCCGTACTGGGGGAGCTCCAGAAGCTTTTAATGCCGTCCTGTTTGAAGGGAGAACTCCAGAGGCGTGGAGTAGGAGTGTTGTCGTCTTGTTCTTCAAAAAGGGAGACAAAACCCAGCTGAAGAACTATCGACCCATTTCCCTCCTAAGCCACGTCTATAAGCTGTTCTCAAGAGTGATCACGAACCGACTTGCGCGTAGACTCGACGTATTCCAACCACCGGAGCAGGCTGGGTTTCGGAGCGGATACGGCACCATAGACCACATCCACACAGTGCGGCAGATTATACAGAAGACCGAAGAGTATAATCAGCCCCTGTGTCTAGCATTTGTGGACTATGAGAAGGCCTTTGACTCGGTTGAAATCTGGTCTGTTCTGGAGTCCCTGCAGCGTTGTCAAGTAGATTGGCGATACATCCAAGTGATGAGATGTCTCTACGAAGCCGCTACAATGTGCGTCCAAGTACAGAATCAGCAAACAAGGCCCATACCGTTGCATCGAGGAGTGAGACAAGGGGATGTTATTTCCCCGAAACTGTTCACTAATGCAATGGAGGATATGTTCAAGACGCTGAACTGGAAAGGACGCGGCATCAACATCAATGGCGAACACATCTCTCACTTGCGATTTGCTGACGATATCGTCATCATGGCGGAAACGCTGCAGGACTTACAACAGATGCTGAACGACCTGGCTGAATCTTCTCTACGCATCGGCCTACGGATGAACTTGGACAAAACCAAGGTCATGTTCAATGAACATGTTCTACCGGAACCGATTGCGATACACGGCGCCGTTCTCGAAGTTGTTCGGAAATATGTATACCTCGGGCAGACATTGCAGTTAGGTAGAAACAACTTTGAGGACGAGGTGAATAGAAGAATTCAGTTGGGTTGGGCTGCATTTGGGAAGCTACGTCGAGTCCTAACATCGTCGATCCCACAGTGCCTAAAGACAAAAGTCTTTAATCAGTGCGTCCTAACTGTCATGACTTACGGAGCCGAAACGTGGACACTGACGGTACGGCTGGTCCACAAGTTTAAAGTCGCTCAGCGGGCTATGGAAAGAGCTATGCTCGGCGTTTCTCTGAGGGATCGCATCAGAAATGAGGTAATCCGTCAGAGAACCAAGGTCATCGACATAGCCCACCGAATCAGCAAGCTGAAGTGGCAGTGGGCTGGCCATATTAGCCGAAGAACCGATAACCGTTGGGGTAAACGAGTTCTAGAGTGGAGACCGAGCCTCGGCAAACGTAGTGTAGGACGTCCTCAGGCACGGTGGAGTGATGACTTGCGCAAGACGGCTGGCAGGAGCTGGATGCGAGAAGCCGAAAATCGATCTCAGTGGCGTGCACTTGGAGAGGCCTATGTCCAGCAGTGGACTGCGATAGGCTGATGATGATGTTTCGGAAGTTTGTTCGTAAATAGTACAAAGTTTCTTCCACATTTCTGCAGACGTAAACGTTAGGAAAACGAGATAAAATAGAAAAAACAATGTTGAAATGAAAATTACGGAAAAAAATTAAAAACAATTCTAGCTCCTAAACTACAAAAAATCGCTGAACATATGTACATGGGGGTGATTCGGATACCCCACAGCATAGAGCTTCAAAATTTTTCTTTTGGACGCCTATGGATGGGCCACCCTGTATGTGATATCTTGTTATCTTCCGTTTTCCTTCCTGCACTTCCTTGTATTACGAACAAGTCTTTACGATGCAGTCTTTACTGTTTCACTGTTTTAGGATACTATCGCCTTGCAGGATCATGTGCCTGGGCCCATAACCTGAAGGGAACAGTGAAACAGAATATAAATATATGTGGACTTTTATTATCTGACTTTTCAGAATACCATGTTTCTTACATGCTTGACAAAAGACACATTTCTTCTATAATAGATAATAGCGGTCATAGACCTTAAAGAAGGTATTGTATCTAACTTCTTTTCAACAATATTATTCAACTTTTATGAAATTCTTGATAGTAATATGTCATAACTATGTTTTTCTGGTAGATACAATGTGCAGGGGAAGCCTTCTACACTGAAGATCAGCCTTTGCAGCATAATGAAGTATTTTGTGCTCTAGCACTTGGCACGGTCGCAGTAGCAGATATTGTATCCATCGATGCCACCAAGGCCTTGGCTTACCCAGGAGTTATAGCATTCTATACAGTAAAAGACATACCAGGAATAAACTCCTTCACTCCTCCAGACTCCGTAATATATAATGGTAACGAAGAAGTTTTAGCGAATGGCTCCGTCAAATATATAAACCAACCGATTGGTATTGTTGTAGCAGAGACCAGATATATTGCTGATAGAGCTGCAAAATTAGTTACAGCTACATATAAAAATGTTAAACAACCAGTTGTGAAACTTAAGGATGCCATTAAAGATCCAAAAAGATCGTCGCTATATATTGCAATTGATGCAACTGATAAAGGTACAGATGTTGACAGAGTGATAAAAGGGCAGAGTGAAATTTATGGCCAATACAATTATTCTATGGAAACTTTGGTCACGGTCGTCAAACCATCTAATGAGGGGCTGGTGGTGTACTGCGCAACGCAATGGATGGAAGCAGTTCAGTTGATGATATCGAGAGCCTTAAATATGGATCAAAACCAGTATGTCATTATATTTTACAATTGACTTTGTATGAATAGTTTGATTTTTTATTAAAGATTTTTGTTGATTAACTTTAATTTATTTGCATGTTTCTAGGATTGATGTCCATACCAGCCTTGTCGGTGGTGCATTTGGTATCAAAATATCGCGCTGTGTCCAAGGAGCTATAGCAGCAGCGTTAGTAGTCAAGAAGCTTAACAGACCATGTCGTATCATTCAGTCTTTGACAACTAATATGAGGGCTATAGGGAAGAGAATACCTTGCTATACTGATTTCCAGGTACTATTTGGGAAGCAGTTGGTCTATAAACCCTAATATTCTGTTTAATTTATGTTGCACATGAACATGTAAAATATTTATGTATCTTGCAGGCTGGTGTAAGCAGCAATGGAGTTTTACAGTACATAGACTACAGAATATTCCAGAATGTCGGATACTTGCTAAACGGAACTATAATAAATTATGTTGGCGTTGACCAATTCAATAATGCGTACAACAGATCACGTTGGTCGTACAAGAATTACAATACCATTACTGATGTGGCTAAGAATACTTGGACGAGAGGACCTGGTAAGGCTTTTGAATAGAAACATCAAAATCATTATAGAGTTATCATCAAAATTAACATGTGCAATCAAATTAATATTTTATGACTTTTATTTAATTAGATAATAAAGAATATTAATTTTGATACCAACAGGTACATTAGAAGCCGTGGCAATGGCTGAAATACTGATGGAAACCATCTCATACGAAATGGGTCTCGATCCCATAGAAGTGAGACTAGCCAACCTGGATGATAAATATAAAAGTAACATGAAAAAAATGGTCAACGATATAATTATAAAATCTGATTACGTTAATAGACGAGCAGTAGTTAATAAGTTTAACACGCAGAACAGATGGAAGAAGCGAGGTTTGAGATTCTCTTTCCTAAGATGGACCCCGATAGCGGGACTCAATTTGACTGTTACTTTATCAGTATTCCGAGGAGATGGTTCCGTAGCCATAACACATGGAGGCATAGACATGGGTCAAGGAATTAATACTAAAGCTGTTCAAGTAGCAGCATATATGCTTAACATTCCTATTGATAAAATCATTGTGAAAGGGAACAATACAGTGATAGCTCCAAATTGTTCACCATCAGCTGGCAGTATTGTGAATCAAAATATAATTGTGGGAGTACGAAGAGCTTGTCAAGAATTGTTGGATAGATTAAAACCTATCAGAGATCAGATGGACAATCCTTCTTGGGTAGAATTGATAACCAAAGCATATAATGACAATGTGAACTTGCAAACCCATGGGTTCACGAGAACGGATGAAGCATATCCTTTTGTAATTTATGGAGTTACGGTAGCTGAAGTGGAATTAGATGTGCTGACTGGAGAGTTTGAGTTGTTGAGAGTGGATCTATGTGAAGATGTGGGACAGAGTGTTAGTCCTGAAATTGATATTGGTCAAGTAAGTGTTCTTTTAAATATGGAATAGCTTTTACCTTTAAGTTAGGAGAAAATTCAGAGTAATTGTTGTGTCTCTATCGTATTTACTGGGGGATTCTTTGATTTTTCTTCTCTTACTTCTCTCAGGTGGAAGGTGCCTTTATGATGGGTGTGGGTTACTGGACATGTGAGCGTCTGGTCTATACTCCTAATGGAGAACTGCTGACAGACCGGACCTGGAACTACCACGTGCCGCTTGCAAGAGACGTACCTCAGGATTGGAGAGTTTATTTCAGGAAGAATTCCTATTCTGATGATGCTGTTTTTGGTTCCAAATGTAAGTACAATTTATTGTTCGAAACGATTTTTATATCCAGATCTATTGTCTTGTTTCAAATTATTTCTTTATTGTGACAAGGTATTGGTGAGCCTCCAATATGCATGGCAGTGGTAGTAGCGTTTGCTTTGAGAGAAGCTATTACTGCAGCTAGACTGGAGTCTGGAATACCCACCACACAGTGGTTCCAAGAAGGTAAGAGAAGAAACAAAAACAAGAAGGCAGAATCATCATTATTTTTTTGTGACTTGAGAGATGAGAATTTTTTCTGTCATATAATATGTTTAAGATACATGTCTTTTTTCCAGATGGGCCATATACAGTTGAAAGAAACTGTATTCTGTCCTCAACGAATATTGCTGATTTTAAGTTTAAGTAGACAAAATTGTGTTTTTTTTTTTTAACTACAAATATTTTCGCATAATCATCTTAATTAAGTTTTCTTCGATTAAAGTTTATTATTCGTATTTTTTATATTCTTTAAAATGTTCATCTGTAGCCTAATGCGCCTAAAAGCTACAACCGTATAATTTTGACGAATTCGATTGGAGCAAAGGATCCAAGGCCGAGATTGGAATTTATTTGATTCCCATTCTTACAGAGAGAGAATCATCAGTATCAGTCAGAATTATCAGTATTGTCTCCAATCCCTGTATGTTGCTTTACGAATATTGTCTCTCCACCTAATTTCAAGGTAAGATGTACCTAAGTAATGATTAGTTATCAGGCTAGCTGTTTCATTAAATGATTATTAAAATCAGTTTCTTGAAACAGGTGCATCATAATGACTTTTTTAATACTTAGTCTTAATTCTTTCTGGATTATTACAATAACTATTATCAGTATTATCGGAAAGGCAAAGAAAGGAAAGAATAGTGTTTGACATACAAGTAGTAGTTAATTTTGTGATACATTTGAATTACATTTTGTTTCTTATTTTAACTTTCGATTAAAGATGAAGACGAAAGTAACTCTATTTTGTTTTCAGATCTCTGTTTTCCTAATAAAGTATCTCTAGAAACTAGGGTAAATAAGTGGGACAAGAGTGAAAGTTCTTTAGATATTTTTATCTTTTATCCTCGAATAAGTTTGAAGGAGTATCTACTTCATTTGTCCAAAGTTTCCACATTTACTTGGCGATCTATTTTCATATTTCATGTGAAGTGTTGTTTCAATGGCATTTCCTAACTATTAGTAGAGTAATATCAATTAATTTTCTCAATGGGGTTGCAGTTTTGTTTACAAACAAGAGTTTTTTATTTACCAATGTAAATACGAGGTATATTTCCGAGGGATAAAATTTTATCTTCAACGTTTTTTGCTTGCAATGTCCTGGTATTTAAGATAAAAGACTGAAAGACTCGTAGTAATGAAAACCATTGCAAAAAAAAACTTCTGTGTGGAGTCGGGTAAAAAATGAAGAAAACTTCTCATCTAATCCTTCATTTCAAATCAATTTAGTTTCTTTATATACTTCATGTCTTGATACTTTATTTTAATTTTAATATAAATTAGAATGTACACGCTTAAGCAGAAGAGGTGCTAGAAAATTGCGTATAGCTCATTAACCCTAGAGCTTCGTAGACACTGACCCATCTAAATAGCCTTAACTAGCAATGTAAACAAAGGTGTTGAGTTTACATGTAAATTTATAAGTGGGATCGTGACAAACTGTCTGTCTGTCACAGTGAGGTCAGTGGGACGAACACACTTCTACTCAGGGGAGAACTTTTTATGTTTCGCGAGTTTCAGGTCATAGTTCATTTACGCGTAACTTAGATAGTGAAGCATTTGCGGAAGTTAACTATAATTGTGAGAATTGTAACTTTAGAAATCATTACATAAAACCTTTACACATTTATCCTCATCTAATCAATATTAGAATTTTTAAATTAAAATTCACGAAATGATTATAACTTTTCCTTTTCAAGTAATTTCGCAAAAATAATGAATTAATTATTTATTTTATATTAAAGCTACACTAAAAAATAGCGGTCCCAAAAATTGTTACTTAAAATATTCATAAAGTTGATGCAAACTGGATAAGGAGCCATCTTTACATCAGCCGCGGACAAATAGCAGTTTCGTTCGCGAATGATCGCGTAAAACAAACATCATTCCATCAAAGTTTTATACCTCACGTATTTGGCGGTGTTCTCAGACTACCTTTTTGTGGATAAAAGTAGAACTTTATTCGCATTTACACTCGAGTTGCAAGGGACTATAGCATTTATATTGGTGTAATAAAAGCTCTTTTACTGTAAAAGCCACTTAGGTTTCACCGTCAAGCTAAATTACACCCTATTTTCTTTTCTTAACGTTGAACTTTCTATGACAAATATAAGGTGAGTAACGTTTAGAGCATTATAATGCGTCGTGTTAGTCGAGGATTCGTTTTAATTCAGTTGGTTAATCTGCTAAGAGATTTGATGATCGCACTTTAGTTTTTTCTATCATCTCTTAATTATATAGATACGTTTTTGTCCCTTTTGGCAAGAAAGGCGGTTTAATTGTCACGTAATTGAAAATGTGCCCCAGTTATGTATGAATTGGGAACTTGAGGCACCTAGGTTTATGTTTGTATTTCTAGGAAAACATTACACAGGTTCGAATAAAATTAAATGTTCATGAATAAAAAACTTTTGCTTTTGGATATCGTAACTCGGACTAATGCTTCAAAATTCCTAATGAGTGAATGTGTTGATCATGTCTGAAACTATTTCTGTAAACGCGTGCGTAATACAAATATTTACGAAACTTATGAATTGTTGTCAATAATCTAATAGTGTTTTTGGACGTCAATCTATGTAAATTGCTTCAAAAATTATAAGTTAGGCTTCGATCAACCACATATACAATTACCAAGTTTCCTTCACAATACTATTTATTTTATGACAACGTACCTATTTTTTTTTATAATGAATGCTGTCTTTAGTGGCTGTGTGAGTGCTACTTAGCTGAAGCCACAAGTAAATACCTAAATAGTTGCAGCGACTGGTCCACGGCAGATATTTCAGTTATTCTGTGCTGTTGTTCCGTTTAATACTGGCTTCGTAGCTTTATTATATTAGACTGGTCAATTACTGTGAGTTTACTAAGTAGTAGGTAGGTATATTTTCTTACATTTATAAAAAAAACAACAATCTCAGACCTATGTGCTTGTTTGTTACAAAGCATTTTACTCAATAAATAGATGCGAGTAAAATTGACACATTGTCAGGGTTTCTATTCCAACTGAAATACAAACAAAATTGCAGGAAGATTCTATTGATGTTTTGCATATTTTCACTTGGTCTGTCACTTAATATTTATGAATTCGAATGCAGATCAAGTCTTCTTGAAGCAGCATTAAAAATCGCTGAGTAAGGTTAACCTTAAAATATGTGAAGAGATCAGAGCATCGGGAAAGATGCAGAGGAAAATGATCGGTGTTTAGAAAATATTATGAAAAATTAATGAAGCTTAGTTACAGAATCCAGGAATCGACATTGTAGATACAAATGCCCATCTATTTCAGGTTATAACTTTTCCGTTACTCTAATATTTACCCTTATCACTAGAAAGACCAAAGAAATCAAATTGGAGGCAAAGCAATTTCATTGTTAAAAATTTCACAAACTATGTTTTTGTTTCTTTTCATATTTTATGTCTTTTCATAATTTGCAATTGTTAAGCTAAATCTATTTAAAAAAAAAAAAAAAACAAAACAAGATTGCCTTGGTCTTTCTAGTGTTAAGTGAAGACTTATAATAACTAGCTATCTAGCTGCTGTATCGCTTGAATGTGGGGTTTCATGAGATTCTGAAAGTTGCATTCATCTTCTTAACTAGCCATTACTCTTACACAAAACACAGACTTTGTCACGTCACCATATTAACTAGCTCCCTAAACTCCTGCTTACTCCATAAACCCACAGCGTGAAGTTAAGTAAGTCTTTCAGAATGTTACTAAGTTGAAGCTAGTGCTAAATAAATAGCACGAGCTTCGTGGCACCGCTTACTGGCTCCGTACATTTCGTGAGTCACGTCTTAATTGGACGGGAATTAATAGTGCGAATACTTGTCTTAAAGAAATGGGGAGTGGAGATGGAAAATAACAAAAAAAGTATGGAGTAAGATATATTTTGGAGGAGAAAAAAGTTATTGCAGATGGAATCACAGCCTCTGTTTTTTTAAAAAGGACTATGAATTATTTTTTGGTCTGCGACTACAATAAAATACTACTATTTATTTGTTATTTTACTATTTATTTTTTTACTATTTATTTTTTTAAACCAAAAAGGATTATTGAATTCACAGATATTTGTACAACCTCACCCTTTTTGGACATGAAAAGTTTCCACCAAACTACACTTCCTCCAGCCTGGTATAACCTCGCCGTGAATATTCATACGGAGGTTAAACAAATTCGGAATATTAATGCAATGGCCACTCTTCCCCTCATTAGCATGCCTGTCAAATACTTTGCATTCACTCGGCAGATACAAACCCATGCTGTTTATATTCTAAGGTAAAGGCCTTAATTGAAAATACCTCACTTCGTTTTGAGTGAAATTTTGAATTTTGGGTCTATGTTTTCTTTGAGTATTTTTGATGAATTTGTTGTTCAAATGTTAAAGGTTAATAAGAACTTCCTTTGGCGATTGCCTGAAAGGAATATTTAAGTAGGTTTTCACCTACTATAATTTGGCACTCCAATCTGTTTCCACAAAATCTAATAGTATTATTATATATTATAGTAATATTTGAAGATTTCTCATCTACCAATAAAAAGAAGGTGCAATGAAGAATGTGTGCTGTATGAGAACAAGTTATATATAACTACAGAAACGATTTCAATAGGACTGTAGACAGAGATAATCTTGCTTCCAAAACGTAAGTGAAATAGTGAGAAACAGCTAGTCATCGTCCTCCTGCGCTGTTCCCAAGTCATTTGGGGTCGGCGCAACATATTTATCTTTCCTCCATTCCTCTCTGTCAGACGTCATACTTCCATCCACTCCCTTCTGCTTCATGTCAGTATTAAATAAAAATAATCCTGAAAGTAATCTAAGTATTTATCAAAAATGTTTTACTATGTAAATCTTAAGCTAGCTTATTGAAAGACGGTACTATATTGTGATTATCTCTTTTCATTCGATTCATAAAATTATCAGAATTTTATCAGCGCGAATGAGCTCAACAGTTTGCAAAGAGCACAAGTATTTGAATAAATGTTGCCATCTTACTTTATATTTACTTAAAGTGTTGCCAGCTTCGAAGTTATTTCATAAATGAAATAAATACGGGTAGGATCTGAAAGTTGGTCGGCAATAAAAATGGCGGGTGAACTTAGTTGTTTTGTCTTTTATTTTTTTATGATATAGGTGCAATAAGTTTCATATTGATTGATACATTCAACTGGATGTTGGTGTAATTATTAATATATAATTGCATGACACACACACTCGCACCAATTCGTTTAATCGTGAGGGTTAACATACTACATTACTTATTGAATATTTTGTTAACTTTTTTAACAATAAAAAAATAAAAACTATACAGGAAAGAGAGAGGATTTTATCATATTCCTTTTAAAAATAAAGTGAGAATTTAATTTAGCTATTAAAACAGTTGTAGTATAAACTCATTACGTGGCATATTTTCCTTCACGGTGGCCGACATTTTCCGCCGCGCCCTACGTGAATAAAATTTCATATTAATTACAACAGTTAATTGAGTCCATAGTTTGTGTGCACAGACTAATTAACGGCGTCCGACTATTCAGTATTTATTTTATATAATGTTAATTAAATATTGCTTTTGAACTATAATTTAATGTCAGTGTGAAATGCTGAGTGCTGTTGTTTAAGTCTTGTCTGAATATTAGTGTTTTGGTAAAAGCTCTATTTTGTAGAACTCTAAATATTATTTTTGGAAAGTTTTGAATAAGGACTTACTAACTAGTTATAAATACTTATCTGATTATGGTGATATATATAACTTCTAAGTTTTATTGAAATACGTGTAACTAACAAATGGAAATTACCATTCTTCAGCATTTACTTAACATAACTTAAAATAAAGAACTGGAAACAAAATAAAAAGATCTCTCCAACTCCAACATTTTGCCACAAAAGATGTTCAAAAGACTTAACCCGTGGGATAACATTGTTTTAAACTAGGAGTATCGTCCCTCCGGCCCTCGGGCCCTCTTTCCCGCAGGTAGGACTCTCGTTTTTCCACAAATTACGTATGTTAATCTGTCTTTGTATTACACTGTGTGATGACGTTTCGCGCCATACATTATGATGGCGCCGCTACATTGGTGCACTACTGACATTTTTGAAAACTGTTTTAAGTGATTTATTAGTGTGTGCTGTTAATATATTTTACGGAGAAACATACATTATTATTCTATCTAGTATAATATTAAAATAGATAGAATAATTTGTATTTTGTTGAATGCTGGTGCTTTTATAAATGCTGACTGTGTCATCACTTTAAAAAGTAATGACACAAACACACATAACTCTAAAAACCCAAATGTAGTCCATAAAAAATTGACCTCATGATCATAAAAAAGCCACAAACCTTATCTCAAACATTGCGGCCACATTTCAGCAATCGTAAAATTGTAGAACGTGCAGTTGCAGCGTTGTTCTGGGGTGTCGTAAACCCCCTTTGCTTCAAAAATGCAAGCGCAATCTGCATATGAGATCAGATGCGCTTTGTTACCGACATTTTTGTGCGCTAATTGCCCGGTTCAAGCGGATAATGCTATTTACTGTAGTATACGTGAGTGCACGGTTAACCTGGTGGACGCGTTTGAGTGAATAGCTTTAATTTATGTTCTTGAAGGTTTTTCTGGCACTGGTTACTTCTTGTGGGTTGAAGGGTAAGGTTGTTGTGTTATATCGCATGTCAAGCTTGTTATTTATAGTATCTACTCTTAAACGCGAAGCTATAGGAATAATAATACGGGTGTAATTTAGGCAATAAGAGTGTGTTACTCTCTTCTAATACTTATCCACCCACAACTGGAGGAGTCTTTGATTTCCCACGTACAAAAATTCTTATTTTGTTAAATATTTAAATTAAATTAAATATTTAAATTAAATTTAAATATTATTTTGCTGATAGTGTAACATTATACAATATTCATTTCTGGTTTCATTGTATGTTTTAGGCACAAGCAAAGCCTAACAATCATAAACTTCCCAAAATAAATACCTTTACCTATTGTGAAAATTTCCCTTTGTTATTTTTTCCAGTTATTTTTGTATTCAGGGCGCTACTTAATTTAGCATTATTTAGCATAATATTTATACATACAAATGCTTACATACTTGGCAAAATTCCGTTTATGCTTATTTACTTTTTTTATGCTAAAGACAAGGGTGAAATCTTGTTAAGAAAATGTGTAATTTTTAAAAGATTACGAGTGAACCGTGCTTTGCTTAAGGAGCGCTTACAAAAGGCTCGTCGTACACAATGTACGTATGCACAGTGGACTTTGTATAGCTAGCAAAATTGTAATTCTGTATTTTGTTGGCAAATATAAAAAGAAGCATCGAAGCATCAATGTAAATAAGTAAATAGATAAATAATATATTATTTCTTCAGTATCTGTAAAAAATCGTATAAATACCTAAAAAAGGTATCACAACAACTATTCGCAAAATGACCGATCCCTAATTTTTATTATTCAAGTTCAACTAAGCATACAGTAGCGTTAAACCAGAGTACAATATTTATAGGAGCAACAAAATCCCCGGTCGCGGGACACGGGACTTCCGGGAATTCGTCCCGGACTGTGCAGGTCACAACACTTCGCAAACTTTCGTCTTTTGTGCATAGTTTGACGGTACTTTTTCACTTTCTTTTGAGAGAGTAGGTATTAAATCGTCTGGATAATTTATGAAGTACATAGTTCATTTAATTAATGGTGACGCAGGAAACTATGTTCTTTGACATTTGCATGTTACTTTTAAATTATGAGATTCTTTTTGTTATTTTTTTCCAACTTAAATATTTCTAATTTTAGTGAACAAAGTGAATTTAAGATCCCCACGTTCGCACACATAGCCAGAGCGAAAAAGATTTAAATAAAGTAATCTTTCAATTTAATAAGTATTTTAAATCCTTTACATACACTCGTATATCTAAATAAACCCTTGCAATCTCTTAATCCAAATCGAATTCAGAGTATCCTCAAATAAAATTCTGCTTAATATAAAAGCATTTAATCCACCGAAAACATACCGAGATACATTCCCATATATCTTCGGAAACCGCCATAAAATCCCATCGTTTCGTAAAAAAAAGAAAATATTCAATGGTTAGATACCTCCTTTTGCATGTAACACGGGAGGGTCAATCCTAGTTAATTTGAAACCTCTTGGGCAAACCTGCTTGTTTAGTCTTCCCTAAGGAGGCGCTATTACCTCCCTTAGGCTCAGTAATTGATAATGAAAAAGGAGGGGCTTGGGAATCGTGCCCTTAGGGTCTAAGTTTGAGGCACGAAAATTTTTTCTTGTAACGCACTGTTTACAAACTTATTTTAACTCAACTAGAGCTAAGGGATACCTTTTAACAATAAACTTGAGCACTGTGGAGTGGAGCGAACGACTACGAAGAGTGATTTCCACACCAGCAATAAATAAAAGTTTTCATTACTTAATTGCATAAAGAACAAACATTTATTGTTACAAAGTAAATTAAATTTCACGTTCAACGAGCCCCCAACAGCAGCTTTTGTTCAAAACTAAGCGCGATTATATAATGGTGGATCTCTTAGCGAAGGAAATCCTACTTATAGTACAGCTGGAAGAATAAATTGTGCCCCACTGCACGCAAGATGGCGCCACTCTCTTCATAAGTTCTTAGATGTATGAATGAATGGATGTGGTATTTATTTGGGTGTAAGCAGATCTTATTGAGTTTGAAAATTGGTCACATAGGTACACTTCTATTTAGAAACAAAATATTTTTTAACGAGGCATGAGTGATACGTACATAACTTTGGAAGTAGGTACCTACCCCAAGACAACATTTTTGAAGCTACAAAAATATTACTATTGCCAGCGTGGAACTCAAACATTTCTGCATGTTATTATCCTATCTTTGTTTTTATCAATTTTTTTTACCATTACTTTCTTTTATCAGTAGTTTTGTATAGATATCTTAATGAACGAATAACTTTAATTACTATTCAAAATAGCTTAGTTAGTGACAATGGAAATCTTTTTGGAGATAAATACGTTATTTTCTATTCGTCACCTCCGAAATTGACTTAACTTCGCACATCTATAACAAACACGTGCTCACTGGGCAGCGCTAGATAGTTCCTGCGAATGCATTTAATCCCAGCTGACAGACGCTCAATGCCACTCTTATAGATTTCACTCAGAATTATGAATTATTCTTCCCTTTGTTGGTGCAAAATATTTGCAGAAACTTTTTGATGTTAATCACTGTAAAGTAGGTAATTCAATTAAATACTTCCCTTTTTATCGGTGTAACCTTATTCAATTAGGGTAAACTCGTTAGAGATGGCCATACGGGAGAGATGGCCAATCGAATTATTTTTGGCATGCATAGCTAGATGACGCTACAATGCAGTCAGTACACCGCAAGCCACGCTCGGGAACACAATGCGACGACGCTGCTGCGAGTATTTATGTTAAAAAGTAAGTAATTAAACTTTAATTTTACAGGGTATTGCAAAAATTGTATAGTCTGGTCATATATTATCATGTAGTACCACTTTTTATTGCATTTTTTAAATGTTTGCTTAGTTTATTATGTTTATCAAATGTTAACGTCTATTCTAACCTCAAAATGGCGCCTGCTAATGTTTAACTAAATCAAAAATTTGATATGGCCATGTCACCCGCACAAAAAGGAGAGATGGCCGTATAAATTCAGGTTGAGATAGCCATATTATTTTTTGTTATTTGAAGTGATATTAATGCGTTTACTGTTTTGTTACAGATGCCAAATAAGTATCAGAGAAAAGCCATAGCCACTCGTGGTTGTTGGAATGAAGATTCACTAAAAAACCCAAAGATAAGAAGACTGATACAAATAAGAATAAAAAACGGAAAGCTGTAAAGCGTAATAGCGAAAGCAGTTCTGATCTCAGTGAACCAGTGTGATACATCTGACGAAGAAGATCATCATCTTCCGAGCCTTTTCCCAATCATGTTGGGGTCGGCTTCCAGTCTAACCGGATTCAGCTGAGTACCAGTGCTTTACAAGAAGCGACTGCCTATCAGACCTTCTCAACCCAGTCGCCCGGGCAACCCGATACCCCTAGGTTAGACTGGTGTCAGACTTACTGGCTTCTGACTACCCGTAACGACTGCCAAGGATGTTCAATGACAGCCGGGACCTACAGTTTAACGTGCCATCCGAAACACAGCCAATGATGACTAAGATATACTTAAAAAGTACATACAAACGTAAAAAAGTTGCATTGGTACTTGCCTGACCTGGGATTGAACCCGCGCCCTCATATTTGAGAGGTTGGTCCTTTACCCACTAGGCCACCACGACTTTTACAACCTGACGAAGAAGATAAAGAAAACTGCGCTGGATGCGGAGAAAATTATCATAAGACTCGTCTTGTGGAAGAGTGGCTCCAGTGTCTTACCTATTTGTGACAGGTACATGAAAACTGTACCGAGTTTGATGATATGTGCTCCAAATGAGGACAGAAGAAGAAAAAAGAAGCTACACGAGCCGAATTTCAGGGCAAGGGAAAGGGAAAAGGGAAGTCAAGTACTGGTCATCTATCCCGTATAGCTATGGCCAACTTACCCTGAAGCCCCGGGAGAGATGGCCAATTCTATTTTTTTTTAGAAATTGTTTTTTAATATGTTTCTGAATTATAAAAAAATATTTGTCGTTGATTTTTACAAGACTAATAACTGTTAATTATGATAAGAATAAAAGAATGATTATAACAACACTTTTTCTTTTTTTCATTATGTCTAGATAAAACTATGGCCATCTCTAACGAGTTTACCCTAAATGCTTATTTTAATGTAAGTACTTTTATCTTTCTTATAAAACATTGAAACTTCGATTTTAGGACTTGCTGTATATTAAGCTAATCAATAGTCTTGTGCAGTTGCTATTATCAGAGTTCAAAGTCAACTATTGTGTCTTCTAAAGCAAAACTTAAAATGTAAGTACCTTTCCAAAGAACTAATCTTATCTCCAGACAACTTAACAATAGTTTACAACGTACGAATGAGACATTAATTTTACAGATAACACGTTACACTCACCCCGAAGATAAGTAACACTTAAAAATGTGCAAAACCAACATTAAACAAAATATAAAATTCAACGAGAGAAAATATAGGCTTTTTGGTCCGCAAACCTTCAAAATTGACCCTCTCGATAATGGGCCGGGTACCGAGAGAAATATTCATAAATTATGTAAGCTTCTAGTTGGAATTCATAATGGCCGACTGGGCCTCTCGAAAATATTTATATATTTAAATATACTGGAATATTTTTTAAAGCAGTGCGAATATCTTTTAACTTTGGCAACTTATAGTTAAACAAGTTTTAAAGATAGAAACGATTATTTTGATGTTTTAGTAGTATACAAAGTTATTGATAACGAAAGGTGTTATTTTGGATCGATTTTATTATTTAGTCATCTACCAACTGCCGACCGCACGTGCAGTGACTACATGGGTTTTGCTCGAAAAAAAATAGTGGGGATAATTCTTTTATTTGAACTAATAATGCAGATAAATGTATGTATGTTTTTTACTGATTCTGAACCGCACTTGTTTTGCGCATTGGTTAAAAAATATCCTGTACCTATATAACTTTAAAAATAGCCAGCGTGTTTGGTGTGGTAAAATACTGCGAATATATATTCTGGGGTGATCCAGGGTGAATTAAATGCAAAGAGAAGCCGGTATTAACGGATCAAGACGTACTTATCATGTTTAATGGCACTCCAAACTGCTAAACGACGGGTTTTTGTTATTTAAGATTCCTATGTGTGGTTAACTGTGCAATGTTAATGTAGGTGTGTATTTAAGAATTAAACTAATTTAATAAATATCTGGGTTGGAAACATTTAGCCGTTATTTTGTTTAAATTCCCAATTCTAATTGAAGAACAGAATGTCTAAATAAGGAAACAAAATAATAGCATGGTAGGTATTACCATGCTACCTTTACCACATTAGAAACTAAGAAGATAGATATGAAATATAATACTGTACTATATTAGGTATTAGTTAGTATATTAGTAGAAATTTTCAGTTTCCTGTCTATCACTACCACTGAAAGTTCCGATAGCTATAATTAGTCATAGTACGTCCAACTAGATAATGATTACAGCTCACTCGATACATCTCTCTATTGAGCAATTACTCTCATTACTCAACTATCTAACATTCGAGTATTAATCCGCAATTATTAGTTTCCCATTAAAATGTATTAAAAGCTTCACCAACCTAAAAGTTAGTTGGGAAACTTTATTTGACGAATCATTTACTCTCTCGGGTATAAAATGGACCCAAAATAGATATGAAAGCTCATTATTCATTCATCACGACATTTATTTGAGTCGTCTGACCAGGATTGTGGTTTTTGTGAGTTTAGAAAATTAGAATTCTCTACGAGAATTAGAATACGCAATTTGTCAAAATCTACAAGATTTTTAAATGGTTAGATAGCTGTAATGTGGTCTAGATAAAGTAAGGAGATAACTATTGAAGAATCTCACACGAAAAATTGTAAAGAAATCATAATATTTTGTAAAAACCACTAAGTTAAGCTAAGTTATTAATGACCACACGAAATGGGGTGACAACAATTTCCCAATCCCAATACCCTATCTTCGGTATCCTTACTTCCAATTAAATCTTAACTACATCTCCTATAACCTGAAAGATTTACAAGAACATCCTCCGTTATCACCACATTTCAAATTGGAAAAAAGGCCCCAAAAAACGCGCATAAATTTTCCAAAATCCGTGAGATGTCTTAGATCTGTAGCAGGTTTTATTCAAAGATATCCACTTAACATTCGACACGAACCAAATTGATTCGCTGCAGAACACGCAAGATTTGATGTGACAAGCCAATATTATTGAACTGAAATTTTATTATTGAACAGATTGCAGAGTGAAAGTTGAGTTGTAATCTTGTGATCGCAATGAACTAATTTATTGTAAAGTAGTTGTAAGATATATTAAAATGTTAAAATATCTGTAGAGTATGCTCGTGCTGAGTATATCAGATTATTTTCTTAATTTAAGAACTGTAGAGATAGAACGTCACTGAGTTTTTTTTTTGCTACTCGTTCCATTTTCTATCTGTCCATCCTAAGATCCACGATAACAAAACGGTTATCAAGGAAGTGCATGATAAAAAGAAAAATAACTTTACATAATTTCAATTCCGGATCCAAGTCTATAACAGTTACTGAAAATCTCCATTTAAACTGACATTTCCTTACCCTTTCAAAGAAAACGTATTCCCCCCTTTTTCCCCACCATTTTCTGTCTCTCGATAAGAGGGACAGACAGATGGTAGCATCCACTTAAGCCTAATGAATTTTTCGCATAATACGCCATTCAGATGCGCGGATTATTCTATTCATCACGACTTACAACAGGTAAGGTGATTCTGTAAAGGTCTTAGGAAACTGCAGTGTAACTAACTCTGTTGTTTATTTGTTTAAACACGTTGTAGGTGAGTATTTTTTCTTTAACAACAATACTTCTTAGAAGTGTAAAAAAATGACAAGATGTAACCTAATGACCGATAGCCTACACTTTTACTTAAAAGTAATCAATGTAAAAGTGTTACGCCATTTACCCGACTATTTATTAGTTTTAAACACGTATACTCCAATTAAAAAGGTTTACTACAGCTGTATTAAAACTAACTGTAGTGACTAAATTGCACTACATAATAACTATTCGTACGGGAGAGACAAACCAGAGCCCATCCATCAGCACACACGCCATGTTAATGCACAAAATATAACGCGGAGAATGTTCGCGAACATTGCGCTATATTTCAGCGCCAGGATTTGCGGAGCGCGCGACGAATTGACGGCAGTGATATATCGCAACAGTGGGCCGCTGCCCTAATAATATTATTTTGAGATTTACGTATATGGGTATCTAGAAGTATGCGACGATGGTTTTTTGGAAATGTGTTAACTATGTACTTCACTTTTAGACTTATTTTTAGCTTTTGTATGTAATTCATTCATTCACAGTCATTGCTAAGACACTAACTTGAGGAAAATTAAATATCAATTTCGAGACATGATAGTGCACAAAAATATTGCATGGGTATATCCCTATGTGTGTGACCATAACATATTTATTTCTCACACTAACAATAAAATTCTCGTAAAAAACTTTTAAATACCCCGAAACATTTAGTGAGCTCAGGTAGGAAACTATTTAGCAGCGGGTCCCGGTATTCATTAGTAGTAAATCATTGGGAGTACCAGCCCTGGGTCGGTACAAGCCCAACACGACCGACCACGCTTCCGATTGAAATTGGGTATCTCTATACATGTGTATAGTGGAACATAGTAGTGAATAAGAGCCGAACGGCTCATTCCATCATAAGTTGTGGCAACGCGTGGTCGGTCCGTGGTTGGGTGACTATCTATGTCATAACGAGTTCCACTGGTTTGTTTTAAATTGGTGGGTCCCTGTTGTCAATAAACATCTTTGGCAGACGTTACCGGTAGTCTATAGCCAGAAATTCCAACAACCAGTCTTAAAAATGGGTATCGGATTGCCCAAGTAACTGGATTGAGCAGGTCAGATAGGCAATCTCTTCATGTAACTTCTAATCGTGGTATATCATAAAATTTATATCTACAAACAAGTTACAAACGAATATAGGCCTTCCCCTTAGATTTCCACAAATACCGGTGACATCGATCCAATCATTTTTAACTTTTACCAGGTCCCTTCAGCTATCATTTTCGGCCACAGTCTCAAAATAATAAGCACCTAATTTAATCATAACTACATTATCACTACATAACGGTAGTCGTATACCTAAATTAATTTTCTGTCCCCAAATCCGGGACTTGTGAACGACATGGGGCTCACAAAAGGTTCTCCCAATAATATCTTAATTGCTCGCCTTGTTACGTTTACTAAGGGGCCGACATCTTGCAAATGAGGAAGACATTTTGTTTTCACTTAAGACTTTCTTTAGATTGCTTTATCAGGATTCAAAAGTCTGTCAATGGTGTGGATTAAATGGTTTTTGGCAATTGGTCACTATGTCTAGAAATGCTCTTGTCAAATTTTAATTATCAGTCTCAATATTAGACCCTCGCAGACTGCAAACTTATAGTCTTCTGATAGTTGAAACAGGCTTTTAAGTAGTGTGAATATGTTTGGTTGTCTGACTATTACAATAAGTGCATATACGCCGACAAATTTTAATATTTACCAAATAGCTTCCAACTAAGCACATACAAAGTCAAGCTCAATAAGTCACTTACCACTTATTTGTTTGATCTCTTTATATCCAGCTAGAACCATATCCATTGTTTCAGTGGTTCACGGATTAATTACCCTTGTGTCCCGCCCGCTATCTTAGTCCCAGTAAACGTCTTTTAAGTTTTTTGTTCCGCCCTCCTTTTGTTTTATAATTACTTAATTGGTCTGTAAGTGGCTGTTCTGCGTTACTCACTTGTTTTATGGCGTAAAGCAATTTGGTCAAGGAACAATTTGTATGAAGTTCGTTGTAGAATTTGTTTATTAAAGTTGAAAAGAATGGTTAATTCTACTGAATTTATCATGAGTTTCGTGTTTTATGTTGCATTATCATAACCTTAATAAAGATAGGTAATTCAATGTCAATTTATCTTCATACAAGAACAAATTATTTGGCATTCCCTTAATTAATCATTGCATATTTTTTATTTATTAACCAGTACTACTTATCATCACCCCCAAAAATATTTAATTACCATAACTTTCTCCAATACATTGTACTAATAACCTACTTCAAAATTTCTAATTTGCAATGAATACTTAGCAAAGTACGGTACTCATAAATTGGCTCTGTTCCAAGAAATAATGATAATAATGGACCCAAACATCGGGTACAGAGATGATACTAAGATAAGAGCAACAATTTAAATTTTGTGTCCCAGGAATATACTGTTTGTAATTAACTCCATTAATATATGAAAGCTCTTTGACACACTGACCGTATTTCTTATGAGTAAATTAGATTTTCTTTGTTTGAAATTACGTATTTTAGAACAACGTTTCATGAAAGATTTGACTGTTTTTTTATCGGGTATACACAATGAAAGCGAGACAAAGAGGTAACTGATATGTCCAAAATAAACTCGGCAAAAAACACTGAAATATCAAATTCAAACAAATAAATGTACCTTACGTATTTGTCAATTTCAGAAGTTGTCAACATTAACAAAAGAATCGTCTATCTAGAACTTTGAGATAACAATACCATAAGAGGCTTTCAAATTCAGGCATTGTTACCGAGTATTAGTAAACAATAACATTGCCAGCTATTGTTACCAAATCAAAATGAAGGAGGTCAAATTAAATCAGTCTTCGAACATCGGATAGTCTTTAAAAAAGCCTTGGATTTCAAAAGGCTTCAATAGTATGGTGATTATTATCTGCATAGTTGAAGAAAAGGCGCAATTCTACGGCGGGCGCTTCGGTCGCTCGCTTCGTTTCAAAACAGGCGGGAAGACGCCTCCTTCATACCTCTTTGTTGAAAGCGCATTGTCAGAGGATGGTTTATTGTGAACCATTGATTTTTATGCCTATGGATGTGGTTCCTCTGTGAGTACTTGTGACATAATGTGAAGGAGTACATTTAAGGTTGACGAAACATTAAGTAATTTGCCTAATACTATATATTATACTATAATAAATTTCTCAAATTTATTTTTCTTAAAAAGGTAAAACCAAAAATAAACCATTTCCACGCTTACTTGCATCGCATTAACAAGAACACAATGCAGTTTTAATGCTTTGAATATTCCCGAGAAAACGGTCTGACTCCAGCGTACCGCAATAATAAGTGAAACGTATAAGCCCAGTACTTCTTCAAGTTAATACGAACCAACTTAAACTAACAATTTTATTCACGACTATAACTTCATTTTATTCTTTGCCCACTTATTCTCAGGGCGATTTAAGTCCAAGTTTATTCTGTGGCTCCTTCGTTTTATACCTACGTTCCGTGAAACTGGCACTTCTGCTCATTTAAGTCATAACTCGACTTTAGTCTGTGTTGCAGTGCCCATTGCTCGTCTATTACGAATTGTTGAGAGAGGTTTTCTTGTTGTACGCGCAATGGATGCGGTTATAGCAGATACAATTGTTAATCTAGTGATGGAAATTGAAGAATAGTTGAAAGGAATTGTGCAGTACTTTAAATTGCATCTCTCGTTGAGTAAGCGCGCTTTATTTCGAATGCTCACTGAGAGTGGAGGGAAGTTAAATTTGTGGAAAGTTGAGTCCGTGGTGACAATGCCGCGTGCTTTTTTTTGTGCAGTCTGCAAATAGTTATGGTCGGGTACTTTTTAGATTTTTTAGATTTTCTGCTTGGATTCAAACTGGAATGCATATAATTAATTTTGTGCAGGGAAATCTTAATCAATAGCTTCGATTAATGTAATTTTATTTCTGTAAATATAGCCTATATTAATTTTAATGTACAATTTAAAGATAAATTGTTTGTATCGAAATAAAGTATAACACGGCATTTCCTTATGTCTTACTTACAAAAGATCACTAATGCAACATAGCAACATACAACATTATAATCCGAAATGCACGTTCATTTATCCGACTGCTCGAAAGTTATATAGAGCCACTTGAAGACATTTTCTAATAAAATTGTCTAAAAGTACATTTAGCGTCGGTCCCGCGGGATCGGATCGGCCCTTTCTGCCCGGACAATATGCCGGGAATTGACTTCGGGATTCGAGACAACTCGACCATTATCCGAGCTGTGGTGTGGCGTGAGGTAAGAGCGGGGAGCGTTTTGAGGAGCTGGAATTTATCAGTATATAGTTGAATTCGTTTCTTAATACATAACAAAAGATAAACTCTTGGCTTAGTAACAGGAACACTGATCGATAGGTCATAAAGCTAAGCAGCAATGGAAGAGTGACCCTCTTGTCATGGTCAGTTCCTCCATGTTTCGGAGGATTCCCTAAATTGGTGGGTCCCGGCTGTCATTGGAAAATCTTTGGCAGTCGTTACGGATAGTCACAGACCAGAATTATTAATACCGATGCCCCTATATCTGGGCAAATGTAATATCATCACACACAAAAAACCGTCTCAACTAAAACTGAGAAACCCTTAGTTTCAGCAATTGAGTACACAAGGTATTGATATCACACATCATCTGTAACTAGCTCGCTACTTCCCACACCTTAAACCATCATAAAGTATAAAAGTGTATTGGTGGCGGTGGCTTTGTGAGCGCGACAATGGCGCGGTGTATTAGCTCTCCACGGCACCTGCAATCACATACATTCGGCATTACCACTGAATGTACGTGTTTACGGATCACAATGACGAGCAGAATCGAAGAATAGGAGTTAACTGATTGGTGTGACTACGATTTTTGTAACGGGATATTGTCTTTAATTATAGTGCCTCTTGGTTATTATTAATCTGCTTGAATGAGTTAGCCACTCATCAGCAATGCCTTTTTCGCGGAAATTAAGATTATTTTTCTGATGGTCGGTCTTTTTAGAATCGCTTTGTTAGCTGTGTGAAATGTAACTTAAATACCTGTGAAGAATAAGCATTACTTCGTCATGTAAAAGGCCTCTGTTTATTTTGGTTCTAGTGTAATGCCATGTTTTTCAATTAGTGAATGCTTGCTTCAAATTACTTTTTCTTCTGTTTTCTAATTTTCTTTCTTATGAGCTACAAAATTAAATGATGATCGTCTTTTCAATACACAAAAATACTACCAAAAGCTCACCGTGACGCTCAATATTGTCTCGAGCTCTTAAACAGTACCTATACACTTACCTAATATCGAGTCAATAAGTACCATAAATCGGGTCATGACCGTACATAAATTGTATCTATTTACTGGCAGATAACCGAGACCTTCAAACCCCCAGACTCATATAAAAACTATATCTAGGAGGGAGAGTGATCAATCTCCGCATTAACGATTAATAGATCAGAAAGTGATTACTTCAGCCTAGGCTATCGGCTATCAAATGAAAAAGAAAAAGCTAATAAACTAGCCGGGCCAATGATCGATATATCCTAATAAGTAGTAATAAATAGACGGTTTTTCAGGAGTGTAGTGGTAATTAGTGTTATAATTCCTATGTGACTTGCTCTTAGTAACAATGTTTTTGATCTATATTAGTTTGGAATCTAAGTACTAACTCTTATATTTATTCCCTACCATGCCATGTTGGGTTAGCATCCAGTATGACTAGCTCTGCCTATCTGAACTCCTAGAACCTACTGTTGCTGGGTATATGGGCAATGCCATGACCGACTTGTGGTTTCAGTCGCGGCCCATGGAAAATACTCCGCGCTGCCTACCTACTACTTACAAAAAGTTCCTTAGATTAGCGCGTTCAAGCGACCAAATAAACTCTTCAGTAGTCATAAAGACTTTTTTAAAGCATAAAAGACAACATTTAATAAGTTTTGTAGTGATTTTCAATATCTTGTAATTAACAGGTATTATGAAAGTACATTATAAAGATCAATAGGTATTCTCACTCCCCTCAATTCCAGAATATCATAAAGGTCATAAGCACTTGATCCCAAAAAGCTTAAAACCTCGTGAATTTCCAAGTCACGACTTATCAGTCTTATTGCTGATTACGTATTAATTATGAGTGATGTCTGTCCGGGGACTTAGGGCTCCAACTTTACGGTCTATTGATGATTTTGAAGCACCTTTGGGGCTCATTCTGTGCCTCAACAAATGGCACGTCATGATTCATATATCTACTATTCTTTTGTTTTATTACTGTTAAGGGAAAGAGTGGGTGTTTTATATTCTGGGAACAGTTTTTTTGAAAACTGTCTTCGATTATTTTTTTGTGGTGATATGAATACGCAAAGATTCGTTTTAAAAACGTAGTAGGTATCATTCTGTATTTTATCTGCTTCGTTGTTCAAACCAATTTACAAACACGTCAAACGGTGGAATGCCATATGAATTTATTTATTTTTTAGTTCGTTCAAAACGTTATTGCTGTTGTTGAAAAGTATTCAAATAGAGAGTGAAAGAACCATTTCTTTCATATAAATGCAACTGTTAAGTGTAACTATCCTACATGAATCGCTTGGAGCGTTAGAGCATTTTTTTCTTATGTCCAACCGAGTAACTTCAGACGTTTGACGTTTAATATCTCATTCCTCTACTTAAGAATTAAAAGTCTTACATAACGAAATCTGTTTGGTTTAGGGTAGGTATTTAATTCGTGTAAAATAAAACAAATGTGTGTAAAAACAGAATATATTTAAATCATCATCACATTTCGCGTAGAAAGATAAAACGCTACACCGCAGGCGCCCGTGAAACCCATACACCTCGCTAAGTACAGTCAATAACAATACTCATTTCATACAATCACGTTTATTTATTATTGCTTTTTTATTTTTATTTGCTATTTTTAATTTACAATGTTATATTTTATTCAATTCTCAATTATTTACAAATAATTTAAATTATATTTTAAAGTGCTATCAATTTTAAAATTACACACATTTTAAATACCATTTTGGTTTTAATTTTACAGGCAAAACAACTTATACTAAAATATTATGTTATATGTTGTAAAGTCTTTTATTACTGTTTTGATAGCATTTTAACTTTTTAATATCTTTACGATGTTTCATATTGTTATTGACTACACTCGATTTGTTTAAAAACAGATCAACAAAAGTTTAAAATTGTTTAAATTACTAATACTTATTGCGATATTTACAGTTCAACGAAATATAGATTCTTCATAATAAATGGAACTGCAAGAAAAAGATAAAGGTTTAATAGAATACCGTCTACTTTGCAAGTACTAAAACGTTCTATTAAGCCCGACTTTGGATAACATTTTTTCATTATTTATAAATATCCTTCTATATATATTACAGATAGTCTATAGACAAAACGTCTTATACAATATTATTAATTATTATTTATTTAAACTTTGTAATTAACGTTATGATAAAACGATTAAATACACGGATTCTTACAAGGAACCCTGTTGTTTTTATGTACAATTTTACAATTTATTCTAAATAGATTACAATAGACAGACATATAGTATTATTGTTTCGTTATTTATGAATATTGCTTAAACAAATTTATCTTGAGCCGAAAGACAAGAGCTTGAGCAACTTAAAATTACTTTAGACTTTTGTAACGCGTGATTCTATTTACTAAGAAATCAATTTGTACATAAGTACAAGTTTCTTGTTTATTTGTTTTCAATATTCTAAGACTTAAAGTCTGAGGACATTTTCGACAAAGTCTAAGAAAACTTTTAATAAGATTAGCATGAATAACTTTATTTTGTATTGTAAAATTGAGATCTATGTAATAAAAAAAAAAACATCACAATTCAAAGAGTATCTGGTAAAGCGTTTATGACTAGGAATGTTTATTTATAACAAACTTAATGTTCAGGTACCCGGTGGTAATAAATAAATCTGAGCATTTACAGTTATCATTCTGACAATATACTTCAGTACCTAATCTGTCTAAAAACTGAATAATTAATTTAAAAATAAACTATATAACTAAATAAATATAAAATAAAGTACACGTAATTTTTTTTGTTTGAAAATTCTATCACAGAAAACAGAACAAATTAATAAGAATCCATAATGTGAGAAGTTACTATCTGCTTTTAATAAAAACCGTTTCTAATTTTATTTTTCTATTTTCATAACTTCTAGTAAGTTAATCGAATTTACGACGCATTACGAATTACTTTACGACGCATTGAAATAACTAAATCGGATTCTATTTTAATAAAACGAAATAAGGAAAGACAAAAAGTTACGGTAATAGCTTATTACTTTTGCTTTCAATAAAGAAAGAAATTCTACTTTAGGTAAAGACAATTTTATTTTTAAACTACCAACCCTCCCCGTCTTTGTGTGATTTTTTTTATAAAAAACTTTACTCAAATGTCGATGTAAATTAAAAAAAAAATTGTTTAGCAATTTTCAAGTTAATACTGAAAAGACAAAAATATGCAGCAGAGTACATTTTTATATTAATATGAAGTGAAAATATTTTCATAGAGTTTCTAAGAGAATTGAAGCCCTGACATACTTTTTGGAAGATCTTTGATTGCCACATTGATTTGTTTCTTTATATTTTATTCTAGAACATAATCAGCTAGTTATCATCTACAATACAGCTTTGATATGATATTAGGTAAATGTGTTTTATTTTGAGCAAAGAAGTCATGATTGAGCAAAAATAATTGTCATATTTTTTTAAACCCTGATAATTATTTTTATTTTATTAAGTCCAATTATTCAGGGTAAGCGGGTTTACTGACGTTTTTTGCCCAATCATTACTTTTTTTGTAATAATTCTTCCTAATAGGTATTTTCACATAAATTATTTGGCAAGTTATTTACATACTACCTTGTCAAATCACGCAGTGCATTGTCCGATAGACGTTGTCATCCGTACAGCTAATTACCTAAAACTATGAATTATAATTACCAATTAAAACTAAATAACTAGGAAGTGTGAGAAGTTGGGAAAAACGCGTGGACGGAAAAAGGCTAGAGAAAAATAATTTATTTAATTGAAAAAAATGTAAAAATTGCCCCCGAAAGTATTCTTGGGTTGTTTTTTCGATAAATTAACATTTTTAATGAAAGAACATATTTTTCCTCTTTTGATAATAGATTTGCTGGCAATTTTTACATATTTCCAATTTTATTTTGAGTGGCATAAAATTTAAGAATCAAGTTTTATAGTATTTTAACAATTCGTATAAAAAAAATAAAAATAAAACCCTAAAACTATTAAAATTTTGCACAAAGACTATAATTTGTTAGCAAAACAATGTGTTCAGCAATCAACCACTCAAAAATAATGAAGTTACTTAGAGATACTAATACTTTACCACTTATTTATAAGAAAAATGAGCTAGATTGTCTTTGGTTTCCATAATTATTTCACTAATTTGTCTTCACTGTGTTATAAATACAAAGTGTCTTTTATTAATATTTTAATTTAATCTAAAACTTTTCTTGTCGATTGTACATTTACAGTATGGTACAGTCAGAAGAAAAAACGATTAACTATAAATTGAAAATTAAAATAATCACAACCTTAAAAATAACTAAAGCTTAATTATTAATATCGCTTCTAATATCTTTGGCATATAATACTGATGACTAGGATATCGTGAGCTATAAGCAAGCTATACATTACCGATACATTTTTACAATAAGTTAATTTAAATACATTTGATATGCTATGTTGCTACGTCTAACACGAAACGTTCAATTTATTGGTTTATCACTTTGAGTTAAAACATTGTTTTGTACTTTGTACAATTTGGTCGTCCAGTAGATCTCTCAGGAATAATAATGAGGAGAACGTACATTTTGTTTGTAGATTTCTTTATACATATTATTAGAAAAGTTCGTTTCATTTGGCACAAGCCGGAGCAAACTGAAGTATCCTTGGGATTCTTGTATCTCCAAGCGTCTCAACCAACAGGCCTTTAGTCAATCATTTTGATGAGTTTATTTGCCTGCATTTGTCTCTTATTATTCTCCGTATCAATGTTTCACCATTTCTCATCACTAGCCCAGTTTTTTAATAAATCTTTAGCTTGCAGCTTCTTCACCATTAAACTGGGCTCCTCTATACAGCATCAACTTTCAAACACAATAATAATACGTATACAAAAATCTTCGCAACAAAACGAGATCTACTGAGTGAAGACGACCAAATAGTCGACGGGCTAGGTGCCGCAATGGAGTATCTTCCTGAAGGCCTTCCTGAACTCAGGGTTGAAGATGGTGTAGATCACGGGGTTGAGGAACGAGTTGATGTAGCCCAGCCACGTGGTCAGGATGAACACGGTCACCCCGGGAGAGTAGGGGAGGCCGAACTTGTCGCAGATGGCGCCGAGGACTGAGCAGGTGAAGAATGGTGCCCAGCAGAAGAGGAATACACCTAGAACGAAGGAATAATGTCAGCAATATTGCATAGAAGGTATTAACTGATTAGGTACATTATATTTCTACACATAAGCGTAGGTAACTTCAGATGCTTCTGTTACTAAGGCAAATAACTTTTGGTCCCAAACAGTCTTAGATTCATTACGGAGCCTGGCCAATTCAATTATGCATATTATTAGTTGCCGTATTTTTAAGACTTCTTTTTTTTTCCTTTGTTAATTAGTCATTTTACCTCATCTTCATTTAACTTACCTAAAACTATCGCCAAGGTCTTAGTGGCCTTTCTCTCTTTCTTCGCAGAAGACTTCTCTCGTTTCTTCTTGCTTGCTTTATTAGCCTTGTATATCGTGAAGCGGGCGGTCGCTGCACTGGCTTTCCTTTCCTTCTTGGAACTGGACCCGTCTCGGAGGTCGAACTGACTAGCCGTGACCTCGTCTTCTGACCGCAGGGCTAAGGAAACGTTTCTAGAACAAAAAGATAAGTATATTAAGTAAAGTAAGGAAAGTTAAGTATTAAACCTAAGTATATTAAGTATCTAAACTTAACTGGCGTGGCGAACTCAAACTGAATTTTGGGGCAAATAAATATTAAAAAATTCTGATTATTTTATGTTTTTTTCACCATACTTTTCATTTAAAAAACAAGGCAGGATAACATGAAGAAGAAATACGAGGAAGGTAGTAACTTAGTACGCGTTTCAATTTGCTGAAACGTTTGTTTCTATCGTACACTTCAAGAAAAAGCATTCTAGTTTAGGTAAAAGTTAAAGGATTTTCCTGTCTATTTTGTTCTACAAGGAAAAACAACAGAAAAACGCCAGTTGTCCCGGATAAATCGAAAAAAAAACGTAGAACAAATAACTGTCGAGAAAAGCAAGTAAAAGTTGCAGAGGTGCGAAACAAAACTACAGCATAGACTGTGACTACAAGTTCTTAGCTGTTACTACTAGTTATATCTGTCAATTGCATTGGTTGCTGCAAAATGTTTATTAGAAATCAGCCTCAATTATAGAATTTTTTCTATCTACATAATAATTGAATGTTTGTAATGTATATGTTACCGTAAGATTACAAACATCGTTAGATTACAATCTATCTCGAGAGATTGTAAACTGTCGAATTATTGTGAACCGTAACATCTGATTGCAATTTAACGCATTATTTTTCGCTATATTATAATCTATCGATGAGAAATTGTCAAATTGTCAACTGTCCGAAAGCTCTCTCTGATTGGTCAGTCTTTTTGTAAGATCGACCAATCACGACCAGCCGTTCTGTTCCCATGGAGTTCCCGTAGAGTTAGGAATGAAATAGAGGTGTCAGTTAAATAAAATAAATGCTCTTCAAAAATTCTTCAAGTATTAAATTTATATAAAAATAACTCTTATAAAAATACAGTTAGGTATTTTGTCTTCAAATACAAACTAATATTTAAAAATAAAATAAAAGGGGTGCTAATTAAACAGGCTTCTTTTTAATATCATTATTCGCCCCCAAAAATGTATGTTGCCTTCTAAATTACTAAGTCAGCCACAATTAATAAAGCGTCGAGCATCTAAATAATACTATCTTAGCCACGAGTTATCTTCCACTCTAAATACAACTCAGCATGATGGTTATTTTTTTGCATCTAAATTTGTAGCATGCATTCTAACAGTAAACTTCTTAAATACTATTAAATGACATCATAAAAATATTTATTTACCTTCTAATTTTTTAACTCGTACCTACTGAGTTTTTTGTTTAAAATATAACACATCCCATATTAATTGACCCAGCATGGAAGTAAGCATGCAACATGCAGCAAGCATAACTTCTGTCACGGCTCCGGCGCTGCGGGGCTCCGGCGGTCCCATGCGAGCTTATCGTCGCAGATGGTTTTCACGCTCACCACCGCAGCTTCGGCTTGCTGGCCGGCTCTGCCGGCCAGCCTCAGCCGCGGCGGCGAGCGCTGAAACTACCTGCGCCTCAGCTCGCAGGCCGCCTCGCCCCTCCGCGCCTACGCGGTTTTGAATTGCACTCTAGGGGTAGGGCAGACAAGACTACGTGGAGTCGGTTTTGCAGCGATTCGTTTTCTTCACTAACTTCAATTTTTAATACAATTTTTAATTGTGTGTAATTTGAGTCTTAAAAATTAAGTACAATTTTTGATTTTATAAAAAATTAAACCGTCACTTATTTTTGCACGTCAAAGAGCTGTGACACCGGGAGTTGCAAAGAACATTGTCTTTTTTGACGTTCTACCAATCAGCGCGCAAGATGCATTCCGTTCTACGCCAGTTGACAATTTGACCGCTCTACATCGCTCTCGATCTTACAAAAAGACTGACCAATCAGGGAGAGCTTTCGGACAGTTGACAATTTGACAATTTCTCATCGATAGATTATAATATAGCGAAAAATAATGCGTTAAATTGCAATCAGGTGTTACGGTTTACAATAATTCGACAGTTTACAATCTCTCGAGATAGATTGTAATCTAACGATGTTTGTAATCTTACGGTGACATATATGTCACCAAAATTGTACTTAATTTTTAAGACTCAAATTACACACAATTAAAAATTGTATTAAAAATTGAAGTTAGTGACGAAAACGAATCGCTGCAAAACCGACTCCACGTAGTCTTGTCTGCCCTACCCCTAGAGTGCAATTCAAAACCGCGTAGGCGCGGAGGGGCGAGGCGGCCTGCGAGCTGAGGCACAGGTAGTTTCAGCGCTCGCCGCCGCGGCTGAGGCTGGCCGGCAGAGCCGGCCAGCAAGCCGAAGCTGCGGTGGTGAGCGTGAAAACCATCTGCGACGATAAGCTCGCATGGGACCTCCGGAGCCCCGCAGCGCCGGAGCCGTGACAGAAGTTATGCTTGCTGCATGTTGCATGCTTACTTCCATGCTGGGTCAATTAATATGGGATGTGTTATATTTTAAACAAAAAACTCAGTAGGTACGAGTTAAAAAATTAGAAGGTAAATAAATATTTTTATGATGTCATTTAATAGTATTTAAGAAGTTTACTGTTAGAATGCATGCTACAAATTTAGATGCCAAACCAAATAACCATCATGCTGAGTTGTATTTAGAGTGGAAGATAACTCGTGGCTAAGATAGTATTATTTAGATGCTCGACGCTTTATTAATTGTGGCTGACTTAGTAATTTAGAAGGCAACATACATTTTTGGGGGCGAATAATGACATTAAAAAGAAGCCTGTTTAATTAGCACCCCTTTTATTTTATTTTTAAATATTAGTTTGTATTTGAAGACAAAATACCTAACTGTATTTTTATAAGAGTTATTTTTATATAAATTTAATACTTGAAGAATTTTTGAAGAGCATTTATTTTATTTAACTGACACCTCTATTTCATTCCTAACTCTACGGGAACTCCATGGGAACAGAACGGCTGGTCGTGATTGGTCGATCTTACAAAAAGACTGACCAATCAGAGAGAGCTTTCGGACAGTTGACAATTTGACAATTTCTCATCGATAGATTATAATATAGCGAAAAATAATGCGTTAAATTGCAATCAGATGTTACGGTTCCCAATAATTCGACAGTTTACAATCTCTCGAGATAGATTGTAATCTAACGATGTTTGTAATCTTACGGTAACATATATAACATAACAGATTAATCTACTGTCTTATCATATAGTACATGGCACATTTACTTATTAAAAGTAACCGGGCATCATCTTTAAATCGAAAATGAACTCTACAGCTATAAAACAGAAGGTTTAAAATACAATGACAGCTTCTCACCTGGAATCTACAGATAACTTAGAAGTCTTCCCATTCTTCTTCCACTTGGAGCCGTCACAGGCCATGTTCTTCAGCACCGTGGCGTCCTTCAACCCTGGCGACCCGGGAGGAGACACGTGTTCCCTGATTGTGTCTTCCAGGTTTGAGGGTGCGTACCCGGAGTCGTTGTTCCCGTTTGGGTCCGGGATTGGCTGGGATTTGATGTTTCTTTTTGGAGTGCTAGGGAAAGAAGCTCAGGTAAGTTACAGTAAATGAACTTAACTGATACGGAAAGTCAATTTACAGTACCTGATGGTTTGCATCAATATTTTTTCCATTGTGTACTTTATGGCAAAAATAGTTTAAATTCAAAGCTTTAAAAGAACCAATAGCCAACCAAATGTTACCTCGAGTATTGATCGCCATCATATTTTTCTCCTAACATGACGACATGTCATACATAGATTACCCACCCATAAATCGATATCTCTAATTTCTGCTAGGTTAAGCTGATGTTCAATTCGATTAATTATAATTAGTGTCATCTTACTTGGCAGATTCCTCGGCGACTGTAGCCAGCATGAACTCCGTGGACTTGTCGTTGGGTATGACGTGACAATCATCCGCGTCCGCCTCCAGATCTGCTGACCTCTTGTCGAAACTATACAGAAATATAAATATTTTATTACAAGCAATTAACGAAAACTAGTATATGAATTGTTTTATTCGAGGTATCTTCATTTGGACATGAAAAAAAAATGAATGTAGTCAAAAATTGGAATTCATAATTTGAATATGGTGCTAACTTTTACACAGTCACATTCCAAGAACAATTGTATTCAATGTTTTCTAAAAATAGATCGCTTTTGTGTGTTGTTACTTAATAACTTGAAGTGCCTACTTTAAGAAAAGACTTTTGTGAAAGTGGAATAGTTCAGATCGTGTGATTAAAACAGCCATTAATGTATTTATAGACAATAAGGTACTGAAGTAAAAATGCTTCACAATTTTCCCTTATAAACAACCAATGTAATTTTAACCTGCTTATAAAACTGAAGTATCGCAGAATCCATTTATAATTAGAGCCTCGTGGTTTTAATAAGAATATAGCTCGTGTCACCCTCACACGTGGGGAGCACGTTATTGCTAGACTTAAGAAAATAATTATATTTTACTCTCTATCCCGAGCTAGCAATTTGGCACTAGAGTAGCTTCAGTATCTTATACTTTTTTTATTTACTACTTCATCGTGCTCACTTCTTTTAATTAATTTAATATTGCTAAACAGAATACAAATAAGTTCACATAATACTATCAGCTCCTAATATACTATGTTCGATTTTATTTCGATATTTATCAAACGGCTAGTCAGGTTGTCAGTGAATGAGGCTCACCCTAATATTTAATAGACGTCATCTAACAGATGATGAAGATGATTATGGAAGGAAAAAACACATTTTACCCAGCCCATAAATGTGATAACGGGCCATTTAAACAGACACTCCTTGGATGATGATGACTTTAACTCTATCAAATTTCATCATTCATTTTATCAGATTTTTTAAGAAGTATCTGTTAGATGATTATAATTTATTTTTGTGTTACTACTTCAAAAATTTTGGTTTCTCTCTTACATTCTATATTTCTATTAACTACTTCATCTCACCTGTCTTCATGATCATCCTCATTACTGCCAGACCCAGTATTAGTAGGTCTGTCATCATGCAGTGCAGTCTCTGCCAGTCTTCTGGTCTGCGCCACGTTTTCTATCACCACGGCTGTGGTGGCGCCCGTGTTAGGGTCCCCAGATACGGGAGGCTTTTTGGCAGCTCTCTGTTTTTTTGCTCGGTTTCTTAACGCCTGGATGGACGGAAATGGGCTTAGAATTATAATTTCATTTAAATACGAGAGTAAGTGATGAACATAGAATAATTGATGAAATTAGAGTTGGTCGGTTCCCTCCAATATTGGCAAGTAATTAGTTTTTCATGATTTTGTACAAGGCCATTGCTATGCTACTTCGAATGAGTATGCGAGTGAACTGCATAAACGAAAAAAAAAACATCTGTCTCCCAAAATTGACTTAAAAATAAATAAACAACCCCCAAAATTCCCGGCCATTTTTAGGGAATTTTAAAACTTTAACCAAGTCTAAAATGTAGCAAATAAAATAAACGTCTACCTGTTTCGGGGAGTTCAGACGTAAAATCTAGCACGTGTTACGAGTTTGACCTACAAAGTTTGCCAGCTTGCAAAAATACGACGCAACAGTATCGTGGACCAGTTAGTTGGGGTATGTTGTACATGGACAACAAAACAGGGTTGTGCCAAAACGAGTACAACATGTGCGGGATAGTACACTGCTAAACTAACGATGGGATATTTAAAACTTTTGCCGATGTTACTTATTGGGTTAGTCCATTCAGTGGTATTGGATTTGACTCGTACGACTATTATGGGATGGTACCGAAAATATTTGCTGTCAATTTACCAGAAAGCGTGTTCTCAAGATAAGATCGTTTACATCACGTCAGGAAATAATATGTATGACTGTGTAATGGGGATAACAAGATGTCTGTAGCAGTTATGATGACTCCAAATTAAGATTGTGTGTCAAGAATGAAGATCAAAATCTGTAGCTGACTTTCAAATTGAGGATCTGATTTTTTGTACATGATTCAGTTATAATGTACAAAAAACTCTATGTATAATTAATGAAATAAAAAATAAAAGTCATGAATTGCCAAATACTAACCTTAAAAATATTATAATAAAGGAACATCATCATGATGCAGGGGATATAGAAGGACCCTAAAGACGAATAGATGACGTAGTTCTGGCTGTTGAAGAGGCACTCGTCGAAGTTCCTATCAGGCGTGTCGTTGAGGCCCAGGACTATGGGAGCCCCGATGGCTGCGGAGATCAGCCAGACGAGGACTATGGTGAACCAGACGCGTCTGTTGTTCTTGTGTTTTGCGTATTTTATTGGCTGTGTTACTGCTATGTACCTGTTGGATAGAATAGATCTTATTCAAGTTTATTACAGTTATTTTGATGTTATGACTTCCGAATTTGGTTTAGACTGTGACTTTAGATGAAGTTGATTCATGGTTCACACGATTTAGCTACAGAAGTTGTTTTCTTGTGAAATTAAATACTACTTTTGTTACAATAATATCGACTCGTTGTACCTACCGTCAAACAGTCGGCTAAACCGTTACTGTAGAAAGGAGGTACCAAAACATAGATATACATTTTCTACCATGTATACCCAAGTCATATCATGCCATGGTATACCTAAGTGTTATTTTTTACAAGCTATCTAAAACTATTACTACTATTTTGTAACATCTAGCAGATTGATAGATTTTATTTAATAGCATTGATTTTTTTAACAAGTGCACCATTTAAAGGTTACTAACTACCCCAAAAACTTCATAGTTTCCTTTAAGTAACATAATCGTGTTTTTTGATGAAATTGAAACGTTCAATAGAATTGTCATAGCCTTACCTATCAACAGATATGGCGACGAGGTTGAATATGCTAGAGGTGGACGAGGTGACGTCCATCGCGATGTACACGTCGCACACGAACGCCGGCAGGCCCCACGACCCGTTAACCTGGAACAAGGAAATACAACGTATTTTAGTCTTTAGTTTTTTACCAGATGAACAATAGATCTTTTTAGAAGTCTAGATTAGCAATGGACGTTATGGTTACAGCTACAGCTAATTATGTTGATGAGACGACCAAAATCAATCCATTTTCGAGACTAAACATCGTTTCGTGTTTAATAAAGTGAGCTAAAAGAAACATAATTCTTCCTGAAGTCATTGAAATAATTTTCCTGGAGACTAAAAAAACTTAATGTAATTTTAAGTGCACCGTTTTTAAACAATCGATTCTTAGTTCAATTGTAAAAGTGTTGTTTTTGTCAATTTAGGTTGCCTATGTATGTAAAGAAAATTGAGGATTATTACAACCGCCATAAAAATAAAAATAAACCAAAGACTGTTAATCCCTTTATTAAGGAAACCAGATCTCAACCAAAGACAAACTCCCTTATCACGGCTCAAATTGAGAAATAAACGCCTCGAGCGTGATATTTAATTTAGATTAAAACAAACGTGTTCACAGCATCGGATGTATCCCTTCAGCATGATTCTCTTAGAGCATTTAAACATCTAGATACGACATTACCGTGCCTCCCATCTGCTACAGATAGGAAACCGTAGGTCATACCTATTCGTATGCCATGTATGCGTTAATTTTAGGTTTGTTTTTGCCTATTTTCTAGCGTAATACATAAACCTTTTAACTCTGAGCTACACTGTCTTGTGGGTCGTACGGGTTCTTAGCCAATTTGTCCTGCCGCGCGTTAATTGTCAATCTTTGTACACAGATATTTTTGCTAATACCGTATCCAGTTGGTTCAATTGCCCAAGCTCTCATGTAACAAATGTGACCATCTGTCATGAGAGAGATTTATGCGAGCGACGTGATGCGTGTCAAGTGCGCTCTCTGACTGACAACCGATTATGTGGCTATTCCAATTGCGATCCGATGCAAACGTGTTCCTATTGTGCTGGATTTCTGGTTTCTGTATTTCGTTACTAGCCAGTTACATCCGCATTTTTAGGGGCGGCTTGAAACAGCGTTGACTTCCACGTAGTGACCCCTGGGCAACGCCGTGCCTGACCACCGTAACGGAGTGGCAGGCCAGCGGCAAACGAACGCTGTGCGTCGAAACATCTTCAACAGTCTTGCGTTTCGATATTGTGGGTGGCAATGCCACGTCCTGTGAGGGCCGCCTCCGGGCGCTGTCTCCGCAAAGGCCCTTCTCAGGGCCAACCCAAAGGCCCTTCTCAGGGCCAACCCAAAGGCCCTTCTCAGGGCCAATCTCGAGATGCTTCGGCATCAGAGACCAGCCGCGCACCATCCGCGGTCAGTCTCATGAGAGGTAGTGACCTCGTGTCGACCGACTTGTCCGACACGGAGTCACAAATAAGTGGAACGAGCGGCGTTGCAACCCGCCGTACGAGGAAGAGGGCCTTCCTCAAGCGGGGATCCGGAGGCTCTTCCGAGGACGCAGCCGAGAAGCCCGCGAAGAGGGCGGTATTGGAAGACGACGACCGGCCAAGCAGAGCCAGGGCCAGCCACGACGCCTCCAGTGTCCTTTACGCGGACCACTCCGTGGAGGAAATGGAGCGCATGGCTCTGGAGGATCAGATGGAGATCCTAGAGGTCGCCTCCAAGTCCTCCAACTTGAAGGGGACCTTCCAGAAGGCCCTAAAATGCCGGGCAGCGAGCTTGCTCGGCATTGTAAAGGAGTTGGCGAAGCGCACCACCTCCGATGAGACGCGGCAACTTCAGGCGAAGGTGGATCGCCTGCAGAAAGAGGTGTCCGCGTTGCACGCGCGCGTTGCCGAGCCCACGACTCGGCCCGAGGGGACGTCGGAAGGTACAGCAACGATACCTGCCTCCTCTGACCTTGAGGATCTTATCCGTAAGGTTGTAATGGAGGAGAGAGCATTCACCAGGGCCTGTTTTGCCGGCATAGAGGATCGGCTCCTGCCGGAGAAGCGGTTACGCCCTCCACTCGCGGCGGATAAAGCACCTGGACGGATGCCCATCGCACCGGGGCCCTCAACGGCTCCAGACCAGTCGGAGCCCCAGGTCCTAAAGACCACCAAGGGCAAGGGAAAGGGCAAGAAAACCTCACTAGCCCCGACTACCCAGACGGTCCCTCCCGAACCGGTGAGAGAAGACCCATTACTGCCCTCCACCACCCCTTCCAACCAGCCTTGGATTAAGGTGGTAGCGAGGAAGCGGAAGGGTAAGCAGTTAGCTCCCGAGCCCCCTGCAGCCAAGCCTGCCGCTTTAGGGGACAGGAGGAGGAAGCTCGCTCCTCCTCCAAGAACCGAAGCCGTGGTGGTCACGTTGACCCCAGAGGCAGCGGAACGCGGGGAGACATACGAGTCCGTGCTGCGGCGGGCTCGTACAAACGTCGACCCTGCAGAACTTGGGGCTGGCAGAATTACGTGCCGGAAGACCCAAACGGGGGCTCGTATCTTCGAGTTCTCGGGGGCTCAACGCGGCACCAAGGCGGACCTCTTTGCGACGAAGCTCAGAGAGGCTGTCGCGGACACGGCCAAGGTGGTGAGGGCCGTTAAGTGTGTAGCTCTAGAAGTGACCGACCTCGACGACTCGGTCACGCAAGAGGAGGTTGTGGCAGCGGTTGCGGCGGCGGGGGGCTGCGCCGTCGCATCTGTCAAGGGCCGAGCCATTAGACCTGGCCGCAGGGGTATGGGCACTATGAGGTTAGAGTGCCCGGTCGTAGCTGCCAAGGCGGTTCTGGCTAAGGGCCGCCTCCCGGTCGGGTTTAGCTCGGGTGGGGTCCGAGTGCTTGAGGATGCGCCGATGCGCTGTTTCAAGTGCCTCGGCATCGGACACACCCGGCCTCTCTGCCCGTCCACTGCCGAGCGTGGGGAACTATGCTTCCGCTGCGGAAAAGAGGGACATAGGTTGGCCAGCTGCGAGGCTGCCACCATGCATTGCGCAGTATGCGCTGCCAATGGTCGTCCATCCGACCACGTAATGGCGGGCAAGGAATGCCGACCGCCACCGAAGAAGGGCAAACTGCAGGCGCCGGTGCGGCCTGCTGCTGCCGCCACCTCTGAAACTCCAGTTCCAGTGCCGGCAACCGAGGGAAGTGCGATGAACACCGACTGATGGCTGGGCATCGACGACGTGTTCTTCAAGCGAACATCAACCACTGCAGAGCAGCCCAGAGCCTGCTGGTTCAAACCTTTGCGGAGTGGTTGGTGGACGTGGCGGTTGTTGCCGAGCCGTACTCTGTCCCTCGCAGCTGGCTGGGAGACGACAACGGCTTAGTTGCTTTGGTAGCACGGTCTTCCACGGATTCCCCCTCCCTCTCACTCTTAGAGAAGGGACCGGGATACGTGGCTGCCGCGTGGGGTGACATAGCCCTAATAGGGGTGTATTTCTCCCCAAACCGCCCTCTCACGGACTTCGAGAACTTTCTCGAAGTGCTCGCCAGGGTGGCAAGCGGAGTGGTGCAGCAACGGGTGTTGGTCTTAGGCGACTTTAACGCCAAGTCGGCAATATGGGGTAACCCAACCACCAATGCCCGAGGACGAGAGGTGGAAACCTGGTCCGTGTCATCCGGTCTGTCCCTCCTGAATAGGGGAACAGTTCACACCTGCGTGCGGCGGCAGGGGGGCTCCATCGTGGACCCCGCCTTTGCATCCCCTTCTTTGGCGGCCTGTGTAGTGGACTGGCGGGTGGAGCTGGTGGAGACGCTATCCGACCACCGATACGTGCGGTTCGATATTTCCACCCCGGGCTCCCAGGGGACCCAGGAGGGTCGGTCGCACTTCCCACGGTGGGCGCTCTCCCGCCTAGACCGGGAGGCCGCCTCGGAGGCGGCTTTCGTCCAGGACTGGCTGTCTCCTCCTGTAATAGCCCGGGATGTGGACGCCACAGCGGTCCAGTTAAGGGTCTCCCTGACCGAGGTGTGCAACTCTAGCATGCCTCGGTCTCATCGTCCGCCTCCTAGACGCGCCGTTTATTGGTGGTCGGAGGAGTTGGGGGATCTTCGGGCCGCTTGTGTGGCGGCCAGGCGGGCCTACACAAGAAGTCGGCGGCGGCGCCTTCGCGACCTCGACAACGAGGACCGCCTCTATGCAACCTACATAGAGGCCAAGTCGACGCTGACGGCGCAAATGGGCACAGCCCAGGATCGCGCAAGGGCGGAGATGCTTGAGGGCTTGGACATTGATCCCTTTGGGAGGCCCTACAAAGCGGCACGCAATAAACTGCGCCCGTACGGTCCCCCAGTTGCCGAGACCCTCGAGCCGTCGTTGCTGGATGGGGTGGTCCAGTCCCTGTTTCCGCGCAGGGACAACTTCACTCCACCAGTGATGAGCGCCTCGCAGGGTACGGCTCCATCGGCCGAGGAGGTCCCGCCGGTTACGGAGGACGAGGTAGAGAAGGCAGCTTTCTGCCTGAGGGGGAAAAAGACCGCCCCAGGTCCGGACGGCGTCCCCGCAAAGGTGGTGGCCATCGCCACCTCCCAGATGGGAGAAAGGTTTCGGGACCTATTCAGTGCGTGCCTGACGTGTGAGAGGTTCCCAAAGCCATGGAAGGAGGGCCAATTGTGCCTTCTTCGGAAGGAAGGGCGGCCGGTGGACTCCCCATCGGCATACCGACCCATCGTTTTACTGGATGAGGTCGGTAAAATGTTCGAGAGGATCCTCGCTGCCCGTATCACCAGACATCTGGGCACAATCGGCCCGGATCTAGCGGACGCTCAGTTCGGTTTTCGAGCTGAGCGTTCGACAGTTGATGCCCTGTCCCGACTCAAGGGCCAGGTGAGGGAGGCAATGGATGCGGGAGATGGACTGCTGGCTGTGTCATTCGACATAGCCAATGCCTTCAATTCAATTCCCCACTCCACCATACTGGAGGCCCTTCGCTTTCATGGGGTGCCTCCATATTTGCGGGGACTATTGGCGGACTACCTGAAGGACCGTACAGTCCTCCTTGTGGACAAGTCGGGCCAGCTCCGACGTTACGCCGTCGAGTCCGGTGTCCCACAGGGTTCAGTTCTAGGGCCACTTCTGTGGAACATCGGATTCGACTGGCTTTTGCGGGGCAACCTCCCACGTGGCACGTCTGTCATCTGCTATGCAGACGACACCCTCCTGACGGCCAGGGGGAGAAACTTTGGAGAGGCAGCCAGCTTGGCCTCGGCGGGCGGTTCTCAAGTGGTGGACAGAATCTCCCGCCTAGGGCTGACGGTGGCGCTGCACAAGACCGAGGCCGTGTTCTTCCATGGCCCTCGGCAGCACCAACCGCCCGACGCCCATATCCATGTGGAGGGTGTCCGCATCGGGGTGCAGCCCCAGATGAAATATCTGGGCATAGTGCTCGACAGTAAGTGGTGCTTCAGAGCACACTTCAGCGGCCTGTCGACGCGCTTGATGAGGACCGCGGGCGCCCTCTCATGGCTCCTCCCAAACATCGGGAGACCCGGCGACCAATGCCGACGACTATACGCCGGCATACTCAAAAGTATGGCACTGTACGGGGCCCCAATCTGGGCAGACTCACTGTGCAGTAGGGTGAACGCCGCTGCCATCCGCAGGCCACAAAGGGCCATTGCACAGCGGGTGTCGAGGGCGTACCGCACGGTGAGCTTCGCGGCGGCGTGCGTTCTGGCGGGAACTCCTCCCTGGGAGCTCGAGGCTTGGGTGCTCGCCAGAGTGTACGACTGGACGGCGGAGCAGAAGGCGCTAAACCGGCGCCCAGACCCGACAGAAAAGGAAGAGGTGCGTGAGGAGGCAAGGGAGGCAATAACTCTACACTGGGCCGAAGATCTTGCCTCGGCAACGTATGGTCGCTGGACGCTGGATGCCATCGGGCCTGTCCTGAACGGATGGCTCGATCGGCGGCATGGGTGCCTTTCGATGCGTCTGGTGCAGGTGCTGTCCGGACATGGCTGCTTCGGATCGTACCTGCATCGGATTGGGAGGGAGGCGACCCCACAGTGTCACCATTGCGAAGCCACGGAGGATACGGCAGAGCACACACTCCAGGTGTGCCCATCGTGGGCTGAACCCCGCCGCGCCCTGATGGCAGTGGTCGGGAACGATCTCTCGCTTCCCAGCGTGATTGCTGCCATGCTGGGAGGTGAAGAGACATGGGAAGCGGTAGCCTCCTTCTGTGAAGACATCATGTCCCAGAAGGAAGCTGCGGAGCGCATGCGGGAGAACGATCCTCTCGCGGTGCCGCTCCGTAGACGAAGAAGGGGCAGAAGACGGCGAATACAACCTCCGTCCCCATCCGCCCTGGGGGGTGATCAGCGGGCGACAGGCGCGGGGGCGCCACCGCCTGCATCACAAGGATCAACCCCTGCGCTCCGGCCATTATAAGGATCCATCCCCACTAGGGGGAGGAATGAGGGGCCTGCCGTAAGGCGGGCAATCGCCGGTGGGGGACTGGATGCCATAGATTCCCAGACCCCCTCCACTCAGGCGAGGTCGGAGTGCCGCTGGGCCTTTTTAGTGGGTATACCGGGAACGTTTTTACCGGGGAGTCCCACATACCCCTCTCCCATCCCCCGACGGGAAGGGGATGCGTAATAGCATTTTTAGCCCAGCGACAACAAAAAAAAAAAAAAAAAAAAAAAAAGGTACCTTACACGTGTCATCTGGTTAAAAGTACTCACTAATTATGTCGAAAGGATTAGAAGGCTATTTCTGTAATTTCTCCATTCGTTGATTAGACCTTCGCCACATAAATAGATCCACATTAGTCTTTACGTTTAAAGACTATGAATGGCTTAGAGAGTAAGTAAATATTTTAATCGTTATCGTGGTCTAAGCTGCATCCAGCTAGATTGGTAGCCGACCCCAACACAGTTGGGAAAAGGCTAGGCAGATGATGATGGTGGAACAAGCTTCATCCATACTTACTTATCTTCTATAACTACCTACTTACATACCTTCCAACTTAACAATTATACTTATTTATTTAAAATCAATGTCTGTATCTTCTTCACCAAGAAATTCTCCAAAAACCTCCACAGCAACAGTTTTGTGGCCACATATTGACGTAGCTTACAGCGGGTACACAGTTCGATGCCTGCGCATGAATATTCATGCTATTGATGCGAGCTTGATCCATGAGATCAGGTTGCGGGGTACAGCAAATTGGAAAACTTACATGTGTGTGTGGGGGTGATATTATTTTATTACCGTTGTTTGTAATAAGATGTTTTTAAAAAAGAATAAATAAAACACTACTGCGGGTCTGCTGAAAGAGATTTTATTAGAAACTAGCTGATCTCGCGAACTTCGTATCGTTCAAACCTTCCCTGAACCTCTACATTTTAAAACCAAAATCAGCTCAATCGGCCCAGCCGTTCTCGAGTTTTAATCAGACTAACGAACAACAATTCATTTTTATTTATATAGATAAGCAGTACCTTTTTACTATTTTATGTCATGTCTATTTCTTTCATGTATAGTGTTGTTGTTTACATAAATGGTTAAATAAATAAAACCCAAGGTAGGTAAAGACAATTACCTTTTTTGTGAGCGTTGCTTTGCTATTATATTTATTTAGGGGTATTTAATGAAACAAAACAACCATTTAAAACATATAATTCCAGAGCTACAAAGGCTGGTTATCGTGACGTCATCGCACTTCCTGTATCCTCTCAACTAGCGTCCGATGTCCTCCGACCCCTGTCTTGTCCCTCGTTTTATTAGTTTGTCCTATCCAAGGTGCGGGCTCTTTAGTGCTCACGACACGGGGACGATACGACTGGCAGAACTGTAGCTACATATTTATTGTCTATTTTTATACTCACACAAGATAGTTATCTGTAGAAAAATACGACGTTGATAGGTATTGGGTCTTAGGATAAATTGTATACGACCATGGTCTATCAGTGTGCTCAGTTTTACGTTTTACCCAACTATATAAAGTAGTTCATCATTATAGCCGCTAATAATCTTATAATCTAAATTACTTTTAAAATGTTACACATTTATTACATATGTATATTAATGTTACACATATACGTATCTTCAAGATCTAATAATGAATCTAAAATGAACCCACTTACTTCCAACATCTACTAATTCTAATAATAACTATAGTAACAGAAGGATATAATAGCTCGAAACATCTTTATACATATCTACATTTAATAGCAAGCATGCCCTAATATAAGTACATCAGTAAAATGTAATCAAAAAAGAAATATTAAAAACAATACAAAATGAAAAAGTAATTTTAATAACATGGGATTACGCAGCTGTCAATTCAATATGAAAGTAAACAATATTGTCGAAAAGCAATCGTGCAGTGTAAATATTTAATAATCGCCATCTGGCTCGTGCGTCCCCGGCTGCACATTATACACGGACGGGGCAGGACCGATGTTTTCTTCAAAACTCCTATAATCCACTGCTCGCCTAGTAGCCTAGTACAATAAAACAATATCTAAGGGCGTTGAAACTTATGTTATGTGGTTAGTACAGAGTACACACATCAATTTGTCTTTCGTTAATTACATTTTCAACCTTATCACAATAGTGGAAAGTTAATGTTTGATTGGCATGTAGCAGATTCGGGCGGGCTGACCCCCTGTCCCCTTTACCTAAGACTATGGTGAAAAGCACTTCTGTCAGTGAACTGATAGTTCAAATGTTGCTTGGTTCTTCCGGGCGACACCGCTCGGTTAGTACAAGCAGTGCTGCGCGTAGGACAAATATCTCTACAAATGATGACACCTGGAACCGCACGATAGGTACGTTTTTTGATGCGTGAAATGTGTTGTGCGTACAAAAATCTAGAAAATATCTGCTGTGGAAGCGAGCGCTATAAAAAAGTCACGAGTAGGAGAAACCGCTGTACAAACCTAGTATAAAGTACTCGCTCCATCCAGTGATACTCGGCGTCTAATATCAGGGCCTGTAGAGTAGGTATGTGACCTCCTTTCGTAATAAATGACACTAGGCTACATAATGTGTTTTCGTGAGGGCACGGCTGGGCCAAGGATTACTCGACGTGCCATCTGTTTCCTCTTATGATAAGCCTATTAATAATGAAGGGAAATCTATTGTTTTTGATATGAATGGAGTCTTTGAGGCTGTTGATTGAAGGTAACTTAATAAGGAATAAGACATGCTTGAAGGGTATCGATTAAAAAGGAAATGTGTAAGGATGTGATAAGAAGGTGACTTGAAAACCGTTTTTTAGATTTGCAAAGGTTTGCCTGTGGGTCAAAATTTCTTGGAATCCTAAGAAATTTAACACACACAAATACGCAAAATATAACACATGTAGATGTGTTATATTTTGCGTATTTGTTGATAGCCGTATTCATACTCTTGGGACGGCAAGAACTGTTGGTAGTCAAAATTCTGGAATTTGCACAACCAAGGTTTACGTGGTACACAGAATCTGGGTTCTGTAGCTTCTGCCAGTGGTTTTAGTCGGGTCTCGTGAGAATCACTCACGTCCCAGGTAAAAAGTATATACATTCTTCAGCTACATAATTTTACTAGCTATAGATATGTATGTTAAAACTGAAGAGTTTCGTTGCTTGAACAAGCTAACTTCAGAATCTACTGGAAAAATTAATTTTTTTCAGTATCGTATAGCCCATTTATCAAGAATAGCTGATTTTATCCAAAGTTACCTATAGTCAAGGATACCGAATACCCAGCAAGACGCCAGTCTAACCTATCTATTACAAGACCCAAGTTGTGCCGAACTCTCTGACTATATTTAGTGTCTGGTTATCTTCTATGTTATCTGTACGTGATACACTCAGACAAACTTCTGTGCTATATAGATGCTTAGGACAGATTGTAGCTTATTTATGTGGTAGAGGGTTATTTGATCTGGGGTCAAGTTTGTGATTTTATGCAAGTAATTATTGTTTTAAAGAGGTTAGGCGTAGCAAAGTCCTGAAATCGTTGTTCTAAGGTCGTTCATACTATACAAGATACAAACTAAATATGTCTTTAATGACCTATATGATTGTATAATATACATACAAATATGTACATATATGTATTTACAAAAAACCGGCCAAGTGCGAGTCGGACTCGCGCACCGAGGGTTCCGTACGCAAATGCTGTATAGATAAAAAGTGAGTTTCGCGCCAACCGTTCAGTTTAGAACAATCATAGTTATGGTAATTTCGTGAGAGTCAAAATAGTTAATATTTTTTATTTTATAATATAACTAAAATAGTAGGCCAGTACCCTGTAAAAGTTATTTTATTGAAGTTATTTATATACAACATTTTATAGTCATCATTCAGAAATCTGATTGAAAATAACTAATTATGTCTTAAAGGTCATGGGGCATAATCTGACCCGCTTTGTAAAAAGTGGCGGACATGAATCAAAGTAGTTTTAAATCGTGGAGAATGGTATGTCGTTTCTTTGAATATAAATATTTTATTAAAATTCCATGGAGACGAATGTCCAGGATCGTTTGAAAAATATAAAAGACAAGCAGTTTCAGAGGATTGTACAGGTTGCAATGCTAGTTTTTATTGTTAAAGACTTTTCATAAAGAAGGAAGGTGCCAATCCGGATGACCAGGATCTGATGAGGATCTGGAAACCCTGAGAAATCGAGGGCAACTCTTGAATATTGTAGGCACGCATCGAGTCATAACCAGACATGTGAGTGTATTTTTGAGGGTACTGGTAAACAGTGAAGGTTTGGAGCTGATTTGATTATGGAGACTACAGAGAGTCAAGGGAACTCCCGAACGGTATGTTGCAACTACCACGTGTTTGGGCTTATTTTATTCGTATTGGCGAAGACTTTCCACAAAGATAGGTTTGACTGCCATTGTGGGATCGACAGCTAAGATCAGATATAGTTATGGGAACTCCTTTACAATTTATAACGTAACCTTGTGTTGGAGCTTATTTTATTTTAGGTGATGAGAATTCACTACTAACTTGGGTTAAAGCAGCCATTGCAGGAATGGGATCTTTTATTTTTGAGGGATTAATCACCTAAAGAGCCCCAGTTTCAGGCCTTTTTCGAAACCGCCTGACGACTTGTAGCTGTCGAATTGTAACAACGACTTCTAGAGAGTAGGATTCGGGGCTGCTGGCTTTACGTTTCTAGAGCCTTGACAAAAGTGTAATTCTGTCCCTTTCTTTGTTTTATAAAGTCGGCATTATTTTATTTTGTAGCATTTTACAAACAAATCCAACTTCAAACATATAAAACAACAACAAGAAAACAAAAGCAAGAAAGAAATTAAAAAGATGTTAGGTGCATCGGTCTAGAAGTCGGTGTCTAGAGGATGCATCTATATTTATTTAACCACCGAGATCTAGACCGATGCATATAAACAGTTTTCTTGTTGTTTTAGAAGTTGTTTTTTTTTTTTTGTAAAAAGTTTTTATTTTTAACTTTTGTGAAAAGTTCTCGTCAATACGAATAATATAAGCCCAAACACGACGTAACTAAAACATACCGAGTTCTCTCGACTTTCTCACGTCTCCATCATCAGATAAGCTCTAAACCTTCACTGTTTGATAGTATCACCAGACATACATCTGAGAATCAAGTTTTAATCCTATGCATGCCTACAATTTCTGATAGTTGCCCTCAATTTCTCAGGATTTCCATCATCAGATCCTGACCTGATGACAATGGAAATAAACGGCGAGTATACTGTTTCACTACAAAGAAATGATTTCTCAAATCCGTCAAACTTGGTCGTTTAAATTCCCCATTGAAATGAGGAAAATATTTGATGTTTACACCTGATTTTCTCTAGATTCCCATGGTTCACATTGATGCGACTAATGCCATAGTAAATCAGAGCCTTTATCATTATACTGTGCTATATTTATTTCGTATCCGCCGTGGGTATGGTTTTCATACTAAGGTGCCCAATGACCTTTGAATGATTTGAAATTTTTCACAGTTTAGAGGCCATTATATTTAAGAAGTGTTTGATATGAATTTCACTTTTTATTCAAAACTTTAATATCTCTACGCGTTCATGTGAAAAAGGGTAGGTAGTAAGTTTATAATTATTAAAAACATATTTTATGTCATGTAAGCAAAAATAATATTTTAATATTTTATGTAACTTCAAATTTATCATTTTCGCAATTTTTCCTTTATCTGTACTATATAACGTTGCTTCGTGCCGAATTTCAAGATTCTGAGTTCACGGGAAGTACCTTGTAGGTTTTGATTCTAGCGTGTGACGGAAATTCGTCTAAGGTGTCGGTATAACTGCTGTATCTTTTGATCGCGTTAACTTAGAAGTTTGATTTTTTCACTACTTAAAGGGACAATAGACCTTGGTATTTGGTATAAATTTCAATTTGATACTTTTATTCGTTCGTGAGAAATAAGGTAGTAAGTTTCATTTTATTAAAATATTTTTATTTTATATAATATTATTATATAACTAAAAAAATGTGATTTTCGCAATTTTTCCTATATTTGCATTATATGACAATGCTTCATGCCAAATTTCAAGATTGTGAGTTTACGGGAAGTATCCTGTAGGTTTTGATTCCTTTGCGAGTGTCAAAAGTTTGTTGAAAATATCGACATAATTGGCTGTATCTTTTGATTGGCTTTACTTAGAAGTTTGATATTTTCACAGCATAAAGGGACAACAGACCTGAGTATTTCATGTGAATTTCAGCTTGATACGTCCACGCGTTCTTGAGATAAAGGGTCTTGACAGACAGACAGACAGACAGACGGACAACAAAGTGATCCTATAAGGGTTCCGTTTTTTCCTTTTGAGGTACGGAACCCTAAAAAGAGTACAAGTACGTACCTTTATCAGTTATCTAGCGCCATAGGACAAAGAAGTACATATTTATCATAAGTGAATAACTGAAATGACTGATTTCAGTAGTAATCTGAATTCCATGAAGTAACTAGAGAGATATTTAGGGAAAAGTAATGGCAACTATGAAACTAGTTCTGACGCCTTAGCAAAAGTTTGTAATTTCATCTCTCAAGAACCTAAGTTACGTTGCCGAATTATGGATACAAATTATATCGATTAAAACATACAAATTATATCTGCTTAGTGAGATAAAGCTGTAACGTCAATTTCTACATAAATTAATTAAACGGTTTTATTTAGCTCACCCCGTTTGTTTTATTATTTATTAATTCTTGGGTCAAATTTAGAAATTGAAATTTCAGTGCCTTCCTATTGTCAGATTGATCTGAAATTTGGTACACACCTTTAATTCCGATGACAATACAATATAGTAATATCAATAACATTGTAAATCCAAGATGGCCGCTGGTACAAAATGGCGGATTACATATTTTTCCACAACCCCCTCAATATGGGTATCAAATGAAAGGGCTACTCAAGTAGAATACTGTCAGCAACCCCAACGGGGCCCAACAGGGCCAAGGCCTGCCTGGGCTGCGGGATTGTCCTAAAGAGTTACCGTGGTCGTGGTACATAAAAGGCCTACGACGAAAAAGAACGGTTTTTAGTCAGTAAGAGTCTGGCACTCCCTCACCGCTGCTGACCCATGTATAGAATGAAGAATATTCGGTAGGCATTTTCATTAAATACTAAAAACTAGATAATAAAAAATCGGTAAAAAAACTTTTAAGTTAAACGGTTTTAAATCTTATGTGCACTGAAAAATAAAAAATAAAAAAACAGTTACTTACCTATAAACCTACGTAGGTGGTCCCGGTCATATTAGACTAAAATAAAAACGTTATAAAATTTAGCCTATTTTACCCGGGAACAGTGTAGCTTTGATTTTTTTTTAATCGGTCCAGCAGTTTTTGAGATTATCCAGCTCACTAACAAACTTAGTTATTTTTTTCTCTTTGTAATATTAATATAGAAAGATAAGGTAACCAAAAATAGACACAACACAAACGCCGATAACAAACCGCTTACATACACTAATGCCATAAAAAACGAGCCAGCTAAACTCACTCACTCTCTCTTTATGTACCATAAACAGGCTTTGAGGAAAAATATATCAAAACAAAAGGGATCTTGCACAAAAGTATCGGCACATAGACACTCGGTTGCGGAATAATCGGACGTTTATCAGTACGTTTGGGTTAGCAGGGCTGGCTTGCGTAAGAATGAAATCCGTTTATGTACGGATATGTCTGACAGGGCATTTTTTATCATATAAACCTTTATTGATATCCTTTTTTTTGGTATGATATAAAACTGAAAGAATTTACCTGAAATTATCAACGTTGTCTTATATGTCCCCACTCAGAGACATTAGTGATTACTTAAGTCACTCCTTGGTGACAGAATGTCATACAAATCCTTCACTAAGGAATGGCTTAAGTAACCATTAAATGTCTCGGAGAGGGGAGGTTAATGTAAAAAATATATAAACTTCATTAAACACTTGCTGAGTATTTAATAAGATGGCAAAGGAGATTTTTTTTTAATGTTTAAGTAATAGTTTTTATTTCAAATCAAAATTAAACACTGACCTTACACTATTTAATTTCAAATTCTAACAGTTCCCACAAAACGATTGTACAAACATCCCCGAAAATTCCTAAAACCATACAAAGACTTGAAAAACATGTCGAACACGAGTCCAACTCGCTATCATGTATTTATTGGGTCCAGTCCGCGTTTACTTAGGATCGGACCAGGGGCCCGATTCTCCTAATTTTACTTAAGCGACATACGATTCACATTCGACTACGATCCAATCACGACTCGATTACGATTGAAGCGTATGTGGCATTCCGCTATTTTTTTGTTTGAAATAAACGTTTTTATCCTTTTCTATCATTCAATAATGAATCATTTTGTCTGCAAATGTTTTACGATTGCAATATGATTGTAAAGAAAACTACCGTATATACCAAAATCACCAAAATAGCAGACCAGTCGCAAACCAATCGAATGTCGTTGGAATACGATTGGTCTTATATTAGTAGCAGAATGCCCGATATGGTTAAAACTGCTATTGCGATCATATTGCGATTCGATTTCTATTCAATTTTGACATTATTAACTTAGGAGAATCGGGCCCCAGTACGTACATTAATGTGCATACATGTACAATGCTCTGTATCTATAGGTACATCGTCTGGGACACCGTGCGGTTAACTGTTCGCAGTTAAAGGTCGAGATGAGTTGACCCCGATCCTTCTTCTCGTAACTCGACCTATAGTTGGAGTTAAACGGTAACTTTAAGGGGTAGTCCGTTATGTATTGTTGTTGTATTTTTGCATATGTTGTTGAGTTTATGGGAAACGTTATTGATTTTTATTTGCTGGTGATTTGTGGGTCGTTTTTGCATAATAATTGATTTGGGTGGTCAATCGATAGATGTGGCCCAACTAAGACTTACACTATTTACAGGACGTTTTTTGGTCACCGCAATCATTGCGTTTGGATTTAAGTCTGTTTCTCCCTACTTTAAGACCTCATCAGATTTAAGCACTACTTAAAACAAGCTCTCAATCCGAATTATATTTTTCTCCTAAACATTCGGGCATCCCTAGCTTGACCAAAAATTAGTATCTTCAGGGCGTTTTCGGGCACGATGGGGTAGATGTGTTTGTCGCCGACTGTTCCAGGATTATGGCTGATTGATTGTGTGTGCTATTGCTTATGTTGTTAGCCCTGGATTAAGGTCAGTTTCGCACAGAATTACAAGAGTGTAATTTATTGGTGTGCGTAAGTAGGGGATATTTTTTGGTCAACGTGCATTGAGATATTCCGGGATGTCTTAACTTTGTAGTTAGGAAGTTGATAATTTGTTGTTAATTTTATGAGTTTTAAAAATAATATATTACCTACTAATGATTTTGCTTAGTGGTATGCTATTTGCAAACTTGGAGCACGAAATGTAATTTTTTTATGCAAAGATACATTTCTGCAAAACATGCCCGTAAAAGATGGCGTACACAGTCATAACAACAATATTTTGTAAGCACAAAGAATAACACAACAAGAAATATAGTCAAATTCTTAATTCTTTATTCCTGCCAGACGCGACCGAGTCTAGGACAAACTTTGAATACAAAACACAACTTTTATTCAACCTTTAAAATGGCAAGAGCTACTAACTTCGAAATCCCAACCGCAGTGCTATATCACTTAAGATTTTTTCATATTCAACTGCCGTTATTCCCAGAGCGGGCGCGCAAACTTCTTACGAACTTTCTGCAAGCGGATTTCAACTTTATCATCAACGGAGTGGAAGTCAAGACGGTGGCATATAAAAGTTTGTTGAAGTGTTCCCACTGTGACAGCCAATCGTGGTGAAGTAGAATCGCTCTCCGCCAAGGCTCTGTTACAAGGGGCTATCCTTTTTAATACGGCCTCCGCTTTTTACCCTTTGAATTTGAAATAATACAGTCACGTGGTGAGGCGTGATCGGAATATCGCGGCTAGGGCTGCCACCGCGCGGATATTTGCCGAGCGTCGGTTATACTTGCGGTTATTCGGATACTGAAGGGTTGCATATTTGTCAAGGGTGGAAAATTGTTGTGTTCCGCATCTTAGGGTTAAGCGGAATACATAATATGTGGTGGGTCAGCCACAGATTATCCTGTAGTAATAATAAATAAACACTATCCACTTTCCAGCTAACATGACCGTATGACCGTAAATGGGAAGTCTATTCATTTGATATTTATGTGTGGTCCTGATAATATTATTACGGATATTATATCTCAATGAATTTGAGTACATTTTATGCACTTAACTGGCGTTTTAGTTTGAGAATTAACGAGACTTTTATGTGTCAGGGAGTTTTAGAAGTTGTGTTTTCATTTGCCTATATTTTTACAATATTAGTATTCTGGTAACTAAGCACACAAAAAAACAGTACTTAACATTTTTTTTACATATTGTAAGAGAGTTAAAGCTTTTTTTTTTAATTTCAGTTTTTATTTAGTTTTCAAATACCAGGAATGTATTTGTCGGATATTTGATTTCTGATACTGAAAGCCCTGAACCAATCCTAACCAATGTATACGCGTATCTGTGACATTTTGCGAAATAAAGTTTATCGCGTAATATGATCGAAGTTGGGCCCTCTACGTAAATCTTCGTGCAGGACAGGCTACGAATTTTTAGTATCTTTTCATGTGAAGGATATATATTTTTGAGTCTCCCTTTGTTGAAGTAAAGTGATGGGATTGCATACTTTTATGGCTTTACATTATGGTGTGAAGGTACCATAGTTAAATACCTGGTAAAAGATGTCAGTCAAGCTTTCGATTCCTTCATACAAGCTAAAAAGTAATTCTGCTCATATTTTTCTTTACAGAATTATATTATGTTTCATCACATCACACTACAACAAAAGCGTAACAGACACACAAAAAAATTAAATAAATTAATCAATTCACATAGTACTTGAAACTTATAAATACACCGTTATTCTAATTGAAGAGAATTAATCATTTTTTATTTTTATATTTTATCGAAGTTATTGGAGACAAAACTTTATCATAACAAAACAATAAGTAAGTCCATAATAGACAAAAGGTCAATCTAATTAACGAAAGGAATAAAGGGCATACTTTGAAAACATTTAATGAATCAATTATGTTATATCGAAATCCTTTAAATGTCACACAATGTGAATATGACACTAACACCAAACATCCAATATCAATCAATCCAAAACTACAACAGCTATAGATATCCATATCAATCCATTTAACCCTACAACGAACAATTGAAATCATAACCAACTACCAACTTTATCGAGCAGAAACCAACCCGCTGATTGATTCGGCCTAAACGATAGCATTAGGGCTGTTCTGCCGGTCGAATTCGGCTCACGTCCGGCAGCGAAGGGTTGCGGATATTACGTATCCGAATAGTGCGGTCATTCGTACCCACGGCGTTATTAAGTTATCTTGCTTCTTGCTTACATGTGTTGATTTGTTTCCTTGTAATATGTGCAATGACTTGTTGGGTCATTTGTATGTCAGTTTTACATGAGTGATTGATGTAATGTTAATTTTACGAGTTTCGTAAATTGAATAAATACGCTGTTATTAAACCAAAAAATTAAAAATATGGGCTAGCGAAGTAAAGAAATTCAAACCAATTTTATAAAAAGGCTATTTTTAATCAAACCTTTCGATTATTAGAATAATTAGCTCACCAAATATTATAAGTTATATACATAAATAATCGCCTATTAATGATTAAAATACACTTACAACCTAGACTAAGACCTACATTCAAAACCTTTTTACCTAGATACATTTAAAACCTTTTTACCTTAGTTCAGAATCATTATTCATAATCTTTAAAATCCTTCAATATCACAAATGTTATCTTCAGCAACACTAAAAATCAGAAACTCAAATTCATATTTTCATCCGGGTTCATGCTCAGTTCTCCGATGAGTGAATTCTGTTCAGCCGACATGGTACTCCTAAGGCTCGCCACACAGGTCTTGCTCCTCCTCAAAGGAGGTCGGCCCCTGATCCTGCCTTCGTACTTGTGCCTCTTATGGTTCACTGGACTCTCTGTGTCGGAGAGCTCGTCACACTTGCGCTTGCCTGATGATGAAGAGGAGTTGAAGGAGAAGGATCGGTGAGGCGTTGTTGTGGCTGGAAGAGAAGTTTTGTTTTAATATTACAAACTAGACCAAGGTATACAATGTGGATTCAGTCACTTCGTGGTAATGCTCGATAGTTTCTTGAAAGGGTCGTGCTGCATGGCACTCCGATTTTGAAGCGGTTTTTATGTTTCATGTAATTAATTATTGCTAAAACGACTTTGAAATCGTTCCAACATTTTCAACTCAGAAAAGGAAATTATTCATGGCGCTATGTAGGTCTCATAAAACATCAATCAAATGAAAACTGGCAGATTAATAAAACAGTAACAGGACGATTAATAAATCTAAATACTTAAACGGGTGACAAAATTACATGATTAAACCGTCGCCATCAATCTAAAAGTCGAGCAACAAAAAATCTAAGCAACAATTTCCGAAGTGCGAGAGCGGAAAGTAATAAATTTGAAAGAAAAAAAGATTTTAAGAACGCAAGAAAAAAAATGATAAACCACCGTCTCCCAGTATGATTGAAGCGAGCTTCTCATGAATAGAAAAATGCAATATTGCCTGCCACTTGACACGGAACGGAATTACCCGCCGTTGCAAAATTTACGATTTGAATTCCATCCGCCATTTTTTTGCGCCCCAGAAATATCTTTGTGACGTTCCTATAAAGTTTTTGGACGATATCCAGTCGTTGGAAGGTGGTAATAAAATTTTGGTTGGAAGAAACATTTTTCAGCATTTCTGTATCCGAAACAGATGGAACGATATTGCTTGAACATGGAATTTATTCTGTACATCTAGATTCTAGTTAAATGGGACAGATGTACGATCCAAGAAGTTCTTTTATTTATGAAGCAATATCTCCTTTCTGACTGGCATCCTCGAAAAAAGTATTCTGAAATTTCATGTCTGAAAAAATAGCCCCAACTGAGTCCAAAATCTCCTCCTTTCGTTGAAGTTGGTTAAGTTTTTTTTTCAAATGCCATACTTTTCATGGCGCTTTAAAAACAACTTTGTCAGATTGCCTTGGAATCTTTAACTGGTGAAAGCTGTAAGAATATAACGTTGGCATAGAAAACTACAAATACAATAAAGAATATGATCGTTTTCTATAAATTGTCTGCTTGAATACAGATTACTGATGCAAGTTCCGTGACGTACGCAACTGTGTATGTAGTGTCTACTCGTGTAGCTAAACCAACACCATGTTTGGTTTACATGCTTCAATTAGCAACACAAGACACCACATCATATCGATTATGATAATATTCTGATTATTTCATGACTCCTACTATTCACATTTGATCATGTAAGTAAATCATCCTCAAAAGAAATGGCAACTGTCTTTTCAATTTCATCTTTTTACTTAAAAGTAATAACATTTGTGTTTCTAAAGTGAACAAAATTACTTTTACATATCGCCATGTTACCATTTGATTCTCAACCTAATAAACATGTAGAAATAAAACTCATTTTGTTTTGTTCCAACAATATTAAAACTCCTAAGAATTCGAACAGAGTTAAGTGTAGAAGAACAATTTTGATTGCTCGACATTTTATTTAGAAAAAGACAGGCTTATCCGAATAAAATGCAAAAAGTCGAGGAATTTCAGCAGTAAAATGGTGAACAATTCTTTATTGTTGCTTGTCTCACAATGGCTTGTTACTTCCAAGGAAGTTTATTTCCGGATACTAATAAAGGAAATGAGCGCAATATTGTTGTTAAAGGCAGAAAATACAGACGGACAGATCAACAAACAGTTTTGTGACTGACGATGTTTAGGATAGAGAGAAAATGGTCTTGTATCGTTAATTGACTGGTACAATAACGATGAAGAAGAATAAACACACATGATCATCAGAATTTAAATCTATTCTAGAACATATTCGATACTGGAAGCCGGCCCCAACATAATTGGGAAAAGGCTCGGAGGATGATGATGAACATATTCGATAGCAATTGTGTAAGTTACTTGGAATTCAACTTGCATCACTGGTTACAGTGTACATAAGTTAATCACTTTAGGACTACATTCCTATAAGTTCAAATAAGACAACAGACAAACTACCTAAGTATGTAACAAAATTATTCATTGCATCGTAAAAAACTTAAAACCACATTATGAAAATGATACACATTTACCCCAGAAGCTAACTAAACCCGATATTGTCCCGAAATTCTTCAGCACCGCATCAAGCCATTAAAACTCCTACCTTTTTCAAATGAGTTTTATTACCCATGAAATAAGGTCTATTTTCCAATAAAGGTTTGAGTTAAGAAGTTTTGATCGCAAAACATGATGAGGTTGTCAATATTTGCTCGCAATGTTTGCCGTTCGCAGCGAGGGTGAGTTAATACGTTGATTTTAGAACGTAATTATTGGAAAATTTCAAGCAATATGAAAATTGGTGGAAAATTTGATGTGGCTAATACTGGAGTACTCTTGGGTTTACTACATATCTTTGCACAGCACACGAATCTGTGTTAATCGGATAAAGTATTAAAAATTGATGGACATGCACTTTTAATTAGACGCCTTTGAATAAAGTAGTGACCTACTAGGATATGGTAACTGTACCTACTATCAAACTATTACATTCCAAGAAGTTCAAGCTATGTTGTATGTATGTATAGGTAAGTTTCGTCTTCATTATAAATCATAGTACAACATAATACACGCCCGCAAAAGTTACCGCGAACAGGGAAACTGAAGGCAGTCACAAAAATAAACAACTAAAAGACCCCATTAATAGAAAGGAAACCAATAAACGTACTCACCGAAATTACCGCTCTGCTCACCAAAGAACACATTTTTCACAGCTCTCGCCACGCTCGACCAGATGTTTTCTTTAATCGATTCTAGATTCTTATCGATTTCAGTCGATTTCTCATCTGCCGTACCCTGACATTCCTCCACAAGCCTCTTGACACTAACTTTCTTCTTCGTTATCACAAACTTAAACTGAATTTCTGTTTCTTCTTCCGTGTTCGTTAAAACAGATGAGATACAGTTCTGCAATGTCCCAGCTATGTTCGTTGTAAATGCTGATATCGCGTTTCTGCCTACTTCTGGAGTAGCGATACATGTTCTGAATAATTCATTCGATTCTTTTGAGTACTCTAATTCGATTTGGGGGCTGTCTTCTTTAAAGTTTATGGCCCGAGCGTGCATGGTTGAAGGTTCTCCGACAGATGGAGTATTTTCCTGATTGTCAGCAGTTTTTTCTCTTGTTTTCGGAGTTCTTGCCATAATCATGCCCTGATTTTCAAAACGGTTGATTAAAGCTTGGAAGCGAGGGTTTTGGCAGAATTTTGGCCTTTGTGGACCGGGTGTTAGCATTCGCTTTGGCTTTCTCAACACTGAAAAAGAAAATATAAAAGAAACATTCGTCTTGGTTGTTCAACAGAGAAAATTCAAAACTTGGCCAATTTAGGTGGCTTTTGGGAATATGCGAAGTTTTATGTTATATCAGCTGAACATTAAAACTTAGAATAGCTTTAATCATTTCAGACATTAAAATACATAGTAATGATATTTTACATAAACTCATTTAACTTGAACAAATTGTCTGAATGTTATGAGTCTGGCTCGTCGAAAGATGTACAGATATGGCTGTAAAATACCTCTCAACGAGACAAGGTATGCAGATAAAATAATTTTCGGAATATTTTGGCTATTACTCATATGTATTTCGAACCAAAAGATTAGAGTTAAAAAGCACCATTTAAAAAATCATAAAATGGCTTTGTGTTTATGAATCAGTCAGTTTGGACTAAAAACATCCATAAATCGATGATAATTAATTCTTACCTCTCTTAGCTTTAACCTGTTCAAACACGGTATCATCAGCAAACTTGACCTTCTTGGTCTTCATGGAGCCCTCGTTCGAGTCCTGGAAGGTGACATGCTTCTCCGTGCTGTCCTGACTAGCGATACGTATTTTGCTGCCAGTCACTATGATGCTCTTCAGTTTTGGTGCATCCAGATCTGATTTTGAAGGCTGTAAAATAAAAAATGTAAAATTAATGTGGACACAGTTTTGTAGGAATCAGATGACTGTAAAAAGCTCAATAGGTGCCTGCTGAAATTTACTGTACTTGCATATTACATAAGATGATTATATCTTTCTGCAAAATAAAACACACATATACAATTATGTTGCTCTTGGACTATCCCAAGTCCAAAGGTATTCTTTTCAGTATGAACTACATCTTATATGCCATATTTAAGTGATAATAAATAAGATGGACTGACTTTTATTGACGAACCTTGCATGTAGGGACTATTTTATTGCACTCATATTTTTTATTAAAAAAATATAAGACACGTACCTCTATGTTCATACTCTGAGCAGGACTCTCAGTGGTCTCAATCTCTGAGAGTGGAGAGTCAGCTCCTTGGTCAGCGAACAAGGGCCAGCCGTTACCAGCGGGATGGGTGGGCGTGCTGGTGGTGACAATCTGAGCTAGCTTGATCAGGTGCGGCAAGTGGGAGGTCGGGGTTGTCATCTCCTTTTGTGGGTCTGAAATTAATATATTTAGAATAAGGGTAATATCGAAACTGTTAACGAACAAACTGTATTATAAAGTGAATGTTGCACTCACCTATATTACTCTCAATTCTCACAGGTGTAGTCTTAGTAACTGATGGTCCATCAAAGTCATCCCCTATTGTTTCCTCATACTCTTCAACAACTCTCTGCCTCATTAAAGTCAAAAGCTTTTTCGTGTGAGGTGTAGCAGCCCTTTGCCTTTTCGATCTAGGAGTTTTTGGAACTAATTTTGGATGAGGCGTCATATTATCTTCCAATTTAATCCCTTCATCTTCACTACCACTAGACTCGTAATCAACTAAATATTTATTTCTAACAATCGGAGTTATAACAGCAGTTTTACTGTTCTTATTAACAGAAATAATACCTTCATAGTTCTCACCATATTTGCTAACTTTTTCATAAAGGGAATCAAACTTTTCATCTACTTCTTTGAGTTGGGTATTGCTTGCCTCAGCTTCTTTGCCAACTAATTCAGAGATGCTTGTACACTTATCTATGTTGATGAAATCTTCCATTTTATAGAAGATTTTGTTGCACTTTTTACAATGTAAAGGGGTGTGTTCTTTAGTTAAGTGTCTGATGAAGTCTAGATTGAGTTGTTCGGGTTTGCAAAGGAACTGAAATCCACGACAGATGGGGCAGTCGTACGTGAGGCCGTGGGTTACTTTCTCGTGACGTCGGCGGCAATCAGCGCAGCAGAAAACTAGTTGACACACTATACAACGTACCTGTTTTCATCAATGAAATGTTATATATAATATAATTAGTCAATTAATATGTATTTTTTTGGTTTAGCTGCCTAGCAATTAAAAGATAATAAAAAAGTACCGTTCATAATTAAATTGAAATACAAGTTCTTAATACTACAAATATTCGGCTATAAAAACGATTTGTAAAATAGTTCAATAAAATTAATTGTTACAAAGTTATATCGTTTATTTCCAAGAATTAATTTCAATTCGTAAAACAGTTTTATCATTTTATATATTTTACATAATATAAAGTGATTTCATGCCAAATATTTAACTAAATCAAAGGTTCAACATGACCTATCTCACTATTATCTACTTATCAGAAAGTGAAATCCAAAATGCCCAAATAAACAACACTCACAATTCCCCCTACACTAAAACCTTCAAAATCAGTTCCCACTTCCCATTCCCGTATCGTCAAATTCCCATCAGCTGCGGTAACTATTTCCTTACCGCTGTGGTAATTAGGAGCTGCATCGTCTGCATGTGTTTGCGGTTCTAATTGGCTTGTTGACCCGATTGCCAGTTACCGTCAGAATCGCTGTCACTCCTCACCGAACCCAAGGAAATATATAGAGTTGTTACCTAATTGCCACCAGCTACCATTAGTTGCTATCAGTTGATACCCTCGTGGTTTTGAAGATATTCAGCATCTAAAGCAGCTTGACAGCATGACAGCCTTTCTGATAACAAAATGGCTGTCACTCATCCCAGTGAGAAGAAACGGCGCAAATGTATTGAGTTTTTTTCATCCAGTATTGCTAATAGCTAGTTTATTTTGCAAGGTGCAAAAAGCCCCTGTTTTGAATGTCCAAAATTTGATTTGTAGCGATTGGTAGCAACTAATAGTAGCTGGTAGCAATTAGGTAGCAACTCTCTATATGTATGTATTTCGAGGAATGACAGCAATTCTGACGTTAAAGATCGCCAGCTCGCTAGTAATGCCATCATCAGCTGATACTAGATCTATGAACTGATTGCTATTATGATCTTATGATCTTCAGTTGTTGTTGGGTTAGGATTGTGCTTGAGAGTATATTGATTTATGGGGCTGGCATTCTGACAGATTTAGTCCTAATGGGTTGAGTTATTAAGATTGTTAGCTTGTTTACTGATGTTAGTTATACAAACAAGAAAAGTAATAAGTTGAAGTTTAACAGAATTAAAAAAAAATCTTGATGGATGACTGCATGCAGCAAAGAATACACCTACATTTTATTCTATCATGATGAAACTTCTACGGATTTCTTGGTAATATAAAACAAATTATTCGTCATTAAACACTAGATCAAAAATCCAAATCAAAACAAACTTCAAAATATCGAAAACACAACCGAAAAGCAGACTCCCCGACTCCTAACACAATTCGCGATCACAAGCCGAAACCCTAATTCGGATCCAACTAAGGACATTCGAAGTCCGAGTACATTCGCGCACATAACTCTGAACTCGGTACAGGCTTAGCAAAAAGCGAAAGCGTGTTCTCCCCAACCGTATTACCAGCCAAATGTGTAACCAAGGCTACAGCTGATGGAAGGACGTATGTGCTGGGAAAGTGTGATCTAATTTAGACCCTAATTTGTGAGGTGTAGGTTTGATTTTTGATTGTGCTGGTTTTGCAGCAGTTGATTAGTTTTTGTTGGTTAGAGTGTTAAGTTGTTGATGATTTGTTAGCTGAAATTAATGATATTTGTTAATTAATTATTTTTCAATCAACCCCAGGATCTTTTCTTAATTAATTTATTTATGTGATTGAACTAGATCGACATAAGTATATTTATGGTAAACTATTTCCAGTAAACATACTAATAGGATAGGGAGAAAAATATTTTTAATTTCACTTTACCCCTATGAAAAACGTTTCCATTTCCATAAACGCTGGAAATTACATACCCCATTTAACAGTAATTCACCTTAACTACTTAAACACATCAAAACTACAACATACCTACCCTAAATAACATAAGCGACATACTCCTAATACCTTCATATTTGCTGCCACAGCCTACACATAAGCCCCTAATATTTTGACACGTGTGTCACGAGGTGTCACGATGTGTCCCGAAGTGTCCCGACGGGGATCAGCCAGGTAATCATATTGGGAATACGTGTCCTCACTCATAGTGCGTAGAGGGTTAAATACTATATGGTGGATGTTGGATTTTGATGTATCTTGTATCTGAGCTTGTATTAGTAGTGTATTCGTGTAAGTATGATGTTAGGATAGAATCTGTGGTTGTATGTATTATTTTCTAAAGTATTAAGAAACCTATGTATGTATTCAATAGTCATCAGCATTCAAGGAATTTGGCTATTGACATTGACAGTACGAGGTCAATATTTGAATCAATGACATAGGTACTATTTTGCTGCCTTAATTTTTACCTAATAACAAAATTTTAGTAACTAAAACGTTACCAATGGTCAGTTATAACAAAATACGGTGTTAAAAGTATTATTTCATAACACGATATAATTTTGATTAGTTCAATCAGTTATCTCAAACAAAAAAAAACGCACATTTGCCATCAAACATTCATTGACGTTTATGTTTCCTACACTAAAACATTTCCTTAATATATTTTTCATAGCAAAGCGTATCTCCCATCAGGATGGAGTAGATTAATAACTAAACAGTGATGTCCATCGATCCCGGATCCCGGTCCCGGATGGGATTGTTCCCACGGGATCGCTCCAGTGAGCGGCTATACAGATGCAATTAAGATTAACTTTGAACGAGTATTTTTCATTTTACAACGTAAAATGGTGTAAGTATCGGAAATTGATGGCTATTTATTTGTAAGTGTCGTTTTGTTACCGATGGCTTTTAATCTAAGTTTTTATTTTATTATATTTTTTTAAACCCTTTTACAAATATTTGCACTTTTAGATACCGGCTAAAAGTGAAAATCTACACTAACTGACAACATTTAATATTTACAACATTTATAAATGTTTTCTACTGTTGTGAACTTAGCTGGATGAATTAATCGATAAAACTAAACATACCTGTGCATAACATAAGCATCACACAATTATACAGGGTTACTGGTAAGTAGACCGCATCCTTTCAGGAGGTGATAGTATAGGTCAATACGGACAAATTTGACCCTGGGAGACACTGGACAAAAGTTAACCCGTTTCGAGATAATCGAATTTCAAGATCAGTCGTCTAGGTACACGTATAAATTTTCATTATTAGTCAAAAGTCTCGTTTTTGTGGATTTTTGTGTGTTTTTGGATAGAAGATGAATCATTTCATAATAACAAACCATAAAACTGTACAAATCACAGAGGAAATTATAGCGAACAGCAATTACTTTTTTTGTCGATATTTTCTCAAAAATATTACTCTTCATTTTTTTGTGCAGAATACTTTAAAAACATCTACATTTATCTAGCTATCCAAAAAGCCACAAAACACACAAAAATCCGCAAAAACGAGACTTTTAACTAGTAATAAAAATGTATACGTGTACCTAGACGACTTGTAAAGAAAAGATCTTAAAATTCGATTATCTTGAAACGGGTTAACTTTTGCCCAGTGTATCCCAGGGTCAAATTTGTTCGTATTGACCTATACTATCACCTCCTGAAAGGATGCGGTCTACTTACCAGTAACCCTGTATTTAATTATTTTTACATCAGTGTAATTTTTAACTGAAAGCCAAACAGCCAACATAATTCATGTTCTTCATCTTCTTAAACACTCATCACCAACATTTAACCATAGCAGAAACTTCAAAATTACTCACCTCAACAGGCGGTTTCATTGTTATTCCACATTATATAAAACATCCAATAATAACATTTAAATACAAGTGAAAATTAACCACAATATAATTTAATCCAACGCACTTCGTAATCAATCAAATAGATATTTTTTCCTTCTGCGTTTGTAACTGCCAATACGGGTTACAGTGATAAAACATTTTTGTGAAGTACCCACATAATATTTTATTTTCGAACACTTTTTCGGATACGCGTACCAGAGTATAGATTAGATAGATTTCTGGAATTATAGAATTAAATAAATTATTTGTAGTGTTGGTGTCGTTAAGTTTATGTATTATGTAATTTTAATGTATGATTTATCAATATTTCCAGGCAATGACAGTGCACGATAAAAATCCTCGCAAAAACAAATGACAAATATTTAGAAAATAAATCAATATTAATAATCAAACGCTGATAAATATATCCAGCAAAAAGTTGGACACTGATTCTGTCGGGCGTCCAGCAGTGAGTAGCTGTTGTCACCAGCCGTCAGTCATATCAGGGAATCCAATTTATTGGCTCGCTCGACCGACTAAAAATACTCGGACCCTAACTTAATAGGCGTTTTACACTCAAATGTGAGGCTCGGTAGGCTTTTTGTTTTTCAATAATAATGACGCCTAGTGTTACTAAGTCGGATTTTGTTTGAAAATCATGCTAGAATTACTTTAGGGTCAGGATTATGTGACTATGCCTGGTTACACTAAACTTGTTACGGGTAAAATGTCAGTTAGTTAGATAGTTAATACTATCTGTCAGATAAAAGTCGCTTATAATTTCTTAAAGATATTGCTGCCCGAGAAACCAAAAGTTATAGTTTATCTGTCAGATAAGCTCCTGATAGGCTATCATGGACTTCGTAAGTAACGCGTGAAACTGTCCGTAGTGTGGCGTTAGATATGAAATAAATAAATATTTACTTAATTATATATTTTTTCTTCTTAAAAAAACTAAAAATAATAAAAGAACATATCATAACATAGCTTTAAACAAACACTATTTAAGGCATAAGTTTTTCTATTAAAGGCCTACACTGGAACAGAGCTAGAGTGAAACGGAGCGGTTTCCTGGGCTCACACAAAGCGGCAGGAAATTGCGCTGTGTTCACTCCGAGGCCCACAGCATACTCCGAACATAAATATCGTGTACTGTATTAAATATACTAGCGTACCGCGGTTTTTCCTGAGTTCAACGAAATAACAAACTCACCGATTTAAAAAATCTCTGTTTAGGATATAAAAGTCATACGGCTAAACATTGAAACATCACCCAATTTGAAGGTCAATTCATACAATATTTTATCTGTGTTACGCTAAACTGCGATAGAAAGACATTTAGGGTGCACACAGCTAAGTTACTTCTGAATATTTCATGGAAAAATAAAAAATATCATGTTTGAAACCTCAAAGGAGGCGTGATTGAATCCTAAACATTAAGTCTGCACGTATAGAAACTAAAACTCACCTGAGTTATTGTGATATTTATTAAATTAAAGAATTCATTTTCTTCTTTTGTACGAATATAAACTTGCCTCTGAAGTGTAGCTTACCTGTAACAAATAAAGATAATTATGTTATTGGTAACACCTTAACCTTTAGGTAAACAAATAAATGGAGAACAATTATTTTAGATTTTGCATCCGAATACCCTTAACTAGTATCATTCTATCTACCACATACGTTATTCCCAACGCCATAAATATTATTATATCATCCCTCTCCACATGTTGTTCTTCCATTTCTTCGCAACAACAAAAGTACACAGTGTGTTCTAAAAGTACACAGCTCAACACACACTGTGTATAAAAGTACACAAAGAGAGAACCTTTATAAGCCGGCATTTGAAACCACCTGTCGGCCACCTGTTGGCTAGCTCATTTAAAATTTCGCAGCTAAGACAAAGTTCACGCTTCAAGTATTTATGCTTTTACTTATCAAAGGCTAGGATTATCCAGTTTATTGTATGGAAACTAGGTGGCCTGTCAACAGGTTGTGTTGCTTATACATATTTGTAGCTGTAGCTTGTTAGACTAGATTCAAACAACGATACCAGTTCACTGGCACTGGCCTCCCTAGTTAGAGAGTATGAGTTCGATTCGAGACGAGTTTTCCAAGTTTTATGTACCAAATAATATCTTTTTACACCCATGCCAGTGAAGGTGAAGAAATACATCTCAAGGAAACATCATCTGCCTAGCCTTTTTTCTACAGTTGTGGAGATTTTTGGGGTCGTCTAATAGCCTAAAAAGATGTAGCTGAGTAGCAGTGTACATATAAATGTATGGTATGGTTAATATGAAGATACTCGCCATTCAAAAAAAGTATCGAGACTTTTTAAAATCTGGCCGCGCATAATAAACTGCATACTTGCGTTCACTGTCGGTAGGACGGACGGATGGACACACAGACGGACAGAATAACGGGGCAGGCACTAATTGGTTCACTTTGTCGCCCAGGGCGTCGCGAACGAGTCAATTCGGATTTTTTGCTGTCTTTTATTCAATTTGCTATAGTTCTCATGTTTTTTTGCATTTCTCTTAATGAATTTTAAATTGAGAATTTTCAAGAATAAAAAATTCATGTCTCTTGTATTAATATTTATTGTAACCGTAGTTATAGTACCTACTATGGTAAGAAATTATGATGAAATGTTAAAACTAGTGTCACATCGTGAGTATGAAAACGTGAAAATATCAGGAGAAGTGACGTCACAATCTACGCAATATAGCTGTATATAAAAAATACAGAATTTTACTTTAACCAACTTCAAAAGTCGTCTCATAACTAAAATACAACAGTACATATATCATCGTTAAGTAGGTCCAATTAAACATAAAATTCTGTTTGGAACGTAAGTAAAACCGCGTGGTTTCGTGTGCCTTGGGTAAGTCAATTAGAACACCCTAATTTTGAGTAAAGCTGCGGTTATGGTACGGACGGGAGCGGGTAGCGGAATGACCTAATTAAAAAGGATATTTGTGTAGCATGTGAGGAACATAGAAACTATATCATGTACTTACTTTTAGGATTAAAATCTTGTGTGATCTTTTAATTTAAATTCTTTGAAAATACACGAGTGAGCTATCATTGTTGCGTTGCCTCGTCCTTCGCACGTAAATGTGCCGACAGTTGAGCTAATGGATACTTGGGACTGAGAAAATGCATAGGCAATTTGTTATAGGCTGCTCTTTATTTGAGTGAGGAATACATTCCCTCGCAATGCAGTCGTTGTCATGTTTTTAATATAGAAGTGCATTAATGCCTTAGATTCGCAATCGGATTTACACTCAACATGTTATGACCCGCGGTTTCTTGTCACTAAACCCTCACCCCAAGCGTGTTAGCTTATTCTTTTAGTGAAAAGTACTTCATCACGCGTCTAATTACTTGGTACATTTTAACGTATGTTAAGTAACTACCGCCCAGCTGACGAGCACAATTTTTAATGGAGCGGTAATGATATTGTGGAAGTTTTGATGAGAATTTACGGGTGTTTTTCTTTTGTATTTCAGTACACATTATAAAACAAGGTCCTCCGTCAAAAAAATCCTTAAAGGAAAAATCCTTTAAGGAATTTTTGAGTCTATCGCAAATATACAGACAGACACGACGGAGGACCTTGTTTTCACCGATAAGTAGATGGAATAGTTATGAAAATTTAAGCATCATTTATACCCCAGAAGGAGCAAGTCAGGTCGCTAGTAAATAACAATAAAAAAATAAGCAATAGGTACATAATATTGTTAGTAGAATAGAATACCAGTAGATAGTTTGGTTTTTGGTGATAGAAAAAATAGGTTTTGTACGAGCATCAACTTAAATATTTTCGAAGTCCTTCAGAACAAAACCACATAAAAAAACAAACAAAGACCAAACACATCGCGACAAAATCTATTAAACCTCATTATAGTGACGTCACAGAATTATGACATACGGCTACCCGCGTCACGTTGACGTGCCGCCATGATGGGCCCAGTATCGACGGTCAGACGTCGTCAGACCTACTGAAACAAAGGTCTGATGTGGGATGATTGTGGGCTGTGACAAGCCCTGTTTATTTTCAATGAGGATTATGTTGCTAGGACCCAAGGGATTGTTTAAATTTGGAGTGAAAGGAAATGGTATTGATGTGGTCTTTGGGAGGTGAGATGATAGGTTTTGGAGAAGTCTTAAAATCGTGGATTTTCGTCTAAAATCTAAGTATATGATGATTTGCGTGTAGTGAATTTGTTTTGTTTTATTACAATAGTAAAAACAGTCAGTAATAGTACAAACAAACTTATTACGGTTTATATCGTGTTTACATATTTAACTTTAAGATCACTGACAACATACGTCAGCTTTTGATAAAACATCTTTTTACTACGAATTTTGACATTGAATTTTCATACTAAACAGTTGTTTTGAGATAAACGGACGTTTATGTTGTCGGTAAACTTGAACTTGAGCCTAAGCGTGATGATGATGATGTTTAAGCTGTCATTTCAGTATTCGGCTTTTCATCATCTAATTATGCCACTTTAATTTAACTGCAAAAATCTTCATTACCACCATTACCGAGCAGTAATCAGTCGTATCTCCATTGATTACATCAGCGTAACAATTGTCCACAATTAATTGAACTGTTCAATTGATGCTATCTGCCATCTTGTCGTTTAATTGAAGTTGATAGCCTGAAAGGAGTGATATTAGTAAACATGAGAGGTATCTGATCTATCATGTCATAGATTTGTGAAGGTATATTTATCTAATGTAGTTTTTGAATGAGCAAGTTATTTTTTTATTTTTTTTTTTTCATCCGGAAGATTTTATCATATTATGATAGGAACTGGTTTTCCCTGAGCATTTACGCGAGCAGTTGTTTAAGTGGAATCAATTCTAATAAATGTAAGAAGTGCGAAATATTGAAACGAGAAGAAAATATATTCCAGAAACTGTGGAATAAAAAAAACAGTAATCATTTGCAAGTAAACCTACTAGCTAATTACTCATTTCACTTATTAATTTTCTTAACAAAGCAAATTAAAAAAGAACGAAAATTAAAGAAAATTACCAGCAACAATACTTAAAATTCAGGCTACATATTTCAGTGGCATAATACCTCGGAAGTGGCCGATACCCTTGCGAAACTAAGCCGTGACCCTGTATGATATATATTAAGACCCTCATCTATTTAGGAAATGGTAGGGCCCATTCCTTACCTCAGCAGTTGGAGTATGGATGTGGTGTGTAGCGCAAGGGTATGACATCTTAGAAGTAAAGTTGATCAAGGCAAATTTTAAATGACAGTCGAGCCACCTGTTTTTATTCGGTACTAGCTGTTGCCCGCAACTTCGTCTGCGTGGGCAATATAATAGTCAAAATACTACTTATCCCGTAGGTGCATTCTTTCACGTGACAGTATAATTAGGATAAGCACTTAGCAGTCGCATAGATTCATGATCAAGGTTGTGTTGTGGATGTGACCATTTATCTAAACAAAAGAAGTAAAGTTTGTGACGTTGTGAATATCTCTGGATCTAGTCAGCCAATTTGGAAAATTATTACGTATGGTGCGTAAGTAATTTTCACAGGAAACAGCTATAATCTATGTCTATATGCTTTGAGTCTGACAAAGCTGTCATTTGTACATTTTCTGCAGCTGCTGCGACTAATCAGAAGCCAGAAAGTCTGTCAGTCTTACCATGGATGTCGTCTTGTGTAGTTGACTGGATTGAAGATAGGTAGATAGGTAGTCGCTCCAAGCAAAATATTGGTACTCAAACAGATTCGGTGACTGGAAGCCAACACCAACATAGTTGGGGAATAGCTGGATGGATGATAAAATGAGTCATCATCATCAGCAGGTGCATAGGGTAGGATAGTTTCACTTACTCACTATGGTAAGGCTGACCCCACATCAGGCGTGCGCGATCCTCGGGCATGTGAGTAGCGCGGGCGTCGCGAGCGCGCTGCGTGAACGTCGCGTTTTGCTGCCCTGCGGCATGTGTGAAGAGTGCAAGCAACGCGCTCGCGGCGAGCACGCGGCGCTCGAGTTGCGTACTTACCCCTTCGCCCGCTATCCCCGCCGCGCCGCCCGCTAAACGCCTTAGCAGTTAAACGTCAAGGAGAGCGGCGCGTGCGCGCCGCGAGCGCGCTGCAAATGCCGCAGGGCAGCAAAACGCGACGCTCACGCAACGCGCTCGCGACGCACGCGCGGTGCCCGCGCTACTCACACGCCCGAGGATCGCGCACGCCTAATGTGGTGGCCTAAGCCGGGACTCCACCGAAATGTTTGCATTAGTTCACGAATAGGCAAAATGTACGTATCTGTGAGAGTCCACTTCATGTGTTCGTACTTGAAACCTGCAGTTTTGCCAAGATTTTCAGAATGTACGCTCGCAATTTGTCATTTCTTGGTGGAGCCAGCAAATCAAAAGAAACATAAGTGTTGTATACTGTGCATCACTACCACACACCGGGAAAATTTCGCTCTTGCGGAGGACGTTTATATACCATATTTTGTGTCACACGTAAACAGGACGACAGTAAGTATCCACCGAAACACTTTCAAAGATCTGATGAACGAATAAATCAGACCTGACTTGGTCACCTGGGGCCAATCAGAGCTCTATGAAGCGATAATACGCTTTGGCTCCTACTGTTATTGTGGTTTCTGAAAATTTATTCACCTCATTCAATGATGAATGTAATTCTGATGGTACTATGAAGAACACTTGCTTAGCGCAGAAGCTGACGTTGGCAGGTCAACTCTTTTGACTTCTCGAATAGGATACCATTGGTTTTTGTGCAATGCACACCTGCAATGCATTCTGGATTAGGATAGGATATAGGTGGATAGGATTTGCAATAGAGAACTATTTGTACTACGTTTGATATAAAAGGTGTTTTTTTAGACTTGGCTCGGCTCTTACTGAGACTGTTCGTAATCGTGAACAGTGTATTTGCGATCAGAAGTTGAAAGTAAGCATGTCTCTGGTATGCGGCGCGTAATTTGTACGTTTTCAGACGCATAAAGCATTTTACGTGTGTATGGTATTAAATAGAGAAAGCTCCCATTTCTTATCTGCTCTTTGTATCTGGGCTTCTACCTCACGCTTAGCAGCGCTTGCGAGAGATAGATCCTCATTTCTTCTAGGATTAAGTTTACATATTTTGCATCAGAAAAAATAATTAAGGTCTACTTAATACTACTCACTCAAAGTTATTTGTTTTAAGGCCACCACATTAGTGGAAGATAAGCTAAACTATGTTTATGAAAAAATCCTGATATGAACTCCATCTGTAACTTTAAATAATAATTAATTGTTCCACTAAAGTCATCATTTTTGACATAATGTTCAAAAAATAATTTAGATGGCACCGTTTTAAATTTGGCTGAGAACTATTAATTTTCTTTTCATCAAGGTAATAATTATAGTTGGATTTTGATGTGGCACGGCAAACTGACAAACACTATTGAAATGTCTATCGAAAAATTACACTACGTGTTAAAATATGGTGAATTACGGAAAATACACAACTCCATCTGTTGAAATAATAATCTTCTATAAAGAATGTATGGTAATATTGTCATTTACCACCTCGCCCCTTTGACAAACTTGATGTATTTTATTTACCACAGATGGAGCTACTTTAACCTTGGCTAAACAAAATTTTCATTTTTTTTTTCTTCCGAAGTTACTTATAAAGGTGTGATTTTCTGTGTAAAGATTAATAATAGGCCGATCAACTAATATAAGTACAACATTCAAATGTACAGTTTTGACAAATAGACTGCGTGTCGTAATATTTTACATCTTGAATTCACAAAATTAATCATATCTTTTGATAGAGTGAATCGATTTCGATGAAACAAAAACTAAGTAATACCCCAAGTTACGTAGAATTTTTGTATATAAGCATTGTCTGCATTTAATTCGTAGACTTTACGTGAATCCCGAACAAACAAACAGATAAACAGACAAACAGACAAAAATGTCAAAAATGAAAGAAATGGGTTCTGTTAGTTATCCTTTACAATGCTGGCTATTTTTTTTGTCAATTTCTTCAATGTACAAAAATTACTTTTCTACAGATTTATTATATGTATAGATTAATAATATGCTTATTTGTTGATTCAATTATTCATATTTTTACACGTTAATCTCAGTAACTGCCTCTATTAGACAGTCCAATTATCGCGGCTGTAGGTTACGCCTGAAGTACTTCCCATGCGGATCGGGCGGCAATCGGTCCAAGAAAATTAATTATGAAGCGAATGATTTTTCACAACTCAATGGGAAAAGGTATCGAAACAAAACAACCTAAGTGTCCTTACGTACCTACTTATCTCTGAAATAACAGTCAACTAGTTTAATAGATAGTTTCATTCATACTCTAAGGTCTGATCGTAATTTCCATAACAAAGCCTGCCCGGCCAAGAGGAGAGGTCGCTAATTACACTATATTTCTTTCACACGGCTGACATGACAATTTCGCAGGCCTAATTTAAATATACCACAATGCGTGCCTTAAGTCTCACTTACCGATTTATTTATTTTGTTTTGCGAGTATTTTCAATAATAGTACTTTCAAAAATCTTATGTATGCCTGTAATCATTATTCGGGTCATGGTAAAAAATATTTTTTCTAAAATATACATCCTTCTCCGTGTGAGAGGAGGCCGCAGCCCAGCAGTGGGACGATAAAAAGGCTGTAACTGATACATCCAAAATCCTGAAAAACTGTAACGTTATCACTGTATAATTGGGCTCCTTAGTACCTATGCCTGTTGAAACATTGGGATTGTTTGTGGTCAAGTGGACAATATAAAGGGTTTCAGGAGTCAATCTGTTACTGTTACAGCCTTTTTATCGTCCCACTGCTGGGCACAGGCCTCCTCTCACAAGGAGAAGGATTGAGCGTTAATCACCACGTTTGCTCAATGCGGGTTGGTGATTTCAGACTATATAGTCCAACTTTCCTCAAGAAGTTTTCCTTCACCTTTTTATCAGCCATTGGTGTCCAAGATATACTTAGAAAGTACATACAAACTTAGAAAAGTTGCATTGGTACTTGCCTGACCTGGAATCGAACCCACACCCACATACTCGAGAGGTTGGTTCTTTACCCACTAGGCCACCACGACTACACAAGGACTACACAGGAGTCAATCACTTTTAAGTAATTAAAGAGTTACCTTTTAAGTAATTAAAGAGTTCCGCTGCATCCAAAAAAAGTGATATGACGCTTTCCCGCCTTCCAAAATAACCAGAGATTTCAGCACCCAATAATCAAAATTACAGCAGCTATAAAATAAATCTATAGAAAAGCAGTAATCCCCAACTGTTACAATAAATATTCCTTTTCCTCAATTAATTCGGAATACTAAAAAGTCTTAATTTACTGAAGTGGCTTCGTAATTAATACAACGTCTTCCCGGGACCTAATTTACTGCCAATCCGTAAGAAATTACCATTTTTCCTTCGTAGTCGGCGAAAAAATGGCATTAATTATAATGGCTAGGCCGTTTGTTGTAAAAGAAAGGTGCGTATGTTATGAGAAAAGTAATTTATTATACTTTATGACATTATCTTGATATCTCCCAGGCTTGGGACATTCATTAAAGAAAGCCTGCCAACTGCGGAATTGTGTCACACAAAGTGTATTTCTATATTGTATGATTTTCGGACGAACATTTTCAGGTTGGAAAGGTACCTATATTATTTTCAGTGGTTCAATATTAACCAAAACAATATTTATACCACATACTTAATATTATATGTTCGCTTCGTACTAAATCTGTCTGTTTGATATTTTTTATTCGTTTTTTCAAGCGGTTATCAATATCTAGATGGAATGATTCAAAACAGTTTAAATTTCTAACATAAAAAGGGAACAGCCATTGCGAGCCATTATTTCATTTCTGAAAAGGTTTATTACATTTTTAATGCTAAATAAATATATATTGTGCAATTTTAGCCATCGATATTTTCGAGTTAAATGATTCGCCTCCTTTAATCCTATGGTGTTAATTAACAGTCACAACTCCATTGAATTATAAAATCTTCACAAATCACAACAGAAAACAGCAAGAAACACAATTCTCCATCCAAATAACCCTTTATGTATTTAATAAAACAGACACAAACAAAACAAAATAAACTCGCGAAATAACTCATGAACATTTATAATGTAGCGTTGCAATTAACTGCACAATGTATAATGAAACAAAGGACTTGTCACATCGCTAATTATGAACATTAGTCATTTGAATCAGGGCTGAGCTTCGGCTTGACAGGGAAACGTCACCTGTTGATTTTAATTAAGTATGGGTTTCTAGATGGTTGCTGTGGTTTTGCTCGTGATAGAAGTGTAAAAAAGTACCGTCTTCATGTCACATCGTAGGCGTTTTATCGTAGGTACACCAGCTTTTTCACGTCTTTCGTGGGAAATACGTCAAATGTATAAGCTATGTTACTAATGAGTTTCGTCAGTATTCGTTCTGCAGTTTTTACATGAAAGAGTAACAAAGATACTCAAATAAGTACATCTATACATCAAGCTACATAGGTACCTACATTTATTTAGGTACAAAATGTCATATTTATGTTGTAAGTTTTATATAAAAGTAAGATCAAATGGAGCCGATGTTCCTATAAAAAAATCGTGTTATTGAAGTGAAACAATATCCCCAGTTGGAGTCACATTCGTGCATTTTACACAGTTTCATAGTTGAAAGGGTATAATCTAATAGATCCGAATTCACAGATAAGTCTGTTTGTGAACAATCCAATTATTGCCACCTTTTATTACCTGCGAGTAAAAGGATTTATGGGTCCCAAAATCAGGGCCTTTGTTAAAGAAGTCCATGCAATATACGACTATTTTGACCTGATAAAAACATTTTATGGTTCTTACCTACCTTATTCATTTGAAGAACATTGTAACTGATCAATCAATATACAAGCTGTTGATTTGCATCCGTGCCATATTCAAGGAGGTAATTATGCTAATGATTCTCGACCCAAATCAATAAAAAAATTGGTACGTAATTTTTTTTCTTTAGTTTTTTTTCGGAATTCCGTAAATGTCATCTAGTCTTATTTAAACTTGACGCGTATGTTACTGGCGTTAAAACCGTGCTGCACCCTCACACAAACGCAAACACAAAGCATACGCAACGATCACTCATAAATTTCATTCATAAAATTGGATTACTTCGGAAATACCACGACATTACAATGACAAAAAAAGCAGTGCATATTAGTTATTTCCCATCTACTGTAATTCCAATCGATTATTTACGTATTGTATGTCCTCCTCCTGAACTATGGCACAAATGCAAAACAACACCTTGTATTTTGTTCAAGTTTGTATCTGAGTATAACATACTTAGTATTTTCGTACATTGAAAATCACTTAGAAGTATGGAGTCGATTCTTTTGGCAGCGTAAGAAAATTTCTATACTTACTAATTTAGAATTTTATGTAAGCATGTGGAGTTGTTGATTCGTTTCGAGAAAAATGCTATATTCAGTCGTTTAAACAATACCATTTAACTATTAATTAAACCACTACAATGCAATTATTCTGACAGCGGATAGGACGATCCGTAGTGAAACACATAGGTAAGGGACAAAACACATTTCGCTGCGTACTTACGTCGTTATTGTTATTGAATGAAGATGTAGTAGATAACCCAAAACTATTGTTTATCAAATGGTTAATAATTCATACGTGAAACCCTTTGGGTATCAGCTCAATAAAAACAAACATATCAATAATACAGTCATTAGTTACCAAAACGATACGGTAAAAAACACACGACAAGCCTACTGAACTAGACAAAACCCCGAACACGTTCCCATTCACAGGCATTGAAAACCGATACAGGCTGAATAGGTAGGTCCTATACAAGTAATTGTCAATAGGACAATGCGTGATGAATAATGTAACTCTCGGTCGTGTCGCATTTCTCGCTTCGCGTCGTGAATGTCCGGCTTTATTTGCCGTAATTAATTCGATTACGCGAAGCATTATGTAGGTGACAGCAGCACGTGTGACGAGGGTCAACTTTTCACGAACTTATATGTCGTTTGTTTTGTTTTTTGGGCATAATTGTCGATATTTTCTAAAAATATATCGGCGTGGGTGCTAAGGGATAATTAAGGGTTTTCAAGTCCTATTTTTGGGGACCATACCTAGCTTTACTTATTTTTAGATAACGTTGTTTTGATTCCTCTTTAGATCTAATTTTAATTCGTGCCCCAAATCTTTTCGTGCTAAAAATATCTTGCTCTGTCTAGCTGCCACAAAATAATGTGTAGATATTATTAACCCTATTCCCGAACCCAACCCAAGTGATCCTAAAGGGACAAAGGAGGCTTGAGTTACTGGGTGACATATCAGGTTGCGTAATGCCTAAGTCACTTAAGGAACATTTTAACGTTCGATACACAATGTCACCTTAGTCCCATTCAGCAGGCTACAAAGAAGTATTGTTGCAGGATGATGTTTGACAACGAATAATAATTAATCACTCTTTTTTGCTTATTATAAACGCTGTAGTTCTTTGCATATTTTTTGTAAATTTTGCTTAGTGATATCAAGATAAAATAAAACTAAAATCAGACTAAAATATGAATGAATGTCTATATGTTTTTTTTTTTGAAAAGCCCAAAATTTTTCGAATGTGTCTTAAAAGCGAAATCGTTGTAGTAATTCTTTAAAAACAAATTAAATATCTTTATATGAAAGGCATTGTTTTAAATTAACTCATTTAATATTTATTAATAAGTATTTGTTTAACTTAATATACATACCGAGTCTAAATATCAAGTCAAACCTAAATAAACTTTAAATGTAATTTGAATTAACTCAAAATAATAAACTTCGTTGTTCAAGAAAATATATTCATATTTTAGAGTATTTAATATTTTATTAAAGCTTAAATATTAAGACCACCCTTAAATTAACACGAAATAAAGAGAATTTCCAAAGCCCATTTACAGTTGTATTTTATATATTTTAATTTCATACAACATTATCACAAATTGGCGGGATTGCACATAAAACTGGTCCCTCGTTCAGGAATGTCACAACACGACCCGCCAAGATGGCCGTCGCACAAAATGGCGCCCTATTATTGCTTATTTATTTAAATTACTTCTAATTAGAAAGGTCGATGTGTTTTTTAAGGGAATTATTTATTGGGTGTACGCGCCAATTATAATTGTTACGAAATTACTAATTCGATTTATTTATTTAGTTACTTTTATGGTAATTAAAAGTTGTTAATTGTTTACTGAGATTTAGTTCTGTTTTCATTTCATTTTTAAATTTTGTTTTCGTTTGATGTTGTATTGTTTTTAACAGTGCATCATTATGATTTATCGGTTTTTCAACAAATGATAGTTATGTACGTACCTAGCGTGTGCCCTGTCTAGCCCTATTTCATTTCCCACTGAAATATTTCTGCAAAACACTTAAATAACTTTAAGATCTATCTAAAAATTCTCAAGGTTTTTCCGACCCCCAATATTCCCTCCCAACAATAACACAGACCAATCATAACAACTTCCAATGGCCACACAATTAAGGCTTCTCTCACAAATAACCGCGAAACAATATATAATTAAGGGCCACAATCACACGGGAGCTATCAACAAAGCTTCGCTGAAACTGTGTCGCGTGCAGAAATTTCAGAAGATGCCAGATAAAGGTTCTTTCAATGGCTGAAAAGGAATTTCAACAAAGGCGTTGAATGCGCAACTTAGCCACGGACTCCAGGGCTGGCTGACTCAAATATGGAATTTTATGTGCTTCCATATTGTCTATTATAATATTTTGGGAACGCCTCTGAAATTGTAAGAATTTCTTTTTTGTTGTAGGAGGAGGCTTTCAGGAATGCATAATGAATTTGGTGTTTGGAAGTTTTGGCTATCAGTTTGTTTTTAAATGGTAGTTTGATGTAGATCACTAGAACTTCGGTAATTTAATACAGTATCTTTACCTTATAAAATGAAGGTTGCAAGGTATAAATATGATAAGGATGATAAAATAATAAAAAAGAGTCTGTTACACTCATTGTAAGATCTGGCATATCTTTCACATTAACTTTTTTTCAATTTTACTTTACAACGCATAAACATCAAAACTAAGTGCGATATCTACTACGTTCCCAATATTTCATCATTTTACCTAAAGAGCCCCCAAAACGAGTGTCTTACACCCCTGAGGTCCGAGCAATCAAGCCACGCATCCGTCGGTTCGTTTAAGATATTTCGCTTCACACAATGAAGTGGTCGCCAACTTTGATCTCAAGTGCACGCCACTTGACTGTAGACCAGCATTTATTTATTATTAAGTATAGATTTTGTGTGTCAGGCAAGTACCAATGCAACTTTTCTAAGTTTGTATGTACTTTCTAAGTATATCTTAGACACCAATGACTGTGTTTCGGATGGCACGTTAAACTGTAGGTCCCGGCTGTCATTGAACATCGTTGGCAGTCGTTACGGGTAGTCAGAAGCCAGTAAGTCTGACACCAGTCTAACCAAGGGGTATCGGGTTGCCCGGGTAACCGGGTTGAGGAGGTCAGATAGGCAGTCGCTTCTTGTAAAGCACTGGTACTCAGCTGAATCCGGTTAGACTGGAAGCCGACCCCAACATAGTTTGGGAAAAAGGCTCGGAGGATGATATAGATTTTGTGTGTTGTCAAGTATTGGTTAGAAAGGCGTCGTCTTAATTTGTGTTTGAAAGTATGCTAGTGATCTGCTGAGCAAGTAACTTCGATGAATTATTGCTTTTGTTTCTTTGCTTGATTGAATCTCGGGAACTAAAAATAAAACCGATTTCAAAATTATGTCTAAAACCTTCTCCTAAGTCTGATAAGTACAATGTAAATACATACACTTGCAGTTCACAAGAAGAACCTATTTTTTTGAAGTCAGTTAAAAATCGTTGCACGAAGTACTTCTTACAGGGTGCAGGTAAAATATATCGATCTAATACTTTGGATCTAAAACTGTTAACTACTCAACAGATGGGCAACTAGCCTGAAATTTCATCACATCAGGATCTATTACCGTTTAAATCACGCTGACATGAGCTGAGAGGAATTGTGTGGTTATCGAAGCAACGATACATTTTCTTACAGTTTGTGGGCGCTATCATTATCTTCAATGGGTTTACTATTATTGCTTTCTTCCGAACGCTGCGAAGGCTGTTGTCTTATTGGCAGCGTTAAGGTGAAAAGCGATTGATTTATTTCTTGCAAAAGTAATGTGTAATATTTTAAGTTATGTCGCCCGGTACGCTTAAAAATACTTTGAATGTCTTTTATAGAAAAAAATATTTTATATAGCGACATCTAGACAAAAATTATAGAACGTTTAAAATCAAGTTAGTCTCGGCATTCCGTGTTGCTTGGAACTATCAATATGTAAACATTAGAAACATAATCGTTACATCTTTAAATTGAAACCTTTTTAGCACAAGACACCTGCCTTATTCTGACACCCATTTAAGCCTAATTATCTCCACACACTCGCTAATCGCTCTCAGTCGTCCAAATGCCCTAAACGGAAAGTCGTAATCGATAAAGACTTCGCGGAAACAATATTTTTCCTTAATGCTCCGCTTACGCTCAAAGCCGGAGGTCTGATTACCTTTTTCTGTCAGTTTTGGGCCTCGAAAGATATCCTGAAAGATAATACTCTAGGCTTAGCGTAATTATTATTGTTCTCACAATATTTTAGAATGGAGTAAGATTATTTATTTAATTGTTAGGGTGGCAGGTGAATTTTAAGTGGTGGTGCTGTCTTTGAGTGTTTGAACCAGAATATTAGGCTGGAGGATCTTTATTCGGGTTCAAAAAACGAATTGCATTTTTTTATTGCATTACTTCAGTTATTTTGGCGTGAAAGTGCAACAGATAGAGACAGATACCGAAATACCTTATATAATAATACTTTGAATTTATAGTAATTAGTAAAAATCAATCGGTGATTATTAACACTGTATCCAAACGTACCCGAAATATTAATGTATTTCGAGCACTTTATATGTAATTATAAATAACAGTAGTGTTGTTTTTAACACACGTACGAAGCAATGTATCATGATATACAAATAGATAATTATCATTGACCGCGCAAATTGTAATTGTTAGTTAATTAGTGTTCATTCAGTGTTTCCTTATCTAATTATGCGTTAAATTAATGTAATTTCTATGAATTATGTTAACATGATGTTAATTACAGCGTTGGTAATTTACGATTCATACATACAAACATTACTGGTAGAATTTAAGTAAGTGTAGAAAAAAAACTATATACTTCCTGAAGTGACTTCTTAAGCCTAAAATTTTGTTCAGAATCGCATCTATGTCCATATGAAATTTCACCTAATTTGACACACTCGTAGGGTGTTTCAATTTTTAAGTAAAGGGATTACTTCTCTAAATACGCGTTTATATTTCTTCCCACAAAACGACAAGAAATTCAAGAACCCATTTTATTAATCCACCATTTTCTCAAAAAAACTTTCCAAAATTATTACCCCTTAAGTATTTGACAGCTTACCTGCTGAATATAAAACACGCCTTTCCTCTCCATAAAACCAAAGATGGATGGTGTTTTAAACACCATTAATTTCGTCTCCCTATGTTCCGCCATGACGTCAAACGCGCAGGTGAAGGGGGGAACCATGGAGAACAAAATGACTAGCGGAGGTGTCATAACGGAAAATCTCCTTAGAACGTAGCGCGTCAAAATGCGGGTGTGCGGAGGTCGATGAACGTTACTGTCTTCGCCCTACACGCCTTGTTTGGACCCGACTATTTTTGTAATACCAAAAGTCGTAGATAGATTCCTCAAAGAACTCGAACGCTTCATCAGTTCACTCGCAACTGATCGTTTTGGTCATGCCCACCGTACGAATATGTCTGTGTACGCCTGACCTACCTGCATTATGGCATCTCCGCTCATGTTTCCTTACTCCGTGGGCGCTTAATGTCCGCGTTGACACCATAGCGTACCATGGAATGTTGTAAATGAGACTATGGGAATTTAATGGGATATTATCTTGTGAATTTGTAATGAGGATTAATTATTTTCAGAATGGTGATTATGACAAATTGTGCAAGATTTCATATAGGTATAGTTTAGTTTATGGTCTGATTGTGAAATATTGACCTTTTAATGTTATACCTATTATTTTATAGGAATATTATAAGTAATAGAAATGTATGTCTTTTTTTAAAACTAAGTACTTAAGTTTAGTTTATTTTATGAAAAAATAGTTTCATAATTTTTCAAAAATAAACTATATCCACTTCACTCAACCATTCAACACAAATTAGTGTTAATCGAAATAAAAATACCTATACCTACCTATTGCCGTTACGTATAATCAATTCTATATTACCATTCCATGTTTTTTGCAGGTACATTATATGCAGGTGTCCAACCGAAGTTATTTTTTATAAATAAACAAAAGAAAAAAAACTACTTGCAAAAATACACAAGCGACGCCTTACGCTAAAACTATTAGTACAAATTCCAGTATCAGAGCCTTACAAACACACCCACGCACACTCCGCTGTGTTATTGTGCTTTAACAAAAGGCATTACGTGAGAATACACCTTCTATGTATATAATACTACTGCCTGTGTACCTAGGTGTAGGACATACAAAGCAGATTATATGATGTTGGAAAGGGAAGGGATATTTGCTCAATGTAGATAAAAAGGGTGCGTACCTAAATATGATTAGGTACAACGAACTTTGAAAAAAACATCAATACACTATAACCTAAACATCAACCAATGAAACCTAATAATATTATAAACCTACATATATATATTATAACCTAAACATCAATACAATGAAATGAAATTGGACTAGGTATCTCATCATCCTCCATCATCCTCCGAGCCTTTTCCCAATCATGTTGGGGTCGGCTTCCAGTCTAACCGGATTCAGCTGAGTACCAGTGCTTTACAAGAAGCGACTGCCTATCTGACCTCCTCAACCCAGTTACCCGGGCAACCCGATACCCCTTGGTTAGACTGATGTCAGATTTACTGGCTTCTGACTACCCGTAACCACTGCCAAGGATATACAATGACAGCCGGGACCTACAGTTTAACGTGCCATCCGAAACACAGTCATTGGTGTCTAAGATATACTTAGAAAGTACATACAAACTTAGAAAAGTTGCATTGGTACTTGCCTGACCTGGGATCGAACCCGCGCCCCCGTACTTGAGAGGTTGGTTCTTTACCCACGAGGCCACCACGACTCAATTAGGTATCTGTACTACGTATCTCGACTATTATAGGTATCTGTATCATTAAAAAAATCTTTTTTATCAATTTACGTCTGTCTGTCTGTTCGTCCCGGCTAATCTCTGAAATATCGCGCCCGATTTTACCTTACAACAAACACACTTAACAGAAGTTTTACTGTAAATCGACTATCAGCTGAAATTGAATTTACTTCAAAAATAATCTCGAACACTACATATACTTACCAAAAGTAATTTCTAGTATTATTAAATGACTTATATAAAATACTGTTTTATTTATAAACTCATTCACCGAGACTATCTATTACCAAATTCAAATTCACCTTACAAAGTAATACATTAAAATAATCCTTGGAAACTGAAATTTTAATTCTTTTAATGTGAAAGGAGATTGCTCGAGTCTGGGAAGAGAGTGCCGTTGTGCTTAAAACTATCTTACATCAAGATAATAGCTTTAAGTGCAGGATTCCATGTTCTGAGAGCGCTCATTTCGCTCAAACATATTTTGTTTTAAGTATTGTTACCTGAAGCGTGTAGTTGTGTGTTCGTTTGTTTTGTAATCAGTGCTTTTGTTTGTAATATAAGCTGGTAAGTTATTTGAAGTGGAATTATGGATACAACCTTTCTCCTCGCTATTTTTAAACTATTTTGATTTAATAACGTAATAGATTTTGAGAAAATATAAGTATGTCAGAAACATAATGGCTTCCAGATCAGTAGTTCCTAAGATAAGCGCGTTCAGGCGGACAAACGAAATCTTCAGCTGTATACCTATCTATAGCTTTGACAGCTTAAAAGCTATTGTAAATATTTCAACTTATTTCCCTTACATAGGCACTAATACTTTCTGTATACTAATTTTCAATGACCATGTTTTTTCCAAAAACTATTAGTTGAAACCTCGTTGGCACGGCTGCCAATTTCTGCATTCGAATATCGTTTCCGGGATCGATTCCGAGCCAAAAAGATAGACGCGAAATAGGTTAAAGGTAATAAACATTTTAAAACTCTCGGTTCAAAGAGTTTGACTTACGAAAGACTTTCACTGTTGACAACCGAGTTTAACGGACACATTGGAAGTCGATTTTAAAGTCTGAAAATCGTGAAACGCAAACATCGTAAAAACAATTTCCTCAGCACATCTAAAATATTATACAACTGAAGAATTTGTTTGTTTAAACGCGCTAATCTCTGGAACTACAGGTCCAAGTGGAAAAATTATGTGTAGATAAATCGAACGTAAAAATGCTAAGTAGATAAGCTTAACTTAGTTGGAAGGCAATTAATTCATACTTAGGTAAATATTCTTTAAATCGAGATTCTACGTGGAGTTTTCAGTTCCTAAAATTTCACTAAAAGTGTTCCTTTTAACTAGATGTCTTTAGAAAACTATATTTTCTCTAACATTTCCGTACGTAACCAGCGTAAGTGGAAGTTTAAGAGGCGATAAAAGACGTTTGGTGTCTTCCAAACGGTAAAGAGTAATGGTGGTACGTTGGCCTGTAAGACCAACTATTTTGCAGTTAAAAATCAGGTTAGTATTATTTAACGCACAGGTGATTTTGAAAATTTTAAGGAATTGCGGTTGTTATGAGTTTGATGATCAGAATTTTCAAAAAAAAAATAAAAATTAATATATATTTAATATATTTAATCAATTTAAAATAATTTATTTAATCAATTTAACTTCTGGGGTACCAGGATTCACATAGCTCTTAAAACACACTCCGGGAATTTTCCAAAAAAAATATCTAAGAAGAGGAATTGAACCCGCAATACTTAGCACATAATCTAACCACTGAGCCTGCGCCTTAGTACAAAACTAGATATTTGGCAATATACGAGATAGCACAAATCACGCCGCTAGTTCATATTTCGCTGCATAGCGCAAGCGATTTGGCTCATATCTAGGAAGATTTATATCAAATTCAGATTTGTGACTTTCATATCTTCTTTGTCTCATAAAGTTGTATTTTTACATATTCTGTTCACGGTATCCAAGTAGGTAAGCCTTGTGGATTTTTTCACTAGAAAGAACAGAAAACTCAAATCACCATCTGCCTAGCCTTTTCCCAACTACATATGTTGGGGTTGACTTCTAGTCCAAACGGATGCAGCTGAGTATCAATGTTTAACATGGAGTGGTTGCCTGCCTGAGGTTCTCAACCCACTTTAACAGAAAACTTTAAAAAAACCTATGAAATAACTCGGTTTTCATATTTTTTTTATGTCCAAACCAATATTGTTTGCAAGGTGCAAGTTACGTGAAGGTTTTTTAAAAAGCGTTACAAACATTCTTATTTTTGTGTTTAAAGTTATGTTCTATATTAATTATAATAAAAAAATATGTAATCCATGTTACAAACACAGCTAACACTCATTATTAGACAACTCACGGTAATTACTGATTTTGTCTCGAGTATGAGAAACTACGAACGGAAAATTCGCCAGTGTGAAATCGTTGTAAAACATTAACCTTTACAACAGATAAGTTTAAAACAAAATACAATCGCATGTACGCTTGTTGAGTTATTATTGGGCCCTGCAACTGACAGCTTCAAAAATTGATCCACAAAGCGAATACTGTATGAAAAACTGACAGCTTGATAGAATTGTCATAGACTATGGATAGCTTTCATTGGAAAAATACTGATGAAAGTATAAAAATATAAAACTTGACTGTCGTGGAAAGTACTCAGATTGCGATCAGATTATGGTGCGTGTGAAAATCTATTGTGTAGGTTATCAAAATCAAAATTACCTTGGTACTTTCTTATATCTACGTTATATGGAAATCTGTTTTTTTTTTTCTGAAACTTTTTACGTTACAAGAAACTTGGTTTCATATTAAATGACATTAAATTATTACTGAAAGTCATGTTATACATAAAGTTACTTGACTAACATGTACACAAGTATAATCACGCTGAAAGGGTACTAAGTTCAGTAACTTTACAGTAAGTTACTGAAGTCTACCGTCCACATTTTATCTGGACAACGCATAAAGTATACTGTTTAGAATATTCTTTCTACTAAGTCTTCTAGACTAGGAATTTATTTTCTATCTCTTAAAACTATTTTCACTTTAGATATTGGTGTTGGAGTTTTCTTTACAAGTAAAGTATATTAAAACCTATAAAAATATCATAAATACAAAATTGTGTAAATAATGTGGCTTTCATGTTATCTTTTCTATTCAAATTAAAGATAAACAAAACTAATATAAAAACTTTTCAGAATAAAACTGAGCCAATAAACTTATAAACTTCTAAGGAACCCAAACATTAAACATAGCATTTTGTGACCAAAGTTCTAAGCATGAAATAAATAAAAACTATCGGTACACATGACGGCCGCGCCGCACGTCAACGCGCTCTGAATACTAAGCAAGAAATGACACATGACTTTGAAAAAAGAATTCGCCATATTTTTTTTCTCGCGGTGCGAATGAAATATGGTGTTGGTACATGAGAAAGTACTGCTAATGTTTCTCCGAGATGAATAGGTAGGAAACGGATTTCGAAAAAAGAAAAATGGCTCCCATGTCTTTTTTCTTGAATTGATAACTGAATTATGCTGGGTTCTATTATATCAAAACATTCGGTTAGTTTATAGTTCGCCTTGGGCAGTGAATGGAAGAAAATTCGGATAAACTATGAAATCTAGGGCATCTCCAGAAACATTAGCATTTCTTTCTGGGTATGCTTGTATAGATAAGTAGAAACTTTTATGGAGAAACTGTAACATATGCAGAAAATTCACCCTAGCAAAGACTGAGCCTATACATTTCGGAGCAGGAATTCGACTGTTTCTTTACCAAGAAAAGTCTGATCTCCCACGAAAATATTCCAAAATAATTTCCACGGGCAGCTATTACAAGAATATCTATTACACTACTTCCCTTTGTGTCTTTATGTATCTTTTGTGCCCCCAATAATTGTAGCGAGGTATTGAATGGGCCCAAAATATCAAATATCGGACATCAAAGATGGATCTTGTGAGGCATCTCTTTGAATGAATTCTCGTCGTCATTAGTGAGCCTAAGCCTTAGTGATTCGTGGTAAATTACAAATATATTTTTAGAAGTGTATATGTATGTAATACTTAATATTATTATAGGTAAATGTAAGAGTAACGCGGCATTTCTAACTTTCACATCGAAACTACATAACCATTTAAATGGAATTTGGTACCCATAATGATATAGAGGAGCCTAAGAAAGGACACGTAAGCTATTTTTAACCGATTGGACGGGATTAGAACTGTGGAATATCTGCTATCTATGAAATATTTAAAACTACGGCTGCGAACACTTTTACGTTTGCAAGTGAAAATAAAATCATCTCGACGGAACATTCTAATTAGGTCTGGCAAAATTTTAGGTCTGGCAAAATTTTAGATATTGAATTATTAATTGATAAATATTCTATTGATATAATATGTCTTTGCGAGACATGGTTAAAGCCTGATAAAATGTCATTTAATGTAAATAATTTTGTGGTTGCCAGTGTGTTTAACAGAGTTTCAGCTGAGGGTGGAGGTACAATAATCTTATCTAAAAGTAATTTAAAATTTAAAAACAGATTAGACATTAGCTCTGGCTCTGTTGATCGCGTCTGCGAGGTAGCATGTGCAGAGATAGAAAGCCATATAATATTATGCGTATATAGACCACCAGCATCCAATTTTTCTTTATTCCTCATTCATATGGAAGATATTCTCTCAAAAGTTTTTAAAAGTAATAAATTAGTCTATATTTGTGGTGATTTTAACATAGATCTTTTGTCTGAATCATCTGATAAATGTAACCTTTTAGCGTTATTTAATTCATTTAATCTAAATTATTTGTTTAATGATCCTACTAGAATTACGGCTACTTCCAGTACCTGTATTGATAATATATTTACTAATAACAGTAATATTGAACATTCTTCCTTAATATCTGGTGTACGGTCGGACCACAAAGGTCAGCTTGTTAGTTTTAAAGCGAATAAAATAAATTCATTAAGGGCTGATTTTTCAATCGCCAGATAACTTCTATCTGAGGAATATTTTTGACGTTTTGACAGCTTTTGTATGGAAAATATGTCAAACCGCCATATTTATTCCTCAGATAGAAGTTAACTGATGATTGAAAAATCAGCCCTAAATAAGAAAATTACCTTTAGACCATTGAACAAAAAAACTTTGCAAAAATTTAAAGATAATACTTCGGATAAATTAAATTGTATTAACATAGACTGTAAAAAGCCAAATAAACTATTTAAACATTTATTTAATACACTCTGTCTGGAACTTAATAAGTCATGTCCGAAAAAAACTATTGAAATCACTCACAAATTTAAATTCAGTGAATGGTCTACTAAAGGGATTAGGATAAGTAGGGATGTCTTATATAACTTGTACCACGAAAGGTCATTGACTTCTGATCCATCTTTTCACGATTATGTAAGAAACTACTCGAAGATATTTAAAAAGGTATGTATTCTTGCTAAATCGAAATCAATTAGTAATAAAATAGCCAAATCAGACAATAAAATAAAAACGGTCTGGAATATTATAAACGTTGAAACTGGCCAAACCAAAATGCGGGATGCTGACCCGCGGTTAGTTATTGATAATGCTGTTATCTCAGATAAGGTAGAGGTTGCCAATGCTTTTGACACCTTTTTTTCAAACATTCCCGTAGAGGTTACCAAGTCCCTTAATTCATCTTCGATATTAGCTGAGTCGTTACTTCGACAAAACTTCAGTAGAAATGTACCTAGTTTTAAATTTCAATGTGTTTCTGATTACACGATTAAAAGAGCATTCAAGTCTTTAAATCTAAAAAAGACTGAGGACTTATGGGGCTTTTCTGTCACAGTCATTAATTCCATTATTGAGAGTGTTGCCCCAATACTTAGTGAAATTTTTAACCTTTGCATTGACAACGGTATCTTCCCTGACTTGATGAAACTCAGCAAAATTATTCCTATCTTTAAATCAGGCTGTAAGAAAAACCCTTCCAACTACAGACCTATTTCAATCCTTCCAGCCTTTAGAAAAATCTTCGAAAGGATCATGTTAGATCAGATGTTAAGACATTTTAATTTAAACACCATATTTCATGACCGCCAGTACGGCTTCACAAAGGGTAGGTCCACCACTGACGCAAGTGCAAGATTGGTCACCCAAATCTTAAACGCCTGGGAAGATTCGCGGGATGCTGTGGGCATCTTCTGCGACCTTTCTAAGGCGTTCGATTGCGTTGACCACGACACTCTCATTTGTAAGCTGAACCACTACGGAATTCGTGGTAAAGCTCTCGCGCTCGTCCTTTCCTATCTATCAAATAGACAGCAAGTAGTGGACATAAGTGGCTCAACTTCATCTGGGTCATTAGTAAAAATGGGCGTGCCGCAGGGCTCAATTTTAGGTCCTTTTTTATTCTTAGCTTATATAAATGATCTCCCGTATATGATGTCTGAGATCTCTGATATTATTTTATTTGCTGATGACACTTCCCTTGTCTTCAAAATTAACAGAAAGGAATCTAGTCCCATAAACGTAAACGATAGCTTGGTTATTCTGAGCAAGTGGTTTGCCGCGAATAACTTGCTTCTTAATTCTTCTAAAACGAAATGTATTAAATTCTCTTTACCTAATGTAACACCAGTAGGGCTCAATATCGTTTTGGACGATAATAAGTTAGATGTTATTAAGCAAACCGTCTTCCTGGGCATCACCATAGACTCTAAATTGCAATGGGGTGCTCACATCTCAGCAATGTCAAAAAGGCTGAGTTCCGCAGCTTATGCAGTCAGAAAAATAAGACAGATTACTGACGTTGCTACTGCTAGGCTCGTGTATTTTGCTTACTTCCATAGTATTATGTCCTACGGTATTTTATTGTGGGGGGCAGCGGCGGACGTAAATTCAATATTTGTACTCCAGAAAAGGGCAGTTCGTGCAATTTATGGCCTCGGCCCTCGCGAGTCATTGAGAGAATTATTTAAAGAAATTGAAATACTTACACTTCCTTCTCTTTACATTCTTGAAAATATAATGTTCGTACGCAAAAACTTAAATCAATTTTTTGTTAAAAGTGATATACATTCGATTAATACAAGAAACAAGCACAAACTAGTAGTTCCGAGATTCAGATTAACGAAATCGAATAAATCGTTTTTAGGGAACTGTGTCCGTTTTTACAACAAGCTGCCTAAGTGTGTAACCGATCTCACGGATATAAAATTTAAGAACACTGTAAAATCCACCCTCATTAAAAAAGCTTATTATAAAATTCAAGACTTCGTTGACGATAAAGATATTATATGGCGATAACTCATCTCTCCATGTGTGGCTTCCCTGGCAATTAAACGTCTTTTTCTTTTCTCTTTGGATTGTATAGATTTACTGTTTACCTTTCAGTTGCATTGTATAATTTTATCAGCTTACTATTGTTATGTAATAGAATGTTTGTGACAATATTACTTTTTAAAAGAGTGTCTATGGAGTTTCTTGCCGGCTCTTCTCCATGAGACCAACTTTTTGGAACCGTGCAACTAATTTGACGTTTCATAAGAGCCTGCAAAGGCCTATTTGAAATAAAAACAATTTGATTTTTGATTTTGATTTTGATTGAGGTCTTTAGTTTATCAGTGCAAAAGCTAACGGATTTTATTTTCGTCTAAGTTAAATTTTTATTTGAAGAAATACAACTTTATAAACTTAAGTCGAAATAAAATGCGGTCAAACTTTCTTTTAAAAATAAAATTTAAATTTAAAATACGGTGCTGAAATGTTGCCTTTTCTTTCAGGAATTTTCCTAAAAGTACAGTAAATGTGCGTTTCTAAAACAGACGTAAATAGACAAGAGAGTCCATTAGATACGTAATTGGCACAAATGATTATTGCCACTAAGCTATCATCAAGTATTCACGTCACTTTCAAGTGGTTTCTTTTTCGCGTTTTCCTCAAATTAAGAGCAGAGTGCGTGAGAGCCTTTTAGATTTTTTTTTGGCGTTCGAATCGATTCCACTCCACGTGGCAAAAGGAAATGCTGGTTTTTCTCGTTCATAATGATCTTGATAGATATTAAAGTGATTTAAATCATATTTAATTTGTTTTGCCTTCACTGACAAACATAATAGGTAAGTAAGTCTTGGTCTCGCCATCACGTTATCGTTCCACAATCAGAGCCGATAATTCGCATAAGTATGTAAAGGAAGATTGAAAAAAAAAAACAGAAACCCCTTTCACAATTCCATATTTTGCCTTTTAAAAACTATTCATGTCCTTCCAATAAACTATATCCTACACCACTAGTTCTACTTCACTACGAAACAACGTCAGCTTGAATACAGCCAGAGCCAGATCAGTCCATTTGCACCGGGATCACGTAAAACCCATTGAACTGAAATAATATGAGGATTTATTTTATTGTCGCGAGAGATACACTGCGCTATCTTGATGGATGGACCTATGTGGTACACAAATAAGACGGGTTATGTACTTTGCAGAATGCATTGCTGGCTATTTATGGGACAAAGAGTAAAAAGGAACCATATTAGTGTTCTGCATGTGTCTATGATTTAGATTGTTTGTTCCTGTTTTTGTCTACATTTAAGTAGTTAAAAGTTGGAACCTATGCGAGAAAACTATGATGTTTAACAGCGTGTAATAGGAATATATGTTGTGTAAAAATCTTCACATAAAGATGTTGGAATATAAGTTCTAAAAGGTTTGTCTTAAAATCATTCAAAATCAACACTTGATTGAAGTTTCATGTAAAGTGTTACTAAAGCCTTAAATTGTCTTTTAAAAATGTAATTGCCTATTGACATTTTTAACACGGAAATAAAACAGCTAAATCTCCACATCAACTACAGAAAACCATTCAAAAATACGGCATTGACCTCATAAATTCCTTGTTGTCAATCGTCATCAAAACCAAGCTGGTCCCTATTGCAGCGAGCGTGAATTTATAGCTTGTACTCAGCACTTAGTACTGCCATGTTTATCGACCAACACTAAACGACGATTCTCGATATAATTTATCGACTCTTCCCCAACATCGCTTTTTATATTTTATTTACGATTTGAATTTCTGATTGCTATTTTTACGATTTTACGTTACTTTGTAAGGTAAGGTAAGGATACCTAATTATGCTGTTAGGGAAATTATTGCTAGGGTTTTTATGGGCGTTTTAGGGTTGAACATTTGAGGCCTTTTTAATAAATAAATAAATTAGGTATCAAGGTGTTATCGGTGTAAATTCCATTTGTGAATGGCTCGTAAAGTGGGGTTGAATTTGTACGATCGTTTGAGAAGCGTAGGCTGTTTACTTTACATAATGTATTCACGGTGGAAACATTCTGTTTCGTTTTAGGTAAAGAAGTGGGAATTGAACACAGGTTTAGGTAAAAAGGGTGACTTAAAAAACGTAGTTATTTATTAGAGGCAAAACATTCATTAACTGAGAGATTGAGAAAAAATTACAACGATCACATTTACACTACTTGAGGTAAATACGTGACTTCAAAAACATAATTACTGTGTATTAGAGGTAAGCCCGTCATTAATTAAGAGATTGAGACCTATCAAAGCTATCCACAGCCATATTTTTGTAACCAGATATCTCTGTCTGTCCTTAAATTTAATAGTCCAAAAAAATACGGCTTTATTCATTTCTTCATCATAAGTGTACTATCCAAACGATGATATTCATACAAAAAAAAGTAAAAACTTCAGTTGAACAGACACATTCGGAAACGAACAAAATTAAAAACTATTTAGACGTTGACATGGAAGCAATTCGTAAAATGTACGAATATTTGCAATGTTCATTCACTTTGCGCCATAAGTTTTTAAATCATAACCTTTTTTGAAATGCACGTTTGCATTTTGAGTTTGAAATTGGTTTCTTTTTTACTGCATTTACAGATATGCTTGTGTTGTATTATAGTATCGGTAATATAAGGAAAAATGCAAGATTTATCCACTGAGTTAGGATATTTTTTTTTTTAAATCTCATTTAAAACACTTAAAAAATGTAATGTAAGCGAATAGCATAAACCATTATTTCAGTCAGATTGATGCTGAAATCTAGCCAATAGCCAGATAATACACAATTTATTTACCCTATTTGATAATACCCTATTTGATCATAGAAACCCTTAACTCAATTTGGTACAAATCTACTGAAATCCAGTTGGAGTATATTGCCTAAATCCGTTTTTCATCAGTGAGTAACAGAATTTCCACGGTCCACATACCCCGTACCTACATATATTGGTAATGAAATATTATCTTGGACGATAAAAATATAAATCCAAATATAATTATATTTTTGTGTCGATGATACACTAAACTTATTGTCTAAATGGTCGTAAATGCAACTGTTGAATTGGAAGTCTCAGAGTTATTTCCTGGGATTCAGAAGTACAGAAAAACTATTTATTTTTGCGTAAGCACTGATTACACATGGAACCTATGAACAAAAATTAGTTTTTTTTTTTTTGCTTTTTAGTGTTTTCGGAAGGCGGTTTAATTTTTTTGTAAAAAAGTTTTTTATTTACAGCTTTTCAGTGATACGAAGAGTTGTCACTATCCATATAAGTGGAAAGTTCTCATCAATACAAAGAATATAAGCCCAAATACAAGGTATTTTACATATTCAGTTGTCGAGTTCCCTCGACCTTCTCTGGTCTCCATCATCAGGTCAGCTCCAAACCTTCACTGTTGCAAAGGTCTCGTCAATACAAATAATATAAGCCCAAACACGAGGTAGTTTACATATCCAGTTGTCGAGTTCCCTCGACCCTCTCTGGTCTCCATCATCAAGTCAGCTCCAAACCTTCACAGTTGAATAGTGCTATCAGGCATATACCTGAGTGTTAAGTTATTATCCTATGTATGCCTACAACTTTCGAAGGTTGCCCTCGATTTCTCAGGGTTTCCATCATCAGATCCTGACCTGATGACTATGGGACCAACTGGCCGCTATTCCGCGTCGAACAAAAAAATAATCACGTAAATCGGTCTATAAACCTCGACGTAATCGATGTACATACATAGAAAAAATATATATATATATACCGGCCGAATTGATAACCTCCTCCTTTTTGGAAAGTCGGTTAAAAAAAAATACACAGGAAGGATAGTATATCGAAAACTGATGAAGAAAAATATTTTGCAATAGTTTTTTTTCTACAATTTGAATTATATACGAGGAATATTTCCTGAAATTAAAGGTCCAATAGCTTAATTTCATCACCAGAAAAGTATCGAGGCTTTGACAACCGATCCTATCCATTTAACATTGGACATTTTGGTTTGTCGATCAGGGATTCCATCACACCTGATTTACGATTGTGACAATATCAGTGTATCATCATATCATATATTACCCTTCAGGGGAAACAAACAGGTTTTCCTTTAACATTTGTCCAATAAAACAAAGGTAAAAAAGACAAACATTTTTTGTATTTTTAAATAGCTTAACGTGGGAGGTTTAGCGGTTACAGCCGTCAGTTAACGTGAGATATCCTACCCACAGACAGAATGGTTCAAACGCGAAAACACGACTTTATGCGACTGACAGGTTTCACGCGACCAAAGTACCTACGTGCGATGCGACTTTTTTTAATCACTTTTTTTTCTCTTTTTTGTCGGAAAATCGGTGAGCTGTGGCCGGATTTATTTACAGTTAGTAAGAGGCGTGTCGCGTTGTGTGAAAAATTTATAGGCTCCTTTTTCTATGTTGATCGGTGTTCGGAGAATGTTACGTTTATTTTTACCGAGAATGGAAAATTCTGAGCTGTTCTTAGCTTCGTTGCTTTTGTGTAAACGGTTTTACAATAGCCGAGAAGAAAATGATGTAGCACATAATTTTTAAACCAAAAAGACTGGAATGAAGTACACAAATGTTTTCGATAACAAGGAGCGTTTATATTTTCCTAGACCTAGAAAATAAATAAACGAAAACCAGACAATACCTAATCAAATATACCAAAAATCCGTTCAACAACGTACAGATACATAAAATAATATCTTCTCGAAAAAGTAACCCTCCGACTGCGACATCTGGGTCGAAAATACCATCATAACAAAGTAATTGTACCCAAGATACACGTTATCAAATTTCGTAGGACGAACGATCTGATTTGCCATTTTTTATCGAGTTACGAACGTACACCTTACGATTTGTTGTGAGTCCCAATACGATCTATTTCGCAAAATTTGATTTGGCCTGAAAATAATGCTGTTATAGTTCGGCCATTCAGAGAATGCGTTCCTGACACGTCGCGATTGAACTGACGACGTAATAACATTCATTGATTATTGATATAATAATGTTGTTTTAATGCTCCTCAATTGTTAAAACGGTAAACAACCAGCAAAAATATTTTTATCGTAACTGCAACGCCATTGCAAAGTTACGTCGTCAGTTCAATCGCGACGTGTCAGGAACGCATTCTCTGAATGGCCGAACTATAACTCACCTAAATTCGTTACGAGAATTTTTGAAAGTCCATTGCTTACCTGTAAACAAAAAATAAACACGAATTATAATTTTGAAGAAAATAATTTTAAGCTTATGAGAATCAATGAACAAGAATAATTTCAAAAGAAATGTGCGAGTTCTGAAACTGAAAATTACGCAACAATATTTCATACGATATCCTAAAAAGAATTATTCAATACGTTTTGCTAAGCTGTTTACGCTTCACTGAAAGCAAAGTTCTTTAAGTTACAAAGCAAAATTCTCAACCCTTACTTCCATAGCTCATTGTAAAAATGTTAATTGAACTCAATTAATCATTAACAGTATCTGTCTGCACCTTTATCTCACTGCATTAAACGTAATAGATGCAATAAAATGTACAGCCAGCTAGATTGCGACGCTATATTAAGCGTCTCGCTACCATCTCATTTGATTGCCAAGACCATTAATTGGTTTCAGTGCAATGAAAGCGATTTAATTGAAAGTGAGCAGCGGAGGGTTAAATACACACGTAAAATCACGTGTAGGGCCTCAGACGGATTAATTAGAGCTGAAATTAGCGTTGAAGTACTTAGTTCTTGGAAGAAAAGAGTAATGAGCTAAAATTAGAAATAGTATTTAATCACTTCGCACTTTGTTCGGTTCGCCAGAGTTTGTTCAAATATTTTTGATGAATTTTAGAAAATAACCTTATCGGTTGGTTGTGACAGGACAAAACGGTTAGGTCTTGTTTAAATCCTATTTCGGAACATCACAAAAAACGTGCAAACAAAATTCAATATTTTTTCAGCCTCAAACGTTTCAGTCTAAAATTACCATCCATTACATAACACTAGACCTGCCTGAAAAAACTCTGCTAAAATAGTACCTAATGGAACCCACAAATTGTGAGTAAAAATAGCAAAATTCTGCTATTTACAGTAATGTTTGTACGTAAAAGTGAATGTATATAACTTTATGTAATGGCTGGAGTAAAAACAAATAGATCTAAAGCCTTTGGATATTAGGATCGTATATAAGGGACATTTACATGTATAAAGAAGGCTGAGCGAATGGTACTTTATGACGTTTTTGATAGTAAAATTTTCACAGCTCATATGAAATATGGGGGATGATATGTCGCGATATGAGGTGAGGATGGCCGTAAAATATTAATGGAATACTTTGGAAGTGGGCGAATTGAGTTTGTTTTAATAATAGTCAGTTTTATTTCCTCGGACAGATTACGGTCGTGAGAGACTTTTTATTGTCGCTCCGAGATAGTTTGAAGTTACGATTTACTTAGAGAAGATATTTTTCATAGTACGTAGTTTTGAACGGAGAACGCGCGTTTTTATTATATTGTATATACTACATATTGTACTATTTTATTCTTGAAATTTTTGAGTTTAAATTTCACGTTTCTAGAGATGTTACGTTATAACATACAATGAGCAATGAAACGCCGAATTTATGATGAAATTAAACTGAAAATATGCTGTACAGGTAACTGTGTTTTTACGTACGTCTGAATTAATTCGCTGTTTTAACTTTGATGACCTATAAAAGTTATGTGAATGTGTGTTTACTTATGTATCTCTAATTATGCGAAGGTTTATTGTCGGTATAAAAACGAATGGTATCTATAGGTAAAAATAATATATGAGATATTTTACATATAAAGCAAAAAGGAGTCGGTTTTCAACATCAAAGATAAGCAAAAAGTGATTATCGAATTCCGTGAAAAAAAAAAAACAAAAGTATATTTCTGTGATCTTAGAACTTTCATGCTTTTACCACATTCGTACATAGTAACTACCTACTTATAGTGTTGACTATTAAAGGGATTTCTGTTATTTGCATTTGTCTATAAATAACTGCGAGAAAACTATGAAATATAATTGGTTCCAAATTCTTGGAAGGACTAAACTGTCGTAGGTATTTAAGCACCGTCTGTTAGCAAGTTTTCTTTTGTAAAAATATATTTTTGGCATAAACGTAGGTGCTAGACACCGTTTTCGAACAACATACCAAACATTTTTAGAATATTTTTATTTATTTTCCTTGTATTTTATTTTCCTAAAATATAAATTGCTGGGAATATTCACGACCTTCCATAAAAAAGACAGAGTTTCAGTTCGTGTTTGACATAAAAATGTCCCAGATATCGCTGACTTTAAAATAAGGCATATAACCCACACCTGACTACCAAAAAGCCTTGAAAAACGATGAAAAAAAATATTCTACGAGATTTTTGCACAGGTTTTGTAGCTGTGTTCAGATACCGTTTTGTTCTATATGGTCACAAGCCATAAAAGAAAAAATAGTTTTTGAAAAAATGTTAGGTAGATAAGTGAGATGTGAAGAAAAAAAATATTTTTCACATTCGATGGAACACTTCTCCGGTGGCACACTTCTAAATAATTAGGTATATTTATCCTAGAAAAGTATAAAAGAGTTATTTGTACTCATTTTCCACCAGTCTTACAAAATAGGATAGGAAGATAACAAGATAGGAAGTTGTTGCATGAAAATCTGCTGCAACCGCTCGCGCTGCAACTGGTAAGACTGGAAGCCGATCTCAACAAAGTTGGGAAAAGGCTAGGCAGATGAAAGTAATATTACCTAACTATCATGAAATCTATGTTAGCATAAAACACAAGTAACTAGAGAGAGCAAAGTAAAGGTTATTCTTTAAATAAAGTCTAATGGGTCATGAAATATTTTTTATCTACGTTTAATGGTTCATAATGAAGATAAAAGCCATATCTGTAATTCAAGCATTTTACATTTTACATACACGAGCTTTTTATTTTTTAAATTGTAATAATATTATTTATTCATAAAACGTGTTTTTCTTACGAAAAAAGGTTATGAGGTTTATCAGTTAAAAATCTAGGTTCATGTCATTTACGTGTTTTATAAGTAAGTATAAGGTTTGACTAGCGGATACGGTCGCTTCCTAAAACGAACCATCACTCGGACCCGGACAAAAAGTAGCCCATCACACATGTCTATCACAGATAGGCTATTTTCCACTTAACCACTTATTTCCAAACCTTCCATCTTTCACTTTTAGATCAAGCGTTTAAGTGTGAAAGCTTAACAAAAAAACCTTTTTAAATATGAATAACACTTTCTATACTAAAACTGGATTTGAAGTCCCTATTTTAATTATTCCTCACTTTAAAATAGTTCTCCTAAAGTTATCCCACTAATTTTCACTCCACAAATGATATTTTTCTTTCATCAATATTAATCAAATTACTAAGAAAACGGCTAAAATTTAATTTTCCCGCAGTTCCTAAGTTAACATTGAAGTAAAGTTAATTAAAAAACTGCTAATTTCCGGACCAGTCACAATTAAACTAGCGGAATGGAAGATGAATATAGGGATGGCTTTACATTCTACCGGACTATTCAATTATGTAACTTAACGTCTAAGCTATTAATACTTATTTTTAGAAGATTAGCAATACTTGTCTTATTTGAAAAATACCACTCTTTCATGAAGGACATTTTTTGTACAAAAAAATATCCATGTGTAGGTATATCGTTTTTTTAATCATTAATACTTAGACTCTTCATATGGGTCAGGAGGTTCTAATGACTACGAACAAAATACGGATACTATTCACGAGATGAAATAACTCATTTATCACAAGGGTTCGTCTTATACCAAAATAATAAATTATAAGCATATTTCGCTTCACACGCATAATAATTTCAAAACAAAGTATCGAAACAAGCCATGATTCCTTGCTTACATCGTAACTTGGAAACTTCGTCGGCCATAAACTTAGAGCAATCAACCAAATGGAACCGCACTGACACAAATCTCTATGCGAAAAGACTCGAGTGAGACAACAAAACAAATAGCGATAGCTCACTCTTGCAGTTCAATGACATAGTTTAATATACTTACGAGTAAATATAACCTCTTAAAGTGTATCTTGGACAACAGCAGCAGATTAAAGTTGAAGGAACACATATAGAGGAAACCTGGACTGAAAAATCTGAAATCACCAACCCGCATTGAGCTAGCATTATGGTTAACTTTCAATGCTTCTCTGTGTGAGAGGAAGCCTGTGCCCAGTAGTGGGACGCTAAAATGCGGATGATGATGACGATGATGAACTCTCTCGTCTCGTAAGGAAAGTGCAGACTAGAGGGAAGGCAATGCCGCTTCCAGTTGAATCAACGCTCCAAGGGTATAAATTATAAAATAATTAAAACTTCCCAACTGAGTTGGAAAATATTTTGCTAACAGATCCATGTGTATTTTATGTTGGTGAGATTAGAAAACGAGTTTCCTTGTTCCTCTTAATGTTCTTTGTTTTAATGTTCCTTTTTTTTTTCGAAATTAACTTTTAATGCTATGCGCATTATTCCCCAAAAATTTTGCAACCTCGCTTGCGTGATCGTTTCTATTATTTTTATTATCCTGCGTAAAGATTTAAGAGAATATTATCAACTAGCGTCTACCGGCATTTTCACCCGGTTCCCGATGGGACCACATCCCGCACCCGGACACGAAACAGTCCCTCGGGACGCGAGTGAAACCGCTGTCAGAAGCTTATTCTTAGCTTCGTAACGTACGCCATGCAAAAATAATTATACACAGTAAAAGTTCCCCATAAAAGTGTAACACCTAAACAGCATACCGTAAGAAAGTCCACGAACCGTGACTAATTATCAAACGATCCATTAATAACGAACTCCTTTATAACGCTCATCACTGGGCTGCTTAATGAAGAACGGGATATTACCTTATTTGAGGATCACTCAATATTTCCTGGGGAACTTGATGATGGAAATGAGTCCCATTGCGAAGATCTACACTATTTTGATTAACGATTCCTATTTGAATAAGGATTTCTATCTATCTTTTTGTTGTATTGAGGTAGGAAATTGACAGAATGTTTATGAGTATGAGTTTGGATGAATATAATATATTAAAAACGGGAGCGCAAGAAGATAGAGGAAGGAGTTGATTGGTAATTTTGGATCAAGACTTGATTTTCAGGCATAATTATTCAGAGGTCACTTAGACACAATCAACAAATCTGTATATGGGCTGTATTATACGTTCTTCGTAACTTAATTAATCAGAAAACAGGCAAAATTGACCCGATTATTCTCATGCACCTCGCTACAGTTGAGAAACAAAGATGGCCGCCGTTACGGGGGAAAGTATTCGCCCCAAACAAAAAATACTTCGTCAAGAAATTTAATAATAACAGATTGAACAAAGTTGCACCGTTGTTGCTTGTTATTTGACAAGTTCGTGTTATTGCATAATGCAAGTGTTTGTGTGTCGGTTATGTACGAGTATCTGGAGTTGAACAATGTTGGTCAAAATGTTATATCCGAATTGACTCAAGGATCTTCTCGTGATTTAAAACTGTATCGTGGGTAATTTTTGTAGAGGAAAGGAATTATTTTGTATATGTACATAACATAATCTTATGTAATCAAAATGTGAAAACGATCTATTCACAATAGTAATTAGAAAAATCCGCGTTTTATCGTGAAATTAGGCAGAAAATGATCACATTTCCTGTCCATATGTATATTAAGTACAAACAAAAATTCAATATCCGAGTAAATTGACAGAAAAGAGTATATTTTTTCTGTCGAAGAAGGAAAATTCTACTACCAAACAGTCTGTCTTTCAACCACAAGCTATTTTATATTCCCAATGACAAAACTTCCCTGTTATTGCATACAAAGATATTTTGTTTACAAGTGGAAAGTGGGGCAAACTCCTTCTAAGTCATTTCTGTCAACTGCAAACTGGTGATTCTGACCCCCCTTGTTTTTCTTCGCTATTTTATTATAGGCAGTGTTCCCTTAGTGAAATCTCTCTAAATTGTTTATTTGTTTAGTTCTGGTTTCTTGATAGAAAAAATGTGTAGATTTTTTGGTGTTTAAAAATGGATTTTGATAAAATTGACTGATGAAGTAATAATGGCAAAGTTTTTAAGGTAACTTATTAATTTTTTCAGTATGTATCTGCAACTAGCTGTTTTCCCCCGAATACACCTGCTTCCCGTGGGAACTACTATTCTTACCGAGATAAAACGTAACCTATGTTACTTGGGAAGAGTGCAGCTTTCCAACAATGTAAGAATTTTTCCAAATCGGTTTAGTACTTTCAGAACCTTTACAAAAACAAACAAATGAATCCACTTAACAATATTAGTACGTAAGTAGTAAGAGTCGTGGTGGCCTAGTGGGTAAAGAACCAACCTTTCGAGTATGAGGGTGTGGGTTCGATTCCAGGGTCAGGCAAGTACCAATGCAACTTTTCTAAGTTTGTATGTACTTTCTAAGTATACTTAGACACCAATGGCTGATAAAAAGGTGAAGGAAAACATCTTGAGGAAACCTGGACTATAAAAAGTCTGAAATCACCAACCCGCATTGAGCAAGCGTGGTGATTAATGCTCAATCCTTCTCCGTGTGAGAGGAGGCCTGTGCCCAGCAGTGGGACGATAAAAAGGCTGTAACAGTAACAGTAACAGTAATATTAGTACAGAAGTATAGACAATATTTCCTTAATAACCAAACATTACAGCAAAGCAGTCGGGTAAACAGTCTAACATTGTTTTTCATCCCGTATTTCATGGCTTGGCATTTTTTTAACTGGAGTACGGTATTATTATACGTCAAGAGGCTACAAATGGTGTCAACAAGGCACTTCGTTTCGGGACTGTACGCGATATAATATCGAGGTATAAAGGCTATAATCTGGAAACCTGGATTTAACTAAAATACTAGGCTTTATGGTGTAAAATTATATGAAATGTACCATCATAACTTACATATGGCTATAATGTTTTAACTTTAGGAAAAAAGAAGATTATTTTTTTAAGTATTTCCTCTTTTCCCGATTCAAAAATGTTGGTAAATAAATCACAACACTAAAGTATTATTTACCCCCAACCTAACTAACAATTGATTGCAAAGTTTGCCAACATCTCATCACTGTAGTTCCACAAACAACATGTTACAATAAAAAGAGCAAAACAAACAAATCTACACAATTGTTTATTTTGGACATGAAAGTGGAGACAGACAAAGACAAACGACAAATTGTTCAAAGATGGCTAAAACATCAATATAGTTTCTTTGGCAACTGTGAGGTACATTATTCTATCTATATGTACTTTTACTAGCTGAAAGGACGAAGTAATATCATAAAACAAAATTCTCATACCAGGATTTATTTTCAAGTCATGAAAGCTTCAGCAAGATTCACATTTCCGAGACCAGGAGTTGACACTAAGCCACTTCATATCTTGTTCCTAGACGCGAAAATAAAATTGTGCACCTCCGAAAATTTTGGAGTATTCTACCAAATGTGACAGTTCTCTAAGTATATCTTCGTTCCACTTTCACGGGCTTAGATAGCAGTGGCAGCGTTATCGGAACACTGCAGCTTTCCTAGGTACTATTCGTAATAGCCGAGAATGAGGTGATAAGTTACCACTATATTTCTTCCTAGATTACCATGTTCTCTGAAACTCATTCCAAGAATTCCATTGGAAGCATTTCCAAACTGAAATAATAACATCTTTATGTAAACGAAGGCGAATACTTGTCGTTTTGTGAACATAACACACAGATTCGACTGCGCTGAATTAATTTTATTGTTGAACTTAACTTGTTTTTCAGACCCATAACTCTAACTGGCTCAAGGACCGGCTCTTTCGACAACATTTATTTTATTAGTCCCCAAGTGTTTGGAATTTGAACAGCACTTATTTGAGTTTTGAATACAAAAAAAATTGCTGTTGAAGTTTCGTTCCGGCTGCTTAGGTGCGTTGATGGGATAAATCACATGATGAAACATTTATACCAATATGGATATAACCTAGCATGAAAATATATATCTTATCATATCAAACAACCAAAGTGCTCTATAAAGTTATGATGAGGACCCTAAACACTTCTTAACCGAAATTTTCTTAAAACACAACAATACAATGCAACTTAATTTAAGCCTTACAGTTACAGTTACAGCCTTTTTATCGTCCCACTGCTGGGCACAGGCCTCCTCTCTCACGGAGAAGGATTGAGCATTAATCACCACGCTTGCTCAATGCGGGTTGGTGATTTCAGACTATATAGTCCAGGTTTCCTCAAGATGTTTTCCTTCACCTTTTTATCAGCCATTGGTGTCTAAGATATACTTAGAAAGTACATACAAACTTAGAAAAGTTGCATTGGTACTTGCCTGACCTGGATTCGAACCCGCGCCCTCATACTCGAGAGGTTGGAATTTAAGCCTTACCAAACAAAAAATACCTCAATCACAAATTGAAGATAATTTTATTAACAATAACTTGTTCTAAAAACTTCGCTACAGTCTCCTCTTTAGATGCTTAACCCAAAAACTGTGATTAGCTTTTATGTTACGAGAAGGGATCCCAAATTGTCAAGTAATGCACTCTTAGACCCTTTGTTCCCAAGTAAAGTTTATTATTTTTGTAATCATACACTAGTAGGTCGAGAGCACACTTAAGGCTGTATTTACGAAGACGAGGGGATGTTTGCCGAACAAATGAGTTCAGATATGCAATTTTTGTTATGAAAATGTTCCTGCCAGTTGGAAAATGAAAGAATAACAGTTGGTACGAGATACAGGGGAATAGATTAGAGTGGTGCTTGTGAAACTTATGAAGAAGTTTAATATCAAAACAAATAACGTTAGGGTTGTTTGTTGGATTACTGTTTGAATAACGTTTGTGAAAGGCTTCAGATGCTTGCTTACTTGGCATTGTAGTGAGCTAAACAAATATTAGAAAGAAGAATTCTTTTTTTGTCCTATATAAGTATTCTCCAACTCTACTGAACAGGTTTAACAATGATTTCATAGTTAGGAAGCCACTGCACTTAGCTGAGTGATAATATAGGCTATATTTAATGCGGGCTCAGTAAGAAATTCCCCGGAGACCCATGAGGATATGGGAAGTAATACCGCGATAAATATACATAAGTAAATTGCAATATCATTGAAAAATGAAGTAAATATTCCAACATTTACCCACGTTTTAAAAGTTTACAGAAAACTAAAATTCAAATCTATTTATTCCCATAACAGAAGCCAATAGCGTTAGTTCAGTTCAAAGGAGCATTTCTGCAGAATAAGTGGAGGCAACAATAGGCCTGAGGCCTGAATGTGAGGCCAACAGCCTGTTTGCTTGGCCCGCACTTCTAGGCCAGATAAGTCACGCCTCGTGGCCTAGCTAGGGCTGCCCTGATTTAAATTTAAAGTTGATAATTTATATTTTTAGTTTATTTCTTCTACCTTTCTTCTTCTTCTTTTTTCTTCTACCTTTGGGAATTGGTAACATACGTGTACATAAGCAATAGTTGATAGGGTGACGGTGTGAATGTAGGTAAATATTTTTGTCGATTTTGATTTTTCTTTTATCTTGATACATACTTAAGTCTATGAGGAAAGTCTGAGCCAAGTTATATGATTCTAGACCTAGTGGTTTTAGGAATGCTTTTATCTACCAGTATGCTAGAAGATGGAGACAGCTAACAAAACTTGTGGTGGTTGTTTTTGTTTTTGCCAATTTTATTTTGCGTTAGTGAAATCTAGAGCAAAACGGAAGAAAGTAACCAAAGTTATAAAACGTACAAATTCCACTGCTCCATTTAATTGTCGAGTTAATAAAACGGGAGAAACTAAATGGCTAAATACTTTATTCAAATAGCGCGGTAAAAATAAAATGTGAACGCATTATTTTTGCACCAGTAATAAAAATTTCTCGGCGCGAATTTTGACGGTACGGTGGAATTTAAATTGAGTGTCGATATTTTATTTTATATTTGTACTAGTTAATTCCGCAGCCGTGTGAAATGTAAATAATATTATTTACCATACATTTGGTTTAGCAATATACATAACCTGCGGTTGTTTTCAATCGACCGTGTTATGCTAATGGTTCCTGTTAGGGTTGGTTTCTGTTCAATTTACAAACAGGCTGGATATTATTTTAGCACTTTCATGTTTGGATTATAATAGTTTTCATTTGGGATTATGGTTTCGTGTTTAGGATTTAATTTAGATATTGTTTACATATTCCAATAAAATTAAAACACAATGAATATATTTTTAAATCTCTTCTGATACGGAGCAGGAAGCGTCAATTACCAAGCACGCTCAAGGCAGATTGGCTTCTTTCAGACTTGAAGTCCAAGTTTTCTCAAGATATTTTTCGTCCAAGATATACCTACTTACGGCCAGTTTCTTCATCAAAAGTTAAAGTTAAAGTTATGGCTAAAGTAATGTCTAAAGTAAAAGTAACGGTTAAATTCAATTTTTTTATTAGTTTTGCTGTCACTTTAGCCTTGAAAAAACGAATTTCTTAGAACTTTTACTTTAGACATTACTTTAACTTTAACTTTTGATGAAGAAACTGGCCGTTAAAGAGTTTATTTAACTTAAGAAAATTAAACATTTAACTTAAGAGCATTAAGACTTGCCTGATTCGGAATCGAACCAGCACACTCATACTTGAGATTCTGATTTTGACCTCTATCTCTAATATCCATACTATCAAATGTAACTGTATTGTACGCTCATTTTATTATGTTGATCGACTCGCCAACGCACCACCACACAGGTCGACAGTCTGACAACGACTGACTCCCCACCGCTCGATCCGGTATTTATAACCGAGTGACGTATGCGCACGAGGCGTCATAATAATGACATAACCTATACAATGATGCACATGTACCTGCATACACTACATCTCTCCCTTGTTGTTTTGATTTTAACCTTGTTTCAAAAAGTCCAACAATCAAACTCATAAATATTTTGGTAATTTCTTAAAGATCTATCAAACACCTGCAGCACAACAAAACCACGCTATCAGATCAGTCCACCGATCACACTGCCATCAAACTGATTTACTTTGTTCCGTTTCCATTTCATTTCCCTTTCCATTTAAGGAGACGACAGATATCGGTGATACTGCAGGACACTACATCCCTTCCCTTGTGAAATAAACATAAATAAAAATCCGTCCCTTTGCAGACGGTAACATACCAGCATCTGCTTCAGGCTCAACAAGACAAATTCGTAGCAGTGATATCAGGCCGGCAAGTTTAACTTCAGGTTTTGTAGCCGCTGTTCCGGCCCTGTATTATATCTACACTAGAGATGATCCGTCCATTTGGCAGACATCCCGCCAATCAGTCCATGTGAAATCAAGCAAGTCTGAAATATTGCTGTGCCTTCAGATAATGAGCACTCATCTTGCTTGGTTCGACTTCACTTAAAACTGATACAGAATGCATTGTTCCAAGGTAAAAGATCGGCATTAGGGTACCTCATCAATGCTTTTCACTCATTCAAAACCGTACGAGCCGTACGAGGAAAGTAATCACATAAGATCGTCCCAATTGAATGGTGACCTAGATGGACTGTTTCCAATTTGATGATGACCATATACTTTGTCACCCATTTAATGGCGACCACATACTTTGTCTCCAATTTAATGGTGACTCTATACTTTGTCACCCATTTAATGGTGACCACATACTTTGTCTCCAATTTAATGGTGACTCCATACTTTGTCACCCATTTAATGGTGACCACATACTTTGTCTCCAATTTAATGGCGACCACATATTTTGTCACCAATTTAATGGTTTAAATTGTAGTTCTATGTACGAGTTAAGTACTTTGTGTGCCTTGTAAGCAAGAGAATGCTAACTCAACTAATTTTGGTAATATGTAGTTTTTAATTTGAGAGTGGAATATCAAAGCCTATCATTATCTCAGCAATGTAACAAACAATCTGGTCTTCAACCCTATTGATCAGCGCTAGTACTTTGCACGTTTCTGCTAGTACACTCGCTGAAATTCTGATATAGGCTTTAAATACCCTACATCAATGTATGTCCAATATCTAGTCAAGAAACTGTAAGCTTCTTAGCATTCAACACCCAACATATGAATACCTTACTGCATATAATAGTTGGAAGCGACCTGCATCCAGCGTCTTCCGGTGACCTTTATAAGGTCGTCTTTATAAGGTATCTGTGGAGATCAAAGGGGGAGGCCTATGTTCAGCAGTGGACGTCCTATGGCTGAGATGATGATGATGATGATGATGATATAATAGTGCGATAGGAATACTTATATTTCGGTTAGGCATCCAAGAACACTATTATCACCGGACATTGCGTTCTGTAATGTTTGTTTGCTTTTATTAATGTGGTTTTCAAAAATTAAAGTAGTCAAAGAATTATTATGCTTTGATGGTAAGCTTTTTAGTGTCATGGTTACATATTGATTATAACGAAGGTGTAAAGTAACAGTACGAATCAGATTTTAACTAATTAGAACCATATTATGTAACGAACGCACTTTAACAGGTGTCACTAACTTTGCACTATATATTTTGAAGCTGTGACATTCTGCATCACCATAAAATAGAAGAGTCCCTGACCCTCAACTCATGCTCTTCTTCCTTTCAACAAGGTGACAGCAGCTCACAAACAGTTTTCTAGTCGATGCAATTTTCCTTTTGCAAAACAACCGCTAAACTTTCTAAAACATTTGTCTACACATAGATAAATGTGGGATTCTAATTCTATATCTCAATTTCATGAGCAGCTATGCTGCTCTCATGTCATACTTGACCTCATCAATTTGATGATCAGCTTTGTGCTGCTTCCATTTTTAATATTTTACGCTTTTCCAATTTCATGACCGCGTATAGGTAACGTAATATATATTTTTTTTTTTTTTTTATGTAAGTATAGTTGGCTGCATAAGTATGTTTATAGTTTCGTTCAAAAGCGCTTACCCTTTATTGCAGCTGACTTTATCTACGTTGTTTTAGTTAGACAACCAGAATATAAAAATATTATTATCTTTTATAGGGACAGCACCCCAGTAAATTTTTGGTGACTAAGGGCAATTTTACTTCCTATACTTTAAGGAACACTTACTCAGATTATATTTTGCAGTAGGACTTAGGAACTTAATAACATTTTAGTTATTATTAACCAAATGTCGACGCAACTGTGTAGTTTAATTAGCACAAAAGAGTAATAAATGTCGATAAATGTAAATAGTGATAAAGTTCTTTACCTCTCATGCGAGTCCAATTGTCTTACGGTAACCTAAGATTGGTGTTCTAAGATCAATTATTATTAACCCTAACGCTATGGACACAAGACATTATTTTGTTAATAGATATCCATCCCATCACCCATATGGATCTTATCTTATGGGATGGGTTGAGGAAATTACACAACTTTATATTACAAGTAGGTGTGCACTTCAAGAATATATTAATGTGATGATTTATTAACTTGAGATCAATAAATGGATTCTATTTCATATATGTTCATATATGGTTACGTTATTCGCTCCTATGGAAGCATATTCTTCCACAACTCTCAATGTACTTATACTGCTTATTGGTACTGCAATACTGTAAAACATAATTTGCAAATAACAATATTATAATGAGGGCCACTTTGTTAAACTATTTGTAAACACCAATGTAAATCAATAAAAAAGAGGCTAAGATACCAATTAAAATTCATTCAAGCCTGAGTCTTGAAGGTTTTAAAAGCACACGCAATCATCAACTTTTGAGAACTTGATTGCAACAATCATCCATGAGCTAATCATCATTAGACAGTTCCCAGAGTAAGTATCTACATTGGAACTCCTTCCAGGTATCATCCTTAAAAGATTTTTTGTCACAGATGAGAAGGCCCAGTTGGGTAAATGATGATGATGTCCTCCTAGCCGATTATCGGCTACGGCGGCTGTACTCACGTAAGGGGATTAGCCAACTGCGTAGGACATATTATAGTGCACAAGCATTTGCGCAGACACAGGTGCACTCACTGTTCCTTCACTCTCATAACCCGATGGGACGGCAATCCGACACGACCGGAAAGAGATCAGGCGCAGGACCGACATTTACGTGCTTTCCGATGCACGGGTGTATCAATCACCAACTTCCAGGCCCGACCCGGGAATCGAACCCGAGACCTCGTGCTCAGCAGCCGCGCTTGCGACAGCTAGACCAACGAGGCAGTTGGGTAGATAAAGTAGCATTGTCAAATAAATCACAGATTGCTCCAATGCTTAGTTCCATATTCTTTTGATCTAAGAGTTTTATATCAACCTAAAGTACTGAAATTACAATTGTGAGCTAGCATGTTTACCAAAGATTCTATCTATTGAATACCAAAATTTTGATCCACATTTTCCAGCTAGTATTGCTGCTTGTATGCTGTTCTACTGTTCTGTATCTTCTGGAATATCTCTGTTGTATAACAACCTCTTTAATACAGCAAAATAAAGTAAAAGTATTGAAATTATACCTAGGGTGACTGAGCAACTGTTATAATTAACACTATTATGGGTAGGCAACCCACTAGAGGTGTTGATGGACTTGGATGTTGTGCATAGGTGAATACATACCAGTATACCTGGGCGAGTTCTTCAACATACATGGCCAACCTACTACGGTCCCTCAATGTGCTGTTTGTTTAACTAGATACCTAGCACATGTTTGTCATTTGTAGAACCGTTGAGTATATAACCCACCAGTTTGTTCTTGTAATATCCTCTATATTGCAAGCACTTGAATTAAGTTAGTTAAGTACCAGAACAATATAGCAGGTATAAGTTGTTGACTAGACTCTGAGAAGTTAAGTTTGGAAGCTTTTTATGATCCAAATCACCGGGCACAGAAAATATAAAAATTATCAAGATTTACTATTTAGTTGTTGCAGTAGTTGACAACTATCGCCAGATAATTTATGCGTGTACAGTCAATTGAATGACCAGTAGACGTTCACTACCGTTAACTGTCAAGCTGTCAATTTAATGACCAGTAGATATAGACTACTGCCAACTGTCAAGCTGTCAATTTAATGACCAGTAGATATAGACTACTGCCAACTGCTAAGCTGTCAATTTAATGACCAGTAGATATACACTACTGCCAACCATCAAGCTGTCAATTCAATGCCCAGTAGATATAGACTACTGCCAACAATCAGGCTGTCAATTTAATGACCAGTAGATACACACTACTGCCAACCATCAAGCTGTCAATTCAATGCCCAGTAGATATAGACTACTGCCAACAATCAGGCTGTCAATTTAATGACCAGTAGATACACACTACTGCCAACCATCAAGCTGTCAATTCAATGACCAGTAGATATAGACTACTGCCAACAATCAGGCTGTCAATTTAATGACCAGTAGATACACACTACTGCCAACTGCCAAGCTGTCAATCTAATGACCAGTAGATACACGCTACTGCCAACTGCCAAGCTGTCAATCTAATGACCAGTAGATATACACTACTGCTAACCGTCAAGCTGTCAATTTAATGACCAGCAGATTTTTGGAATAGAATAGGTCTTTATTTGCTTAGAATGCAGGCACTTACAAAATAGGATTGTAAACAACATAATAAGATCCGTGTACATTCCGCCTTGTTGGCATGCAAGCACAACAATTATTAAACACAATTGATTATAAGGCAAATAGGTTATTGTATTATATCCTCTAGGAAATCCCACCACTGCTAAAGTCGTCTTGACGACAATTCAACAACCAGCAACTTTATATTGCTTCCAATAAATGCCTATTATTGAATAAACTTTGATGCAGGTTTAAGAATGAGTAAACTGATCACCAAGTAATGATTTTGTATTATAAATTACTCATTTGATAAATATTAACACCTGCAATAAATATTGCTACTTCCATTAGAATTGTAACAAGGTAAACTTAAACAAAGAATTACGTAAAAAGGTTAAAATTTGTTTGCAATTCGGGTGATACATACATGAACATAAAAGTTATGTATACTTTGTCATTCTACTCTCTTCCCTTCCTTCTTTCCTTTTGCTCTTTTTAATATGATTGAATATTAACATGGGTCAGAGGTTACTTGTTGTCAAAGCTTATTTAGCATACATTAATTTGGTATAGGCATGAATAGGACAAATTATTTAGTATAACCTTGTATATCAAATATTTTTCTGGATCACAGAACTAATAGGTAGTTCAAAATTATAAAAATTAGATAATAGGTAACTGTTGGTCCAAACACTCACGGTTTTATCCTCGTCGCCAATGTATTGTACGCTCATTTTATTATGTTGATCGACTCGCCAACGCACCACCACACAGGTCGACAGTCTGACAACGACTGACTCCCCACCGCTCGATCCGGTATTTATAACCGAGTGACGTATGCGCACGAGGCGTCATAATAATGACATAACCTATACAATGATGCACATGTACCTGCATACACTACAGTAACTATTTATGACTATTCATATCTTTCGTTTTAAAATTTTCTAGTGGCAACCCTATATCGCTTCTCTCGCAGCGACAAGTGACGTCACAAATCCTGCTTAGCTTCGTGCCTGCGTTCGTGTATTTTTGTATTGTCGCTGTAACTTTGCATCACATGCCTTCAATTTTGTTTGTATTTATCATTTTATCCTTCTAACTAAATAGTATGCTTGAAATTAATGGTATCACTGTAGTCTAAAAACTTCCAGCCGCGGTTTCACCTGTCGTGTTTATCTATAAATCTATAGGTTCACAGATGCAGATAAATACTTTATTCTCATACTAGCTTCCGCCAGCGCCTTCGCCCGCGTGGTGTGTTGATTAAAAATAGCCTATATGTTAACCCAGGGTATCACCTATCTACATACCAAATTGCAATCAAATCGGCCGCCACCAGCCGTTTTTGCGTGATTGAATAACAAACATACAGAAACTTTCACATTTATAATATAAGTAGGAAGTAGGATTGTAGGATAAGCTATGTCACTGTCAAGTTTTATAAAAATCCATCCAACAGTTTGTATATACATTGTATATATTTTATATAATTATAAAAGGTATATATTTAATTTATTAAGATATTATACATATATATTATTGTTATTAGTATAACGTTGCACATTCGCCCTACCCCATCAAATCACTCTTTCACTCTAAGGTTGGCTGTAAGAGAACCCAACACTGGGTTAAGCTCGCCGTTGTACATAATGTCTCCGTTTTCAGTGTGTCAAATGTATTTATGTGTGCAATAAAGAATAATAACAGTTTTTGCGAGAAAGAGGAACAAACCCTATCATATAAACTTTCGCATTTATACTTTTAGTAGGATAGAAGGATTATCCCTGAATCCACCACCACTATCCGTCATATTCGACCCCTATCGTTAGTCATGTTTCAATATTTTACAGTGTCGAATAAGTAATGTTTTCGCCTCCAAAGGAAGAAGGACCATTAGTTTCCAACCATTACTAGGATCCATCGATGCACCTACAAAGCATGATTTTCATTACTTTTGCACAAAGAGTGTGCAGCTGCTCCGTGCATATTTTATTTTCTAAGAGAGTAAAATGTACATAACTTTTATACAGCAGTTGTACAGCTTTCAGCGCAAATGTAAAATCCCTTTTTATGTCATCGGGTGACATTTCAGTGTGCGGGGAAATGATGTTCAAGTACTTTAAGTAAATATTCCCGATAGCGGGAAAAACACAAAGATTTGTCAACATTTACTGAATTAATTGCCTATGTTGTTGATGGCAAGATTTGAAAGGAAAAAAATATTACTGACACACCACAAAACAAACACAATAAGTGATAAAAAGTACACATCATGGTCACGTAAGGTCAAGTTCAATATTATGCCACACAGGAATGCCTGTGTGTGTTGGTTTTGATTTTTCCTGGTCTTCAATTGGACCTTAGCTAGCTTGCTTAACTGGCTGCTGCACCGATGACCGTATTTTCATGTTCATCATTCACACCTATTATTATTTAAACTAAATAATTAACAACAAACACTACGCACCACAACTCCATTACCGAAATACCTCAGCATGGAGAGGTGGCACCTTACCCCCCTCACTCCGACCCCCCCCCCACCCCTCCGGGGTGTGAGTAATGGATCTCAGATCGATCCTCTTGTACACATTTAAGTCTTAAGGCATGTTCTATCAATAGAGTACTGAGGGTATATGAAGGGACAATCAGGAAGGGATGTGGACAGTTTTGAGATTCTGAGTAGTTTTAAGTAATTGTTGTAATGATAAAAAGACTTAATGAAATCTGATAGTTGTATTAATTGATTTGCTTATAGATCGGGCGCAAAATATTATCAACAAGCAAAATGTTAGGCTACAAGGACAAATCCGTTTAGCGGTGCGTCTGTATTAGTAGTTGTATTAGCAGTAAACTATTTTCTGAATTAAACACCTGTCAAAAGATATCTTGTTACATATGTACCTTGCTGGATGCTGTTTGTGATCCATGATTATTATCACGTTGACAACATCAACTTACCCCTTCGATTAAATCAAGGTGCATCTACAGTTACGTTAATAACATAATAAGCAGATCAACACACTTACATACTTTATTAAAACACCATAAACCCATAACGTGGAAGTCTTTAACACATAAATGAATAATTTAAACAATGAAACAGTAGCAATTACCAATTCAAATCGTAACGTTTACCATCGAGTTTACGTTCGTAATCTGTCTTGTTGGCGTTTCGGTGAGATTGCAATTAAACCAGGTTTAATTCGACGATTAGTCTTAACTGGCGTGACCCAATTACTATTGAGTTACAGGCTATCGGAAGATTTGGGAAAATGACGAACTGTCTGCCTTGAGGGTACCTAGCTGTGAGGTTGAGAGAAGCTGCAAAAGACAGTTCCCTGAAATGGTAACTGGATTGATCGTAGTTTGGGTCAATGTAGCTGAAGATAAACAAACAAAGCTTATTGAAGGCGATAAAATAATTAGACAAAAATAATAAGGTAACGATAAAAGGTTGGAAATATCTTCTACTTAATTTCTAAGAAGAACTAATATTACAATACCTTACCTAAAAAGTACAAAAGGTACCTATAGAAGTTTGTAACTATATCACGCTTCGACAATAAGACGACTGAACTAAAATGAATAGAATATCGCAGGAGATAGACAAAATGTTGAAGACCGTCTGATATAAGCATGCTACATTTTCGAAAAGAAATTCTAACATTAAGGACGTTAAGAAAATCTTGGAAAGAACACAAAGATAAAATAATAATAATTGAATAACCATTACAAATGTTGTGAACAAACTTGAAGAAATCTGCGTTTGTAATCTTGTCTGTAACTCAGCATTTAAAGGGCCAGAAAAGGCGTTACAGATGTCAACTGTCGCCGAAGTGCGAACAAAGTTGCGAAGGAATCTATTGCGGGAACCAGTTATATGTATAGGTATGGTACGACCTTTTACTGAGCTTTTACTGAAGTATAAGTAGCCTTGTGTACCTATACAGAATTTGTTGTTTGAAAATGTGTGAAGGCTAAAAATAGGATAGGAAAAGATATGAATGGGATGTAATGTTAGGCTCAAAGAATACCTGCGAAAGTTATAAGTGTATATTTTGAACACTTATGTGTTTTTGAACACTTATGTGTTCAAAATATTGCTATTCGTTTTCATAAGTTTTCAGTACAGTTTGGCAAGACGTAGGTAGGTAATAATGGTAAAAGTATATGTTGCTTTGCTTCACAAGCATCAGTGGTTTGTTGTCCAGCCAACGAAATTGGCAACGCCGAATTAAACAATAAGAATGAAGCAAACAAATTCTGACTGAAACATTCTAAATCACCAGCTTCACAATACCCAGCACCAATCTTCGTCCAACTGCCCAAAATTACATGAAATCTTGCCAAAACTTGGCTAAACAATTCCGATTTATTTTCAGCCAACCGCGACTTAAATTTGAGCAATCTAGTAAATTGGAAGCATTGTCGGCACTCCCGTTAACGACGACGCGTTTGAACGATACACCATTGATTAAGTGGGAATTGATAGATTGTTTTGTTTCGAAATTTATTTACAAAAGCCTCATTGTTTGAGTTAAGTGAAGATTAGTGAGAGAAACAGTGAATACAGCGGTATTGGTGAAATTGTAATTAATTGTTAAGCTGTAGAAAATTGATGGGGGTTCCTCCAATTTGCAAATTAGATGCCGCCATACAATTGAATTGGTTAGATATATTTATTGTGCCGGTTTTCTTTGTAACATTGCAAAGTGAAATGGTTTCATACATTTTATGTGAATTTCACGTTTAAACCTGCATGGTGTGAATTAAGAAGCATGAAAGAATGAAGAATGTTATACATAATTCATTCACTCATCATATTATACTGGAGAGATGAAGTGGCAGATTAAACCAAGCTTGTACCTACAGAAATTTGATCCGTATCAAACTCAGTCTGCTTATAAAGAGTATGAAGAGAACTCCGGTAGAAAATCAAACATTACCTGAACATTCATTCAATTATTGGTGTTCAAATTAGATTTGCGTTTTCCCTTTGTTTGTGCTACAGTCGAAAGGAATTTCAATCATTGAGTTCATTAATTTTAAAGTATGAGTTATTTTAATGCAAATTATCTTTTATAAAAGAGCGTATTTCATTCCTTATTAAAATCAAGTCATTTTTGATAGACTGTCATTACAATAAGGTTACCTATTAATTTTACGTTCATGTCTATTAGATTGACTAACTTTTGAATTAAATGCATTTACAGTAATAATAATTGACCTCTTATTCGTTTTAAGTATATTCATTGCATAGACAATTCTAATAATACATAAAGTTTTTAGTCACTAAAAGTCTGACACTTATTCACATAGCACCACAGAGAAGGAGGAACATAATCGGGCCCACGTAGGTTTACTCGGATGCAAATGAAACCAATTCTATCAACAAAATCCTGTGCTATATCGTTCCATATCCTCGAATGTCGAAAATAAACTGTTCCAATTCCGATGCAACCCTTTGTAACCGCCTAAGAAGTGACATCATGACCCATTCTGGAGCCGTAAAATGGGAACACATGTTATAAAATAAAAATGCACGAAGAATTGTTCGCGGAAATTTTTGGGGATCGTTTAAAGAAAATGTTGCATTATAAGGCATGTATTTTGATGCTCTATTGTAAAGCTGAAAAGTTTTTTTTTGTATAAGAGATCTATTTTCAAGAACTACTGGTCCAATTAGAAATAAATATATCAGCATTAGATAGCCTTTTACGAAGAAGCCTATTTTATATCCAGATAGTCAGACCTATTATGTATGATAGTCAGACCTATTATGTATGATGTGAATTCCTTCGAAACCACTGCAGAAGTAGTAGAAAAATATTTCTGAAGTACCTATTTACAGGCTGGTAGCTACATGAGCAAGAAATAATAAGGATATTTCTTGGAAGACAATAAGCAGGTATTGTAAGTCAAGTACCTATGTAAGTGATTTCATTAAGCGTAATACTCAATCAAGATGAGGAAAAAACTCTTGTTATAATTATTTCTCATGCCTTTTATCCTTCTCGTACATATGTTTGATGTCCATCTTGTTAAATAAGTGAGCATTATTAGATTTGTGCTTTCACGTGTAATAAAAACCTTAATGTTTTTATTAAGCATCGAGAGAATAATTTCGGATTCTTTGCGAAAGACACGTCTTCAAAGAAAACCGTATAAATAAAGGTTCCATAGGGAATCTATGAATAATAAGTGTTAAGAAAATCATATATATGGTTTTCTTAGGTAGGTGAAATCTCCTTCTTTTTTGTATTTTGTAGAGTTGACCATTTTAAAGAGATCAAATCATAAACTCTCTTTGAAAACGAAGGTTCTATTGACCTTCTTAACATAACACACAAACCTTGAAAAAAGAGCCAAAAAACAATAACCTATTCTTTACCAAATGTTTCAGTATCCGTCAAGGACCAAATCTTGGAAATCTCCAGTCTACCTGCTATAAATACAACTTGTTCTAGTTCTCGGAAAAGGAATTAATAATAAACGTTTCACAGCTGATAAAGGAAAGTGTTTTTATATTTATTACTGAAGAAAAGAAATAAGCAATCGCTCCACTGATTCTTAAAGAGAACTTAAGTTTCCAAGAAATGTACAAGTGTTAAGGAAAATGAACCACTTCAATTATTCCACTAAAACTATTGTTAGATCAAGTGTATTTGGTTCATTTTGGTTTTTATAAAAGATCAGATTCTGCCTACGGTTACATCCGCGTCCCTTGGGAACTTCTCCACGAACCTGGAAAAAAATTGCCGGTGGCCGTCCTTGATAAATGGACTATCTAACACTGAAACATTTTTTTTATGAATCTAGTAGTTTCTGTGATTAGCGCGTTCAAGTAAACAAACTCTTCAGTTGTATCTTACTGGTATATAGACATCGATTTTATTAACAGAACATTTATACCATAAAATTGTGATGTTGCTACATTTAGTTTGTCCCCTTTTAATTGCTAACTTTAACTTACCTTATTATTTAACACTCACTTATTTGCCGGTTATATAACCTTAATATCACAGGCGATGGGAATGAAATCAGACGAATTACCAGCAAAATAACCAATTAACATCTCTAATGTTGTTTTAAATAACAATTTAGTAAGCACATTAATATTAACACGGTTAGAATTTGCATTTATTTACACGTGTAAGTTATTTACGGCTTCATCGCACGTGTGAGCACGAGCTAATCCCCTGTGGCTTAGATTTTGATTTAATTGATCTGTTTTATAGCGGTTTTCCTTGTGGCGTGGGGGTTTTAAATGGACTATATAAGATAAGGACTGCGTAGGCTTTGAAAGACTATGTAGCCTTAAATTGTACTGGCTGGAAACATGGTCGTCATCTGGAACACCTGTAAGTTAGAAGACAAAAGTACAGTCGCAAGTGGTCCGATTAAATTCGACCCTCTTTTAACCCTCTACACGGATTTAAGGACTAGAGGGAAACCATAAGGTAGGAAGTTCTGCGGAGAGTTATAACCCTATCAAACGAGGATGTCTATACAGCTCTTAATCTTGAGCTTTTTGTGTTTTAAATAAGCATTTACTACTATTAATATTGCCTACGTACTCCTAATAAAAACTATAAGTAGTTCAAATATGAAGAAAATACGACTGACTTCTTTCTAAAGGCAGTTGAGTTCCAACCCGATATTTTCCTTAGGCGTTCAGCAATAGCTATAGCTTACCAATTGTATATCTATATAGTAATACATACATATGTATGGGCTCCTGAATGTATCATGTGTGTGTGTGTACCCTACGGAAGGGGGTTCCAGAAGCGTTAAACAAAACAATTCGATTTTCGCTCAAACTCGCGGTTGCTGTGTGGTATGTTATTGGGTTTCAATAAAACGATAAAATATTAGCTTAACTTTATTGTGTACTTTTTTTTTATTTTTATAAACATTTTCCACATCAACATATAATCTGAAAAATATAGTTTAAAATTGTTGGTGTACTGGACCGATTATTTTTACTCTTAGAAAATGTCATTGTTCTTTAGTGAAATCATCTATAGTTGGTCAAGTACATATAAATACTTAAGAGCCTCTTAACGACAACTATTTTGTGTATAAGTATGTATGTTGATTACAGGATAAAAAACAATAAGTAAATATCCTATGATAACTCTGAAAGTATATAGCAGATGCTCCAGATATTAAATAAATCTCCTCTAAGTGTAGGTAGCCCCGGTAAGCTAAAAGCCGGAAATGCAGCCTCCATCGATATTATCAATAATTAGGCACGGTAATGGAACCGGCACTAACATTTCCAAACCTCGGGTGAATACTATTCACAGCTCCTGGGAAAATACCGGGAAAATTCGTAATTTACGGAAAATGAGGATTTTGTCAGTGTTAGTACTCGTGCGTCAAAAATGTATCCATATTTAGAAATTACCAATTAGTTAATAATTAGTTAATGAAAGGACAATTTGAGACTTGAAAATAAATAAATTATTTGAGGTATATTTTAGTCGTTAGCTATTAATTTGTGCTATTTTTACTTTATTTGTGTCTAAATACCGTTAAAGTTAAGATATTTCAAAAACAGCAATAATAAAATTATGTCAAAAAAAATATATATTTAAGCGCTTTAAAGAGCGCTGGCGGCGTTCACAGTTTTTATACGATGCGAATAAAACCGCGGAAAGGTATATTACGCCCATATCTTATGAGTTTATTCTTCGATTATTTTTTATATTCGTATATAATTCAAGGGAAAAAACCATGCTAACCAATAAAAAAATACAAAAAAAATATATTTAAATTTCCCCACTACATACCTCACAGCATCCCGTCACACAAAAACGCAGGCGTTTAATTTTATTTTGTTTACTCTAAGGGTCTCCAGTCCCGAGGGCTGAGGGAGAGTAGAACAACATTGTCACCACCGCGCAATTTGCCTGATTATTCCAACTCTGGGTTCAATGGACTCTAATATCATGTTTATTCGCGGTGAGTGACGGTAGGTATGTAAAGTGGCGACATCTAGCGTTTAGGAGTTCTAGGTTTGTATACTAATCTTAGGGTATACAGACACAGTGGACTTTGGAGTGGTCTATGTAGATGCTAGCTAAAAACACATAGGAAGTGGTGAATGGCTGGCGTTTTTGGCAGCTGTCTTTTGTAAATTTGACATTTGAAAACTGCTGATTTCCACTTTGAATAAATGACTTTTTATCTTTAACTGAACTGGCTTTTATTTATTTTTGTATAACACTGTTATAGTCATCATCGCGATAGTGGTTCTTGCATGGCCAACCCATGTTTTTCTGTTGTTTTTGCTAGTTTATATTTGCTTTACTTTCATAATTAAGATGATTAATGATTTGTATGACGGAACTAATCATAAGATCAGCCGAACTCGGCCTATGTGGGCCGAATAGTCACGATAGGTAAAAAATCATAATAAGTCTTGAGTACCTACCTACTTTGTTAATCTATTTAAAATCGCTTTTTATACACTTTTATTTCCTTATAACTACTTATTATGTAGATATCAAAGAATATTGAATACTTATTAATACCAGAAATACCATGCATATTAAATAAACTTTTCAATTTAAATAACATGCTCCAGAATTTCGATGATAAACCAAAAATGCACACACAATATTAAAATTTAACTTTTCACAAAAAACCCCGTAAATTCTGAAAATGCAAGCACATAAAGCACCAAGTAGTTTTATTAATGAGCGCTCGACGCTTGTCGTTTTTATTTCTGTTCTTTATTTTTCGCCGATAATCGACCAATTAAACCATTTCAATTGTCGTCATTAAAATACCACGGTTCGTAAGATTTACCGCTGAAATAATTAACGTAAACAAGTGTAAATTGCATTTCGAATTGTTCATTTTGTTGATTCGTATTAAAAAGATGAAAAAAGTTTGGGCTCGTCCGGGATTTGAACCCGGGACCTCTCGCACCCTAAGCGAAAATCATACCCCTAGACCAACGAGCCGGCTGACAAATTTGTTCAATTCGCAGGTCTAATCATTTTAATATGATTAAAAAATACTAGGTACCGATAAAGAATGGGATTAGAAATCGCGACAGCTGTATTTACCTCTCGCTCATACACTATAGCACATGAGCGAGAGTTGAATACAGCTGTCGCGATTTCTAATCCCATTCCTTATCGGTACTTGGTAGTATAAAGATACTTGGCAGCAAGTCGCAATAAAACTTCATTAATAAAGAAAATCCCGTATATAAAATCATTATCAGACGCATTTTAATATCTTATTATGACATTTATGGTATTATTTAAACAGATAAAAAAAAACATTAAAGACCTACACCTATTGGTAGACGACAATAGGTATGAATAAACTGGCCCCTCGATTTCTTCTGCATCCCAAAGAATCCTCTTCTTCAACTTGATCAAAAGCTGCTGAAAGACACATACTTAGTAGGGAAAAGGTGCTTCAAACAGGGACATAAAACTTAAACACGGTTTAAAAATTCATCAATTCACTTAGTTTTAAATTACCTCTCAACAAGAACACCAAACTGTTCCCAAGTCATCCCATTTCCCATCCTTTAAACACCATAATACAATCGTATTCGCCACCGCGTCAAATTTATACCTGCCCCTTATAAACAACAGATACAGCCCCCTGTAGGCTCGTAAACACGTAAGTACACATCCTGTATGTGTAGCCACGGAGTTAGAAAAGAAAGCAGAGATACCATAAGGAAGATAGGTCAGGCGCCTTCTTGTAGGTCAAGCTACGTACGGTGGGCTTGATCAGTTACTAGAACCCAATCTGTTAAAGACTGGTCTTGATGGATTGGTGATTTTGTTTTGAAAATAATGGGAACTTCCCAAAGAAGGCGTATAAGAGCGGAGTAACGTCACTCGTACCCCAAACACCCTCATTTGCTGCGCTACTTTCTTAGAGGATTTTGTGCTATGACATATCCGCTAGTCATTTCATTCTCCATGGCAGCACCATATAGCAGCCCTTTTGTGCTGTAATGCTGCACATGGTTATCTATGTCACCATGAAAGTGTTAATGTTAAACTAGTCGTTTCTCTCGGTTTCATTCGAGTCTCGGGGGTACAACTCTTCGCATCTGAATAAGAAATATAGATACACACGCATATGTAGGTATATTACAGTCATTTTTTATCGAGTAGTGCCAAACATACAGACATCCCTACAAACCTTTAATTATGTTTGCTGTAGATATGTTTCGTAAGTAATGACAACTTGTACATACATTAAACTTGGACATAAACGCACTTAGATCCATTAGGATCGGAGACAATTCATATCCGATTTATACGTTCCAAGAAATACTGCAGCATTGATTGCAATCTTAGATAGATATGGATTTTATTGGAAATTCTCTAAGATTAGCTGTAGTTTCGGCAAGATTAATTTCAAAGATGAACGCCCCTTGAATTATAAATTACAGGCTATTTTTCTTAGTGCGTAACAAAATCAATTTCAAAATATTGTTGACCATAAAAAAGTTATCTTGTAAATAACATCTTTAATAGATCGATAAAATATATTCTTTAATATAAAAACAAAAACAAAATATTTCTTCTTTGGAAAGGCAATTAGGTTATAAAACCGAAAATACTACTTTAGACGATTTTCAATATTCTATTTATAAGACTTCATTCATCAACTGTCTAGCCTTCGGCTTCCAGTCTAACTGGATGCAGCTGAGTGCCAGTGTTTTACAACGAGCGACTGCCTATCTGACCTCTTCAACCCAATACGACTAGGTAAGACGGGTTGTCAGATTTACCATCTTCTGACTACCCGTATCAACTTCCAAAGATGCTCAAAATGACAGCTGATTTATAAGACTCCCAATTTCAAGTACTAATTACTCCAGCTTTACCGAACAAATGATTAATAACACAATTAGGTAAAACAGAAGGGACTGGTAATATTTAGAGGCTATACTTAGATAATATAGATAGGTCCATAGATCCGTAGTTAGCTGAAGATTGACCTACTTGCACACGCAAGCTCCGCTTTGTCAATAAGTTTGGAACGCACTGAGCTGTAAGTAAATATGTACGTTGATGAGATCGGTAAATATAAGTAGGTAGGATAGAATCAGTTTTGGAGTAGTGAAAATTTAAGAGTTTTGTTTAAGAACGAGTGCTTATTATTATATTTTTGTATTGATTGTAAAAATAATATAATGATGAGGCATTACTGTCAAAGGGTCCCATTTTGGCACTAAGATAAAGATAAATTTATATGTCCAGGCAGATGCAAGTGAAACACGTTTGTTTGTTAAAAATATGAACTTAATATAATTCTGTAAACATGTGGAAGCTTGTCATTAGCAATTATTTTATATACTTTGTTAAATAATTGGTGTAATTAGTCTGTAAGCTTTCTTTAAAACAAAATAAATAAATAAATAAATAAGATAGGTTTATACCTACGCATAACAAATATCCTGTCTCTATGTTTAAGTTTGTATAGGTACCGAAAAATAAACTCCCGCATTTATAGGAAGTCATAATCTGCAAAGATTTTAAGCATCACCAATCCTAAAGAACGCAGCTTACCTCTTACGAATTTATGTTAACGGAGAAGTGTAGTGTTAGCTTTTACTATCAAAGCCAGAATAATCAAACATCTCATCAGCTTAATAAGACCCTGTTTGTCAGTACATCATTATGAAATTAATATCCATGTGACTGTCTTACAGCTATGATTACACGCTGTATCTCAATTAAACTGATAGACAACGGATACCAAATGACTTCTAGTTAAAATGACAATCCATTAATTAACAGTAATCAATTGCTTCATAATTGATAACGGATATTCAATATAGAGTCGACAATTGAATTAATTTGTAATGCATTATTCATGTCTGCAAATAGTAACATAATAACATCTTAATATACTTAGAAATCAGACGTTCGAACAGTAATTAAAAATCCCTGATTTTCTTGCTACGACTTTTTATAAATCCTCAAAAAAATATCTGAAAGTACACTCTGCGCACCAAAAGGATACCAAAAAGACGTACATTAAAAGAAGCCTTTAGCCTGTCTCAGTAAATGGACTACCTAACACTTTAATAATATTTCATATCAGACCAGTAAGTAGTTCTTGAGATGATCACACTCACGAACAAACAAACTCCACAGCTTTATAAGTAAGGCTTGGTACGACACTAAATCATAAACCAACTCATTACACCTACTTATTGTATTTGTAATACGATCATAAAGTGTATCTCTCGTTGCACCCCCATCTCAAAAACCAACTTAGAAGTAAGTATGTAAGTAGATCGTAACCGCCCTGTCTTGATCTGCGCTCAAACCATGGAGAACAAAATGATTAGCGGAGGTGCCGTAACGGAAAATCTCCTAAGAAAGTAACGCGCCAAAAAGCGGGTATGCGGGGAACGAGGAACGTTGCTGTCTTCGTCCTTATACGCCTTCTTTGGACACCCGACCACTTTTTGTAATACCAGAAATCATTGACAGATGCCTCAAAGACCTCGAGAGCCTTGTCTGTTTACTTATTTCAACTAGAAGAAGGCGCTTTACCTACCTGCATCATGGCATCTCCGCTCATCTTTCCTGAGTCCGTGGTTCAAACTTATATTTACGAGGAAAACAAACTTCCCTGTGTCTGTGTGTGGGCACAATTGTTTTTTATGGAACTGTTATTGGTTGGAGAATATATTACAGAACATTGTTATGTTGATTATAGATTTTCTGTGTTCATAGTGATTGTTGAGTCAGGAGAAAGAAGTCAGGAGAATAAAGCTGAAGAATTTGAACGAGTTAATCTCAGGGACATCAAAATATTAAACAACTAATTTATCGAGAAAGGCTATGAGCAGCCCATATATCTAAGTGCGTTGAATGGGGGCCTTAGAATCACTAATAGCAGAAGCTGTTTTATTACAAATGCAATTATCCAAAAGAAATGAACTATTTAGAAAGCGTAGGGGACAGAAATACTTAAAAAAAGACATTTAAAGATTATTTCTGTCATTGTCTAGCCCCGAAAATCTAGAATCTTAGCTGAATAAAGAATTAAGGTATTCTACACCCAAATTCTATGACTTTAATTAAACCGTTACCACTAACAAAATTAAGCTTAGAATACCCCTAACCCCTTAGAAGACACCTTAAAACCATTACCGTAACTTCTCCCAAAATGCAGCCATACAATTATCCCAAAGTATCCCCCAAATGAATTGGGGTAATACCTGCACCCCCGATTCATTTTTAATAGCAATGTGTTGTAGTTAAATTGCTCGTTAGGGGTACAATGTACCCCTGGCCTAACGAGTGCGCGTATAAAAAGCTGGGGTAATGGCCAATGTGAAGCAGTTTGGGGTTATATGGACTGGTTTTTGGGAAGTAATGTTTTTGGACTATTGTCTTTGAATTAAATAGGTGTGTCTTTTTTTGTAAATTGGGTTTTATTTTGTTAGTGTCATAAGCTCAAGTAGTATTGTTTGTTTTATATTTAACGTTGGCTTAATTCCAAGAACCTTGCCCTTTCTTACCTTTGAAATGGACAATATCTAATTAAAAAATTAAGCTAAGAAGGAATAAAAATAGGTTCTTTCACAACACAAAAATAAAAAGGCAAACATCTTAAACTACAGTAGGTAACTGAACTTCTTATCCTAAAATAATTATCTCTAAACCAGATCATTAGCATGTACGAACTAAAATTAAATGAAAATACTTAGTACCTTACTTCACAGCTCTACTAGCTTAGTACGGCATTCAAGTGTAGCTTAACGCTTAGGTATTCTAAGCCACGGAGTAAGGAAAGATGAGTGGAGATACCATAATGCAGGTAGGTCAGGAGCCTTCTTCTAGCTCAAATGCGTATAGTGGGCATAGGCAAAACCGTCAATTACGAGGGAATAACGTGGCGTTTGGGTTCTATGAGACATGTGTGAACGATTTTTGGTATTACAAAAAATATTCGGGTCCAAAGAATGCGTGTAAGGGTGCAGACAGTAACGTTCCTCGTCCCCAAACATTCGCATTTTGGCGCGCTACTTTCTTAGGGATCTATCAGAAAGAGAGCGATCACGCGGTCAAGCATTTAAGCGGTCAGTGTTGTTCTTTAGGACGTTATATAGATATACTGACACAGGAGGCATTCTGACCGCGTCGATCAAGTAGAGGAAGTAGTAGTAGACCTAGAACGCAAAACTGCAAAACGCTTGAAAGCTTGATCGCGTGACCGCTCCCTGTCTGACAGATCAGTTAGGAGATTTTCCGTTATGGCACCTCCGCTAGTCATTTTGTTTTCCATGCTTAGCTTATTCTAAGCTAATGCTGTACGTGTAACGTCTAGAGGCGTTCTATGTGTAGGGTAGCACGTCTTACCCACTTTTACCTAGCTCTTAATAGCAGATCGTTACACTAGATTGCGAATACAGGCACTAGTGGTGGGTTAGTGTCGATAGTTTTTGTAAATTACTAATTAATTTGGGAAATTTTGTGGTATTCAAAAGAATAAATTACTGGCACTTGCAGATTACTTTTCTGTCTTTTTTATATCGTAACTATATGTGCCGCAAATCGTTAATGGACGCAGTTTTGAATACAAATCTAAAACATCTGACAAGTTGATATCTCAGCAAGTCAACTGTGATCATACATTTCCTTATCTAAACGCATGTATTTTAGCTATAGTTTTCACGCTTCCTTAGCGTGTTGAGGTTTAGTTCACAAAGAGTTTCGATGTTCATCATCATTCTATCATGCTTACGACGACCAGTTTTTTACATGGAGCGATTTCTCCAAAAAATAGCTTTCGATGTTATTTTATCTATAGTTGTTCCCCGCACTATCGCAGCTGGCACAAGAGCGGTCGGCGTACGATAATGTTAACGTTAATCACGGGATCCCGCCGTAATGAAGTTTCTTGTTAACTTTACTGAACGCAACCTCTTGCACGCTCGTGTCAACCTGGTACTTACAGCAGACATCTGATATTATGTAACTTAAAAAAAAATTTGCTCTAAAAGGCAATTTTTAGTTGTTTTTTTTTGTAACTTACGATCGCATTTCAATATGTACATCGACTTCTCGGTATTTCATTGGCATTGGTATGATAATAATTTTTTGTCTGTTTGCAGGAAGCTATAATTTCCTACGCGGATTTTCATGCAGTTTTCACCAAAAGATAAATTAAGAGGAAGGTTCAGACAATCTTTTAAATTGATCAAATTCGTGTTGAGATTTTGACACTCATTTTAATAATGAGAAATAATAATGTTACGTATAAATTCAATACTAATGTTCTTGATGGCTTTTTAATTTCAAGGGTTATTGTGTTATTACCTCCAAGACAAACCTTTTACAATTGAGTCAGGTCCAAGTACTCTCAAAGTTCTCAATAGGTGTGTTGTCAATTAATTATGCCGTGTGAACTTGACAGCGGAGTACCATCCTCCCTATATGTAATGTCGTAAAAACTTCTTCGTTTGTGTGGTTGGTGACAAAAACGTACTTTCAAATAGTTGCAGTAGTTTAGTATTTGGTATATAATTCGGCACCTCTGGATGAGTATGTACCTGTTTTGAACGCAAGAGGGATTTCTTCATATTATAATGGTTATGTATGTTTTCTTATCACTTATTTATTACTTGTACTAACCTAACCAACGTTAAGATTTTTGGTCATATTATGTAAAATATTCCATTACCAGTTTATTTACATATGAAAATAATGTTAATAAATTATTTAATAGATATAAAATATAGCATTGTTTCATAAAAGACGAACCAATGACAAGAACGTTTTCTAAACCAAACAAGACTCGAAGGTCGAAATTTAATACAGCTATTTATTCATCTTATCGAGTAACCACTTCATTTAAATATGAGACGGTTTACAATGAGACCCAATTTCGCAAATACGCCAACATAAAAGTAAATACCTACCGAATAATTTATTCGTATTCTACTTTAGTAATATTAGAAACGCGGTATGAAAGGGAACTGTGTCTGTCTGTTTGTTTTGTTCTTGTAATAAAACTGCTCAACTGAAGATGTTGTATTTAAGTACTACCCGTTTCCCGCGGTTTCACCCGTGTCCCTTGAGAACTAAAATATAGCCTATGTTACTCAGGAAGAGTGTAAGTAATTGTTTAACAGTTAAAGAATTTTTCAAATTGGTTGATAAGTTTTCAGTTTCAAGGTACAAACAAACAAACAATGTTTTCTCTTTACAATATAAGTATTGATTATTTTCTATATTTGGGACATTATTATCTTCTACATTGGCCATATTGGAGTAGGCTCCTTAAACTTTTTCACAAAATCCTGCACTAACATAATTAATCGTTAACACGGCAAACTACTCCCTTCCCCCTCAACAATTTGCTCGAGCGTGCCCAAATCTGTCAAGTTTGCCCATAAGGGCACATTATAGGGCCCACGTTATGGCAACATGTGGTCTCGCCCAAATTGATTTTATGCTACAAGTTTGACACCTTGTCCTAAGGCTTCTGGAAGTTTCGGGGACTTTCGGGTACTTTCGGGGAGTTTCGGGCACTCTCGAGGAATGATATTATTGGTTGTCAAGTTCGAGGTGTCGGGGAAACATGTTGTAGCATTAATGTCTTTAATCTTTAGATTTGTCTTGTAATTATGTAAGTGATACCTATCTTAGTTCATCGATAATCGAATATGGTATGAATAGAATTCGTCTTCAAAAATAATTAATCAAGCTTCCGAGTTAGTGATTAGAGCTCTCTGTAAAGCTATTTAGAGATCGTGCCCAATCCTCACTATAAACTTTTCAAATAGACCAGGAGACTAACAGGTGACATGCTAACTAGTAATGTTATGTTTGACAATTATTGACTTCATTGCACCTTTAATTACTTACTAAGTTCTATATAAATTTCTAGGAACACACGTACAACACCCCAAACACCTGATAATTTGTCACGCGCCATTATTCGCATAAATCATGCGAATAAATCCAAACCGAATACTAATTACGCGCAGAACACCAATAAGTTACGTTTTTAATTTCATTCAGAACTTTTTGACCCAAATAAATTCTTATTGGACTAAAATACGGGCATATTTTACGAGCCTCACTTAATGAAACAAAAGTACATTCGTGTAATCAATTCTCGCCCGCCGCATCCCGGGGGTGTCAAAAATCAAACCTGAAATAAAACGATATAATATAAAAGGGCTTGGATTTTAATACTGTGAGGTAAAATTTTACAATTTATGATCGGGCTACCTGAGAAGTTAAGTTTTAAGATACGACGCAATTTGGAAATAATAATCTAGCGATGAAACACGAAGGATATATGTATCTTTGTGAGTAGTTACGGGTAGTCGGAGGCCAAAACGTCTGAAAACCAGTCTTATCAAGCGTTTTGTGTGTTCCCAGGTTACCTACTTGGTTGGGGAGGCCAGATAGACTGTCACTCCTTTTCGAACGCACACTTGCATCCTGCTCAACTGGAAGCCGACCTCGACCTATTTGGGTAAAAGCTAGGCAGATGCCGATGAATCTGTCTTGAGGCCACGTTCTATATAAATCCATACAGCTTTCAGAGAAATCATTTCTAATAACAGCAACGATTGCAGAAGGAATATTCTGGTACCACCACGAGCAGTATATAATACAACTTAGCATAATATTGCTATAAGAATTCATAAAAAGCGAATAAAAATCCTTTGGGAGCCATTCCTGCGTTGCGTATTTGAGAATGAATCGAGCTGAAGTATAACATTATTATCCTATTGTTGCATTATCGTTCCCACTGCAGGCGTCAGTGCATTCTTACTCAAATCATAGAATTCATATTTTGTTTAAATATCAACGGTTTCCATGGTTGCAATTACCTAATACTTAACGTATTCGCAGATAATAATGTAATCTTTAGCAGGATCTAGGATATTACCTAAATATTTCTTTAGCAATATATTATATGGTTAATCTTTGAAGACAGTAATACCCTATGTATACTTATCATAAATATTTGTTATAAGTAACTTAAAAAAATGATAGGAATAGTTGAGATAAGAAACCAAAAGAGAGTATGCAGCCACCATTATTAAAGGAACACGTATAATAGACAATTCCAATAAAAAAGCAGATATTCCAAACCAACAAAATAAAGAGTATAATATTCAAAAAATCCCCTCTGAAACACATCTCCAATACAGAGAAGATACAATTTAAACAAAATCGCATATCTAGCGTTCGGCACACACTGCGCCGGCTTCGAGGGCAAATTAAACAGCGCGCGATTTCGAATAAACAATTATTATGTACGCCGATCCGAGTACGCCTATCGTAGGTTATCTACTGTTCCATATAGGCCAACTCTGAGTTTGTGTGTAAAGTTTTTTGCAATATAGTTTATTATATTTTTGTAATATATAAAAACTTGAATTTTGTGCATCCAAAATGATGGAATTGGTTATTTTTATAAGAATACCAATCTGTTTAGTCATTTACTGAACAACATTTCTTCTCTTTTTTGGGACCTCTTTTTTCCTGATGGTTGGCCGTCAGCTTTTTGTGCTCCTCTCAGTCCGGAGCCATCCTGAGCCGTCCCATCAATAGATGCTCGACGGAGGCGATGCTGGTCCACTCTCGTTTGTTCTGACTTTGAGAAAGTCCTTAAGAGGGTTTCACCCTCCACTGACCGCAATATTATAAAACTTATCAGCTTTATAATATGAGTATATATTAGTTACAAGTTCCTTTATATTTGCTGTGTGCAAATCACTTTAGGCTTGAGACTTTAGGCTGCCGCTGTAAGATTCAAACTAGAACTTTCAAACTCATTCTTCCTCCATATAATCGCACTTAAAACTTCAAACTGCAGTTTCTAAAGACTAAATATTTAATTGCTTACCACCCCATTGTCCAAACCCAATATATTGGCAAGACAACACAACAAAATAGTTGGCAGGCCATTTTAATTGGCACCTCAAGGATTAACGAGAAATCGATGGCAATTGCGAAACAATAGCATTTGTCGGGATTCCACTGGCATTAGTCTTGGGCGTCTGCAAGAAAATTAATTAGAATGGGAAGTACTAGGCAAACTAGTTTCTTGGTTAACGTGAAACATGTTGTGGTACATAATGACATTTATTAGTGTTTGCCTTGGTTCGGTGTGCTGAAGAAATGGGATTGTTAATACGAGTTACATTAAATGCTGTTCAACAATTGTTGTAGGTGAAATCAACTCGAGAACTGCAGTTTCTGGGGACTTGCAGATTATTAGATAGAGAAAATTTCGTTTAGATTACAAAGGGAAAATCGTATTATAATCCGTGTTTCTGAAAAAACTATTGAAAGAAAAGGATCCGAATATTTGGAATTGTACCTCAGTCCGATATCTCCTATCAAGATCCCTATAAATATTCACTTTGTCATCTTTTAAAGTCAGTATTTAAGCCATAGTTTATAACAAGATATAATAATCTTAATATTATCAAAAGTTTACGCGCCGTAATTGTTGTCTCGTATCTTCGATAACGATATCAATTACCTATTGTAAATTACATAATATTATTATTATGTTAAAGTTATCCACTGTATATACTTAAATTATATTTTACGATGATAATACCGAACTGTTCATTTTCTTTAATTTGTTCACACCAACCACTTGAATCTGGTCATACGATTTTTATGTCTGTACAATATAACTTTGGTCGTGATTTTTATTGGTTGTAAAAACTAGAACAGCCCCTTCACTTTTAATTATCTCTGATTATAGAAATTACCGAGTTTTATGGAAGTAGAAATCACTGGTATAACAGAATTAATTTTATGGCTCCATTAACCACTTCAAGGTCAAACACCACTGAATATTCACTATTCCACATTCAACACTACAACGTATAATTACCATCGAGCCATTTAATGCAAAACTTGCGTGCACCGCCGTACAATAACAGGACGGCCAATGTTAGCGGTCAAGTACACCCGTGCAATCAAGTGCTGCTGACAGATTTATGCGAGGAAGTACCTTTTTCCATAGCCTGCGTGGTTCACAAAATTTATGGCTTCAGAATCGATATTAAAATGCTTTCAGATTTATCGTTTCGCTTTTATAGATAAGAGAAGGTCAAGGTCATTTGTAGAGCAATTATTTTGACCTTGAAAATGGTAAGGTATAATTAAAATGGATGCTTTGTGAGAGGTGTATAAATTATACAAGAGTATTTTAATTATAGTGGAGAGCCTAAATACACAGCTGGTTTATTTTAACAGAGATTTGTAGGAAAATAGACGTCGTTGTGTTATTTTTATTTGCTATTTTTTGTTAGTCTTCAAGGTTAGTAGATTCGAAAGCAATAAATTATTTAGAGATTTGACATTTGGAACTTCTACTAAAAGTTATGTCATTTTGAAATCTTTTTCATAAGTTAATAATATTTTTCTACTCATACCTATAGATTAAATAAAAAAATGTGATTTAAAACGTTAAAAAATTACCCCAAGTTAACTCATGCTAAAATATTACAGCTGCATAAATAAATTCCTCTTAGCCCAATTAATTGACGCCCAAAGGTAAGCCTTTCCTATTTATTCCAGTTCAAACTGGTTTTATACAAAATTAATAAGCATTTTAACGTTAATTGTACGAATAGATTAAATACTTTATTAATGCGCTTGGTGATCCCTTATCGATCAGCCGATACTATCAATTTAAGTGATATGTTTACATAATAAATGAATTAAATCGTTTTTGCTGTGAATTTTAGGGTACTGTAATCGTTTTTGCTGTGAATTTTAGGGTGACATCAAGTGACAATTATTAACTGATGTATTAAAATATAACTGATTGATTTTGGCTCCCAAAGTGTTGAAAAATAAGCTGCCTCCATCAAAATTATCAATTTATGTATCATCATCAGCGTTTTTAATCGTCCCACTGAAGGGCACAGGCTTCCTTTGACATAGTATACAAAATATTACCAATCATTATTGTATTTTTAAATATTCAACTTAGCACTTTTGCAAAACTTCTGGATTTCAGCGGTTTAAAAAAAAGCATTTTGCACAGTATTATTCAATCTTAATTCTCTCACATCTTCATCATCCCATAGATCTACGTATTTTCACTACCCCCTTGTAAATAAAACCAAAGCATCCTCTTATATCTATTGACCTGTAAACATCCCTTATCGTAAGTCCGTCGCTTCACTTACAATACGTCACAATTAGTTGCCAGTGTGACTGTAAGCACGTCTCAGGGTAATAACCTCTCGAGACTTACCCTCTTACTTCAGTATCCTTACCCAACTGCACCGAAAGAGGATCATGCTTTTTATTTTTTACTAGATCTATACTTAATTTGGACCATGAAACATTTTTTAGGATTAAGTGATTATTACCTTGAAAATATGACAGCATATTATTTACATAGTATTTAAGCATAGATTTGTACGATGTTTTATTACACAGGTTTTTACCGGATTGATAGCCTTATTTTCTTCTGATCGCGTGTCTAAAGTTATAGTAAATTAGCAAGCCTCTGGCATAAAGAATAAAATGATACCAATACATTTTATACTTAAAAAGGGTGCTTCAAAGTAAAAACTGTTTCTTCAACACAGCATGTTTCAACAACAAACCCGATGAAAAATAAAAAAAAAACATGTCCAAAGCATGGATACAATAAAAGCTTGCCAGTAACTTGGCGCACCCTGTATAATACCCACTCGTGTGAAGTTTACACCTATTAAAACCTTCCAGTCAGCATATTCAGCGGAAAATGTTATTTTACTAGCAAGAGGGAAATATTTTATGAAGCACGCTAAAGTTATGTTTTCAGTACACTGCAGGAATTTTGCTCTGAAACGCTTTGTTCGACTCAATTTTCCATCTTTTTTCTCACATTTGCATTATACTAACAACTTAATATTGTGAACATCCTGATAAGTTTGTTTTCGTTACAAAAAAATATTAACATTACTTAGCTATTAACTAACTCATCATCTGTCTAGCCTTGTATGTATGTTTGAGGCGGTTTTCTGACTAATCCGATGAAGCTGAGTATCAGTGTTTAACATAGAGTTACTGATCTGACCTCTTCAACCTCCCTAACCTGGACAACCGAATACCTTGGTAAGAATTATTTTCAGTTTCTGCCTACCCGTAACGACTGCCAAATACGTTCCCTAAAACAGTCACCAATGAAGGTGAAAAGCGAGGCAAATGAAACAAAAGCGCTTCATTACATCAAAATGTTATTATTACAAAACTTTTTTGCTCTTATCCATTCTAAAAATGGAGACGAAAAAATATGAATCCAGAAATACGACTGGGGGCACAATAAATAATTAATTATGAGCGCCGCTAATGAGGGCGCGCCAAGTTTTTCAATTAAAATAATTTTCTTGCTCACTTCGTCTATTTTAGACGGAACCGTAGATACAGATGCTTGGGTCCGCCATTATGGAGAATGAGGGAGCCTGCAAGTTTAATAAAATGTATTTTTGTGAATTGAGGAAAATATTGACTTAAAAATATAGAACGTGTATAGAACAAATCATTATCATCAGCCTTTTCTATTGTCCTGTCACACAGAGAAGGATTGCTCGTTAGACTTTTCAGACTTTATTTTCAAGGCTCCTCCTCGAGATGATTTCCTTCACCTTTAATCATTCATTTTGTCCAAGGTATATGAGAAAATTTTTACAAATGTTGCATGGGTACTTGCCTGTCCTAGAATCGAATCCATACACTTGATGTTGAGATGTTGATGTTTTATTTACTAGGCCACCACGACTTTATAAATACTGATTTATAACTCCACAAACAATTTCTTCGTTGCATGCAAATCATGGCGCACTATCGGCGTGTCAGTAACATCGGCGGGGCGGTAACATCGGCGCGCAGGTAACATGGCCGTCCATCATCCATAGACAGTCGATTTGTTCATCGAACGTTCGTTTGTCACGCAAAGGAAAACAAAGGATTATGCCTAGCACGTTTGTTGATTAGAGATCTGTGTAGGATTCGAGAAATAAGGTGAATTGTGAACGTTATTTTCGTCATCTGAGCTGAAGGAATGAGTATGCAACACTAAAACACATCGGTCGTCTAATCGGTTTAGAAGTCCGTGGCAAAATAAACATAGCTATAGATCCACCTTTTTTGCTTTTTACTGTTTTTAGAAGTTATTTGTGCCAATGATGAAAGACGCAAACATAGATACGCTTATATTTTTCATGAAAAATTAATTCATTTGAGTGAACAAATTAACTCATGTAATATTTATGTAAACATTTTGTTAAACGATGATTTAGATCAAAGCCTTGCTTCAGGCGTTTTGTTACAACGAGGTAAAAATTGTACTATTTGTTCGACACAACGTTGTCTGTTTATTTTGTAGTAAACATACATTTTAGATTCCTGCTCTAAATTGAAGATAGACATTTGCTTTTTGTACATTACGAAATATGTTTACATAAAAAATATATATTATTGATTTATTGCCAAAAACTTTGCAACTGGAAATATGAGAATAGATTTATCAATAAAGAATAACAGGTCACCCTGAAACATGGAAATGTGAACAGTCCTGCTTGCTCCGAACTTTATGGTCACCCCTAAATTACACAGAGGAACCAAACCTATCCCATACCGTAGTATTGACACAAACTATCCGACATGTCCCGGATCTATCCTCAACTATCCAACATACGCGACAATTGTCCACCAAATCTGTTTAATGACGAGCTACTAATTAGGACTTGGTGTTAGCTCTGGCTGCCACCGTTTGCCAAACCAATTTTAATCAAGTTTTCCGGATAAAACGGATATTTCGGATATTCCGGATAATTACGCGGTCAACGTTTCGGAAGTATCCGCTAATTGTTTTCGGTTTCTAATTGACATCGCTGTGGTAGGAGAACGCTTAGTTTGTTCAATTGATTTTAAAATTAATTTAGATATCTGACGTTTTGTAACTTATTTAGTAACTTAGTTAGATAGATAGATAGATAGATAGATAGATAAAACATTTATTCAGACAAACAAAAAGACACCACAAAGATACACAATAAGAAAAATAAAACAAAACAAGAAGTGGGTAGAAAGAGAAACATAAAATATGAAATACAATCAGAGATTAACGGCGCGCTGCAGTGTCTTACGTTTGCACCGAATGGGAGTCCAACTCAGCATGTGTCAGGTAGAATACCTGACGCTTGAGTTCGCTTGATAATATAATTATCTAGCATTCTAACTAATATAAGATGGTTGTCAAAGTTATTTTGACCATCTGTTTTGCTTTGGTTGACCAATAAAAATAGGTAAAAGACATAAAATAATTGATTGATTGTTGAACCAGTCTACCAGGGTAAGTGTATCAAGTTGCCCGGGTGAGTTGAGCAGTAGGAGATCATATAAGTAGGCGATCACTGCATGTTTGGTGCTCAGCTACTGGCTTTTCATAACTATGTTGGGGTCGGCTTCCAGTCTAACCACATGCAGCTGAGTACCAGTATTTTACAAGGAGCGACTGCTATGTTTGTGTTTTTTTTTTAATACGTTGTTATAATATTTTCAAGAAGTGGGAAGATTAGTGTTAGCTAAGGATTATTTGCAGGTCCAATAGACAAGTCAGCATTAAGCATCAATCAGGTGGGAGTGTAATTATAAGCTAATTAACATTAAGTAATTAGCGCGGCTAATGACTAATGGGACGTCTATAGACGTTATTGTTGTTTGCTCACAGATTACATAATATGCATGATTGTGTCTGTTGCTACTTGACTTACAGAGGATTTCTATAACCGATCTAAGATATTGTATTGCTTACTAGAGGTAGATACTTAAAGATAGACTAACTTATAGTTGGACATTACCTCCATACAAGTTTACTTGAATTGCAATGAACAGACGAATCTACTATAATTTAGTAAAGAGGAAACATTTTTTTGTTTGTTTGTTTGCACAGGCTCCGAAACTATGAAAGTAAAAACGCAAAGTAATTATGTACTTTGAAATAGTTTTGTCTGTTTTCATTTATTACTGAAATATTAGTTTTACTTTTAACATTATGTTGATACATTTGAAGAGTTCTATTTCCAGAAGACGTGTTTGCAAAAAAGTTAAAGGTAATTTATATTTTTATAAATATCTAGATATACTTCTTCAGAGCACATTTAAGCGACAAGCATTTGCAGAAATCAATAAGCAAAGGTCATATAAAAGTATCCTCTCCTAATAAATTCCCATCGTTCTGACCTTTTAAACTCGTTACAAAAGCCATCACCAAAAAGTTTGTTCTCGACCGGGATTTGAACCCGGGACCGCCCTTAGCAAGAATAATACCTACGAGCCAGCTTAATTGAGTAAACACTTTTTTGGTCGAATTCTGTTGTACATTTTTTGAGTGGAATTGTAATAAAAAAGATTAGTGACTTTTAGTACCTCTGTTTATCGGATTTCAAAATATTCGGTGAGTTAGGTAGTTTGTGGATTAAAAATAATTATTTTAGGCTGGTTAAAATATGACTTGATTAGCATCTGCCTATCCTATCCGGCCGGCTTCCAGTCTAACCAGAGGGAGCTGAGTAACAGTGACAAATAAAATGTCCCTAAAATCTATTGGAGATAAACAATCATGATAAGACTTCTTATTAAAAACTCAGTTCAAACGTAAAATACGACTAAAATTCAATGGAAATACAAAATAACAATTAAATCATTGAAAACAATTGAATCATAAGCTACAATTAGGCAGAAGTTTATTTCTTAATAAGTATGTAATTGCTGAACAGTCTTATCAAGATTACCTACCTTTAGTTAAGTGTTTGCTCAATAGTGTATAGGAAAATAAACTCATAAGAAGTATGGTAAAGTCTCCACGTGTCAGCACTTCAGTCATTTATTCATGGGTGACCTAGATTATACGCTAATTGCATTGCTTTGTACTTTCTATTTATTATTGAGTACAATTTGCCTTGTTGTTTTACCTCAACGTATTTATATTACGAAGAATGTATAGTTAGAAGGAAGAATTAATTCAAAAGATAAATCATTTGCACAAAAATAATGCTACGGCGAAGTTTACGATTTAACTAAAAACTCCTCTATTTCATAGTTTATTCACCGTGATCTTAGGTATATTCTAACGAATAGTTACAAAAATTGGGCTCGTCCGGGATTTGAACCCGGGACCTCTCGCACCCTAAGCGAAAATCATACCCCTAGACCAACGAGCCGACTGTCTAGCATGGCTAAATAATACTCTGCAATAATAAAACATCTGATAGTTAGGTACTACCTTTCACTTCGTCACTGATAAAGATCTTGCTTTTAAATGGAATTGGAGGCATGGCATTGCAGGCTTGGTATCTGCTTGCGTTAAGATTTTGTACCCTCTATCACACTTACACGTAAAACTGTGATGGTGTTTCCCAATTTTTCCCGGAAGAGGTCGAAACAGCTTAGACGTAATATCTTGAACACTACTGTATTTCTGCTGTTTAAGTGGGTTTGTAAATTAAAACTTTAAGTATCTTTACTTAATACAATTTATATTTTAACACACGCGTGCAAGCAAATTAAGTACACTACTTTACCAAAAGCATTTAGTGAGAACAACCAGTAATCATTCCTACAAATTATCACAACATTATCCATATCAGTAATACCTGTCTTCTATCGACATAACTTGTCACTAAATATTCCATCTATATGTCCCACTTACATACAGTAAACAACGTATGTAAATAGATTTTACCTACTATAGTTCGGCCATTCAGAGAATGCGTTCCTGACACGTCGCGATTGAACTGACGACGTAACTTTGCAATGGCGTTGCAGTTACGATAAAAATATTTTTGCTGGTTGTTTACCGTTTTAACAATTGAGGAGCATTAAAACAACATTATTATATCAATAATCAATGAATGTAGTTACGTCGTCAGTTCAATCGCGACGTGTCAGGAACGCATTCTCTGAATGGCCGAACTATAATGTTCGGATCAATCAGTTAGCTTCACAGAACAAACATCTTAATTTATAGCTCGTTATGTTTGCTTGTTCTATAAATACCTATATAACCTAATGATACCCTTCAATTACCTAGATGCAATTTTAAGTTTTTATTTTTCATTAGCCCTGTCCCGTATGATTCTGAAGGAACCATTTCTCGCACTCGGATAAAAATAAGGCTATAAGTCTTTTAAAATGGTTTTTTTTCAGGTTCTAATTATATGTGTATCAAACATTTGAATCGGTTGGCAAATTGAGCGTGACAAACAGACGGACTATCGCGTTTTAATAAGTTGATGCTGATTTTTTAGGTAGGTATATGGAAAGGTGCGACATATACCCACCGGTACCCATGCTTATCATTATAATCCTTCTGCCCATCCCAATTTCAATTGAAGTGGGTGCAGCATGTTTTTCACTGTCTGATATCATCTCACAAGTAGCATTCTTTTCAGACATATCGTATTTCATACAATCCCCCGTTGTACCCATAGTATACCCCACAATTCCGGTATGAAATGCGAAAAACAGTAAGCATGTTGTATTAAAAATATTCAATTGAATTACCGCCATTCGTTATCACAATGATAATTCGTAATTTATGACATCTTATTTTATCTGGCTTAGTAATCTTTATTGAGAGTTAAGTAAGTAATAAAGTAGCAATGATTTATTAACTTTATATCTGAGGATAATTGTAACAAGCGTAAGTTAACAGTTTGATAAAAAAAAAAAAAAAAAAAAAAACAGTTTTAAAAACCAGACAGAATCAATTACTAAACTATCTCATATTTTGAACGTTCAACTTATGTCATTATTGCAGAAACCATTCAAGAACTTTTTGGCTTTTACTAGTAACTGTTAAAAAATTGGGCTCGTCCGGGATTTGAACCCGGGACCTCTCGCACCCTAAGCGAAAATCATACCCCTAGACCAACGAGCCAGCTGTCTTTATCAACAAAATTGGTGACCAGTATCAAACTCTCGCAGTGAAAGGTGACCTACATACATGCGTTGACGCATTCCAAAACTAACGCTGACGTCACAAAACGTGTTTTAAATCGAAAGTATAAGCGTGATAAAAATATTATGTAAACTAATGCTACTGGGCTGTTAAGAAATTGTATGTGGATATTTCATTTGAGCATATTAGTGGCTGGCTCGTTGGTCTAGGGGTATGATTTTCGCTTAGGGTGCGAGAGGTCCCGGGTTCAAATCCCGGACGAGCCCAATTTTTTTACGAAAATGCTCTAGGATAGATGCTACAACATCCTCCATAGTGAAACTGATTGAAAAATATATTTAACTCGCACTGAGTCAGAGACAATGATGAGCCACCGGACCTTTTTATATATTTTTATATTAGAATTTTAATCAATATGATTTTGAGTTTCATCCAAAGTTGCAAGTATCACTTAAAGCACCAGCCTAAAATTTTTCCATGATAAAATTATGTATCGAGTCCCCTATTCTCCCTTCTTTCTTGTACTAAGTAGGTTACGCACCTGATTGCCCTTTTCGTAGGACATTCCCGTAAGGTAATTGTACGCCCTTTTAGATCCCTTCCGGATTCCTACCTCTATAAATCCTTTCGTGATTCGTCTTATTACATCCTTTCTATATTACTAAATCAACGGAACTATGGGGAAAGGAAAAGGGGACTTGTAAGATGTTCCATTTTTTTGGCTTGCAGGTGTATGACAAAATCTTTGTTTGGGTAAGTTGATTAGATATTATGATACTTTTCAGTGCCTCTAGATTTAGTATTGTGAGCATTTATTCTATCCTAATTTCTGAGAGACAAAAGAAACGCCTTCCTCTCTTCTATTTTGCTGTGCCCATCAGGGTTCATAATTGTGACTACCTCTATTATTTTATATTTTCCATCAAATGTACATTATGGAATGCAATAAATGATATTCTATGAAAACAATATTTAGGTCCCTTGAAAAAGTGTGCAGAACTCTTTTGTAAGCTCAGAAAGCCAGCCAGAATAATATGGTTTCCTGTGCCCTGAGCTCCTCAAAGACATGACTTCATAATTGACGGGGCTTATTAGTGACACTGTATCTGCGAGGGCCATCTTAACAGGTGACAAAATGACATGTGAACAATCAGCCAGAGCTTTTTAGAAGATAACTTGCTTGCATCCCATGTAAAACATACTAGGTTTTTTAATGTTTGATTGATATGTATTAGTTCTTACAAGTATATATAGGTACTGTTATAGTATGTATGTATTCTTATCCTCGTGTCTACGTGCCATTATGTTATTATCTGAGTGAAAGGCGTTCAATACAAACTGCTCGGTCTCGTTAGTTTCGGTGTGATAATCAGCTGGCTCGTTGGTCTAGGGGTATGATTTTCGCTTAGGGTGCGAGAGGTCCCGGGTTCAAATCCCGGACGAGCCCAATTTTTAGTCAGTTACACATTTTATCGAAGGCGTTGGTTACTCTAGTGCATAAATATGAGAGACCTTTAGATATTCTTTTATAGGTATTTCGTTTGGGTAAGAAAAAATAGAATATGGTATTGTAATGACATAACTATGTTTGTCCAATAAATTGACCCTGTCGCGAATATATGTTGATCGCATCGACTAACAATTTACTAAAGTTCTCTTTAAAAAATAACTAGATTGTCTAAAACTCCTTATACCCACTATCTATAAATAAGTAATGCCTTTAAAATCCACGAATGGAATGAACATTACGTGACTTTTTACATAATGTTACTTACGTCACAATTATACATTATACCAATCTAGTGAGAGAAATCTACTGTATAATTTTAGCTTATTAGTCAGCTGGCTCGTTGGTCTAGGGGTATGATTTTCGCTTAGGGTGCGAGAGGTCCCGGGTTCAAATCCCGGACGAGCCCAAATCTTTTGACAAGTATCTCAGTGTTTCTTAGCAGGTTGTGTTAGTCAATGGCCTAGATTTTAGACGCATCCTAGCCCAACGTTAAACAACGTTCGTGTTTAAAACAGAAACGTCGGTCGTTGATGTTTGACTATCGAAAGAAGTCAACATCAATTAATCCATTCTCAAATTAATAGTTTAACTAATATTCTAGTTTATATACTCCGTATTCTTAAAAGAATCCTTCAGCTTAAAAGAGAGGACTCTATAACTGTGGTTATAATTATCTATTATTAATGCAGGCAACCAAATGTTCATCCATGACTTAAAAGTGCTAATATTAATATTCGAATGCATGCCACTAAAGAAAAACATTCGTGCTGTTGGAAAAACGATTGAAAAAAAGATTGATTGAAATTTCTTACAACTATCAAAGGAAAAAACTTAAAAATCTATAGTAGGTAATTAATTTTTACCCAACACATACAACAGCAAAATAAAATTCTTTCCATTTTTCTTACAGAAATTACATTTCTTGTAGGTAAATAAGCAATATACAAGTTTCATTTATAAATTGACTTCACAAAGGTGGGATTAACTCAAAATTTTACTGTCTGCCTTTGAGCAAGATAGAGACAATATACTGGTAAAATGTTATTAGAAGATTTAAGAATGAAAAATACAACATAATATAAACGTTTAGACGATGTTTTAAAGTTATTCATTTTAAGGAATTTATCTGTTATACATATATTATTTTTATTTTATTTATTTTATTTATTTATTTATTTATTCTAGGAAGGCTTACAGGCTAATAACACGACAAGATGGTAACAATAGTTTAACACATTGCTAATAACAAGCCCCCACATATAGGTAAGCTAACATACAATAAGTACACTGAAGACTCAATGGCATACAATCGCATACAATAGATAATAACATAATATTTTACGCATCGAAAAAAGATTTGGCTAGCAAACGCCTTGCTGTGCCTGCACTTGTGCAAAACAGATCTATATTCAAATCTAGTGGTATTGCGTTAAAGCTCCGAGCTGCCCTTAGTAGAAAATTATTACGTCTGTAGTTTGTCGTTGCAAAAGGTGCCTGTAACAGTGGCCGCTGACGGAGTCCACCCATGTTTGTTTTTAACGATAAGTTCGCTAAAAGTTCAGGACAATCAACTGTACTATTAGCGATATTCAATAACATACATATGTCATTAATATAACGTCTAGTTTCCAGCGGAAGAAAATGATACCTTTTACAGCGATGTGTGTAATTTTCAGACCATTGTTTTGCCTTGAAGTCCAGATATCGTAAGAATTTCTTTTGGATACCCTCAATACGAGACGTGTAGATCCCGTATTGAGGGTTCCAAACCTGTGAGGCATACTCCAGGTGGCTGCGTACAAAGGAACAGTATAAGATTTTAACAGGTTTAAGAGTACGGAAGTCTGCTGTGTTTCTAATTATGAATCCTAGCGCTTTCGCCGCTTTCTTTACAATAACGTCTATATGTTGATCAAATAAGAGCTTGCTATCTTGTATTACTCCTAAATCTCTTATGCTGCTAACTTTATTAATATTTTGATGGTAAAGTTTGAATGCCGCATTTACTATTGTTTTTCGCCGAGAGAAGGTTATATGAAAACATTTGGGCACGTTAAGTTGTAACCTATTACGCTTACAGTATTCCTCAAACCGTTCAAGATCCGATTGAAGGCATTTGACATCTTCTAGGTCTCGCACAACTTTATGTATTTTCATGTCATCTGCGTACATTAGGACATAGGAGTGTCTGAAGCAGAGTTTAACGTCTGCAATGAATATTGTGAATAGAAGAGGTCCCAAAATGGATCCTTGTGGTACTCCTGAAGGTATAGCAACCCAATCTGAACTATAACCCCGAAGCACCACGGCTTGAGTGCGATTTTCTATATAAGAAGTGAACCAGCGGTATAAACTACCGTGTATACCGGCTCTCATTAGCTTATCCAGAAGTACCCTGTGATCTATGCGATCGAAGCACTTGCTAAAATCGGTATACATTACATCTACCTGTCCCTGCTGCTCCATGCCTTTAGTGATATATTCATGCGAAAGTATTAAGTTAGATGTAGTAGACCGATTTCTGATGAAGCCGTGCTGCTCTTCACCAAATTTGCATTTTAATGCAGTGTATACACTATTATGTACAATCCGCTCGAGCACTTTAGCAATCAAACATATTTTGGAAATAGGGCGATAGTTGGCAATGTCTGTCTTGTCTCCTTTTTTAAAAATTGGTGTTACAAAGGCTGACTTCCATATATTAGGGACTATACCTTCCGCAAGCGATCGTTCGAATAGAATGCATATTGGGATGGTAATACTCTTTGCACAGTTTACAATAAAAATAGGAGCTAACTGGTCAGGCCCGCCAGCCTTGGATAGGTCCAAGGACTTCAGTAGCCTATAAACTTCAGAATTACTTATTTCAACAGTGCTTATGCATGCTGAATCATCATCTGTGGAGAAGTCAGAAGGATCCACGGGTGTTAGTGGGTCTGGTTCTTGATAAGTAGAGCAAAAAAACGTAGCGAATAAATTACTAATGCCTTCTCCAGTAGATGCCGTCTCATCACCATACCGCATTACGTTAGGAAAAATGTTGTTATTCTTTTTACTCTTAATGTAAGACCAAAAAGTCTTAGGGTTTTTAATAATAGCTGACTCCATTCTGTCCATATATTTACTAAAGCAAGACCGTTCCAATTTGATTACTCGATTACGCAATATAGAGAAGGAATGATAGTCTGATATATTTCCATATGTCTTGTATCTGCGGTGATATTTATATTTTTCTTTAAGCATTTTGACCAACGCTGTGTTATACCAAGGAGGATGTGAACTTTGAGCTATAGTTTTAATAGGAATATATTTATCTCTAAGTTCATATAATTTGTTATAAAAAGTTGACACAGCCTCGTTTAATGGTTTTGTCAGTAATAACTCATCCCATTTTACTTGATCCAGGTCATCTATGATAGCTTCGTAATTACCCTTTGAATATATAAACTTGGTTGTTTTTTTCTCCACCAGTTTATGAATTTCTACAAAATTTGCATTAATAATTAACGGCTTATGATGTAGGTCTACGGGTAGCGCCAGTGGATTAATACATTCTGCGACGCCAACGGAATCATTAGAAAATACCAAGTCCAATAACCTATTGTTGACATTTTTTATATTATTGTATTGATAAAGGTTAGCTAATATGACGGTATCAAAGAAGTCTTTTATTTGCTGAGAGGAAATATTAATGGGGGTTAGATCTAAACTATTTGTACTTACATTTATCCAGTCCACATAGCTGCCAAAATTGAAATCACCCACTATTATAAATTTATCCTTCGGGTTTGATAACACTACGTGATTTAGGGCCGATTTTTCAATGGTCAGATAAAGGGACAGATAAGGTTTATTCCACAGTTAGCGAGAATCTCAATTTTTCAATTGACAGATAGGCCCTAACGGTCAGGTAAACTCTCTATCCAGCCGATAAATTTATCTGGCCCTTTACGGGCCAGGTAGCGCGCTAACGGTCAGATAACTCAGATATTTTGTCATTTCTGCAATCACGCGCGTTCGTTTTTGTAGGTTATACTTGTGTTCTTGCTTCCTAAATTATAAAATAATGGATATTTTTGATTCTATCGACGACGAAACAATCGAGGAAGATGATATAGTGCTAAATTATTTAGAGTCAGAGAGAAGAGAAAGAGTTATTAGAGAGAGACCTGATAATATGTCTCTATGGGATGATAAGAAATTTCATAGGAGATTTCGTCTCGAAAAAAGTACTGTGCAATTTTTATTAACCCTCATTGAAAGTAAAATCGCCAACGTAACAAACAGGTAAGAATTATTTTCTATATAAATAATAAAAACGAGATTTTTGTATATTGACTACGATCTAGGTAACATTGAAAGATACCTATATATTATTTTTTTATTTTTCAGAAACAATTCTGTTCCAGCTTTACAACAATTACTTCTGACTTTGCGGTTCTATGCGTGTGGTAGTTTCTACATTACGATAGGTGATTTTGCTGGAATACACAACTCAACTGCGAGCAAAATTATAAGAAAAGTTACTGAAGCAATTGCCTCTCTTCGCCAGGAATTTGTTACATTGCCAGCTAACAGAGAAGAAATATTATTAGTACAGGAAGGATTTTTTAATATTGCCCGATTTCCGAGGGTTATAGCGGCATTGGATTGTACTCACATCAAGATAATTTCACCAGGTGGCAATACTGCAGAAGACTACAGAAATCGAAAAGGTTTCTTCTCATTGAATGTGCAAGCTATGTGTACTAGCGACTTAAAATTTGAAGATATAGTAACACGATGGCCAGGTTCAACACATGACAGTTTGATATTCTCAAACTCTGCAGCAAAGTTTCAGTTTGATACTAATAGATTTCAGAATGGACTGGTCCTAGGTGACAGTGGTTATTTCTTAAATCATTATTTACTAACTCCGTTAAGTGATCCTCGAACAGAAGCCGAAAGACTATATAATGAGTCTCATATTCGTACTCGAAATGTAATTGAGAGATGTTTCGGGGTTTGGAAAAGGAGATTTCCTGTGTTAAGTATAGGAATGCGGTGCCGAATCCCTCTCGCTCAAGACATTATTGTAGCAACAGCAATTTTACATAATCTTGCAAGAATTAGAAATGAAAGCGAACCACCTGTGGATCCTGAAGTCCACATACCACAACAACCACAATTTGAAACTCTCATTGCTGACCAGCCAGGACACCAACACAATAGTACAAGGGACTCTATGTTAGAATATTTTGAAAGTCTAATCAACTAGTAATGATATATTAATAAACACAATTTTATAACTACAATGTGTTCTTTTTATTATACCTCCACTTTACAGTAATCATATTGTTATAATCAAATAATTTGTGGTGAGGTATTCACTGCTTTTGAATAGGATTATTAGAATTTAACAGTCTGGGTTTGTAGTGATAAAAAATTAATTTATTGGAACTAAACACACACATTACAATAAAAAATGGTCAAAGACTAAAGAGATCCTTGTTTTGTTGAATAGGTAAATGAAAAAAAAAAAACATTTTATAAATCTTTATTTATTATTTCTAAAGGACTTGTTCCATAATTTACACCAGTACGGAGCTTACTTAATAGTACTTCATGCATTTCCTGCTTCCTTCTTTCATCATTATGCAGGTTCTGCATTTTTAATAAGTGTGCCTGTTTGACAAACTCATGCTCTTTTATGGCAATTTCCTTCTGGAGCTTCACTAGCTCTAAGCGAGATTCAGTTAAATGGTCCAGTTTTGCAGTCACTCCAACTTTAGTAATTTTTTGATTACTTTTCAAGTATGGACTAATCTTAGTTTTTAAAGCCTTTGGCTTCCATGAAGACCACTTATTCTCTGAAAATAATGATAAGTTTTAATTAATGTTATTTTATACAATGTAAATAAATGAACTGGAAAATTGATAAAGACATACCTTTTTCAGTTTGATCCACTTCCATATCCTGTATCTCTATAGATTGAAAGTCATCAAAGGCCTTGTCTGAAAACAAATTAATTTACTATTATATTTTATTACACTATTATACTATGTACTTTTTTTTCAATAAATTAAAATACCATTTCCAATTTCACTGTTAACTTTCTCCTTTAAATCCTGTTGCGGGCAAAACTCTTCTTGATCTAAAACAAAAAAATATATTCAGGTCCTTGTTTTTCATTTTACATTAAATAAATATATATAGGTTGAACATTCTGTAAAAAAATCAGTGGCCATCATGTGATCATAAATCTATCAAGGATATGAGTAAAAATCAAACATTTATTCTTTTCCATTCTGCAGCCAGAGATTAATTACAGCACATGTTTAGTTATTTTCTAAAGTTATTTATTATTATTGAATTAGATATTTTACCTAAAGTACACGGAATATCGTCATCACATGGTACAATTACTAAATTATTTTCTAATGATTGCAGTGGCAACGATAGCGGGTCAACTTTAGCAGTCTCTTCCAGTTCTAAAGGTTCTGAAAAAAAAAAACAACAATACACAAACTGCTTAGAAAGATGCTAAAGATAAATGTAGTGCGTTATTACTTTTGTTTTCATAAACACTATATCAATTCCCATGGTAACATCAACAAAAAATATTTTAAAATATTTGACTTCATACCTGGAATTTTGTCGCTGTCATTTCGAGCATCCAGCCCATTGATATTCGAACATATCGCGATAACCCTCTCCTGTATATCTGTAACCTCTGGGGCTGAAGAGGGCCCGCCACCAGTTTTGTACAGCTCTTGCCGATGTTTGGCCAATGTTTTTTTGGTTTCCTTTTTTATGCCTTCATATTTAAGCTTCAGGCTCTTGGTACTCCTCGCTGTAAATCCCGTAGCCGCATTAAATAATGAACTGATTTTTATCCACGCTGCTTCCTTTTCTTTATTGGTTACGGCGTCTGTCTGCTTATTTTCAATTATAGTACGGTGTTTTGCCACCAATTCAGTCAATAATCTTATTTCGCTTTTGTTAAAATTCGTGGAACGTTCACGTTTTACGATATTTTCCATGATTACACACAACACACAAACAGCAAACAATAAATTCGAACGGAAAATAAATATTAACACGAAGACGAGTCGTCAAAGTTTAAGGTTATGTTATGATTCCCTCTAAAATGTGACAACCGCTGTCATTAAGTTGAAAATTGTTTGTCTCTTTCTTAGATCTGTAAATGTTCATAAGCGCGTCTCGCTCACACAGATGTAGTGTGAAGCTAGTCACAAAAAAAGGTCAGGTAGTAAACTGACTGGTAACTATGCTTTGAAAAATTGAAACTCTTTATTGGTTCGTTAAAGAATCAGATAAAGTTATTGATCAGTTAGCTACTTGACGTTTTATCTGGCTCTTGAAAAATCAGCCCTAAGGGTATTTGTGAAATTATTTAACTGTATATTATATGTGTTACCACGGTTTTCGTTACAAAGGTAAACAGTGCAAATATGAAGGTAATAAGTCACCGAGGGTCTTGACCTTTTAAGAATCAATGAAATCCAAAGGTCCTCAGCAGAACTACGCCAGTCGGGTCTCTCAACAGCTGTAAGGTCACTTCTTACGGCAATTAAAACACCACCACCCCTACTTTGTACAGCACGGGAATAGTCACGGTCTCGACGCCACACTAAATACCTATTATCAAACATTTCACTATCACAAATATCATCCGAAAGCCATGTTTCTGTGAGAACAATAATGTCATAGTTATTAATACTAACATTACGAAGAAGACTGTTCGTTTTTGTACGCAGACCACGGACATTTTGATAGTAAATATTAACGGACATATCGGAGTCTCACAATAACCATATTATTCAACATAATACTAGAAATAATCGAAATTATATTCTTTAATATACAATTATAAATAAATAAGTCGGTAGGAGCACAAGTAGTCAGGCACAACCAGACACAGTGTATAGCGCAATATAAGTGTGTAAATATTTGGTCACCAATGGAGACAGAAGGCAACCGGTATCCAAGCGCTAGCAATGTTAAGTGATTAGTAATAAGCCACATAATGATGTATTGAAAATAAAGCTCAAATTTTATGGACTTAAGGTCATTAACAAGTTGTAACACAATACTAACGACTAAAATATTTTTATAAAGCTTATTTGAACACAATGAGCATGGACACATGAGTATCAGGAAAACGCAAGCTGGACTCAGTGATCTACGGCTCTCAAACTGAGGAGTATTATTTAAGTAAATTACACTATTTTTGTTAAATCCTTTTCTGATTTTATAATAATAACTGGACTTGTCTCCGTTTTTCGTGCATGTATTTTCGCGTGTTTTATCCACACGTATTGAAAATTTGCTGCAGCAGCCGACTTCTTGGTTTGGGACAGTAACAATTTATTTTTAATGGTAAGATGGTCGTTAATGTATACCTTTTGATTACCGGATAATCCAAAGACACTGTTTGTCAAAGGAGACGTTTTGGCCTCCAGTCTAGCGGCGGCAATGAAGTCCTCCTTTACGTATCGGTTACAGAAACAAACTATTATTGGTTTAGTACGGTCCTTCTCGCGTGTTGGTACTCTTGATACAAAATTTATTTGGGTTTTTGAGATTGGGTAGTTAATTTTTGAGCCAATTTTTACGACTATCTCCAACAGATTTTCATTGTTTTGCTGCGTTATTCCTTTTATTTCTATATTATTCATTCGTGACCACTGGTCTCTGTCCTCGGATTCGTCCTCCAGTTTCATCAAACGTTCTTGAAGCTTCTCCACGTCTTCTTTTATACACTCCACCTTAACAACACGTTGCTCCATTACCCTTAACTTATCTTCTAGTTTATTTATAATCTCATCAAATTGCTTACTAAGTGATGATTTTAAATCAGCGAATTCCTTCCTCATTGTTGAGACTTCGTCCTTTAGACTCTCCAACGGAGTCAGCTTTTCAGACAGCGCTCGTATTTCCAGTAATACTGCTGATTCTGCGATTGGTGATTTTGGTGCAGGCGATACTGGTTGATGGGACGTGCCGGATAGCCTACATTTGTTGCAACGCCAGGTAAGCTTTCTGTCCCCCAATTTCCGATAACCAGCTTCAGTAATTCCCGCACATTGAAAGTGCATTGTCATACAGCATACAGTGCAGTATACTCCATCCGACATCCGTTCACTACAGGTATCGCAAATTTTATCCATCACCAAGAACTTTGAGAAACAGTGGTTCGAGAACTCCCGACAGAACGGACTTGAGTAGGTAATACGCGACCGCAGGGTACGAGTCTTGGGTATTGTGTATATAATAAAAAAAAAATAATCGACCTCTTAGATGCAGTGCGAATTAGGTAGAAACTATTGTGCCGTCTTCGTTACTTAGTCTTTGGTGTGTGCGCACGCGTACGTCACCGAACGTAACCGCGCGCAGATATGACACTTATGCGCGGCGCGTAACCGCGACAGTAGCTTGCACTATGCGTATAATGTCCAGTCACACACCCACCGAATGACTTCGCAAAGTTCGATGTTTTAAACGGTTCACACCAAAAAAAATGTTCACTAACACACTTTTTAACACTGTTTTTATAGAATTACACTTTAAGTTGAGTATTCAATCACTTGAAACAATTTTATTTGCGATTAGCGTCCAAATTGTTAATATTTTATATTTTAGCAAAGAGCAAAAAATTTATCGACTACTCGTTGGGACTGTCATAGAGTAAACTGTTTGTGTAAATAAATTGCTATTGATATTAATTATATCATTCATACATATGGAAACAAAATCATAACAGGCACAGTATCTACTTTTAATTTTAAGAACTAGTTTTAAAAAGTTATTCATTCAACAAGCTTAAATAAAAAATAAAAACTTATCATTTTCAAGATCTGAACATAGCCGTATAACGTGTAAGTGCATCAAACAAATATGAAATAGTTTGACGAGAGCAAACATCTCAAGATTGCTCTCCTTGTACCTATGTCGATATATTGAGATGTAACATCAAAATGTCTAAACCTTATATGAAACTTACCTTAGATCCTTTGAAATAAAAGAGTCACGCGTACGTGCAATGAGTCTGTACAGGTGAAAATCATAATGTACAGCACGGATTTTCCTGCGACTTCTACTTAAAAATAAAGTGATTCATAAGAAATGGCGAAAATACCTCTAGTGCAGCCCCTTACCGCTGGTCTATGTACCTAAAATATGTTCGTGTATTTGTGCCCACAAAAGGTAAAAACGCCTGAACCAATTAATACTGAAATTGGTATACCCATAGGTAATATAAAGCCTAACAAATACATAGGCTACTTTTTATCCAGATGGGGTTAGTAGTGGTAAATAGCCAGTCTTTCATGATCTCTAAAAGCAAATTCTACACCTAAAAGCTATTTCACATGTGCGGTTTCAGCGTGTACTGAAAACTAATAAACCTGTAAACTGTTGACTCGTAATTTCGGATTTCATTGGTTTAGCCAAAGTTAGGCGATTGGGTACCAAAGCTTGGGCTTAGTATTGGGGAGGGCTATTGTGAAACCACTATCGGACAAATCTATTAGACGGATTAGATACCTAAATAAGGATTGCATTATTCTATTGTAGGAAAGTTTGTGGAATTATTGGGCAATCTTGTTGTTTTTAGTGGTTTTAATTGTTCTGAACCAGATATTAGTCATCATCAATGTATTGGTAATATTTTTTGTTTGTTTCCTTGAGAACCTACACTCATGAGTATTTTAAAGCTGAAGATTTTGCTCGTGGGTACACCTACACGCATTGATTGCTGGCTCATAAATAATGAGAAAAAATATTTCTGGGTTACATAGAAATACCTATGTTTTTTAGTCTTTCTGAAAAGGAGTAAAACTACAAAAATAACTAATTACAATTAATGAATATTCAAATCATTACTGCATATTGTCTATTTTTCACCAACATTGATATCAACTTATCTCAATTCCACAGAAAATTTAAATACAAAGTCAATTCCCATATCCAAAGCGGCATTTAAACTGCTCTAAACTCAATAATATCGGATAACTAAACCTACTAAACCCGCTATTGATACAAAATACAATTTGAATGGATAGTAATAACTGAAAATAATATTCCGTCGCAGCATCAAAACAAATATAGTTCGATGCAGCGTTGTATCTTTGAAAAGCAAATATGGTGGCGTAAGGCTAGGCGCATGCGAGATTGCTTTTTGAAAGGATTAAACGGAACTATACGATTTATTGCTACACTACCGTTTTTTATTAGAAAGAAAGAAAATAGATTTATTCACGAGAAAATAGAGGAGTAAAAAACACACAGAAGTAAAAATACGAACAACTAACAAAAGAGTCTAGACAGAAGAAAAGAGATAGAGGGAAATATTCGTGACACACAGGCGAAACGGACTTTGTTATAATTTCGTTGATTATACATACAATGCAATGTTTATTTGAAAAGATACATTGCTTGAAAAATTACATAAGTAAATAGAGAAAGAATGCTTTATTGACGAGTGACAGCGGATTGGTAATGGAAAATATACTAGCCGATTTTAAATAAAAAAAGTACAGGAAGACGAAATGATTTAGGTTACACATTCAAAATAGCGTAACCATAATTGATAAAGATTTGTATACTAAATCTGACTGAATAAAACTTTATATTCGTCGACAAAGATTTGAAGAAACAAAGGACGCTCTTAACATCTCGTTCAGCTATTGAGAATGATCGGTGCTAAAAAGTTTGGGCTCGTCCGGGATTTGAACCCGGGACCTCTCGCACCCTAAGCGAAAATCATACCCCTAGACCAACGAGCCGCTTGTTGTTGATTTAAAATCTACGTACAGACCAAAGATTGCAGTCTTTACTCCGCCTTTCACTAAATTAAGCAATATAGATAAAAGTATTACTTAATCAATATCGTCTCTTCACTTTATCAAGAAAATTAACGTAATCATGGAATAATAAAAACTGCAAATCCTCTATTAGATAGGATGTGTCGCCGCCGTTAGAATATGTCGATACCATAAATAGTATAATTGAGTTTGATATGAACATTATATACATACCTACGTAATAATAATGGGATAAAAAACGTGCACATTAATTTGAATGTTTGTGACTTCTTTACGTAAGATTAACTGTAACGAATTTGATAAAACTTTACTGTAATATTTATTTTATATCAGAATAACACATAGGATACGTACTTTTCATCCTGTTGCAGGCAGGCAGGTAGTTTCATGTAAAACCCTGATGAACTTCAACTGCCAGTTTTACAGACATTAAGGAAAACAGATTTATCGAATAGACTTTTTGAACATAACAAGTCGCTAATTCGCGTATCAATAGTCGTTCTGTTTGTAGCGTGCCTAAAACAAACATATTTCAACTAGCAATATCGTGTTCTGTGACGATCTTTTTTGTAAACACTCAATAGATGGACACCTGGTGCTAGATAAAAGTAGAACGAATTGCAGAATAACGAATTGAAATGTTATCAACGTATAGGTTAAAGGTTATGTGGTATTTATATATTAAAAAAAAAAAAAAAAACAATGTTTAAAATGTACACAATCCTTACTAATATTATTAATGCGAAAGTAACTCTGTTTGTCTGACTGTCCGTCTTTCACGCCAAAACTATAAAACGAATGTGAATGGTAGGTACACAGAAAGGGTGCCTGAGAAAGACCATAGGCTACTTTTTATCTGTATGAAGTGTCTAGTTTCCTCCTGCCTAACCTGCTTGAATATTATATATATATAGGTAGTGAGGTAATAACAGATAGTCATACACGTGCTTTTTATGATAATTATATAAGGCGTGATAGTGAAAGGCAATCATTAGTCGCGAACTCTACGTATATTTTGGACAGCTATCAGCCGGCTCGTTGGTCTAGGGGTATGATTTTCGCTTAGGGTGCGAGAGGTCCCGGGTTCAAATCCCGGACGAGCCCAATTTTTTAAGTACTTTCAATACCTCGTAATTACCTACCCAGGTTTTCTTGCCACGAGCATGCAGTATTGGTAGGCTTACCATATGTATATTTTTTAAGTATTTAGTATTTGGTGCATGTGATCTCATAGTAGGATTGCATCCTGCACCCAAGCCTCAATTTATTGTCTCACGGAGTGAACACTTGACATTTTACCATCAAACTATGTATTTAATTTACCCGATCGAAGACTTTTGGCTAGCACTTTACTCAAACCCGAAAAAATAGGTTTACTAATAACAGTGAGAGACAAAATACTGACCATACCTATTCAGAACTCTAATATCCATCCTCCGAGCCTGTTTCCCAAACTATGTTGGGGTCGGCTTCCAGTCTAACCGGATGTAGCTGAGTACCAGTGCTTTATAAGGAGCGACTGCCCTATCTGACCCCCTCAACTCAGATACCCGGGCATCCCAATATCCCTTGGTTAGACTGGTGTCAGACTTACTGGCTTCTGACTATCCGTAACGACTGCCAAGGATGTTCAATGACAGCCGGGACCTACAGTTTAACGTGCCATCCGGTTCCATCCATCATCATCGGTGCCATCTGGTTTCGGAAAACACAGTCATTGGTGTCTACGATATACTTAGAAAGTACATATAAACTTAGAAAAGTTGCATTGGTACTTGCCTGACCTGGAATCGAACCCGCACCCTCATACTCGAGAGGTTGGTTCTTTGCCATTTAGAACTCTAATACTTATTAAAAAAAAAAACAATGAATTCATAATACACAAAAATTCTCTCACACACCACAAAGGTTTTACCTAAACTGCATAGCAGCAAGACGCCGACAGTTTAGCAATGCAAATGACCGGCGTTTGCCGAGTCAGCTTGCAAGTGTCACTATCTTTCAGCTAAAATACGAACATGGTGGTATAAAGAGCCCCTTTGACGTTCCAACCTTAAACCGGAATATTGTTTGTGAACCATGTTTTAGTAACACCGTCTAATCTTCCATTAGTTCTCTCTGAAATTCTGATTGTGTTTGTGATTCTCTGTAGCAGGTAATACCTACAGGTATCCTTTAATTATTATCCTGTATCGCTAAAGGGAATGCAGATTTGTAATAATAGCTTCAAGACCTATAGTTGGCCATAGTGTAGGCGGCTGTATTCTTTAAGGAGATCAGTCAGGTGACCAAGATATAATAGGACGCGCAAACAGAGATGCACTATCTATTGCTTCACTTTCATAGTCCGATAAGAAAGAGATGAGGCTTAACATCCCACGGGTGAACTGCCCGAATGTGAGCTAGTTTGTAAAAGTTTCCTTGAAGCGATTTCAGCCCGAACCGGGAATCCGAGACCAATAGGCAGACTTTGTATCTATTTCATTTCCAATGCACTAGTTTACTGTTTCGAAGATCTTAATGGTCATGAAAACTATTGCAGTATTGAATTGCACTCGGAAATCATTCTGTCAGTGTAGCTTACGAAATCTGTGAAGTCAATCAATGTTAGACTTTGAAGTACATTTCACAACATGTATTCAGCTTATCTCAAACATTTTTCTTCTACAAATCCATATTAAAATATTCCCGTTCCCGTACTGAAGAAAACTGTGTTAGATAGCCCATTTATCGCTGAGCCTAATAGCAACTTTTTATTCGGAACCGCTGGGAGACGCTAGTTCCAGATAATTTCAAACTAGCTTTACCTTTGTAAATGACAAAGACTACTACTAAATGTCAAGTGGGTACTTCAAATTAATAAACCGCTTCTGGCCATTTCCACAGTTCACTTGATAGCTCCAACAATGCCTCTGAATATTAACCAAATAAAACAATTATTTTCAATCCTTTAATATCCGTTATAAATTTTACCATTTTTACTGTAAAGGCCTTTCATGAAATGGCGGTTATGAACCTTAACAATATCAGAATATCTATAACAAAACATTGAAATTAATCGTTTCATTCAGTTCCGTCACCACGCGAGACCGTTCAGATAAAACAACAAAGCGTACATATAAATCATTTTTTATTGAAAGCGAGGGTATTCGGAAATTTCAGCGGGTTGATAAAAATGTTTTATGATAACATTGTTTAACGTTTCCGAGGAGATTATGTATGTTATTCATGGTATTACTTATCAGGTAACCCGGCTTGTATTGTTTGAGCTTTGTGTTTGATATTGACCTTTGCAGCTATATTTTAGGTACTTTAAGCACATTTATCTTGCGATATTACTTTTCCCACGATTGTTATTTTTTGTTTGAAACGAATCGCACCGAATTTTATATTTTTGCGCTATCTCTGCAGTATTAATTTTAATGCCAAGAAAAAATTGACAGCAGATTTCATAATAAAATTGTCTTTATTGTAAATGGACCAAAAACATCTCACACTGCTCCTTTTACACGCAGAACGTAAAAAAATTCAAACTGACAAACATGATGACGCAGCTCTAATTTCTGAAAGAATACTCTTCAATTTTGCCGGTTTATTGTTGACAAAACTGGGCCAGCTCGCCTTACTTGCAATATGTTATACGGCACATCACTCTTATACCATGTCCCACAACATTTTCCGCGTGAATGCTCCACCTAACATTGTGGCCAAATGGAGATTTTACGATGTCACTAAAATTATTATTGTTGTCCGACATCATAATGGATGTGACCAGCGTATTTTTTACTCCGATGCTTACTAAAATAGTGGAGTGAAAATATCTAGCTATAGTTTCGTTGTTACGTTATTGGAAAATCATGTTTCTTGACGTCTCGTCTACTTCTAAATTACAGTTGTGGCGAGAGCTTTGTGGAATAAAATTTAATCAAAAATGAACTCGCAGTTTTATACTGTTAACTTTATTTCTAAATTTTCTAAAGTCAAACTTTCTCCAAAAAAACTATTATCTTGTAGAGCAGTATGACTGGGTATGCTACAATAACCGCGATAAAGTAGCCTTTATACTCTGATGACGATCCTAACTGAAATGGATTCACAGATTCGGTTTATACCAAGTGGAAGATTTGTCACACAGACGGTGTTCAATATGACCAGGCTTTAGATCTCTGCTGAGGTGAAAGGACCAAATCAAAGCTGCAGTTATCAATCCCATGCACGAGTGCACATGTAAAGCAAAAGTCGATGCAGTTCTATGCCGAATAACTTAGTCACACGTTGCACGGAAAATTATGGACGAAAAATGAATCAGAGATTTTTTTATTGAGACCAGATGTTTCCTGTGGTATTAGCTACTTTATGTACGCGGAGATTTTTATAGCTTAAGTGCTAAATCTTAATAGGTTAACGCTTTTGAGCACATAACAATGCTGAATAATGTTTATTGGTAATTAATTTATTAGCGAGACAAAAACTAGTTTATTTCTAAGTAATGAAGTTTTAAGTCTGTACCCAAATTTTTGCAGATCTTAGAATTTAAATATTCCACGTCAGAAACCGTAAGACACATGTTAGAAAATTCATTACCTACAATTTACTCCGTAGCAAAAAGAAGATCATTTCAATTCAATTAAAGAAAACACATTCTTAAGAATTTGTAGACATTCCGTTTTTATTTAGGTACACTAAAGCATCTGTCATTTGTTCTAAAGAGAGGTTTTTTAGACTTCTTTTCAGCTAGTCACTAATGACATCGGAGTCATTGTGAAAATTGCACACATACTGACGAACTAATGAAGGCAATAAGTTATCATTTACTTTTTCTGCACTTAAAACCATTAGTGTTTTATGTTGATAAATAATTACATCCATTATTACAATCAAAAGTATCATTAGGTTTGTTCAATTAGTGGTTAGTAGAAGAAAATTAATTAAAATAAAGAATTTGAGGACTGAAATTACCTAATGTTGCAATCCTAAGTTTAGAAGAGCCTGAAAAAACTTTTTTTGTGATTATTTTTAACGACAAAGACTCTGGACTGATTTTTAAATATTAAATATTTCTTTATTGACCCCATTATATACGTACCGATGCATAATAAATACAATATTTAATGAACCCATACGTAGTTTTAAGATTTGATAAAATTGCACCAAACGTTGTTTCATTGTCTGTTTGGTTATTCATGTTAGGGACTTCTGTTTACATACTTAATTACTGAAAATTATACCTTTTCGAAAGCTTATTTCAAACTTGTCACTGTATTTAAATTTACTATGTTACTATTGCTCGTTTTAGTGACTTATTCCGTTTATTCATCGGTATCCCGGGGTTGCAGCGACGAATGGAAATGACTTGGCCATTTATAGTCATCGAATCACCTCACTTCGGTGATTTATTGGTTTAAGCCTTTGGATTGCTGGACCTTTGATGTAGTTTAGTCATACATACATTTTCGAAAAAACTGTTTTTCTGTCAGAATTTTTTCTATCCATTTACTTAAATTTTTTATCGTTTTTTTTTTCTGTTAGAAGATGACAATGCTAGATAGAAAACAGACAAAGGATTTCAAAAAAATTTAAACAATAATTTTATTTTGAGCAGAGGAAAATAAATACTTCAACATAAAAGGCTGACAAGAATTGTGGAAAAACTTAAAAATATAGTTTCAGATTTTCTTTTAAAATACTGTTGAAAACTATCGAGATCCCAAAAGCGTTTGACGAACGCCTGAACATTTGTCACGCAGCGCAAAACTTTGACGATTTATGTGGACATACATCAGTTTATTTGCAAGTCAGCTCAGTCTAGATAACATTTTAGCCTAAAGGCCTAAACACAGAACCAAATGAGCCGTGAAGGAATCAGGATTACTGAAATGTCAAGGATTTTAACGATATTTAGCTGATGGTGATGTAATATTTTCTGAGAAAACTTTTAAAGTTTTTCAAAAAATGCAAATTGGTATGAGAACAAACTCACTAGTTTGTAGTAGTCAGTAGTTAAAGTTTCTTATTTTACGGTCGTTAGATAACATCAAGTTAATTATTAGCAGACTATACTGAACCAAAGCATTTTTATAATATATATTGAGTAAAATTATACTACAATTTTTGGAACATTCCTTCATTCAAAATGTACCTCATATTATGAGTCTAAAATTCTAACACCTTTAGACGATTCCAAATAAAAACTTTAAACTACTTATAAATAAAACGTGATCCAATACTCAAGCGCATCCAATACGTATGTACCAGCGTCGTATTTCAGCGACCAAGACATCCAGTTACGATATAACGAGGAATCCTGTACTTTATGCCCTTAGTGCGTTGAACTGACTGCTCACTTCAGTTCCATTGGTTTTCAATAAGATTTCATATGCGGAATGAAGTATTATAATGTCTCCCAAAAAAAGGATGAGGAATATGAGGATCTTAATTAGCATATGATTTTTTTGTTACCGTAATGTCGTCTTTTTTGAAGCGTGCTCGAAGAACATGGTCTATTGAGTTTGAAAAGAATGTCTGAGAACTTCCTTGCCGGTTCTTCTCCGTAAGAGCTGAGTGGAAATCAGTTTTCTAAAATCTGCAATTTGATGTTAAATATTTATGAAGGCACTTCTTCTTTGCTTATAAATTATTATGGACAAAATTGTTTCCATGGTCATTCAATAACCACTTTCATTCATACGTCTAAATATAAACTCTATGAACTTTACAATAGTTCAAATACCTACTACAAAGTTCTAATATTATAACCTTGTTACTCCATCATTTTGAAGCGTTGAACTATTAGTAAACTTATTCGGGGAGATCAAAGAGTTCACCTGGGTACCTTATCTCCTTACTTTGATAGTTCTTTCTGTACCCTTTTATTATCATCCCTTTTATTCGATCAAAGGGCACATATTTGTATTATTAGTTTATTTTGAAAGCTACGTTCGAAAGATCAGACGTGTTTTTGAAACTAGTTTGCATACTAAGTGTCTCTAAGGATTGTTTACTTTAGGTATAGCTTTTGAGTATTTTGAAAAGCAAGTTTTTTGGATACAGCCTCATTAGCAATTTTTGTCAAGCTGAAAGATACAAAAATAAAGGTTGCTCGAAGCAAAAACTCAAATGTTGAGATTAACAGCTGTTGCACACAAAAAGTTGAAACTCCGACATTCAGTCTTCAGTCGCTGACTGCAGCTCAAAGTGTTAATTAATAAAGTATCAACATTTTGTTTACGAACTAACTTAAACTGCGAGATAGTTGGCAAAGACCGAGTGTGAAGATGAACGTTAATTAAATAGCGCCAAAAACTTCTTCAAGTCGCTTTGGAAATCACCAGAACTTTAAAATGTATACAACTAGCTGTCCCCCGCGGCTTCAAGGATAATCATTTCCCGCAACGGAGTAAAACATAGCCTAAGGTGATCTTCACACTGCCCCGCATCACGCTGCATCTTGCGTGTCGACGCACCTACGCGCGTTCCTGCGGGAGTGCAGATCTGCATCATCGTGCGGGTTTTTCGCGCACTCACGCGCGTAGGTGCGTTTAGTAGATTCAAGCACGGCGGCTTCCATTTTCAAATATACACGTCACGCCCATTCAAAATCACGCGCGGCACTGCGGGATTCAGTGTGCTATACCTTGCGTTTCGCCCCGCACCTACGCGCGGGGGTGCGTGTTTCTCCGCATGTATGTGCGTGATCCGCATGAACGCGCGTGGATGCATTTTCAGTGTGTTGGACTATGCGTGTTTTCCATACAAACGGAGATATTTACAAGCAACGGAAAAAAACGCATCCACGCACTACGCTGCATCATGCGGGGCAGTGTGATAATCGCCTAATTCTCAGGGCTTGAGTTTTGTTTAAATCAGTTAAGTAGTTTTCTTGACAGTAGAAACTAAATTTTAAACACTGATAGACAAATAGTAAAGCAACATTTCAACAATGGCTAAAATGAATTTGTCAGAAAAAAAAAAAAAAAAAAAAACAAAAAAATACGTGATGGATTCAATACCGCAAATAGTGGAACAAAAGGACAACATGGCTATGATTAAAAATATATTCATTATAGTCATTCTTACATTAGACATAATTTCAGCATAAAACAAAAAAAATATCTCTGAAATATTAAATTTTCAGGGGCAGACGATGAAATATAATGAGAAGGCAACTTGTTTTAATGAACTTTATATTGAGTGCTATGTAAAAGATGGGTAGGAGTATGCTAATTAGGATCGCATCAAAGCCTTTATCTATGCTCTTTGGTAGTAAATTCGCTACTATGCTTCGTGGCTAGCTCGTAATGAATGCTACTAGGCTTTATCTTTGCATGATTTTCTAAGTTAATTAGTCAAGCCTCTAGATGTATCTCTGTTACGTAATGCTCTGGAAATATTATTTTGTTTTATTTAGTTTCTGTTACGAAAATCTTTGGATCATTTTCTTTATATTTGATTCTCCCATTACACAATAATCTTATTCATACGACATTTTAGATGTTATTTGCCCAAGTTATTTAATTGTACTATTAATTAAATTCAATGCCCTGTCCCATTCGATACCCAGTTACATAAATCAATTCAGATATTACTCTTACCCGATTTTGACAGTAAATCGCTTATATCAGGGTGTACAGTGATTTTGCAATTTTGCTGACCGTGGTGGATCTTATGTAATCGTTTTATCAAATAACATTCATACCGTTATTTAGTATGCGATAGCATTTCACATTACGTATTAAATTATTTAGAGCACCGATACGTTCCCCAATTGAGCATAAATTTAAAGGCAAAAGGGATATTGTATAGTTGACACAAATATTTATTTTTGTTGAATCCGCATTTAATTTATATTTGGACGATATATTATTTTGTCTTTACCTGATACCATTTCAAAATACAATTTAGCAAAAAATGAAAATTGAATTGATAACTTTCAGTCATGCGAGATGGTAAAAAGCCGAACCTCAAGAATTCGTTACAAAATAATCCGCACCTTCATACGTAATGAAAATCCATTTTTAGCTAATAGTGAAGATCGAAGAAATCATTCCCATACTCAACATGTAATAGGGCACTCAGATTCTCTTGTAATATAATTATTAGCGATAATTCCCTCTTCTGAACACGTAGAAGGGTGGCTCGGGGCACTTATGCAGAGGGCTCCTTGACATTTCACTTGGATAGCACGCCAATTTCTTGCTCATTCAACTTGATTAATCAATTAAGATAAAATGAATATGGTTTTTGAGAGCTTATTAATTTCGTCTGTATACTGGGTGTATGTGCCTTATAATATATAATATATAGGGTAAATACGACAAAATAGAAGGTATTTATTAGCGAGGGGTACAATTAATTTCGATTTTATATAAATATTTAAGGAAAACAGAAATACTCATCTTGCTTTTTCTATCAAATTATGGCGAATCACAACATCCCAATCTACGTTCAAATTTTCGAAATTGTAAATACTAAAGAAACATGCATTGTAAAAGCAATACGGCAACTATTTGAATCAGTTATTGGTATTGGATCGGGTCGACCGGCGCCATTAACATTGTAATCAAATTAAACCCGGCGAGCAAATGATAAAGTGTCCTGACGCCCCGTACTTTGGTATATGCTTCTAAAGCTATATGTATTTGAAGTAATTCCGATTTTAGTATCAATAGTTTGTATCATATCAGGATCGGGAGTGGTTGTATAGGAAGGCAATTAGGTATGGATGAGAGAACATAATCTTGAAATCAACTACCAAAAAACTAAATTAATAACCTTCCATCCATATCAAAAGTCCTCATTAGAAATAGATTTTTCAACCAACTGTATAAAAATAGAAAACGTTATAGATTTCACACTATTAGGAATAACCGTAGACACAAATTTAAACTGGAAGACTCATGTAAAAAATATCCGAGCAAAAATATCAAGATTCGCCTATGCTTTCCGGGAAATCAAGAAGACCACTGACTTTCAGACAACATTATCCACTTACTATGCCTACGCATATGCGTGGCTTAGCTACGGAATTATTTTGTGGGGAAATAGCACAGACACACCTTCCCTTTTCACTCTTCAAAAAAAACTTATCCGTATCCTAACTAATATAGACCAAACTGATAGTTGTCAACCCTACTTTAAAAAACATCAAATACTTACCTTACCATGCATCTACATTCTAGAAATATGTAAATTTGTGAGAAACAATATTGCCTTCTTTACAAAACGTGGAGACAAACATGCAAACAGATCAATAAGACATAAAAACCGACTAATGTTACCTACTTCTAATATGAGCCTACATTCCAATAGTCCGTATGTAATGTCTATAAAAATATATAATAAGCTACCAGAAGCCCTAAAGTAAGAACCCAGAAATATAAAATTTACTAATAAATTAAAACAAATACTCATAAATAAAGCATATTATAATATTAAAGAATATATTAATGATAAAGATTTAAAATAAATACTGTAATTAAAAATTCAATATATGTACGACATATATAATATTAATGATTAAATCACCTATTACAATACACATATATAACGAACAAAATTATTAAAATAAATGTTTAATATATAAATATATAAACCTACATAGAATATATAACTACATTTATAAACATTTTCATAAATAATACTAATAGCATTACAAAATAAGTTGAATAAAACAACTACTTATAACTAGTAATAAAAAATCTGTGATACATAATCTAAATAAAATTAGCGTCCTCCTCTCTTCTACGTTGCCGTGCCCTACAGGGTCCATACTGTACTATATTATTATGTAACACCTTTAAAACATATGGAGTGCAATAAACGTATTGAGTATTGAGTATTGGGTATGTTTAAATCCCAAAACTGTGCGGGCTTTAATTTCACCAGCCAATAGGCTAGACCTGTCGACAGCTTCATTATTGCAAACCAAAGCGATAAACTAAGGTTTTCCATCCATATCCCACACATAGCTACACAGCCAAAACGCCTAATACTAACCGCAAACTAACCATAACAATAAACAATTTCAGATTGGACGGTGCCATGAAACCACACGTCTGAAAATCCGGTCTCTCCTAATCAGATCCCGATTTATGGAACAGCCTGAAATTGCCAATGAAATACCAACTTTACACCTTATGGAATAGAGTCAACTATTCAGTGGCACAGTCGAGAATATTTCCACAATTTCCAATTAAAATTAGACTTTAGAATTAGAGCATTTGAAGCGGAATTTTCTTTATCAAAAAGTTATTATTATGTCTGTCCGTATATTAATTCAGTGTGGATGAGTATATTTTCCTATTCACATGTTTAACTTGGCCAGTTATTTGAAAGTTCTTGTTTATTATCCTAAAGGGTACGCCGACCTAATTGAAAACGAATGAACTATCCATGTTTTAATTAAAATGTTGATATAAAATGTACTACGAATAGAATTGTACAACTGTTTAAAGTTTGAATAGTTATAGTTAGTACAATAAAGCCTGTGTAATGAAAATTTCAATAAATAGATACAGAAGTTGAACAAGAAATTGTAAGATAGACACGAAGTCCTAAACTAGACTAGCAAAAAGAATTCCGACAAATATTTCTCCAATAACGAAGCCAAAACAATATACCGAAGACGATAGCTCCAATAATCATGAAATATAACTATCAGATACTAACAGCATGTTCAGGGACGTTTGCGGTGACGTAGCATGCGTGACGGCCGCAGACGTGACCGCGGAATGCGCTTCGTTGACGGACGGTAACGTCAAATGGACGGCGAGAATGTCCGACGATATAATTGTTAACGTGACTTGTGGTTTGCTATTTTCTGAGTCATTTTCTGGGTTGTTTCTTGTCTTATTTGTGTTATGTTAGTAGTTTCTTCAGTTTTCTTCTTAGACAATTTTTAGCTTGTCGGTAAGATCGTGTTTAACAAATGGTGTGGGTGTATCTTTAAGTCTATTGAATTAGTCCTCTATCACGTTTAACTGTTTGCGAAATTCCCTACATATTTAACATAATCATAATTCTCTTTTTCGCATAATTTTCATTAATCACAATTAACCACTGAAAACCGCCTAATTTGTCAAAAATCGCATTCACATTTAACTTTTCTGCCTCTGCAACAACAATTTTATTTTCAAGCAAATGAATTTCGCTCGTGTCATTGGCTTCCACGCATCGTTTGCACCAATGATTAATGCTGCCAGTTTTTTCGCTCACCTGATGTTAAATGGACCATTGACTAAGCAGATATAATCCATCAGACTCTGATAATGCCGTGTCGTTTGGGAGGATGCGGGCACATGGGTCATGGGATGTGACCGGCGATTTGTTGCTATGGGGTTATGGGAAAATAATTTGGCGTTTCATTCATAATAATTTTCATCTAACTTTGACTTCTGAATTCCGGGTCAACTTAGAGAACATATTTTATTGTGAAAATAGGTGACATATTTTAACAATTCAACAGTTATGATAAACTATTAGCAAATAATAATCACAAAAATAATTGTTCACACAAATAAATGAATACTGACTTGAAATTGTACGTGTTCCAAGTCAAAAGATAATGAACACAATATTTCTCATAACGATATTTCTTGTTCAAATTCACGAAGGAAAATTAGGTGCAAATCCTGTAGTCCCGCCTAGTCAACTTCAAAGCACTTTAACTGCTAAGAAGTTCATGCCATTATTCAGACTGAAGTTGTCCGTCAAGGCAGAGTAAAGGTGTGTCTTGAGTACCATTGGATTGAAATTTAAAATGCAGTAGGAAAAGATTTCTCAGAAATTAAAGTAAAGGAAGGTATTCAAATTATGGATGAGAATGCAGAACCAGGCCTCTGTCACTCGACGTACTTGCGCGCGATAAATGCCTACCGCTCGCTGGGTTACCGGTAGCCCCACGCGGCTCAGGGCTTTCAACAGTCACACGCGCCGCGCGCGCTCTAATATTATTATTTTTATTTCATGGCATGTTATGCTGTTGGTTTTTATTAGGTTTTTTAAGCTACCTCACAAACTGATGGATTATTTTGAGTTGTGTTGGTTTATATGCTACTATTGTAAGATTTAGAAACATTTTATATGTATGAACTTATCTAGTAATTCTATTTTTTTTTATAAATTAATACATTTCTACTTTATGATTTTAACAACAGAGATCATTAGGTACTTATTTTACTTTAGATACCTACTTAGTTATATGAACTGTATTGTGAGTTTTGTAGCTCAAAACACATCTCGAGTGTAAGTAGGTATAGTTCCAACTTAATGACAACTCGGAACATTACGCGTGTCGCTACGCAGAAACCAATTTTAGGTATGTATCAACACACTCGACGGAGTTGTACCATATGGGGTATGGCACTTGTGCTCGAAAAATAGTTGGAAACCGACTTTGATTTTGACGAAACCTATGCTTACGTATTAGGTAATATTTAGTTAGTAATATATACCCATACTCCATTTTAGTAGGCAATACAATAGTTAACTAAAGAAAAATATTCTTGATATTACTTTTTATTTAAAAACTCAGTTTTAAAAATGGCTCTCTTAAAATAAGCGTAACTTTGTTTTCCTACTTAAATATTAATAAATTGTAAGAAGCAACCCTAAGCACGGCCACGGCACGGTTGCGGTCACTGAACTGTGCGCTATCGCATTGGAATAACAATCAAGCGCTCGAGCTTTTAAGGTTCATTTTATAACGCAGATAGGAATTTGTAGGTAGTTGGGGAACTTGTAGGTGCTTATAACAGTAGGTATGGACTTTTTTGTATGGAGTGATTTATCTGTTACGTAGTAACTATTATATAATCTGTGGCAGAACGCTTTATACTGCTAAACTACAAAAGCATTATGTGCCATGTACTCGATTATTAAGTTGGCTAAAAGAGGAAGTTTTTATCAAGCAGTAAAAGCATAGAATACACATGTATTTCTACATAATTCAAGGGAGATAAAAACAAAGCAATCATTTTAATAAAACAACACTGGAGGGAGAAAACGTGTTACACATTATTTTCACATCTAAACAAAACAAAAGCCTGAAACATCCAAAATGCACAAAAACCCTTTAGAAAGTCACAAAGCGTCAAACAAAATTGTATTTATTATGAATTAGAGAACGTAAACGCACATTACTTATTCACTTACAAAGAAAAACTTTTCGTACGATCTTCATCCCATTATGAATATACAAAGAGAATTTCACAGATGCTGCTTTATTCTTTCTTATTTGAATATTTTCTTTGTATGCTTGGAATTTGCCAGGCTGATCCAGGAAGAAAAATATGTTGTTCTTGGGGTGGTAGCCGAGCTAAGGTTTTTGGTCAAAATAGGGTTTTTTTGGAAGTCCTTGTGGAATTTGTGTAGCTATTTTACGATACATACCTATTGTGTTTAGTAATATGGTCAAATTTCAAACACAATTTGGTCAAATTGACTTACTATAACCACAAGTTCAGCTTTATAAAATATTTTTTTACAATCCACCCTTAATACGAGGTACGCCCGTTTATTTATTGTTCTAAAAACATTGGAACCATACCCTTTCATTCAAATCAACCGCAATAATATTTAAATAATTTCAAAACGTTGAGTTGTTACCAATGGTTACCCCAATAAAGTGCCATTAGAAACCCCTACATAGAAATTGCTGGATAAGTACCTATTCTCGGGCATTTACCCTCAAAATGTTCAAAGCAGTTTTATGTAAAAAGTGGGGTTTTATAGCTCCAACGCCTTCGTAATAACATGCTCAGATTGGAACTTTTTATTAAACCTTCGTATATTCAATAAGAATCTCAATGCTTTAGGCCAGTAGGGAAAGTCGTGATTGAAGTACTTAAAGTTATCAAAAGTGATACTTTTGTAAAAGATTTTGAAACAGACTTTTGTTTGACTTCACGATTCTGGAAAAACGATATAATAAAATACAATATCATTTCTCTTACTTTTACAAAAATAATAAAGTAGGAAATATTAAACTAAGTATCAAAAAATTCATCCGCATCGTTGTCAGCGCGTCATTTCTCTAACTTACCAAATCTGACAAATTACCAAAACTCAAAATTATTAAATCTGAAAAATTACCAAGACTGACAAATCTGTCACACACACTCTATCACAAAATATCATCTATTATTAATATGACTATACAATCTATAGACACAACTATTTCAAAATAAAACCACTGTAGCAATAAAAACGTGCAAACAAAAACAGGTCATACGACATACATGACTAAGTTAATCCCCAAAGAACATGAGCAACAGATTCATTAAATACTGATTGATCTCATAATTTATCCCAACAGAAGCCTAACGGGGTATAAATAAAACATTTTGAATACACGCGCCGAACGAATAATGATATGTGTCACCAGAGATTTGAGCTCAGTAAATATGTATACTTGATCTGACAGTCTGGGAGAGGGGACTTAAATGAACGTTATACTTGTTTGTTTATTGGTACAAAATGATAACGTTTTCGAATCTTAAAGTGATTATATTTGCTATTGTTTGGTTCGGGAGGAAATATGCTATGTTAGAAAACCTGCAACTTACTTACCTATTAAGCTACTAGCAGTTTCAGCAGTAAGTTTTATCATATCAATATTCTCTTTGATAAAAGAAAATGACATCAAATTATACTTTAACCTGAAATCACAATAGCTTGCAGTAAACTTTTTACTTACTAATTTTATTGGTTTCTGATCATCGGAAATGATCAAAACATCGCAGTTATGAGCCACTACGATATTTATTGCGACAGCACTACCAAGATGAGTGTAAACCAATAGGAAGACAAGCTCTATAATACTCGTAAAGCTGCAACCGACATTTGATCTACGTCGATCGATCGACATTCGACATCGCCTGACATCAAGTAAAAACCAATCGACATTTTGTCCGACTCATCTGACTACATCCTTCCATTCCAATATCCATCCATAGATTTATCGTTTGACATCGAGAGCAAAGTCTGTTTTGGGTATCAAATGTTACTCAATTGAAATCAATTTTTATTTCACCAAGTATGATTGAATTACGATTGATAAGCCAGAGTATGGATGTCTTCTGAGCAAAATCTTCGAATTCCTATCACTTAAGCTTCAATAAAACATCCCGACTCAAAGAACATGAATTTATGTTACAAAAAAACGCAATCGTCTATATCGAGGAATATAATTTTATTAGATATTTTATGGCAAACTGAAATTCATGTGGCACCCTAAAATTTTTACGTCCCACTGTCTGTATCGGGCTGTATCCCATAAAACGGATCATGCGTGAGAGAAGCTGTAAAATTGTGGGATATCTTTTTATTGTGAACGTCTTATTTGAACAATGCGACTTAGATGAAGTTATATGGACATCACTGAAGTGAGGAATTTTGGGTTTTTATCTAGCGTTGTTTAGTTATCTTCACGCTCTAGTTGCTTTATGTGGTGCACATATGCAAGATTATTAAATGATTTATAAATATGTGTAGCTGTTTTACAGTATTTGCTTTTTAATAGTAAATCATGGTCCAATGACTTTATTCGTGTTAGCAAATCATTTATTCTTAGTTACCCTTTGTGCAATATATAAAAACTAAATATCTGCGATTCTTGGCCAAAAATATGATAGGAATTTCAGGGGATCCTTCTTTGTTCGATATTATCCTAATAAACAAATGTCGTCAGATGACATACTGTCTTCTTAAAACATCATTGCACCAAAACAGTCAATAAAACAAGCAAGTCTTCTCCACAATTTTGTCAACACAGTTCTTTAATTCCATAGACTTTAACTCGACTACGACAAACATTAGTGCAACGTACAACCAGTAGCAATTTCATTTAATCCTTTTGTTTAGTAGTTAGCTGTGTCTGGAAACTAGCGACTGTTCGTTGGAATTCCAGAGGATCCAACTTACTACTTTGTGTTGAAAACGGTTTGTGTTTTATGCAAGACAGTTGCATCTGGCAATTTTGTTACCCGTGTGCCGTTTGTGTGAAGATGTTTTAGTTACGTGTCGCTTTTGATATTGTGTTATTAAGGTGAATTGGTATTTTAGTTGGACGAATGGCTATTTTATTAAAGTTGATACTCGAATATATAAAATAGTAATTGGATTAATTTTTTAACAGCTTTAAATAGTTTTAGGAATCAGTCATTAAATGCTTTAATAATACTTTTTGTAACAATTTCACCTTATAAGTACTACAGACCAATTAATGTCCCAAAGTTAAAAAGTCCAACACAAATAAACACGTGTATGACCCACTCAATCGCGAAAGTAGTTCTCTAATACCCACGTAACTAAAGGAGGTAGCACTTTCAGAAATAGGAGAACATGTTGTCACTTCCGTATATCATGCGTGTTTATGATAGCCGCTCAGGGATCGGTGGGTTGTTAAAAATATTCTCTCACAAGGAAAACGTCGTGTTTATCCGCTAAAAGGTTCTTGAACCGAAACCTCTTACTCTGATAGCATTGATGGAATATGATGAAACGGATCACTTTGCAAAAATTAATGAACTGTGGGCTGAAGAATGTGATATAGGTACAAGTAATTATATATCTCAGAGTGCGACGATCATTAAATTTAACGTAGATATTAATAAAATGTTCTGTGAACAATAACTCTTATATGATAAATTAACTAAAGCTAAGACTCACCAAGTAATAAACTCCGAAGGGCATCACGACGACTGCCACCAGTAGATCAGCAACAGCCAAACTCACTATAAAATAATTAGTCACGGTTTGCAGCGTCCTCTCCCGCACTACACTCATAATCACTAACACATTCCCAAACAACGTGAAAAAAGGAAATATTAACAGCAATAACGCCCACAGATTCTGATCCGAATCATCTACTTGTCTATTAAAACATGATATATTGAAAGTGCCATTAAAACTACAGTTTGTGTAACCGTACACGTCTGCCAAATCTAATTGGCTCGCGTTGGTACTAAAGTCATGGGAGGTGTTACCATAGAAGTAATCACTGAAGTCTTCGACTAGCTTCATAAAGTCACCACTGGTGTTTGTGTCCCTGACTTCGAGTTTGAGGGTAGCATTTCTGACGTCAGGCGGTCGTTTGGATGGGTAGAGGTACGTAGTGTAATGTGTATTGTTGTGGTATGGCACTAGTGTTGTGCTCATTGTCAGTTCAGAGCTCGGGTTGGAGCTTCGAGCCTTCATCGTCGTTCTCGCGTGCCCCCGTCGCGGCCATTTGTGCTAGTTGACGCGTCGCATCTGCAACAAAGAAAAAGTTTGATTAATGTTTTCATAAATCGAGGCTATTTGTGAGAGTTCGCGGGGGAAGTTTTGCTAGTGCAGCCTTTTTGTATGAATCGGAGCAGTTCAGTTCAATATTTTTAAAATAGTGATCATTTAGTTGTTAGACTGAAGTGTGTATTCAGAAAATAATTATGTTATCATATATATCAACGGACGGTCACTAAATATAGGTAAACAGACTAAACAAAAAACCATTAAACTTGATTATCAAACTGAACGATTCGCATTTAAGCCCCGCAGATCACAGGATTACACTCGTCAATCAATCTTCAAGGACGTCAATTGAAGCACTCATCCACAATCTTTTTTATAATTCTCCAAGTCAATTTAAAATGATTGATTTGAGAAAAATCAGGAGTGGTTATCGGCATGATAGATTATACTTAAGTTTCCGTTAAGCGCCGCTTTAATTGCTGTCCCTTAAGTGTTTTGAGATTGAAGGATTAGAGATGAAAAAGTAATTTTATTAAAGTCAAGTTAAAAATGTACAAAAAATTGCTACAAATAGTGGCTGCTACAGATTTGATTGTCGAGACTCCGTAATCGATTTAAAATGAGATGAAAAAGTATTTTTCAGATAGTCGAGTTAAAAATGTACGAACATTATTCACGTTGATATAAAAATAGTTTCTTATAAAAGAAGCAATAATAGACGTTTAGTACTCGATTTGAAATATTGTGTGGATTTTACAAAATCGGTTTTCTAATACCGATTTAGTTTGTAACAAGTCTGAAAATGACTTTGAATTAGTACATATTGTCTTCGTGTAATAATATTGAGTCCAAAGTCAACCAAAGTCGCAGTTAAACCTACTTCGCCTTATCTAAATGTCTCACATTCACACTAGATATAATTTCTAATAGATTCAAATGATAGCGTGCACCTTCTCAAGGTTCAAGAAGCCATAATTTCACCTTAAACATGGACTGAACGCTTAATAGCTAAATCATATGCCTATCTCACCATAATGACTGACACTTCCAATTCTGCTCACCAATTTGCACTACCATTATGCTCTAATTAAGTTCACTCACATGAAAACGGCATGACTGACACAGTGACAGCTTTCTTATTAGCATTTCACGTGATAACGCTTCTAGAATGTTCTCGCGATCAAAATCTAAATTGTTGTGTCGTCAGCAGAAAAATGTGTTTGTTATCTGTGTTTGCGTTTTAATGGACTTGGAAGGAGCACGTCTTGTATTTGGCAGTTTGTGTGTTGTTTTGCTCTTGTTTTTGTTGACCATACTTATGCTATTATAGTTTTGTTTTGATCTCAACTCTCTCTGTGCCACTATACGGGTAAACAGTTACCTATAATTAGAATACGTTTCCCACGATTCGTTGGAAATAAATTTTAATTAAGGAAAAGGATCAAACAATTCCTCATTCCCGTTTGATCCACCTGGTTTTTTGATGATTCCTAAAAAACATTGCCTCATCAATTATACACGCTGATCCGCCAGAAATTCCCGGTGCTTTGTGTGTGCACAACAATAAGCAATAAATTGTCCGGGAGAGGCCGGGATCCGTCAAATCCCGGGACGGGACATTACCATAATGCTCTTCATGATGAAACTGGCGAACTCAATTTTCGACACTATTGATTTTCTCCTGATCATTTAGTGGGTAATTGAAATTAATGATCTGTAAGTGATCAGTTATTATTAAACAGCAATTATTGGTAAGATATTACAAACAAGTATTGCGGCATGATATTATTCGTACGGGTTATCATACCCTTGGACTTGGACCCCAAGCTTCTGCTCTGGGTTTTAATCTATCTTTATACCGGCTTTATACCGGTTAAGCAAAGTTTAAAATTATAAAACCAAAGGTGAACTTGAAGACATCAAAATTTTGAAGTTTACAAATTCTTTCAATTATCTACTTCAAAACACGCTATGTCCACAGTCCTTGAACATAACGATGCAGATGCAACGTACACCACCTAAGAATCGTTCAAAAACTTAAGATCGTTAAGTGGTCCAGCAGCGGCTCCCGCCATGATAGATGATAGATCACGCCATTAAGCCACGGGAGCTTGGCAGAACTCATTTATCTTAGCCAATTTATACACTGACACATGAAGGCGTAGTTTTAGTTCAGTAATTAGTTTCGACGTTATAAATGGGTTTAAAAGGAGGCTTAGAAGTTGCTTTTAAAGTTTGAATTGCTGGAGGGAACAACGGCTCGGTTGGAAAACTGGCGGATGAATACGGGTCTCAAGTCTGTTGGTGATGGTGCTATTGAAGTTGTATTATGGCTTTTTGCAATGTGGCATTTGTTTAGGTTGACCACCGCTTTAGCATGTTAATAGAACTTGTACGTATATTTAAATCGGATCGGCTAGTAAAGTCATTGCAAAAGAATAATGAATATACTGCATCAACCAATTTAGATAAAATATGGTCAGTTATTTACTGATTCCAATATAATCGCTATCCTATCCGTTAAAGTTTTATTTGAAACCAATAAATTAACTATTTGACGTTAAAATTGAAATATTTGCAAACCAAATTAAATGGAACGGCGTCAAAATGAAAATAGCATTTTGAAACGAAAATTATCATCTTTTGTGTAAAATATTTGCAGCATTTTGTAAATTCGAAAGAGTGGACTATGAAAAACGATTATAATTTATTTTCATTCTTAAATTACATACTCTTGCAAAACTGTTGAAATTATTCAACCATAAAGTGTTGCTAATAAAATTACTTCTACTTTATTATTTAACAAAAATTGTTTTTGAAGATGATTAATTTTTGCCCAACCTGCTTTTAATCACGCTTTCCATCAAATCCCTTAGAATCCCTGAAATATCAAATTGGGTATTTATGTGACGGACAAAAGCTGCACCCTACTTATCACCGAACACCCAACGGTATTGTAAATTTCCGTAAATAAATTATAGCATCAATAAAGGGTTACCTGTTCTGAAAACAGACTCACACTGAGCTTATATGGATGACATCATTATTATCAATATTCATCACTAGTGTTGCCCAAATGCAAGAACAAGACGAGACTTAGCCAGTCTTGGTCTTGGTCTTGCGCCAATACACCTGGTCTTGGTCTTGGTCTTGGTCTTGCGCTCCCAGTCTTGGTCTTGGTCTTGGTCTTGCAGCAAGAGTCTTGCAAGTCTTGCAAATACCTATTAGTCTATTACTATTTATTAAAGTTTACTTTAAATCTTAGAAAAACGTATTAGAATTGGAACATTGTGAGCTTGAATTAACATAGCCATAGTAAAGATCAAGCAGATTATTAAATAACTGAAGATTTGATAAGAAATTCGAAAAATCAACTGACCTACATGTCGTTTTCCATGGAAGTAACTGTTTCTTAATAAACATTTATGATTTATAAGCTTACATTTGCTAAAACATGTAAAAAAACAAATTAATTACAATAACTTGACTGTATTTTAAAGAACAATACTTATCTGTCTAGAAAGAGATTGAACCCTCGACTTATAAGAAATTTAATAAAAGAGTTTTACGATTTATCATTTATTTTTTACATATAAGTGAATGTTTTGGAGTACATCTATACTAATATTATAAAGCTGAAGAGTTCGTTTGTATGTTTGATGACAGAAGTTTTAAAATAAATACATTTTATAAGTCCTGAACGTCACATACCTCCAAAGTTACTATTCCTCGTGGACGAAGTCGCGGGCACAGCTAGGAAATACTTACTCTCATCATCTCTCTCATAGATATTCGGGCTGGTAAGTAATACAAAACTCTTATCGCAGGCTTTTTATTTTATTAGTAGGTAAGTACCTACGCGTTTTATATTATTTTATTAGTTTTGTAGAATTAATTCCAATTAAGAAAAAAAAGAAAACACTTATAGTTCGGCCATTCAGAGAATGCGTTCCTGACACGTCGCGATTGAACTGACGACGTAACTTTGCAATGGCGTTGCAGTTACGATAAAAATATTTTTGCTGGTTGTTTACCGTTTTAACAATTGAGGAGCATTAAAACAACATTATTATATGGCTTATGTTTAACTGATCACCAGAAATAGTAACAAATAGCAGACAAAAATAGTAAATGATCACCAAAATGAAACTCGCATTTTAATGTAAAATGATAACCAAAGTTTTAACACTTTGCTATCCCATTTAAGTGAAATTACTCCAAAATAAATCATGCGCAAGCCAAAAATAGTAAATGATCACCAAAATTAAACCACCATTTTAAAGTAAAACGATAACCAAAGTTTTTACATTCTGCTATCCTATTTAAGCAAAATGAGTCCAAATAAATCATTGTTATCCCAAAAGTAGTAAATGATCACCAAAAGTAGTGAATGATCATCAAAATTATACCAGCGTTTTAATATAAAATGATAATCAAAGTTTTTACATCTTGCTATCCTGTTTAAGTAAACTGACTCCAAAAAAATAAGTTCGGCCTGATACAATAAATGTAATAACATTATGGGGACCCTTTTCCTGCACTAGGGTGGAAAATTGTCTATTGCATGCCTCTAAACAGTGCGATAAGAGTGTGTTTTCGAGGGAGTGTATTGAGAAACACATTCTTCTTCTTCTTTCTCCTGCCCTGTTCCCAATTTTACTTGGGGTCGGCTCAATCTGTCATTTTCTTCCATTTTCCCCTGTCACTCGTCATACTGACACTCACGCATGCATTGCAAGCCGGACACATAACTTAATATGGCATCATAATACTTTATTTGATAATAAGCCTACATTTTATGGCAATCACAGTGACTTATTTAGGCAAAAATAATACATTAATTTGGTCGTCAAGAGTTGGTGATCATTTACTAAATTTGGTGGTCGAATACAATTTAAAGTGAAGTCGTGACTAAAATAGCTGGTACTATTACATTTTTAGACTTTATTTTTCTGGTGTTCAGTAGATTTTTCTGGTTGCAAAACTAAGGGTATCAAAGCATTTTATGGTGGTCATTATATTTGTTCCCTTATTATATCAATAATCAATGAATGTTATAATTTTGTGCCAAACTGAGTGTCAAATAACTTGGTAAACAATATTTTTCTAAATCTATACTGCGCTATTACAAGGTTATGTCAGCGGTTTATATTTTGTAGTGCTGTGCTAAAAATAACAGGCAAGTATCGTAATCTGTTCTTATACAGTTATAATATAAAATAATACGTTTTGATTTTCTTTTTAAGAATTGGAAAATAATGGACTATAAGACTTAATTATAACGTTTATGAAATATAAAAATAAAACTATGACCAAACCGCATTTTTATACTTAGATTAAAAATGGTAACCCCAAATGGCGTTATGGGCCGCCATTTTGTGACGCTAAAACAGTCGTCCGTTGTCGTTTCGTGCGCATAGACCACGTTTTTCAAGTGTTTTCGATCTGTTTTTATTTGATTACCCGGCTTTTGTTAGACCGAGATATCAGGATTGATTCTGTTATTGATAATAATATAATTATACATGTAGGCGAAGATGATGATGAAGACACCACCTCCTCAAGCAAATCGGAGTCTGATTAATATTCTGTTCGCACATTCAATTCAATGTACTTGTAACAAAGAATAAATAAAACAATTTTATTATATGAATATTACCTTTTTTTGGTTTCCACTTAAATAACTAAAATATAAAACAAATGATTCCGCCAATTTAAAACGAAAATAATCTTAAAATAATGCGGCGGTTCATTTTGAAGGAACGGTAACGAACTCAGTGTTATGTTGTGCCCATCACTAGTCGTGACTAACTGATAGGTGTCAGGAACGCATTCTCTGAACGGCCGAAGTATAATTCCAATTCTTCCTTCATACTTTTACGGGCTTAGGACCGTCAGAAACATTTTTCGTAATAAAACCGAAACAAAGTGATGTAAGTTGACAATGACGTATTATCAGGCCTCTGTCACTCTCTGTACTTGCGCGCGATAAATGCCTACCACTCGCTGGGTTACCGGCAGCCCCACGCAGCTCAGGGCGCACAACAGTCACACGCGCCGCGCGCAACACAATATTTTTATTTCGTGCGGGTTGATCACTCCTCGGTTGCGTAACATTATTAGATTGTTAGGCGCAGCGTACAATCTTCTTGCTACCCTTAAATTGTCACCAGCTATTGCGTACACGCGTACCATTTGTAGGTACTCGATATTCGAGTAGCGACGGTTCCTATCACTCATCATGCAAGACGTTTTAAAACCTATTTTTAAGTAAAAGGCGGCATTTATCAAAGTCCACGTGGACTCTTTGAAAAGTGCCGTCGTCGTCTTTGGCGGTGCCGTCGTGCCGCTCGTGGAATGAATCTCATTGGATGACAGTCCACGTGGACTGTGCTAGATTGGCTTACGATATTTTGTCTCGTAAAAAATGGAGATGGAACGATCACTCGACTCGAGCGCTGGGAAGGTACCTACTTTCTACCGTTTGATACGTACATTATTAACAGAATGTTTCTTATTTCTAATGTATTAATTATTTTTCTTTGCACCTATTATCTTAATTAATGCTGTAAAAATAATAATCGTGCCTAGTGGTATTTTATGTCGGATACATTGAGTGGACCACCTTTGTAAGACGACTAAAAAGTCGCGGTGTATTTAAAAGTGGCTACAATATTTATTAAACGGGTGATATTTGAACACTTTTGCTATTTTTTCTTGTAAAAACTTAAGAAATATAATGACTAAATGTACAATAATAGTACCTAAGTAATTAGTTTAAAACCATATAAGTAATCAATATTATAATATATACTTACTAGAATGAATTAATATGACATCTACTACCTATCCTTACCATTTTATCCTAATCATAATACTACTTGCTTGATCAGTATAATGTATTCATTTTCATTCTAAGCACTCTGAAACTTATTTATTCTTTGGAACACCTGTATGTACTCTACTAGGAAATTATTTTGCATGAGTATACGTATTATGTACGCCCTATGGCGGCAATCAAATAGTGTCAAATGTTATGATTTCGGCGTGGCGGCAACGATTGTTGTAGATTTCAAAAGAAGCCGCCGGCGCGTGTATCATAACCATGTACTTCCGAAAAGCGGCTTTCTTTGAGAAGTAAGTACAAAACCTTTGATGCCGCATTATCAAAGTGCCGATGGTTAAAACATAACTAGGCATGCACTCAGTTTGATTTTAATAGATATTTTTTTATTCGCTATGTTTATGGTATTAGTGGTAATGCGCATAGGTCCAGTTTTTCATATTCTTTGATACAGTTTTTAGCGTCTCATAGAATTCCTAAGCGTACCTATACACCGAACTGTTACACCTAACTACTCAGTGAAATAGCGCTAAGTCCTAGCTGCAAGACGCAAGAGTCTTGCAGGCTAAGTCTTGTTCTTGCTCAAGTCTTGCACGGTCAGTCTTGGTCTTGGTCTTGCTAAAAATACGCGGTCTTGTTCTTGGTCTTGGTCTTGCAAAAACGCAAGAACAAGACCAAGACTGCAAGACCAAGACTGAATTTGGGCAACACTATTCATCACTCAAATCTTAATCACAAGTATTTCTAAATACTAGTCTTGGCCTAATTGAATTCAGCCTGTTTTATATAGTACCGTAAACTGTCAAACCCGTTTACTGAATCTTCATAGTAATGAGACCTTTGTCTTAAGAAAATTAGGTTTCAAATTAAGTGAAGTCCTTGATTGGAATTAAATATAGAACGGTAATAAACCCATGACTCCTAAGTAGGTACTTTTGATTAAAGATATTAGTTTTTGGTATTAACCAGTAAATATTATTTATATACCAATAATTTGTAGAATACTTTTCAGAGAGAATGTTGAGCTGGTAGACGAAAAAATCTCACAGAACATCAAAAATCATTAAATGCACGCGTGCGAAAGATACAAGTTTACCTAACCTCGCAAAAACAGACATGATATTTTATACCAACTCGGTGGCAAATCTCAGCACGATGAAATTTCCTGTCAGCGCTCGAAAGAGGCACTTAACCACCGCACAAATATTCACGCCACTACCGAAGCACTATATCAGGGCAAAATAAATATTTCACAAGTCGCCTACTGAGAAACGACACATAACTTATACTTTATTCGCGAGAAGCGTTAGTAATGAAACATCTAGGCTTCAGCGCTGTCACAATTTGTCATACTAGTTGAAAGCTAACCCTTTATTTGATGGCTTGGAGTTCATTGTATATGTTTGTTTTATTTTCACTATTTTTCTGGAGTTCTTAAGAAGGTGTTTTTGATGCCATCTTATTGAATATTATTTTACGATAGGTTGATCTCAGTTTAATCCTCTCAAATTATTCTATCAATTTAATAAGCAATTTTTTGAATGTATTTTAAAATAAAGTTACATTTTTATTCTCAACTTACCTAGCTCAACTGCGTGATTTAAATAATCTGTGTCTAATGCAAGAATAAACCTCTTCTATTCGGATTCCTAAGGGCATACTCTAAAAGCTATAAATCTTACTTATTCTACTAAATATAAATAGCCTACGTAGGTTTAAAAGTCGACCTTCAAGAACGCTGATGTTAAAAAAGCACTTATGTTAAAGTGCACAGAGTTCAAACTCATACATGTCGTAAATTATTAAAATATGATATTATTAAATATTAACCAGTAATACTGACTTGACAAAAATAGTTAAAGCTTGAGAGAGTGATGATCCTGCCAATATGAGATAGCACATTTTAGACATACTATTCACGTAGACGCATTTTATGAACATATTTTCACCAAAAGATGAATGAAGACAATTAAATTAGTGACAAAAAGATCATCAGTTGGGAGTCACTGCAGGTCTAAAAGAAGAAAGACGTGGGTTTTAGTTTGGAAGAGCCTAACATATCGGCTGTATCCACATTAGGAAGGGTCATTTGACGATTCAATTTTCTCACCCAAGCAATCGTCAATTGAGCAGTAGTCCTTAATGAAAATATTAGAGCACACAAAAACTCTCTCTCTAGTCTCAACCTGTCAGCTAATTCACTAGAACTTGTGACGTCACGTACTACAGTTGCCATTAATATTATTATAATTATGTCTGTCTGTCAAGTACGTGCTCTCAGAACGTTCGTTATTACGTTAGTTTTTTTGTCTGTTTGTAGGATTTTCTCCACAATGTGTGGAGTGGACTGGATTAGGAAGTTTATTGTTTGCTTCGTCTTATTTTGTTTTGTTTGTTGTGATATCTCTGTGAATTGCCTGTTTTGATCTTGTTAGAGATCGGTGAAGGATTATGACAGATAGATTAGTATAAGTACTTCAATTGGACGTTAGGTTTGAACCTTTGCCCGTAACTCAATTTATCAACTGTCATCTTATTGTTATCCCCTTTCATGCCTGAGTCACCTTTTCGATATTCAATTAAGCCAGCGCTTTACTTAAATTAGCCAAGATTATTCAAACTCAAAAACATTTATTCAAATTAGGCTAATAAATCTGAACTTTTTGAACATCAAAACAAAAGACAGCCTTCGAAACGCCCTTCACCATTTCCTGTCTAAATATTTTGCTAGAAAAAAGAAGTAGGTACTAAATTGATCAGAACATTATGTACCACATAAAACCCCAGCATCAGTTACATAACATTTCCTAAAAAGTATTTCCTCCCTTCAATACTGAGCGAGCTTGACACACAAATCCCGATCTGTCGTTCGCTTAACAGACCTAAATCAATCAGAGATCGCGTTCAAGGTCACTTGACATTCCGAAGGTCTAAAAATAAGGCTCTGTCTGGCTGTTACGACATCTTCACGAGAAACCCTCACAGATTTACGACCAGAAATATTAATTTTTATTTATGATGTGTTGACGGCGGATACAATTTATGCGTGACTGTAAGCATTTGATATGAGGTAAAAAATATGGGGATGCCCTGAAATTATTTTACTTTATCTTATTGTGACAGGGAAATGGCACATTAGGTGAAATAATATTACAGCGTTTTCTTTCCTTTGGTATTTTATATCTACGTTAGTAATGTTGCTATATATTTCTGAAATAAACATACTTTCATATAAAGATTTAATTCGACGAGGAAACAACCAAACCAAAATCCTGACTTATTTGCAGCTATACTGATATTGTCCCCTTAGAACCACTGTAACTAGCTCATTGGTCTCATTCCGTATTAGCAATTAGATTGCAGAACAAAGAGTAATGGGTTTGTTTACTGAATCGGCGCAGTTGGTGGTAATAACATCGCCATACGATAGTGAAGTAAGTTTTATAGAACAACAACCAAAAATAGATCCTAGTTTACCATAATGAAGGGTACGAGGAGGAGAAGAAAACGAAATATCCAGGAAATCTGATTTTGAGAAGTCACGATTAAAAGTGTATGCTCTGCTGGTTTGTCTAATGATGAGTGTGGATTATGATGAAATTTGATTCTTTAATAAAACTTCGAAATCATTTCCTTTTATTTACTGGTTACTTTCATATGGTTTTGTTCAGGTTCAGAACTTAAAACTTAAACAGAATTCTCGCATAGACTGCAAGAGTTTTGTGTTATTATTTTTTCTCTTTTTAAATTGTAAAATGGGACCAAGATAGCTAGTCCTTATCTGAGACTATATTCTTTAACGGCACCGAAAATTGTAACTGTTATTGCTATTGTAATATGCTGTTAAATATTCAGCTTATCATTGTAACGATTACATTGCCAGAATTAATTAATTCGATCTGATTCTCTCTTGATACCTCTATTAGGTAATTTTCACTGTACAAGATGATAAGACGCTATTTGAAGGACCGTTTGAAAGTTTCCTTTATTGGTATTTTTTCTTTTGTGAGAATCTGTTAAGTTGTTTTTGTAGTAATAATAATGAAATATTTTTTTGAAGAAGCAAGATTTGATAACCATTACAGAACAAATGAAACAATGTCCCTGTTATTAATAAACAAGCTTCCACCAGCTAGAACTGCTTCGCGCATCCTTACATAAAGCCTTTCTCTAGAAATACCAATTTCCAACACTGAAAGAATTTTCCCGATCAATTCAATAGTTACTGAGATTAGCGCGTTTAAACAAGCAAATGAACTCTTCAGCTTTATTATTACCTAAGTACCTATAGATCGATTAATGTTGTGAATTGAATAATACCATCCACATTATCCACTTTAAACGTTCAATATAGACAGATCAATGTTAACAATATTTATTTACTACCCCTATTGATACTGTAACAACAATCAAAGTAAATAACTGTGACGTCACTAACATTATTAACTTCAGCAACACTATTAAACATGAAACATCATCTGCCTAGCCTTTTCCCCACTACGTTGGGATCGGCTTCCAAACTAACCGATTGCGGATGAGTACCAGTCTGCCACAAGAAGCGACTACCTATCTGACCTCTGGCCCGGGTAACCCAGTTACCCGGGCAACTCAAATACCCCTTGTTAAGACTGATCAGTTTCTGGATTCTGACTATCCGTAACGACTGCAAAAGACGTTCAAATGACAACCGCACTACAGCCACAGAAGCACTATTTAACATGAAACATAAATTATAATAGTCCACGCTTTAAACTTTATTATGAAAACTATGTTCGAGCAATTCAAATTCAATTTTATTGTGGTTGTTAGTTATAATTGTGTTAGTGAGAATCGTGGTCAAATTACTGCGGTGGGGATCGAATTATTTATTTATTAGAGAAGTGAGTATTTTATACGGCTGGGACTGCTATTTACTAAGAATGTCTGAATTTAAAATATCAAAGACGTATCCTTATTGGGTTTAAAAATGTTCATGACCCAAAAATAGTTAGATTTTCAATTATGTTAAATTACATTTTCATTTGAACATTTTTAGATTAGACAAAGTAAATTAAACTGAGTGATTCTCAGTATTACATAAAACATAATTTAGATATGTATGAAGTTCATAATTAAAAGGGCGGTGTGGTAACATGTGGATTAAGAATTTCTGGGGATTCATTATACAGCGCAAATATCATGTGAGCGCGACAATGTAATTATAATATTTGCCCTTTTCGTCTGTTTCCGCATTTCATTTTTCAACATTGTGTCCTATTTTTGACAGTTATGGCTAATAAATTCTCATTTTTGGTAGGTACTGTGAAATTCTCATTGTCTTTGCCTTGAATTTATTTATTTTCTGCTTTGAAAAAATACTTGTAAGATGACAGTAGAGAAAGGTATATAAGAAGACAACATGCTCCGTTCCCAAATAAAATTGAGATAATGGCAAGAGAATGATGATGATGATAGTGATCAAAAAATTTTATCAGTAGAAACATTGTTAAAAATCGTTTCCAAAACCTTTACCGAAACAAACCTTTTAATTACCATAGAACCAGAACCAACAAATAGCCAACCAACAATAAACCAAAAAGAACAATAATTAGCAAAGCAATGTACCTACGTCACGTAAAGGCCCGAATTTAAATCGCAATGCGTTTGAGAGCGTGTTAACATCATTCGTGTCACGTAACTAAGGCAGGTAGTAATTCCGACTGTCGAGGAAACTGTTCTAGACTTGTTTGGACCAGATGCTCTCGTTACAATGTCGGTAGTTACTTTGTTAGGCGGTAGAAGGTGGATTGAAAGTACTGAGGGTTATTTTATAGGAGAAGTACGAATTTTTGAAGAGTAGTTCGAACTAAATGCAAGTCAGGTGACTGTTTCTCAAAATGTTATATTAGGTACATTTGAAACAATAACTCTCTAATTATTTTTGATAGCAAGATTACATAGAAAGGTTTGGTCAAAATACTGTTCAGCTAAAGATAAAGTGCAAAACGTGTTACATAAATTGTCTCGACAGAAAACAAATCTATGTAACTCTGTAGCAGACAATACATTTCCTTACATAACATCAACTATTGATTTAAACCTATCCACTTCTAAATCTCCAAAGTCGCAACTACTGGAGTGTCGAGACCATGTTTTTGTGTCCCAAACTTTGTGGCAGCGGTCTCAGCAGTGTCCAACACTGATTTACCAAGTTTCCAGTGTCCTTGGTTCATAGTTTGTTGCAAATTTATGTTGACATTGTTGTTAAATCCATTAATAATAGTTGGAAGTGGATAGTTGATGTTTCGGTGGTTTTCTTCGTGCATAGTTATAGTGTCGAAATATGTTTTAGCTATCTCTAACAATATCGCAGCTATGTTTAGAACAGTTGCTACAATAAACTCTTTATCTTCAATATTTCAAAATTTAAATACATTTTTGCCTTAAGTGCCAGATTAAGAGTTATCTTCTAACAAAATTCTTCAAACTCCATTTATTTATGAAGTATTCATGTTTTCCCCCTCAAAACACAGGTACCACCTGACCTTTTCTAAGAGACAGCATCGAAATTGATTCAGAAATATCGCATTGAAGTGTTCCCGAGGGCTTTCACTTACATTTCAGCAGTAAAGTCTTAATTGATCTTAAGTAATCGCCTCCCACCTGTTCGTTCCACATGATTAAACTTTTCTATTTAAACATTCCTTCACAGTGTCTTGTTCTACTCATTCTACTGTGTCGTTAAAATGTTTTTATTTATTTTTGAAGTATTAAGTATTGTTGTTACGTTTGAATCGAATACAGGTTTTTGACTAATTAATAACGCAATTATTTTCATCATCATATTGTAACAAATATGACAATTTATCATGATAGTAGATTAAAGAGTTTTTAAGTTACTGAATTTAAGCTCGTAATCGATAGTGATGGGAAAACAATTGAAAAAAAATATATTCGAAATATACCAGACAATACAGATTCATATACACAAGAGCACAATTTGCAATCAATCACCTGTTTTTGTGCACTTTCATTTAATAACTTGTCGTCTGCATGCGTTGATGGATGCCGATGACGTCATGTGTCACGCTCGCACTAATTAGTTCTTATTGTTGCTACTATAGTTCGGCCATTCAGAGAATGCGTTCCTGACACGTCGCGATTGAACTGACGACGTAACTTTGCAATGGCGTTGCAGTTACGATAAAAATATTTTTGCTGGTTGTTTACCGTTTTAACAATTGAGGAGCATTAAAACAACATTATTATATCAATAATCAATGAATGTTATTACGTCGTCAGTTCAATCGCGACGTGTCAGGAACGCATTCTCTGAATGGCCGAACTATAATGAATTAATACAATATCATGTTCGAGGTTATGAATTGAGTTTGTCAGTTTATTAAGCGAATTGTTTTTGGGGTGTAAAAAAACAAGTAAACTTAATTGCATGAACATGATAGTATCATAACCATTCAATTATTTTTTTATTGAAAATTACTATGGCTGTCTTATATTTATTCCATGTGCCTGTTAAAAGAACGATGTTTTAACTATAAAACAAACAATGTATAAAAAAATCTCTTTTAAAAAGCAACAAAAATACACTTCCCCACCAATCACTGGAACAACTGTCGACGTACTAATCTGAGCCATAATCCATAAACCAACATCACGACATGAAATTTTTAAACGACTATAAAGTACTAACTGAATGACTTTAAAACTTCATTTTATAACGGCTATCCATAAAGTCGGAATGCCACTCAAAATCGGCCCTAAATAAAATCTACACCCATTGTAAAGCTGTCGACGGATACTTCAAAGGTTATAAAATAGCTCAATATACGATAACTGGGTGTTGACACTAACCGAAAATGGCTTAAACCTAGATTTATCGACGATTGCCACTGAAGGTTTTACGTTTTGTCAAACTGTTGTTGATACCGAAACATTTTAAGTTATTGGTCAATGTTGTACGGCTAACGGAAGATTAACCTAGGCAAAATTTTCTTTTGGAGTTTATTAGTATCGGTTCAGGTAAAGCAAATACTGTTTTGCATGAAAACTCTGATCTCAACGTATCTGAAATAACGGTTGACAATGCGAATCCAATAATGGCAGAAAAGCGAATGTATTCAGTACTCAATCTTTGCCGTATTGGTATGGTTTAAAGACAATTTTCTTTGATAGTTTTTTAACGACCATCAATCTGGTTTGTGTAAGTATTCTAGCTATTTATCAATTGCTAAACGCATCCTCGTCTTATTCTTCAATCTGCAAACTCACTTACATTGCGCTGCAAAAATATTCTAATATTGCATGGATAGTTCACTTTCTACTTGCCAAAATCGCTGTATAAATACATACGATTATCGAAATTGATCTTGAGACGAAGGTCTCGATGTGAACAAGGCTTATCTTCAAAACAAACTAACGCCCAACTTGTAAATACAACTTACCCTCCCAGATTGATAGCTTTCCGCGACACTTTATCCACATTCCCTTCTATTTAGTTACGAAATCAAATTATTTAAACAAATTTACCGCCTCTCAAATACATTTAACCTGTAGTTGCTCTGAGGTCTGAACATTAAGACCTCTAATTGGTCCCCCTGAAACTTTGAGCTGCTTACGACTGGCTGTTATTCCGTTTTGGGCACAGTTGCTGTAGGTCAGGTAATGTTGAACGTTCCAATTTTGGTGCTTGTTATTTTAATAGATATTTTGTTGTAGGAAGACTACATTTTCTTTTTTAGGTAAAGTTTGATTTTATTATGGCTTGATTTTACTATTTTAAAGTGGTTAAATGGTATATTGTGAAGCACCTCACACGTTTGTAACTAATATCTGTTAGCAGTTCTTGCCGTGTAAATCTGGTGTTAAATTCCTTAATTTGCTCTGTATGTCTTCTTGATAGTTATGACCACATAAAGATAATAGAATGCGTAGTATACTTAATGAATATTGATATTTCTGTCAAAAGTCTTTTTTTCACTTGAAACTTAAAGCAGTCAAAATCTTATACTTAACCATATTGGTCCCAACATTTGTCACCAACATCAGCAAGTGCCATTACAGGCAAACTTTGCCAGGTACCGTTCTACTTACGGCGAGATTTAATGTTCTATCTTTTTGTTTTTAAACCACTTTGTGTGCCATTTTCTTAGTTTTAATGTACTTTTTGTGTGAAACGTAATGTTTAGATGTGCCACTTATTTTTTTTTGTGTTATTTTGCTATGTGAGCGTCTCCATGTCTTTGTGGCTAAGTTTCTTGTGGAAAAAGTTTTTGGAGTTATGGATATTTTGTGGTATGATTAATGACTATGGTTACTACAAACATATATTATTACTAGTCGTTTTCCCCCGGTTTCACCTGCGTCACGTGGGAGCTACTGCCCGCACCGGGATAAAATATAGCCTATGTTACTCGCAGATAATATAGCTTTCTAATGGTGAAAGAATATTTAAAATCGGTCTTGCAGTTTTTGAGTTTATCTATTACAACAAATCAAACAAAGTTTTCCTCTTTATAATATTAGTATAGATAACAATCTAAGGTCATAAGAACCCGCGACAAAAAGGTCAAGCTCGTTAGAAGCAATAATAGAAAATTGTTGAAGTCGTAAAATATGTCTATTTTGTATTTTCTATATTAATACTTTCTACTAATTTTAAACTACAGTAACCCATTAGTCAGACATAACAAATAAGCATTTTCCCAGAAAACCATTTCCCAAATTAGTTATATTACACGGAGAAAGCAGAATATAACTCTTACAAACTAATTCCCACCAAAAGAAAACTAATTTTAAAACTTACAATTTTGTTTTCATTACAGTTTGCCGAAACTTTCCCAAATTAGGAGTCCACGTGAACAAATAAGTAGTTTCTACAACTTTAGATCTCAACTGAAACACGCCAAAAGTGAAATTATATACGAAACGTTAAAATAATTAAAGTTTCCACATTGAAAAAGTTATAATAAATCAGTTCGATTCTAATCTCGAATCAGAGAGGATTTAATAGTTGTCGAAATTTCTCGAAATTCATTAGGTGGGGTCGAGTTAATGACCCGACTTCGATTGGACCGAAGTGACGTGCTCCCGGCTGATTTGATCAATTATTATTACCGGGAGACCAGGTGGGCTTTCAACTTGGTTTTTGTTAAAGATTTATGGTGACTTTCGTCTGATTTTACTAGGTTAGAAATAACATTTATGCGTCTTTCATTTGTCTTTAGGAATTCATTTTTATGAAAATGGTGAAAAAAATCGACACAAGTAATAATGTATGACGAAATGCATGTTGGGACTTGGTTCTGCATAACTTAGAAACTTTTTGCAACTCACATACCCAATAGATGAATATGTTAGTTTGTCATGGTGATTTTTCAATAAAAAAAATTCACGTACGTATCATCGACCTTTTTAAACAGTTCCTAACCTACATTTTCACTAAACGCCTATAAATACTCTTGTTACATTTTCGATGTCAATTTTTACACCGGCTATGATGAATCGGATATTTTTTCAGTATACACTTGATAGATTAGGAAGTATTACAAGCCAGTGAAGTGTCTCCGCGTTGAACGATAATGTTCACCCCTTAGTCATTAGCTGAGAGCCTCTGTTTTCTTTCGAATATGGAGTTAGGAGTTAGAGGAGATGAGGAGAATCAAGTTAGCTTCAGAGACTTGCTTAAAATCTGTGTGATTGTGGTGATGATGATTGTTGGTGTGGTGATTTGTGACGATATGATTGTGGTCTAAATCAAATTTGGTGTCTATAGGACTTTGTGGTAGGTAGCTGAAACGTAGTAATGAAGTATCGAAGACGTCGTACCTATGTTTATTTTCTGAAAGATATGATAGGTTTAGTTCTAGGTATGTGTTATTTCCAGCTCACAACCATGATAAAAGGGTCCGATCTTATAAGTATGTATATTCGTTCTGATCTTATTTTGCAGCTTAGGACCAGATTTTCTTCACTTGAATGGGCAATAATTTTTATTCTCATAGAAACTTCCAGAGCTCATAAATAACCACAATTCTTAACAGCTCTTCTTTAGCGATTCGCTTTCCAATTACCCTCGGGACGATAAAAAAGACAGAAGTAGGAAGTGCCATACATCGTCTGGGAGCATTGAACGTTGGAACCGAAGTTGTTCGGTAAATCACGCCGCCCAAGATTTATATTACAAGTTTGTACACCTGTTGGTGTACCGACTTCGGTGAGGTATCCCACACTACCAACCGCCAGAATACGCCAGAATTCACCAAAATCCGCGACACGTCTGACAATGCGTAGTGACGAATTTCCAGTGAGTTCGGTTTTAGTCTTGTCTTGGTATCGAAATTGATGAACATGCAACTTTAGTTTAAAATCGTTAGTACAGCAGCTCAGAGCCGAATTGACTGTTTCAAACTGTCTACAGTCGTTGTCTTTGATCTTGTAAGCAGCTACTGCCATAACTACATGTCACAAATAGCCACATGTAAATTAGACCCTCCTCTTTTATTTACGATCGGTCAAAAACCAGGAAAACTCCAAAGACTAACACCAGGGCTGGATCAAGATGTAAAAGGCAATATAAGGTCCCAAATCGGTTTAGTACCGCGTGGTAGTGTGAGGTCCGCTTTACACTTGCTGCACAGTATAACCTGTCTAGGATTGAGTGATTGACTTTTTCGTTCTGCAAAGTTTTCACTGGATTTATTGTGCTTGGAGAACTTTTAAGTTCATAAAAGTAAGCTTTGGTGAATTGATGTGCAAATAAACTAAGGGTCAGTTTGGCGATCCATCGTCTTTTACAAAGGTAATAAGTATAATGTTATTTACTTCATAAAATCTGCGAATTACATAGCCATCATTTTATGTTTAGTTGATTTTACTTACTGACATTCATAAAAATTACAAAAAGGATGTCATTCATCATTAAGCATGCTCTCAAAGAAGAAAAGAAAAGTTTTGACATGACATAGTCTCTCATGACTTATAAAACTTTGCGGCAGTTACTAAATCACTACTAGGTATCCCAAATACTTCAAATATTTCTCAACCATTCTCTCACCTCCGAATTCACCCAAACCGTGCCATTAACACAACATAAGCTACAACGACGGCGTGTAACAAACATATTTACATATGTATCGCTTTGCAGGAAAGTTCTCGAAGGAACCGCCGTCTAAATAATAAATCGTAACGTGTGTAATGTACTGGGAACTGCGATATGTAGCGCCATCTGGTGTTAAACTGCGGAAATAAAGGTTATTAATGCAAAAAGAATGGTTTGTTAGAGTGTTAAGAGGTGTCGAAACTTGTATTGATAAATTGCTAATTATAAAAAATGAAATCGACTTCAAATATACCTCAAATCTGAAAAATGCTATGCTGAAAACAGCGTCAAAATTGGTTCAGTCAAACATGACATAATCGAGCACAAACATACACCATACAAACAAGTCAAACTGAGAATCTCTTTTTCTTCAGTCGGTCAAAAATGTAGTTATTTTCCAAGTTCAGTTTTAAGCCTTTTCCAAAGCACTCTATAGCTCCGTAGTACCTATATTTTCCACAAGGAACAAAACAACGGATGTTTTGATTGAGCTAGCGTGTTAGTAATTGCTACAGAAAAGTTTTATCGAATATATCTGATAGTATATCGCAAAATGTTGGACAAATGAGCAACAAAACTGTACCCTTATAAATCACGTATAAATTAAACAAAATTTATTACAATGTTTAGCGGACTTATTATAACAACACTGTATTAAAATTATGTACTTGCTTTATGTTAAACTTAGATGTTTTGATATCCCTTAATATTTATCTCCTTAGCTTAATACATTATTAAACTAGCCAAACAAACCCTTTAGCAGAAATTCTGCGTCAATTTTTAAAAACGAAAGACGCCATCTTGTCCCGATAATCACAAAAGTCGTTCTTCCATTAAATGATTCATGAAGCTTCATCATGGCGGCCAATAGATAGCCCTTTTAATGTTCAAACAATAGAATTTACTAATGTTTCATTAATATTTTAATAAGTAAACACACTGCTTCAAGTTTTCGCCCTTGACCTTCGAATGTTTAGAAGGCTGCATAAGAATTATTTAAGTTTAAAGGGCATTTTTCTTTCTGTTTTGTATTTGTTTTCAATGTTACTATCTTCTTAGTGCCTACTTTGATAGTTTTATAGGAAGATCTGGACTGTAAAATGTGTCACTAATAACGGTAACATTTTAGCAAATTAAAACATTATTGTGATCATGAAACATTAGACAGACAATAATATTTTATGAGGATGAATAGACTGTGCTTATAGAAGGTATTTCTCAGCATTTTCTTTTATTACTGTAGGCAATAGCTTCTAAAATGGTAGCTATAAGAGATACAAAAATACACCACATAGAAACACCAAAGTACACAAGCTAACGAGACTTATAATTAAACATTTTATAGACAACATAAACGGTGTGCAGTTTTTAAGATCCAGTTTGAACCTCCCAGATTTAACAGATAGGCAGGTTTTATCCTAATAGCCGTAGATTAGCGATGGACCATAAAATTTTCATTTTGTACTGAGAAGCTCGAGATTAACCAGAAGGAACGCATTTATGCTAATGAATCTACTGATGAAAAAATAAAGCTTTTAGAGACCGTGAGATATTTTGGAAATAGTACACTGTAAAAGGAAATTAGGGGCATAAACTTGGAATATTATTAAGATATAGATTTGTTTGTACCTACATAAATTGTAAAATTATGAAACTAGAAAATAAAAATATACTTAGTTTCAAAAGATATTTTTTTGTGAGAAATAGTATCCTAGACTCCCGCAAACTTTTATTCGGACGATAATCGATAAATAATATTTGATCCAACTATGGTAACCATCGGGCCAACTATGGTATCTGCCAATAGTTTAATCTACTGCGTCCGGGAACTTACTTTATTATAACAGTTCTTTATGACATAGCTACCAGAAGAATTAACCCAAACGCCTTCAAAACATATCACTGCAACATTCTTCAACTATTTTAACTTCTCCGTATTCCCTCTTGAATACGAAACATTTGACCTTCTCGAGTATTTTCATTCCACTTGAAATGTCAGCCTAGTAATAATAGCTTAGACTTATGTCTGTCTGTAGAACATAAAGGTGTTTCTCGTAAAAACCAAGCCACTGAATATTTTTAGGGTTCCGTACCCAAAGGGTAAAACGGGACCCTATTGTTTTCGCTCCCCTGTCCGTCCGTCCATCCGTCTGTCACCAGGCTGTATCTCATGAACCCTAGTAGTTACAGAGCTGACATTTTCACAGATTATGTATTTTTGTTGCCGTAACAAAAAATACTGAAAACTAAATTTAAATAAATATTTTGGGGGGCTCCCATTCAACAAATGTGATTTTTTTGTCCGTGAAATAAATAATGGTACGGAACCCTTCGTGCGCGATTCCGACTCGCACTTTGCCGGTTTTTTCTATAGACCAGCTCCTAAATTACGTATTTGAGTTTTAATATCACTTGTCCCTATTCATTCACGTTTATTATTTGTAATGCCCCAGTATTTACCGGTTAATGTCTCAGAAATGGGTCCGTAATTTTTTATTTCGTTACTTTCCCTTTTGCCTTCTATATTTGGTTTTTCATTTAGGAAAACAATTATTATTCGAGCTACAAAGTTGAATGTTTCTATTTTTATATTGGTTATGACTGTTGAGTTACGATCCGTAGTTTGTTCCTTTGACATTTGTACAATATGCGTATTTTATCAAGTTCTGTCTAGAATAGTTTTGGCACACTAAGCTTAATTATGACTTGAAATATCTAGAAACTACCTGTACTAACGTAACAAAAACGTTATTGCCACCAAATAATTTAAGTACCTACTATGCTCAAAGATGCCTAAATTCAAAACAACACTAAAATTCAAGCCATCTAACAAAATCACTTCAAAATATCAGACTCTGAATGACCATGAAACTGATGGCAAAACGTCACAGCTCAGAAAATCAGGGCCATTCCTCAAACGAAACAGAACGCAGAGCCTCCAAGCCCGGTCTTAGAAGTGTTATCAATAACTTTATTTAATAAGCCAACAATGATAAATAGCCAGCTCCAGTCTTCGAGAGCTCCTTTCAAATTTGTATCCATCGGACCGTAGAAATCATATTTTGTGTAACTGTTAAGACTTGCCTGAAATTCAGAAAGGTTCTCTTGAGCATGAATTATATTGAAAGTCGTATTTCTTTGGAGGTAATCGTGAAATTTATGGCATTTTGCTTCAATACGAAGCGAAATACGGTATGAATGTAATGAATGAGAGTTTGTCTGTCTGTAAGCCGTTTACGGGTGAACTGTTGATTTACAGGTGTCTTGACATTTGTAAAGTTACGGATTTTACTTCCGACATCTTGAAGATTCAAATGTTGGAGCCATTTACCTCGATTTATCATCTTGTTTCGTTACTAACAAAATTGACTACATATTTTTTGCTGATTCACCACTAAGCTGCACTATTTAATATCTATTATACGATACATCACATGCTATACTATAACTACTGATAATAAATAATTACAACTACATATTATTTTAATATCAAGGTCAATCTATAGTTTTGTAGTTCCAGTTTCTTTCAAATTATACAAACTTATTTTCAACACTTCTCATTATCTGCCTATCCTTTTGCCAAATTATGTTGTCATCGGCTTTCATGCTTAGCATATGTACGTAACTACCAGTGGCTAACATACACGATTGGCCCATTTTTTCAACACCCACAATTTCTAAATATTACAAAAAACCTACTGCAAAATATTCTCCCTACACCCCACCGTGTCAGTTTTCACTTAGCTAGCAAAAAACGTGGTTACAAAAAACCCGTCGGTGGCTGCGTCGTATTATGTATTGTGCACATAGGGACATCACATGATACATAAATAACATAGCCTGGTTATAGGGGCGGCTGGTAAATAATACATGAGCTATTGTTTAGTGTTTCATTATTAATAGGGGTTTTACTTTGGACGTTACTATTAAGATAGTAACTTTTTTCCAAACAGCAGAGCAAAGTGATGCAAACAAGAACACAAAATACGTACGTTTGAGTCTATTTCTCAGCAATGATCACGTGAAAATCCGTGCACTAGTTTTTGAGTTTATCCCGAAGAGATAGACAGAAGTGGCAGAGTATTATTTTTCATCATAATGTATTAAATGTTAGAGCATAAATTGAAAATACTTAAAATAAATTAGACAAAACGAAATCACTACCAACCCTAGCTCTCCACGATAAAAGCGAACCGAGAGGAACCGTTTAAGTCTCTATTTTATTACACTACTCTATAATTTACGCTATTTTTATACTTAACACAATATGCTGGCTTGTTCACGTTTTATACTGATCTAAAAGTTGAACAGTTTAAGTGCAACAGCTGATGAACTTTTTATTTTATAACTTGGTGTTGGTGTTCGATTTTGTGGGAATTTCTTTTGTAATGTGTGTGCTTCTTTAGCTTCTTGAGTATAGTATGTCATCATCATCTCTCGAGCCTTTTCCCAACTATGTTGGGGTCGGCTTCCAGTCTAACCGGATGTAGCTGAGTACCAGTGCTTTAAAAGGAGCGGCCCACCCAATTTCCGGGCAACCCGATACCCCTGGTTAGACTGGTTTCAGACTTACTGGCTTCTGACTAACCGTAACGACTGCCAAGGATGTTCAATGACAGCTGGGACCTACAGTTTAGCGCTAGTTCAGACACGGCGGGAACCGCGCGATTATAGAATCGCATGGAAATCGCGCGGGTCTTATTTATATGAGTTAGTTAGTAATCGTTCAGACATAACAGCGCGGTTAGTCAAGCCGCGCGGTTACCGCAACCCAACCGCCAGAAAATAGAATCGCGCTGCTCCCACGCGTTTCTATTACTATGGAGTCTTTACTTCGCGTTCAGTTGCGTTGCGGATACCGCGCGGTGAGCACGTCACTGCGCGTGAGCTCGCCATGGATCGTTTCGACACTGAACTATTTATTGATGATTTTATTGACATTCTCAAATAGTCAAAAAATTTGTTATCATACATTCTTAATTTGAGATATAACGTTACGAACTGACTATGTACTAGTCGGTCACATAATATTGGATGCACCCAATACCGCCTTTTTCTTTTCTTTTTTTTAAGGAGCAGCCACAGTAAACATACTTCTTCGTCGACCTCCATTTTGAAACTGACGCTAACACGCACGAAATCGCATACTAACCGCGCGTGTCTGAATAGCATCACAATTTTGCGGTTTCAAACCGCGCGATTCGTAAACGCACGATTCCCGCTTGTCTGAACGCAGCCTTAATGTATCTTGAGTAAAGTATTATATAAGAAGTTAATAAAAATAATGCTAGTTTGTGTTCGCGCTTTATACTGATTTAAAAATTGAACCGTATAAGTGCAATAGGTATAGCTGATTAGAGTTTTGAGTATTTCGTTAGAAGTTGGGAACTTTTGATTTTAAAACTTGGTATTGGTGTTCGATTTTGTGGGAATTTCTTTTGTAATGTGTTTTGTTATTGGCTTTTGAGTATAGTATAAAATCAGTGCTTTGTGATGAAATGAAGTTTTTCTTTGACAATTAGTCTCATTTTTATTCTGCTTTTAGGTCAGAGATTTTTATTGAGATTGTGCAATTTTGTTTCAGTTTTATGATGAAGAATTTTGTAGTTAGAGAATAATTTAGGATAATTTTGTAATCGTATAGTCAATATATTGGGTAATTATATTTTCGCTTGTCTTGGTAGCAGTGAAAACTACTTAGCAAATTTTTGAGAAACGAGTAACTGCAGTGCTTTGTATATAACTATATACAAATATATTGTATATAACTATATAAAAATGAGACATTTTTAACAGAAAGCTATTGACAATGAGAGTTTCAAACGACAACACATGAAACCGCGCAACAGATTTTTTTGTCGTTCGAAATACGTCGCACGTGAAATAATTCAATAAAATATCCACTATTGTGAATGCGCTGTGACTTTATAATATTAAAACCCTTTTCAAAAGATAGGCAAATCTGTATACTAGTCCATAGAAGATAAACATAGCATCATAGTTCTTCAAAACGTATTTACTCCGCATCTTCTATAAAAAGCATGAAAACAAAGGAAGTAAATAAGACAGAAAAAAAATCAAGCGGAAACTTTCAAACATGAAAACCTCTCGATTCACAAACTAATAGCATCCATTGTTCCATGAAAGCTTATAAGAATTAACCCTATAAATAAGAATTTTAATTTAACCCTCTACTGCTGACCACTCGAAGCAATTTGTTGAGCACTTGAAGCAATCTTTTCAAAGTGGGTATGTAGGAGTGAAGCATGTAGATTAAATATATGTCGGCGACTTCCGGGACTTCCGACAGATTAATACAGGAAGCCGGTAACTTGTTGCCTGGCTATCGATAGATCTTTTGCTTTTAGGTCAGAGATTTTTATTGAGATTGTGCAATTTTGTTTCAGTTTTATGATGAAGAATTTTGTAGTTAGAGAATAATTTAGGATAATTTTGTAATCGTATAGTCAATATATTGGGTAATTTTATATGTTCGCTTGTCTTGGTAGCAGTGAAAACTACTTAGCAAATTTTTGAGAAACGAGTAACTGCAGTGCTTTGTATATAACTATATACCTTAGCAAGAAAGACCATGAAAAGTGAGACCATTAAATAGCCATTTTTGAACTGTTACTGACTAACACACATCTTGATTCAAATAACATTCATATTATTGTGTCTTAAGTTAAGTTACATTGTTAAATGATAACTCAAGTAATAAACTACCTCAATTCTTACCTCAGCATTTTACAACCCTATCTGAAGTTGCAGCAATATAAACACGAAATGATCAAAGTAATAAATTACATTGTATGAGAAATTGCAGATTTCACTTAGTATTATATGATATCCACGAGAATTCCGATCTATTAATAATGAACCATAAAAACAACATAGTTATGACTACTGATTTGTAAAAGAGAATAAAATTAATGTTCTGATTATTGTCGTTTTCACGATTTTATGACTCACTGATCACCAAAAGCAAATTTATACCAAGTACATTCGCACACTCACAATTTTTAGCAATATTTGAATGTTATGCGAAGCCCTGTTACCTACTTCAAATGGAAGCAAACCGGATACTTTCTATTGAAATCCCAAATACTTTGACTTGGCTACAGAAACACGGATTCCGTAGGTATTTTTCTACTATATGTACTTATATAACAAAATCAACTGCTAAATAGGTTCTGATATAAAAAAATAATAAAAATAGGTTGCGTTCAAACTTCCTTCTCCGTGTGATAGGAGGCCTGTGCCCAGCAGTGGGAAATAGTAATCTACCTTTGTTCTGTGTTCACATGGTCAAAACCTTCCTCAAGAAAATACATATCTCTAAAACATCCAAGATCCAATATCCCGCAACACACATCAGCCATTTTCCCCGAGAACAGCATACACCTTCCGATTTGCTTATATTTGAGGCGATAAAGTTCCATATGAGTTGTGTTATGGGCGACAATAACGTGGGTCCGTGTGTCGCGCCGTGTTGCGGTGTGTTCTGCGCTTTATGGGGATTGGGGATACATGATGAAAGATATGAGGAACATGGTGATGTGAGAATTTGTATTAGGACAAGTAGGAACGAAACAAAAAAATATTTGACTTCTAATAAGTCAAATATTTTCGTTCAAATTGATCGCTCATATTATGGTACATCGACCGGTATTTTCGGCTGCTACTCTGCAGGTCGCGGGTTCATTTACCGTAAGGGACAGTTAAAATTGTTTCTAGTCTGAGTATTAATTTATGCATAATGTATTTTTGTGAAAGTTCCAAAAACAGAAAATTCTCCTCATAAAGCTATCTTTAAAAACACAAATTCTTCCACGATTGATAGTGAAAATGCTTTGTTCAGATCCCTGATTTGACTTTGAAGATGGATTTGCAAAAACTGATCATGTTACACGAAAATCAATCACCACATGGCATAAGGATAACCTACACATGTAGGTACAACCTTGAAAAATGTTGCAAAAAAAAATACATGTTCATTTCCCTACGTATAAAAAAAAAGATATATCTTCCAACGCAACACTAAACTGATTTAAGAAACTCCTTTATCACATCCTGTATTCTTTACACTGTCTTCCCCAAAAATCGGGCCCACGTGATGTGCGTTGCAATGACCCGGAACGCACAGATACCGAAACTTAAATTTGCGTCACAACGGAATCGAAGCAAATTTGGGTGAATTGAGAAGTTTGTGTGTTCCCCGTTTTATGGCTTTACGTGTATGGGTTGGCGTTATAGGATTGGTTCGATAGCATGTTTTATTGTGTGTATTCTATTGTAATTTGGGGACTTGGGGAACTGGATGGGGGTTTTAGTGTTAAGGTGTGGCAGGTAATCTGATTGGAGAAATAACTGTATTATGTAGGGTCATTGTGGGTACCTGTGTTCATAATCAGGAATATGGTAATGGAAAATAATAACTATGATAAATGATTAAGTTATTTAATTTGGTTCAAACAAAGCTTCTTTAGCACCTTTTCTAAGATTTCGTATCAAAAGGAAAAAAAATACTTAGTTTTCTTTTACCTATAGTGAGGAAATAATCAAAATCATCATGCATTTTAGACTAATTAGAAATATCTATATCAACTGAAAAAACTTTACCTTACAGTATCTTAAAACAAATGATTCGGAATTTACCTGTAACAACAGCACAAATTAGAACAATATAATTAAGTCCATCGTTTTTGCAAAAGCCAAAAGGGTTTAGTTTAAACTGGCTTAGTCCAAGTTGGACAGTTCTAACAACTGAGTCACAAGGAGAAGAACAAGCAATAAACTCCATAGACCATAGACACACTTTTCAAAAATAATATTGTCTATAAAACACTAAATAGTCTTATATCTATCTATCATTAGTATAAAAGTTATGTAAACTTCAGTAGCCGACACAAAACTAGAATACTAGCAGAGTCGTCGATGTTTTTTCTCTTCGTTACATTCGAAATTGAGCAACGGCTTGCTCAGCAGTAACAGAATTTGCTGTGGTTTGTAAAAGTAGAATACAGCTGTCTTTTCCTATTGTTGAACAAGTTTCCTACTTTGGATGAAAAAAAAAATAAGATCATAATGTACTAAGAATTGTCTATTTAGATCCTAGCCTAGAAACATATTATTAAATAAAACTTGTTTCTTTCTCCTTGTGCAATAATAAATACTGAACATACATCATCAATTACTTATCAATTATCAAATCATGTGATAGTTTTGTAATTTGCACAAAAAATATAAAAATCTGTGAATAATTTTTTTAGCAATTAATATAACAAAATAAAGAAATGTAAACAACTTGTTCACTGATCTCAAATTATTATCAGTCCCCATCGCAGTAAATTACGAAAATTTAATTCAAAAGACAAAAATAAAGGCTCAGCCTACCAATAAGAAAGAAATAAAGTATTTAAACGTTTAATTTATAAATTACAGAAGGCTTATACGCGGTTCCGACAGAAATTACTCAAAGGTAAGGAAATAGGGGAAAGAGGGAGCAACGAGGGTCGTAAAAGGAAAATGCCTTGATAACGCAAGTCCCCTGTAAGGAATTAATTAATAATCATTAAGCGTACCGTTTAGTATATAAGGACATTACGTAAATTAGGTTCTTGTATATAACGGACATTTTTCGTTACATAGAATCAAACGTTCTCATTTTTTAATCAGTAACTTTCAGTAAGAAGCTGTATAACTTCAGTGATTCAGCAAAAGACTGAGTGTTGAAAACCATGCTTCCTCTTGATATTTTCCTTCGCCTTTACTTATGGTTGGTGTATATGTAGAAAATACATGTAACTTTAAGAAAATTTACAATGATACTTGTCTAACTTGGACTCAAACCTACTTACTCTTAATTGACAGCCCGGTGCTTAATCCAATAGGCACAATAGGCACGTGTGATCTTTTTTTTGTAAACGAACCAATTTTACAGAACCTATTGTATCATTCAAGATACTTTAAACAGACTGACCCTCAAATGTTTTTCCACTAGCTACACATGTCTGTCACTATATAAGTGGACAACACCCAAATATAAACTGGCCTGTCATAACAAAAACACTACAAATATTCAAAGCACAAGTACCAAGTATTATGCCAGTAGTATTACAGTAGTAGCTGGAAGCTAGCGTCTCAAAGGACCAGCAGTACTAAGCTCATTTCGTGCAGCGCTGAAATGTAAGCACAATGCATATTGCATCACTGCATAAGTAGTGGAGCCATGCCAAATATTGCAGTAAAGGGTAAAGTAACTCTGCCTACATATATTTTTAAACATTAATTATAGTATTTGAATGTAGTTTTTTTTTCAAGATTTTATTCACTACCTGTTTCCCCGTGGTTTTATCCGCGTCTAGGGGGAATTCCTTCCGTACACGGACCAAATATAGCCTAAGTTGCTCGGGAATAGTTTTAGTTTCCCGACAGTGAAATAATTTTTCAAATTGGTTCAGTAGTTTCAGTATAGAAGATAATAATATAAAAAAGGTGTGACTAACCATCGGATATTAAACTTCTAAAACTGTTAAATTATATTATACGTTTTTTTTTCGAACCTTTTATTATCATCGCACAGCACTTAGTTATCCGAACTTATTTATGTTTCAAAACGTAAGTAAGTGCATAGGTAAGCATTGTATTACCCAAGAGAATGAATTTCCATAAGATGAATAACGGCTAAAAGGCTGTCCGAACGATCTACCTTGTCCGATATTCAAGTAAAGATATAGGTGTTAAAGTAAATATATAGGTATTCAAGTAAAAAACATAAGAGTTCCCTGCACACCTTTAGCACAATACAGACTCAGAAGATGACCGACAGTTGAGCCGATGGTTGTCATTTATTTTTTAAAGAAAATTTTGATTCTAATCACTTTTTTCAGTCGGTCTGATACAAATTGAATACCTGATTTTAGTAAGGTGCATACAACCATCCATCTTCATACTGATTCATGAGCCCAAACTATTTGCCGCCTAAAAATCTGCAGTCTGCTCTAGAGGTATAGGTATTCAAATAGATATATAGGTACCTATTCACTGTTCAGGTATTGTCATACATATCGTTAATATGCAAAGCAAGCATTTAATATCTTAGCATAACTTGAAGGTGTAGTAAACAGGGCAGTGGGAATTGTGAGCTGACTTAGTTGTATTACTGGTAATAAATTATTATTGTCACTTACAACTTGGCCACGAATTGGCCTAGTTCTTGCAAGTGAATTTTCTCACGATTTAGCACTTAGTTGAAAGAAAAGATTAAATATGAAGCAACGATACATGAACTTTGCTATCGGCAAAAATAATATTTGATTTAAGTCTTAATTATAATCTACTAATAAAAAGTATGCGCCAAATTCCCTTCCGATAAACAAGGCACAGTGTCAGGCCATTTCATAAAATTCCTCTTGACCGCAACGTTTTATATTTCATCTGTTTGCAAATTTAAAACTGCAAATCTATTTAATCCAGTTACGCATTGCTGTCCAAAATCAAATTACGGGCCGTCAGTAAAACTCGAGTGCACGATTCGATAAAATCGATTCGAAAAAAAAGGTCGTGACAAAAAATAAATTTTACCCTAATACGTCTAAAATTATCTCGCCAAAAAAGTGTTGGATAAAAACGTCGGGCTGTTACGTGAGGTTCAAAGGGTACTTGCGCAGGCACCGAACCCGCACTAACGTGCTAATCGATGAGACACATTTCCTGCTGTAAGAGCGCTTCTACCCAGCTCTAATACACTTTATTTTACACGGAGTTGGTTTTACTGGAAGCGGCAGTGAATATTTGTAATTTCTTACGAAGGAAGTGTTATTTAGAAAAAAAAAAATGTTATTCTTTGCAGTAATGGAAGTGGTTATAACTATTTTTATGTGTCATCAACAGCTTTGATTTCTTATATATATTTTTTTTAACTACATCAAAAACATTTGAAAATAAATGTGTAGTAAAAATGGCTTTTTCATAAAGCAATAAATTTCCACTTAATCATCGAGCTTTTACTACTAAGAAATGGTTCAACATTATTGCGAAATAAAGCAAAAATATAAAAGGGGTGTTACTTAGCCAGCACTTCATTATAGTAATTAATTTTAAGGCGTACTTCAAGTTATTTCTGCGTAATATTAAACAAAGCTTTTTTGACTTGAAGTGCTATGATTAATAATATTAATAAAATCTTTTCTATTTTTATTCGGTTAGCGAAATAGAATATGCCTACATCAGTTTTGTACATTTGTTTCCTTTTAAAAAATATATAAAATAAGTAAATAGGGTAATAGTAATAATAATAAGCCCCGCAGGGCATCTGAGGCGGATGACGGGGAGTAGCGACCCCGCGGGGCTATATATCCGAGTGCTCCAGGGAGAGTATACTGTCCCCCATCTCCGGCTTGCCGGAGTGAAGCATGACGGGGGATAGGTCTCCCGCCTCTTGGCTTGCCTTCATCGGCCGGTCAGAGTGGAGTCGCTAGAGTAGGGTTAGCAGCCCGCTCGGAGGGTAGGTGCCTCGTGGTAAGTGGCGAGTGGGCCGGTGCTGCTGGACCCACAGGGAGAGCGTGATCTGCGTTTAAAGTCCGCCGAGGTATCCTCACCCTTCAGCCGCTCATGTACCTGTTGCCCTCTTGTTGCTATTCAGTGACTGATTCCCGGAGGCCCAGTAAGTGAGCTGGCGAGTCTCCACCTGCCATTTTTACGTGTGCAAACATTGTTATCGGCAGGTGCCATAGTTCCCATAGTTATCCCCATTCCCAGTCCATTAGCATCCCATCCCAATAGCCCTAGTAGTTTTATTCCATATTTAGCAATAGTTTAGCACAGAACCGGGGATTGTCCTTGGGTACGTTTCTATAGTGTATACAGGGATAATCGTCGGTTTTGTGTCGCCATTTCATTAAAGTTGTCTCAAAAGGGCTTCAGCGTGTTCGCTTCGGCCCCACGTTCGCCTTTCAAAAATCCGGGACTCTGTAGTCCCGTGGTCGGTTAGAGACATACAAGATAATAATAATACAATTTAAAGGCTCTTATCTATGTGATTTCAAATGCTTCTTTCAATCCGAAATGCAAGCATTATTTGCCTTTCACATCTTCATAAAATTTTACTCTCAACATAATGCTGACAAACAAATCGTATATTCAAAGAATATAAAGTTGGAGCGGCTCTCGTGACGGTAAAGCTCGCAGTGGCGTCAGGCGACCCTCGTCATGTGCGATATCAAACGGAACGCGCTGTCCGACCACGGCGCACGCATGAGAGCTAAATCAACTGCTGAACTTCTTAGTTTATACACGTTACTGACTTGTTTGAGAACATTTTACTTTGAGGTAAATTAATTACTGGTTAATTTGTAGGAACACTAGCCTCAAAGTAACGTCTAAATCTAGCTTAGTTACAAAACACAATGAGCAGATTGTTCGTAACAAACTTAACTTTGAAATCAATTAGAGTTCTACCTTATTCAATCAAAATCAAAAATAATTTTATTCAAACTTGGCTGCAAGACAGCACTTTTTTAACGTCAGGAATTTACATAAAAAAACCCCGACCCAAAAAAGTACACAATTATTATGACAAAAGGTTAAAAACGCTAAACTGCTTTTTATAGGAAAAAGCAAAAAATAACTTTTAACACTACGTAAGTACCAACTAAAGCATGTCAGACTAAACTAAATTTTGTCGTGTCGGGGGACCGCTCTAATTATCTAATTAAGATTCGTGTTTTTTTTATATACGAATGTTGTAATTAGGTATGTACCTATCATTTGATTTATGTAAGTATTTTTGAAGGTAAAAAGCGGTCCCCCGACACGTCAAAATTTAGTTTAGTCTGACATGCTTTAGTTGGTACTTACGTAGTGTTAAAAGTTATTTTTTGCTTTTTCCTATAAAAAGCAGTTTAGCGTTTTTAACCTTTTGTCATAATAATTGCGTACTTTTTTTGGGTCGGGGTTTTTTTTAAATTTATAATTTAATTTTATTTCATGCTTTTTGAAAGAGCTACTTAATTTTTCCTTCATTTAATTTATTTTATTTTAAGATGGGGTAGCTATATGCGATCTCGGCCAAAGGAAGCTGTTTAACAATCCTCATGGCAAACTGGCTCTGGGAGAATTGCACAGATTAAGAAACAATAAAGATTAACCTTTGGTGATCCAGGGTTATATACCATTCTGGGGTTTCATTCGCCACATCCCATTTCCAGCATCAGGTTCTCGTCAATTAGAAACATGAAGAGAACCAGTCAAGACAAATTCAATGAGCCCAAACTCGATGGGTTTACTAAAAGGCAGTTCAGGGTTACGTCTCCTATCTTCGTGTCCTAACAGCAGACCAGCTCAGTGGTTCCAGAAGACATTAGTATTTCAAATTTCAGATCCCACATATGCTTGCAAGTAAACTGAGCGTGTAACATTCCTATCACACCTAACAAACGAGCTGATGACCTTGAAGACCTGAACCGATTTCCACCAAACATAGCTAAGAACACTCCCGAATGACATTCCTTTCAAACAAAAAAAACCGCATTACAATCGGATCATCCGTTTGGGAGCTACGATGCCACATACACACACACACACACACACACACACACACAGACACGTCAAACTTATAACACCCCGTCGTTTTTGCGTCGGGGGTTAATAAGACAGCCCCCAAAACACCCACCCTTCACCACTTCCTATGTGTTTTTTGCTGGGAAGAAGAAGTGGCGCAACAAACTCCCCAGCAACACATGTCTGTTTGTAGGTTGGAAAAACCTTAAACATTGTTTGATATAAAAAAAAATATACTTAGTTACAGATCTTCCAAATAATTATAAAAGTACAAGGAATAACATAAAATAGGTCCTTAAAAAAGCGATCGTTCAAAATAAAAGTAAATGCTTCCAGTATTTCTAGCTCCGCAGCATCTGTCCCATTTCTCACTTGCCAATCTAACATGAACCTTATTGCCCCACAATAAGGGTCACCTACAAAGTTGGAGGCATCGTTTGATGAAGTTCTAGCGGTATGCAAGGCGACGTTCCACTGAAATGTACGACATCTAGAACGAACATAGTTTTTGTGTTATAAGATGGATGTGTCTATGCCTTTATGAAGATGTCTTGCTTTTCGGTTATTGAAATTGCAATTCGTGTTCGGTTATAGCTGTTGTTATTGGATATTTTTACGGTTCTTGGTTTTGACTGTAAAGTAACATGTATTACCTGTGTACATGCCTTTTAACAAAATCTGGTAAGTTCTGCTCTGTAGAATTTAATGGATATAGGTACGTTAAGAATACGTAAGACAGACCTACATAATTTTTAGTAGCTTGAGGCTGGCCAATAAGGGTGAATACTAAAAAGGAGCTTCAATGTGCAAGTTGGGTAAATATATCCCGAAATTCAATCTAGAACGACAAAATTAGCAAGTTATATTATTATGAACTTAAACTAGAGCTAAACTATTTGCATCAAACTCGATACACTCCACACAATTCTCAACAAAATCTCAATGTTACCGTACAAGAAAATGTAGTTTATATAAAACCGAATCGTTCTGAAGTCTAGTTAAAGAGTCGTTTCTCAAACGCGATGCTGTGTATCTCACAAACAGATCTGTGCCTCGTCTGAAAATAACCTAGAAATAACTTCTCGTTTTTCATGTATCGATAAGGAAGTAAATCGATTTTGCATTTAGAATAATCGGTGTTTGATATGGTTATTTGGTTATTCTTATTTTATTCGGGTTTCGATGTTGACTTTTATTTTTCTATGGTTATTGTTGTTTGTGTGTTCAGTTGAGTTGAATTACCTTATAATATATTTTGAGTTCACGAGGTACTTTTTGAAACGAACATTTTTGTGATGAGCATGCTTGTTGCCTGTGGTGTGGGTGTTATAGTATGTATTAAAAGTATACGAGTAAGTATGAAAAGTATATTATTATGTAGTTTATCAGTTGTGTAAGCACCCATACCACAAGCTAATATAACACACATAGCTATAAAAATGGCTTACCATGGGGCTAATCGACCGTGTGTGAAGGTGTCACAATATTTATTAATTACTAGCTTCTGCCAGCGACTTCGTCCGCGTTAGAGTCGGACTTTGTGCAAAGAGAGGAAGAAATAATAAACACCAGCCCCTCCAATTATCTAAATCTATGCGTACTTACTGCTAAATTTAAGTAATAAAATGTAAACTATTAATAATTTGTAATTTGAACGAATATTTAAACACAAAAATAACTAATAGATACCAACCTATTTTATAAAATAACAACAAAAGAAAGTTAAAAATAAATTATTTAAAACCTAAAAGTCGCGCAATAAGGTTGAACGCTCTGAACGTCTGTTCGCATCAATCGCACCAACAGCCAAATATTGTATGACGCTCGCGCAGCCACCGCGCCGCGAGTCGCGTCGAGCGCGGCGACCGTTGCACAAAAATGATCCTTATAGCGTGCGTGATTCAGTATTCACGCGCGGTGGCTTATTACCGTTTTTCATGTATAACTTTGGTGTTTCTTTACCGATTTAAGTCATTCTTTTTTTAATTAATTGATAATACTGTTAACTATGTTTAATTAGTGTGAGTGAGTGTTATAAACGAAATAGTAGACAAATATAATCAGAAAGCTCCGAACTGCTAAGCTACCGAGAGTTTTACGTGTTATTGTGAGTCAACCATAAAAGATAGATATATGCTGCCATGGGATATTTTTTACATAATTTTATGAAGAATATTTCCGTGGTACATGGTTTCTGTGTAGCTGTAACCATTAAGGCTGCACACGCGACGGAAGCTTAAAAAATGGAGTAACTTCTCCCGTTTTCCCAACATTTACCTTCACTGCTCTGCTCCTATTGATCGTAGCGTGATGGAAAGTATCCTATAACCTGCCCAGGAGTATGAAGAATATTTGTGCCAAGTTTCATTAAAATCCGTCCAGTAGTTTTTGTTTCCATAACGAACATACAGACAGACAGACAGACAGACAGACAGACAGACAGACAGACAGACAGACAGACAGACAGACAAAAATTTTACTGATTGCATTTTTGGCATCAGTATCGATCACTAATCACCCCCTAATAGTTATTTTGGAAATATATTCAATGTACAGAATTGACCTCTCTACAGATTTATTATAAGTATAGATTTGATGTTCTCTCCTCCTTTGCGTCTAAAAAAATTACCAGGATATTTGTTCAAAATTAACATCAACAATTCATGAACAAACAGCCTCTTGAAATTCAAATAGATCCAGTTTCCAAAAACCTTACTAACACCTAACAAATTTTGCATATTAATACTCCATCAATTTAGAAGATAACCCTCTAACGCTGATCTCCTACCGTCTACTAATTATGCCAATACTCGTTGCCGATGGTTATGATAACAACGGTCCAGCATCAGGGCGGTTAGTAGGGGGTTAATTCAATCAAGTAAAAGTAGTCTTTAAAATTACCAGACACGTCCGGATTAGAATTGGATAAATTAGTTGACACAACCCTTGTGAAAACATTGATTATTTGTTTTAATTGGAAGCCTGAATTTGTGTATTTAATCAGGTGAACAACGGGTGAATGGTAGTTGAAAATAGGCTTGTTGATTAAACTGCAGAACTGTTTCTAGGACAGTTACGGCCGTTTTCAATATTTAATCTATCTGTCCTTTTGTTCCTGTTCCTATTGTATACTGCAATATACACATTGTATACCAATGTATATAAACCATTTGATAAAGGTTCTTCTAACCTAAAGACAGACATGTGTTGCTGGGGAGTTTGTTGAGTCACTTCTTCTTCCCAGCAAAGACACATAGAAAGTAGTGAAGGGGGGGGGGGGGCGTTTTGTGGGGTTTCGTAAATTTCTGACCTTCAAAAAGTGCTGTTTTGCAGCCATGTCTGAATCTGAATTTGCTTACAAGAGATAGGAAAGTTACAAAGCACATTTTGAACCTATTTATAGTTCAACAATTAAGTACATTACACGCCCACCCATCCAAAATGAAGCCGCGAATTACGCAACTTAAGTAAAACTTAACATTACATCTCCCTAAAGTACGAGTCGACATATTTCGCTATTATTGCTTAGAACTAAGTTTTAGTATACTTGTAAATTGGGATATTCAAGTTTTGGGTTCGTTTTGGTAAAAGGGATTTAGTTAGGAACAGCTTTCATTGATAAGATTTTAGGTACATGATTCTTTGAAAATATTATGTCACTTAGTTTTCAGCGAAAAACATTACCAGTTCTCTGCACCTTTTCTGCGTTTTGACTTCCCAAAACGACTGTTAGACGTATCCAAATGACAGCCGGGACCTACCAATTTATCATACTTTCCCAAGCATGGAGGAAGTCCTCATTTCAAGGTGGTCACCCATCCACCGACCGACCGCGCTAAGCGTTGCTTGACTTAATGAACGATTGATCGGCGCTTCTATTACTTGGCTTCGAGTATCTCACAAATTGAAGCAATTTTGCTAGTTAAAGGAAAGTCCTAAATGTCAAAATTGCTTGAACAGTTTTACATTTCTTTCTTTGAAGCCATTAGGTAAATAAAATATTAACCGGCAAGCTAATAGTAAGGCTTTACGTAGGTACACTGTCGACAGTGCAGCTGGTGTCCACTTAAATATGGCGACTCGTAGTTTATTCAAATTAACCCATGAAGACAAGGAATAGACAGACAGACAGAATCAATTTAAGTCACAATAATACTAACATGCAAAAGTTTGGAGGACAGAATGTATGTATGTTAGTCACTAAACTTTTTCATGTAGAGAGTACTGACCATTCTTATAAGTAGGTAACTTACAGTTATATAAACATCAAAATAGTGTTTTTTTGTTTCCAGACGTAAAAGACGGTTTAATCGAAACGCGTGTAGGAAAGAAGAGCCAGCATTCAATAATTTTCAAAATCTTTTTTGATAATAGCTCACTGTATCACCCAGGTTTCAATTTATCTCCATTCTAAATTACTGTCAAAACTATACAACCCTACTATTGTAAACTCAGAACAGACGTTCTTCACTTTCAAGTTAAGGATTGAAAATGTAATATTATCATTAAACATTTGAGCATCGTCTTAGAATGTTATCTATCTGGAAATCGGCTTCCATCTTTCAAAATATGTTATGTAGAATAAGCGGTAGCATTACCCCTTCACGGGGGTAAAACGTACGGAGCACCTCACTTACAGGAGGTATGGGGGAGTTCCCCAAAATTCCTCGTATTCGAGAAGATCAAATAAATATCATAGCGCTATGAATATTTTTGGGGTCGTTGCCTTTATACACCTGCGAGGTATTTTTTTGGAGTTTGAAAAATGATTGTTTTATCGCAGTGTTTTGATCATAGAGAACAAGATTTTCTAGGTTCATATTTTTTAACATTTATGAACTATTTCATGTCGTACATCTTAGTAGTTACTTTGGATTTGAGACGATAGTGTCAAATCGGTAGAGCTAAGTGACTTTGAAATCATGACTCAACACAAGTCTAACTTTCAAGTATGTCTAGATTGTTTCAAACGTACACACTAATCATCATGTATGACGATAAACCCTAACATATAACAATGTCGAAATATCAAACGCAACCAATAGTAATGGCTCTTCTGAAATTCATCCACCATAATGTTCCAGATAATAGCTTTCACAACTTGAGCGTAAGTTCTAAATACGTTTACAGCCGGGCCGTTGTGGGCGGCACGAAGCCGGCATGAAAGCTGCTACAGAAATAAACTGTATTCATAAGTCCTTGGCGCACTGGCAAAGTGTTCGAAGTGTTACATTAACATTTTCTACTCTGTGGCCGTATTGTCAATGTGCATGTTTAATTTCCGTAGCGATCGTTGAGAGAATGCTGTTTGTAAAACTTTATCTACTTCACTACGGCGAAAGTTTGTTAAAGAAAATGTTGGTTGTTTTTCTTTGGAACTCATTCATCACTCACCTCTTTTGTTAGAGTGGTTATGTTGGTACTCTAACTCTTATTATAATGCTTTCTAGCTAATCGTTTACTCAATTTTATTGTAAGGTAAGTCAAACTTTTGTAATAGATCAATGTGTTTGCTATCCGTAGGCGTATTCTTCCTTGACTTTCGATTTAACTCATTTTGAATACTATTTAACCTGAGTTCGAATTAACTTTTTATTATTGAATGTTTTACAGTTGTCATTTTTTAAATTCATTTCCCGTTTATCCAATCTATATTATGGAATTTAGGGAAGACTGTTTAACATACCTATATATACAAACAAGTTCATCAACAAATAACTGAATTCCTGATCGATAGCAACTATCAAAATGACCCTTTTTGAAGGTCATAACTCAAAATATCCCAATCTAACTCGGTATTGACGTAACAGCAGCCATGAGCAGAAATATGGCAGCAGTAATGGCCTCAGCTAGGGGAGAGAGGAAAATATCTCCAAACCCGGCCTTATTGAATGATATTATATTATAAATCCCAATGGACCAGATCTCTTCCGATTTCCGACCGATATTGATTTGAGGACCCTGGCTTGGATATGGAAATGCTGGCTGTAATGAAATATGGTGGATGTGTTGCTTATCTGTTTGGTGGCAGCTAACGTTACAATTGATATAGTACTGCCTATTTTGAGATTTCTGTACTAATGTTAAAAATATGAAAGTTGTTCTATTTGTCCGTTTTGTTCCTCTTTCATCGTAAAACAGCTGTACCATCACGCAAACGATCTCTGTAAAATAATATAATAGCTTGGTATCATAAGAAAATGTGACAAATCTCTATGTACTTGTGATCATTTAATATTTTAAAGGTTTGTTATATTAACGGTGATAAAACAATATTTTAAATGGCGTCGTAGGGTTATAAGACATTCCTTCCAAGGTCTTGATTCTATGGCAAAATACTATAATTCTTCGCATATATTTTTTGAACATTTAACATAGCTAAAAGCTTAAGGAAAATTATTAAAATATCCGTCATTCTAGACTTCATAATAATTTTTCGCGTAAATAAAATATTTTAATAGATTCTCAAAATAAATCCAATTATGTTTACGACACGTAAAATTTGAATTGAGGAAAAACTAAATGAAACGTTTTTACTTATTACCATATTTTGACCGACTGAAGGAAATAATATGGGCTATTAAATCAACGAATTAAATATTAAAAGCAATTAAGTTTCGTTATAAAATTGTCCACTGCAATGCTGAAAGCAACTAGGTACGTGTATTCCAGGTCAGGCATAAACCAATGTATAAGGTGCTTTAATATTACCTGCCAGGAATTGAATGGGGGGTAGTATTGTGTTTATAGATTACAATAGTAAAGATAAATAATTGATTAATTGTCATTTTTTTTTTTCATAGAAAAAAAATACGTATAAATTAGACTTAATTTATTAGTTTAAAAAAATCCAGTAAAGTTGCGCGTTGCCACTCTTGCAGAACAGATAGAAAGAGATAGCAGTTGTTTTCATTGACGAAGCGACACTACGCGCGTAATTTGTGAACCACGTTATGCAGAGTAGAGCCGATGTTAATTTAACTTTTTTAATGTCTCAAATTGAATTGACTGTTCCGGGGAACGAAATTTCTTCACTATTGTAATCTATCAACGCAATACTACCCCCCATTCAAGTCCTGGCAGGTAATATTAAAGCACCTTATATATTTTCTTAGTTCATGTACTTTCTGTGTATATTTTAGACACCAGCATGTCGATTCTATAAAATATCACAACTCACTTCGACATCACTCTCACTTCGACTTCGATCTAAAGGTAGAATTCCGTGGACGCGACAATAGTCAACCTTTGAAAATGTATGGCACCGTTGTCGAGGCCCGTGACAGTCGCGCGCGGCCGACGAATTTCGTAAGCTGCTCGCGGCATTGTCAAAAATTTAATTCTGGTTTTACTAAAATTCTATAGATGTTATTAAGCGCTAGACCATGTTGAGAAGCGTACGGCCGCGAGCGGCTCACGAAATTCGTCGTCCGCGCGCGACTGTCGCAGCCCTCGGCAGCGGTGCCATACATTTTCATAGGTTGACTTTTGTCGCGCGCGGCTGCGACAATCGCGACCCACGGAATTCTACCTTAAAGTTTCGTGATTGACATTGTCAAACTACACTAGCGCTTCACTATCGAGCGTGTTGACAAGTTGAACTAAATCAAAGTCGAGATTTTGACAGATTTGTCAAAATCTGTCTATCTATAGGGGAGGTAGGGGAGAGATGGGCAGTTGGGAGACATGATCAAATCAGAATAAAAGGGGGGTCCTTTTATTCTGATTTCTGATCATAGTTTTGTTTTTTTTTAATTGGGTAGTTTACGTTACCGACTGGTAACGGTGTTCATCCATAGACTATCTGTCATTTCTGTGAGTTGTCAAGAACAAACACTCGTAAAAGTACTTAAATATTTTGTTGCGGTTTCGGATCGTTATAAAGAGAAAACTAATGAAAGGTATGTGTATTTTCTATTATTAATTATTGATTGTCAAAATCTCCAGTTACAATTATAGTAAGTCGATGCAATCCACACCTATTATACCTTTAGAAGAGAGTACTACAGCAATAGTTAATGGGCCCCACGTTTTTATTTTAGTCTAATATGACCGGGACCACCTACGTAGGTTGACAGGTAAGTAATTTTTTGTCAGTCCAATACTACAATCAAACATTTATTTAAAATTAAAAAGAAAATTAGTTGTCTCCATTTCCACAATATTCTTGGTCAAAAATTGAAAAAGATTACATAAAATCAAAATAAAATATTTATGAATTCAAGGAACACACTTGAAACCAAGACTATCGGCTATCGCATAAGTGGTTTGCTTTAAGGAATGTGAAGTGGTTCTAACATACTGCTGCAAAAAAAAATACTGCTAACCTTGGTCCACTGTTTGTGGGTTTTGATGGTGCCACCTATACTGTTTAAGCGCACGGCTAATTCCTCCCACTGGCTTCGACTTCGCTCTCTGGCATTTTGCGTTCTCACGAAACCCTTCGCCAGGCCAGGGTTTTGCTCCATAAACTCAACCAGAGTTTCAACCTGAGCCGACGAAGGGTGAGACGACCTGTCATTTGGACTGAAATTATTGTTGGATTAATAAAATAAACACTTCTTTAATTAATATTATTTTTAACTTTATAACAAGAAATATAAAATTACTTCATGATTTTATCACAATTACGGCGAAAACCGGCGAAAACAAACAAGCTTAAACACAATATGAAGACAGAAGATACCCGATATATTACTTTCCTCTATGACAGAAGAGAAGAAAATATTGTCCACAGATTAATAATGGTATTGGCGCTGTCAGTATTTTTTTTCGTAGGGTAAGCATAGATTATATTCACAGCACGAATTTAGAGATTTCTGTTTATTTTATACTTAAAAGCTGCCTCAAATTCCTTACAATAACAAATTATAACTAAAACATCATATTTAGCTAAAATTCTGTGTCAAAACTGATAAAATTAAAAACTGATTAATCTCGGTTGACATTTTGTCGAGTGGGGAAGTCACTAGCACAGCATTGGTCGATGTCGAGCTCACTTCACTTCGCAAGTGATTAGGTGATGTTTACAGAATGCAAAATCAAGGTCGTTCTGAATCGAATGCGAAGTGAGAGTGAATAGCGAAGTGAAATGCGAGTTGTTGTTCGAATTTTATAGAATCGACGTGCAGGCAGGCCTTGGCCCTGTTGCGCCCCGCTGGGGTTGCTGACAGTATTCTACTTGTGTAGCCCTTTCATTTGATACCCATATTGAGGGGGCTGTGCCATTTTGTGCCGGCGGCCATATTGGATTTAATTAAAGGTGTATACAAAATTTCAGACCAATCGGTTGACAGGAAGAGGGTGAAATTTGAATTACTAAATTTGATCCAAGAATAAATAATAAAACAAACGGGGTGAGCTAAATAAAACCGTTTAAATATCTCGTAATGTTGAAACTGATTGTAATTTTTAGGAAAGCTCTTTCATTATATCTAGCCGAATATAAGAAATGGCAATAAAAGTTGATAATGATCTGTAAAATCTGATTTTTTATGCAATAAATTGTGAAAAAGTGCCCATCCCTCCCCTACCTCCCCTAAAGTATGAAATGACATTACGAATCGAAGTGAAATGCGAGTTGTTGATCGAGTTTTATAGAATCCCAGTACTGTACGTTATTGATGAAGTTGCACATAACAAACTCGTAATTTTTTAAATCGTCTTAGCCTTTCTTTATCTGTCTTGTTATGTGCCGTTCGTGCTGTAGAAACTACTGGTCAAAAACCTTAATAGCATCACTAGTTATTTCACGGTATGAAATGTGCATGACACACAAACCACTAGAACTCTTGTCAAATTACTTTGCGTCCCTGAAATCAGCCACTAAAGACCTTTCAGAAACCTTGACTTTTACAAGGTCACCGGTTATCTCATCAATCCTGACTTTCTCGTCACATCTACATACGCTGTGCCATCACCCTCGAAACCGAACGTGCTCGCTTAGACAAAGGTCGACTACAATCACAATCATATTTATTATCGATACCAGTATGTATGTAGGACGTTAATCGATACCAATTTGTGTTTTAATGTCTGTCCTACTGATTTTACATACTATTACTGTATGATAGCTTGTTATTGAGCCCGTTTCATCAGCATTGGGAGAGGTGGTTCATGTACTTGATTAGAACCAGCTGATTAGTCTTTCTTCAGGTTTTTATCACACCATACAGTTATAAACGTGAAGTTTGGGTATGTAAGTACGATGGATGTGTGTTATTACTTGACAAAAAAACGATAAAGCGGATTTTGATGAAGCTTTTTAGTAATAAAGATTATGTATGTATGTACCAGAATAAAACACACTAATTTCTATCTTTATGCAGTAAGAAGTTCTTTTTAGATGCAGGAAAAAACCGCGGGAACCAGCCAGTGCCAAAGATATCCAGAATCAAAGTCTGCCTAAAATAAGTAGATGCCACAAAATTATTACACAGAACAGCAATAAAATATTATATGGAAAATACTTGGAATGTTTTCCGTATCTTCATTATATGAAAACATTTTCCTTTTACCTATTGATCAAAGAATTCACCAGTACCATATCAAACATGAAAATATACTCGCGGCTATAATAAGGCACATAAGAACCGCCATATTGGAGAAAAAGAAGTCGCAATTTGGGCAAAAATCCGTAAAACCTAATGCATTTCCCGGGTATGCTGTACACGGCTGCGGAGTCCGCATCAATCATGGATGCCCGGCTGAATACTAAATACCCGGGTAGGCATACCCGAGTGCCTACCTGGGCAAACAGGTGAGCTTTTATTGTTGGACGAATTGTACCTATTGGGGTGGGTGATTGATAGAAGATGCAACGATGTTCGAGCAGTTCTCATAGAAACAATAAAAAGAAAAAAAACGTTCAATTTTACTACTGAATTATTTATTATCTAGTAAACTTTGAATCCCGTATGATGCAGTTTTGTTCTGGTGGATTATGTTAACAAAATATAAATTATCAGCTAATTCATTCGTCTAGGAATCGAAAAATTTACCAAGTCATCATAGTTAAACTTATTATACTACACCTCTACTAAAACAGTATTATTATAAACTCTGATCAGATATTTAAAACTATTAATAGGTTTAAATCAACACATCCTGTCAGTTAAAGGTCATCGGAGAATAACCCATATTCATTACCTACGCAAAGATTAGAATATTGGTTTCCCTTTAACAAGTTTTAGGGTTCCGTACCTCGAAAGGAAAAAACGGAACCCTTATAGGATCACTTTGTTGTCCGTCTGTCTGTCTGTCTGTCTGTCTGTCTGTCTGTCTGTCTGTCAAGACCCTTTATCTTAAGAACGCGTGGACGTATCAAGCTGAAATTCACATGAAATACTCGGGTCTATTGTCCCTTTAGGCTGTGAAAATATCAAGCTTCTAAGCCAAGCCAATCAAAAGATACAACCGATTATGTCGATATTTTCAACAAATTCTCGACACTCGCAAAGGAATCAAAACCTACAGGGTACTTCCCGTAAACTCAGAATCTTGAAATTTGGCATGAAGCATTGTTATATAATGCAAATATAGGAAAAATTGCAAAAATCTCATTTTTTTTGTTATATAATATAAAAAAAATATTTTAATTAAATGAAACTTACTACCTTATTTCTCACGAACGAATAAAGGTACCAAATTGAAATTTATACCAAATACCTAGGTCTATTGTCCCTTTAAGCAATGAAAAAATCAAACTTCTAAGTTAACGCGATCAAAAGATACAGCAGTTTTACCGACACCTTAGACGAATTTCCGTCACACGCTAGGGAATCAAAACCTACAAGGTACTTCCCGTGAACTCAGAATCTTAAAATTCGGCACGAAGCAACGTTATATAGTACAGATAAAGGAAAAATTGCGAAAATAATGAAGTTACATAAAATATTAAAATATTATTTTTGCTTACATAACATAAAATGTTTTTTAATAATTATAAACTTACTACCTACCCTTTTTCACATGAACACGTAGAAATATTAAAGTTTTGAATAAAAAGTGAAATTCATATCAAACACTTCTTAAATATAATGGCCTCTAAACTGTGAAAAATTTTAAATCATTCAAAGGTCATTGGGCACCTTAGTATGAAAACCATACCCACGGCGGATACGAACGAAATATAGCACAGTATAATGATAAAGGCTCTGATTTACTATGGCATTAGTCGCATCAATGTGAACCATGGGAATCTAGAGAAAATCAGGTGTAAACATCAAATATTTTCCTCATTTCAATGGGGAATTTAAACGACCAAGTTTGACGGATTTGAGAAATCATTTCTTTGTAGTGAAAGAGTATATACGCCGTTTATTTCCATTGTCATCAGGTCAGGATCTGATGATGGAAATCCTGAGAAATCGAGGGCAACTATCAGAAATTGTAGGCATGCATAGGATTAAAACTTGATTCTCAGATGTATGTCTGGTGATACTGTCAAACAGTGAAGGTTTAGAGCTTACCTGATGATGGAGACGTGAGAAAGTCGAGAGAACTCCTCAACAGTATGTTTTAGTTACGTCGTGTTTGGGCTTATATTATTCGTATTGACGAGAACTTTTCACAAAAGTTATAAAAATAAAAACTTTTTACAAAAAAAAAACAACTTCTAAAACAACAAGAAAACTGTTTATATGCATCGGTCTAGATCTCGGTGGTTAAATAAATATAGATGCATCCTCTAGACACCGACTTCTAGACCGATGCACCTAACATCTTTTTAATTTCTTTCTTGCTTTTGTTTTCTTGTTGCTTTTTTATATGTTTGAAGTTGGATTTGTTTGTAAAATGCTACAAAATAAAATAATGCCGACTTTATAAAACAAAGAAAGGGACAGAATTACACTTTTGTCAAGGCTCTAGAAACCAGGCGGAAAAAAACCTGAAACTGGGGCTCTTTAGGTGATTAATCCCTCAAAAATAAAAGATCCCATTCCTGCAATGGCTGCTTTAACCCAAGTTAGTAGTGAATTCTCATCACCTAAAATAAAATAAGCTCCAACACAAGGTTACGTTATAAATTGTAAAGGAGTTCCCATAACTATATCTGATCTTAGCTGTCGATCCCACAATGGCAGTCAAACCTATCTTTGTGGAAAGTCTTCGCCAATACGAATAAAATAAGCCCAAACACGTGGTAGTTGCAACATACCGTTCGGGAGTTCCCTTGACTCTCTGTAGTCTCCATAATCAAATCAGCTCCAAACCTTCAGTTTACCAGTACCCTCAAAAATACACTCACATGTCTGGTTATGACTCGATGCGTGCCTACAATATTCAAGAGTTGCCCTCGATTTCTCTGGGTTTCCAGATCCTCATCAGATCCTGGTCATCCGGATTGGCACCTTCCTTCTTTATGAAATGTCTTTACCAATAAAAACTAGCATTGCAACCTGTACAATCCTCTGAAACTGCTTGTCTTTTATTATTTATATTTTTCAAACGATCCTGGACATTCGTCTCCATGGAATTTTAATAAAATATTTATATTCAAAGAAACGTCATACCATTCTCCACGATTTAAAACGACTTTGATTCATGTCCGCCACTTTTTACAAAGCGGGTCAGATATGCCCCATGACCTTTAAGACATAATTAGTTATTTTCAATCAGATTTCTGAATGATGACTATAAAATGTTGTATATAAATAACTTCAATAAAATAACTTTTACAAGGTACTGGCCTACTATTTTAGTTATATTATAAAATAAAAAATATTAACTATTTTGACTCTCACGAAATTACCATAACTATGATTGTTCTAAACTGAACGGTTGGCGCGAAACTCACTTTTTATCTATACAGCATTTGTACGGAACCCTCGGTGCGCGAGTCCGACTCGCACTTGGCCGGTTTATTTTATAGGAACTTAGATAATCAGTTATTTTCCTCATGCGAAATACCCTTAAACCCATAAGGATATTGTTGATATGTCATAAGATATTCACACATGGGCGATGGCACGTATTTAAATGCGCCAAGGAGTCGTATGGTGTCCTTTCCCCGCTACGCTTAAAGCATGCTGAGTGTGAGGCCATAAAACCAACGGTGTGTATCGTAATGACAAATTGAGGTGTCATCAATATTATTACTTTTTGGTTTTTACATTTAAGTAAATATCTAAGTAGGTAATTGAAGAGATTTTTCATGTCCATGGAAAAACATTACCAGGACAGGCACGTATTATTTGAATTAAGTAATAGTATCCTTTAGTGCTTTACTCAACTTATTCAGTAAGTACACTTTTTTGTTTGACTTGAACAATCATACGATATCGTATATCGTAAAATATTGTTCACACATTTTCCCCAGTGAATAAAGAAACGCTAGAACTATTGAAAGACAAAACTGTTGCTAACATATTTTCATTCATTGATGCTACTAAATGTCAAAGCTATTTTAGTAAACGCGAATAAAAATAAATTCAACTTTGAACTTAGGCAGCTTGCGTTACATAATAAATCGTTATGTATCCCTAACGTTCATAAAAATAAGTAACAGGTAAAAGCTTTACAAATATTCGTAGTTTTAAATACCTAAGGTATAAACACAAAAATAAAACTCTAAACTATATCCTGCTGAAAGCTTAATCGTAATTCATTAAAAAGGCGAAAATAGTACAAAAAACGTCATGGCAGATTACTGGAAGTAATTTATCCGTATTTCTAGTCGTACATTGCACCGCTTAGCACGAACCACGTCACTTCGGTCATAAAACAGTTTTTTCAAAAGTAAAACACTTTTAATCATCTGGTAACTTTTACTCGCGTTTTATCGCTGATTTAATGGCCCCACCGGCTCGCTCCGGCTGGTCTTTTGGCTCCAATCTGCAGTGTGTTGACAGAAGCTGGTCATGACAGTGGCTCCTAGTGGGACTATCGAATTTTATAGTATTTCAATTATTATTGTTAAGTAGATAAAGTTTAAAATCGAGTGTTTTTTGGAAGTGTGCTTGAAAGGTAGGTGTTGGTGTTTTTTTATTTTTTATTTATAGTTTATTTTATCAAGTAATGTAAACAAAACATCGTCCTAGACCACCTTGAAAATAAACCGGTAGATAAGCGATTTTTTTTAAGTATGCCATTAAAATCATAAGTACGAGTAAGTACCTATATGACAAAGCTAAAAACAAGTAGCAAAAGATACTTATGTTTATCGGTAGCTATCTATAAGCCTGCAAATAACATAAATATTATAATTAGATTGCGAATCAAAACACCATCCACGTTAAGGTGACCGTGACAATCATAGCGTAACCTTGACCTCCCAGACTAAACTATAAGCGAACACAAACAAACATAAAAGGAATACTATTTCCAAATTCTTCTCAAAAAATTTTGAAATGAATATAGACTTCTATGGTAATTAACTTAATTCCTTGCATAAATTTTGATTAATTCAATCAAATACGCAAATTGCAGTATTAAACCTAACATAATTACATCTCAATCACAATAACCCAATTATATTCTATTCTATATCGATACAAATTATCTTCGTTACATCACTATAATTATTAACAATGACATAACATCACTAGTTGCAAACTTTGTCTAAGTTACTTAAAGTTGCAGTTAAGCAAGAACAACTTATGTTCTACTATCACAATTGCATAAAAGTAAGTGGACGATCACCTATTTATCTTGTTGCAAATCAGCTGCATGACAAAACAAAAAAGACAGTGATAGTTAGTTGCACATACACATATTAACATAAGTCAATAATTAATCGTCTTAGACATAAGATTGCTTTGAACTTTACAGTTGGTCTTTGTCATCTTTTTACAATAATTAACATAGCAGAACGTTGTCAACATCAAAATTATAATCATCAATTACGTAATTTCATCCTAACAAGACCCTCTCAGTATGACTTTGCTGCACGCCTGCCTGTCTGTCACCGGGCTTGTATCAAATAAATCTTTGTTAAAATTTTCGTGATTCTAACTAATACTATAAAATAAAGAAATAACTTGTTAGATTGTTTGTTAAGCTTCCACGTTTCAACGTATTAACCATTGAGATAAATTTTGTTTGGAGATAGTAGTAATCCAAAGTCGGGTATTGACTACTTTTCCCGGTAAGTATCAGGAGGTAGGTCTATAGGGACGCAGGTGGACGTAGGGCCACGGACGAAGTCGCGGAGCAAATCTAGTATAGCCATAAAGAAAATTATGCGCACTATTATATAGTGACCTTTATCATTGTTTTTTCGTCATCATAACAAATAAGAATACTAGCCTTCTATTCAAGGATTATATAGCCTTGATTTTCACAAAAAAATATTGTAAATACAAAATATCAAAGAAATCCCTAATGAATATTAACTAATAAGTAATCATTTTTAGTTACATAATTTTACCTACACGGAAATGAATCAAATAAAAATGTGTACCTACCTGCATAATATTTGTTTGTTCTGACCTTACACTTATTTTATGTTAATCTATAATGCATAGTTAGAACCTTCTGTGGTCTAATTAAACGAAGTCCAGATGAAGGTCACTGCACCGCATGTTTTTAATAAAGGCAAGCTTTAATATTTCATAGGAAGGTCTTACTTAAATAAAGGTTGCATAGACTAATGCATTTAATATGTATAAAAGTACATACTTGGCAAACATGTACGCATTATTTTCGGACCTAAAAATTCAAAAAACTTGAGTCTTGGTCCGCAAAAATTATATCTTTGAAGGTTTCTGTTATTGCTGTATTTTCCTAGTTAAAGCAGATATTATAACATTGTGATTTATGTATAATTTTCTTATCATATTTTCCGGGATTATAAATCTTATTTTTCGCACGTCCAAAGTTCAATGTACCGGAAAATCTACGAATATTATGTACATACATATTTGTCTTCAAACGAATCGTCTAGCAAACAAAACAAATGATTACCTATTTGTATTCATACGCACATCTTGTTAACAGAAAAAAAATATTATTACACAAAGGAGTCAAGGAAAACTTATAAAAATATTATTAAGACCTCCAAACATTATCTTTATGGAACATATTATGACCATAAACAGTTGAAAATCTGTTCCTTATCACTGCAGGAAAATGGCGCCAACTGGTCCTTGTCAAAAACTTTAACCATGTGATAAGAAAAGCACCAGTCCGCGGAAACTCATAAAAATTTCGATACTTACAAATATTACAAAAAAGAAAAACAAAAATCTTGTCTGATAATAATCACCCGCAGTCTAATAGTAGTACGGCAATCCGACTTGACTGGACAGAGATCAGGCGCAGGACCAACATCTACGTGCTCTCCCAAGCAATGGAGTATCAGTAGCAACTTAGGTACAGACTCCGGTCTGCTTTGAGAACGTTTCTTAAAGTCCACAAAGCGATTTGGACACTGAAACCGGTGCACAGCGATTGCACTTAAGAAACACTATTAGTAGACCAACGAGGCATAACCTGATACAACATAAGCACAACCCAACTTTCAAAACAAAATCCCCAAAATTTGCTCTAACTAAGAGCCCAACTAAATCTACTTTTGACACAAACACAAGAACTTAAATCATAATTAAAAACCGTAACTTAAACTGGAAACTGAAATTAATCTGAAGTTGGTTTCGATCAAACTCCTTGATTGAATGTAATGTATATTTAACTTGATTCCGGGCTCCGAATTAGATAAACTTAATCAAGGGAAAGTTATACTCGTGAAATATGTATACACTTCGATAAATATGGCTGGTTTAGTGTTTTGGAGTAGTAGATTAAGTTTCCAATGTTTGTTAATACAAATCTTGTTTACGACTTTGAGATCTATCCAACTAATACTATCTTATGTCGTCGTAAAGTTGTCTAAAGCCTCCCTCAGTAAAATAGTTGCCTGTTTAACGCGTAAATATTTTTCTAATGGGACCTGCAGTAACTAAATAACTTTTTTTATATGATTGGAAGCAAATCTATATTTCAAACCAAATAACTCTTCAGCTTCGTTAAATCGATCGATATCTGCAAAGATATTGATCACATCAGAATGTATCGGTGATACATAAGTTAAGTTTTTTGGTAATTATGTAATAATCGTACCTTGCCCTAGATCACCTACTTAGTTAAATAAACGTATCACCCAAAAATCTCTATTAATTTAAATCATCTAATGATTATTATTCCACAATCCTCTTTCATCGTTCATAACCTCTAACTGACCACCTAACATCCTCTATACACCCACGTCAGAACAAAAACGCAGTAACTCTCCCAAGTCCACACCTTACGTAAACGAGTAAACGGCGGGCGCACAACAAGCGGCAATTAATCGCCTCGTGCGATATGTCGAGCGTGCAAGCTGATAACGCATGTGTAGATGCGACACTCCGCACTTATAAAAACGTGCCTTGAGGATAGGTTTAAAGGTATAAGCAATCATTTCGGTTGTAAGTCTTTATATTAATTGTTTATTAATTAATACCTATGTATTAACTATGTGTAGTTAGTATGGAAGAAAAAAACATGCTGCGCCGACCCCAAATAAAATTGGGATAAGGGCAGGAGGTTGATGATGATGATGATGTTTTAACTATGTGTAGGTACTATGTAGTGTGTATGTAGTCTTGTCTGCTAATAAGCGTGATTTTGTTATTATATGGTGTAGGTAACAAGGTTGTTAATTAGGTAACATATCAAAAGTGCAAAAAAATAAATTTTAACCTTGTAGTTAAATCTAGTAGGATAATAAGATAGTTTAGAATCTGAACACATAACATACAGCACATTAATACAGTTCAACAAACACTTAAACATTTTCTTCCGAGACATTTAAACATGATGCTATCAAAAAAGCACAATATGAGTTACTCGTATCTAATCCTGCAACAGGCAGTCGTATCTGCGTTGTATCTAGTCCATGAGCCGTCCTCGTGTCAGTGTCACCCAATTGGATCAGATCGGAGCCCAAACCTGTTGTTTGATCGTAATATTGATATTATGCAAATATTATCAGTTGTACAGAGCACATTCAATGCCAAAACTGCGGTGATCGATCGGGTTATGCAATCTATACTAATATAGCTTTTGTTTGTTTGTTTCCTTGAAAGCACTCATCTATGTTCGGCTGTCTTTGAATGTTTACTGTCTGGTACATATGGTTTTGAAAGAGTTCAAACTCAAACTCAAACTCCTGATAAAGGTTGATAAACCTAATTTGAATAAACGATTTTGAGTTTGAGTTTTTGAACGTCAAAAATAAAAGACAGCCCCCAAAACGCCCGCCCTTCACCACTTCCTATGTGTTTTTGCTGGGAAGAAGAAGTGGCGCAACAAACTCCCCAGCAACACATGTCTGTCTGTAAGGTTTGAAGAACCAGAATGTATACAAAACAAGTCAAATAAAAATATCATTATCACATGATAACCATTATATAAAATTAAGAAAGAAAAAAAAAACAAACTTAACAAAAGTAGGCTAGCACACAGATTTACACCTAGAAAGTTCGAATCTGTAAGTACAGAAACAGTAGATTTTAGGTTTTAAATAAATGTACCTAACTGATGCCGTCTTCTAAATATATAGAAGAAGTTTTGGAGCATTTTGTATACAGCATGCTGCCTTTCTTTAATCCACCGAAAAAGCTTTCTAAATGAGACAAAAGATTTCAATTTTTTATGGCAATTAATTTTTATCACTTAATTTATTTGTCATACAAATAAGTCATTTGAACTCACGTCGGAATTGATGCGATCGTGTATTTTTTGTTTTTAATTAAGAATTAATATTCAGTGTTAATGTGGCTTAATTAAAATGTAAACATTAATCAACGAAGTAAAAGTGGAACAATTAAACTTTTAGTTGAAAGTGATTTCACTTATTTTGATAAATAGTAATATCTAGATGAACACAAACTTGAATTCATATTATAACATCGACGAAGGAAAGTCACACAATCTGCAGATATTAAGAAGAAGAATAACAAGCACTTGACCAGACTACATTCATACTTATTACCAAATGTTGAATATAATCATCGGAAAGACCAAACTATAATCACATCGTGCTGTACGAACCGAAGACTAATACTCCACTGGAACAACACTACCTGCCAAAACTGATATCAATTCAGCTTCCACAGCTTTGTTACCAATATTCCAAAATAGATCATAATCTTCTGACCATAAAATTCAAATCAACTTGAGCACGTTATCCCACATTGACAAAAGCTAGCATCCACCGCTTTATCGCTAATTAGGTCATACCTGGTTTGCTCACCATATTATCCGCTAACTGCGATAATGTATAGGATCAGCCTAGCTATTTCCCAACTATGTTGGGGTCGGCTTCCAGCCTAGCTGGATACAGCTGAGTACTATTAGAATCTAACCTCCTCAGCCTATTTACCTGGTCAACCTTTTATCCGTTGTAAAACTGGTGGCATTTTGGACACATGACTTCATGTAAAGACTGCGTAATATATTCACCTTATGTTATGACTTAGATGGTCACCCATCTACAGAACAACCACGCCAACCCGTTGCTTAACCTTATGATCGACTTAGCTCCTAGGATCATATAGCTTGTATAATAATCGTTATTTAGTAGAGGTTAACAGCGAGATATCAGAGTAAACTGAGGCCGCGCAACTTTCCAACAACCATATCAATTAGTAAGTCACCGAGTTTTTTTTTTAATTTATTATGTACCCCGCTTTATTGTGACATGACAACACTTCGCACCTTAAATTACCGTATACTAGCTTCTGCTCCGGTTTTATTCGCGTTTTTTTCTGAAATACTGGTCTTTACGGTGATTTGTCTCAGTTCAATAGTTTTCAGTGCTAAGTATTTACCTAAAACACCGTGTTTGGTGTCTTTTCTTTATGTTGTTTAGAATCGATTTACTTTTTACAGAGGCAGTAATAATATATATTATGTTCTAAGACTAGATACTTATCATTGTTTTACATAAGTGCATGCATTTTTTGTCTAATGTATTTCGTTACCAACCAGACAAAATCTGAGTCCAAATATATATCTACCAAATATCTCTAGATCATGAGTTTTGTATGCATAATTATATTATGTAGATTTTATTAAATTTCGCCCATGACTTTGTCTGAGTCCCGAGGAAACAAAACCCCGCATCCAGATAAAAAGTAGCCGTCTCGACGATACCTCCAATCTCTACAAAAGTGTAAACAATCACTCTCATTTTTGCATTTATTATATGAGGATAGTACCTAATAAAATAAATAAGTAGCTGCCAACACTAACACTATTTAACGAAAACCAAAAAACATCAAAATTAGTCAAAACGACTTGATGAACGGTATCCGTTATCACGGAAGAGGTCGTGTTTCAATGCACACTAAATTCTATTATTAATTAATATCATTCATTCAAACACTGTTGTTCCGTCATCGAGACTGGTTTTACTTAAAATAATCTGCTGTTCCGGTTTAAAATTTAGTGTCAAATATTTCATTAAACATGTTTATTTTTACCACACATAAATCATAGAAGTGATCGTAGTTTTAGAAATTCTTTGAATGACTCACTCGAATCTTAAAAGAGTTTTTTTGGGATCAATATGTATGTACGCTTATTCTGTGGTTTCATCCACGTCAAAAAATAACCTAGCCCTGCTAACTAAAACTCTAAGATTTTTCAAATCTGACCAGTAAGTAGTTCCTGAGTTGATGCTGTCAAAAAATTATCCTCTTAAGCTTTATAATATGAGCATTGATTGGAACCCTATAAATCATCCCTGCAAAGATCCCTGCAATGTAACATACTACACTGTACTGTAGGTATATTTCCCCCACTCCAAAATAACAACCTCTTTCTATTTTGACTTATCTTCCATTTTAAAACATCATAGGGTATTTAGACGACGAGTTGAACTTCATGAAAACAATTCTCTATCTTAAGTATTCATTAAATCTAATATTAATGCTAACATCAAGACATCACGTATAATTTATCCTACACGTCATAATGTAGTCATTTCCGACGTTAATCCACTACATTCCTCAGTGGGTCTGCGTAATACAGAGTCACGGCCACGCGCTGCTAATGAAGTCCAACTCTTCGCAGTCGGCTCGTCAGCTGTTCTGGGAATACCACTACTGCTGTACTTGATACTAAAAGATACTACTACTTGATACTTGTACTTGTGTTACAGTAAAATTTTAGAGGTAGGTTGTAATTTAATTTAACATTAGGGGTAAGTTGCCTTTTCTAAGTTTGTACTTTCTAAGCATATCTTAGACACCAATGACTGTGTTTCGGATGGCACGTTAAACTGTAGGTCCCGGCTGTCATTCAACATTCTTGGCAGTCGTTACGGGTAGTCAGAAGCCAGTAAGTCTGACACCAGCCTAACCAAGGGGTATTGGGTTGCCCGGGTAACTGGGTTGACGAGGTCAGATAGGGCAGGCGCTCCTTGTAAAGCGCTGGTACTCAGCTACATCCGGTGAGACTGGAAGCCGACCCCAACATGGTTGGGAAAGAGGCTCGGAGGATGATTAGGGGTAAGTTGCACCACGTAACTATAATGATAACCAAATCTTAACCTTAAATCTTAAGCAGTCGGAAAATTGCCGCCAATTGGCAAAATAGGTGATTTCATGGTTGGGTATGTTTTAGTTATCGTTATAGTTATATGGTGCATGCCACCCCTTTTGATACACAATAGACGAAAGTTAAAAAAAATTTGAAGAATGATTTCAAGATCTATTGTTTCACGTATCTCTCGTAATCGGCCGGTAGTTAAAATTACCGATATAAAAAATGTCACAGGAATAAAACATAAAATAATTCTTTTTTAATGTCCTATAGCAATAAAAAGATACAAATGCTGTGCTTGCTATGGGCAAATCGCCAGACAGCGACAATTGTGCCTGCATTACGAAGAGCACGTAAGAGTATCATGTTGTACTTAAAATCTTTCTACGAGAGTTTAATTTTAGTACCTAGTTTTCAAAAGGCCTGAAACATTATATGCCTTCCGTTAGTTTTTCATCTTTGATAGCAATAATATTTGAATGTAGGTTAGTTTGGAAGCCAATCCCATCATATTGAAGAAAATAACCCCAGCGTTCTTAAAATTACGTGTAAAAGTGATGTAATGTCCAACTTGCAGAATAAACGATATCATTTCATCTCATTTCAATAAAAAAAAGCCTAGGCAGATGGTGATGATCACATAAACAATGCATTAAGATTTTCAAGCTACCAGGGAAGCATAAAACTCCAAGAGGTTTTCGATAGAATGTTCCCAAATAAACGATGATGGTCTCTCGGACCACTAATTGCGGCTTTGTTGCACGTGATGTGACTAGAATTCGACACGAACTATCTGGTCATATGACGAATTGTACAAAAAGTACAATTTTGCGGCAACTGTGTACTAATTGGTCACGTTAAATGATACCGCTAGCTTTTGTTTTTGTATTTTGTTTTGTTTATTATTCTGTGAGAGCTTGATTGTAATACGTTTCAATTGATTTAAATGTTTTTGGTATTTCATTTTAGTTTTAAGCTGATTTCAGTACTTACTGGTAATTTTTGTTAGTTATTATTATTTGATAAAAAATTCTGTGTTATTTAGCCGTGTTCAAATAGTGATTAAGTAGGTACTTCTAAAAACGTGGACACATTGAATTGCCCAAAATATTAAAGCAGAAACGTGTCTTTGTACTCGAAACAAGAATTTTCTCTCCTAAAATCAGAAGCTCATGACAATAACATCGAGTCACGTACAAGACCGTTCTGGCTCCTTAAGTTACATAATATTCATAATATAAGACCCCAAACTGTTGAATAAATTCATGAAAATCAAAGTAAATTGAGCGCGAACCGAGTCGCGGGTCGGCACTAAATTAACGTGTGCCGCGAATAGGGCACTTCTAGTTATTAAAATTAAAGCTGGCTTGTGGCGCTTGGGTGAGCAGACTATAAATATTTTGTGCAGTGTTGCAATTTCGTGGAGTTATGTACCAGTATCTTGTATGAAAATTAATTAAAATTATGTTACAAGGATTTAAAACGTTGTTAAGCCCTTGTGCAGTAAAGTCCTTTAAAAGAGTTTTTTCAACAACTCATCATAATGCTAACACTTCAGTAACGTGAAATATGCTGTAAAGTTCAGCAGTCGAAGTAGTCTTCTTGCGTGCGCCGTGGTCAGACAGCGCGCTCCGTTTGATATCGCACATGACGAGGGTCGCCTGGCGCCACTGCGAGCTTTACCGTCACGAGAGCCGCTCCAACTTTATATTCTTTGAATATAAGATTCGTTTGTCAGCATTATGTTGAGAGTAAAATTTTATGAAAATGCGGAAGGGTGAGATAAAAATTCTATCATATTTTCGAGTGGATCTTGCAATTTTTCGTATTCGTAATGAGAGGAATTTTGTTCGATAGTTTATGAATGCTAGCAATCTTTGTCTTCCAGACCTTTTCTTTCACATTTAATATAAGTACTTTAAGTCATATTAGATACAATATTTGGGAGATTCTGTATAAAAACCTATAAATTATTCTGTTCCCCGAAGATAAGAAACACGTACAATTTCTATATTCAATCGTTTCCCTGAGGCTTACGTAGTCTGAATTTTATATTTTATATCTACTTTCATTCAAGAGCTTATGGTAACTTGCACTCGGTAGCAATAAAAGAGTAATTTATAGGCACAATCTTCATATTTTAAAAAGAAACCTTTTCAACCTGTTTATTCGCAGATTATAGCGAAAACAATAATAAAAAATATTATGTACAAGTTATTTGTCAACTGTTTTCTGTTACTGGTAAACGAGTTACAACGCCCGTGCGAGTAGAAAATCCGCTTGTGTAAAAGTCCTGTTAAGCTAAGCGTTCACTTGTCGGTATCGTACGCAACGGACGCATCGTACAAAACGGATAAATATTTCGCAGTGCGTCCACTGTATCGGCAGCGTTCGGGTGAATACCAGCATACGGATTGACGATGCCAGTTCATTCGGATTTTCATAGTGAACGCACGTGTGGACTCCTGTGAGAATGGAGGAAAGCGATGAAGAACAATTTGTCGTTGTAGCTTGTTTGTTAGCAGAAGAGGAAGATTTGGAAAAAAAAAAAAACAATAAAAGAAAACATAGTATCTGGGTACACAACATTTTCAAGAAGAGATCGGAACATGCAGAGCGAGCGCGCGGACTGCGTCCACTGGTCGGCATCGGCATTACGTATGACGTCATCGGCAGGCATCGCAAAAGTTGCCTCTCGGAGCATAGGTGTCGGCATTGTCGATGTGCGATGCGTACGTTGCGGACAGGTGGACGCACTTGTTTGAGTTTCTATATAAATGATACTACGATCCGTTGCGTGCGATACGTCCGTTGCGTACGATACCGACAAGTGGACGCTTAGCTTTATACGTAATTAAACGACAATAAATTTTTTCTCATCATAATTTTGGCCCATTTTTACAGTAAATCAATTTTCATGTTTATTTCTCTTTTCTCAATCACTTAAATACTACAAACCTTTTACCGAATTGGCTACTTAACCCTAAAAAACTAAGGGGTAGTAAATCGTCCTTATTATCTCAGTTTACGTACAAACCACGTATTGGAAACTTCTCAGGTAAGGTTATGTGCGCTGAAACTCTTCGGTGTGTATTTTAATCTGATTTGCTGACTTTCCTTGAAGGTTTATAGTTTTGGGTCGGAGATACCTTCGAGAGATTGATGGCTGGGTCTTAGCGTTAGCGAAAAGCGTTTTTAAATACCTTTTTTAATCTTGGTTAGTTGTGGTTTGTGAATTTTGAGTTATAATAATTTTACATATTTCTATATGTTGACAAGTTTTCCTTGTCTCTTCCGGGGTAGGCCTCGGAAAGATTGAGATGGCGGGACACCTGGATGCCTACAACTTTGATTGGTGGGAAGACTCAAAAGATCGAGAGGTGTTGGGAGGCTAAATGGGGAGGCGTTTGCCCAGCAGTGGGACAATACAGGCTAAGAAAAAAAAATCTATATGTACGAATGTTAAAATTGTTTCACTCAGCAATAAATTATTGTTATGCTTAAAGAATTAACATTATTTTAAGAAAACAAATGCCCACTAATTGACACGACATTTTTATTGTATTAAAGAAGCCCTACACCGTATGAGGAACGTTTTAATTGCCGTCATAAAATATAGCGCCATTTAGGTACATCGTTCATTAATTATCTAGGTATAATTTCATAATGTATAACCATGTGATACATAGTTTACTAAAATTCGACAAAAAAACTCTGTTTTATATTAATAACATCTACAACAAGAGTCATCTTCAGTCTCCACAAATTCAACTCTTCCAAAAATTTAACCCTTGCATATCCCTTCACACCCAAAATACCCCTTCAATCATCAACCCCGCTAACATTACTCCCCCAACCGACAAACTAAGGCCACGTTTCCGAAAACTTTCAACTCGAAAGTATCAAAGGCAAGTTAATAATATTGAAAACAGGCTCAGGTAGGCTTTAAGTAGTTCTCAACAGTTTCTCACTGGTTTTAGACTTGCTAAGGATGGGGCTTTTTCACGAGGATCGGAGGTAGTTATCGGGTTTCAGTTGAGTTGGTTAAGGGTTAGAGTTTCAGTTGTTTGTGGTAATTTAATCATAGTAAGTAAGTACCTATTATAATTATCAAAAAAGTGGTTCAGTAAAAATAAGTTAATAAATAAAGATGGTTATGGTCTTCTCTGAATTTTGTAAATTAAATGCTTGTTCTACAAGAGTAGAATTTTTTCACGATTAATTACTTCCATTTTAATTAAGAACGTTAGTAACAGATTTCTCACGAATATTCCAATTCCTAGTCATATTTCCGAACATTGAACCCTAAACTCAAAGACATAAAATAAACATAAAATTCGGTTACAACATCATATCACTGTATTTGCTTTAATTACGTATGTAAATTACATACAGTGGAAAACTCGCAAATTGTAATATATTAACCAATATAACAAGTTAATTAGAATTTTAGGGCGAGTTTGAAATGAGTAAATAACGTAGAGGGAAACAAGGCAGCCGTGGAGGTGTGTATTTGAATATGATTACGTTTTATTACTTCTGTGGTCATACTGATAGCGATTAGCGGGTTTCAGTTTCAAAAGTTTTTTGTTTAATGGTGTAAGATAATTGGGTACCAAACCCGTGATCTTATAGCGCAGGTTTGATTCCTGAATCTTTAACATAGCGGCCGGGAGACTGGCCATTGACGGAGTTATACCCTCTTGCTAGGGAGGGCACGTAAAACAGGCGTCCGATTGCTATTCAGAAGCAGCCGTTTCAATTCCACATCAGAAGCTATCTGGTAGATTTGAGATAAAAACTCTAGAGTTAGAGTTTTCTCAAATCCACCTGACGGTCTTATTAAATATCAAACTTGCAACTCACTCGATAAGAAAAAGACTATGAAAGAAGTATGTAAGCTTGACAACTTCTAATCTTAGAATAACAGTCATAATCGATATTTAGGTTACTGAGCCAGATGGCAGTGACTTCTCATAAAATATGGATGCTCAACCGCATTTACTAGGACTGGGTTTACTTGCGACACTGTAATTGTACATTGAGTGTTGAAAGCAAGTGTATCTATTATGTGCGAATAAAAGCTTTCAAAAACACGAAGAAAAAGTCCCTGTAACAGCATTTCTTCAAAGTTTATGTTGGGGTCGGCTTCCAGTCTCACCAGATGCAGCTGAGTACCAGTATTTACGAGGAGCGACTGTCTATCTGACCTCCTCAACCCAGTAACCCGGGCAACCCAATACCCCTTGGCTAAACTTCTTTAAACTTTTATATCTGATACTAACCTACACTCTCGATATCATTACCATTCCCGTAGGAACTAAGTAAGTATGAACTATATAGATATTAAAAATATTGTCTACAGCTTTTCTCGATAAATTGACTATCTAATATACTTTTGAGCAGTGCAAAAAACTTTAAGCTGTTTTTCTATTCTCAAAACCCACTAATCGCTTTCAATATGACCTAATATCAGAGTTCGTATATTCTATAGTAATTAACGTAAACATTATGTTTTAAGATGTCGTCACGTGCCACGTTTACGGTTCCGTATAATAATAAACTTTTACTACTTGAATATCTCTTTAGACTACGCCTGTTATACAGGGTGACTTTTCTATAAAAAATATATCATTTATTAAGATTTGGTACCAAAAGTGAATGAACACAATTTTTATTTAGAAACGTACTTATCATTTTTCTGGACCATTTGCCATGGCACAGTGGAATATTTATCAATTTTCTCCCGATATTTTTCATTGAAAGTATTGTGTTTTTGAATATTGAATACTTTATGGCATTAGCAAATCGAACCAGAATTTCGTATTATTTTTTTTACCCAAAATTTTGGAAAAATGAAGAGTTAGTAAATAATTTTAATTATATTGACAAATACATTTTCAACATTGACACAGTGATGGCCTTATACCAACCCTAAATTATTCGTAAAGTTGCATAACGCTCCCGTAACCTAAAGATTACCTACCGCACAAACTTCATCTAAAACAACTTTGATGTTAAACCAAACTTACAACGCAAGCTTTCAGAGAACACTTGAAACAAACATACGAACATCTGCAAATGATATCCCACTACAGGCTCTGCTTACCCCCTTATGTATGATATCAACAGTTCTCAACTTACGCGACTCAGCGAGCCGTAAGCGTTGGCCGCACTGACCCGTAAATTTCAATCTTTGTCCAGTTACCAAGTTTTGGTACGAGTATATGTACAATTGTACGGTTAAACTGTAATTTTGTGGTTTATGGTGCTGTGTTGTGATGGTGTGGGATATTTTCGCCGATGCTTGTGCAGTCATGATCACCTAGCAATTTTTCTTCTCTCCTTTCTCATCCAAACTTTCATATGACGTTATCTCACAAATAATATGATTTCTTTCTATATTACCCAGTCCAGTTTATTACAAAAAATACAAAACTTCTTCTTACATTTATGTGATGTAGATCACATTCGTTCGTCGTAACTAAATAAGCATGCTCAAAATGTAGCTCTTTGTCTGCATCCGCATATGTGATTAAGTTAAGAGAAATAAAGCGTACATTTTAATTTTAATCGGTACACTTGCATCAAAAATCCTAACCAAAAATTTCAAAACTTGAAAACAAAATGAACGCCCCAATTTGATAACAATATAAATCAGGTAATTTTCGCAGCCATTGTAGTGGCCAACTTGATAAATATCTCAAACTGATTGGGGCTTGATACAGAGCACAAGGTGCTCTCTAATTGGAATCACTAATTTGGTCAAGGCCAGACTCCAAGTATTTTGTATTATGGATCTTTCAGATCTGTCAAGATTTGAGGCAGTTGATTATTTGGGCCTCAACCTCATTGATAACCTGATTGAACTAGATATCCTATTCATTATGTTATAAATAGACCCTGAAAATAGAAAAGGCTACTTGTATCCGAGTGTTGTATTATAAAAGTCACATGTGTTTATAGCGGTTTTCTACGCAACGTGCAAATTAGAACGTGGTCATACAATAAGACTATTGAACCATTAAATTGAAACATAGTTTGTTCTAATCTATGCACAATTTCTCATTCAGAGACTGCATTATATTGTGCTGTTTTCACCTATAAGCCGGAAAAAAATCGTATGAAGTCTTAAGTAAGGTCAAAAATCTGTCCTAATTTTGAATCCATCTCATTAAGTATATTCTTCCTAACATCGGTCATAGTCAAATACAATAATGATGGACCGCTGACAAGACCCGAAAATACCGTAAAAAGTTCCACCAGGATTTAACATAATCCAAGCTTTGCAAAAAATATAATTTTACTAAAAACAAAATAAAGGTATGATGTCTCATTTTAATGTAGTCCATATAAATGCCCAAAGTATTCCGGCACATTACTCTGACATGCTAGCTAACTTAGACTGTAAGAATGTTCATGCTATCCTTGTTTCAGAATCCTGGTTAAAACCGTGTCTTCCTTCTACTTCCTATTCTTTACCAGGTTTTCAGCTAATAAGAAATGATCGCTCGGTTGGCGGTGGGGGTGGTGTTGCCATTTACCTTCGTCCGCATATTCCTTTTTCTATTATTAGTATGTCAGCACAACCACCACCGCTGGGTGCCGGTGAGCATCTCTTTTTAGAAGTCAACCTGAATCATGCCAAAATTCTGCTTGGTGTCTTCTATTGTCCTTCCTTACGTGTAAATTACTTTTCCAGCCTTGAACATCTCCTCGAAAACCTAACGCCTTCTTACAGTCATACCATTATTATGGGAGATTTTAATACGTGTTTGTTGAAAAACGACTCCCGTTCGTCTTCCTTATGTACAACGATTGAATCATCCAATCTGTCAATCCTGCCATTAAGTGCCACTCACCACTTCCCCAACTGTAACCCTTCATTACTGGACCTTGCTATTGTGTCGTCTAAGGAACATGTCAGCAAGCATGGTCAATGTGCAGCTGATATGTTTTCCTACCACGACTTAATATTCCTTTCATACAAAATTCGCCCTCCTAAACCTAAACCCAGGATCCTTCTGCAGCGTAATTTTGGTGGCATGAATACAGATGACCTTTGCAGAGATGCTGGCAGTATTGATTGGGCACCGCTGGCTGCTACGGAGTCGGTCGATGACAAAGTTTCATTGCTTACTGACACACTGGTACGGCTTTATGACGTCCACGCTCCGATTCGTGCAATTAAGCTGAAGCATCTTCCGGCTCCGTGGCTATCGGATACCATCAAGGCTGTCATGCATAAGAAGGCTGTGGCAAAAACCAAGTACAAATGTCGTCCTAGTACGTCTACTCGTGATAAGTATATAGAGGTTCGCAATCGATGCAACAAGGTGTGTAGAGATGCACAACGCCAACATTTCCATCATTCAGTTGAGAATGGCGACCCAGCAAAAGTCTGGAAATTTCTAAAATCCATGGGAGTTGGGAAATCACGCCAAGATCCAGTTTCGACACAGTTAAATATTGATCTTTTAAATCAACACTTTTCATCGTCGTCTTCATACAGTGGGACAGCTAAGGCTCGCACCTTAGATTATCTTTCAAAACAACCAACTCCGGATTATCCTGCATTTGTCTTTAGTCAATTCTCTGATTGTGATGTTAAGAAGAGTATAGTATCCATTACCTCTAATGCTGTAGGTGATGATTGTGTCAGTCGGAAAATGATACTTCCAATCCTTGATGAAATTTTACCAGTCCTGTGCCATATCCTTAACTATTCCATATCCTGTGGTATCTTTCCATCCATTTGGAAAGAAGCCAAAATCATCCCCTTACCCAAAACATCTAATCCTGCTTCGTTTTCAGAATATCGTCCCATCTCCATCCTGCCATTCCTTTCCAAAGTCCTAGAACGTCTTGTCCATGATCAGCTGAATGCTTTTCTATGTAGGAATAACCTGCTGAATCCTTTCCAGTCCGGTTTCCGACCTGGTCACAGCACCACTACAGCGTTAGTGAATATTACTGAGGATATACGCCGTGGCATGGACAACGGGAATCTGACGGTCCTTTGCTTGCTAGATTTTAGTAATGCGTTTAATACCGTCGACTTCGACGTCCTGCTTGGCATACTTAGCTCTCTGAACGTATCTCCAACGGCGATTGACTGGTTTCGTAGTTACCTGTTTGGCCGCCGTCAACGTATATGCATAGAAGACGCATACTCTTCATGGTGCTATACTTCTGTTGGCGTGCCACAGGGTGGCGTTTTATCTCCTTTACTCTTCGCGATATTTATTAATTCTATTTCCAAAAATCTCATTTCTTCCTACCACCTTTATGCTGATGATTTGCAAATTTATTGCCAAGCTGCATTTTCGGACTTGGCAGATGCAATCGCTAATATTAACACCGACTTGGCTACAATTTGCGAGTGGAGTGAAACTTACGGTCTCAAGGTCAATCCAGCAAAAACTCAGGCCATTGTAGTTGGTAGCTCTAGATTCGTTCAAAGGATTGACTGGCCGCAACTTCCTCATATTTCTTTTGGTGGCACTGCCATTTCAATTAGGGACAAGGTTAAAAATCTAGGGATTCTCATTGACAAAAATTTATCGTGGGGTCCCCAACTACAAGAAATTAGCCGGAAAGTGTTTGCATCTGTCAGGTCGTTGAGGAGATTGCGAAACTTTCTCCCGACTGCCACCAAAACTGCGCTTGCACAATCCCTCCTGCTTCCAATCCTTGATTATGCTGATGTCAGTTATCTTGATCTCACTGAGGCACAGCTTGATAAACTTGAGCGACTTCAAAATGTTTGTATTAGATTTATATTTGGCTTGCGCAAATATGATCATATTTCTGAATTCCGTTCAAAACTCAAGTGGCTTCCTATACGTCTTCGCCGGAATACTCATATCCTGTCTTTACTGTACAACATTTTGTTCAATCCAAAAAACCCGTCCTATCTCAAAGAACGTTTTAAGTTCCTTAATGACACACATACAAAATATCTAAGGTCATCTGAGAATTTGAGACTAGAGATGGCAATGCATTCCACTAACTTCTTTGATAAATCCTTTACCGTTCAAGCCGTGCGGTTGTGGAATGCGTTGCCCGTAACAATAAGGCAGGCTCAATCTTTAGCAGTTTTCAAGAACCTGGTAAAAAAACACTACCTTTCTAATTTGTAGTTGGGTATAATACCATACTGTTGCAGACTTGTTGTCAAGTTTAATTGGCGACTTTAAAAATATATCATATATGTATACATATTTCTGTTATATTTATCTATTATATATATATAAATATATATATATATTATTATATTTTATTTGTTATTGTTTTATGTATTATATTATATATACATAGTGCACCAAAACTACCTGCGATATGGTTATTTCCTTTTTTACAATCCATCCAAAGGTTGTCTGTAAGAGATCGCTTTTAGCGATAAGACCGCCCATTGTGTCACCGACTTCAAAATTTTTGTTTGTTCTTGTTGTTTTTTTTTAATTGGTGTGCATAATAAAGAATATATCTATCTATCTATCTATCTCATGTTATTAGCCGCTGTTCAAACGAGATAAAACACATTTGGCTCTAGGCAGCATTTGTCGAGTCTCGCTGATTTAAATGGATTAGCCCTACATAATGTATTATTTGCATATACATCAGACATTTGCGTAGGCCTTTCTTTTATGTCCGTTGCTTGTTTGCACTCGGACAGGATTTTACAAATGGTTTAGGAACATTCATTGGATATCATTATTTTGTTTTAAGGACCTGATTTACCTTTGGTACGAGATACATCTAAAGCTCCATTAACCATTTTATTAATCTACTTTTCAGAAAAAAACTATTTCATTCGAAGCATATACTTTATCTACAAGTGCGTCATCTGAATCGAGCTACCACAACATACTAGAGGTATAATCAAATTGTCCCAAAATATCAAAAAAGGTCCCAAAAGCGTCCCATTAGCCAATCCATAGCAACTCATGCAAAATGTAAGGGTCCAAAGATTTGTACGACCAGACAGACCCCAGAATTTGTGGGCCATAACCTTCTACCTTGTAAATCGGTGAAAAAATATACCCGCGGCCGACCTCAGGGGAAATACGGGACCCTCTCACGATGTTTACGAGTTTTGAAAATATTTTGGTAAGCTCGGAATATGAGGAGGATATTTTGTGGCCTAAGTGGAAGAATATGGTTGTGCAAGGATTTTTAAGTGTCCACTTTTGTTGAGATTTTGTTTGAGAAAAATGATAATTTTTTTAGGGCAAACAAGTTTAATTTGTGTTGTTTCTGTTTGGAATATTAACTTATTCGTATGTCAACTTGAACTGTTATGAACCATTAAGTCTTTAGCTACCTCTAGGAAAATTCTGTTTGTCATTCGGTTTTCAGTATATGAATTATTTTAACTAAGTACATAATTGACAAATTAGTCACTTGGATATTAAGTTCTTGGCCTTCGAAATAAAGAATCAATAACTATATATAAATCATACTTACCTAGTTTTAGAATACCTAGATCAAGTTCCACAAGTTTTTCCACCGACTTCTATACCTGGAGAAGATCATGCGAGTATTTTTCTTCAATTCCCAGTTCATGAGGTAGAGTGCACTTTGTTTCACTTCAATTCGTTGAGTAAAACTCCACTGTATTTGACTTTGATCCCACGTGAGAGAAATGCTTTTCAAAAAAGTTGAAACGATTTGACTGTCTGACTAGAAAACACTCTGTTTTGAGAGCTTTCATTTTGTTTGATATCGATACTTTTAGAACTATAGCGATCTAATAAAGTAGTGTTTTTTTTTCTTTAGTGTCTGCAACTATGATTGCAAAAAATCTTTCTTCAATATTCAGGTACATTATCTATAAGTACTGTAGGCTAGGTACATAATATATTTCATGAACATGTCGCAAAAAGTACTAACTGCTTACAACAACAAAAAAAAAAAAGAAAAAAATAATAGAATGAAAGTTGTCAATCATAGAAATTAAAATTACAATGTAAACGGCCCGTCACAACCAAATCTTAGTTTGAAACAAAAAACCATTTATTAAAAGCTTCGAAACTTCTCGAAAAAAATGGTGCACTCGCAAAATTTTCAAATTACATTCCTCTCTGAAATAAGTTCTATGTAAATCGCTTAAACTTAAGTTTTTCGGATTTTCAAAACTAGATTTTTTTGATGCTTTATTGCGAAATAATTCTGTGGAATATTTTTGTAGTTTTATCTTCGAATAAGCAGTGCTGTATTAAAAGTTTAGAAAGTAATTTAGGTATAACATTTTATGTTGGCAACAAGATATTTGGGTCCTTAACTTTTTCAGATTATTGTTGATTTTGACTACCACTTTACGGGCACGATGAAAGTTTTTAAAACCCACAAAACTACTTCGGCTCGTGCCTAGAATCGAACCCGAGACTTCGTGCACAGCAGCCACGCTTTCAACAGCTAGACCAACGAGGAACAACTTATATGTACCTCTAGGTAGTATTACTCGAAGAACAGATGTAAACGGACTGAACTCCATCGAGCAATGGTCTGTCTACCTTCAAGCGCTACAACGCTACAACATGGCCGTTTATAAATGAAGCACATTAATAAAGCGCTTAATACACCGGTGTAACATGTTTATTGCAAGCAATTAAGAGAGATTATAGCGCTTCAAATGCTTAATTACCTTAAAACGTCAATCCTAAAGCTTTTAAGGATTTTGATTTAATTATTGTTTTAGTACTTGATATCTTTGTTTTAGATCATTCTTAATGTTATGTATTTTATGCATGTTTATTAGCAGACTTACTGAGGTCAAGATTACCTCGTATAACTTTTTCGTTTCGTTTTTTGTTAAGATCGGATCACAATATTACAGACAGGAATAGGATAATTTATGCCTACTTTTTCACAACACCTATGTATTCCGTTCTTAGGTAACTATATTATTACCTATACCTTATTTTGTACTTATTTTTACAACTAAAAAGTTTTTTTCAATTTATTCAACACCTCTTCAAGATAGTTTTATTCATTAAAAATTACAAAAGAACTAAGTCTTTACAAAACTTCTGCTTTCACGTGACGTCACACAGCATTAACCTAAATATACTTAAACAAATGAAGACGCAGCATTTCAGCCTAGACTAATGTTGAGGATCCCTGATTATCTGGCTCGTTGCCAGGATTTACTTAAAACTTCTCACTAGTGTATACGAAAGCATATTAAGCTGTAAGTAACACCTGTCATTTGTATGTCTTTGAAAGTTGGCATAGTGTATCACACTAGCGGATTTTCCGCGCGGAACATACAGTGCTACAGCAATTTCACTCAAAATGTATTAAAAGAAAAATAGCGTGTGTGAAAACGCTGTTACGGGTAATCAAAAACCAATGATCCACTGAAGATGACGAAGCCACTGATAGCCAACAAATATGTTGTGAAAAGCTATGTAAATTATCTATACTTAGCATAAAAAAGCTAAAGAGATTGCTTGCATGAACGCACCTCAGAAACTACTAGTCTGATTTGAATTACTATTTCAGCATTCGATAGCCTATTTATCGCAGAATTTGACAACCTTCTTCTTATATGGGTTACCTAAAAACCCCGGACCAAAACATACTCCATTTTCACCCACAGAATGACACCCCCAAACCACCAAGACTATATCCCATAAAAATTTGGCCCCACATATTCCAATGACAAAGTATGATGGTTAATAAAACGGGCTGTATGGCTGTATCTCCCTACTGGTTTATTTGAAGCGGAGCCCCTCATGTGGAAAATCAAAGCGTGGCCTATTGGACTGTGAAGCTTAGCGAGTCGGTTGTTGCTTGCAGCCCGAACTTGCGAAGATGGGTATGCGTTTTTGATGAGAGTTTTGTCTTTTATAGGCTTTTGTGGAGGTTGGGAAATGCGTTTTTGATTCAAGGAAGGTATTTTTTTTTTTTTGGGTAAAAATTTGATTTAATTTCATTAACATTCATGTTATTTATATTTATGTATACGTCTTAAAGTAAGGTAAATATAAACTGTCTTTTTTACATTACTGCATTATTTCAATTTTTTTAATGTGATTTATTTGGCATAGATATGTATTCGTTTACCTTGACAGGTATTCAGTTATTTAGGGTGGACTGCACCATTTAACTATATGAATAACCAGTCGTAAAATTGCCGCTCATTGGTCTATTAGGCGATTCGGCTGGTTATGGTTTAGTTATCGTTATAGTTAAATGATGCAACTCACCCTTAAATAACAGATTTCTATTGACTGTACTCACTGCTGTTTCTGTATGTAAAAATTTTCCATGATTACCTGAAAACAAAAATACATAGATAAGCATCAAGAAAAAGGTTAATAAGTATTATCTGATAATCCTATTAAAAGAATATCCTTACTTCAAACATCACAAAAACAAAGCTAAAGCCTACAAAACAAAGCATTTTTCAATCATAGAAGTAAAATTATTCAGACAACATTTTCTCCAAAAGCTATCTTAAATTAGTGATTCGCAGAGAACACACTGCAAACTTTTAGTCGGCCGATAGTTTGTTTGGGCTCATAAATCAGTATGAAGATGAATGAAGATCAGGTATTTAGCCGGTGTCAGAACCACTGAAAACTTTGATTGGCATCAAGAATTTCATTAAAAAAATACCAAACATCAGGTCAACTGTCGATCAACTGTTTAATTTGCAGTATACTCTAACAAAGCCTTTTTTAATCACAGAAGTATATGAAAGAAAATTTTCCCAAATGTTACGTAAAATTAGTAAGTCTAAAATAGGCAGAATCAGTAGATAGGATTGACTGCAGACCGAACTGGATTAAACCGGTTGAAAGCCGTTCAACAGGTGATTAGTTAAGTTTCGTTTGTTACGGGAAATTAATTACAATTGCTTTCATAAGATAGTTTTATTATTCTCATATTTGAGGAACGAAGACATTGTTCCGGTTTCCGTTTTGTATTCTAAAATGATGTAATTAATTTTCATAATTTTCAAACTTGAAAAGAAAAAAACCTAAGTATCTAAAGACAATAAGCAAAATAATAGTTTCTGAGAGGTGTTTTGTTTGGAGTGACTGCCCAACTGACCTCTTCAACTCAGCTTAACCGGGCGACCTGACACCTCGTGGTAAGACCGTTGTCAGACTAATTGGTTTCTAACACCCATAATTTTAGCGTAAAATCTGACATAAACAAAAAAAAAATACTGAATATCACTTTCGGCCTCTAAAAGAGTAGGTACTCCCATCTCTCAAAATATCCCACTACAAACATTTTTAGAAAAAAATAAGGTAAAAGCACTAATTACTTACTCTCACATTATTACTATACCGATCAAAAGAGACTACAATTATATGAAAGACCTTTTGCAAATGGCTAACTTGAGTGTACAAATACTGTGGGAACAAACAAGTAATACATTCTAGTCTTTGATATTTATGTACTCAATTTGTACCAATTTACCACCAACGACTGTTTGTTTTCAATGATATCTAGCTAGTATTTTTCTGGGGAAAGTAATTCTTGAGTTAATGTAGGTAGGTATTTTTATTTCAGATGTGTAGAGTCAGCATCAAAAAACATTTTTTTAGTAATATACATAGGCACCTAATATATGTTCTAACTTCATTACGAATACTCGATATAGAACTTCTCCACGTACCTACCCGAAAAAAACTAGCAATGTAACACTTAAATAATTTTTCAATTCGGACCAGTAATTCCAGGGATCAGCGCGTTCAAGCAAACAAATATAGACTTATTTTTGAAAGAAACTTATTTTAATGAAAACAGCCTGTGTAAGCTGCAATTCATACTTCAGGAATTTTGTATTATCAGAGGCGTACTATAATGTCTAGAGGTACAACGCTTCTGAAACACTATCAAAATAAAAAATAGCTATAACAAACTCAAAATATAACCAACATAAAAATCCAACAATCTATAGTATTATACACAATAATATTTACAAAAGCTCATTATGAGGGACTAAAGTAATCCTCTTGCGTACCTCATAAACCTCATTAATAGCTGATTATTGCGATACCGGATCAATAATGACTTTATTAAGGCATAGCCGTCATGGTTACCGGTAATATACGCACGGTAATCGGTATTGTCGGTTTTATAGTAAGCGTATAAAAGTAAGCTTTGTGATATGCAGGTTTTAATGTTTCATGTGGATGTTGAAAAGTCGTGGTGGCCTAGTAGGTAAAGAACCAACCTCTCAAGTATAAGTGCGCGGATTCGATTCCAGGTCAGGCAAATACCAATGCAACTATCTAAGTTTCTAAGTATATAAGCGTGGTGATTATTGCTCAATCCTTCCCCGTGTGAGAGGAGGCCTGTGCCCATCAGTGGGACGATAAAAAAACTGTAATGTTGATTTAAGAGACTCGTGGGTACCTAAGTATTAGTAGTAGGTATAGGTTAATCATTAGGTAAGCAACACTTGGGTCGGTTGGTCCATAAGTAGATGGATGAACATCTACGTCATCACACGTTCGTCCGTGTTTTGAAAATCACCTTAAATTGGCGGCTCGGCTGTTAGCTAAACATCTTTGGCAGTCGTCCGGGTACTCAAAAGCCAGAAGGTCTGTCAACCAGTCTTAACTAATTAACAAGAGTGCCTGTCATCACGCTCACCTAATTAAAAAACGAAAAAACTTTTTTACAAAAAAATTAAACCGACTTCCCAAAACACTAAAAAGCAAAAAAAAATCTATTTTTAGGTGCATCGGCCTAGAAGTCGGTGTCTAATGGATGTTACTAAGTTAATTTTGCCACCGACTTCTAGGCCGATGCACCTAAAAATAGATTTTTTTTTGCTTTTTAGTGTTTTGGGAAGTCGGTTTAATTTTTTTGTAAAAAAGTTTTTTATTTAAAGCTTTTCAGTGATACGAATAGTTGTCACTATCCATACAAGTGAGAAGTTCTCATCAATACAAAGAATATAAGTCCAAATACGAGGTATTTTACATATTCAGTTGTCGAGTTCCCTCGACTTACTTTCTCTGGTCTCCATCATCAGGTCAGCTCCAAACCTTCACTGTTGCAAAGGTCTTGTCAATACAAATAATTTAAGCCCAAACACGAGGTAGTTCACATATTCAGTTGTCGAGTTCCCTCGACCCTCTCTGGTTTCCATCATCAGATCAGCTCCAAATCTTCACAGTTGAATAGTGCTTTTAGGCGTACACCTGAGTGTCAAGTTTTTACCCTATGTATGCCTACAACTTTCGAAGGTTGCCCTCGATTTCTCAGGGTTTCCATCATCAGATCCTGACCTGATGACTATGGGACCACCTCGGGAGTATATCCTATCAAACAAAAAAAGAATCATCAAAATCGATTAATAACTGGCGGAGTAATCGCGTAACAAACATACAAAAAAAAAAAAAAAAAAAAAAAAATACGGTCGAATTGAGAACCTCCTTTTTTGAAGTCGGTTAAAAAGATGAAAGCAATTTTAAATTTGCACTGGCGTAATAAAGCATTTTAGGACTTTTTCCTTAAAACAATAGTTAATAGGATCCTCAGTAGTCGCTTATGTATATCTATAGGTATCTAATATCCTTATCTATATTTATCTACTTTCCAAAAAAACCTACGTACCTATGATACAAAAATAACTACATAAGTACAAATCTAGAAAGCTCGTGACTCTAGCACGTGGTCTAGAGAGCGTTCTTGCTAAGTGTTACAGTGTCGCGACATACAGACAGATCTATTTATCGTAGAAGCTGTGTGTGATAAACAATTCATGTTTACATGGTTGTAACTGCTGTTTCGAAATCTAGACACACGGCAGTGTGTCCGCCAAGTTCGAGCAAAAAAAGCGACACACCGGCCGTGGGTTATATTACAAAACCATTTCGGGCCAAATTCGACCCCCCTGTAACTCAAAATCTATTTTATTTATGCATATCAAATTTCTAGTATCTATTGAGAACCCCTCACTTATCTAAAATACAAAATTTCATTAATATACCTATTGTAGGTCTTGAGATATTGACGTCAGAAAATAGCTATTTTTACTATACACTCACTGACTGACTGATTCACTGACTCACTCATCAAAAACCTAGACCACTTCCAATTGTCGTATTGACTTGAAATTTGGCATGGAGGTAGGTCTTTATGTCAAGGTAAAGGGAAAAATCTGAAAATGGCCAAGTGTGAGTCGGTTTCAAAATAATGAAGGTGTTTTATACCCGGTGTAAATTTATACCCCTAAGGAACTAAAACTACTAAATTTAACTATATTTATATAATATATCTTCGAATGGTACAAAGGTTTGTATTTAGTCAAAGTAAAGTAAAAATCTGAAAACGGCCAAGTGTGAATCACTTTCGAAAATAACGAATGTGTAACTTTGATCCACGAACATAATATATGATAACATGTCATGTCAGTCAGTTGGTAAATCTAGTCCATTTATTTAATCTAGTTCATTTCTTTGTAAGAAACATAGTGCATAAAAAAAAATCTAAAAGATAGTATAAATGAGACATTTCTTTAACTAACTTCATCATAAGAAAAAATAAAAATAAACAACCTTACAAAAATAAATGAAATCCCACCCAAAACAAAAATGTGAAAGACTGCCAAGTTCGATAATATGGGAATGCTTCGCCTATAAAAGAGGTGAGATCTGAATAAGTACCAAGTTCCATACACATACCTCAGTTAAAAATAGTTGCTTTTTAATGATGTTACTTGGCAAGTTTTAATAGAAAATTAAATACTTGATTCATTGCGTTTAGTAGGTTTATAACGGTGTATGAAAACTTGCCAAGTAACATCATTAAAAAGCAACTATTTTTAACTGATGATACAACAACTGATTAATAAGATGGATTGATTGCCTGAAGGAAGACATGAAGCAAAAAGGAGTGGATGTAAGTATGACGTCTGACAGAGAGGAATGGAAGAAAAAGACATGTTGCGCCGACCCCAAATGACTTGGGAACAGGGCAGGAAGATGATGATGATATGAAAACTAGGTGGTTTTCATAGCTTTTTGATTTCAAGTTGTCAAAAGAAATAAGAAGAGTATAAGAAGCTGATGTACCATAGGCAAATAGATCGATATAGAAAAGCTTTTGTGCCTTTTATGTCCAAGAAACTAAACATGAAATTTCTCACACCACAAATTGTACCAAAAAAAAATACAAACACAAAATTTCACAGCGACAATTTTTCAAAAATTCCCTCACAAAGACGCCATTAACAGCTCAGCTGACATCGTAACCGAATAACAGACTAAAATAAGTAAATAATCCTACTAATGTACACAATAATGGGGAATTAATGTCCCCAGGGATGGTCTGCGAGCGCGGACGGTAATTGGCGCTGACACCCTAAAGCGTTGGCTAAATATATCGGCCGATACTCCCTTGGGTTGCGCACTGTCCTAAACGATGCCTGTTCATTTAGTTTCACAAGATTTTAATTAATAGTTCAGTTTTAGCTCGTGTTTTAGCTTATTTCGAAGCTACTTTAAGAGAAAATTAATAATTGAATGTTTCATATCGATAAGTTCTAGAATGTTTTTCAATTTTATTGATAAAATAAAATTAATAAAAACATGGAATGTAAAAAGGGCTAGAAGAACTTTTTCCAAACTATGATGGATTTGACTTTTGATTTGCAATGATAGGTAGGTACATTAAAGTATCTAATAATTATACAAAGTATATTCACAAACAGACTTCCATACCAACTGCAAAACATCTACAAATTACATAACACACTCTTCATAAAAACAATTTTTTCTCTACCAACCAATCTATTCCCAACATTTATTACTTTTCGTACAAAAAAACGAGAAAATTTCCGTCGTAAGCAAACGAAATTCCCACACAAAATATTTAAAGGAACGCTTAGAATATGGCCTTGTTTCCAAACAAGGAAAGTTTATTTCGGAATGATTGAACTAGTAAAATGGATACCCAATGTAACGCCTCACTTATTTAGCATACAGACCCTACTGAAAAAACAACTTCAAAACCGAACATTTACAAAATACACCATACATTGCTTCTTCACAACTAGATACAAAAATTTCGAACCATACAAAACACGCAATCTATTGGTAAATTTTCCAAAATACTGGGTCTCAGTTCAAGAGGCAAACAGGGTCCTCTCCGTTTAAGTTGGTGCCGTCTATAGGCACTTTTACGTAAATTTATTTTATGTTATCGGTTGGCAAATAGCCTTCGAACATAATGGAACATTATCTATGTATTTGTTGAAACTTACTCGATCGTTACTAACCAGACATTTACGAAAACCGCAAAAAAACGTTTTAAATCACACCAAATACTAGTGTTCTCATATTTATAACTTGCCTAACGTATGGATGGAAGGCATTACTTAGAAATCTCGTTACTAAATACATATTTTTCGAGTATATTGTAGGTAAATTCCAATATGTGCTAAGCCAGCTACATCAAGGCCAGCAAGAACTAATCTCACCATACAACCAAGAGTGGGACGCAAGAAAATAAATCAATTGGATAGACAGCAGGAACCACAGGACTGATAGAATCTCACTATGAAAACCTAATTTCCCCTGAGAATTCCGTAGGTCAGGCTGCACTCGTGGCCTCGAAAATTCAACAAAAGCAAGCCAGGTAACGCCAGCCGAAACTCGGGTTTCTTGAGAAATTCTAGCTCAGAAAATCAAGCTGAATTTCTTATAACCAATTTTGAAATAATACTAGGTTTATAAAATGGTGGAGAAACAAAAGGCGATCATGGATGTATGCCTTTCAACAAAGTTCAAATGAACATGCTGCCGAAGCGAAGCCTGAAAGTAGACACAATGTGGAATATCAAGATAATCCTTTCTACAATACAAGGGAATATCAGCTCGAAGTTCTAACAGTATTAAAACTTGAAGGAGTTTGCGTCAATTCTGAAGGCCTGCTCTAGAACAGACAATGTTTGGAGTGCCTGAGATGACGACTGATAACGTATTGTAAGATTCTGTTCTTGAAGTTTGTGAGAACTTTTTGAAAGGATCATTGATTGTAGGTGTTAAAAGAAATAATGAGTTATTAATAGTAGAGAAAATTAAGATTTTTATAATTACACTGATCATATTGCTGCTTTCTGGCCTATATTAACATTTTATTAAAGCTTTTCTGCTTTTTAGCATTTTCAAGAAAGACTCTTTGCTTTAACTACTTACGTCTTTTTATATTCACATTTACAGCTGAGAAAAATGGTCTACCATTAATACAATCTAAAGTGCTTTAATGTAGTACAATTTAGATCGTAGGACCATATTTCATTTATCAGTTTTTAATATACGAGCGTCACAGACAAGGGCAAACGTAATGAAAGCCTACAAATGGTTCTTATATGAAATGTACAGACTAATGGTTTTTGCCGTTAACACCCAAAAATAATATTAAAATAATTAATGAAAAAAAGTGTAGGTGTAACCAAATTCAAATAATCCAATTTAATCCAACACCGCCGCAACGCGAACATAGCATATTTTAATTAACCTCCATATAAACAAGATAATTGCTATCAATAAAGAGTAATTAAAACCTGACATTTAATTTTTTTGAACAAAAAATGTTTTGGGGAGGGTGAACAAGTAATTATTGGGGTCGCCTGATCGTCTGAGGGCTCTCGCTAAATGAATTTTTGCGTACCCCCGATGTGTTTCAGTGATGGTAAAAAATTAATCGCCTGTTCAAAGTTTAAATAGTGTCTCGTGTCTGGGTATTTTAACAATCTTTTTGCATTAAGATCGCCGTGAATTCAGATTGTCCTCTGAATTCTTTCTATTTAAAATTGAGATATTCATCAATATCTTTAAATTTAACATAGTTATTAGTTCATGTAAGTAAATTAAGTGGTTGATATAATTAAGTTATTTTGTAATCTTAATATATAAGGCAACATTTAAGCCTTTGAAGGTCTCATACAGAGTTACACGTGCCAAATAGAGGCAACAAAAGACAAATTTACTTAAAAAAAATGTATGTACTCTAGAAGTTAATAACGAGAAAGCGCTCGGATAAAGAAAAATAGGTAATAGGCTTTTCTCAGGATCAATAAGCATGATTGATGAGGTCAACGACGAAATATTAAAACTGCGAACGTGTAAAATACATTACTTAGATATTATATATGATGAATAAGCCTGTAGGTTTATTTTAGTCCTTTAAGTTAATAGACTAACCTTCTATGACAATTGCTTTGACAATAACGTGAAAGGGCAATGACTTACCATACTAAATTACATTCCATTACCATAAAAAATAATAAGCGAATTAGTTTATTTGGTGAAATAAAAGCAAACAAATAGAGATGGCTTCAAAATCAAATAATAACCTTTAAAGAAGGAGATAGTCTTGTGATCAAATCTATACTTGCCCCAGAAATCAGCAAGAGTTCTGTGATAATGACTAGCTGAAAGCAAAAGCTGTTTTTATGTTCATACGAAATTTTTATTGCTTGAAACTTCATCTCTCAAAAACTATATATGACTTTTTTTACTTTCTTCAAAATATTGTATATCCTACATATAGGTCTACTACTCGTGTATTTAAATGTATAATTTTTAAAAATTTAATATTCTAAACATCATTTCCGCAAGAAGAACTTCCAACTAAACACGCTATCCGAAGCGAAAATTATTTATCGTAAACCCCGAAAATTTGGGCCTCGGAAATCGAATCACCCGGAAACATTGGTATTACAAGCCACAAGACCAATAACGAGCCCAAACTTTATTAATTATAAATCATTACATTTTCCAAATCTTTACCAAGCAAAATGGTTACTCCAAAATTTAATTTTAAACTAAAAGGGCACACTGAAGACTAAACAGTCGGCCTACTGTTAACCCGATAGTTGCTAAAAATGTTTTGTAAAAGAAAATCTTGATTCCAATTTTCAGTCGGTCTGATACCTGCTAAATACCTGATCTTTGTAATGTGCGTACTACCATTCATCTTCATAGTGATTTATGAGCCGAAAGAAACTATCGGTCGACTAAAAGTTTGTAGGGGAATGCTCTTATTACAAAAAAATATTGGTGCCGTAAAATTATTCGCGAAACTCAAGAAATGTCGTTTCTATTCAGTAATCGATTTGTTTGAGCTTACGTTTAAATTATAACATGTTTTAAATAAGAGGTTTTAACGTTTTTGATGTAAGTCATTCGGGTGTGAGGTCAAATCCCTTATGGAATATATGGGATCTATAAGGGGTCTTCACGAAATGCCTGAAAATTGCGGATTTTCCACGATATTCGATTACGTCTTGTTTCTCTTAAAATTAAGCTGTTTTTATTGGTGTGAACCAATAATGTAAAAACTTTCCACATCTTGTATCCAATAGATTTATATATGTAGGTGTTATTTGTAATTTCGTCTACAAATTACGGATAAAAAATATAATAAATTAACTGTATTAAAAAAAATACTAAGCAACACAGCTAAAGCTACATTATCCAAACATCGTACCCAAATGTTTTCCATAACCCATTAACAGAACAAATAAAATCAACAAATAACAAAAATTAGGGACCTGAAAGCATTTAGCTGACCGCACAGAGTAGGTAGTTTCAAATATTTATGCTTACAAGCGAAATTTGTGCCATTAATGAAATTAGTTCGACTCCGGCCGTTAACTTGGCGTGTTTAATCAAATTAAATGTTTGCTAGAAAAAGACATATTGGCCAAAGTTTCATTTCAGGAGTTGCTGATTGGTTTTCAGCAATTAAATTGGTTTTAGTATTGTTATTTGTGGTGTTAAAAGTTTGTTTTATTAGCTTTTTAATGGCGATTTTTATGGGCTATTTTAGTGAGCATTATTGAACGATGATTGGGAGGTATCAAGGGGTAAAATTGACTTGCCCGGGTAGCTGGCTTGAGAAGGTCAGATAGGGCTCCTTGCAAAACACTGGTAGGTACTCAGCTTCATCTTGTTAGACTGGAAGCAGATCACAACAGAAAAGGCTCAGAAGATGATGAGTGGTAGTTACGCCTTAACTGCAAAACCGATTCGTAAATTGCAGATCGTTTTTCTTGCAGGTTTTCTAACCTAACAAGACCAGTTGTCAGAGTTTCCCCAAATCCTTGGACTATGACATGGAAATTGTGATAACAACTCCGCTGACTAGACACCAAGGGAACGACAGCTTAACGTCTGAAGCTTTCGGCTTATGCCTCTTAATACCTGACGCTGGTTAGCTTTGTGACCTTCTAAAACATCGACAAACGTTTTAGACTAATGCTTCACTTGGGACATCAATTTCTGGCTGGATCAGATTTTTGTAGGATACGGTTTAATGGCAACATCTTATGTGTGAAATCTAACATATAAATATTGGGAGTAGAGATGTGGTGTGATGAAGGTGTGAAGTCAATGTTACTTGGGCATCGTATCAAAGACTCTTTTTATTAACATGTGGAAAATCTTGAAACGATCCCACTGCGGGAGTTGCAAAATGTAATGTTAGTCCTTTCTAACGGTATAAATATTCCTTTTAGAACCAAGGCCTCCAAACAAATTCACAGCTAACAGAAAACGAAGATTTATCTTCTCTTCAAACTCTTCAGATAAAGCAAGCTTCATATCAAAATATTATCTATAGTAATAATCATATTTCATTTAACGACCAATTTCCAACAGACATTTTCTTCCACGAAACATATTATCATCTATTACTAATACATCGATGTTCAGTTGTTACCGTTCCTCACAAACTGTGACGTCACAGTTATAAGCACGTTATACTTCGGCCGTTCAGAGAATGCGTTCCTGACACCTATCAGTTAGTCACGACTAGTGATGGGCACAACATAACACTGAGTTCGTTACCGTTCCTTCAAAATGAACCGCCGCATTATTTTAAGATTATTTTCGTTTTAAATTGGCGGAATCATTTGTTTTATATTTTAGTTATTTAAGTGGAAACCAAAAAAAGGTAATATTCATATAATAAAATTGTTTTATTTATTCTTTGTTACAAGTACATTGAATTGAATGTGCGAACAGAATATTAATCAGACTCCGATTTGCTTGAGGAGGTGGTGTCTTCATCATCATCTTCGCCTACATGTATAATTATATTATTATCAATAACAGAATCAATCCTGATATCTCGGTCTAACAAAAGCCGGGTAATCAAATAAAAACAGATCGAAAACACTTGAAAAACGTGGTCTATGCGCACGAAACGACAACGGACGACTGTTTTAGCGTCACAAAATGGCGGCCCATAACGCCATTTGGGGTTACCATTTTTAATCTAAGTATAAAAATGCGGTTTGGTCATAGTTTTATTTTTATATTTCATAAACGTTATAATTAAGTCTTATAGTCCATTATTTTCCAATTCTTAAAAAGAAAATCAAAACGTATTATTTTATATTATAACTGTATAAGAACAGATTACGATACTTGCCTGTTATTTTTAGCACAGCACTACAAAATATAAACCGCTGACATAACCTTGTAATAGCGCAGTATAGATTTAGAAAAATATTGTTTACCAAGTTATTTGACACTCAGTTTGGCACAAAATTATAACATTCATTGATTATTGATATAATAATGTTGTTTTAATGCTCCTCAATTGTTAAAACGGTAAACAACCAGCAAAAATATTTTTATCGTAACTGCAACGCCATTGCAAAGTTACGTCGTCAGTTCAATCGCGACGTGTCAGGAACGCATTCTCTGAATGGCCGAACTATAGTTGTGTATTTGTCAAGTAATTTAGCTGGAAGTGTCAGTATCCGCTTTTCCGTTATGTAGTGAGATAGTATTCAGACCGCGACGTGGTTGTTGTATGGGATATTGCTTTGTGTTAGCGGGAGAACTTCTGGTAATTTATTTCAATGTCTTTACTGTAGAAGTATTTGTAGTTGTAAGACTAGCACTTGTTCTGTGTCATAAACCTTAAAAAAATTGTTATCAATACTTTATGTACTACAAAATACTTCAACGTAGAAAGCAAAAGCAATTTATAAAAAACTGTATTTGAAAAAGAAATGCGTTAATTTTTATCGCTATATATTGGTCGCTGCGATGACCACATTATCAATTAGCTACATAAGATGAATACCTTGTAATTAAACCATTCACAAATCGCTATAACTAAGCCCGTTACACATACAAACAAACACATTAATACAGTTATATTAGCTAAGCGTTCGTAGACAAGTAACAAGCTACTGTCTAGCAGTAGCTCTGACTACCACTAGCTTATTTCCTTTGAAGACTCTGATTACAACTAATTAGCTTGCATTCATTGCGTCATTACAATTACATATTTTTGTCTGACGAATAATGCAGTGGCATGCATGGTTCAAATAATACTATTCGAAAATGTGTTTGTGGCTAAGAAGAAGTCACAGGAGTCAATCGGTCATGAAGTTGAATGCAATGCTGCAATGTCCGTGGATATGTAACCTGACCATTCACTTGTTTCTCCGTGTTTTGGAATGCTTAACAGATGATGTTAATTATATCAACTCAAATCTTAAAACTCGTAACATTCCACCAAGATATTGTATAGAACCGTCTTCGTCTTACAAACCCAATAAACTCAATAACTCTCCATCATTTACATCGCTGAACAATATTCTTGAACATTGAAAAGTCTCTTCATAAGTAATAAAGAGCAAAGTTCGAATACAGGAGCTAAAGTAAATAATAAATGTAACCACGTATTTATTACATCATGATCTGCCGAGCCTTTTCCCATGTTGGGGTCGGCTTCCAGTCATACCAATGTCTTACAAGGAGCGACTGCCCTATTCAAGTTACCCGCGCAACGCAATGCGTCTTGGTAATACTGGTTGTCAGACTTCCTGGCTTCTGACTTCCCGTAACGACTGCCAAAGATGTTAATATGACAGCAGGGAAAAACCTACAGTTTATCGTGCTTTCCAAAACCCGGAAGAAATTGTTATAAAAAGATGGTCACCCACCCATGGACCGATCGCCCCAATCGTTGCTTAACTTTATGATTGATCTTTCTCTTTGCGACTTTGACTTTACCACGAGTTCTTTCATCAACTAGAACCAGTCCACCATAAAATATGAGACCATCTTCGCCATTTCTACCCAATAAACTCAATACCTGAACAACATAGTTGAACACTGAAAATCCTGTCCATAAGTAATGAAGAGCAAAGTTCGTTCGAAGTCAAAGGCTAAAGTAAATAATAAATGTAACCACGTCTTTTGTTACATCATCATCTGCCTAGCCTTTTCCCAACTGTGTTGGGGTTGGCTTCCAGTCTAGCTGGATGCAGCTTAGTTCCAATACTTTACAAGGAGCGACTGCCTATCTGACCTTCTCAACCCAGTTACACGGGCAACCCAATACCCCTTGGTAAGACTGGTGTCAGACTTTCTGGCTTTTGACTACCCGTAACGACTGCCAAAGATGTTTAAATGACAGCTGGGACCTACAGTTTATCGTGCTTTCCGAAATATGAAACATATTATAATAAGTTGATCACCCACCCATGGACCGATCACGCCACGCGTTTCTTAACTTTATGAGAAATCGTCTTATTTCCACCCAATAAACTCAATACTTGAACAACATAGTTGAACACTGAAAATCCTGTCCATAAGTAATGAAGAGCAAAGTTCGTTGGAAGTCAAAAGCTCAAGTAAATAATAAATGTAACCACGTCTTTGTTACATGTTAATAAATGCTTTGTGATTGCTCCTATTGTTCGAGAAGGGGCTTTATTTGTGTTTCGTATAGGTTCTATCGGAATTTCGTTATGGTTTATATAAGTTGTACCTATAGCTATAGATGGGTTATTGACTGAGGTTGGCCTTGAGTTTTCAGGTATTTCTTTGAATATAAATTGTTGCTGGTAACTAGCAAAGAATTCCAGCAATGAAGTGATGACACAACACTAGCGATGTGATGACGCACTCGTTGATAAACTGTCCTTAGGAATCTTTATTTCAAGCGCTTAAAAGTGGATTGAAAGTAATTTTTTACTTAATTTACCAAATTAAATAATACGAATTAAAGTTACGTAACTTAGCTCAAGCAAACGGATTGGCAATAATACCCGCGTTTACATATTATACACTATTACCAATCTACTAGTAACTGCCTCGTTGGTCTGGTAATCAAAAGCTGAGATCCTGGGATTATTGCTGAATTTCATTTCAGAAGACTTTTAAAACCTTATGAGGAACACCCCTACAAGCCATTTTCTAACAATTGATACTCAAAAACAATTCACCAGCTAACTTAAGTACTAAAGTTATTTATTGACGAATGATGAGTTCCGTCACGTCACCCCTCGTACTAATATGTGTCGCACATTTAAGTTATTACTCGCTTCGGAGACAGCATAAGTATGTCAGGAAACTATCTCTCGAAGAATATTCGGGGTTTATTACGTAAGGAGATTCTTCTTAAGATGTCACTATTGTTGAGACTTGGCTTAATGCACTCAGATAAAACTACCTTCTTTAAGTTTTGATTTGAGAGTGGTCGTTTAGCGATTTGTGACATCATTTGATGCAGAATATTCGAATCAAATGACGAGCGACAAAAATCTGCCGCGTCTTTCACAACCACATTGGTAGTTGTCAATTATTTGCTGTCGCCTAAATACGTGTGAAAACACTCGGATAAAACAAGCGTCGTCGGTCGGAAAATCTGAGCTGAAAATCCGCTAGTACGAAAACGCTGCTACGCAATTCCATCAAATACCAAAACTTACTATCGTAAGCGTTTCCGAAATTACTGTGATATTCTCATAAGATGTTAGTTACAGACTTACAGAGTGGCTACAACAGAGCTTTCACACTAAAAACGTGCGTAAAATCCGCTAGTGCAATAGACTGTAAACATAGCTAACGATGTCGTTTTACATTGAATTCTATAGGGATAGTTTTAAACTATAGACGCTTCAATAAGAAACGAGTAAAATGGCAAGTTACAACGAGTTTCCTAATAAAGCGGTTTCACATTAGTTGAAAGCACTCAGTCTTTTACTGGTGGTTACTCACAGCTGTAAATAAATCTAAGTAATTTGGTGTTGAAATCCTCAACCTTTTTGTATTAACTAAAGATTAAAAAGGTATCAAAGGTACTGAAAGGCCAAATATATGAAAAGGTAAGTTTAGTTAACAGTTACCTATTTAGTTATTGAATGCTTCAGAGTTGGACAGTAGCCTTTTAGTTTTAGCTCGCTTTTATTCTTAATTATACATGAATCTATCTCTACTATCACATCCTCTGAGCCTTTTTCCCAATCATGTTGGGGTCGGCTTCCAGTCTAACCGGATTCAGCTGAATACCAGTGCTTTACAAGAAGCGACTGCCTATCTGACCTCCTCAACCCAGTTACCCGGGCAACCCGATACCCCTTGGTTAGACTGGTGTCAGACTTACTAACTTCTGACTACCCGTAAGGACTGCCAAGGATGTTCAATGACAGCCGGGACCTACAGTTTAACATGCCATCCGAAACACAGTCAATGGTGTCTAAGATATACTTAGAAAGTACATACAAACTTAGAAAAGTTGCATTGGTACTTGCCTGACCTGGGATCGAACCCGCGCCCTCATACTTGAGAGGTTGGTCCTTTTACCCACTAGGCCACCACGACATCTGTACTATCACAGATTACTTAATACATAGTTGTACTATTATAATAATGAAGAAACATTTTTTTGTTTGTAACCAAAAGGTTCCTAAACTACTAAATCAATTTGAAATTTTATTCTGCTATTGGAAAGGTATACAGTATCCTCGAGTAATTATTTATGCAGTACAAACATTAGTTCGTTCGAAAACTGCTAGTTTATTATAAACAATTAATATTATTAACTCTTGCCTCTCTCTTGTCCGGTTCCAAATTCTGTCTTAATTAAATGAATAGTTGAATTGCTAACTTTGGACATTCTTGCCGGTTTTTTTCTCCATAAGATCTAATCATTAGAACCGTGCACATAGTTTAATGTTTAAGTACTTGAACTGTAGCCTTGTTTAAAATAAAAATGTTTGAGTTTAAAAAGATCGTGAGAGCTATAGTAATCAAGTTTTCAATTAATGATTCAGCAACTGAAAACCTGACTAAAGTACCTGACCTACGCATAGTAATTAAAATTAGCTTATTATACCCAAAATTAATAGTAATTATGTTTATCCAACTGTAAAGGTATCGGGACAACGTACTACGTTAGCGTTTAACAAAAACCTAAATAAATATAGTTAGAACATACCTTTTACATCAAAAGGTTAAACACACCCTTTGAAATTCTTTGGTTAAATAAATACAGTGGTTTAAAGTGGTTTGGTCATGTTATTTTTGAACCATTTCGAAGTTAATTTAAAGCTTATAATTAAAGATGAAATATTGTGTGGTTTTTGATAATGGTTTGCTGGTTGGTTAAGTTGTTGACTGAGTTTATTGTAATAAATGGACATTTTGAAATGAATTGAACTCTCAAAAGTGTACTACACGTGCTCCCAATTTTCTGAAATATATGTAAGAATTCTTAAAGAAGAGAAAGGAAAGAATGGTTCATCAACATACATTTATGTATTCAATTTCTTCACACTCGCTTAGGCTTACATACTGAGGGTTCTTTCAAATTAGTAGTTTCGTGTTAGTGCGGTTGCAGTGCGGTATACGGACGTTTTCATACATGATTACGACTCGACAAGCCGCACCGTGTCAAATTTTGTGTAAAAACAAGTGAAAGTGTTTGCTGCAGCCGCAATGAAGCAAACCGTCTAATATGAGGAAAACTTTATATGCATTGCTTATTTTTTATGAAACTTCTTCGTGGCGAGTCTACGGCTATCAGTCTTATATTTTAATGGCTGAGTCTTTCGCCACGCGCGAGGCCATTATCAATAGCGGCAAGTAAATCTTTCAATGGCCGGTGTAATAATGTACACCGAAAAACATAATAAATATTATCATTATTCTTGGACTGTAAAACCACAAACACCATGTCCCCACACATATTCCCAAAAATGCTTACAAATTGCCATTTAATATGAAAAATTAAGCAATATTGTAATAAAGGGAATTTCCTTAAAGACGGTGTCCAAACGGGCCTTACCCTTTATCTAAGGTCCATAGGTCATTACCATAAAGCGATTTTAGGCTCCCCAGGGTCCAAAAGTCAAAGAGGTTTGATCCTGGTCAACTATTATTGTCTCCCATTTGCATACACAGGATATTGTATTGTAACTTTATATGTAAAAGTAATAGAAAAATAGATAAGTCCTTTGTTTTTTGTGAATTTCGCTGATTTTGGGTTGGGCTTGTTTGTACCTCTAGAATTTTATTTGGTGAAGTTATCGTAAGTGTTACGGTTTAGGAATTTAAGCATGGTGGGATCGTGACTAGCTCTTTTATTAACTAAAGGATTAATTCGGATTATTACAGCAAAGTTTACAGCAGTTACACGGTTTGCATCTGTATATAAAGGTTCATAGGTGTGTGATTACTAGTTACACATAAATATGGTGTTTTTTCAGCTGGATGAATTATTTCTTGCAGTTATTTCGGAAAACCATCAAGTAAAAACTAATTAAAATACTGATGTTTATAAAGTAAGCTTAGAAACCAGCTTATAGCTTTTTCCCACCACTTCCTTATCTCAGTTAAAATTATTAGGACGTTTGTAAAGTGCTCTTCAGCACATCACGATTGTTACAGCCAGCAAAAACAATGTGTTACCGTGATACAAACATGACATAAATACGAAAGGCTTATTGTAAGGACCACTTCACTTAATGAGTGCTGTGTGAAACATTGTTCGTCATTTGTCACATGTGTACTCGTATACAGAGTAACGTTGTTTGATTCTGTTATTAAATTATATTGTTACGGATTTTCTTCGTGGTTCCAGCCACGTTTCAAGGGTTATGTTTCAAGTTCCAATCTTCCGCAGCTGGATAAATAATAGCTTATTTTCTTTCTCAGGCTTTAGACTATTTAGTGTGTCCAATATCTTTTTTAAATTTTCAGGAAGTTAGGTGGATTTGGCATGAAAGCGCGACACATGAGTAGAATATTCGTTTTTAATACGATTAAAACTTAAAATTCTTCGACATATGTTTTTAATATTTGCACCTTTAGACTAACTGCGCTATATTTTATTTAAAACCTATAGTTTTTTTACTTAAAACCTTACCCAAACAGCCTTAAAAAAGGGTAGAACTTTATCCGCGATGACCGGCCAATAATGCTCGGAAGCGTTCATTTTAATTGTCATTACCCGGGTCACGCCCAGATTATCAGGGTGACATGATTAAAAACCCTTTGTAATACCCTGTTAGGCAGTGAGGGAGGATTCATTTTTTTTAATTAGCTCACTGTTTTGGTAACGAAGAGTTTTTTTTGGAATTTCACGGCAATGTATTAAAGTGACGTTTATTAATTGGTCTTGTCGTGTAATTGTGTTAATTTATTTTTCGAGGGTAATAATGAGGGAAGTATTTGTTTCTCTTTTCCGGGCGTTTCAATCTGTATTTAAATAAAATTGAAATGTATAAAATTGTGTTTGATTTCCAAGGTAGGTAAAGTTATTTCTTGTCTTTTCTATAATTGCTAAAAATATCTATGTGTTATGGTAAAATTATTTTCCTTAAATTCAGTGTGAAAATATTTGTATTTTACCTGAAAAGGATAAATACGATGATTTGGTTTTTATTCGAGAGCGCCGAGTAAAACCATCAAAAAAGCTAGTATCTGTTTTGTTATTGCACGTATCACTCCCTGATAAAGGTACTCGCACACAGAGATGATAGCTCACCTACCGAAAGATCAAAGCATTATATTTTTGCAAAAATCACCTTTTCCCGGAACCCGGGTTGTATTCGAAATAAGGTTAGACTAACATCTGACGGGTTAAACATATTTCACATTACCATTTCAAATAAGTAGATTATAATGAGATCAGGTACACGTACAATTTCGGCTCAAAAAGATCAAAAAAATAACCTATGGGTTGATGGGTGATGTTACTAAGGTTGCGAGAATATTCGGAAGATATAATCCTATGTAAGGCTGTATACAGAAAGAAAGCTAGTAGTCAGCTTCGATCTACCAGCTCTTATCGGCGCTGGTCCATTCTAGTAACAATTAAGTTAAAGAAACAGATTGAAGTAACGTGTGGCAACTGTAACTGTCTAATGGACAGATTGAACTGATTATCCTGAAATTAATAGTTTTACTCAGTAGGTGTCATCAGGTTTTAGAAGATATGGCGAGATGCTGTCCTACGGTATGCGGTTTCATCTGATATGTTTTATCAATAAATTGCTACGATATACTAAAAAAACTAGCATACTCATCAATCGATTTCCTTCCAGTATAAAAAAATTACAATACATAAGCCCCTAGATCCTAGGATCTATTTTGGAGTATCGGGGTGGAACTTAAGTACTTAGATATCTCAATTGGCACATAGTTGGTGGTGTCAAAGAATACACTAGGTTCTTAAGAAAAAACCTTTGTCACTTTTCAGATAAAATCCTGCTGCTACTATTTACTTGAGAAACATAATCACACTAAATCCTTGACCTTGACAATGAACTGTATCGAATAGGAATCGATCAATAATCGGCTCTTGACATCGATGTATCGCTTTCAGGCAGATTAGCAACTCAATTATTAGTGGCCAAGCTTGGAAGTTACAAGTTATGTTGAAGGATTAGTACCAGTGTAATACATATGGAAATCTATTGTTAGATACGCTAATTGGTAAGTAGTTGGTAATGAAAATAGTGTCTATTGATTTAGTGAAAGAACTATTCATGAAAACTGTACGTTCAGCTAGGTAAGCTTGAATATCTTTGAAAAAAATGATTTAGAATTAATTGATACTCACTATGAATGCTTTCGTTCATTAATTAGGTAGGTAAATCAAAGCCCTATAAATTGTAAAAAATATAAAGTATAAAAATGTAAAAATATAAAGTTCTGCAAGTTACTTCACGAAAGCAGTTACTATTGAATGTCTCCTATAAATTGTTCTGCGACAGGAACACGTTAAACGACAGTTTGGAATTATTTTAAATACCTTATCATTTATTTAGGTAATAATACATTCCCAAACAAATTTAATCAGTAAAGTGACTAATTTAACTTAAATACGGGATGTCACGTACCTAACTACCATCTAACAAAATAGTACATATACACATAGGTAATGTGATTAAATTAAATCACCGATATTTTATTTGAGGAAATTTTTCGAAAATGTTATTACATTGAAAATGAACGTAACTTATTTTGTTAGTTATTATTATCACTTACGCTATTTATGTTAAAGTCGGAAAAAAACTTGGTTTTATGATTAAAGTTTTGTTTGTTTGACCCAGTAACGAGGATGCGGGCCTTGAGAGTTGGAGTTCAAATCCCATGTAACGCAAAATGGAAACGAGGCTCAAGAATAATGTACATTAGAATAAAGCACAATAACTAGAGAACCAAATAAGAAGTGTTTGAATTTAGGTATATAAATGTGTAAATGAGTATGTCCACCATAAACATTTAAAAATCCTATGAGTGTTTCTCATGGTTTATCTTACCAGGTCCAAAACCATTCGGATTTTTATTATTTTCTACAGGACAAGTATGAATATTTGTAGTATGTGTTTAAATGAATTGTTATCAAAATAATTAAAAAAAGATATAAGTGAACATGGAATCATTTTTTTGAACTTGGATGTAACAGATTTAACAGCCCATTTTGATAGTCAAAACGCAGGACTCGAAAAGCCATTATCACTTCATATATTGTGCTATTGCTGGGAAGAATAAGTAAGCTCACTTAAGTTGCTAAGATAATATCTAAGTAATACCTATTTTCCATAAATTCAGACAGTCAAAATATTCAATAGTGAGTCTGAGACCAATCTCTAAAACCAAATGAAACGGCATTTCATATCTCAAGAAAATAATAGGTCCAACATAAAGATGTCTAGAAGTGACAGTTTGATCATAACAGTCTGGGACAAACAATGAGTTTGTCGTACAATAAACAATAAAATTAAATTAGTTTAAACAAATTATCGCGCCCCACGTCAATTTCTGTCGCTTCTAGTACGGCCCACACAAAACCCATGTCAGTCGCTTACAAAATGGAAATTAAATTATTTTATTTTGTTATTTTCAATTTAAATTCGAATTTGTTTTGTTTCATAAAGTTTAAATGGGTGTTATTTTAATTTGTTTATTTATTTTAAATTGTTTTATTTCTTTTTGTTGGATGGGTTTTACTTGATGAAAATAATTGTATTGTATTTTTGTTACGATTTAACTGAAGAAAATATTGATCACCATTCACAAGTTGATAAGAGTCCATGCTTTTGAAAATTATTCCTTATCGATCCAATAAAATAAGCTCTAATGACATACGAGATAGCATAACACATGCGTATGATTAACATCGAAATTAAAATTTCCAAAAGTAATATCCCCACGAAAGTACCATAAATCATAATTATCCCATTCGTCTCGTAAACTAATTAACAAAATCGGGACGCCGCAAAACTTTGAACATCATTAAAACATGGCTCATGATACACTGAACAATTAGGACCACATCTTAGAATTTTAAACATAAAAAAAATAATTTTTAAATTTAAACTTACCTTTATCACTCATCACATATCACAGTTTAAATCAAACACCACTATGATAACACGACACTGCGTTTCGCGCGGTTGAAACGCCGAACGAACGGTACGCCAAACGGTTGATACGCGGCGGGGGCCATACGACACTGAGGCATAACTACGAAGCAAGGCGGGCGAAGTTTTCACGCATGCGTGTTGAGAGGCACGTCAGGTGTTCCAACTATTTTGGTCCTTCGAAAGTCCTTTCGCTATTTCTATGCTGTGTGACACATATTTTTTTTTTATATTTATTTAAGCCACTTTTTTGTATGTCAATTGTGATATTCGATTTTGAGTTCTGACACAAACGAATATCAGACATTTAAATAAAACTACTGTTACGGATATAGTTGAAGATTTTTAAAAATATGTTTTTTTGGTTTATTGGTGAATTGTGATATTGTGGTTAGTGGATTTTATTCACTTTCGTGTTTTTTTTAATATTATTGTTTTTTATCTCTAATGCGTGTTGAACTTTTAGTGGATGTAAGTTCTGTTTGAACTCATACTTGTCGTTTGCGCAATATAGCTTTAAATTGAATAACCAGTTGTTGCACCATGAATACAGTACTGTGCTGGAGAAATTCTTTACTTTTTAAATACAAATGATGTACTTTCAGAAATCTCGTATTATTCGGTCGTTGTGTTGTAGGGATCGAACTCGAGAACCTATGCAAAGCAGTCACGCTATGCAACTATGGGCCCAACAAAGCAATTTCCAAAATTACTGAAACACCAAATGGGCAATAAAATATTTCAGCATCCCCTACGTTGGCACAAAGACATTGAATAAAACCGTTTAAAGTTAAAACTATCTCGTTAGCATAACTACTAATGTTTACAGACAATAATTGTTCTGGGTTACACTAAAATGTCCAGTTTTGTTACGTCGTAAAGGTATCTCACACTGGCATCATGCTGTGATACGATGCGGCTGAAATTTCAGTTATAAAAGACTGAAATTTAAATGGCTTTAATAAAAATCTTTGAATATTTGCTAGTTGCCCATTTTGGTCACTGAACTGTATCTATTGAATTCTATTCATTTAGCAGCAGTGAAAAATCAGTCAAATGCGAATTGAATCATGGATCCTCAGCGAGTACAATTATCAAGTTAGGTGTTGTTCATGTTCATGTTTTATGTTTAAATACATATATTTTGTATATTGTATTTTATTTTTAGTTTTGTATAAAGATAAGTAGTTTAAGGTTGTATATATAGTAAGGTGATCATTTTAATTGAATAGATTACTATTAAACCATTCCTGCATACACACCGTGTTTCTAGACTTACTTATACCTACAAAAAAAATGCATATAATAAATAAGTATTACTGCAATTTCTTTAACACTGTTGCGTTGCAAACTCTCCTTCATACATTTGCAGTGTGTGATCCTTCTAAGCAGTAGCAAGCCGCTTGGTACCTAAGCACAAGTTGTTAGCATAGTCACAGTTTGTCGTGTGCTTTGCTAATAAAGTATGCAAGCAGTTTACTATTTGCTACTTCAGTTTGAGAGCTGTAAGAGGTAACTAACACTGTTATTTGAGCTTGGAGACCAGGGACCGTTGGAAATTCTTTGGTAAATATAAATGCGGTTGTTAGTTTGACTTGAATGTTAGCACGTGTCATTGAATGACTAACATAAGTGCATTCTTGTGTGTATGGGTATTGTGTTCATATTGCCTCATTTCAGAATGATATGATAGGTATAAATATGTACAATGATTTCTTCATATAAACTGAAGACTTCAAAAACAGGAGGTTTGCAGTTCGAACTTTATGTATGTATGTTTGTGCGCAAGTCGTTTTTGGCTGAACCAATTTTTAATTAGATGATTCACTATGAAGGAAAACGCGCCAATGAGAATGTTCAGTAAGAGAACAGACTTATGAATACACTAGCCGTTTTTTCGCGGTTTTACCCACTTCTCGTGGTAACCCTATGTTACTCGTGGATAATATTGCTTTCGAATGGTGAAAGAATTTTTTTAAACGGCGCAGTAGTTTTTGAGCCTATTCATTGCAACCAAACAAACAAACATAGTTTTCCTCTTTATAATATTAGTATAGATTATTAAAAAAGTCGTGGTGGTCTAGTGGGTAAAGGACCTCTCACGTATGTGGGCGCGGGTTCGATCCCAGGTCAGGCAAGTACCAATGCAACTTTTCTAAGTTTGTATGTACTTTCTAAGTATATCTTAGACACCATGGACTGTGTTTCGGATGGCACGTTAAACTGTAGGTCCCGGCTGTCATTGAACATCCTTGGCAGTCGTTACGGGTAGTCAGAAGCCAGTAAGTCTGACACCAGTCTAACCAAGGGGTATCGGGTTGCCCGAGTAACTGGGTTGAGGAGGTCAGATAGGCAGTCGCTTCTTGTAAAGCACTGGTACTCAGCTGAATCCGGTTAGACTGGAAGCCGACCTCAACATGATTGGGAAAAGGCTCGGAGGATTAATATTAGTATAGATTATAGAAAGTTTTCAATTACAAAAATGGCCGGCCTACCTAACCAGTGTTTATTTGTTTTTTATTTACCAATTATTTTTATTTCAGAAGCCAAATGAAGTGGGTATGTACCAGCTCGGTAGGTTATTCATAACTATAATAAAACCCGTAAAACCTGGAGACTAGGTAGAAAAACGCGACATTTTATTACGAAAAGTTTACAATTGACGCTCACATAAACTTGGGAGCGTTCATAATTTTGATGGCATTCTATATTAGTTTCCTTTGTGGCGACATCGAGCCCTTTATGGCCCAAGAATGTTATTCCACAAAGAAAGTTATTGTGAAAAATTTCCGTGTTACATGGAGTTTTTTGGAGGATATAAAGATAAGGTTTCGGAAAATGTTACCTTTCTTACGGTGTATGTAAGTTTAGCTATTTATTTTTTTTTCTGTGAGTTATGTTAACGTAAATATTTTTGAGATATCTATTTAAAAAGTCTTATTTATCATCTTTATTTTCCTTTATGCCTTTTCCATTAAAATGATATAACGTCCCCAGTACCTACTAAATGAAAACATATAGTATTTCATTTTATAAACTACACACTAATAAATAAAAATAAATGTTCGAATTAAATACCAATGCTTGGTCGCATTTATTATTTAAATAAATACGTTATCATTAAATTGATATCAAAATTATTGGAATGCTAATGCGATCCGAACTTTATTGATGCAATTTTATTAATAAAGCATTTTATTTATTGTTATTTTATTTTTATTAGTACCTATAATAAAAATTTACGCATTGTTTAAAATTATATTTCGAAGAATTATTATGCGTGTAATTTTTATTTTTGGGAGGTCAATGTTCCATAAATAAATGTTTTCTTTATTTAATAGTATGTTACTATTATTTATTGAAGTACATGGTAAAGTGTTCAAGTTGCTTACTCTCGTCTTTTGGCAGATCTAGATCTGTGTCTAGTCTTTTATCTGATAGGTTATGGCTGTAGGTCAACTTACAGTCAATGACCTCTATAAAAAATAGAAGTTTTTGTGGCATTGTAGAAAATAAAACATATCTCTATGTATCCTATATGTGGAACATTGAAAGATGTTAACGGCTTAGTTGGCTATTTTATAATATTTTATATTTATGTATATTATTGACACTTTCATATTAGCTGATTTTTCAAAGTTGATTCGTCAGTTGTTGATAGTTCGATAGTTGTTTGCGTACGAACCGCTAGTAGGAAAACGCTACAAAAATGAAAGTTGAACATAAGATCTTAGGTTCAATTCCCGGGAAGGAAAAAAATATGTTTTAAATATATTTTAAAAAATATTTTTTCTTAGCTGCCTCATCGATGCTTCAATGTAACAAAATGTGGGTGTAATAATAAAGATCTGTCACATTTTCATTTATTTATTGGAAATCTTTAAGTCTGTCAGTCTATCAGAATTAATCAGCCGTGAATATAAATCCGTACTGAATCAACTTTTTCCTCGGAATTCAGTAAGTCAGGGGTCGCAGTTCAATTTCCTGTTAGCGAACAATTGTTCCAAATAATTCTATTTTTGTGAGTAACTAAATAAGTATGTTTCCAATAATTTTGTTTGTTTATCAATGGAATTCGGAAAAATTCTAGGCTTATGTTATTTTTATAAAAAAAGTTAGACTTTTGTTATTTTATAAATAGAAGCTTTTTTCTATAGGTATTGTTCCGTGTGTCTGAAGTTTCTCAAATCATATATTTTTATACATAAGACGGAAGAAAAATTACATGAAAGAGAGTCACTTGAATCAAGGATTTTCACTGAAAATTGTCTTGAACCTTCTGAAATAAGTTCTACGAATAACGAACGAATAACGTGTATATCGAAAATTAATACTATCAAGCTAGTCTTCTAACTCTGGGGAAATCAAGCAAAATTTATAGTTATAGTATGAAATATTTACTAAATGGGCTTACTAGGTCATAGTATGATGGGGTCTTAATATATCTCGTTATGTTGTTGACAACTGAAAGTTTTAGCCCAATGGAGTGTTTATGGGAGTTTTCTATGAAATGGGAATATTTGCTATTTAGCCTATAGGCTTGTTATGGTGTTGTAGTTAATTTAACTTGGATTTCTAGGTCGGGTTAATGAACGAAATATTGTTATGAATATTTCGCGTTTGTTTATTTGACCTCAAATAATTGTTTTCTTTACAGAGTCCTTGATTTGATTGTGCAATTACCAAACTCACACTATCCTACTTTCGGTTGGCTTTATTTTTATTTATTCAGATTGACCAGCAATAGTTTACTTGCTTTGACTTAGACATGAGTTCTTCCGACTGTGGGAACTACTATGGGATATTTTTAGGAAAATGCTGCGGCCCACTTTAGAGCAAACCATTTAATATCCCTCTTGGTGTTATGTGGTGGTTACACTGACACCTATGCAGAACCCTCTGTGCTGTCCAATGTGCTCCATCATCTGCACTATTCAAGACCTATATTGCACCACTGACAATGTGTGTCAGATTCTTACTGACAAACACCCATCATGTTCCTTCTGAAGCCCTTTATGTACCAGAGCCGCGGTCACTCTTTCGCACAATCCCGTAGTTCCAGCACGTAATATACCTACCTAACTTATAAAAAAATGTGCAATAATTTAAAAAGTCTGACCACAACAAGAAAGTCAAAATAAATATTTATTTCATACATGATGCGAGCCAGACTTATCGAAATAAAGCATCGACAAAGCGGTCGTAGTGGGCAATAGTGTCGCCATCCGAGGAGGATTGCATCTTTTTATTCATGAGGCTTCGGCACCTTCTGTTCGTATGTTATGCTTTATAATGTGCTGGTTTTTGCAATTATATGAAAAATCACGGAATTTTTGTATAAAAAATTTAGCAAGGGGTTTTTTCAGTTTCTGTTATTTCTTCTAGAAATCAAGCATAAGTTGAGACAAATTATTGGTTACAATAATTCTCGATAATTTTCAACTTTTATTTTTACTACAGCCAAACATAGTTACTTAATATTTAAAATCTACACTCAATTGTTTTAAATTAGCTAGTAGTTTATTTTAAGGTGAATCACATCAAAATTTTTATTTGGTTCCGGCCAAATTACCTGATCATTGTTAGGTATATGAAGCACTACCATTCATCTCTGCACTTTTTTACGAATTTGGGCATTGTGGCGCAAATCACCAAAATAACTACCAAAAACAAATAAAGATGTTTTTTATTACTTTGTTCAGAAGCTTGCATCTCGTATTTGAGATAAATCACCTATTGGGGAAAGTGATGAGTTTCCTCGTTTCCCGCACAACTTAGCAGCCGGGAAGTTTACGACTTCTGAATATTCATCAAGGAACTGACTTAGGCCCGAGTATACCGACAACATAATCGTCCGTTATCTTAAAACAACAATTAACTACATGTTTTCATTTTAAATGTTTAAAGTAACCATTTTTTCTACGGAAAACGGGGAATTATGTTGTCGGTGGACTTGGGCCATAGTAGGTTCTCAAACGTTTTATATTGCAGGTCTGAGTAAGTAAGCTTTTCTTAACTAGTTTCACAAGATAGACTTCAGCGTCCAGCGTTGGACGGTTTTTCGGCTGTGATGACGGTAGATTCATTAGCATCACCATACCATTATACATAGCACACTAGAAACCTGGGCACTGACAGTAGTAAAAAAGACTTGTATAAAATTCATTCAATCCTTCTTATTTAGACTCCGCGGTTTTTACTGTCTTGCACCATTTAACTTTAACGATAACCGAACCATTTTCAGATCGCCGATTTGACCGATGGGCGGCGTGTATACTGCGGATTATGATTTGGCTATCATTACAGATAAATGATGCAACTGGATCTCAGTATGATATATAAGTAATTATCTATTGCACTAGCAATTTGGATGACTCTACCTAAGCAATATTACTTGCCAAATAGAAAACACACCCAACTAACAACAATAAAGACTAAACCACAAGTTTCACTTCTAAACTCCCCACAGAGCTGCATAATGCAAGTAAGCATGCATGCATATAACGCTGACTTCATCCCATGCTAGGTGAACAAACGCACGTCTGCATACAATTAGGGGGATGCTCTAATTAGTTTCGTGTCAGTGTTGATGAGTGTGGTCTCAAAGAACTGTGTAGTGGATAGTGGGACGCTATTTTTAGTTTTACTGGACTGTAGAAGGTTGTTATATTTTGATGTGATTCCAAGTATCTTAAATAAAGGTTTTTTTTTTATTAAGTGTGACCCGTTGCAATTAAAGACCATATCCAGCGACTGTAACAATTAGAAAATGTACACATTAGTATTATAAAGAGGAATGATTTGATTGTTGGTTTGGCTCCAAAACGACTTGAACAATTTTTCAAATTAGTTGGGAAGCTGCATTATCCTCGGCTATATTTTATCCAGTTACTTGCTGTAGTTTCCACGGGACGCGAGTGATACCGTGGGAGAACACTTTGTATAAAATAAAAAAATGAGTCAAAATAAGCGAACCAAAATCCAAATCACATTTTGACACATTTTTTTAATCTTCCCCAAATTGAGCCAAGTTGCCAAAATCTTTTACAAAATCTAAGCATACGATGAAAGTCCCAAGTACTGTCCGCAGTTGACATTCCTCTTGCTTTAGATAAATGTACCCACTCGCTTGACCTGAAAATTGTTGCAAAGGATCACTTTCCTTAAAAGTTGAGATAAAACAGGTTTTCTTAAAAATATAGTAGTAACTTTGGAGTTCTGTTAAAGGTTATTTTGAACTCTCAGAGCAAAAAGAGGTGTTATAAGTTTGACCGCTATGTGTGTTTGTATATGGCACCATAGTTCCAAAAAGAATGTACCGATTCGGATGAGTTTTTTTAGTTGTAAGCTGGTTTGCCGGCTGTGGTTCTTAGGTACGTGTCATTTTAATTGGCTCAACCATTATAAAGTTATTATTTTTTTTTGTGGTTAAGCTAAACACTTTGTTGAACATTATGATGTTATTACTATAACATCATCATTCATGTAGTTCATTAAAAGTATATTATTCATATCAAACAGTAATTGTTATCTCAGAGCCTGATAAAAACATTAGAGCAATCAACCACTTATTTGCCTCAAGTTATTAGTAGGAACTGTTTCAATAGTAAATAATAATATACAAGCCATTTGTGCATAATTCTTTTTACTTTGGAACAATAAAATGTATAACATATACTAACTCAACAATATACTAACTCAACTGTAGGTGTGTGATTACTAACTACCTAACAAACCCTAATGACTGACGGAGATTTCTAAAATCCGACTGACGCATCTGACGTGTAATTATAACAACGACTGCTACAGTTAGCATCCAGTGACACTGCATTTACGTGCCCTGACAGACACGGGTGCGTAACTCCACCAACTCCCAGACTCTGGGCTGCTTTGCGAAAATATCCAAAACCCACCAAACAATTCTGTAAAGACTCGGGAAACGACATAGACGGCAGTCGCGTTTACGACCATTGCGACCAATGGTCTGCAATACGAGACTGGTGACACCCCACTACATCCTATCTTCACCCCTTACATTACCACACAATACAAGAAAAATGAAGTGTAAAATTGAGTAGTGAGTGTTGAGTAATGGCCGAGTGACAGCGCTTCGAATAGCACTCGTTAGAAGCGAGTCGAGTGCCTCGTTAGTTCGTGTTAGAACATTTGCATGTTAGCCCGGTGGGGACCTGAGGACAGCGGAGAGATGAAGGCTGTAATGTTCATTCATGTAATAGAAAAATCAAAACCAAACGTGCCCGTTTGGTTTTGATTTTTTACCGATTTTAAAAATGAAAACACAGATTTCTAAACCCTTTTAGTTGTAACCTTTTCAGCGTTTTGCAAAAGTTTTAAAGATTTTCTATTGCATAGTCTATCTAGCCATTGTTAAAAACTTTGAAGGATAACTGTTTATTGTGCTTAGACATAATAATGTCGGGACATCTTTTCACACACGGTCGGTTAGCCCCATGGTAAGTTATTAATTAACTTGTGTTATACCCATAACACGCTAACACAACTGATAAACTACATATAGCTACATATATACATATTTATAAATACATATTGTAACACCCAGACCACGGCTAACAAGCATGCTCATCACACAAATGTCGACCGAGCCGGGAATCGAACCCGGGACCTCAGATTCGGCAGTCCGGCATGGTGACCATTGCGCCAGCGAGGTTGTCAATTAATGTAACTATAAAAAATGCAAATAAAGTCAGTTATTTGCTGTAAACAAAGCTAATGTTATCTTGATTTACAATCACTTTTAAGCTAGTAATGCTATGTTATACACTATTCTTTACACCTTCACAAATTGTGTGATTCTGAATGACAACTATACCCAAAGCCACATGATCCAGCCTTCAAAATTGTGGTTGTAAAGCTTATCAACGCTTACTTCGAGGCCCCACACGAAGATGTGCCGCACGTGCTCTGAAAGCTAGCCTCAATGAAAAGAGGACGATGATTTAAGAAAACTGCACTTCGAGGGACAGCGATCCATTTAGCTTTTAATTTTAATGATATGACTTATGTGGGGAAAAGTTAAAATATCAAATGTTAATAATTTTGAAATTTTGAATTTTTTACATGATCATTTAAGATTTGTTACTACTGGTTGAACAGATAATTTAATTAATGAAGATAATTTTTTTACAGTATTTTATTAGGCTTTCACGCCATGACACGCCAATTATTATGCACTAAAACTGAAAAATTTGAAAACTTGCAAATTAAGTTTTTCTGTAATAATTAGATTAAAATTCTGTAAGTTTTTCCAAAAATAAAAGCAAAATATTAATAATTTTGACTGCATCCCTGTATTTTCAAAATAAATTTACACCGAAGATACGTTCCAGTGAATTCGTAGAGAAAATGATCCTACGAGTACATCTCTTTGGGATCTGGTGCTCAAAGCCGAAGCCATGCAACTCCCGGCGGCTTCGCGAATTGCACTCCGCTGGTAATATTACGGAAATATGGATGGATTGCTGAGCTCAAATTTCTACGTGAGATATTGGCCAAGGGGATAGATTATTTAATATCGTTTTGTTTTTAAGCTAGTTTTTAATCTTAATTTGTTTATTTTTTGTAAATTCGTAGAAAATATCTACGTAAATGAATAAATATCTGTTATAATACTATAAATGCGAGAGTACATATATTGTAAGGATGTAGGTAAGTATATTGTTAATTCTGTTATGATAAAAGTTCTCGAAGGAGTTTAATAAACTTCGGCACTTATATCAGAATAGCATATAGGTTTCTGTTTATCATTTTCCATGTTTTAATCAATTATTTCATTTTTGATTAAATTATTATAAAGTGGGAGCAAAATTTTTTACATATAATCAGGAACTACGAAAAACTATACAAGTGAATATGTTAACCAAATCGAAAATCAGAGGCAAATTATTGTAACTATCAATTCAAAATTACTTCTGCAAAATTGTGTAGATAAACTTTCTGTTATATTTTGTTTACGTAGTAAGTATACAGTATCAATTTGAACGTATATGAAGTTATAATCCTACCCAAAAATCCTTCGCACATTGCAAGGCAAAAGTGCGAGAGAAAAGAGTGTCAAAGAGTAAGCACTGTGAGTATCGAAGGCTTGAGAGTGCCTCGCCTGAGACGGAGGAACACTTGACAGGATTCTGTAATATCTTTAGTTTATATATTCAAATTTTTATAATGGACTTTTGTTGTCTATACTAATATTATTAAGAGGATAACTTTGTTTGTTTGTTTGGTTGTAATGAATAGGCTCGAAAACTACTGGACAGTTTTTAAAAATTCTTTCACCATTCGAAAGCTACATTATCCACGAGTAATATAGGCTATATTTTATCCCGGTACGGGCAGTAGTTACCACGGGACGCGGGTGAAACCGCGGGAAAACGGCTAGTAGTATTTAAAGTTATTTATTTCTAAGAAAATCATTCTAATTGTTGTCAATCTATTCCTACACAGCTTTTATTTTAAATTATGTATACTTACTTTTTATTATGTATTTTGACTGTTATTTTTCTAAAATCTTGGTACGTACATACTTATAAGTAGAAAAATCACAACGAAGATTTTTTTGTAGTAAGTAACAGAAGATTTTTCTTATTTCAATTCTAGCAAAAAATACCTAGATGTTTTTCTAGACATGATCCTGTCTATACCTAGAATATAAGACAAAATTGGACAGTGCCCAGAAATCATATCCTGTAATGGCCTGTATGTAACATGAGATATATTTACTCTCGAATGTATTATATTGGTTGTGTAAGATTAGATGATAATGGATATATGTGTTAGCTGCAATAATATAGGAAATTATTGCTTCTGTCTGAAAGTTTCTAGTAATTGTCAGAAAATTGTAAAATAATTACATATTAAAATCTTGAACGAATTTTGGAAATGTAACTGATAGGTTCGTTTTGAAGTCAATTACTTGATTTCATTTTCATTTGTTTTTTAATTTAAATGTAGTTGTTTTTTTCTCGTAAGTTAAAATACCTCATTTAGATTTGGGAAGAACTTTTTTACCGCAATGAATGCCAGAGGTGAACATTTGACCATATTAAAATTCACGCCATAGATCGAGTGACACCACATGCTAAGCCTAGTACAGAACCTAATAAACCATACTTTGACAAATTCTTGTAACAACTCAAACAACAAGACATTGTCTGGCAATAATCCTTGCAATTAGTACCGATAGCCGCCGGAAGGGTAGTTAGAGAGTGGCCTAAATCAACTGATTTGTTGACGGTACGTGATCGGGTGAATACGGGACGTTTTGTAGTAGTATTAATATATATTGGGTTTGTTTAATTATGATGGATCTTGTTCATACTACTATTTAGTGCTACATACTATGTAGTTACAGAAATGATGAGAATTAGAAGATTGTCATGGTATGGGCATGTAATGAGGAGGGATGATACACATGTAACAAAGCGTGTGCCAAGTATGAATGTAGATGGATGGAGAAGAAGAGGAAGACCTAAGAAAAGATGGATGGATTGTCTGAAAGATGATATGAATAGGATGGAATGGGAGTGAGTGTCAGTATGACGAATGACAGGAAAAATGGAAGAGGATGACATATTGCGCCGACCCCAAATAAAATTGGGAACAGGGCAGGAGGAAGAAGAAGATTGTTCATATTACTATGCAACTTATAAGTAACTATTTATGTACCTTTTTTAATCTTTGCCAATCGGTCTTAATGAGTATTAGAGAGTGCCTAATAATATTTATATTTATAATAATAAAAAAACAGACAAATCTTAGCTTTATATGAAGAATTGATAGTTATTTACCCCTTTTCAAGATTAAGGAACCGAACTGCCACTAACTATTAGATTAATTAATTCATGCATAGTATTTTAATCACCCAAAATAGACTGATGAGTTCATAGACCTCGTACGAGGTCTTGCTATGCAATTTATAGACGCTTTTTTGTACAAATATGCAAAAACGGTATATTGACGTTAATTCTAAAGCTACTTCATAAAAACTGGAAACCACATACTTAATTATTTCATATTAATTTATATTAAGAGTAATTAATAAATTAATAGAGAACGGTCATAATTAAATATAAAAAACATTATTTTTGAATTTCAGCAAGGATTTTCAAATTTTTTTCATGTTTTTATCTGGACGTCTTTATTGATGTCTTAAATGAGAATCAAAGAATATTGACCATGTACCAATTTAAAAGAAAAAATTTTTTACAACTAATTTAAATTCATCTCATGTGCTTGTTGTATTTAAATCCTTTTACTACTGTGTTTGCACATATAGGAACAAAACCGAATATGTGTTTCATAAAACAATGTTTTAGTACAGATGAACAAAACATCGTATGAAACTGTAGTTTGTTTACAAATACGTCGTGTTTGAAGTAAACAAAACTTTTCCTATATTGTTATAATATGCGAATGAATCTCTTATTTAATATAAGGTCATATAAATCACGATATTTCTCTATTAATAATAGTATTGTATCCTTTACATTGTAGTGATAGTGCTGCATATTATTATTATTTACTACAAAGGTAGGTATAGTTACTTCTGGTCTTCAGTTGCATGCTAAAAATGATGCGTCATGGAATTTTAGACTCAAACGCAATAACTTTTATTCAAACCATGTTTAAATCAGCACTAGAAATGTAGTCCCCAAAATGGCCACCCTTCATCACTTCCTATGTGTAACAATTTGAATAAAATATTGCATATTCCTTTGTACCTATTTTATAGGGTTCATTATCTAGTTTCAGACATGAAAGTAAGAAGGATAATTTTCCTTTCATAACCACCTTTTTTAGAGCATAAGTAAATTAATAATGTTACTAGATGATACTTTCATTAAACTTTGCAAATCTGACGCACTCAGACTTTGATTATATTTTAAATTAAATTATTACTTTTTAAATTAAATTATTACATTTTTAAATTAAATTATTACTTTTTAAATTAAATTATTACTTTTTAAATTAAATTATTACTTTTTAAGCAGCATCATTGATGCATATCAGCATGCAAATAAAAATGTCTGATTCACAAATGTATTACCTTAGATTTTCTAAATGAGATCTTTTTTAGGGTTCCTTAGCTAAAGTGAAAAGGGATCCTGAGTTTAAGAATACGCTGACCGTCGCCGCGTCCGTCGTCGGCGACTCTGTCACCAGGCTGTATCTCATGAACCGTAAAAGTTTGACAGTTATATCTTTTACCACTATAAAACCAAAAATCTTTAAAAAAATAGAATACAACAGCGATTTTCTGCCATTTTCCATTTCTTTCGAAATTAACACACGGAACCTTTTGTTCCGCCTAGCACCTGGCTGGTTGTTTACATTCGAAATTCTGAAAAGGAAACTGAAATTAAAACTGCACAATTACCTTTTTAAACACAATGCCACATTTGCATACATACATTGCATATTACAACAAAAATACCTGCACTATTTCTCTGCACTGCCAACTTATCCGATTTCAACTCACTACTTTCACTCTTAACGAGCCATTATAGGACATCAACACGTCAAAATAAGGTTCAATTTACAAAAAAAATTGGTGACCATTTATTTGTTTTATTCAGTGCGATGAAAATGATTTAATGAATAATATTTGGCCGAAATAATTGCCGTATAATTTTAATATCTCGTGAGTTAATTTTAAAAACACACGGCTGATATCTTTGAGCGTTTCGTTTTATTTTACATGGTCAATCCGTTAGAAGTAGAGAAAAAAATGCTTTAAAACATTGTATATTTGAACAAATTCTTCGTTTTATATTTTATGAATACTTAATGCCTCAAAGTAATGTTTCTATCATTCAGCGTATTAGTGTCAAAATACATAATAGGCATGATGACAAATTTTTAAATTCCTTTTGTATGATGTAGGTATACGTCTATTTTATATGAAAAATTATTAATTTTAAGAAAATGCGAAGTTTTTTTATCAAATAATTGCATTTTTCTCTGTCCACTTTGAACCCGGCGCGAAAACGCTTGTCAGTGTCATGTCGTCACTTGTGACGTCACGACTGAAATTACAAGACGCAAGTAAACAACGCTCGTGCAAAAATTAAGTTTTTTGTGTTATTAAATATGAATTCGAAAGGGCATAGGTGTTGTGGGGTCCCCCAGTGTAAGAACACATCCAAAACAACTCCTGATGAGTTATTTGTGTACGTTCCTCACAATAAAAAAATACGAAACAAGTGGCTTAAACTTGCAAGGCGAGATTCAAAAGCAATATTACCCAGGGTACAACTTTATTTTTGTGAAGATCACTTTGATGTAAGTTATTACATAGTTCTCTAGATTCTAGCATAGTTTATAATGTAAATAACTATTTCGAGGTTAGGTTTCATCTCTCATTGTTTTTTAATTAATTATACTTACATGGAAGTTTTAACATTTCTAAATTCAGCTGAACAAAAATCTTTATTTGATGCCAAAAACTTTCCCAGCATTATGATATCAATTCTAGGCAAATTAGCGCTGTTTGCCTTGATAAATCCGGGCTCCATAACTCGTGTTATAAACAATTAATTAATTAAAAACAAAGATCGCAGTGGAAGTTCACAATAACGAAATGTGACGTTCGCGCGCTTTCGCGCGAGTTGTTTTGAGAAATGACGTCACGAGCTCTGATTGGTGTTCAAGATATCATGGCGGATTGCCTTATTTCGTAATTTTATTTTATAAAAATACATATTAATCACATTATTAATAAAGAAAACAATGCGCGTTTTATATTCCAAGCTTCAAGTTTAATTTAATAAATATATTATTTTAATGATTTTTGATTACTGTCATCATGCCTATTGCTCGTGTGAAAGTTATCTTGATTGACTTAGAAGATAAAAATATAGACAACCATTGTTGATAACCTTCATCCACATATTGTTATAGGATTAACTATAACTTCAATGTAAACAAAAAAAAAAACGAAAAAAAAATCTGTTGACTTAAATTACGGCATATACAAATATTACAACGTTTTATCTATTTCAACCATTTTATATTTGACTAGCAATTTCTCCGCGGTATCACCCGCGTCCCGTGAGCCCTCCACCCGTATCCAGATAAAATACAGCCTATGTTACTCGGGGATATTCTAGTAGCTTATCAATAGTGAATGAATTTTCGGATCCATTCAATAGTTTTGGTCCCTTTAAGTTACAAACAAACAAAACAATATTTCCTCTGTCATATTACTATAGATCACTTTCTTTCACCACTACACACACGTGCTCGTGCAGAATTATACGCCTTGTGTTTACGCATTTTTTATAGTTCTCCTGCTTAAAGATAACGGTCCGTCAGTTAGTTTGTTGCAAGTAGCCGTAAGATACAGTCATGGACCGCATCAAGTTTAAGGTCAATGGAGCAGAGTGCTCAGGTTAGTTTATCTTCATTTTTTCGAAAATTGGTTCATGTATTTTGGGAATGATCACTACTTTTGAAAATGTGTGAGATTTTTTTTTATAAGTGGTGTGTGTTTATTGTTTTTGTATCAGGTAAAGATCGCTGAAACTTTAATTTTTAATCGATTTAAATACTTTGGAAATGGCATCCCTATTTTTAAAGATGTGTTTTTATGTTAGTGGTAGAAGTTTAATTGTTTTTACGTTTGGTAATATTGAATGTAAGTTAACTGTGGACAGTATATTTTTATTATTAAAAGTGAAAGTGTTTTAGACGTAATTAATCTCAGTACTTCCGAACTGCTTAGGTAAATGGCGTAATTTTTTTATATTTTTTCTCGTTGTTTTTGATTAACCTTTAACTTATATAATCCAATAAATAAGTAATTTTATTTCAGTTCGTAATAAAAAATGCACTTCTTGTCACGGCAATTCAAATAATTGAAAAGAAAAACAATTATTTCTCTTATTTTGAAGTTTGAATTAATTGGGATTTTTGTTGTATTTATAATTTTCAAAATTCTTGAACCACAATAAACAATTAAATGAAACGTACCTAATATATAATACGCTGAATAAAAATTGCATGCGTCTAATATTTTCAGAGAACGATTTGTCGTTATTATCTAACTGCATTGTTTATGTATTGGTTCTCTTTTTCTGCACGCAAGTGGAAATGCCTATTATAGGCTAAAACAATTTATAGTTCTTAAGGGATATAGGTTTTAATGATACAAAACGTTACAATTAGTTTATTTGAAGGTGAATAAATGCAATCATATTTTTTTTTAAGTGGTAATAGAACTCAAACATTGTTGAAGACTTTAAACAAGTTAGTTGTATGCGCAAATATACGCGAGAGACAATTGATTTTCTATTGTTTAATAACAAGCGACATACAAGTTAAAGCATAGGTATACAGAATGGATACGTAGTTGAATACGATATTATTATTTCGAATTCTAAACAGTAAGTAAGTTCTTGCTTTATAAATACCAGATTTCTCTAAAGTATCCTAAAAAAAAATTATGGCGAAATTACATGTAAGTATCTAGTTATGACATACATAGGAAGTATCATAAAAAAATGACAAGGTGGACACACGTCTAGTACATGTTACGCCACTGCACTACTTCTTATATCTTCCGCATACTTACTTACTGCTATATCTAATAAGTAACATAACTGGTATATACCTTAGTTATGTAAAGATCAGATTAATAGGTAAGTACCCGCACACTGCAGAGTAAATAGTAGGCCGAAAATGGTGAATTCAATCAAAGTTTTTAGTCGGTCTGACCGGTCAAACACCTGATCGTTTTATGTGCGTACTTCCATTTCCATGCTTATCAAGTGCTCGATCAAAATTATAACTGTGTTTGTTTATTGTGCTGTAACAGTAAAAGAGCTGAACTGATTGAGATGTTTGGCATGGAGATAGGAAGGAATAGTAATATGTTTGGTTTCTATAAGATACTGGGAAAATTGCTCCTGGACTGACACCAGGACAAACAGACAATTTTATTAACACTTGTTGTATAAGGAAAAAGTAAATAACTTAAAAAAAACTCACAGATTCTTGGAACTGATTGACTGACATTCAAAGGTCATGAAATCATAAGGTTCCCAAAGTGAACGAAGGTTGTAAATAAGATTAACACTCCAAGTTAATGTCACCATTATGCAATTATATAGAAAACGGTTAAAAACGCCTTTAGAACAATAGTGACAATACCACAGTAATTAGTTAAGGTATTATGTGGAAATCACAAGGTTTTGCCTGAAGGGCAATTTATGTCTGAACCGGATAACAATCTTGAAACAAAATGTTACCGAAATAAGTAAAAACAATGATATAATAAAGGTAATAATAACTAATTTCCGCCAGCGGTTTGGCCCCGTCCCATGGGATCTAAGCGCACCAAATACCTACAAACGCATAGCGTTCCTCGAAAAATGAGATGTCTAAACCTGAAATATTCATGATAGATGAAATATTCATGATAGATCCAAATCGGTCCAGTAGTTCTTGAGATTAGTCCTTTCCAGTGAACATACTACCACTAACTCTTCAAGCTTATAATTTTAGTACAGATTCCTTAATCGATTACCTACCTGGTGTGATTTAGAGTTTAAAAAATAGTTTAATAACGTCACTTTTAAAAAGAGGAATTTTATAATATAAGTTTAACTGTTTTTCCATTCTGTCTGTAGCTCTAAACTAATGAACCGATTTGGTAGCAGTTTTTTTTTTTTTTTTATATGAAAGCTGGTCTCAAAATTAGTAATGTAATTATTTTGTAAAAATAATGCTTTATTTTTACCCCCGAACAAATTCGCGTCTTAAACTCGTAATAAAATTAACATAGAAACACAATGACTCATACTAATTTAATTTTTAACTAACTAACTAACTAACTAACTAACTAACTCTTCAAGCTTATAATTTTAGTACAGATTCCTTAATCGATTACCTACCTGGTGTGATTTAGAGTTTAAAAAATAGTTTAATAACGTCACTTTTAAAAAGAGGAATTTTATAATATAAGTTTAACTGTTTTTCCATTCTGTCTGTAGCTCTAAACTAATGAACCGATTTGGTAGCAGTTTTTTTTTTTTTTTTATATGAAAGCTGGTCTCAAAATTAGTAATGTAATTATTTTGTAAAAATAATGCTTTATTTTTACCCCCGAACAAATTCGCGTCTTAAACTCGTAATAAAATTAACATAGAAACACAATGACTCATACTAATTTAATTTTTAATGATAAAAGAGCTACCATTAAGAAAATTCAAAAACACACTCAAAAATTTACTTATTAAAAAATGCTATTACTCTGTATCCGATTTCATTAATGATAACTCAATTTAGCTTACAGTATTATTGTTCTTAGATTAAATTAATATAGTTATAAGTGATACCTAGATTATATGTTTATAGTATAAGTCCTATTTTTTGCATGCCATTCTGGCAGAATGTACACGGGTCAAATAAAATTGTAACACCTAATTGTAAAATTACCTACATTTTATGCAAATAAATAAATCTATTCTATTCTATTCTATTCTATTCTAACACCTATGTGTAACACATGAGATTTTCTTTTATCATGACAAAACAAAAATCGGAATAGTTATTTATATAATTCAAACGTAATATGGAGTTAGAATTTGTTTTGCGTGATATCAAAAACAAACAAGGTATTTGTTATCTATATGTACTACGTCTGAATAATAACATAACGTCGTACCTAGGTTAATTAGTTGCTAAGAATATATCGGATGTTTAAAATTTTGTAAACAGTTGAAGAATGTCTTTAGGTTTTTTGAAATTTTATGGTTACCCTAGTAGTATCTCAAGGATGTTCCCTAGTTCCTCAATAATCTTCTTCAATTTCTTTTTTAATTTTTATTTATAAATACTAGTGTAGTGTAGTAACTTTTTAAGTACTTTATTTTTTTTGGGTTTCATTCCAAATATGTAAAGCAAAATAAAGCAAATACATAGTAGATGATTTTGTCTCAATCTCTTAATTAAAAATCTCTTAACAATAAATTGTGATTAAACAAATTGTAAATTGAATATTTAATCTTAATATCCTAATTTCCTACTTTACAATTCAATAAAATAAATTGAATGGGTGATATTAGAAAGTAATAAGTCGATTAATCACTATCAAGCTTCAGCTAGTTTTAGAATAATTGACAGACATGCTCTCGTTACTTCCACCCACGTTATTTATTCAAATAAATATTTATATACTGTAATACATAATATCTATACTAATATCTACTAATTTGGAAATACTAGATCGATAAAAAAATCTTTCAGATCTACATCACCCGTTTATAAAGGTACCACACTTATAGGCTACTTTTTACCTGAGTGTGAGTAGTTCCCATGGCACCCAAATAAAACCGATGGCTGAATCTAGTTATGTCATAGAGCTAAAAGGTTTTTTTTTTGGATGCGCTTATCTCAGGAACTATACCTTCGATTTGAAAAAAAAATCTGTATGAAGCCCATAGAATAATGATAGGGACGATGGAACTGCTGGCAGAAACTAGTATTTTATTTCAAAAAAAAAAAATACATAACCAATGTACAATTGCGCACAACGAGTAACATAAAACAGGTTTAGAGTAACAGTTTTGTCGAAAGTACATGCTGATTACATCTGTCTAGCCAGGTGATTACTTGCACTTATAATGTCGGGACACCTTTTCACACACGGTTGGTTAGCCCCATGGTAAGTTATTAATTAACTTGTGTTATGGGTGCTAACACAACTGATAAACTACATATAGCTACATTATACAGGTTTTAGTCCGCCACATATTTATAAATACATATTGTAATATCCAGACCACGATCAACAAGCATGCTCATCACACAAATGTCAACCGAACCGGGAATCGAACCCGGGACCTCAGATTCGGCAGTCCGGCTTGGTGACCATAGAGGTCGTCACTTATCTAGACTGAATTATTAGCCAGTATCAACCAGTTCAAACTGTACTTAACAAGCGGTTTCAGGCGGATTTATCTGCCGAGCTTATGGAAGAAATGATCCGTTGTGAACGTGGTGTTAGACGCTGTCATATGAACATCTTTGACAGTCGTTAAGGGTGGACAACCAGTAAGTCTGACAACCAATCTTATGTAGGGGTATTGTATTGTCATCAGTGAGAATTTGATTGGTTGGTATTACGCACGTTACAAAGATCAGATATTAAGCCGGCATCAGACCGACTGATTTTTGCATAGGTAAATGCATAATTTTTCCATAATTAAATTTTTTTGTGGTTTTGCTTAGGATATTAATTTACCTACATATCATAATTCTAAGAAGGAAACTGTTTGTTGGCAGGCATAATATGGTATCAATTTGATTTAATTAAACAAGTACAGGCTATAATTATAAACAATTGTAAAGCAATAAAAAAGAGGATACCCAAAAAGTAATTTGTATTTTTAACCGACTTCAAAAAAGGAGGTTCTCAATTCGACCGTATTTTTTTTTTTTTTTTTTTTTTTTTGTATGTTTGTTACGCGATTACTCCGCCAGTTATTAATCGATTTTGATGATTCTTTTTTTGTTTGATAGGATATACTCCCGAGGTGGTCCCATAGTCATCAGGTCAGGATCTGATGATGGAAACCCTGAGAAATCGAGGGCAACCTTCGAAAGTTGTAGGCATACATAGGGTAAAAACTTGACACTCAGGTGTACGCCTAAAAGCACTATTCAACTGTGAAGATTTGGAGCTGACCTGATGATGGAGACCAGAGAGGGTCGAGGGAACTCGACAACTGAATATGTAAACTACCTCGTGTTTGGGCTTAAATTATTTGTATTGACAAGACCTTTGCAACAGTGAAGGTTTGGAGCTGACCTGATGATGGAGACCAGAGAAAGTAAGTCGAGGGAACTCGACAACTGAATATGTAAAATACCTCGTATTTGGACTTATATTCTTTGTATTGATGAGAACTTCTCACTTGTATGGATAGTGACAACTATTCGTATCACTGAAAAGCTTTAAATAAAAAACTTTTTTACAAAAAAATTAAACCGACTTCCCAAAACACTAAAAAGCAAAAAAAAACTAGTTTTAGGTGCATCGGCCTAGAAGTCGGTGGCAAAATTAACTTAGTAACATCCATTAGACACCGACTTCTAGGCCGATGCACCTAAAAATAGTTTTTTTTTGCTTTTTAGTGTTTTGGGAAGTCGGTTTAATTTTTTTGTAAAAAAGTTTTTTCTGCAACCAGAACATAATTTGTTACATTAACGTCATGATTTTGATTTAAAAAATCAGCTCTTAATGTTGCACCAAAAGTGTCATCTTAAAATAATAAGCATTTCAACAAGTATAAAAAACACCAATTAAAGCTTTAAAATTAATCCAAAAGTGTTAATAAAAGTTAACCAATATCAAGATCAACTTAAAATTATTTTCTTTCATTTTGTCAACGTGAAATTAATATCCAAAATCTGGCGCATCAAACCGGTTTGAACCGGCACAACGTCAGTTGCTTGTACTCACTGCATCAGATGTCTTTAGGGCAGAAATTAAGAGCGTATTGACTGAAATCTCACTTTTGTCTCAAACCGGAATTGTGCTTGAATTTTTGTGGAGAAATCTTTTATATGGAGCATTAAATATTGCTCATGTTGTGTCAACCTATTTTGTTCACTTTATTTCCTATTTCTTAGCTTCACGGTTAAGGTTTACTATTCATAAAATAAAATATACCTAGTTAAGTTGATTGTAAGCAAATCAACAAACAGAGATATATTATTGAAATCCGCAGCGAATCGCTTTTCTACCCTACACGGTCGGCCTTTTGCGCTAACGCTACACTTATTACATGGATATGTAGTATCAAAATAATTATAGCGAGGTCACCAAATCAATTTGAAGGATAATTTTAAAGAAATCGCAAAATAACTGACTGTGTTGTGTTTCAACCTTCATTTTACAATAGGCACAGAACACTGAGTGCTACAATCGTTGCTCACCAGAAAGATAACGGATAATAACGAACGAAAATCTATATAAAAATGAATTGTTGTTCGTTAGTCTGATTAAAACTCGAGAACGGCGGGGCCGATTGAGCTGATTTTGGTTTTAAAATGTTTGTAGAGGTCCAGGGAAGGTTTGAACGATACGAAGTTCGCGGGATCAGCTAGTATTGAAATAAATATTTGGAATATTTACTAATATTATAAAGCAGACAGTTTTCTTTTTTGCTGAAAACGCAAATCTCAGGAACTACTACTTGCCTTACGTCCAACACAGCATTGACAAAAAATTAATAATTTTGAAGGATCACATTCCAAAGCGCAATTAATATACTTACAGAGTATCGAGAAAGTTGATGATCGAAAAGAACATTTTTATCCTATTTTTGTATCTGAAAGAGTAATTTATGAAATTGTATGAGTAAGGCTGAGTCATTTCAAGAATGACCTTTCTGCATGAAAGTGCATTTTAAGTGTTTTTGGCGAATCTATATAATTTAATCTGATTAAGGTAAGTAGGGTGTCGAGTTTCGTATATTAATTTTTTTGTGGGTACTGATTTCTCTAGAGACAATTATTTAACTATGCAGTTTTACAAATCCCAAATGCTGTCCCGGGTTCGATTCCCAATACGGTCAATATTTGTGTGATGCTTATTGGCTGTGGTCTGGGTATCATCATAAGTGATATGTAAAGTATATGTATGTAGTTTATCAGATGTGCCAGCACCCATAATACAAGCTAATAAATAGCTTATTATGGGGCTCGCTTAGACCGTGTGTGGAGGAGTCTCGATATTTATTTATTTTAATATGAAGAGCCACAAATATCAATACTTAACCTTATAAATACTAAGTTACAATTCATTTCTTCCTCAGTGGGAGGAGATGTGAGTTCCGACGTGATGCTGCTAGACTACCTGCGCAAGCGACTTCAGCTGCGCGGCACCAAGTACATGTGCCTCGAAGGTGGCTGCGGAGCCTGCATGGTGACTGCTTCCAAATGTCCTGGAGCTCCTTATGTGGCTGTTAATGCTGTGAGTATTTTGTTTCTTGCTGGTCAACACCTGCCATGTAGACGTGATATGATCTTTTACTTACCTGAAAAGAAAGGAATAAAAAATATACAATCATTCTTACTACATTAATGTACATGATGTGACACATGTCATCACACAAGTATATCTCGGGATGAGGTAACTGTTACCTCTTCCAGGTATTATAGAGCGTATTAAACAATATCATCAAGGATAAACCTACCATAGATCTAATAATAGTAGAAGTAAACATAGCTTAAAATAAAATAAAAATAAATAAAATAAAATACTTTCAATATAACAGTGTCTGGTGCCAATCGGGACTTGCGACGGCTGGGACATCAAAACTATTGAGGGTTTGGGAAACAGAAAAATTGGGTACCATCCACTTCAAAAAACTTTGGCGGAACACCATGGATCACAATGCGGATACTGTACTTCAGGGTGGGTCATGGCTATGCATGGGTATGTATGCTCTTAAATCTTATGAAGCCCAATATGTATTCATATTCTCATATCTTACTTCTACTGTATCTTGCAGTCTCCTAGAAAGCAAAAAAAACGTCACAATGCTGGAAGTAGAAAAGGCTTTTGGCAGCAATGTATGCCGTTGCACTGGCTACAGACCCATCCTAGAAGCCTTCAAAAGATTCGCCAAAGACGCCCCAAAGGAAAAGAAAATCATGGATATAGAAGACCTGCAAATCTGTAAGAAATCTGGAAAGCAGTGCAATAAGACCTGTGATGATGATGATGATTGGTGCGTCGTTGAAGATGAAGATGTACACGATTTGAAAATTAAAAGGATCGTGTTGAAAGATGGGAGAATATGGTTTAAGCCGAGGGTACTTCAAGATGTCTTTAATATTTTGTTGGCTGAAGGTTTAGGGTCGTATATGTTAGTGGGTGGAAATACTGCTAGAGGTAAATCATCATCTTTGTAAAAACTAAACTTTGTAGATGGTGTGAAAGAAACTATAATGGTAATTCATTTTGTTTCTACAGGAGCAGTCCCAATAGAAGAATATCCTCGTGTCCTGGTCGATGTTAGCACCCTTCTAGAACTTAAAACTGTCACATATGATCAGAACCTAATCGTTGGTGCTGGAATGACACTTACAGAGTTCTTGGATGTTCTGAAGACAGCGTCTGAACAGGAGTACTTCGGGTATCTGGCTAAAGTATATGCCCATGTGGATTTGGTAGCTCATATTCCTGTTAGAAATGTGAGTATTGATAATGAAGAATTAAGTAGAAAACTATTATCAGATAAAAAATATCAGTTGTTTCTTTTCAACAGGCAAAATATTTAAAGTTGACTATTTGATTCCAGATGGGTACGATTGCAGGAAACTTGATGATAAAGCACCAAAATATATCGTTCCCGTCTGATATATTTTTACTTTTGACAACTGTAGGGGCTCAGCTTACTCTAGGTAAGTTATTTTGTACTGCAATAAATTCAATATTGTTTTTTTTTTTTGTGAAGATCAATTAAAATTATGATCATTTTAGTTACTATAGGAGATATCATACTATTTTTTCTTGCAGTTGACGTCAGTAGAACACTGCACATAGTAACTATGGAAAACTTCCTGAAAACAAATATGTCAGGAAAAGTAATTCTGAATGTAATGCTGCCACCACTAAGCAATCAATACAGATTCTTTTCATATAAGGTAAGTTGACAATTAGATCATTTTATCACAAGTATGAATTACGGCATAAATCAGACTGTCTTAAAATAACCAACATCAAAAATGAATTTTGCAAAAGCAATTTACCAAAATGATAGTGATGTTTTTGTAGCACTTACTAATCTTAGTAATAATTTTTTTCTAGCTAATGCCAAGAGCCCAAAGCGCCCATGCCATAGTTAACACAGGCGTTCTCTACAAACTGACCGCAAATAACGTTGTTGAGAGAGCAAGAATCGTCTACGGTGGTCTTTCTCCTAAATTCATTAGGGCTTTGGCTACAGAAACCTTTCTAATAGGAAAACCTTTGTTTACGAATGAAACGTTACAAGCAGCATTGAGAGTTTTGGATGGAGAAATGATAGTTGAAGAAAATCCACCTGAGGCTTCTGTTGCTTATAGACGGTTTATTGCAAAGGCGTTGTTTTATAAGGTAAGGTTTTAGTTATCTCTGTCTATATCTTGGTTTAATCTTGGTTGGATCTTGAATTTTGTAGAGTATATAAAATCGGAAGCATCTATATAGCAAGTTTTTATTTACAATACATATTTACAACTAGCTGTTGCCCGCAACTTCGTCTGCGTGGGCAATATAGAATAGTCAAAATACTACTTATCCCGTAGGTGCATTCTTTCACGTGACAGTATAATTAGGATTAGCACTTAGCAGTCGCATAGATTCATTGATCAAGGTTGTGTTGTGGATGTGACCATTTATCTAAACAAAAGAAGTAAAGTTTGTGACGTTGTGAATATCTCTGGATCTAGTCAGCCAATTTGGAAAATTATTACGTATGGTGCGTAAGTAATTTTCACAGGAAACAGCTATAATCTATGTCTATATGCTTTGAGTCTGACAAAGCTGTCATTTGTACATTTTCTGCAGCTGCTGCGACTAATCAGAAGCCAGAAAGTCTGTCAGTCTTACCATGGATATCGTCTTGTGTAGTTGACTGGATTGAAGATAGGTAGATAGGTAGTCGCTCCAAGCAAAATATTGGTACTCAAACAGATTCGGTGACTGGAAGCCAACACCAACATAGTTGGGGAATAGCTGGATGGATGATAAAATGAGTCATCATCATCAGCAGGCGCATAGGGTAGGATAGTTTCACTACTGGGGAGAAACACTTGTATGACGGGGATTTTCTGTGCACTTACTCACTATGATAAGGCAGACCCCACATTAGGCGTGCGTGATCCTCGGGCGTGTGAGTAGCGCGGGCGTCGCGAGCGCGCTGCGTGAACGTCGCGTTTTGCTGCCCTGCGGCCTGTGTGAAGAGTGCAAGCGACGCGCTCGCGGCGAGCACGCGGCGCTCGAGTTGCGTTCTTACCCCTTCGCCCGTTATCCCCGCCGCCCGCTAAACGCCTTAGCAGTTAAACGTCAAGGAGAGCGGCGCGTGCAAGCCGCGAGCGCGCTGCAAATGCCGCAGGGCAGCAAAACACGACGGTCACGCAACGCGCTCGCGACGCACGCGCGGCGCCCGCGCTACTCACACGCCCGAGGATCGCGCACGCCTAATGTGGTGGCCTAAGCCGGGACTCCACCGAAATGTTTGCATTAGTTCACGAATAGGCAAAATGTACGTATCTGTGCGAGTCCACTTCATGTGTTCGTACTTGAAACCTGCAGTTTTGCCAAGATTTTCAAAATGTACGCTCGCAATTTGCCATTTCTTGGTGGAGCCAGCAAATCAAAAGAAACATAAGTGTTGTATACTGTGCGTCACTACCGCACACCGGGAAAATGTCGCTATTGCGGAGGACGTTTATATACCATATTTTGTGTCACACGTAAACAGGACGACAGTAAGTATCCACCGAAACACTGTCAAAGATCTGATGAACAAACAAATCAGACCTGACTTGGTCATCTGGGGCCAATCAGAGCTCTATGAAGCGATCATACGCTTTGGCTCCTACTGTTATTGTGGTTTCTGAAAATTTAATCACCTCATTCAACGATGAATGTAATTCTGATGGTACTATTAAGAACACTTGCTTAGCGCAGAAGCTGACGTTAGCAGTTCAAGTCTTTTGACTTCTCGAATAGGATACCATTGGTTTTTGTGCAATGCACACCTGCAATGCATTCTGGATTAGGATAGGATATAGGTGGATAGGATTTGCAACCGAGAACAATTCTGTCTTTGTGATTAAATGACATCAAACGTAGTTTTATATAAAAGGTGTTTTTTTAGACTTGGCTCGGGTCTTACTGAGACTGTTCGTAATCGTGAACAGTGTATTTGCGATCAGAAGTTGAAAGTAAACTTGTCTCTGGTATGCGGCGCGTAATTTGTACGTTTTCAGACGCATAAAGCATTTTACGTGTGTATGGTATTAAATCGAGAAAGCTCCCATTTCTTATCTGCACTTTGTATCTGGGCTTGTTTTTAAAGCTACAGAATCCTACATTACCTACCTCACGCTTAGCAGCGCCTGCGAGAGATAGATCCTCATTTCTTCTAGGATTAATTTTACATATTTTGCATCAGAAAAAATAATTAAGGTCTACTTAATACTACTCACTCAAAGTAATTTGTTTTAAGGCCACCACATTAGTGGAAGATAGGCTAAACTATGTTTATGAAAAAATCCTGATATGAACTCCATCTGTAACTTTAAATGATAAGTAATTGTTCCACTAAAGTCATCATTTTTGACATAATGTTCAAAAAATAATTTAGATGGCACCATTTTAAATTTGGCCGAGAACTATTAATTTTCCTTTCATCAAGGTAATAATTATAGTTGGATTTTGATGTGGCACGGCAAACTGACAAACACAATTGAAATGTCTATCGAAAAATTACACTTCGTGTTAAAATATGGTGAATTACGGAAAATACACAACTCCATCTGTTGAAATAATAATCCTCTATAAAGAATGTATGGTAATATTGTCATTTACCACCTCGCTCCTTTGACAAATTGATGATGTATTTTATTTACCACAGATGGAGCTACTTTAACCTTGGCTAAACAAAATTTTCTTTTTTTTTTTCTTCCGAAGTTACTTATAAAGGTGTGATTTTCTGTGTAAAGATTAATAATAGGCCGATCAACTAATATAAGTACAACATTCAAATGTACAGTTTTGACAAATAGATTGCGTGTCGTAATATTTTACATGTTGAACTCACAAAATTAATCATATCTTTTGATAGAGTGAATCGATTTCGATGAAACAAAAACTAAATAATACCCCAAGTTACGTAGAATTTTTGTATATAAGCATTGTCTGCATTTAATTCGTAGATTTTACGTGAATCCCGAACAAACAAACAGATAAACAGACAAACAGACAAACAGACAAACAGACAAAAATTACAAAAATGATGGAAATGGGTTCTGTTAGTTATCCTTTAACATGCTGGCTATTTTTTTTGTCAATTTCTTCAATGTACAAAAATTACTTTTCTACAGATTTATTATATGTATAGATAAATATCAAAAACTATCCTAGTAAAACAAACAACTAAAAAGCGTCAAAAAATTCGTCCCCATCGCTGTCAACTGGGAGCGTGCCCAAGTGGCTGGCAGCATTACCTCGTTGGATCGCCATGCTGATTCTTTGTCCGAGGTAATAGCCAGCCTTCTGGAAGCATCTTAATTTTATTATGGTCTAAGTTAGCGAATGCGTGAATAGCGAAAGCAATTCTTTACAACTCTACGTCGAGTGGAGTGAACTAAAAATCCTGAACCAGTATTGTATAATACAGGCCACATATTGTTTTACTTTCTTTTCCGCTGTTATTTGTTTTTTTCTAAAAAAGAGGAACAAGCTTGAACTCCGTGATTACTTCGTGGCAGAAACGCGAAAATGCACTAACAAAATAAGCCATTAAACTTTCTTGTTTTTATCTCCGTAGAATTTCCTGTCTAGACCGGGTTGTTTTAAAACTAAGCTAGTTTTATAAAACAACTATTCAAAAGTGGTTTTATATGTGTTGTATAACTAGAAAATCTCACAAACAAATGCAATTTTGTTACTAAGTAATCAGTTCAAGTTCTAAGAACATGTATTAAGTAAACCTACGTCAATCACAGTTTCTATTAAGTTTTGGTGTCATTTCAGGGTCTTCTAACAATCTGCCCGAATGTCAGGAACCAGCGTTTATCATCAGGGGCTGGGTATTTACATGGTACTAGACCAGTCTCGGATGCGAGACAGATCTTTACAACTGACCCCAAACTGTGGCCTTTAAATCAGCCTATTGCTAAAGTGGAATCTTTGGTAAGAATGTGCTTATTTAAAAACTACTAAAAGTAACATATTGTAAACCCATTTTATACGCTTTTTTGGAGACATTTCAACTAATCTCTATTTTTATAAAGACTGCCGTACCTGCAAGTAAATTATATGATGACTGTTATTAATCTTTGGTTTCTGGTTTCCAGATCCAATGTGCTGGAGAAGCTAAGTACACTGATGATATTCCAACATTACCTAATGAAGTATTTGGTGCGTTTGTACTTACTACCGTCGCTTTGGGTACAATTACCAAAATCGATGCCTCAGCTGCATTGGTAAGCATAATAGATTTATTACCTAGTAAACAACCGTAATTAAATCTTATCATATTACTGAAAATTTATTTTTCTGTTACAGGCATACCCTGGAGTATTAGCCTTCTACACAGCAAAAGATATACCAGGATTGAACTCATTCACTCCAGCTGACAGTCTACTTTACTCAGCTAACGAAGAAGTTCTTTGCGATGGCAATGTAAAATATTACCATCAGCCACTCGGAATTATTGTCGCAGAAACTCAATTTGCTGCAAACAGAGCTACATCTCTCGTCAAAGTTACTTACAGCAATGTTAGAAAGCCTGTCATAGATGTCAAAGTTGCTAGGAAAGATGCAACAAAGAACACTCTCTTTATGTCTATAGATGCTACGAATACTGGCAAAGATGTTTTTAAGACTTTCTCAGGAACAACTGCAATGTATGGACAGTATCATTTTACTATGGAGACACTGCTTTGTATAGCTTTACCTACAGAAGAAGGTATTGAAGTGCATTCTGCGACACAGTGGTTGGACGCGACGCAGGTTATGATATCAAGGGCTTTGAATATGGATGAGAATAAGTACGTACTCATTTAACCTGTAATTTTCTTATGTAAAATTATTTCAACTCTAACATTGGGCTACTGGCTGGTACTCAAAACAAAAAAGCATATAAACAAAATCAGTTACGCCTACTAAAATAGCAGCAGCAATTAGCCTGACAGTAATAATTACCATGTTAGGCTAATTGCTGCTTAAAGAATTAATAGTAAAGATAACATTAGTTGTTACTACAAATAAAGTATTTATAGCTATTCCATGAGCTCCTTATGCTAACTACTTCGCCTACCGTGATACAGTATATCCTTCTGCGAAAATAGGTCATCTAAAACAAGTCATTTCTTTGCAAATCGGACCAGTAGCTTCTTAAAACGCGTTAAAGCGACACACACAACCCAAAAACCCAACTCTTCAGACCTACAATAGTAGTAAAACTTACCCAAAACATACACTAACTAAAATAATTATATCTTCAGAATAGACTGCTACGTCCGTCGCATAGGCGGCGCATACGGCATGAAGATATCTCGTAGCATCCAATCGGCCGTCGCTTGCAGCCTTATCGTGAAGAAGTTAAACCGCCCGTGTCGGTTCATTCAGCCTTTGACCACTAACTTCAGAGCTGTGGGCAAGAGATTGCCTTGTGTTAATGATTATGAGGTAACTTTGATTTAACATAGCAATTTTTAGTTTGTAATTTGTTCGGTTTTGTAAAAAAAAAATGAATCATTTTATGATGCCGGGTATTTTTTTTGGGACCTTTATGAGTCAATGCTAAAATATTATTACCAAAATACTGTTTGTATACTGTTAAAATTACCTCTTTGCAACAAAGTTAGTTTCAAGTAGTTGTTCTCCCGCGGTGTCACCTGCAACTACGTCACGTATCCGGATAAAACATACCCTAATGTGTTACTCGGGGATAGTTTCTCAACAGTGAACAAATATTTCAAATTGGTGTAGTTTCGGAGCATTTAGGACAGAAACAAAAAAAATAGGGTTCGGTTTAATAAATTAGTAGGTATTTATAAACTATCAACTGCATAATAATATATATATATGTCTTTTTTAGGTCAGTGTAAATAAATCCGGCCAAATTCAACGTCTAAACACAACTTATTACGAAGACAATGGATACAAGATCAACGAAACTTTGACGGCACTTGGTGCTGATGTTTATTTCAACTGCTACGATGCTACTCGAATGAATTACAAAGCCTTTGATACAATCACTGATACACCTAAAAATACATGGTGTAGATCGCCAGGTAAATAAAACTTTATCTTCATCCAAATATTACGTCAATATTAATTAATAATTAAATAAACAATCAATAAAATGATATCAAAATATTTTCTCAGGTTCTCTGGAAGCTATAGCCTGCATGGAATTCATAGTAGAGCGAATCTCCTATGAACTGTCTCTAGACCCAGTAGCGGTCCGTCTAGCTAATCTAGATACAGCCAAATACAGTGAAATGACCGGCATGGTAGATATGTTGAAATCAAAAGCCGATTACGCCACTCGAAGAGCTGCAGTGAATACCTTTAACACACAAAATAGATGGAGGAAACGAGGACTAAGGTGGGCTTTCGCAAGATGGTCACCTGTAGGAGCCCAACGTTTTGATGTTAACATGTCAGTCTTTCACGGAGATGGCTCCGTAGTAATAACTCACGCTGGAGTTGAAATGGGACAAGGCATCAACACGAAAGCAGTTCAAATTGCTGCATACTTTCTTAAAATTCCTATAGACAAAATACAGATCAAAGGCAATAATACAATTATTGCTCCTAATGGCTTTATTTCTGGTGGGAGTCTTACAACTCAGAGTATTATTATAGCTTTGAGGAGGTGCTGTGATCAATTGAATGCGAGATTAGCTCCTATCAGAGCAACGTTAACTAATCCTACTTGGGAACAGTTGATCACTGCAGCATTTAATGCTGATGTGGACCTGCAAGCTCATGGTTTTGTTGGCAATGCTGATGCACAGACTTACAATATATATGGTATGGCTTTGTGTGAAGTTGAAATAGATGTGTTGACAGGAGAACATGAGGTTTTGAGAGTTGATATGATACAAGATGTAGGATTAAGTGTTAGCCCTGAAGTAGATGTTGGACAAGTAAGTATTTTTCTTTTAACAGTTCCTACAGTAATTATGATGGTCTTATCTCTAACCTTTATTATTTGTTTAGGTGGAAGGTTCTTTTGTCATGGGTCTTGGATATTGGACTTGTGAAAAGCTGGTCTACGCTGAATCTGGAGAAATTTTGACAAACAGGACTTGGGACTATCACGTACCAGAGGCGAGAGATATACCTCAAGATTTCAGGGTATATTTCAAGAAGAACTCGTATAGTAATGATCTTATTCTTGGATCCAAAGGTGAAGAAAAACTGGTGTCTATTTTATTACTAGTCTTAGTATTATCTTTGTAATTGGACAATGTCGTAAACGATGATGTTTTCTGTTTTGGTCGTTGATTAATATTTTCAATCTTTATCATTTATCTGTCCAGAAATTAAATTATGTTTCCAAGATTTACCCTTGTATTTATTACCTGTTAATTCACAGCTACTGGAGAGCCAGCAATATGTTCAACAGTGGTCGTAGCATTCGCCATCAGGGAAGCCATTGTACAGGCCAGACAGGAATCTGGCATCCCAACTACACAGTGGTTCAATATCGGTATGATTTCTTTACTCTAAACTTTACAATTGGTTTTAATAACTTTCATGTAATTGTTTTACTTTTCTTTTTTTTTCAGATGGACCGAGCACAACCGAAAATATATGTCTAGCAATTAATACTAATACTAAAGATTTTAAATTTTACTAACGGAGTATATTCGGAAGGGAGTATATTTTACATGTATTCTTAGGAATCATTTCCTTCATTGAAAAGCACTTTTAAGACGTATGTTTATTTAACAAAGTTACCAGTTAATTGAGAAATATAAAATTTCCTACCTTAATCAGATTTTACCTCACTGAAATTCGTTTATATCCATAATTTTTATTCTATTATTCTGTAGCCATTGTTGTTATTATGATCTGTGTATTTAACTGCAAAAGAAATCATTAAAATATTATTAGCTATTTAGATAACTTGGACACAATTATGTTTTGAATTTCGTGTCATAATGTATATAATAGCATGTAAGTTGTTACCCATGAAAAATTAAAAATATACTTATTTATTGTTCTGCAGAGTTTAATTGGCCCTATTTCATCCCCTTATTTTTGACAGCTCATTTAAAGGCTAAATATATCAATTCACACCTTCAGACATAATCATCAAAATAAATAATGCATTAATGATAATTTTTACATACTAAAATCATAAGTATAGTATAAATATGAACCAATTTTTTGAACCATAACACAATCAAAAAAGTATGTTACTTGTCTTTGTCAAATTACGCATAGGTACATATGAGTCCTAACATCTAATCTCGGTCAACACCAGTTAATTCTTAATCAGCTCACCAGGTTTTTCATGAAATAAAAAAATATCTGATATCAGAAGATCGGCTTAAAATTTTCAGGAATTTGACACGGTTTATTTCTATGACTTCAAGTACCCATTAACGGTATAAAAACGCTATATATTTTAATTCCCAAAACGTCTAATATTTCACGGAGTTTGAAGTCATATAAAAATTTTATAATCAATTCGCTGCGCACTTGAAAGGTTGTATTTAAACCTTTAGCCCGGTTTCCACTGCGAAAGGGTAATGTGCGGAAAATGGTTAGGCGGAACGGACTCCTTTTTAATGAAAGAGGTTTGCGTTTCCACCAACGAAGAGTTGGTCATTTGATTTCCACTGCAAAATGAAACTCAGATAGAGAAATGAGCGGACTGAGCTGAACGGAAAATGAGAAATGAAAAACGAATAGATAATTTCCACAGAGAACGAGTTCAGTTGAAGTTTTGAGCTGGTGTGTGTGGTCCTGTTGTTGCGATGTTATCGAGTGACACGGAATCGAGCAATGACAGTGATTATGTATACAGAAAAAAAAGCACGCAAAGAAGATTTTGGATGTGCCAGCATATTCAAGATCGTAAATTAAAAGCGGAATTTAGGCAGACAGCGAGAGAGTCCGTTCTGAACTAGTCGGTGCAGGCCTTGCGCAGCGGACTCTTTTCAATTTCTTTTTACTCGCTCAATCCGCCCCGCTCACCACTTTCTGTGTGGAAACGCTACTATGTAAATTGTAATTGCGAGTTGAGCGGAGTCCGTAAGTACTCCGCTCCGCTCCCTAGAACTGAGCGAGCTCATTTCTACTCTTTCTACACGCTCGGCTCTTTCCGTCCGACTATTTGTTGGTGGAAATATAAGTATGCAGTTTGCGTTTGCGAGTTTAACGAAGTCATTAATGGGTCCGTTCCGCTCGCGGTGGAAACCGGGCTTTTACATCCGACACTCACTGTTAATTAATGAGTCATTAATATGACATTGACTTATCTTAGTTACATACATAGTTATCTTATCTTATTTCTAGTTATTTTAGCTGTAAGTCTTCCATGTTACATAAATAAATAAATAAATCTTTTTGGTATTTGTAATTGTTTGCATGTTATGTAAGGAAAAGTAAAACAGTCTTTATACTTTTAACTTCGTGATTGATTTGAATCATTTTGATAATGTAATTTTGATAACTAAAGAATCTTGACGTGGACTTGATGTGGACTACAAAGACATTATTGAAATAACCTAGTGGTCGCATGTCCACTGTGCCCTGAAACTTGCTCGAGGGGGGACTTAATGAGCTCATCCGGCCGTGCTCTCGCTGTGGCGGCATATTGGGCTGACATAGTGTAGCCCCAGTATATGACGTGTCATCGACACGAAAGAAGAAGAAGAAGAATAACCTATAGTCAACTATTCGTTGAATAGTTTTTCGCATTAAATAGGCCACCACGATTTCTTACCAAAAATATGTTGAGGCAATAATAATTTCGAATCTCAGTAAAATTTCTTTAACAGATTTAGATAGCCACTGGTAAGAGCAGTGTATGCACTCCTTATCATTTTGAAAGTAATGATACTAAATACTTTGGCACAGCCAAAATAATGCGTCTGTTGACTTTATAAAATAATTTTATAGCACTTTTCGTAGAGATACCGGGTTGTTAGTCAGTTTGTTGCATGCAGCTGTGAAACACAGTCATGGACCGCATCAAGTTTAAGGTCAATGGGGTCGAGTATTCAGGTTAGTTTAATTGGTTATGAAATATAATATTACTTATGCAAATATTCATAAAAACTAAAAGAAATTACCAAAACACAGCAAAAATGTAGACGGCAAAGAGTGTGATTCGACTCATGTTACAACGATTAGATATCAGACCAACCAAAGAGTTTGATAATTATTGTGGACACCACTATCTTATTGTTTAAGCTGTAATGATAGTGTGTATGTTTAAATAAATAACAAAAAATAAGATTTACATGATCGACCTTCGAAATACACAATCAGAAAAATCATCTACCATGGTTCCGGAACACAGTTTCGTGTGAGGGGTCTCAAAAGATTTTTAGGAGAAATCAAACAAACAATAATTTATGACGGTGATCAAATACCTCAAAGGCAGAAAACCAATACCTTCTTTTAAAAGATGTCCAACCATTATTTAACAATGCTTTCTTTTCGCAATTGCGGCGTAGCTATGCCGCGTTTTATGTGAACAAGATTACCCACATTATTTCTCCAATGTCACTCTTTGTGAGATAAAATCTTGTTTGTGCTGTAAAGCCGGCAATGCTTATGTACCTATTCATATTAGAAGGAATGTGAATTATATACCTAATAGTTTCTGATCAGAATCTTAGAACTAATGACCTAAAATGACATTATTTCTTAGATAAAAACTAATAAACAACTACTATAGTTTAAATGCATTTAGAAGAGATGATAATTTAAATGAAGAAAGTGGAAACACGATAGCACGATGGAAGCACGATAATCCCCGTTTTAGTGCAGTCGGGTAGAAATATACACTTCTTGTACTTAGCTCGGCTTAATACCTACTCTTGGTACAAACTTTGGACTTTGCAGTGGGCAATGATATCAGTTCCGACGTGATGCTGCTAGACTACCTTCGCAGCCGACTTCAGCTGCGTGGAACTAAGTATATGTGTCGTGAAGGTGGCTGCGGAGCTTGCATGGTGACTGCCTCCAAGAGTTTAGGAGCTCCTCATGCTGCTGTTAACTCTGTGGGTATTTTGAACATGCTCAAGATGATTAGTGACTGAATATCGAATGGTGACGGACGAAAATGAAGAAAATACTAATAATTTTAACTTATTTTTTATTATAAATATATACTAATGATTTTATTATAAGCGAGGACTTTTAATTGGCTCTCTGTCGACTATGACTTTCTTTTACTGTTTAGTTTTTGTTTAGCTGTAAGTTCTCCATAGTGTACTAAATAAATAAATAAATAAATAAATGTAAAGACTTGCAATGAAAAACAGTAAATAGTAGGTTTACGAGAAAGAGGAAGATTAGTTTGTATTTACAAAGCCAAAATAGGCTCAAAATCTTGTGAAGTGCGTGATAAAGAAAGTACTTACCTAATGATGTTAGTTATGTACTTATATTATGCTATCTTAATACTTAGTAAGCAGTATGCAAGTGGATATTTCTTAAATATTTTCCAATACACAGTGTTTGGTATCAATCGGGTCTTGCGATGGCTGGGATATCACGACAATCGAAGGTTTGGGGAACAGAAAGATTGGGTACCATCCTATACAGAAGACGTTGGCTGAACACAATGGATCCCAATGTGGATACTGTACTTCTGGATGGGTCATGTCTATGCATGGGTATGTAGACGATAAGGCTCATATATACCTACTTGATAAAGAAGATTAAGAATCAAAAAACATCTACCTAGTGATTTATTTAGTCAAAAGATACGATTTCTCCTCAAATGATTGTAATCTGATTTTGAAATTTTACAGGCTCTTGGAAACTAAGAAGAATGTCACAATGCTAGAAGTAGAAAAGTCTTTCGGCAGCAATATATGCCGCTGTACAGGGTACAGACCTATCCTAGAGGCCTTCAAGAGATTCGCAACAGATACTCCAATAGAACGAAGAATCATGGATATAGAAGACTTGCAGATTTGCAGGAAATCAGGAAGGCAATGCAATAAGTCTGCTTGTGATGATGCTGATGACTGGTGTTTTGTACAAAATGATGACTTTTATGAAGTCAAGGTGAAGAGAATCGAACTCACAGATGGTAAAATTTGGTTCAAGCCTAGGGTGCTTCAAGATGTTTTAGATATTTTGAAAATAGAAGGACTGAGTTCGTACATGTTAGTGGGTGGGAATACGGCTAAAGGTAAATTATCGTTTAGTCAATAATATTAGATGTAATGTAGCCATATAATTTTCATGATGTTTCGGTTACAGGAGCGGTTCCCATTTCTGATTATCCTCGTGTCCTGATTGATATCAGTAGTCTTCAAGAGCTAAAAACTATGACATATGACCAGAACCTCATTGTCGGTGCTGGAATGACACTGACAGAGTTCATGGAAGTTCTGAAGACAGCATCTGAAACGGAATTCTTTGGCTATTTGGCTAAGATCTATAGTCATGTGGATTTGGTAGCTCATATACCTGTTAGAAATGTAAGTTTCGAGTTACCTACCTATAAGAGTATCCTTAACAAAATAAAAACTGATTGATTATTTATTGGTCCATTTCAGGTGGGCACTATCGCTGGGAACTTAATGATCAAACACCAAACCACATCCTTCCCATCTGATATATTCTTGCTATTAACTACCGTTGATGCTCAGTTAACGATCAGTAAGTGATTAATAGAACCATCTTTTATTTTCTCTCTGATAAAAGGTCAATAATAGATAACGTAGTTTCAATAGATATTTCCTGCTGTTGATTAATGTCAGCTTCATTAATTATTGTTTTCACAGTGGACATCAATGGAACCTCACAAACGGTTACTATGGAAGCTTTCTTAAAACTAGATATGGCAGGAAAAGTAGTAGTGAATGTGATGTTACCGCCATTAAGTAACGAATACAAATTCTTTTCGTACAAGGTGAATATTACGATAATGCCTGATATTCAGGTCAATTACAACTAAGAACAAAGTTTTAAAATATTACATGTTTTCTTCTAGCTTATGCCAAGAGCCCAAAGTACTCACGCAATAGTCAACATAGGGTGCCTCTACAAAGTTGATGCAACTAACGTAGTTCAAAGAGCAAGAATAGTTTATGGTGGTCTTTCTTCTAATTTTGTTCGAGCAATAGCTACTGAAACTTTTCTTGTAGGAAAGTCTTTATTTACAAATGAAACTCTGCAAGCAGCTCTGAAAGTGTTAGATGGAGAGATGATAGTTGAGTCAAATCCACCAGAACCTTCTGTGGAGTACAGAAGATTTGTTGCTAAAGCATTGTTTTATAAGGTACAGTGTAAAAACAGTATGCATAATTTTGTAGTATTTATTTTACTAACAATATTGCGTCACTTAATATTTTGCTGTCCCATTTTACAGAGTCTGTTAACACTTTGTCCACCAAACATAATAAACACACGATATGCTTCTGGAGCTGGAAATCTGCATGAATCTAGACCCGTTTCAGATGCAAAACAAACCTTCACTAGCGATCCTGCGATTTGGCCGTTGAACCAACCTATTGCTAAAGTGGAATCTCTGGTAGGTGGAAGTAATTTTATTCAAAATTCTTAATTCTTTATTTACAGTAGACTGTAGTAACCATCTTAGATAACTTTTATATATCAGCATCTACTTTTGTGCACTATTAAAATGATTGCTGCTACTTTCAGATCCAATGTGCCGGGGAAGCTCAGTACACTGATGATATTCCGACAATGCCTAATGAAGTATTTGGTGCTTTCGTCCTCAGCACAGTAGCCCTAGGTACCATTGTCAAAATTGATGCGAGTGCTGCATTGGTAAGGAAATTATCATCATTAACTAATGTCATCCATTATGATTATCACCAGTACTTATCACATTTGATTCTTTAATTTCAGTCTTCTCCTGGAGTAATAGCCTTCTACACAGCAAAAGACATACCAGGATTAAATTCCTTCACACCAGCTGACAGCATATATTTCTCAGCCAACGAAGAGGTTCTATGCAGTGGATCTGTCAAGTATTATCATCAGCCACTAGGAATAGTTGTGGCAAATTCACAACACATTGCTATTAGAGCCACCAGCTTAGTCAAAGTTACTTATAGTAATGTTAAACAGCCGGTTATAGATATCAAAGTAGCTAAAACTGATGCAACTAGATCCACTTTAGTATCATCAATAGATGCAACGAGTACTGGTACAGATGTTTATAAGACAATGTCTGGAAGCAACACATTTTATGGGCAGTATCCCTTTACTATGGAGACTTTGCTTTGTGTAGCAAAACCTACAGAAGAAGGTATTGAAGTGCATTCTACAACACAGTGGCTGGATGCAACACACGTCATGATATCGAGGGCTTTGAATATGGATGAAAATAAGTATGTTTTTTCAAAGATGTCATGCATTTTATTTGTCAAAGGTATCAGTAATATAATGACATTGAATATTAAGCTTGTCCTATTTTAAATCCACTTTTTTCTAGAATTGATTGCTATGTACGACGTCTTGGTGGTGGGTATGGCATGAAAGTGTCCCGCAGCATCCAATCGGCTGTAGCCTGCAGTCTTATTGTGCAAAAGTTAAACCTTCCTTGTCGGTTTATTCAACCCTTGACCACCAACTTCAGAGCCGTTGGCAAGAGATTGCCTAGTCATAACGATTATGAGGTACGCACTACACAAATATCACGTTATGTAAATTGCCTTAAATCAGATGCCAATTTTGAAATGATTTACCTTTTTTAGGTCTCCGTTAATAAGTCAGGAGTAATCCAGAGCTTAAACACGATAATTTACGAAGACAACGGATACAAAGTCAGTGAAACCTTGACTGCTCTTACTGCTGACGTATACTACAACTGCTACATTGCTACTGCCATGAACTTTAAATCATATGACATAACTACTGATACACATAAAAATACGTGGTGCAGATCGCCAAGTAAGAAAAGTGCTAAAGTGTAAATCGAATTGTTCAAATACAATTTTAATAAGTTTAAAATCTTTTTCAGTTACTTTAGAGACTATAGCTTATATGGAATATATAATGGAGCGGATATCTTATGAACTCTCTTTGGACCCACTAGCTGTGCGTTTAGCTAATCTGGACACAACCAACTTTAATGAAATGACTGAAATGGTGGACACGCTCAAAACCAATGCTGAATACAGTACAAGAAGAGCTGCAGTAAATACCTTTAATACACAGAATAGATGGAAGAAACGAGGATTAAGATGGGCGTTTGCAAGGTGGTTGTGTTCAGGGGGAAAACGCTTTGACCTGAATCTGTCAGTATATCACGGAGATGGAACTGTTGTATTGACTCACGCTGGTATTGAAATGGGACAAGGTATCAATACCAAAGCTGTACAAATAACTGCGTACCTTTTAAAAATACCTGTTGAAAAGATTCAAGTCAAAGGAAACAATACTATTATTGCTCCTAATACTTTAGTATCTGGAGGGAGTCTTACAACTCAGGGTGTTATAATAGCTTTGAAGAGATGTTGTGAAGAACTGAATGCAAGGTTAGATCCTATAAGAGCAACACTGACTAATCCTACATGGGAAGAGTTAATTACTGCAGCATATAATGCTGATGTAGACCTTCAAGTTCATGGATTTACTAGTTTGAGTGATGCACAGACATACAATGTGTATGGCATGGCATTATGTGAAGTTGAAATAGATGTGTTAACAGGAGAACATGAGATTTTGAGAGTAGATATGTTGCAAGATGTGGGTTTAAGTATCAGCCCAGAAATAGATGTGGGACAGGTAAGTAACTTCTTTAGCTATGTACATATTGTGCATGCTATTTTAACTTTAAACAAAGACAAACAGTTTTATATTTTTGTGTAGGTGGAAGGTGCCTTCATAATGGGACTTGGATACTGGACCTGTGAAAAGCTGGTTTTTGCTGACACTGGTGAAATTCTAACCAACAGGACTTGGGATTATCATGTACCTGAGGCAAGAGATATACCTCAAGATTTCAGGGTATATTTAAAGAAGAACTCCTATAGTAATGACGTTATACTTAGTTCTAAAGGTGAGGATAGTGATGACATAAATGACAATGCCTTATATGACCTTGTAATATTTAATTTGTTATTTGTGTTTATAGCTATTGGAGAGCCAGCAATGTGTTCAACAGTGGTGGTACCATTTGCGATCAGAGAAGCCATAGTACAAGCTAGACAGGAATCTGGAATCTCAACCACACAGTGGTATGATCAAGGTAAATTGAACAAAAGTAAATATAAATAAAAATGTTTTTGGAAGTCTGTTCAAAAACTGATGTATAATGCTTATGCCTTTTTATTTTCAGATGGTCCATGTTCAACTGAAAATATTTGTATGGCAGCCCAAACGAAAACTGAAGATTTTAAATTTTATTAATCATAAAACTAGATCAATATTCCTAGGTATGAGAAAAGTATTAAAAATGAACTTTATGGGACCATCAAAATATATGCTTGCTGCAGTGGCTGAAAGACTGGCTACCACAATGCTTTTAGTAGTCAATTTTCGTATGAGATAACTAAAATTATTTCATGTTTATATGTGCGAACTTTTTGATAAAAATAATTATAAAGTTTGAAGTCTGTCCCAGTTAATTTTAGGTACAACTAATGATAAAATATTTCTATACGAGCTTAGCAAGAATATGGCACTGCTATCATTTTTGCATGTAAAATGAATATTTATATGAAATAAATTATAATAATGCTGTTTTGTGACTCTTTAGTGATAATTTATGCTGCAATAAATTAAAGGAATACAATGTTTTAATGTCAAATGTAATTTAAAGTGATCTGTGTTCAGCCAATGATAATGTAATTGAACTATTAAATTCTGAAATAATTTGTTTGTAATATTATCTACTTGTCGGAGACTGTCAATAGTACGGACACTAAACGTCACGCAAGCGCGCCCTCTGGTGGCGTTTCCGGTGAAACAACATTTTGGCGCGCTTGGCAGAGTGGTGGCGGTCAGCGTGGCGTCCGCGGAGCTCAGTCTTGGTTCAGTCTTGATCGAGTCTTGGTCGAGGCTTCGTCGAGTCTTCGTGGAGTTGTCGCGTTACTGCCTTTCGTTACGTGTAGTGTACCTAGTGTTATTGCCTAGCGTTGTAGTACCTAAACTAATTGTAGTGTCTTATAATTTTTGTATTGTAATGGTTCTTCTAACCTAACAGACAGACATGTGTTGCTGGGGAGTTTGTTCCGCCACTTCTTCTCCCCAAGCCAAAACACATAGGAAGTGGCGAAGGGCGGGCGTTTTGGGGGCTGTCTTTTGTTCTGACTAATTTGAATAAACGTTTGAGTTTTTAGTTTGTTTGAGTTTTGAGTTTCTTTGAGTTATCTCTTTGCTTGATTACCCTAACTGATGTCGGACGATAGTGCCATCCTGATGACCCCCCCGACATCAGAGGTGGGATGCAATCTGAATGCCCACATGCGTTTCGAATTCGCCATGCGAAGATAAATTTCTACCCACTAACAAAAAAAAAAAAAAATGTAACGTCGATAATTTGAAAAGGAGTTTGTAGTAGAAGAATTATTAAGAATTTCAGCAAAGGTACAAGTATGGTAACCACGGTTATGGTAATGGTATCGTTTTCCATTGTTACATGTCAAGCTAGTTATTGAGGGTATGCTAGAAAATTAACCGAATCTGTCTTTTTTTTCATGTTTCAACAATGACGGTGGTTATTGTGCAATCTGGCGACAAAATTACTGCGGAGCATTCCAGCTGCCTGCCAGGAGCCCAACGTGTCATCGTGAGTTCGGAGTGTTGGTGCTCGTGCATCTCCGTGGCTTCACGTCCGCGAAAGCCTTGCTGTACTGCGCGCCATAGCGATGTGCGATCGTCATGCGCGTTGAGGCGTTGAGTGGAAACCCGGTGAGACCGATCCATTTTTGCTTTATGTTGACGTTATTTGTTTTACGACATTTTTAAATTTGAAAGGCAGTCTGTCTCGCTGATTATTGTTGGTTATGCCGTTGGTTATTATGTTGGAACCGCCTGGGTTCAGGGAGCATTCATTGCCACAAGCTTCGTTATAAAGCTACTGCTAGGTTTGTTTTAATCCGAATGTGATAATGTTCTGACATACTGTTCACGTGACCTTCATGAATTGCATTGCTGGGAAAATCGTCAATCAGTGAAATTAGATTTATGCCATGATAGCAATATTATCATAGTTGTTATGAAAATGTTGTGATAAAATTAACCGATTTCCAAATTCTTTTGCATGTGATAATCCCGTGAGCCTCCCCTGCTTCGAGTGAAAGGAGTCTAGTCTGCTAGTTCGTCGCTGTGGTGTTCGCGAGCGCGACGCCTGGATTCTACTGCGCGCCGGATTTCAGCATAACCATACACGAGGCACTATGCACAGAGATGTTAAGAGACGCCTGAATGATAAACATGGTGAGATCAATCCAATTTTATTGTGGCTTGTCATTGTACATTGTACTGTTTGACTGACTCGTTGGCCTAGTGGTCGCAAGCGTGACTGCTATATAACGAGGTCTTGGGTTCGATTCCCGGGTCGGGACGAAATCGCTTTGTGGGTTTTAGAAACTTTCACAAAGCAGCCTTTAGTCTGGGGATTGAGGATTAGTTCACTCGTGCATCGGAGAGCACGTAAATGTCGCTTCTGACGTTAACGTAATGTCAGTGGCGGCAAGAAGATCTTTTAATTTGCAGGTGTTGGGGCACATTAGGCAGCATTGTTTGTGGTTGTGGTGCGGCAATCTGCTGTCGTCAGCATAGCCTTACCTAGATAGATTATCCTTGCATCTGCCGACTGGTGTACGTAGTCTGTTAGGGACTTCCATACAGGACACGCTAATTCATGACTGATGGGAGTCGTTCTACGGGTGGTATGAAATCAGGTCGAGCAACTTTCCACTGTGTAACGCGACTACTCGTTGTTACTCGAATTCACCTTTTTTTTGACATATTCGCAGTTGGTGTTACACGTCAGTGCCCTATCCAGGTTTACGCCCAGGGACCTTGGGCAGTTCATGTGCGCGATACGTACGGCTCTCCAAGCGACATCTATCTCGTGGTTAGCCATGCGGTTGCGTAGATGGTAGGCACAAGACGTGAGTTTTGGCAGGATTGGGTGTTAGGGTGTTTTCCTTGTAGCAGCAGTCTCGTTCCTTCAGAGCCGCAGAGAGCCCGGTCTCAACCTCTTCAAACGGCCAGCATAGATATAGCTGGTGGTATTAGGTGGTTTCGGCTGATCGTTTGGTTCTATTTGGTCTCAAACCAGATAGCGCTTGATGGAGGCGTTATGTATGTTGATTTGCGTGCTTGATGGAGGCACTGTGTAGCATCACGATATGTGTTGAGATGTTGATGTGTGATTAATGATGGTAGTTTTTTTTTTTTAATTAATGAAATCGTAGATGATGAAAGCTAGGTTCACAGGGTTGACATGTGTCTGCTTGTGTGTTGCGCTTCAATCACAGGGTTGATTGACTGTTACGTTGGAAGTCACAGAGATGACTGCCGTTGAACACTTGTCACAAGGATGGCTGAAGTGTGTACCTTATGTTTGGTCACAGGGATGACTTGGTTTCTGTTTATCAATTAAAACCTCAAATTAGAATATTTCAGTTTTGCGTCATTTGATTGAATTGTGCATCAGACTATAGATTTTTGGTAAGGCGTTACATTCACCTACTCAGTAATTTCGTTGCGCTAAGTTGTACCAATGATGGATACCGGGGTGACTTGGAAAAGACCCGTTGGCCTGTGTGATGGCATCGGGGTGACCAAGAAGAGACCTGTGTAAAGTCTGCGGTGCTGTTGTTTTTATTGTGTTAAGCTGTACCTATGATGAGTATCGGGGTGACCTGGAAGAGACTCGTTGGCCTGTGTGACGGCATCGAGGTGACCAGGAAGAGACCCGTATACATCTGTGGTACAGTTGGTGTCATGTCACTGTGGTTGTGGTCCCTAGGAGGCCAGGATGGGCTGAGAGCTCGGCTAAGGGACAGACGGTTATGTGAAGCCTATCAAGTAGAAGGCGTTGATGTGAATGACAACCGTAACTGTAATGATTTTGTAATTTATAAGTTCAGTCTGACTAGCAATTCGATCTTTCTTTGATTTCGTGCTTAGCATTTAATGTATCTAGTTTCTTCATTTGAGTAGTGATTGCTATTCTTTAAATCTGTAACATGTGTGTAGGTCTTACTATCTTACGTAACGAGAAGGTCAGTTGCTGACCCATATGTTGTCAATATTTGATCGGTTGCCTAAGCACTTTCTATTTGTGGCTTAACAGATATCATCATAGGTGAACCGAGCCTGGAGAACAGAACGAGGTCTACTAGGCAAGCGGCGGGCGAGGTGCGCTGCAGCTGCTGTTTGGAGCGTCATCCTCCCCCGGATTTGTCGTGGAGGCCGTATGAGTTGCGACAGGCCAGGACATCGCATGTCATCACACAAGGTGAAAGCATTCTATTTCATTGAAAATGATTAAATTGACCAGACAAACTTCACGATAACCAATTAAATGTTGTAACTTTGAATTATTGAGCTGGTCCATAGTCGTGACTGATTTTGAGGAATAATTTGTGACTTGTATTCTGTCACTTGTGTTTTAGATTATTAATTATCAATGCTTTCTTATTATTCTTTATTGTACACAAAATAAAATTTGATTCTAATTAAAAATCAATTCGCACTTGATAGGCCGGAAAATCAAAGTATCACTGATGAAATTGAGATGGAACGAAGTAGTTATGATATTGAGGAGTGTTTGAGTTTGCATGATGATCGGACCGTACCAGAGGCTGTCGTGTAGCCGTAGCTCAGTAGAAATCGGCGTCTGCTCAGTGAGTAGTCCGTGAGTACGCGGTAAGCAGTCAGCTCTGGCGGAGGTCGGGTTTCAGTGGAAACCAATGAGTCCAGGGTAGACTCGGCGTTCCTATGTGAGGTTCGCAGTAAAGAGTAAAGAGTAACTGGAGGTTACTGGGCTAAGTGTAGCCATGGTCACATGTAGAGCTTAAATGTTTTGTTTTAATTTATCAGTTTAGAGTTTATTGTCTCTTGTAAGAGGCAGTGATCGGTTTTACTTTGAGTTTCCTAATTTTGAGTCTGAATTATTGTAATGAAACGATTATTTTCTTTCTTTTCATTGATCATTTCCCAATTAAATGTAGAGTTTGATTTGTTGCTTGTGAGAGTTTAGTACTCGGTTGCTCTGGGTATAGCTGATATTGAGGCCATTTGAAGTTTGTTTCATTTCCTTGAGAGAAGTAAGAGCGTAAAACAAAGATCGAGAGTTACTGTTGTGGTCAGGAGTGGCCGAGGCTGTACTGTGCATACTGTGTTGTTTGTGTTGTTGCAGATTAACCCACGAGGACGTGGGTCTACGCAGGATGGCCGTGTCGGAGACTGTCAATAGTACGGACACTAAACGTCACGCAAGCGCGCCCTCTGGTGGCGTTTCCGGTGAAACAACATTTTGGCGCACTTGGCAGAGTGGTGGCGGTCAGCGTGGCGTCCGCGGAGCTCAGTCTTGGTTCAGTCTTGATCGAGTCTTGGTCGAGGCTTCGTCGAGTCTTCGTGGAGTTGTCGCGTTACTGCCTTTCGTTACGTGTAGTGTACCTAGTGTTATTGCCTAGCGTTGTAGTACCTAAACTAATTGTAGTGTCTTATAATTTTTGTATTGTAATGGTTCTTCTAACCTAACAGACAGACATGTGTTGCTGGGGAGTTTGTTCCGCCACTTCTTCTCCCCAAGCCAAAACACATAGGAAGTGGCGAAGGGCGGGCGTTTTGGGGGCTGTCTTTTGTTCTGACTAATTTGAATAAACGTTTGAGTTTTTAGTTTGTTTGAGTTTTGAGTTTCTTTGAGTTATCTCTTTGCTTGATTACCCTAACTGATGTCGGACGATAGTGCCATCCTGATGACCCCCCCGACATACTTATAATTTTTCAATATAGGAAAGCCGTTATTTTTACTATTTTTATTAAATATTACAATTGTATATTACTATTATATACTTATTAAATATAATGTATATATAATATTTAAAAAAAATGCATTTTAGTAACGCCATGAATAGTTTGTTACCATTACTGAAAATGTTTACCTAATAATTAATTTATTGACATAGAAAAATGCTTAATCGCGTACCTACAATAAAATACACAAGGCTCAAAGAAACTGAGAGTAGAATTATGAAAACAAAAAACAAATTGAGGACAAAACGGTCAAAAAGGTTTACCAAATTAAACCGAGTGTTTTCTGTCTTGTGATGTGTCAGTTGTTAATGAGGACAGCTCATTATTATAATTACTTTTTTCTTTAGAAATACACCTGTAGTCGAAACATTTCATTAAATAATTATTGTTTAGAATTTCCGGAGTTAAAAATATCCCACACTGCGCTCACCAACACGCATGCCCAGCGCGGTATGGACAAATCCCCCTTCCTTTGACCAGCAGTGAACGTTTTTTGGCTGTGATGATTGTTTTCTGACTGGAGGCCTTTGCGATCCAGGGTTGTGGTAACTCTTAAGATCAAACCAGCAGAATTTTTTTATACATCTATACCTACTAATAAATTACAAAGGACAATGCTCAAAAAAAACCCAAGCCCGGCGCAAACGAAAAGTAACTCAAATTATAGGTAATAATAAGTAATGAAATACTGCATAGGAGGCATCATCGAAATCAATGGCTAAATGTATGAAATTGCTATTTGATTTTTTAAAGGGGTAACATGAGCAGCTGGGGCTTATAGTTTAATTAAAGTCCTATCTGAAACAACAAACAAGTAATATGGCAAGTAATAAGCTTCTCCAAAAAGATAAATCAATACCGAAGTACAGGCTGCAGCGTCCATGTCATCGCGTCATGAGCGTTTTACATTACTTAGGGTGGGCTAGACATGAGGAACAGTTCGCGCATCACGCAACATTTTTGGATCTCGTCGTGTTAGAAATAAAGAATCGATGACTTTTAAGCGTTATTATTAAAATGAAAAGTACATTCATATCCTGTTTTAGTTCTATCATCCTATTATCTTGTAAAAGTAGGTAGAATAGTGGAGAAGTTGCTATAAACATGTCATTATGTACACTCTTAAACCACAACTGTATTTGTTTGCTGTTCCTTTTAATAATACATTATGTTACCTCTAAACTAAAATCTTGAGTAGCAATGTACCGCAGATGTTAAAATTCGAATAGCAATTTCACACATATAGCCACTGATTTCGATAATGCCCCATATGTAATATTTAATTACTTATTTTTACCTATATTTTGAGTTACATTTCTTTTGCGCCGGGCCTGGGTTTTTTTCTCATACTTCATGAGCATTGTCCTTTGTTTGTGTGTTTGTACCCAAAGGGTCGAAACTACGGAACCGATATGAAAAATTCTTTGACTGCTGGAAATATACATATATTTTATCTCGGCACGGGCAGTAGCTCCCAGCGCGTTGAAACCGCGGGAAATTAAGGAGAATGAAATACAATAAGATTATGGATTTTAGTACCTATCATTTGAGTTATTTTGACCAACTCTCAAATAACCTGGTTTCCTATCCTATGCTCCTGAACCCCTGAACGACTGAACGATGAAGGAATACCGTCAATACATTACGCGGATTGCATGCACTCGGAGATTGGATAGCCTTGCCACGGAGCGATGATTGCTGCCTGAAATATGACTGTGGAACTGGGAAGTGAAATAGTTCAGCTTGGAGATTTTGTGATAATGTCATAAGACATATGATTTTTGTAGGCAATCAGGATAAGTTATTGAGGTTAGATATTATTGTATATGATACAAGCTTCAAGTAAAGTGGTATTATCAAGAGCTCGGGTCCATGTTGTGTGCTAAGCAAATACTTGGATTGTAGGCGATTTAAAGACGGTATTTGAGCGGCGTGCAGCACTGTGACGTGCACAAATATGCGCGAAGGTTTGCAAACATTCGGTGCAATGCTGCCTTATTTTTAACACTTTTACACTTGAAAAAAATATTTATGAAATATGTTTTTCAACATGAAACAAAGCAATTATTAATTAATCTTCTTCTGTCTACATTTTTCATATTTACCATAAAATTTTAATTTTTTTTCATGTGATTGCACGTCTGTGCTGGCAGATTTACCATATCGATGAACATGCTTATTCAGATCGGAACGTAAACAGTCAGCATTTTTATTGATTAAAGTCAATTTGATATTACTTTAACTTCATATTATAAAATCGAAAGTGATTACCTCTGAACGTGTGACGCTTTGACGCAAAAACAAGATAGTGTAGAGCCTGAAAAAGGATACAAATATTTAAGTTGCCTCAGGATGCGAGTGAAACTGAGGAAAACAGCTCGTTTTGTCATAAAGATAGTTTACAAGTGTAGTCTATAGAAAAATAATTTTATCAAAATACTTAGAATCTAAATGCACTACTTATTTACAATAAGTATATAATCTTTTATCGACCCGTAATTAAATCTACGTAAACAAATAAAAAATGCGTGTAGGTAAATAAGTGCGTAGGCATTCGCGTTTTTCAAATCGCTGACAAATGACATACTTTTGCAACGTACATGTTGTTAAGTGGTAATTAATTATAAATACCTAGTTGCAATTAAATTAAAATGACAATGCTGTACTTTAGATTGCGGAAAAAGGTATTAATGTCTAAATGGTTCTGAATAAACACTATTCATGTGCATTTTAACGTGCTTCGTGTGTTAAGTAGATAATTTGGGACAAAATAATTTAAGTGTATTTAGGTAAGTAGTTCTAATTACTTTATCAAAGTGAAATAATTGGCAAGAGATAGACGAAACTTCAGTATAATTTTTAGCCCTTTATTTGTCATCATCATCATCATCCTCCGAGCCTTTTCCCAAACTATGTTGGGGTCGGCTTCCAGTCTAACCGGATTTAGCTGAGTACCAGTGCTTTACAAGAAGTTAGCCCTTTATTTGTCAAACACTATAAATATAGTTGAGGTAAAAATGCAGGTGAAGTCTGCAGTTTCACATTACAATAAAATTAGTAATAGTAGGCTGATAAATAGTGTACAGCATTTATTCATATTGTTACAAACTTTGATTTCGCGGTTTTAATATTAGCAAGATACTTTTACTGATCCTTTTACTGATAATAATTTATTACTTAGTTGGAGTGCCCGTGGCGAAGCCTACTTATAAAATACTAGCATCCGCCCGCGGCTTCGCCCGCGTAGATTTCGATTATATCGCGTTTCCAAGAGAATTCTTCAAAAGTCCCTGATAAAAACTATCCTATGTTCTTTCTCAAGGTCAACTCTATCTCTGTACCAAATTTTATTTAAATCAGTTCAGTGGTTTAAACGTGGAAGCGTAACAGACAGACAGACAGAGTTACTTTCGCATTTATAATATTAGTAGGGATGATGTTTCGAAATTTTCAGTTTATTTTTTAGTTATAAAAGTTTCTGAATGGTCAACATACAAAATTGTTAGTCCTTTTAACACCTTTGATTGTATTTTGTTTCAAACATATTTTATTTTATAAATGTTTCTCAGGCTACAGGTTTAAAAAATTAAAGCCAGTGCAAATGCAATAGTTTAGGTGCACAGTTGCATTCTGGATGTCTTTTCGTAAGGATTGCAATCATGGATAGAGTTCATTTCAAGATTAATGGCGTGGATTATTCGGGTGAGTGTTTTAAATATTATTTAAAATTTATTATATTGAGAAAAGTGAAATTCGGATGTGTATTAGTTGGACTTCGTGATTTACAAAAAACATTTTATGGCAAAACATTATAATTACCGTTTGTATTATCAACTTTCAGACTCCGGGTCGTTCTGTTAAAATATCCTTAAACACACAGCGAATTCGGCCGAGACCCCATACGTAGCAGTAGCGTTATGTGACTACTAGACCAAAGAAGCGATAAAAAATAAGTTTTTCTTATACTTTTTTTAATATTCCAGTGGGATCTGAAGTGACTTCCTCCACGATGCTACTAGACTACATAAGAGAGTCTTTAGAACTGAGAGGCACCAAGTACATGTGTCGGCAGGCTAGCTGCGGCGCATGCGTGGTCACTGCTCGAAGATCCATGGGTTCGCCTTATGCGGTTAATTCGGTATGTGAGAGGAATTTTGAAATTATTAAACTATGCTAGTGTAGGAGAAGGTATAATAATTTGTGTGAAAATAAATAATACAGTGAGCAGGTTTTTGATAAATGTACCTACAATTAATGTTTTTAAACTTTCGCGATTTGTGCACATTTTTGTAAACACGATACATACTTATTTATATACACGACTTTAACACTATATTTAAAATACAATGTGTAAAGGAACGATGTCTTTTTTAACCAAAGTTTTGACCGAACCGCATGTACAGTCCAATCGGTACAACTTTGCGCTATAATTTCAATTCAATACTGTAAGATAGACTCACATTTATTCTCAACTTACTTTAAGCAATTGACCAGGTTAAAATATGCATTCATACAATTTATTCTATTCATAAAGTGTATCCTACCCATCACGGCATGCCATGGCCTAGAGATCACCACCATTGAAGAGGTGGGCAATAGAAACAAAGGATACCATCCACTGCAGACCACGTTAGCTGAGAACAATGGTTCTCAATGTGGATACTGCTCTCCTGGATGGGTTTTGTCTATGTACAGGTAGTTAGCAATTAAAGTTATTTTTTATGAAGAGTATCTTTTAAAACTCAAGTCTTATTGTAAGGCCACAACACACACGTAATAAAATAGATTTTAATAAGATTAAACATTTTTAATAAGATTAAACATTAAACATAAACAAGTAAAGACAGGCGCAAGCGTTGCATAAATGAAAATAAACAATTTTATGTAAGAATATTGAATTTATTTCAGCCTACTCCAAAGCAAAAGAGACCTAACGATGTTAGAAATAGAACAGTCTTTAGGAAGCAATATATGCAGATGTACTGGCTACAGACCAATATTGGAAGCATTCAAGAAATTTGCTAAAGATGCTCCTAAAACTATAGAAATACCAGACATAGAAGATTTAAAATTATGTAGTAAAAGTAATGAAAGTTGCAATAAAGAATGCGAAGATGAAGACTGGTGTATAGTTTCAAAGAGTGATGTCAATATAAATAATGGTATAATTAAGATTAACTTGAAAGATGGAAGAAGTTGGTACAAAGTTAATAAGGTCGCTGACATATTTAGTGTGCTGAAAACTGAAGGATATGATTCATACAGACTTATATGTGGGAATACTGCTAAAGGTAATATTATAGTACTTATTACAGCTTCAGAATTTTACATGACTGAATTGAATTCATTTGCGAGGGAGAATTTTTTGTAGAAAGATTAAAAAAAACCTATTACTTTTACAGTTATTCCACCAGAAGATGAAACTATACCTTACGAACGAGTGCTTATAGATATAAGTGATACTCAAGATTTGACCGGCTATGTTATGGATCAGAATCTCATTATAGGTGCTGGAACTACTCTAAGCTCTTTGCTTGACATTCTTCAAATGATATCAAAACAAGAGTATTTTGATTATTTGAAGATATTTTATGATCATATTTTGTTGGTGGCTCATATACCTGTTAGGAATGTAAGTATTGTGAATGTTGTTGCAGTAATAGTATCGTTTGAAGGAGTTGTTCTTTTTATAACCCTGTTAATTTTTTTAGGTCGGATCAATAGCAGGAAACTTGATGATAAAACATAAGAACAACGAGTTTACATCAGATTTATTTCTGTTATTTGAAACAATTGGCGCCCAGCTGACTATCAGTAAGTTTTAACTCTTTTCATCTTATTTTAGTGTCATTTTATTGAATAACTTATTTTTGCAAGACACATTAAAATTCTTAGAAAGTGCAGTTTCAGATAAGTTTAAGTTTTTATTACTGTGATGTTATAGACACGAAATAGTTTGCAAAATATTAAAGTAATAATAAGTTTGTTTATTTTAATTTCAGTGTCATCAAATGGCCTCAGGCAAATCGTTAAAATGGATCAGTTCTTAAAACTTGATATGAAGGCGAAAGTGATTCTGAATGTGATGTTGCCACCACTAAACAACCAGTATAAGCTTGCAACATTTAAGGTACTCACTTAAATAAAGGCATGATTTGGTTTATTAAATAATCACCTTTCTCAATCATCAGCTTGACTCTTACAATATTTGCTTTCTAGGTAATGCCAAGATCCCAAAACGCTCATGCAACAGTGAACGCAGGATTTTTATTCAAACTGTCTCCAGACAACATAGTTTTACAATCAAGAATAGCATTTAGCGGTCTTTCTCCACAATTCACAAGAGCTTCAGCTACGGAACGCTTCATAGTAGGAAAATATTTGTTTAGAAATGACACGTTACAAGCAGCAATCGAAATTTTGAAAACTGAAACGGTTGTAACTGAAAATCCACCTGAACCTTCTGTCAATTATAGGAGACAGTTGGCTTTGGGACTTTTCTATAAGGTAAAATATAAATCAATGCTATTTTAGAGAAAAAAACAATAGACTAAAAGATTTAGTGATCACGAAGCTAACAGAGGCTAAAATAATTAAGCTACATAATTAATGTATGGCATGGTAGCAAAATAAATAAGTGTTAATTTTTTTAGGGTCTCCTAAAATTATGTCCAGACTCATTATTGCACCCACGAATCAAATCTGGAGCCATAAAACTTCACGAGTCTCGGCCGGTATCTGATGGCAAACAAATATTCACTACTAACCCAGCCGACTGGCCTATCAACCAGCCCATGCCGAAGATTGAAGCTTTGGTAAGGATTGTTTTAATGAGACACTAAATAGGAAGATTGTAAACCATCCCTATTGTTATAAGTCTTAGAGTTTCCATAAGCAACATTTTTGATTACCACTGTCGTGTTTTCAGATACAATGTGCAGGAGAAGCAAAGTATACTGATGATATCCCCACATTTCCCAAAGAAGTTCACGCCGCTTTTGTACTGAGTACTGTTGGAAAAGGTCGTATTGTGTCAATAGATCCTTCAGCTGCCCTTGTATGTCTATAATACATTTTATTCGAATATTAAATTTAAGCGATTACTTATCGTAATCAATAAGATATAATTTAATGTAATTTCAGAACTATCCAGGTGTTATAGCATTCTATTCTTCAAATGATATTCCTGGTATGAATTCTTTTACACCTGAAGATGATCAAGTATACCAAATGAATGAAGAAGTGTTCTGCAGCGGCCAAGTAAAATACTTCAGCCAACCGCTAGGTTTAATAGTAGCTGATACACAAGATACAGCAAATAAAGCCGTTAACTTAGTTAAAGTAAAATACGCTAACGTTGAGAAACCAGTCTTAGAAGTAAAAGTGGCAAAAAAAGATCCTAAAAGGAATACTTTGTACCGAGAAATCAAAGCTAAAGCAAGGGGCCAGTATGTATCAAAAGTAATTAAAGGTGAAACTACAATTAAGGGACAGACTTATCTGACAATAGAGACGTTGGTTAGTGTAACCAAGCCTACAGAAGCAGGTTTGGCTGTGTACTCTACAGCTCAATGGCCAGCCGCTACGCAGTTAATGGTATCACGAGCTTTGAAGATTGAGCAGAGCAAGTAAGTAGCAAAGTTAACATAAGAATCATTCTTTCATCTAATTTTGAAGCAATATCTGCAATATTTTATTTGCATCTTAGGATTGATGTCCACATTCGTCGTATCGGCGGATCGTATGGCATAAAAATATCCCGAAGCATACAATCGGCGGTGGCTTCAAGCTTGGTGGCCATGAAACTGAACCGTCCATGCAGGATCATACAGAGAATGGAGACTAATACCAAAGCTATGGGAAAGAGGTTTCCGTGTTCAACTGATTTCGAAGTAAGTATTTGTAAATACAGATAAATGGCTTGGCAAATGGGGCGATTATGTGATTATAAGCATTTTCCTTTAAAGGTAGGCGTTAACAAATCAGGTATAATTCAATACATGAATTACAACTTGTACGAAGATAATGGTTATGCCGTCAACGAAAACTTAACTGAGTTTGGAGTCAATGTTTACAATAATTGCTACAATGCAAGCACTTGGAATTTCAAGGCTATCAATACTATTACTGATACTGCTAAGAACACTTGGTTTCGGTCACCAGGTAAAAACCACTCGATAATCATAATTTTCATCTTCTAGAGGTCTAGTAGACCTACGGTTATAAAAAAATTTTGAACATTTACAGGGACGCTAGAAAACATAGGAATGGTAGAACTGATGATGGAAAGGATATCTTATGAACTATCTCTAGACCCCATACAGTTACGCCTAGCAAACTTAGATCCTCAATACAACGATCTGAGAGAAATGTGTCAAACAATAATTTCTTCATCAGACTATGTTACTAGAAGAACTGCAGTCAACAAATTCAATGCTGAAAATAGATGGAAGAAACGAGGGCTGAGACTTGTATTTCTAAGATGGTCTCATGTATACTCAAGATATTTTGATGTCAACATTGCAGTTTATCAAGGAGACGGAACAGTAGCTATAAGTCATGGAGGAGTTGAAATAGGTCAAGGTATAAATACGAAAGCAGCCCAAGTAGCAGCTTACATGCTAAATATACCTGTAGAAAAAGTAATTATCAAAGAAAACAATACAATTACGTCACCTAATGCTGCTGTGACGGGAGGAAGTTTAACTACACAGAATATAACAATAGCTGTAAAGAAATGCTGTGAGAGTTTATTAGAAAGACTTGAACCTATCAGAAAGGTGATGAACAACCCAACTTGGGAGGAATTATATAGTGAAGAAAAGTTATGAAATGTCTGTCGATTTGCAAGTCCATAGTTTTGTAGGTAAGGAGGATACGAAGGATTATAACATTTATGGGGTTACGGTTGCTGAAGTTGAAATTGATGTGTTGACTGGAGAATCAGAAATATTACGAGTAGATATACTTCAAGATGTTGGACATAGCATAAATCCTGAACTTGATGTTGGGCAGGTAAGACGATTACATTCAATGATGTGGAATGGATGATATGGTCTGATTATAATGAAGCTGAATATTTAAATAAACTTTTTTATTTGACGCTTGATATATAGCCCACTATCTAATACAAATTATATATAGATAGCACATAGCTATCAGCATTCAACAATACTATACCCACATAGATAATATTTAGTTGAGCTCATCTAAAACCTATTTACTTTCTAGGTGGAAGGTGCTTTTGTCATGGGCCTCGGATACTGGACCAGTGAGAACCTAGTTTACGATTCCAATACAAGCGAACTACTCACGGATCGTACTTGGAACTACTACGTACCATTAGCAAGAGATATTCCACAAGACTTCAGAGTGTACTTGAGGAAAAACCCTAATTTTAACAAAACTATCTTGGGATCTAAAGGTAAAAAGTATTCTTCTATTTTAGCAAACTTTCTGAATGAAATATTTAATGATCTTGACAAAAAACTTACTTTCCGAATGGATATTTATGTCCTTGCCAAAAGTGCTGAACACATTCAAATTAAAGGTACATAATATCTAAAACCTTGGAAAGGACATAGGCTACTTTTTAGTAGCTACATTATGGATGAAACCGCGGGGAACAGCTAGTCAATTAATAATTTGACATATTTACAGCATGCGGTGAACCTCCTATTTGTATGTCGGTGGTGATACCCATAGCTATACGGGAAGCCATCGTAGCAGCAAGACAAGAGTGTGGAATACCCAGCACTATGTGGTTTAATATAGGTATGATCTTTTACAATTTAACTATCATTAAAATTATTCAGATGTAAGTATTGTTCTCGCCAAACTTAATGACAGCTTGAATCTAACTTCAGAGCACAGAGACTCGCAAGCAAATCATAATTTTCGTGCACCATATCTATCAAACTTATAAGTGGTTTTTATGCAGCGATTAGTGCGATTACACGAGCCGCCATGAAGTTTGGCAGCTCAGAATTATTACTATAAAAATAATAGTCAATTGTAATTTTATCCTTACGGTCAATATCATTCTCTACTCTGCAAGAAGTGATTGTTGATCATAGGTTCATTTGGTGGGGTCAATTTTCTAAATTAGCCTACATGGCAGCATCAATAACAATGGTTGTTTTATTTTCAGATGGCCCATACACAACTGAACAAATATGCTTGGCATGTGAAACTAACACAGACGATTTTAAATTTAATTAAATCATGTTTAATTTGGCTGAGCAATTAATTTTAATAAATATCTACGGTTAATTATACGACTTTATATTATGTGTTAATTGTATTTACATAAAACTGCAATAAATATATATGTTTAGAACATTAATATTTTTCGTACATCAGCGTTTTCTAGAATAATTATTGTAATTTATATTCACAACTTAAAAAAAAATACATTCAAAAATAAAATAATGTTTCTATTATTGCAGTGTTGTTTTAGGTAGAATACGTAAATACAAAGCCTGATAATATTATCTAGATAGTTCTGAATTTACTCAACTGTATCAGAAAGGTGTATTTACCATAAATTATCAAAATGTTAACCTCCATAACAAATCATAAAAGACAGACATACACACATACGGATGGACTGTGGCACAAAAATTAAACAAACAAAAGTCATTAATATAAATTGTATTACAGTGTAAAATACTTCTACTCTAAAATAAACATAATTTAAAAGGACACACTAGTACTTAAACACACTTTTATCAGTCGACTTTTCGAAGGTTGGTATATGAATTTCCACGTTATCGATCTTCCTTTGAACTTCTTCTAACTCTTTCAACTGTCTTTCTCTGTCATCCCTTTTTTCTCTAGTTCTCTCATCAAAATGTTCATCTGTGAAAGCTTCCATGTTGTTTCTTATAGTTTTTACGTCTTCTTTTAACCTGGAATCTACACTGTTTTGGAAATATTGTCTGCTGTTGTGTATTAGTCTTTTAGGAATTTTCTTTAAATCATCACCCGATTCTGGATTGGTCAAGTACTTCTTTTTGCAAGCTGGACAGAGCCTCTCTTCGAAGGACCTCTTCATCTTGTAATGTATAATTGTATCATCACCCATCTTAATGTCATCTACTTTCTCTCTTCTATTACCGTTGAAGAAGAAAAGTTTTCGCTTTTTATTTTTCTTGGGCTTCATGGGCTCTGATTTGTTATGGGAAAAAAACGGGAACTTTATAGTTTTGAGTGTGCTGCAACATAGGTAAAGTTAATGAGAAAATACGAATTTCAATTTCTCGGTCACCTTATCTCTTAGGAAAATAGGAAAAGAAGGAATGCACTAAGGGCACATGAATGGCAATAAAATAAACACAATTCTCAGCATTTGAAAACGAATTCACTTTAAATAGCAAAATATAACCACAACGGCACATTATTAACCTATCAATTAGAAGTTGCTTACCATTTTTTCTCGTGACTGTGTACGACATTTTGGTCCATAAGTAAATCGTCTTTGTAAATATTTCTGAATTTTTCATGTCCATATTTTTCTCCGTGTAGGTCATCCAGTGAATTATAATTTAAATGTTTTGAGTTAACCGAGTCCTTGAATAGTGGAGGGTTAATATTCAAATCTGATGGGGCATCGCCCATGTTTAAATAGTCTGCACTCTTTTCTCTTTTTCTGTTACTTTCATCTAAATTCATGCCTATTATGGTTCCGTAATCATAGTTTTTTGCCTTTCTTCTGAAATATTCAAAAGTGCATAAAAGTATGTTAAATTAATCTATGAAGTCCTAATTCTGACCGCTGTCTTATTCTATCAAGTCATCTTGTCTTGATAATACGTGGCTCATTAGTAAGATGGTCTACAGCAAACTAGTTGCTCAAGTGCAAAAAACATAATTATATATGTATCACCATTCACAATAAGCCCATATTAAATGGAACAATCACAATTTACAACTACACTGGTAATACATTCATGAAATCTAGATGAACAACACCTGAACTATTGCTGCAATTTATGATCTTGTGTACAATTGATGAATACATACCGCTTCTTGTTCTTATATCTCATCATTGCTTCATCATCCTCGATAGATTCCTCATCAGGCTGTATGAAACTTGCCACATCAAATTCCACAGGACTTCTGTCATAGTCGTACTCTTGACGTACAACACTTTTTCGTTCTTTCGGCTTTCTCACTCGTCTTACTCTATCCCTCCTTACATTTCGTCCTATTTTGTTAAAGCTGCGCTCAGTGATCTCGTCTATATAATTATAACAAAATGATAATTCGATACATAATAACAAACTTAATAAATAAAGGAATCGTAACATCGTTTCGTGACATGACCGCCGTTCATGACAGTGACACTTATTGTTTTATATGGCCAGTGCTATTTTTATTGATTTGGTGTTAAAAACTTTTTATTGGTGTGTCGCGAGTATTTATGGTTTATTTTGAGTTCTTAACCGACTTGCCAAAAGGCAGGAGGTTCTTAATTCATCGAAATATTATCATATCATTCACCAATTAGGCTATCTGCAATATTATTTTTTTATTGACATACCTATGTGAATCGTGTGGCAGCTTTTAAAGAAACCGCTAGAAACGTACAAAAACTACACACAAAGTATCCTATCTCCAACACGTAATACAGACCCCACAAAATCTAATCTGATCTCATCTCTTAAAGAAAATTTTCTTGTGACCAAAATAGAATTGACACTAAAACAGCATGTGCCCTCAGGACAGGCCTGGGGGCGTTAGGCCCATAATTTATGACGGCAGTTTGTCCATGCCACTTGGTAAAGGGTTTAGGAGCCAGCCCTTCTTGGGCATTACGGCTCCGTAGGTACGAGGTTTCCGTAAAGTTATGGTGTAACCTGATTGGGTATGAATGTAAAGTGTTTTAGGATATTTTTGTCGTCTGTTTAGGGTTTGAGAAATATTAGTCATATTTTTTGCCGAAGAGAATAAGTATCTAAGACTATATCCATATAAGTTTCTTAAAGAATTTCGCACGCAAATGGTTCAATATAAAACATCTTACAGTTACACTAGTAGACCAATAAATTGACCCAGCGAAATCAAAATTAATTTAACTAAAAAATAAAATTCAAAAGTCGTCTCTTCTAACACACAACACAGACCAATATTTTTGCGACAGCTTTCTTACTCCCAAACGACAAATAGTAATGACGTCACAACACAAGCAGTTCCCGACATCTGCTTAGTATCTGAGCGTTCTGAGCAATCAAGTAAGCGAATTAAGCGGTTATGTCCAATAATAAGATCTCGTAGGAACACGTCAGTGATACGCCCTGCTGTTAATGAGATTCCGAGCTTGATAGCCAAGTGACGATACGGGGGCGACACGACTTCGTTTTTGTACGACGATTCAAGGACATTACAACCTTTTTTGATAATAATTGTAACAATTTACGGTTGAGCATTTTCGTTTAAGGGGTAATAATTTACGCAGTAAGGTTCCTTTTTGACTCTACAAAAATACTTTCAAAGCAGTGCAACCATAACAAATTTACCAAAAAACCCTCATTCACTAATTTACAGTCGAGAGGATTTTTGCCAAACTTAATGCTTAAAGTTTGGGACCAATAGTGCCCATTAAATTGGCTGCTAATGATGTAATTAAGACGGACGGACATATAAGATTATTTTTGTTTTCGGTAGCTTTTAGGTAAATTACCCAATTTTATTGCTCTTAAGTGTAGTTTATATTACCTTAAGATAGGTAAATTAGCTAACGCATAGGAAAGAACAAGGTACAAAACTTATTGAAATAGGAGTGATCAGCAGCCTAGAAACCTTCTGAACGAGATCTACTTTGCCCTAGCACAGTCTGTTCTATTGTATTGTATCCCCATTTGGGGTGGGGCAGCCAAAACTAGATTCATGGACTTGGAACGTGCACAACGAGCACTTATAAAGGTCATGTACTTTAAAAATAAAAGATACTCCACTGAATTCTTATACGTCATCAGTAATTTACTCTCAGTCAGGAAACTGTACATAACCCAAACAGTTCTAAAAAAACATAAAACCCTCCCTTATCATGCGAATAAGAAACCTAAAAGGAGAAAAGATAAAATTGCAATAGTTCCCCAATGTAAAACCATATTTAGTAGTAGACAATATTACTATCTCTCAGCACAGCTATATAACAGGATTAATAAAAAAATCTACATACACAATCACAACTATTATGTCTGTAAAAAAATGATAGTGAACTGGATTAAGTCTCTCTCTTACGAGGATACGGAAGCTCTTCTGGTTTTTCATGAGTAATGTAACCACACGCTATAGCTATGCAAATCACCATACCACATCACTCTCTACACCACTCCAAACCACACCACTCTTCACACCACATAACACCACACCACTCCTCACACTACATAACACCTCACCACATCACAACACTCCACTCGTCGCACCACATAACACCACACCACTCCTCACACTACATAACACCACACCACATCACAACACTCCACTCGTCACACCACATAACACCACACCACTCCTCACACTACATAACACCACACCACATCACAACACTCCACTCGTCACACCACATAACACCACACCACTCTTCACACTACATAACACCACACCACATCACAACACTCCACTCGTCACACCACACATTATCTTATCTTATCATATTGAACCACACTACATTTCACACACATACCGTACATACAAACCAAAACAATACATCAAGTTTCTTCAAAACATGCATGTACTTATTCTTATTTTATTGTTTTTTTTTTTTTAAGTAACATGATGTAACCTTATCTATGATATGGAAGAGCGGAGTCTCCTAACACAGGCATTGTTTGTCTAAAAGGAGGCTCCAAACACAATTCTTGTACATTACACTTTGTTACTTCTAATAAATATTTTTCATTTTTTTCATTTTTCATTTTTCAATTATTCTAAAAGAAAATCAAAGAACTTGAAAGTTTGTTTCTGTTTTGTATAGGCCTTGATTTCTTTTTAAGTTCAATTTAACGATACATTTAGGCTTCGTAACATGAAAATTTTCATAACTTTTATCTGCCCTCGCAATAGTGTAGGGTGCGTCCTGCGTGGGCGTATTAAACGCGATCGCGATGCAAAGCGATCTGGAGCGAATTCAAATGTACTCTGCACCGTGCCTTCCCGCGCTACGTCACCTAAATTACTTCAAAAGAAATTAACTGTTTGTTGTTTTTCCGTGGCGTGGCGATGCTTCTTGTTCGCATCCAGATCCAGCTAACATAGGACGCACCGTATCTTTCCTCTATGCATTACATTATTTTTTTCCTATCAAAAATCAACAAAAATATATCGTCTCTTGTAAAAGACAGCACAGTTATTAGACAGCAGTAGACCAATTAGAACAAGCAACGGTTTCAAGACGTAAGCTTTTGTTTATGGAAGTGTAATGTACTGACGTGGGGTTGGGGGGTAAATCCCACTGTCTCAATAAGGTTGGTTATATACTGGACACTGGGTTGTGTTGTTTTATGGGATTTTGTTAGATTGACGTCTTAGGGACGGTATGTATTTCTTAAGAAATACAAAGTTGATGTTAATATTTTCAAAATAATTTAGCTTGACACTTTGTTCATACATTTAAATTAAGCATATTTTTTCTCATTTTACTAGGTATTTCTCCTAAGTTATAAATAGATAAGTGTTAAATAGATAGATATTAGGTTTTTACTAACGTAGGTTTTAGTGTTCTTTATTTACTAACCCATATGAATGTCACTTATCCGAAATAAAGATTATTTTATTTATATTATTTATTTATAAGCGTTTCAGGAGCGAATCTCTCTGAGTATCGGTGAATCAATCTAATTATGACCTTGATAGGGCCAGCGATTTGCTTTTTAATAACAATCTCACATTCACGTAGAATATACATATTTAAATCACAGATTATACCTTAATAGTTACGAAATTCCAAATGACCTGAAGATTGCTCATCATACCTATATTTGAAATTAAGACACTTCTCATAATATACATATTATTAATATCTTCATACTTCCCTCTTTCTCACATTATAATCTTACAGCTAATATCCTTACAATAATACCTTCTCCTCAGAGACTCTTTGAGCAAAAATCAGAGAGTTCCCGAGCCTCTATGTAATATGTTAATTAAAGCGATCACGAGGCGTACGCCGGCACCCATATAATTTGAATTCATTATGTTCTCTTTAATTAAATTACCTTACTAATTGACACATATATTTGCCGGGTCTACGGTTAAAAATAAAATTTTGGGGGGTTGAGATTTTGACCTTATATGTTTTTTCTTTGCGTTTGCAGTTTTAAAAATATATTTCGTTCGACAATAAAGGTATGTAAAGACACATGATAGACTAGCTTCAGCTCGCCGCTTCACCCACGTGGCGTGTTGATTCAGGGTATCACCTTTCTACATACAAAAATTTCAATCAAATCGATCCAGCCGTTTTTGCGTGAAAGAATAACAAACATACATCCAAACATTCTCAGAATCTTTCACATTTATAACATTAGTAGGATAGTAGGATATGTTTGCATGTTTCATTCTGTATTATCATCGAAAAATGATTATTTTGAAGTTTGTATCAATGAGAACAAGATTTAGTGGGATCCGTGAAACCATTTTCATTCCACTGCTTGGTTTTAAAATAGTGGAATGGAAAAAATCCTCTCACAGTTCCAGGCGAAATCTGAACACAGAAAAATAGAGGTGTTTATTTAGAGTCGAAAACTTTTAAAACCCAGTCTAGTCCGAATGGTCCCTCAAAGTTAAAAATAAAAGTTGTTCCAAAAACTATTTTGTGATTCAAAATGTTTGAAAATTCTTTTGTTAATTTTGGCTTATATTGTAAAGGACTTTTATAAAATACTAGCTATTACCCGCGGTTTCAATCGCGAGTCGATGGCATTTTTATCACCGGGATAAAAAGTAGGTACCTATAATAAATTATTATTACTGTATTCATCTTAATTTTTTCATATAGTCAGCCCCATCTGTTTCAGTTCAGATTTTTACCTAGAGCTAGGACAGTCAATTAGCATTCCTTCATCGATTCTTCTTCTTAATCAATGGTATCCAATTTACCTACCGGCTGAGAAAATTTTCTTCCGTGTATCTGGTCCCGTTTATATATTTTTGCTTATCACTTCAACTAACTAACCCGATAGGTATCTGATCTAAGTGAGAGCGAAAAGGAACAACTAACGTCTCCAGACATAGCAACATTTTTTCTAAAAATAGAAACACAACTTCTGAAATATTCAAGACATTTCTATTACACCAAAATTGCTTCACAAATTCACAAAAACAAATAATTTAGCATTAAAATTACCAACATTGTGTATCAAAAGAACTCCCATATAATAATGTAAAAAAAGAAGTGCGTATATATATTAGGAGTTCTTTGACTGTTCAGGCGGATATTAAACAAAGGTTTCAGTTGAAAAGGGTGGCCCAATAAATACAGTTTGTGACAGTGTCCCAAATTGTGACGAATTTATACTCATAGCGTTTGCTATATCCTCGTTTCATGGGAAGCCATGGATTTTGTTTGGAATATATGAATTTGAATGGCCATTTGAATTATTGCGTGGATAGAAAATCCCGTTGTTCTGAAAAAGTTTTTTTGTTTTTACCACACAGACAAAAAATGGATACTTACCATAAAGACAAAGAAATGTTATAAGGAATTGTGCTTTAACTTCGGGAAATAACGTTCGATAGGTGAGTATAGATTAAGAAGACAAGCTGCGTTGACCCTAAATAACATTGGGATAAGGGCAGGTGGTTGATGAAAACGCTTTCTTGCGCTTTTATTAGAATTTTTTTTTTTTGTGATTGGCATCATAAATATGTACAACATTTTACAATCGAAAATAGTTTTCTCTAAAATCATAAATACATGTTATTTACTTTTGATACTTATTCTAACAGCCATAGGCAGTTGAACTACCAAAAACCAATCCAATAAAAGTTCTAGAGATTTCAGGTTCAAATAGCTTGTAAAAATGTAAATAAGAGATAATATTATAATCTAATTTTGTTACTTTTACTGCTTACCTATTCTGTTTCAAGAATAAAGATAAAATTTAACTTTTCTGATTAGATTAGAAACCTCTTTACGTAGGTATGTAAATAGGCAATGTTCTGTAATAGTTTTAGATATAATCTTTTCGTTCAAATATTTAAAGGCTTTGAAAGAAAATCTTGCAACAATTTTGGAGGTAAAAGTTAAGTGCAAGTTCGCGGGTTGGGAAATAGGCTGCAATATCTAAATTTACCAAACAATCATCATCAATTTCTTTCTTGGTATATTTTAAAAACAACTGAATGACAGTTAGAACATTACTTATAAAATAAATGCTAAAGTTCCTATGTCCTTTTCAGGTTTGGATTCAGCCCTTAAAATAGCCACTGGCCCTTTTACAGGCTCTCATTAGACTAATTGAAAGTAATTATTATCTTTTACTGAAACTGGTTTAGTTGTGTGGGTGTGAAAAGCTTGCAGGGACCGACCGACTTGCTTTCGCATTTACAGTATGTATCTAATATTTTAAATTTTAGACACCATTGACTGTGTTTCGGATGACGCTTTAAACTGTAGGTCCCGGCTGTCATTGAACATCCTTGGCAGTCGTTACGGGTAGTCAGAAGCCAGCATGCCAGTAAGTTTGACAGCAGTCTAACCAAAGGGTATCGGGTTGCCCGGGTAACTGGGTTGAGGAGGTCAGGTAGGCAGTGGCTTCTTGTAACAGTGCTTTACTAAGCTGAATCCAGTTAGACTGAAAGCCGACCACAACATGGTTGGGAAAAAGGCTCGGAGGATGAAATCTAATATTTTTAGGGTTCCACCTCAAAAGGAAAAAACGGAACCCTTATAGGATCACTTTGTTGTCCGTCTGTCTGTCTGTCAACACCCTTTATCTCAAGAACTCGTGGACGTATCAAGCTGAAATTCATATGAAATACTCAAGTCTCTTGTCCCTTTAAGCTGTGAAAATATCAAAGTTCTACCCCAAGCCAATCAAAAGATACAGCCGATTATATCGATATTTTCAACAATTTTTCGACATTTGCAAAGGAATCAAAACCTACAGGATACTTCCCGTAACCTCAGAATCTTGAAATTTGGCATGAAGCATTGTCATATAATGCAAATATAGGAAAAATTGCGAAAATCACATTTTTTTAGTTATATAATATAATAAAAATGTTTTAATAAAATGAAACTTACTACCTTATTTCTCACGAACGAATAAAGGTATCAAATTGAAATTTATATCAAAAACCTAAGTCTATTGTCCCCTTAAGCAGTAAAAAAATCAAACTTCAAAGTTAACGCAATCAAAAGATACAGCAGTTTATACCGACACCTTAGACGAATTTCCGTCACACGCTAGGGAATCAAAACCTACAAGGTACTTCTCGTGAGCTCAGAATCTTGAAATTCGGCACGAAGCAACGTTATATAGTACAGATAAAGGAAAAATTGCCAAAATTATAAATTTGAAGTTACATAAAATGTTAATTAATATCAAACACTTCTTAAAAATTGCCTCTAAACTGTGAAAAATTCTAAATCATTCAAAGGTCATTGGGCACCTTAGTATGGAAACCATACCCACGGCGGACACGAACGAATTATAGCACACTTTCAATACAAAGAAATGATTTCTCAAATCCGTCAAACTTGGTCGTTTATATTCCCCATTGAAATAAGGAAAATATTTGATGTTTAAACATAATGATATAAGGCTCTGATTTACTATGGCATTAGTCGCATCAATGTGAACCATGGGAATCTAGAGAAAATCAGGTTTAAACATCAAATATTTTCCTTATTTTAATGGGGAATATAAACGACCAAGTTTGACGGATTTGAGAAATCATTTCTTTGTATTGAAAGAGTAGAGTTCTAGACCGATGCACCTTCTTCATTCTTTCTTGTTTTTGTTTTCTTGTTGCCTTTTTATATGTTTGAAATTGATTTGTTTGTAAAATGCTTTTTTGTCATTTTAATAAAGACCATTATCAGCACCCTAATGGTCGACCCACCATTACAAGTTACGACTGGAAATATGGGTATTGAGATATATAAACTAAATGAGAACTATTTACAAAATAAAATAAAGCCGACTTTATAAAACAAAGAAAGAGACAGAATTACACTTTTGTCAAGGCTCTAGAAACCCAGCAGCCCCGAATCCTACTCTCTAGCAGTCAATGTTACAATTCGACAGTTACAAGTTGTTAGGCGGTTTCGAAAAAAACCTGATACTGGGGCTCGTTAGGTGATTAATCCCTCAAAAATAAAAGATCCCATTCCTGTAATGGCTGCTTTAACCCAAGTTAGTAGTGAATTCTCATCACATAAAATAAAATAAGCTCCAACACAAGGTTACTGCTATAAATTGTAAAGGAGTTCCCATAACTATATCTGATCTTTGCTATCGATCCCGCAATGGCAGTCAAACCTATCTATGTGGAAAGTCTCCGCCAATACGAATAAAATAAGCCCAAACACATGGTAGTTGCAACATGATACCGTTCAGGAGTTCCCTCGACTCTCTGTGGTTTCCATAATCAAATCAGCTCCATACCTTCACTGTTTACTAGTACCCTCAAAAATACACTCACATGTCTGGTTTTGTCTTGATGCGTGCCAACAATATTCTTTTTAGGGTTCCGTACCTCGAAAAGAAAAAACGGAACCCTTATAGGATCACTTTGTTGTCCGTCTGTCTGTCTGTCTGTCTGTCTGTCTGTCTGTCTGTCTGTCTGTCTGTCTGTCTGTCTGTCAAGACCCTTTATCTTAAGAACGCGTGGACGTATCAAGCTGAAATTCACATGAAATACTCGGGTCTATTGTCCCTTTAGGCTGTGAAAATATCAAGCTTCTAAGCCAAGCCAATCAAAAGATACAACCGATTATGTCGATATTTTCAACAAATTCTCGACACTCGCAAAGGAATCAAAACCTACAGGGTACTTCCCGTAAACTCAGAATCTTGAAATTTGGCATGAAGCATTGTTATATAATGCAGATATAGGAAAAATTGCGAAAATCTCATTTTTTTGGTTATATAATATAATAAAAATATTTTAATAAAATGAAACTTACTACCTTATTTCTCACGAACGAATAAAGGTACCAAATTGAAATTTATACCAAATACCTAGGTCTATTGTCCCTTTAAGCAATGAAAAAATCAAACTTCTAAGTTAACGCGATCAAAAGATACAGCAGATTTACCGACACCTTAGACGAATTTCCGTCACACGCTAGGGAATCAAAACCTACAAGGTACTTCCCGTGAACTCAGAATCTTAAAATTCGGCACGAAGCAACGTTATATAGTACAGATTAAGGAAAAATTGCGAAAATGATAAATTTGAAGTTACATAAAATATTAAAATATTATTTTTGCTTACATGACATAAAATATTTTTTTAATAATTATAAACTTACTGCCTACCCTTTTTTCACATGAACGCGTAGAGATATTAAAGTTTTGAATAAAAAGTGAAATTCATATCAAACACTTCTTAAATATAATGGCCTCTAAACTGTGAAAAATTTTAAATCATTCAAAGGTCATTCAAGGGCACCTTAGTATGAAAACCATACCCACGGCGGATACGAACGAAATATAGCACAGTATAATGATAAAGGCTCTGATTTATTATGGCATTAGTCGCATCAATGTGAACCATGGGAATCTAGAGAAAATCAGGTGTAAACATCAAATATTTTCCTCATTTCAATGGGGAATTTAAACGACCAAGTTTGACGGATTTGAGAAATCATTTCTTTGTAGTGAAAGAGTATACTCGCCGTTTATTTCCATTGTCATCAGGTCAGGATCTGATGATGGAAATCATGAGAAATCGAGGGCAACTATCAGAAATTGTAGGCATTAAACCTTGATTCTCAGATGTATGTCTGGTGATACTATCAAACAGTGAAGGTTTAGAGCTTATCTGATGATGGAGACGTGAGAAAGTCGAGAGAACTCGGTATGTTTTAGTTACGTCGTGTTTGGGCTTACATTATTCGTATTGACGAGAACTTTTCACAAAAGTTAAAAATAAAAACTTTTTACAAAAAAAAAACAACTTCTAAAACAACAAGAAAACTGTTTATATGCATCGGTCTAGATCTCGGTGGTTAAATAAATATAGATGCATCCTCTAGACACCGACTTCTAGACCGATGCACCTAACATCTTTTTAATTTCTTTCTTGCTTTTGTTTTCTTGTTGCTTTTTTATATGTTTGAAGTTGGATTTGTTTGTAAAATGCTACAAAATAAAATAATGCCGACTTTATAAAACAAAGAAAGGGACAGAATTACACTTTTGTCAAGGCTCTAGAAACGTAAAGCCAGCAGCCCCGAATCCTACTCTCTAGAAGTCGTTGTTACAATTCGACAGCTACAAGTCGTCAGGCTGTAGTGTGTGTAAACCCTAGTAAGTAAGTACTTCATTATATTCCTGTGCATGTATGTTTAAGCTTAGTAATGTACTTTATTAATGTACCATTTTAGACCGACACTTCAAGGCGGTTTCGAAAAAAACCTGAAACTGGGGCTCTTTAGGTGATTAATCCCTCAAAAATAAAAGATCCCATTCCTGCAATGGCTGCTTTAACCCAAGTTAGTAGTGAATTCTCATCACCTAAAATAAAATAAGCTCCAACACAAGGTTACGTTATAAATTGTAAAGGAGTTCCCATAACTATATCTGATCTTAGCTGTCGATCCCACAATGGCAGTCATACCTATCTTTGTGGAAAGTCTTCGCCAATACGAATAAAATAAGCCCAAACACGTGGTAGTTGCAACATACCGTTCGGGAGTTCCCTTGACTCTCTGTAGTCTCCATAATCAAATCAGCTCCAAACCTTCACTGTTTACAAGTACCCTCAAAAATACACTCACATGTCTGGTTATGACTCGATGCGTGCCTACAATATTCAAGAGTTGCCCTCGATTTCTCAGGGTTTCCAGATCCTCATCAGATCCTGGTCATCCGGATTGGCACCTTCCTTCTTTATGAAATGTCTTTAACAATAAAAACTAGCATTGCAACCTGTACAATCCTCTGAAACTGCTTGTCTTTTATATTTTTCAAACGATCCTGGACATTCGTCTCCATGGAATTTTAATAAAATATTTATATTCAAAGAAACGTCATACCATTCTCCACGATTTAAAACTACTTTGATTCATGTCCGCCACTTTTTACAAAGCGGGTCAGATATGCCCCATGACCTTTAAGACATAATTAGTTATTTTTAATCAGATTTCTGAATGATGACTATAAAATGTTGTATATAAGTAACTTGAATAAAATAACTTTTACAAGGTACTGGCCTACTATTTTAGTTATATTATAAAATAAAAAATATTAACTATTTTGACTCTCACGAAATTACCATAACTATGATTGTTCTAAACTGAACGGTTGGCGCGAAACTCACTTTTTATCTATACAGCATTTGTACGGAACCCTCGGTGCGCGAGTCTGACTCGCACTTGGCCGGTTTATTTTTTTATTTATACACATAACCTTACATCTACCCTTACAGGACGTGCCTAATGCGGCAGATGGGTTCTTATTGATTATAAACTAAACTAAAATTCAAGAGTTGCCCTCGATTTCTCAAGGTTTCCAGATCCTCATCAGATCCTGGTCCGAATTGGCATCTTCCTTCTTTATGAAGTCTTTAAAACTAAAAAACTAGTACCTGTACAATCCTCTGAAGCTGCTTGTATTTTATATTTTTTTAACGATCCTGGACATTCGTCTCCATGGAATTTTAATAAAATATTTATATTAAAAGAAACGTCATACTAGTCTCCACAATTTAAAACTAATTTGATTCATGTCCGCCACTTTTTGCGAAGCGGGACAGAATGACTAAAAGACATAATTACATAGTTATTTTCAATCAGATTTCTGAATGATGACTATAAAATGTTATATATAAATAACTTTAATAAAATAACTTTTACAAGGTACTGGCCTACTATTTTAGTTATATTATAAAATAAAAAATATTAACTATTTTGACTCTCACGAAATGACCATAACTATGATTGTTGTAAACTGAACGGTTGGCGTGAGACTCATTTTTTATCTATACAGGATTTGTACGGAACCCTCGATGCGCGAGCCCGACTCGCACTTGGCCGGTTTTTTAATGATGATACCTAAATGATAAAGTAAATAATAATTTCAGATTCATAATACAATTTGGCACCATCATTGAACAGCGTTAAGTGATGGATGCTACCTCTAGTTTTAACCATACAAAATGATTGATGAAACTAATGACTGGGCGAGCTGGCTGATTTTCGCTTTGCCATAGATAAATCAATTGTTATGAATTATTCGTGTCGAGCTTTAACTAATAGTTGAGTTTAGTTTTGCGTGAAACTTCGTGACTAGCATTGAATTAGGCCTTTTGGTTATAGTAAATACAGCGTGCTATGACTTAATTAAATGTATTAACAGTTGTGTTCTATTAAGGATAGTAGACAAATTATGAAGAGGAAATTCTGATCTGTGTATTTTTGTAGGTCAAAATAGCATGACTCAATTTAGAGTTTTGCTATTATAGTTTTTTCAGGCGCACTTCCACAGTTTACACTATGTTACAGAGAATTCTCAGATGGCTCGCTGCAAAGTGACGGATTGACAAAGAAATCCTTCACTAAGGAATGGCTTAAGTAACCACATGAATCACTTTTCCAAATATTGGTTGACAATCTTTACCTACTTATAAGTAGGTACCTAAATCAAAGCACTACACTTCTAACAAAAAAAAAAGCAGCCAACACAAAAATAACAATACCTCAATAAAAATACACTTCTTTCAAATAAAACGTAACACACAAAAGTATAGCAAAACCATACAACATTGAGAAAGTCACACTTTCTCCCATTGTGCTTCAAGTAGTCGAGTTACTCTTTAAATCTAATTTGGAAAAGGATTTTCGTGTCAAAACTCTTGCTGTATTTACTGGCAGGTAAGTCAAACACTGAGCAGAGGGATTCAGAGTCGGATTTCATACCATTTGTAAGTTTTAGGCGAATTTTGAGTGAGAAACAGAGAAAAATATTGGTTATAAAATTGTAACCCGTATTGATGTATTTTTGTCTTGATAGTCACTTGATACTTTTTGCTTAAATCAGAAGATAGTTACCAATCATCCTTATGCCCTATACGTTTTTCTATTTATAGTGGGGGCAGCTGTCTTCTTCTTCTATATTTCTCTGTGTGACTAAGTGACATTCTTTTTGCACTCCTAAGTCAAGAAAATGAAAATTGAAAACTAGATGACATAACAGAATAGTGGAATAGTACCTAAGTATAACCATACGTTTCTTGATATGTGAATGTCGGTAAAATTACACTATGCGGCAAAATAAAAGTATGAAAAACCTGAAAGAACTTTAACACGATTATCTCATAAAAATCTCGAATAAATACCATTTAAAAGTAACCGATGGTACGAAATTGTTTTAAGTCAAGAGTGAGTCTTTTTGGAATACAACTCAAATAATAGCTCGTTCATTTCACCATTACACTTTCAGATCGGATCCGAAACAAAGTCAGAATTAGACAGAACTTTCTACCTTACATTAAAAACTTGGAAAGTAAAGAAATAGTCAAAAAGTTTTACCAAATCGCTTTGAAGTTACTCGATTTTTAAAATCTGAACAAATGCCTTAAGGGTTTATCACTTAAGGCTCATGTATTCGTGTGTCCTTCAGAAGTCACCTTTGCAAGTCGTAAAAAGAATAGAAAATTTGATATCTAGGACCTTTTTGACAGAAAATAATCACGAGACAGGAATTTTGCTGAATTTGTCTGAAGCATTTTAGTTAAAAATAGACAGCTACTAAGGTTGTGTTCTCTGAAGATGTGTGCTTATCAGTTATGTTGATATCAACTTTTCCATGTGCGTCGTTTTTATCCCTTCCTGAAGAAACTACTTCCCACATCCTAATTATTTGTTTGAACTGTTTGAAATCTTCCTTCGAGAAATCGAGTAATCGAGACAAAAAAATAAACATCCGAATTGAGAACCTTCTTTTTGGGAACTCGGCTAAAAAGGCATCTCATTTCAAAATTATAGTTACTCCAAAATTCTATGAGCACATTCGTATTATTGTCTACTAAACTCGGAGGACTAATTTCCCAGCGGGCGCATTCGATTTGTCGAACTGTACTGTCGATGCCGAATTCTCAAAGTCAATATTTACGAAGAGATGTCGATACTCGATATTGTAGCGAAAGGTAATAGGCCCTGCGTAGTAGGCTTGTTTTCTCATCGGATGGTAATTGCGAGTGATTTGTGTGGCTAGAGGAAGTTGTCCCAAATAGTGCTTTCCTTATTGCGAACTATTTTTGGATTTGTGACAAATCTCTATATCATTTTAGGAGATTCAATACTAGCTAGATAATTTGATTATGCCTCTCATTCATTCCCGCGGTTTCACTCGCGTCACAATGGATCTACTTTCCTTACCCAGACGGGGATAAAAGTATCCCATGTCCATTTAATGATTCTGAGTTACCTTTAGCCTTTCTTGAATTAAAAATATGTAGTACCGACACTTTTCTTAGTATACCTATAAAGATGTAGGTTTAGTTCATGACAACATAAACTACAGAAATGCACAAAAACAATAAAGAATAACTTCTAAAAGTCTTACAGCAAAACTTCATATCTCTGACCACTACTCAACCAAATCGCGGTCACTCCATAAAACCCCAAAGCTATGACATTCCAGGTTCCTATCTTCTGAAGAACCATCTCATAAATACCCTCATTCTTAGCGGTTCTGACTTGGCAAGTTCTCAATATCTTGCATCCGAATTAAATGTAGGCGTGGTGAATAATATGCAGACTTGCTCGGAGTTGGGAAGTTGGGAGCCATCTATCGGTAGTCTGGGTATTTAATTAATATTTATGCTGCTGTTGTGTTGCTATGTGGTTACCGCGATATTTTGTTGATGAAGATGTGACCGCATTGATAATCTTTTGAACAATAGAATCCGGGAGGCCTAGAAAGTACTGTAAAGACGTGAATAAGAAGACGGATCACAATCCATACAAAATTGCCCCACGTCCTATAACAATGTGACATATCTCAAAAAAAAGATAAAAATGTTTAAAAAAATATGGCATACTCTCTAATTCATTTTTTTTACACCTTCATACGAAAAAAATGCTTTAAAAATTGTTCAGGCGCTGTTATGAAAACATCGTTCATAGAACTATGAATGGACTATTTTATTAAATTATTTTTTTATTTGATAGGGTATACCTCACAGGTGGTCCCATAATCATCAGGTCAGGATCTGATGATGGAAACCCTGAGAAATTCAGGGCAACTTTTGAAAGATGTAGGCATGCGCAGGATAAAAACTTGACTATAAGATGTATGTCTTATAACACTATGCAACAGTGAAAATTCGGAGCTAACCTGATGATGGAGACGAAAGAAGGTCGAGGGAACTCGACAACTGAATATGTAAACTACCTCGTGTTTGGGCTTGTATTATTTGTATTGAATAGACCTTTGCAACAGTGAAGGTTTGGAGCTGATCCGATGATGAAGACCAGAGAAGGTCGGGGGGACTCGACAACAAAATATGTAAACTACCTCAGAAGTCGGTGTCTAATGGATGTACCTAAGTTTATATCCCCACCGACTTCTTCCTATTTTTGGCTTTTCAGTGACAAGCACAGTTGTCACTATCCGCATAAGTGGCAAGTTCTCATCAATACGAATAATATAAGCCCAAACACGAGGTAGTTCACATATTCAGTTGTCGAGTTCCCTCGCTCTTCTCTGGTCTCCATCATCAGATCAGATCCAAACCTTCACTGTTGCAAAGGTCTATTCAATACAAATAATACAAGCCCAAACACGAGGTAGTTCACATATTCAGCTGTCGAGTTCCCTCGACCTTCTTTCGTTTCCATCATCAGGTCAGCTCCAAATCTTCACTGTTGCATATTGTTATAAGACATACACCTTATAGTCAAGTTTTTATTCTTCGCATGCCTACAACTTTCAAAAGTTGCCCTGAATTTCTCAGGGTTTCCATCATCTGATCCTGACCTGATGATTATGGGACCACCTGTGAGGTATACTCTATCAAACAAAAAAACAATTTAATAAAATAGATCATTAATAGTTCTATGAACGACGTTTTCATAACAGCGCCTGAACAATTTTTAAAGCATTTTTTTCGTATGAAGGTGTAAAAAAAATGAATTAGAGAGTATGCCATATTTTTTTAAACATTTTTATCTTTTTTTTGAGATACGTCACATTGTTATAGGACGTGGGGCAATTTTGATCCATCTTCTTTGGTAAGTATTTGAAAAATGTCCTTTTACACTTATTCGATGCCAGCTCACAACATGGGCGCTTGAGACACACTTCATAGGTACGCCGTTCTCTCCTGTTTACATGACCATCTTTACTTATATGTTTGTTTGCTTAATCGCGTTAATCATAAAAACTATAGATATATCTTTGAGTGCGTAGAGTAGTTGCCACGGGAGATGGGTGAAATTGCTGGAGGAAGCTAATAAACACAGTAAACGATCTAAGATTTCAAACAAAATACCTACCTACTAACTTCATATCAAGTTTTCGGTAGTAACCAGAACGAAATCCAAGTAGCTGAGGTGTAAATAATGCGTCACAGCAATACCGATAGTTTTGAACTAGACGAGGCGCCGGGTAACTTTGTTGGGGAAACTTTCCGCAGCGCCATCTATCGTTACATACGATTATTAATTAATAATATTAGATTGTGCGGTACGGTTGCGGATTGTGGTAGGGTTGTTACGTTCTACTATATTCTAATTGTAATAAAATTTTGATAGAACTGTCTGTTTGTGATTATTGGATTAATCCATCCAGAAAGCCAGTGATCGCAGTCTGTTAGGTGGGAAATCATCAAATGATTCCTGACCAGAAGTGTCTGACTGTTATCCTATAAAGCCCATCTAATTCTTCTGGAGGCCCACAGTAACCGAACTATCACGCAGCCATTACAATGGCTATGATTTTAAATGGTATATGATTTTAAAATGCAAAATGGTGGCTCATTTGACATTATATCAGAAACAATGCAAGCTTATGGGATATCGGTAAGCCTATCCCTTAACCAGAAGTGGTACAAAAACTTAAGTGCAACTCACTGACTATAACAATGTTTCTTTGGAACAACTATGCTCTGCGGTTGGCATCGACAGATGATCTACCTCAAGTTTGTCGACTCTTGGACAAAAGTCCACCACACTATTCCATTTCCTAATTTCCTATAACCAACTTGATGTGGTCAATTATAACAAAAATATCCATAACTAGCTGTTCTTAGTAGTATCATTTAAGAGAAAAATAGTGACTACCCGCTGATAAAAAGCAGGAGTTATGCCCAATTCATCATTTTAGTGATTTGGCATCCATAAAAAACGTGTCTCAGTTTGTCATTCGATAAAATATTTTATTTTGCTTAGTCTCAATTCGTCATCCGTACTTTATTTTGTAAAAAGTACTGTCAACAAAAAAAGCTTTACAATATTGTAATATGTTTTTTTTTTATTTATGTTGGTTATGTTTTTTTCCGAATATGGCAAGACGCTATTAATAAAATCGCGATTTCAACGGCGTCACACAACGCACGGCCAAAACCAAAATACCAGGATCGCATAAATCAGATGAGTAATATACCAATCAACGAGTGTCCATGGAACTGCCCACCGTGTACTGGGACCGCATAACTTACAGGAGTATAGCAGTCAAGAGTGTCACGATTTTACGATAAATAAAATAAAATCAGGTAATAAAACAGAAGCCTTTTGTTTTCTAGAAAGAGACCAAATATAGAAGAAGGGGCAAAGTATGGTCCTGTTTTTATTGTTTTGTGTAAGTAACTATTTACTATTATCGGTATTAGCAAAAGAACACGTGGTGTAAATGCATTATTAGTTGGTTGTTGAGTTAGTAAAAATGAATGTTTGCATGTGAGTTAGTAAAAATGAATACCGGAAAAACAGTAAATAGCACAATTTGTGACCAAAACTTAAGCACATTTAAATAAATAAAATAAATATATTTTCTTAACTGTGTATGGATGGTAATTGTCTATTTCACCACCACCCTAAGGTAGACTGGTAGAGAACGCCTAAGGCGTTAAGTCCGCCGTTGTACAATGTGCAAAAAGTATTTTAAATAAATAAATAGTAAGAACAAGAAGTTTAAGAAGATAATTGAAGTGAAACGTTCTGTTTATACGAATAAGGTCCAATAAAAAAAAAACTGCAGAATGTGCAACACAACTGTTGACTAGATTCAAATTATTTTTGTTTTTTTCAATACTTTTATTTCTGACGGTACTCTGCTAAGTGAAATTTTATGCGGGTGACGAAACGAAACTCAAAATTTAAATATTGAATTATTTATTTTGCTCGAATGACCAATTGGGATTTGGTGTATGGAAAAAATAGTTGGTGACCAATCGGTACTAATGACAAATTGGGAATAACTCAAAACCAGCTATCGGGACTTGGATGAAACAGTTAGCGGAAGTTACGAAATACCACACAAAAATACTGGCAACCGATCAGAGGCTACTAGACAGGTACATGCCGCAAATTCAAATGATTTTAATTGCAACAAATGAGTAGATAGAATAAACATAGTTAGATTAAGAATAAAAATTAATTAATAAAAAATAAACCGGCCAAGTGCGAGTCGGACTCGCGCACCGAGGGTTCCGTACAAATCCTGTATAGATAAAAAGTGAGTCTCGCGCCAACCGTTCAGTTTAGAACAATCATAGTTATGGTAATTTCGTGAGAGTCAAAATAGCTAATATATTTTATTTTATAATATAACTAAAATAGTAGGCCAGTACTTTGTAAAAGTTATTTTATTAAAGTTATTTATATACAACATTTTATAGTCATCATTCAGAAATCTGATTGAAAATAACTAATTATGTCTTAAAGGTCATTGGGCATATCTGACCCGCTTTGTAAAAAGTGGCGGACATGAATCAAAGTAGTTTTAAATCGTGGAGAATGGTATGACGTTTCTTTGAATATAAATATTTTATTAAAATTCCATGGAGACGAATGTCCAGGATCGTTTGAAAAATATAAAAGACAAGCAGTTTCAGAGGATTGTACAGGTTGCAATGCTAGTTTTTATTGTTAAAGACTTTTCATAAAGAAAGAACATGCCAATTCGGATGACCAGGTTCTGATGAGGATCTGGAAACCCTGAGAAATCGATGGCAACTCTTGAATATTGTAGTCACGCATCGAGTCAAAACCAGACATGTGAGTGTATTTTTGAGGGTACTTGTAAACAGTGAAGGTTTGGAGCTGATTTGATTATGGAGACTACAGAGAGTCGAGGGAACTTCTGAACGGTATGTTGCAACTACCACGTGTTTGGGCTTATTTTATTCGTATTGGCGAAGACTTTCCACATAGATAGGTTTAACTGCCATTGTGGCATCGATAGCAAAGATCAGATATAGTTATGGGAACTCCTTTACAATTTATAACGTAACCTAGTGTTGGAGCTTATTTTATTTTAGGTGATGAGAATTCACTACTAATGGGATCTTTTATTTTTTTAAATATACATAGAGTTCTCTCGACTTTCTCACGTCTCCATCATCAGGTAAGCTCTAAACTTTCACTGTTTGATAGTATCACCAGACATACATCTGAGAATCAAGTTTTAATTCTATGCATGCCTACAATTTCTGATAGTTGCCCTCGATTTCTCAGGATTTCCATCATCAGATCCTGACCTGATGACAATGGAAATAAACGGCGAGTATACTCTTTCACTACAAAGAAATGATTTCTCAAATCCGTCATACTTGGTCGTTTAAATTCCCCATTGAAATGAGGAAAATATTTGATGTTTACACCTGATTTTCTCTAGAATCCCATGGTTCACATAGATGCGACTAATGCCATAGTAAATCAGAGCCTTTATCATTATACTGTGCTATATTTCGTTCGTATCCGCCGTGTTCCATACTAAGGTGCCCAATGACCTTTGAATGATTTAAAATTTTTCACAGTTTAGAGGCAATTATATTTAAGAAGTGTTTGATATGAATTTCAACTTTAATATCTCTACGCGTTCATGTAAAAAAGGGTAGGTAGTAAGTTTATAATTATTAAAAAAATATTTTATGTCGTGTAAGCAAAAATAATATTTTAATATTTTATGTAACTTCAAATTTATCATTTTCGCAATTTTTCCTTTATCTGTACTATATAACGCTGCTTCGTGGCGAATTTCAAGATTCTGAGTTCACGGGAAGTACCTTGTAGGTTTTGATTCCCTAGCGTGTGACGGAAATTCGTCTAAGGTGTCGGCATAACTGCTGTATCTTTTGATCGCGTTAACTTAGAAGTTTGATTTTTTTACTGCCTAAAGGGACAATAGACTTAGGTATTTGGTATAAATTTCAATTTGATATCTTTATTCGTTCGTGAGAAATAAGGTAGTAAGTTTCATTTTATTAAAATATTTTTTTTATATTATATAACTAAAAAAATGAGATTTTCGCAATTTTTCCTATATTTGCATTATATGACAATGCTTCATGCCAAATTTCAAGACTCTGAGTTTACGGGAAGTATCCTGTAGGTTTTGATTCCTTTGCGAGTGTCCAAAATTTGTTGAAAATATCGACATAATTGACTGTATCTTTTGATTGGCTTGGCTTAGAAGTTTGATATTTTCACAGCTTAAAGGGACAATAGACCTGAGTATTTCATGTGAATTTCAGCTTGATACGTCCACGCGTTCTTGAGATAAAGGGTCTTGACAGACAGACAGACAGACAGACAGACAGACAGACAGACAGACAGACGGACAACAAAGTGATCCTATAAGGGTTCCGTTTTTTCCTTTTGAGGTACGGAACCCTAAAAATAGTTAAATAGGACATGAAATTCAAATTACTTAAATAGGAACTGCAACCTTTTGAACAATATTCACCAACACTAAGGTGTTATAATTATATACTAGGTACAACTAACGATAATAATAATACCTTACAACTAGTTACTTTAACAGGCCATAAAACATAGGTGTACTTAAGAATCATTTACCAAACGGTAAAGGGTGGGAACTCTCATTACTAGGTATATGGTGAGGCAGTTAACTAGCGCAATTACTACTCGTAACTCGTAAATATAGTGGAGTATTAGTGTAGTTACTTACTATGTAATTACCTACAGATTAACCAATTGTTATTTAACACTGTTTTGTAGTTTGGATTTCCTGGTTTCTCTCTCTTTACCTTTAGTTATTTTACGGTTTCACCCCCATTCTGAGGAAACTATTTAATGCATCCACATAAGTATAGTATACAACATTTATTGTAGTTTCAATGACTTTTATACATAGGCTCTTATGATAGTTGTTTACTTGCCAAATGCAGAGGCTCAACTAGGCCTGTACCAGCCTTCAATGGATGAGAAGAGTATCAGTTAGTTTTGTTCTAAAATAAGACTCATTGAGTTAAGAAAATATTTTCATACTACAAAAGCTATTCAGAGTTAAGAATGGTTTTCGCACTAGAGTTTGAAGGAAATCGTCAATATGAACTGAACATGTACTCTTCTACGTGCTTTAAAGGAACCTATCCCCTACAATAGGACAATAATAGGCCAGTATTAAATAAAGAAATATCACAGAAATTCGCCAGACAGGCAATACGCCATATTGTACTCTCAACAATGCATCAAAATTGAATAGAGCCCGTCAAATATAGAATTTACAATAAGACTTCGATTGAAAGGGCGATTTATTAAATAACCTACTTTCGCAGCCTTTTGGGGGCTCGTAGCTGTGAAGTTTTTAAGGTCAAGTGATCGAGTGTTTTGACTAACTTCAATAGGTAATATTGGGAGTTGATAATGTTTTTATTTCTTTGTTTTTTTTTGGTCATTCGACGATCGTCAATTGTATTGCTGGTGCTACTAATGTTGACCCTATTTTTATTGTTTGAATGTGTATTACTTCCAGAAAAGTGTGTATAAGTAAACTATAAAAAGTCTTCGCCCTTCGGGACTATAAAAAGTTTTTCGTTTAAAGATAAAATCCTATTACTTATACAGAACGAGATTATGGCTACTAGAAAACAAATCTACGTCTAACAATTACCATAAAAAAATACTTCAAAATAAAATAACACAACATTTTTGAATGCGCAACCTTATGTTCACAAACCAAATCTCAAAGAGTAAATTAGCACTTAATCATTTCTTTGTGTACCCTAATGTCAAAGAGCACTAGAGCACATTGAAATGTTAGGACCTCCCGACCTATGATTATGGCCTACAAATTGATACTTATCGACACTCCCGAACGTAACTTATACTTAGTAGTAATAAGTAGTTGCGGCGTACTTAGCATGAGTAGGAGCTCAAGCATACTGCAAACTTTTAGTCGGCCGATAGTTTGTTTGGGCTCATAGATCATCCAGATGAATGGTATCATCTGCCTAGCCTTTTCCTAACTATGCGACTGTCTGTCTGACGTCCTCAACCCAGTTACTCTGGCAACCCCCTTGGTTAGACTGGTGTCAGACCTACTAGCTTCTGACTACCCGTAACGACTGCCAAGGATGTGAAATGACAGCTGGGACCTACAGTTTAACGTACCCTCCGAAGCACAGGACGAAGATGAATGGTAGACAGCACATTACAAAGATTAGGTATTTAGCCGGTATCAGATCGACTAAAAGTTGAAATCAAGTTTAAAAATCATGCCTACTATCGGATCAACTGGCGGCCGACTATTTAGTCTTCAGTTTGCGGGTACTCTAAGTATGAGTAATAGTGAGGTGGAGCGCATAGTTATCGGCCAAGCGAACACATGAGGTCACGATCCTAGGGATCGATTATGAACGATAAAAGATAAAAAAGATAAAAGATAAAAGATAATTTATTTTGCAAATATGGGTACATACATGATGGAGTTACACATAAATAGGGTTCTGCCATATTTTACCAAATTGGCATGCAAAAACAAAAAAAAATTAAATACACTAACTAAAAAACAAAAATCTAATCTAAAACACACTTAAAATTAAAAATTATGTATGCCTACTTGGAAGGGTAAAATCCATCTCATTAAAAAAATCATTAATACTGTAGTAGGCTTTATAGGCCAAGAATTTACGTAATGTCTTCTTAAAAAGCAATAGGGGCAGTTCTTTCCAGGCCTTGGGACATTTATTATAAATTATAGGTGCCATACAGAAGACACTTTTGCGCATAAGTGCTGTTCCGGCACTATGAAGACATACCCTGCTGTTGTCCCGTCTATTACGAGGAACTACGTCATCTAACCGTTTGAAACGATCCGGATTAGATTTGACAAAGACTGCTATTTCTAAAATGTATATACATGGCAAAGTTAATATAGCATATTTTTTGAAGAAGGGTACGCAGCTGTCGGTGGGTTTCAGTTTAAAACTGGATCGTATGCATCTCTTCTGAGCCTTGAACACGGTTTCCCTTTCCGTCGAGTTGCCCCAAAACATGACGCCGTATCGTAAATGGGATTCTGCTAAGCCATAATATGCTGTCAATAATGCCTCCACACCAATTATACATGACAGTGTGTGTAAGGCGTAAGCCGATTTACTTAATTTCTTGCACAAAAAATCAATATGGGGTTTCCAGTTCAGTTTTTTATCTATACGGAGTCCAAGAAATTTTGTAGTATCAACCTCTTCTACAGCTTGATTATCATAAAATATATTTAAGTTACTTTTATCATTAATCCGTTGACTAAAGTGTATTCTTTTAGTTTTAAGTAAGTTAATTTTCAAATTGTTGTTATCTAGCCATTTTACTATTTGATTTATAGATTCATTAATATCATTTTCATATGTCTCCGGTTTATTACACGGTATCGTTAATGTGCTATCATCAGCAAATAATGTCAAGTGTTGCGGGATGCATTTCGGTAGGTCATTTATGTACAAAATGAATAAAAGAGGACCCAGTACACTACCTTGTGGTACACCAAATGAGATTTTACGTTCAGTGGATTGATAAACAATGTCATGTTTACTTTTCATATCGATTTTATTTATTTCTGTTATTTGGGTTCTGTTTTGTAGATAAGATTTAATAAGATTGTTAATATTCCCCCTAATGCCATATGATTCAAGTTTATTTAGAAGTGTACCATAGTGCACATAGTCAAAGGCTTGGGTCATATCACAAAATAGGCCGCAGATCGGTTTTCTCTTATCAACATTCTTTGCAACATTGTACAAAAAATCATAAATGGCCATGTTAACTGTCTTGCCAAGTCTAAATCCTTTTTGCTCCTCGCAAAGAAATTTGTTTTTTTCAATAAATGTATATAATTCCTTGTAAATATATTTCTCAAATACTTTAGCAATTATGGGAATGAGTGATATGGGCCTATAATGCTCCATTATCTCTCTATCATCCTTTTTGAAGAGTGGTCTGACAATTGCTACTTTTAAAGCGTCAGGAAACACACCTTCGCTAATGCTGAGATTAATTATGTGTGATAAGTGACCGCAAATTTCATCAGACACATGTTTTAGTATTTTAGTAGCGATACCGTCATATCCCACACTGTTTGTACTATTTAGAGACATAATGATTTTTTTAATATCGTACGGTATGCTAGGGGCCATAAACATTGATTTATTATTGAAAGCTAAGGTAGCTGTTTTAGGTCTGGAGTTGGCAGGAAGTTTAGGCTGTATTTTGTCAATAAAAAAATTATTAAATGCTTCTGCAATAGCTTCGGGATTTGATATGACATCATTATTTACTTTAATTTTGTTTATATTAGCTCTAGGTACGTTAAACTTCGCACGATTGATAATTTGCCACGCGGTTTTAGATTTATTTTTTGATGTTTTTATACTATAATTGTTTTGTGCTTTTTGTGTCAAATTAATTATTTTTTTATATACTTTAGAATATATAGCAAGCCTAGTTTTATCACTTTTATTACGGTTAAGCCTATACTGCCACAATAGTTTCCTTTTCTTTTTGCTGCATATTTTGATCCCTTTTGACAACCATTTAGTTTTTCTAATTGTATTTATTTTTAAGTAAGTCATTGGGAAACACAATTCGTAGAGTAACTTGAAAGTTTCAATAAAATTATTATAGGCAACATTTGGATCATCCGTGCTATATACTTCTGAAAAAGTGAGACTTTTTAAATGGTTTTTAAATTTTAGTATATTCTCTACGCTATAATCCCTTCTTTTAGTGTACCAATATTTGAGACAACATGTTTTTTGTACTGGACATTTCAATATCTGTGCGGTGTGGTCTGACAATGCAAGCTCCGCTACCTCAGTCTTACATGCCTTAACATTATGCGCAAAGTTGTCTATACACGATAAACTGGCCATGCGAGTGGGTTGTTTCAAAGCAAGTTGTAAATTGTAGCTCATAAGAAGACATTCAAAAGCATTCGTAACATTGTTTGGTTTTAGTACATCTATATTGAAATCTCCGCAGATAATAATGTTTTTACAATGTGTATGAAGTAATTCCTGCAAGAGCGTTTCAAGTCTATCAAAGCAATGGTTTAGGTTGTTTGTGTTCGGAATTCTATATACACATACAATTATTATTTTATAGCTGGTGAGTTCCACACCACAGCACTCAAACATGCCAGGAATGGATAACTTTGCTACTTTCGGTAATTCTTTCCATTGAATACCGTTTTTAATAAGAATGCATGATCCACCTCGTTTCTTTTCATTTCTACAAAACATTGCAGCCAGATTATAGTTAGGTAAATACAATAGATTCTGATACCCTTCCATGATAAAGTGCTCAGTAATACATAAGATATCAATATTTATATATTTTTTAGATAGCTCATCTAGACATATTAAGAGATCATCAGACTTATTTATTAAACCTGCAATGTTTTGGTGCAAAATATTGACATATTTATTAGAGAAAAAACTGTTCATTCTCATTATTACTCGAGCTTATAGATACAGCCACATCTGGTACTTCATAGAGGACATTACACACATCTAAGTCATCACATAATGTAAATTCACTTATCATTAAACTTAGGTTACGGAATATATTAGCTATGCCGCGATTATTTACAGTTCTACTCTTCTTCCTAAACATAGCAAAATCATAAGTAAGATAATAATTAGAATCAAACAAATAAACGTAATTATATGTACATGCATCCAGATGTAGCAGACTATTAAAGGTTTCTATTCTAGAATTAAACATTGTAGAATATTCATTTAGTTTAAAAGTGGGTGCACATAAAATTATATTTGTGTGTTGTAATTTTGACAGTGTTTCACGAATGTTGATAGTCAGTTCGACATAGTTCTGTGTTCGATGAAAATCTTCTTCACCGATAAATATTATGCAGTAGTCATTTAAAGTATATTTTTTCAATTTGAGATCTAAATTAGAGATAAGATTTCTTAAACCACAGTTCGGTGTTAGGTAGTGACAAATACTATAGTTCGGAAATGTATCTTCTGCGATTTTTAGTACTTTATTAGTTTTATTTGTACTTAAAATACATATTTTACTTTTTGTAATTTTATTGCCATATTTTTGTTCTTTACACTGCATTCTAGAATCGCTTTGCAGTTTGCCGGTATTGAAATTAACGCCATCTGTGATTGTTTTATCTAACTGTTGATGATTGTTGACACTGGTTGATAAGATTGTTGTTTCGACGCTGGTGGAGGATTCTGCGCACTGGACAGGGTTTTCCAAGTGTTTACCTTTAGACTGGTTAGCTTTAGCACGTGTTTTTTTATTTTTTGGTGTTTGCGGCTTTATCTTAATAGGAGAGCATGTGACTTTTTTATATAATTCATTCTGCTTTTGTAATTCCTGGTTAAGGCGGGTAAGGTTCATATTTTCTAGAGTTAAAGATTCTATTTCTTTATGGGCACCATTGAGTTCCATCGTTAATCTCTCCAATTGTAATTTCAACCCAGTAATGTGGTCATCTTCATCTTGTGAGATATCCGGTAAGCTAGTGGCAGTGCCATCTAGCGGAGAGTCTGTTAGAACAGTAATCTCATTTTCATCATTAGTATTAGATTCAGACTTTGCACGGTTGCGTCTAAACGTTATGTTTTCCAGGAAGTTCATTTTTAATTTTAAATTTATTCCACAGTTCAAACCAAACCAACTTAATTTCTCTATCTGTCGCCGAGTGTCGTTGAACCCGTGTCGGTAAAACAGCTTGTGCAGTGTTTCCGATATTACTCACAAGAGGCGCTGCATGAGGCGATGGCACGGATTTCAAATGCTCGAGAGAAAAAAAACGGTCTTAATTTTTTCTCATTCACAACAGAAGAAGTTTTATTCACTGTTTGATAACAAACACTGTTTTAATGTACACTTATGATGTAAAACTTCTTAATTGTTTTGAGTTTCTTGAACAAGACACCAAGAAAACTGTTATTACAAAAAATACACTATCACTTTATTACTTTAATGTTTCTTTTATAAAACTGTATTTATTTTTAGGATAACACTTGTGCTCAATTATTATACGTTATTGTTCACAATAACACTCAGTACTGCTTGAAAGATGCAATATAAATATTATTTACTAATTTACAAAAAACTTTCTTTACGAGCGCACTGTTTACGTGATGGTGGCGCCATCTACCTACGATTTAAAATGGAGTACGGGAGGTAAATTGGTAAACTGTGCTTTTAAGGTAAATAGTTGTGGGTGTTGTCTACACGTTTATGGGATTGTAAGTGTGGACGCTTTGCTAGATATCTTCATATCTCAAAAATAGTAGGAATTATGAGTAACTCGATCAAATGCCTAGGCGAGACAAACTACGTTTCACAAATTTTAAAACACTTACTAGAACCTGAAGAGTGTGAAACTATGGACGTCTTAAAAAACGTTTACGGTCAAATACAAAACACAAAACCATAAAAAGGTGCTACCTTTTTAAAAATAAAAACTATTTGAGACCAGATCAAACAAAGCAGACCGGTAACAGTTTGCAATAGAACTTAACAGGCTATTTTCACTTATTTACAAAATTTTACCAACTATAATTAACAAAGATAATGCTTGTAAAGTACTCCCAAACTTTGTAATAAGCAGTACAGCAAAACATTTTGTTTAATACTTTAATTTTGTACTTCTAATTAAATTCTTGTACCGAAGAAAACTTACGTATATACAAACGGTTTAAAATTGAGCCGCCGTTAACAATGAAAGTGAAGGTCTTTCAGGCCTTTGTCTAAATTAATTACAAATTTTCCACCTCATTCTGTGGAAAAAATAATCAATCCTATTAAAGAGAAACAATTAAGACGAGAATAAATTTTAATTTGGGAATCGTAGTAGGAAACGGTTGGTGTTAATTTAGTTTCGTTTTTTTTTTGGACTTTTACTAGACTGAAATATTTTCCTTGAATATCTTTTTGCTGAGAAAAAGTTTAAAATTAGGAAAACAAAGAAATAAACGGTTGAGAATGTTAGAACTTTAAAACTATATAAAAGAAGTACGCATAACTTAGAGATATCTATGATTCTTAAGCAAATACATTTTTAAAGTCTAATGCAATTTTTTTTTTTCTTATATCATGTAATTATGTTCAGTTGTGCTATGATAACACTGTGACTAATCCGAAATCACAAATAGATCAAAAAAATAAATCAACCTCATCAATAACCTAATCATTATTATGCCGTTTTACTATTAATTATAATAATTAAAAGTATGTAGCAGGTATAGGTCGACAACAGGTGCTTACACCTTGACGTTGATATTTAAAGAACCTACATTCAACACGGCTTGGTCTTGTACCAGGAAATGGTTTAGTTTGAAATCGAGATTCTGTGGAATATTTAACCTATTTAAATAGGTTATTTTATTATTGATCTATGAACAAGTAACTACGATTTGTATATTAGTGTTGTCTACGCATGATTTCGCTAGCTCACAAGTATTGTATCATTGATAAGTTTTATTCACTTAAAAAAAGTCGTTGCTACAGTCCAACTGGCCAATCGATCAGGAGAGTACCTAAGCAATGCTGGTTGCAGTCGGTCCCAGGATGGGTAATCATCTTTGTCATAAAGAATTTGTTCGTATTTCTAAGGCTTATTTTGTTGTTCCCGGCAATCATGGGTAGTCAGAAAATCTTCCAACAGACTACCACTGCTACCACTAACTTAGTAGTAAGTAATTAGAATTAACTAGAATGTTGTAAATAACTTGACAAATACAGAACATACATTTCGAAATATACCTATGTTTACACAGACAAGATACAAGATAGACTGATTGCCAGACATAATTCCCAACTAGAAATAAATTGATACCCTAGGCTGGTCCTTGATATAATTAACTAGACTACAGACATTCTAATTACATACGACTTACCAGGAAATGATACAAAACATAACACATATTATGGATATGTTCTTTTTGTTTCTTCTCTCGGGAGAGAGAGTTTAAGATCCTTGCACACGGGCCGGGGCCAAGTGAACAAGGGGGACATTAAATCGAGAATGTAGATGAGAGTGTTGAAGATGTTAAAAATTTTCGGGTGATACGGCAGGTATTTAGGATGGTAGCTTTTTGAAGCATGTGAAGTGTGTAAGCAGGCATGTGGAGGGTGTTAAGGCTTTGCTGGAGGGATTTTGGTACTATACCAGTTGTCGAAAGAACTATGGGCACAATGTGAACAGTTTGCGCTTTCCATTGTGTTTTTATTTCTATGGCTAGATATTGATATTTGCTAAGCTTTTCGGATATTGTTGTTTGTACATTGTGAGAGTTTGGTATAGCTATATCTATTAAATATACTGTTTTAGTGCTTTTGTCGTGTAGAGTAATGTCAGGTCTGTTATAATGAATGGTCTTGTCGGTTATTATAGTTCGGTCCCAGTAGATTTTATGATTTCTATTTTCTAAAATTGTTTCCGGTTTATACTTGTAGTAGGGTGTTATTTCTTTAACTAATTTGTATTTGTAGGCTAAATTCTGATGTACTATTGCTGCAACTTGGTCATGGCGGTGCTTATAGTCTGTCTGTACTAACGCTTTACAGGCACCTGTAATATGCTGTATTGTTTCAGAAGTGTTGTTGCAGTGTCTGCATGTGTCTGTCTGTTGATTTGGGTCCTTCATTATGTGTTTCCTGTAGTTTCGTGTAGCTATGATTTGGTCCTGGATGGCTAGCATAAAGCCCTCGGTCTCGGGAAACATTTCGCCTCGCCTGAGCCATTCGTTCGACTGTACTTTGTCGACGTGTGGCTGGCTCAGGAAAGCTCGATGTCTCCCGTGAAGAGCTTTAGCAGACCATTCAGAGACTTTTTGTTGTGTGGTTGTAAGTGTTTCAGTGGCTTGTGTGTTTCTGTCGTTTAAGTTTAGGGGTGTAAGATTTTTGTCGGTTTCTGTTATGTGTTTGTGTAGTGGTGAGTGTTCAGCTTTGTGGTGAAAGTATGCTCTCAGTGTCGATATCTGTTTATTGTGTAAATTGTGTATGTCTATTAGGCCTCTTCCTCCTTCTTTTCGTGGCAGTGTAAGTCGTTGTATACAAGATTTGGGGTGATGTTTTCTATGTTTAGTTAGGGATGTATTGATGATGCGTTGAAGTTTTTTGATATCAGTTTTTGACCATTTTATTATTCCGAAAGAGTATGTGAGAATTGGTATTGAGAAACACATATTATTATTATTTAGAACTTAATTTTGTAGAACTTACATTCATCCGTTTCACCATTTCCCAACTGTGTTGGAGTCGGCTTCCAGTCTAGTCACATATAGCTGGGTGCCAGTATTTCACAAGAAGCGACTGCCTATTTGACTTTCTCAACTACTCGGTAAGACTGGTTTCGAGACTTCTGGCTTCTGACTCCTCGTAACGACTCCCAGCGACAGCTAGAACCCACCAATTTATGGTATTTTCTGAAACATGGAGGAACTAGCCACCTATCCAAGGACCGGCTTATGATCGAGTCTCCTGAACTACATTCTTAGGCACAGGTATAACTTTACTTTGAACCCAGGATCCATGCAATCCAAAATTACATAATATCAGTCAGAATCTTTCGTTTTTTAGGTCTATATTATTACTATTTTGTTCTCATATTGGGCGTTTCTCCTAACCTTGTTTTTTTGCTGATTATTATCTACAATCAAATAATTCGAACCAGGAAATAAAATAAATTGTATTAACCTACTAAAACACTAGTATCACGATTGTGTAGAAAAAAATCCTACAAAATTATTATGAGTTACATTATCGAGGTATTAAAATGGCATCAATAATTTATAACTTTTCCGGGGTTTACTCCGAGTACATCTAATATTGTAAAACGTCTCCAGCATCATGCTTGCTTCCTTGCTTCTTCACATCTCATTGTAAAATAGCTTTAGTAGCAGCTTCTCTGTGTAAGCATAACAAACAATAATTACATTAAGGGCATTAAGCTAACAATAACAGAAGATCGATTAATAGTCTATCTAATGCTGGAATACTTTTTTAAAATCAGTAAAATAGTTCCAGTGATTATGCATTTAAACAAACATAATATTCAATAATTAAGTACAATATAATTATAGAATATCACCTGTGCGAAATGAAAAAAAAAAAAATTACCAAATAAACGTCACAGTATTTTTTATTTTTATTCCTATTTTAAATTACTCAGCCAAACAATATTAACGACCCACAGAACTAAATTGGATAACTAGCCAACCGATCGCAATAACCCTCAAATGCCGCACAATACAAAATACCAGATGAATAATAAAAAGCGAAATAAAAATAATCTCCAAATATAAAACTACCCGACATCGGTCCACAAAACAAAAGCGTATGATGTACGCTATTTCCGGTTTTTGATACCAATTTGCACTCACATCCGGCTTCTCTCGTACTATGAAAAATATTTTTGAACCACATAAAAATTATCCTAAAGTTTCGCTGTTTTCGAAATACATTGAAAGTTTTGTTAAAAGATGTGAGAAAGGGTAACCTATTGCAGTAACAATGTATGATGAAATGTGGATTTGGTAGATTTTATCTGGGTTGTGAATATGAGGATTAGATATTCGAGTTATTTGTTTGATTAGAAGTTTGTTAGTACAAGTAATAACAATATTGTTTTACCTTAATCTATGTCTTTGATTTGTGCCTCTGAAACCATTTTAATAATTTGATTCCGAAATTACTTATATCTCTAATTGAAAATAACCTTTTACAATTTCCCTGAACCCTTAAAAAAATCTGCGTCGATATATTCTACTGATGTGAACAAATAAATCACAAGAAATGACACTGAAATAATTAGAAAAAAAATACATAGAGGTAGTAAGTATATGACATTTTTCAAGAATTCATTCCACAATGAAACTATTTTCAACTAAGTATTAAATTGCAGTAAAAAGTTATTGACCTATTACAAAGTCAATATATAACATTTATAAGTAAAGAAGGAAAAATATTATTTTTATTACCTACTTACTTATACCGAAATCCGTTGAAATCCAGTACTGATATTGGCTTACACAAATCCATACAATTCAATCCGAGGGATATCGTACACAATTAGAAATTGTATTATGTTTCTATGAGATTTCTATTGAAGTATATCTACTAGATATTATTTTTGGAAGATTTGCCGAATAAAGTACGGAGACTTTTGGGATTTTTTTGATGAAATTTGGATTGGTCTTTAGTTTGTAGCAATTGTAATTGAATATAATAATCCAAATTAAGAACTATATATCGTCCTTGATTTGATATTATATTAGTAAAAATACATAAGTGAAAAATTGCAAAGTATAATTCTGTAGAGGTTAATTTATAAGCAGAAACATAGATGGCGCTAGTAGTCAGTGCTAAAAGCCGTTTAATTGTCTGCCTTTTATTATTATTTCTAAAGCTTACATTACAACGTACAATAAAGTTTAATTATGCTTTCATATTTGTACAACTTAATATTTAGTTTATTAAGCGATTATTTAGTTTCTAAACATCTCAAGTCAGATAATTCTGAACAGATTGGTCAAAGGAATAATAATAATACCTCTTAAATGCTTAGTCTTTATTCTTGAAATGATTTGTTCAGCACGTGATAAAAACTGTAGGTAACTGAACTCTTTACTTAAAGTGCTGAAAAAACCACTGTGTCGTCATGTCAACCAATTATTTTCAGGAACTGTTGTTAAAAAACTGATCAACCAAATTGTTTTTATTAGCATCTGAAAGGAGACTTTTTATTTTATACTTAAGTACTCAACCATACCATAAGACGGACTTATAATTAAGTTTCATTCCTAATATTCAACAGATTTTTTTGGAGTGAAAAAATAAACCACATTTTTTTACTTAAAACTATTTCCCAATAATAAAAAACAACTTAAAACTCAATAAAAACATATTTAATACAAAAACAAATAATAAATTAATAAAAACTACACCATTAAACGGGTTAAACAAAAACGCCCAAAAACTACCACATAGCTCGATAGATGGCGTTGACGTCGAGTTAGATCGCGCTATGGTTTCGTTACATCGGAAACATGACTTCGGCTCGTACGCGTTGCTCAAGTTGCCATCAGGAGGGTCTTAACTGACTCGACTGAACAGCGAATGATGATTCAGGAGATGATCTCTTTGATTATAATCCGCTCGCTCGCGTCTCAACTATCGCAGAGGCGCGAGTCGAAGAACTGACGCTGTTTTTTGGCCTTTTTAAAACTTGAAAATTTATTAGCATTTGTGCGTTGAATAGCCGTTTGGGGGCGCTAGTGTCTCCAATCTAATAATACGCCTCCCGTATTCATTGCATTGCATGCTTGTAATGTGTTTTTATAAAAAACTTTTTACAAAAAAATAAAACCGACTCCCAAAAACACTGAAAAGCAAAAAAAACTATTCTTAGGTGCATCGGCCTAGAAGTCGGTGTCTAATGGATGTAACTAAGTTTATAACGCCACCGACTTCTAGGCCGATGCACCTAAGAATAGTTTTTTTTGCTTTTCAGTGTTTTTGGGAGTCGGTTTTATTTTTTTGTAAAAAGTTTTTTATTTTTAGCTTTTCAGTGACAAGCATAGTTGTCACTATCCGCATGTCATATCCGCAGTGGAAAGTTCTCATCAATACGAACAATATAAGCCCAAGCACGAGGTAGTTTACATATTCAATTGTCGAGTTCCCTCGACCTTCGCTGGTCTCCATCATCAGGTCAGCTTCAAACCTTCACTGTTGCAAAGGTCTCGTCAATACGAACAAAATAAGCCCAAACACGAGGTAGTTTTTTACACATTCATTGTTCAAGTTCCCTCGACCTTCTCTGGTCTTCATCATCAGGTCAGCTCCAAGCCTTCACCATTGCATAGTGTTATCAGACATGCGCCTTAGTGTCAAGTTTTTACCCTACGTATGCCTACGATTTTCGAAAGTTGCCCTCGATTTCTCAGGGTTCCCATCATCAGATCCTGACCTGGTGACTATGGGACCACCTGGGAGGTAAACCCTATCAAACAAAAGAAAAATTTTGCAAATCGGTCGAAGCGTCTCTGAGTAATCGGTGAACATACATAAAAAATAAAAAAAAAAAAAAAAAAAAAAGATCCCGACGAATTGAGAACCTCCTCCTTTTTGGGAAGTCGGTTAAAAATGTAGATCCAATTAATCAAAATGTTGTTTAATATGCCATCTCAGAATCATGAGTGTGCAAAAATAAGATAAATAAAACTCTTGAATTTTAGGGTTAATAGGTAGGCACTCATACAATATTGACAAAAGGAAATTATGTTTGCCAAATCATTTAGATGTCTGTATTTCAGATACAAAATGCAGGAAAAGTGCAAAGCTAAACAATTATGACGTAATTTTTGTATCACCAAGTTTTTGTATTTCTCCTGAAACCACTGAATGACTTAATTTAAATCGTATAAAAAAGTGCAAACCATACGTTTTATTTTTTAAAACCAGTTCAACTATTTAAAGTGCGTCTTTCATAAAGTAGGTAGTCGGTGCTCTAATTGTATTCTTCTAAACGAGTATCCTAGAAAATAAGTACTTATTTTCAATAGACTTGGCTTGGTAGGTACTTCAGAGGGAAAAATCTTAAGCTGATTGATACAGAAAGACAAATTACACACTTCCATAGGATTTTTTAAAATGAAAATTCATTTTGGCTTTGACATTCAAATGAGCTTAAGAATAAAGATACTATAGATACTGTTATAGTAGGAAAAAATAGCATTTTTCAAATGAGTATTTTAAAAGCTCTCACCTACTATGGTCATACGAGTTACACCAGTGAATCAGAGCATCGCGCTCAGTGTAGCAAGTCGGCGGCCTTCAACCGTTTACTGTCAAGTTCACAGCCAGGCGTTTTTGTTGGCACTTTATGCAACACGGTGCATGCCAATCATTGGGCTGTTACCGGATAATTGCTTATAATAATAGTATTATTTGTCATTGGATTGATTATGTAAAAGGTTTATTCCTGTAATATATCCTTCGATAGCCCTTAGTGAGGCCCAGTATCCACTAAGGTGGAGCGGGACAGAGAAGGTTTCCTAACAACCAGTAAGAATTTATTTATTCATAATTCCATTGATATATTTTTGAAATCTTCTCCACTCTGTTATGTTTTGTTGAAGCTTCTAACTACGTGTACCAACTGCAAAAGATATGCAAATCACAATTGTGGCCCTTAATTTAGCAGCCATTCCGAAACATGGAGGAACTCGCTATGACAAAAAAAAGTAATTATACCAACATCAGTTAACCTCATCTACAAGCTCCTAAGACCGAATTTCACTTGAAAGTACCTTCGTCTATTCTTTCCCATCATTTTCTTACATTACGTCTCATGACAACACTTATAAACTTGCACCACTAACCTACTTCAGAAGCTGTATTATAGCAATTTTATATAATACCTCAATTACCTATAATCAGACCAGCAGTCAAGGTCGTCACAATACGTCAATTTGTTTCTCAGCCTTAGCAGGTGATTGAAGGAAATGTCGTTATATTTGAAAGAGTCACCATGGCCGTGGAACGTGAAGGACAGTTGATAGAATACTGGGTTTCAGAATAACAATAATAAACTGTTTGGTTGTTATTAGTAAGCAATTTGTTGTAAAGATGATAAATAATAAGAATTCTTGATGATTTTACACGTAGAAGTTCGCCAGTCACTACGATTTTTTCTTTTTTTTTTCAACGACATCAAAAATCATCAAATGACCCCTCCCGCTGTGGGTTAGCAGCGGTGAGGAAGTGTCAGACTCTTACTGACTAAAAACCGTCGTGTTCCGTCATAGGCCTTTTATGTACCAGGGCCGCGGTATCTCTTTCGAACAACCCGCAGCCCCGGCAAGCCTTGGCCCTGTTGGGCCCCGCTGGGGCCAGTCACTACCCTGGGATAAATGTTCCTAGTGGCATCCCCTTCTTGGGATTTGCGCGGTTTGTGGCAATGTACTCACTTCCTATTACAAGGACCTATGACATAACTATAACCTACGGATACATACCAACCTAATTTCTAGCAGAAAAACTTATCTTGACGATTTTGTTTCTTTAATATTTTAATAGCACCTCCCTTGATATTTATTGACGATATGGTTATTCAATCTCTTTCAAAACTTCCCAGATTATAAAAATGGATAAAAACATTCAGAGACTTCGACTTGAGAATTTCAAATGTTCTCTTTGCCATTCTTTGAACAAAAACAGTTGGTTACGCATCAGTAATCAAGGTTATCCAATAAATCATTTTACTCGCCCTTCCTTATCACGTAAAAATATGAATAATCTAACAACGCACGTATTCCCAATGGCAAAACTAATTTAGTAATGGCGTTGCGTGATCTGACACATGGCTCCGTGAGAACTCTTGGATGCTACATGAACTAGGAAGTTGGGACATATTTTGGGGGTCTCAGTAAAGACAAGTAACGTAAGCAACGTATAACTATTGTTTTAATGTAAGCATTAAAAATATATGGTATTGCGAAATTGTGAACTTAGACCATGTCGACTGAATAAGGTAACAAAAATTCGCTAAAAATCGTCAGTTTATTTATCGCTCCACTCTTTGAAAGAAGATTGCTTCATACATGATGGAGGAAGACAAATACTCACATATTATTAAGCAGTTTAGAACTCTCTACTAAACTGTAAAACTGAAACACAACTTCTAATTTTAAGTTAAACTGGAAGTTGTGTCATACAATATTTTAAAAGCCACGCATTTCGATGAAAATGTCTCAAGTGCCCACTTACCAAAGCCCCAAATATCGAACATGCGTGAAAATCATCCTTTTGTGTTGAACAAACACACAGTATGAGTGTTTAACCGACCTACATCGGCTTTTGTGGTGTACTAAACCGTTTTATTTTAACTTAAGTTAGTTTATCTATTGGGTAACTTATTTACTTGACGCGAATTAGCAATAACTGGCTATTACTTGTCTTCTTTGTGTCTGTTAAGATGCTACCAAAACGTTCAAAGTCAAATGTTTTTATTTAAAAAAGGCCTATTAGGAGCTGGCAAGGAACTCCATGGGCATAGGCACTCTTTTTAAGAAGGTTATGGCTCATAAATCAGAAGAAAGATGAATGGTATTGCGCACATAAAAATGTTCAGCATTCAGCCTGAAACAGACCGATTAAAAAGTTTGATAAATTCACGACTACTTTCAAACTAAACAGTCATGGCAACGAGACGTTGGTCCAACTATCGGCCAACAGTTTAGTAGCGGTTTAGTTGCGGGGGCTCTATAAGCTTTATTAAGAGAAGCCACTAGTAATGTCATTCTAAATCTTTATTAAGATCACGGATAAAATATTTTTTTTTTATATACAATATCAATATAAATGCAATGCTCCCGCTGTGCAATGAAACACCATTTATTTTAATATCTAACAACTGATTTGAATAAATTAGTAGGCAAGGATATTTAGTAAGGTTTTTCCTCATGGTGCAGATTTTCCCAGGCCCTGTAATGACCGGGTGTTATGAGACAAATAGTCGTCACCTTCACACGACACTGCGTACTATGTACTGACATACTGACTCACTGTAAAGTTGGTCAATTGTGTGAAGTTAAGGTGATTGGACACTGTGGTGTAATATGAACATAATATATGTATATGTAAGTTTATAGCCTTATGTAATTTATTAATGTAAATGGATATAAGAATTTATTTTAGCGAGTTAGATAGTTATAATGATTTCTGATTTTATATCTATGCTATATTATGCAGGGTTTGTTTTTTTTTAACGCGCTACTACTACATAACTACTAGACAGATTTGAAAACGTATTGCAGTGCTAATTACTCAATTTATGGAAAAAAAGGTACGTATTTTTTATGTCAACCTTAAATAATACGCAAAACTTTATGTCCCTCTGAGGAATCAATAGGTACTTACTACACTAACCAACCAACAACGTAAAAATATAGAACAAAATGTTGACAAATTCACACTCGTAAATATTCAAAGTAGGTATCATGAATGCGGTGGCTCGTGAAAAATAGTTTTATCCTAGGTGAGCAGAGTCCTATGCAAATAATAAGCCCGTTTGTGATTTATTGCCGGCCATATCGTAAAATAAATCTCGGAAAATACACTGGGATACAACTATGTGGTTTTACTTTGGAATATTTAAGTAAATATTCTCTACCTATGTATTTTGATACTAAATATTACTTACTTTTTTCATGATTAGTTTTTTTTTTTTTCATACTTAAAAATCCTCTTTTATTCAATTTAAGCAAAGATATTCACAATAAATAAAAAAAACTATCCTACTAATTGATGCTTTTTAGTTTTAGGTTTTTTTTTTGTTTTTACTAAGATAGTGATTTAGTTACCTACTTAAGATATACATTTTATCATACAACCAATTTCTTCACATCTACATATATCATATTTGTCTATAAATCACGGCATAATTTCACTTTCATTCATCAACATAAAACAAAAATACAAACTTTACGCAACTGAAATTTTTAAAACAACGTATTCATGATTACACTTTAATGGGCTCGCACCTTAACTTACACAATACTTCTCAGATACAACTCGAAGTTACTTACGTGTGAAATATATCCGTAATGGCGCATAACATGATACACATACAATATTACGTTTTATGACTTAGCACTTTGTGGGTTTGGCTGTAGCGGTATTTGTTTAAACAACTGTTTTGTACAATGTACATGTCTCGTTATTTATTCTAAAAAGGCGCATCGTAAGCGGTGAGAAACTTGTAAGGTTAAGGTAGGTATATGAAGAATTACTGTGCTAAAAAGCATGGAAAAATTCTATAACAAAAAAATATATTTCAGGATCAATACAGTAATTAAAAACTAGTTGCTAAGTATAACTAATAAAATTAAAATATGATCGACTGACCTATTAAGTACTTTACCACGATCTCCTCAAAATAATAAATTGTAATAACAATAAAATTAAATCTCCTGAAAGTGAAAATTATCTGGACCTGGAGATTGCAGAGTTTTGATGTTGATTTTATTATTTTGTGTTTGATACATGTTGCAATAGCACTAAGTAAGCATCATAATCTAAAGACCTATATTCTACTTCTACGAAACCTAACATTATCACCAATAATTAACGTCAATTAATACCAGAATCTGGCAAAGCTCTAAACACTGAATGGTATCTTCACGTCGAGTATGTCAAGGGTGAGCAGTGACCATCAACGGCGAAACAAAGACTTGGATTCAAGAAGTAACTATTTCCTACATAGTTAATTGGTAATTTTGAGAGTCAATTTTGTTGATGAATTTTGTCATAAAAAATAAATCACGAGAATGTGAGGGTTCGGTCCCAGGTCAGGCAACTACCAATGCCACTTTTCTAAGTTTGTATGTGCTTTCTAAGTATATCTGGGACACCAATGGCTGATAAAAAGGAAAAGGAAAACATCTCGAGGAAATCTGGACTATAAAGTCTGAAATCACCAACCCGCATTGAGCAAGCGTGGTGATTAACGCACAATCCTTTTCCGTGTGAGAAGACGCCTCTGCCCAGCAGTGGGACAACAAAAAGGCTGTAACGACGAATGTTACCGTAATAATCAGAGTCATCAGTTAACCGGTGACTTATAGTAGGTAAGTTGTAACCTGCATTGGTAACAGTTAAACCCGTTCTGACGCGAATTGATCCGCGGTTTACAGATCAGATAAATTGGAAGGGCTTTCATAGGTGGTGGTACAATCGAGTAGAAATGACTAAAGCTATATAAAGTGCTTACGGCGATTTATTGTAAGCTGTAAAACGTGTTTTAGTACGTACCTAAATAGCTATAGAAATGAATGTGAAAGCTATAGAAATGAAAAATTAATTTGTTTTTTTCCAACAAAAAAGAAAAAATCGAATAGCAGCAAAAATCTATAACTTATCAAAATGTCTTTCATTCTCTCATTATACATTGGCAAATTTCTGTACCTAAAGTTACAATAATGAAAACACACAAACAAACAAAAACAACGAATTCCAATCGAAATTCACCAATTTATAGCTCACAACGTGCCAACCATAAAATGTATCAACAAAACTAATTCCGGCAACAAATCCTAATAAAAAGTAGGCGCAAACTGAGCTGTAATCGTTTTTTGATTAAAGTCTCGTGCGCATTTTACAGGTAAGCTCCTGATTTACAACGTGATCCGCCAATGCATCGGAGATTTTGTACGGCCACTACTATTTGTGCGAATATTTTTACTTAACTTTTAACCTCTGTAAAAACTGATACCACCTATTTTCTATGCAATTAAATGTTCTTTCTGTCTTTCTTAGAATGTTTATTAAAGAAAAACGATCATCATAATTTTGTGAAAATTGGATCTAAAATTGATATTTAATTTCGGTATAATGTGCTTTTTTCTATTTTTCTCTGTTGACTTATTTATTACATGACAATAAAATAAAAATCCTGAAAAAATCTTAGGTTTAATATTTCATGTTTTATGTACCTTCATTATTATGAACGTAAAGAAATATGGATATGTTATTACTTCCAATATACCCTTTTAAAAAGTACAAAAAATATAAAAAAATAAGATGTCCAGTTTTTGACATAAGCGTATGCACTCGACTGTACTGGGCAGCGTTAAGCTTGTGATACACCGCGATCGGCGAGCCTCGCGATAACATCACGGATCGCGAACACTGATACCTGACAGTACCTACCATTTGTAAACCTAGATTCATTTCAACAGACTTCCCAAAACATAGGAGGTTCTCAATTTGCATGTTTATTTTTGTATTTTAGTTATATTATGAGCTAATCTAAACTTCTTTTATTTAAACCATTATTATTGTGTGACTACTACGTGATCCAATAAAATATTGACAAATAAATTATATATAATATAAATATAATATAAAATAAAATATAATATAAAATAATATAAAATCTTTATAGGGATCATTACTTATGTCTAAAAAAATCTTCTCTGATTAGCATTATTCAGAAGTTGAACATACGGATAGAATGAGTTTGAAAAAAAAAATCGGAGGTAGTAATGTACAAGACCAATTAAAAAAAAACCGTTTAGTAGTAGTTGTCTGCAAAAAAGAAGAAAAAAAAACGGTTGAGGGAACGTAGAACTTATTATAGATCAGTAAATTGCCAAATTCTCACGTATATTTCTCCGGCAATTTCCCTTAGTAGTGGTCCCACTAGAGAAACGTTACCCCATTTAACAGTACGCTTTGTGTAGGACCGCGCCGCGATCAACATACGATACGGCACATTTTACCAGACACGTCGTTTTCGTGAGTAGAAACCCGAATCAAATGGTATAGTATCTACTCGTATTTACCAAAAATTGTTATAGGTTCTAAAGTTAGGATTCTTTTTTCTGGAAAGTAGGTAGACTTTTTTATTTTTGAGCAATAATAATTCACGTCAAAAAAGCTGACTCGAAAAAACTTTATGATTGTACATTTTTGACTAATGTAATTTAATTTTAATTGCAAAATTCCACTACATACCTACACTGTTCGCGCACATTTGATCGTGAACAAAAGTAGGTAAAGTGTGCATGACATGGTTGCAGACCAGTGGTATCTCGCCTTTAATCTCCATGAAATCAATCAGGCTATAATACATTTTAAAGTAAGATGGAACAAAGGCTTTATACCAAGTTGTTTATTCGATTAGAAGATGTATAATAAATATGACTGCGCAGAATTGGTACTCAAGGTTTCATAATGCTCCAATTGTAATGACTCACTATAATATAAAGCTGTATACTAGTGTAGATCCTACTAATATTATAAACGCGAAAGTTTTTATGTATGGATGTATGGATGTTTGTTACTCTTTCACGCAAAAACTACTGAATGGATTTTAATGAAACTTTACAATAATATAGCTTATACATCAGAATAACACATAGGCTACAATTTGTAAACATATTGTTGGAAATACTAAACCTGCGCAGACGAAGTCGCGGGCACCAGCTAGTTACATATAAAACTGGTACGATCTTCGACGCTATTTAAATTACAAACATGTGTATGATTCGGTTTGATTATTTGTTAATGCTGTCATTCTACTCAATTAAGTAGTTTTAAAACGATAAAGTAATGGAAGAAGACATGCTGCCATGGTTAAAAAAAACATTAAGATGGGAAATGAAAAAGGGCTGGGAAATTATGTATCAAAACAAGCCAAATGCCAAATTCTTTGACTACAACTCAGCCTGAAAATTGAGATACCTTCGGTCATAAAACCGGGTAACGTTTCTTTTTCCCAGTATCAAAACAGCATCCAGTCTGATAGTCAGTAACTCGCTCGCTAATTCGATTTTGTAACTCGAAGTTTATACCCGAATACTTCGCTCGTAATTGCTGTTACTATTTACGATCAGTTCACGTGAAAAATACGATGGTTGTGAGAGAATTTCTTTTTTTTTTATTTAAGTACATTTCTTTCCCTGTTTTGTACCACTTCATATTTTGATATCAAAATGATCATAGGCTGACTTATTGCTCGCTCCTTTTTTTGTAAGTGGCAAATTTCCTCCGAGATTGAAACATCACGGTTCATTCTTGAACCCTTTCTGTACTACCAGGGCCAAACTTTTTTAAACAATCTAACAACGGCAGTATGACGTCTGCTTATAGAAAAGGCAAAAGCATAGATCACATGCTTGCTTAAGATAGATTGACGATTTCAGACTTATCGAGTTTAGATAATAATCTGATATCTGGTTCTACGAGCACCAGGAGGGTATAAGAGGCCAGGCTAGGCAGTGTGAAATAAAACTTCAGTTTCATTAGAATAATAATTGTAGGATATAATATAATACACAAATGCGTGCGCATTCCTTCCACGTTTGAAAGATTACATCAAACATTATAGACAGATAAGTTTAATGCTTCATAACTAATTAACTCAAGGCGGTTCGTTGTTTTATACAGTTTTATCTAGTTAATGTATTAGATAAATATTAATTAAGAATATCCTTACATGTACGTTAGGTATAATTATTGTAATTTATAGACGTTTTTATTCAAAAAGATAACAAAATTCAGTAGTAATTTTTTTTGGTTAACGGTTAAAACTTAACAGTTTTGAAAAAAAAACTGATTTTATTTTTTGCAGATTATTTGATTTTATTTTTTGAGTATAATTTAGCATATTGTAGCTTAGGTCAATTATAGTAGGTAAACAAAAGATAACAAATGAATTAAATATGTATCTCCACAAGCCCTTCATAGATACTTTGTAAGACCTTAAAAGATTGATAAAAAAACACTTTAACGTAAATGAAACAAAATTGATGATTTTATCAAATAATCTTGACGCACAATACCTGCTATGTTACTATAACAATTAAGATCCTATAATGATGGTCCCCATGGGAGCAAATTCAAAATGACGTCAAACATTACGTCTTTTCTGGTTTCTTTATTGTGCTCAAAAAAGGTTAAAATTCGATATAATTAATATAATCGAATAAAAAATCGAATTAACGTTTCTTTTTCTAAACACACATTACAAAACGTACAAAGGTAATTTCGTGTATCTTTTTTTATGGCAAAAGGAGATGGCCAAATTTTCATAGTAAAAAAACCCAGAATCGACAGCAACGAAATGGGTACCAATGGGTTCATTATGATAGACTTTTGATGGTGCCAAAAAGTCAAGCCTGAAATCCATGGGGTGTAGGAGCTGTACCATATTTTCACAAAAATAGGTTATGTTGAATTTATGTTGATTTTAAAGATTATTTACATAAAGGACCTAAAAAACAAGGAACATTAACATTATACATGCGAATAGTAATATCCCCATAGTTACAGAGTTTGCCTGGTAATTAAAAGGTCTTGAGTTTGACCCCCACCCATTGCACTATTCACATGAACCACTCCAGATACGATTAAGTACCCTTTCTTTTCTTTCCTACTTGAAGAGGTTTCCCTGTTAAAAAAACTTCGTGTAAACTTCTGAACTGGCAAAGGTTAGTAAAAAAAACTTAAAAGTAAAAAAAAAAGTTTTTTTGTATTTTTTTTTTAGCTTTTTAGTCACTATTCGCATACGTGAAAAGTTCTCGTCAATGCGAATAATATAAGCCCAAACACTAGGTTGTTAATATTTACCATTGTCGAGTTCCCTTTACCTTCTCTCTTCTCCATCATCAGGTCAGCTCTAAACCTTCACTCGTGTATAGTGCTAACAGACATACACCTGAGTGTAAAGTTTTTACCCTATGCACAACTTCTAATAAACAGCAAACACAAAGGTTAAGCTTTTTTATGTACTAAAATCTTAATCGAAAAAACCGTGTAAAAAGAGAACCCCATGGTTTTTAGATGATATGAAATACTTTTTGTAATCTACAAATTATACTGAATCCAACCATACATACGAAGTTTCTGTCGACTCTGGGTTTTTTTTTGGCCATCTCCTTTGTGTGTGTTGAAAAAAATATTTTTTTTACTGCAAAGGTACTATAGACTTTTTAGTCGGTCTAATACCAGATTATCTGATCGTTGTAATGTACGCACTATCATATATCTCCATACTGATTTATAAGCCCGATCAAACTATTGGCGCCCAAAAAGTTCGCAGGGATCTATTAACGAATTTAAGCTCCATAATATAACAAACAAAAATCAGTCTGTTTAATTCCCCTGAACCGCCCACTCTGAAAAATGCTACCCACACAAGACACACTTACGTCCACCCAAAAAAACTTCCTGCGGTCAAACAAAGTGTCTCTCAGAACCTTGCAGCAGTTTAGCAGGTAAACGCACAAAAACAAACACACAACGTACTTGTACGTAATTGGAGCGACCTCAAAGGGGACGAAGTTACAGTTTTTTGTGGGAAATCCTCAACAATGAGGTAGGTACAGGTGTTCTGTGGTTAATTACATTTTTCTTACTACAATGGAGTGTGCTTAGAATTTATTTTATTTTACTTTATTGTAATTATCTGGGAAGCATGTTGAATGGGTGTGTGACATTGTCGCCGTGGCGTGGCGTAAGATGGTTTGACCTGATAACGTAGTGCCGAGTGCTAGATTTTTTTTTTTTTCAATAGACTGATGAATGTTTAAAATTTTGAGAGCTTTATTGTTCATGGTTTTCTTTATGAAACTAGAGGATACTTCTTATGAGATTTTCCATGTAATTCAAATCAGGTAGTAATTTAGCATTTGGCAGGTACAACTTTATCAATTCTACCATGTTCCAAATCTAATATATTCAGCACAAAAAACTATAATATATTTCATCACCATATTTACTTTAAATATCAACAAACAGGACCAAGCCACATGAATTTTCAAAAACATTTTGATCTAACTCTTGATTCTAAACATCAAACTGGACCCCAGGAGGGATTAAAAAACCACTTCATTATGTTCCAAAACTCTTAGCTTACAAACTTATAAATATTAGTATTGTCATTAATCTTCTCGTCTGTCGGTTAGTCGCTAGAGACTTCAGTCTGTGATTATAATGTGATTAACTTGGATAGTCAAATGTTGACTGAATTTAAATGTAAACCTTATAGTTAAAAAAGGTATTACTTATTGGCTTAATTTTACAGATTAATCATGAAAGGTTACTTAAGATGTACCTACTCTTTACATTTACTTTTAATTAGGTATTGCGCCAATTCAAATTCATATATAATTAAATTATTTTTCAGTAGGTTTAATGAAAATGAAACTTTAATCAGAATTAAAATCAAATATTGAAAATGATATTCATGATCACTTTAGTTTAGACTCTTAAAACAGTAATATGTCTAGAAAAAATAACAGTTATTAAATGATCTTGAAAAACTAAGTGTTAACATAACCCAGGTATTTTAAAAATGATAATTATTTTAATACCTAGATTATATTCTTGCATATTTTATTACTGAGCTAGTTTCGCGGCCTTGCTAATGTAGATATGTCTATGTCTATGTCTATATTATTTTAAATAGCTCCTTGAGAAAATTGCGAATTATATGCACGAACAAAAAGAATTCGTAATACATGCAAGAATTACTTTTCTAGAGCTTGTATTGCATTCTTATTATTTCTTCTAAACTAGAATTTCTCAACAAGAATTATTTCCAAATAGTGGAATCCAGGACTTTGCTACCGGTTGTCTGTGTCAGACTGTTTTTTTTTAATACTTGCTATCAGAAATACCATTACTAAGACCAGTTGTCAGACTTTCTGGCTTCTGGCTACCCGTAACCACTGCTAAAAGATGTTCAAATGACAGCCGGTCTCAGCTATACGTGCTTTTCGAAACATGGATGAACATATTAAACTTATCATCGTTTGTCCCGTGCTTCTGTTACTTAGCCGCAAGCTCCTTTATAAAGTACCCATCATACAGACCTACTATATTGGCTATATCACTTTTTTATTTTTGGTGGGAAATCATCAAATGACCCCTCCCTCTGTGGGTGCAACGTGAGGGAGTGTCAGACTCTTACTGGCTATAACCCATCATGTTCCTTCTCAAACCCTTTCTGTACCAGGGCCGCGGTAACATTTTCGAACAATCCCGCAGCCCCGGCAGTCTTTGGCTCTAGTGGGCCCCAATGGGATTGGTTATATCACTTGGCAGTTTATGTAATTTTAAGACTTCCTGGCCTATATGAGTCACTAGAACATATAAATAAATCTTTAAAAATAAACAAAGGAAACGGACATGGACTTACATTTTAATTGCACTTTAAATATTTTGTAACAACATTTAAGTGCGTTTAGTCACATAATGGTCAGTTTTATTGTTTTTAAACTAGATTGTGTAGTACATAATGTAAGTTACCTCATTAATGAACTGGAAATCATGACAATTCCTGTTTTTTTCTTTACGACTAGGTACTTAACATTTTTTTTTATAATGTATAAACGTTGAAATGTTTTTTTTTTTCACAACCTTTCGGCAAAATAATAGCTACCTAAAGTTTAGTTTTTATGTTCTAAGGCGTACCTAAGTTGTATATTGCTGAGTTTTAATCTAGCATATAGTCGTGGTGGCCAGTGGGCAAAGAACCAACCTCTCGAGTATGAGGGCGCGGGTTCGATCCCAGGTTCAGGCAAGTACCAATGCAACTTTTCTAAGTTTGTATGTACTTTCTAAGTACTTATATCTTAGACACCAATGACTGTGTTTCGGATGGCACGTTAAACTGTAGGTCCCGGCTGTCATTGAACATCCTTGGCAGTCGTTACGGGTAGTCAGAAGCCAGTAAGTCTGACACCAGTCTAACCAAGGGGTATCGGGTTGCCCGGGTAACTGGGTTGAGGAGGTCAGATAGGCAGTCGCTTCTTGTAAAGCACTGGTACTCAGCTGAATCCGGTTAGACTGGAAGCCGACCCCAACATAGTTTGGGAAAAAGGCTCGGAGGATGATGATAGGCCGCATGTAGCCTAGTTGCCCGTACTAAAGTTTATTTTGAAGGTCATTTTAAAATTCTTCTCACTGCTCTTCCTGTGAAGGAATTCCATGTAATCTTCAAAAACGTATCTCAGTAACTCATAGTTTGTCATGTTATGTAGGTACACATTATTATTTATAGATACTTGAAGACTGTTTTACGAATATTCTTGCAATTACCATTCACCGTGAATATGCAAAATCTGACCATAACTTAATTTATCATAAGATTTACGACATTTTCCGCATTCGTTGCTCTGGGAGGTCTTGGTTTACCTTTATCATATTTCTTTTTATAATTTTCTCCACAAAAAAGTTTTGTATTTTATACATGAGATTGACTATAATTTTCCCTAGTTTACTCCTTTTTTCGGATCGATCGACCATAAGGTTAAGCAACGCTTAGAGCGGTCGGTCTGTGGATGGGTGACCATCTTATCAAGACGATTTCTTCTATCTTTTAGCAAAGCAGATGCTGATTAGTCTGACTTTATATATTTTCTTCAAATGTATTCTTTTTATATTCTGTGTTCTTCACAATTTCACACATAAATCATATCAGGTTCAAAGTGAGTTCACGGATATGTGCAAAATTTGGCAACAATCAGTCAAGAACGAACCGAGCTATGACCCACAAACAAACCTACATACTATTGTAACATTATTAACAAGTTATTTTGTAATCAGACCAGATTTTGCAACAAAAATGCTTCGATTCCGCAATTTTGATTCGGAATTTGCTAACGGATGTCCTGTCTTTGTAATTCGATAGTACTTAGGGCAGTAACTTACCTATAGGTAGTTGATTACTATCGATCTTGATAGGTATAGTTAAAATTATAATATAATTTTATTATATATAACACATACTATGTGTTGCTAAGTTGGTCTTACAGTCACAACCATGAATTTTTTTTCTCAAAATACTATCATTGTATACAGATATTATAATTAAGCAAAAGAACACCACTTTGTAAGAAATATACTAAGACTTAGATACTATAACAAAATTAGCTACTAAGCATAATGGCTGCGAATAATAAGGTTCAATTCCAAAACTACCAAATATAGAAACTGAGACAATTGCAAATAAACTAAATATCTAGACCGTATTACGAAAAGGCTAGGCAGATGATGACGAAACCGAATCATCCCATGTACGCAGAAATTGTAGCGCTAATATTTTCCAATTACGATTGATGTATTAAATACAGGTTGTTTTGTTAAAGTCATCTTTGTATTAACTTTAGTAGAAAAAATAATCTGTTTTGAATGACTTTTAAGCTGTAATGTTTGGGCTGGATAAATATGTATAGGCATACATTTGATATTTAAGTAGTGCCTCATTTGAGATCAGAGTGAAAGTGCCCCGGACATCTAACTACACCACTAGGGTGTAGTAAAAATAAAAACGATTCTTTTTTTAACAAATGGTAGTTACTGGACCATTATAATAGTAAGAATTGCTTTAGCAGCAGTACCCCGCCCCTTCAACGGTACGGAAAAATATTAATCTTCAAATGAATGAATCGCATCACATCACCTATCTATTTAGAAGCAACCAGATCCGCCATAACCCTGAGGTGGTTGACCTAGACATGTAGAGGATCAAGCGGGAGACATTCATACAACACTTCCTCGGTGTGTGGTCAGGCTTTTCACTTATGCACTCATGTGACAATGCGTATCTTTGTTGTTATTGTATTTTTAATCAACTTCTAAAGTAGGAGGTTCTTATGTAAGTATTTTCGATTGTTTAGCCTAAGGTAGCCGACTGTTTTGTTTTTTTTTTTTTTGAAAATAGGTTACTACCCAGGAGCTTCAATATTCGTGAGATCAGGCCTAAGATATTGAACAGTACCGATATTTTTTCCTGCACAGAAAGTCTAGCCTTTGAAAGGTCACATGCTTCTTTTTATCCGAATGCAAGAAGAAGTTCTCTCTAGACAAGAGTGGAATCGTGGAGAACAGATACCTACACATAACGTTACGACATCGACAACTTAAGATCAAAAAATTCTATATGTACTTGCTTAAAAACAGCACCCTATAAACACACATGCGTACAATGCATTCATTGTTTTAATTACAAAGCTATACCGTAGATGCAATTACCCGATACTGACAGAATTATAGTCGGGGAGTTGTTGCAAATATTACGTCAACTTGTGATTCATCTGAGGAGCTTCGGTTATTGAGAAAGGTGTAGGCTGGGTAATGTGTGACCTCTTTTTGAATTTATATGAATACTGAATATATGAATAGGATGTTCAATGGATATTAATTAATTAATATGAGGTATAAGGCTAGATTTCGCCCGTAAAGAGGATCTTTGAGGCTATGCAAGAGGTTTAACCCGTCATATTTTGCGAGCGCTGCGTGAGCGCTGATTTGCGCGAGACACAATTGATCTTCTATTGTTTTATCATTAGCAGCATAAAAGCAGTTAAAAAAGTCAGTACCTAGGTATCTAATGTAGCTATCTCCGTGCTAAATGACATCTGAATCGGTTCAGGTATTTAAGCATAACGAAAAAATAAAAGTATTTTGGCCACTAGATACGACTACCTATAGTTTTTCTTTCAGTCATGGTTCAATTCTGGCTTTTTATTTAAAGCGAATCGCCAAAAAACTCTGTATTTTTTATATCCTCATTTTAACTTATCCTTTTTAAATAGCTTTAAGCTTAGCTTTAGTTTTAAGCTTATGTGGGTAGGAATAAGCTTATAATTTTCCTACAGATATTTTCCATGATTCGCCATTTCAAATGAGTTATCTAAGAGAAACAAATTCGTTCAAGAAGGAAGGTCAATTTCGCTTCATTATGCAAGACACGCCAAGGTCACGTAAAAACTACAACGAAAGTAACTAAACATTTTCCTTTGTTTTAAAACTTAAACAATCTCTCTCTAGGATGGTTTAAAATCGATGAAGGACGGGATTGAATGAACTTAATTTGACCACAAGAATCTCAAGGATACTCTTAGTACAGTTTAACTTTAGGTACACAAAATACTATATTGTTATGGTTTTTTTCTCATATTGGCTTTTGCTGTCCCATTGCTTAACAAAGGGCTCCACCCACACATATCTATATGCATAATCAGCCAAGAAAGTGGCCGGGTCTTCTCACCAACATTTCCTTGGTCTGCCTCTAGATCGCCTCTCATATTGTAATATCATAAATATTTGTATAGTTAAGTTTCTACTAAACACGGATGAACCAATTCGGGCTATATCGGAGTTGGGGGAGGCAAATAATGCATTTGCAGAAATGTTTTTTCCAAAAACCACCAACAAGAGCTGAAACATATTTGTGAGCATTATAAACTATCGAACTAAATCTTCAGTTTAACAAAGAAACTAAAATCAATAACGATTTAACATCAACATATAATATTACAGAAACAACATTATTTACATCTTCTTACAAAGTTGTTTGTGCTCAATACTGGAGTCTAAACTATCAAGTTAGACGGTTAGACGTTACAGCCTGCAGGCTATTACTGATTTGTGACACGCGTTTACTGTAGTTATGCTTTGCTTTGTGTTTAACTAGCTGTTGCTTCTGGTTTCACCCGCAGTCCTCGGAGACGGAGTAAAACACCGTATTACTCAGCTTCATCTGCTTAAAATTGTTTTGTGGGATATCATCAAAAACGATCCTTCCCTCTAAATGTGAAGCAGTAATGTCAGACTTTTCTTGACATAGAATCTACCTTTGTTCCTTCTGGAGCCTTTTGTGTATCAGAAACCCGATAACTTTATCTATAATCCCGTATCCCCTTGCATGAAGCAACTTAGACTGCAAGTCGACCCCAACATACTTGGGAAAGGCTAAGCTTCTTTTTTCGTCTACCACACTACTACTGAAAATAGGACTGGTTTCGAATATAATTATTATTTAAAATGAACTATGTGATCTATCTGTGAGTTATGAAAACCCCAGCAACTTTGTCACTCTGTCACACAAATTCATCTTCACAAGATCAATATGTTACAACAGCTATTGATATTGTCATGTTCTAAACTAAGCTATGATGATCAATAATTACTGGCCAATCAATTGTTAACAGATGACTGTTAATTAAGAATGTGAAGGGCTGTAATTTTGAACACTTAGCTCAATTAAATTAATCTCTGGGTGTTTTTGCCGAAATGACTGAATAGATTATGATTCAATTACGTGCCTTGATTAACCTTTAACTATTGGAATACTTTAACAAGATTTCATCTAAAATCTAAACTATTTCATCATTTCCAAACTATGGTGGAGTCGACTTCCAGTCCTCCCGGGTGTAGTAGGGTATCTATCAGTGTTTTCTTATGTATTCAAAGGAAATACTCACCATTCGTCTCTAGAAAGAGCCGCCAAGACACAAACATACAAATATGATAATTATCAGTCATGATAACGTTTCGAATCCTAGAATCTAAATTAAAATATACGTACCTTTCATTTGCCAATAAAGAAATAATCAAAAGTTACAACTAGACTAGATTTTTATTAACTAAACCATGTTTCTTCTGCAGCCCTTCAAGTACCAGGGTCATATTTTCCCCAACCCAAAAGCTTTTAGGCAAAAGGGTGCAATCTGTTAAAATACTCGTAGAAATATAATTCCGAAAAAACAAAATCTTCTGCATTTTAACTTTATAAACAACTTGGGTGGCCATACAAACACTTACCACCTGCAACTCAATATTTCAACTGCTTCGTAAGCAATCAATAAATAAATTCCTGACACCAACATAATGTAACTGTTAGTATCATGCTGTTTCTTTATGTGAAAACTTAAATGCCTTATTTAATAGAAGGGCCACATGTATATTCTATGTTACTATAGTACACCAATTCTGAAACGAATAGGCAACAACCATTGATTATTATTTAACTCTTATTCTGACATATTTTTCTATTTTCGATGTCAATAATTATGAATTTCATAATTAATTCTGAAAAATCTCATAAACTTTAGGACAGCAAACAACTACAAAACCAGTGAAATGGCCTAGAACGTCTGAACACACCTTGAAACAAAACTCTTGTAGACAGTATATCCTGCCATCATTTACAATTAGCCTAGCCATTTCCCAAGGTCATACTAGCATCTACCATCTAACCTACGACAATACGAAGAATAAACCAGCTGTAAAATAAAAAAAACAAATGAATGTAAACCATAACCCTAATTTTATAAACATCACCCACACAAATATCGACTCTAATAACCAGGCTGTATAATTCAATTTACCTAAACAGCCTTCACCAATATATTTCATACTTCTTCACCCCTACTGATATCCTTGGCAGAAGAAAAAAATGTAAATAATTGAAGCATGTAGTACCAGCTAGGCGAGTATATAAACTGGCTGCGCGGGAGTCGGTCATCAGTTGTAGCTGTGAAATTTTGTAGCCAACATGAAATTCTTGGTAAGGGATTTGTATTTATTTAATTGTGGGGGGCTTTTGGTGAATAAAGTGTGTGGATTATTAATGGATTACGACTGTGGTTTTAAAAAATAAAAATCGAATGTTTAAAATAAAATAATATTAATTCTTTTAAAAATATTAATTTTATTCATTACTATAATAACAATTTAAAAAAATAAAAACAAAGTGTTTTATGTGCCTGATATAAAGTTTCAGTGATTTGCATAGTTATAACATAATTCAATTTGGGTGCATTTCATATTTTATTATTTATTAATTTATTTGAATAATAAAAACACCAGTCTTTATTTATTTTTTCAAAAACTAAAGTACTTTGCATGTGTCATGATGCACATACTTGCGATATTTATGATGAAATGCAGATGATTAGCACTCACTTAGTTAACCTTAGTTTTTATGCACAGCCAAAATAATAATCTTAGTAAATTATTACTTTTATTTATAACACTCATATATATTTATTTATTATGTGTAATTTGCTTTTGCATGCAATAGGGTAGTGTCCAGGGTCGAAATAATGAAATAATATTTAGTCCGCTTTTTAGATAATCAAAAAATATTGGATACGTATTTTTTCTTTTTTTAATTAAACATAAAATGACAAAGATAATACACTTCAAAAATTAGGAGTGGGGGCCTTTTACGTCACAGTGTCCTGAAAATTGTAGCAACTTGTGACGTCACACTCAACTTTAACACGCTATATCTTAACAAGTTCTGATCCAATTTAAAAAAGAAAAAATACGTATCGCTTAATTTTGGACAATCTACAAGACGGACTAATTATTATTTTTTAGGAAACTAGCCTATTGAGCTTATAGCCAACGTTTTATAAAAAAAACTAAATTTTAAAAGTGACCATTATTTTTGCAATACACTGTACTTCACATTTGACAGTACAAATCACATCGAGCCTCAAGCATTGTGTCCACATGCCATAGGAAATTGCACACTTTGGCCTAGATCACCATGGAAAATTATACCCTAGCCTGCTATATAGGATATGATTCATACGATTGTTGATATTTAAAGTTGCAACAAATGGTATACTGCTTGTTATTAATTTTGTTGGTATTTTGAAGTAGATGTAGTTTTACTAAGAACTTTAGTAGTAATAGTATCGTAGTTGCAAATACTTTAAAACACTGTAAATGGTTATGGTCAAAAATATATGCACAGATGTAGTGATAGGTGTAATATTTTTAACTAACCCAATTTTACTGTCCTTTAGTGTACCTATTTCCAATTAATGATTAGACACTAGAATAATATTAATTAGATTGCATGTAGGTATAAATAATAATCACTGTTTTATTTTATGCATTTACTTCACCCTACACACCAAAGTATAGTTTTCTTTCGTAATAACATATAGTGCTTTAACTAAAAAACGTAATGAACTCATAACCTTTCAATATGCAGACCACGCCTTAACCTTTGGTCTACTAAGTACTAACCTAAACAAGAGCACATTATATTGGTACTATTGGCTATTATAGATCTAGTACATTTTAGTACAGGTACCTGCATTTAATATAGTGTAGTATCTTGACATTTCAAACAAAAAAAAACTTTTTCGGTTGTTTAGACCCGTTTTTGCAAAATTTTCAAAGTTTCAATAACTTTTGGTGACAAAAAACACCATTTTAGAAATTATTATACTGAAAAACTTCAGAAAAATCGAACTGGTTCTATAATTACCCCAAACTGTGAACTAGTGAACAAATTAATAAAATTTATCAATGAAATAAATCTTAATAAACCTGATTGTTCGTACTAAATATACCTATAATAGTGTTAATGATACACTACATAATTAAAAGTTTAGCAGAACTATGGAAGTTGTAAAACTTGCTATTATTTCAATCTAATGATACAAAGATAATATTTTTTTTGATATCATTGTCTGTGATATTTTTTTTCGTCTCTCATTAAGAAGTTTTTTGATATTTTTTTACGTTTCATGATTTTACTAGTCTTATACTTTGGTAATTTTTTCAATATCATTTTTTTAATTACTTTTCGTGATGTTCGATTTTCGTACTTTCTGTAACTTCTGACAAAATAGAATTGTTCATTATTAGAGAGAATTTTGGTAATTGTTTTTATTTTCGCTGAATTATGTGAGACTATTATTTTAATTAATATTATTTCGAGTAAAGTTATTTTACAGTTGCAATGTGTAAAAAAATATAACAGTAACATAAACTGTATTTCGTTAAAAAATAAACAGTAAAAAAACTCCCATTTCAGAATATAACGTTGCTGAATATACTTTTACATCACTAATTATGATCATAATTTCAGATTTCCGTTCTGAAATTGCTTTAAAAATGCAAATTAATTCATGGAGGCCGAGAATTTTAATTTTGCTTCCACAATCAATTAGCTACGGTGTAAATTAACGGATTTTGTAGGAAACACAAAATATCTATTTCTGGATAAGATCAAAAGGGCAGGATATTAATAACATTGAAGAGTTCAACAATCTGGTTAAATTATTGGTTTATACAAGTTTAATTTGTTCAAGAAGTTACAACCTTGAGTTTCAGTTTGAATTATTGTGTTCAAGAAATTAATTAGTTAAAGACCACCTTCCCAAATTGTAGCTTAATTAGTAATGGCAGCAATTTTTTTATTATTAATTATAATAATATAATCCTACAATATTTCGTGTAATAAATGATGACGATCATTTACTTCAGTATTCCAAATTCCTAGACTGCAAAAATATGACCACCATACGCCTTAAAATCTAGCCCCACACCGAGTTCACTCAACCCTTATAATTTTCACGTTATACTTACAACAACGACTGGTCTAATTATACACACTTATGTTCCCAAGTTTCACAACACTGGATATACCTACAAAGACAAAAGGATTGTATCAATATGGATTGCTTCATTCCTTTTAATGTTTAATCAGTAATCTTAGTGTTTTAATATTCAGAAAGGCTGTACCTCTGTAGTTGGGTACATTACCTTAAAAGGTATGATGATGAATATTGAAGGGTACGGAAGGAATACATTTTGAGATCATAATAATCTGTAGATATGATTTTTGTTCTGATATTTTTGAGTTAGAAATATATTTTACATATACATTTTTATTAAAACTAAGGATAGTGTCAGATTTTGGTAGTGTTGATAACTTTTTGGTAGGACAAAAGTTAGATACAAACGATGTCTAGAGGATGTGCAGTTTTGAAGTCTTCCTGAGCTCATGTCTTGAGCAAAAATAAACCTATAGCTCAAAAACAAAAAAGCTTCCAATTCTAACTTCAAAACATTAACCTTTACATTGTCTATCTCCAGATTGTCCTAGCCGTAGCCATGGTGGCGGTATCCGCCGAGGAAGCCGCCAAGAAGACGGAGAAGCGTGGCCTCTCCGGCCTCGGGTACGGCGGCCTCGGATACAGCGGCGTCGGGTATGACGGCGGCCTCGGATACGGTGGGCTCGGATACGGTGGACTCGGATATGGCGGATACGGTAAGGGAATTTTAAAATTGGAACAAATATTGACATAGGGTTTTTTTTATACGAGCACTAGCGACCCGCACCGGCTTCACACGGGATATCTCAGTATTTTCCCACAATTTTATGTATGCATGTAGAGGTACATATAAACAATCCTCTTCAATCACTCGATCTATTAAAAACGCATGAAAATAGTTTGCATAGGGATACAGGGACATAGGGATATAGTGATATAGTGCTTTGCAAGGCCGGAATGAACTTTAGTCACCCCATGCCTAAATCTAACCAAAACGAATTCTAATGCCTACATTGTATTGTGTGATACCGATGACTTTCTTATTCATTGAGCATTACCTATAGTTAACCTCTACGGATGACTGGTTCCACACAAAAGCCTGGTCAATGGCCTAGGTTTTCCTGTAATAGATTTCCTTAGAACAATCACGCGATTTAAATATCTTCCTATCTGGTTACCACAAAGTTCTGGAGAATACTAACAAGCCTAGAAATATCTAATACCAGGATTTAGAGGAAATTTCAAACAATCGACCGCAGCCAAGTTGTCTGCCTAACTTTAAATTGGCCAAGAGCCTTACATCTGGTGGACGTGACGCGGGCACCAAGTAACTTGGCCACGGTGGCTTCATTCCGAACACTTTGATATTACTATTTGGTTTCCTCTTAAAAGGTCTGTTGTGGTAAGGGGAGGATATTTTTTCATGATCAAAAATACTTTTGTCCAATGTTAGGTAGGTGTTTGGACAAAAAAAAAATGCCTCTAATTGCCTCACTAATTAATTTAAAAGGCACTTTTAAACTGTAGGTATCGATTCGTCCCTCATTTGCAACTGTCCATAAATTTTAAAGCGAAAAGCGCTGAGCAAAATGCGCACACAATTAACGTCTCTTAGACGATCTATAAAACAGCGCTACAGCTCTATAGTTCCTAAGAGATTAATACTAGGAACAAGTGCTCTTTTTAGAACTCATTACCAACCCTGAAAGTAGAATTCCAACCTTATTTCCTAAACTTCAGAGTCGATAATAGCTCTGGCAATGTTCTAAGTTATCAAAGTAATTGGTCTACCCGTGACAAATTCTATCCTATTAGGCTGTTGGAACTTATTTAGGAAATTAACTGCATTATTTTAAGGTTAAGGACAAATGCCTAGTGTTTGATTAGGAATAAATTGCCTACGCCTACTAATGTTAAATCCCTGTTTGAATTAATAGTTCTTGTACTGTTATTACTAGTATAAGTGCAGTATAATTTGCTGTAATTTATAAAACATTCATTGTCTTAATAATGTGTGACTAATCATTCTAGATTACTTATAAAGGTCTTATGACTAATTATTTGGCGAAAATAACTAATTTAAAATCTGCTTAAAGTTGGTCCCGCATTAAAAAAAAAACCTTCGACGTTTTTAGGTAGAAAAAAAATATGTTGAGAAAAATCAGAAAAAACTAGTTTTCCAAATTCAAGGATTTAATTTAGCAAAGTTATTAAATTTAAAAACTATAAAAAGCAATATCAAGTAACATCCGGCAAGGATATTATCACTTTTTTGCCACAACTTTTTGTAACTAAAATGGTCAATGAATTCAATGTAAAGGTCGCAGATTGTCAATTAGGCAAAAAACCTATCGTAAGTTACGATATTTTAAAATAATTATCTTGTACGCATGACTGGTTACTGTGATTGTATGAATCAGCCTTTTTGTTATGGTCATTCATTCGATAATAATCGACATTACGTGGGAATAAAAAACTTTGTTGAAGTCACTTTAAATATTTTCATCTAATAGTTTCAGCGGTTAAGTGATTTTGGAGATATTTAGACTGACTGTAAATATGACTATAAAAAAATGACTATCTGGATCAAAACTGAAGGATTCCATCATTTCAATTCAATTCCTGTCTGAAAAAAAAAACAACTGTTTGATATGAACATTTTAAAACTTATGAAATCAGTTTGGATGAAAAACATTTTTGTTTGTCAATGTAGGCAACATTGACAAACAAAAATGTTGCATGCCTAATACCATGCCAGATATTTTTAAGACTTTTCTAATCATTTCAGAATTATTTAAACTCAAAAGCTGGTGCAGCTTTGTCACTGCAATTTTATTGTATCACGAATATTGTTTAGTATGCGAACCTATCTAAATATCCCTCACATCATGTCCAGTGCCACATCAGATTCCTAACCACCTGACTGCTCGGAAATTGCTGCTACTTCATCCCTATACAGCAGATGTGATTTGCAAACTGTCTCACATAATATTGCGTTCGTTTCGCCACAGAATATTCTAGTAGGGATGTTGAAGTGTAATCCCATATGATATGATGTGTGGATTGCTCGTAATTCGATGTGATGGTGAGTGTCAGGTTATGAGAAAGTGATGCATTGGATAACTAGTTTGGTTCATGCTGAAGTTCCATTTAAACTTGTATTATGGCTGCAAGGATAGACACAAATAAGTTTAGGCAATATAATAAGTTCCAATGCTATCAAGAAAATATGACAGCCAGATATTCTAGGCTATAACTTTGTCCAACTTGAGAATTAAGCCTTAGACTAAATGCAGTTGTCATGGTTACATCTAAGCACGAAATTGCTAATAATTAACACAACTTTGTCTAAAACCTAAATTAGCATACAAAGTCTCCAAATCGATTTGCAATCAGTCTTTAATAAACTTTAAAACAAAGCAAATGTCCACTATTGTCATCTATTGTTAGTCATCAATGTCAGGCCACAGTGTGAGAAACTGTGGTCCTTGGCACACTGCTTAAGAGTAGTCAACGTGTAATTTTGTGTTACATCGTTGACCGTAAGTAACCACGGAGGAAGGAATGATAGTGGAGATGCCATAAGGAAGGTAGGTCAGGCGCCTTCTTGTAGGTCAAGCAACGTACGATAGGCGTGATCAGTTACTAGAGGTAACGAGACGTTCGGGTTCCTCGTCAAATCTGTTAAAGATTGTTTTTGATTGATTGGTGACTTTATTTTGACAATAATGGGCAAGTATCAGAGAAGGCGTAGAAGGGTTTAGCTAGTAACGTTCCTCATCAGCGGAGCACCCGCATTTTGGCGCGCTACTTTCTTAGGAGATTTTACGTTATGACGTCTCCGCTAGTCATTTTATTCTCCTCCGTAACGCAGGGGTTGGGCAACGTAATTAGTTAGTCTGTGTGTTGTTTTAGTTTAAGCTGTCATGTGGGTGCGATAATCGTCATACTTTAATTGGTGGTACGGCTAACGGCTTGCTAAATTGAGATGCCTGGACTGACAAGCATGTTTTAAACTTTGTTTTGTTTAGTTTAAACGCTGTAGGTAATAGTCTAGACTTACAATGAGAGGTCTTAGAGGTCAGGGATTTGGGGATGAGTGTCAAATAAGTTTTATTTTTTCATTCGAAATGCTCTATATTTAAAAATAATATGATATAAACTAAGACATATTATGAGAAGTAGCTTGTACAGGGCTAGGTAAGCTATATAGATTCATTTATTAATTTTATATCAAGTTAAGGTAAAGTACCTAAATAAGTTTTATAACGAGTAGCGTAAAACATTAACGTTACATTAAAGTTGAAGAAGCGTGGTGATTAATGCTCAATCTTTCTCCGTGTGAGAGAACGCCTGTGCCCAGCAGTGGTACAATAAAAAGGTTGTAACATACAAGTAAATTAGTTGTCCATTAAAGTTACTTGTATTAGCCAGCAAATGCCCCAGCCCTAAATATACAAAACATTGAACCACCACCTAAAATACCTAACCAAACCTTCTCTTCATCAGCTGCTGCACCAGTAGCTGTAAGCAAGGTGGCCTACACCACTGCTCACGGCGCCGGGTACGGCGGTTACGGCGGATACGGCGGATATGGCGGATACAGCGGCCTCGGCGGATATGGTGGCCTTAGCGGTTATGGCGGTCTTGGTAAGTTGATACATAGAAAGTATTTGAGTGTTGTTATTATATTTGATAGCAGTTTTACGAAGACATCTGTTTAAATCACTGGATAACATGGGAAAAAGATTAGTAAACTTGATACTTTCACACATTTCTCTTATACCTAAGGATCAAAAAATTAATTTTGACGTTCAAAAAGTGCTGCTTAACAGCTATGTTTTAATAAATGGTTTTGAGTTTGATCCCTATGTTTAAAAAGCAAAGAACCTGTGCGTTAATCAAAACCAAAAAAAGAACAAACGCCCATTACACCAGAATTATAATTACCACGTTAATTATATCTAACAAACAACGTAACTCTCAAACGTGGGAACTTGAATCAAGTGTAAAATAGTTTCTGAATAGCCGATTTTTATCTCAAACAATACCGGTATTGTTCTTAACAACAATAATATCAATAGCTATCTTTAATATGTTTTTAGTTGGCGTTGAATAAAGTTAGTATTGTAAGGTTTCCGTAACAGAATGTGTTAACTTTGTTCTTGACAAGCTATGTATTGCTAATTAGCTTGTACCCTTATTAGCGTGTTGCGAGTTTCTGCTACGGTTTGAAAGCATTATTTATTAAATATAAGGAAGTTTTACTCATATTTTAAGACGGTGGATATTGGTGATTTTATTTAGGCAAAAATGGATGTAGTTCCGATAATCTTTCTCCACTACCAATCTTTAGGTAACTCAACTTCGTCTATGACTTATGTATAGAAACTGTTTATCCTTCTTTTTATTTACTAAACCAGTTCAGTCGTTTCGTTGAGATTGATAAGCTTTAATAACTTCCCTGTCCCATGAGTCATAATATGTGATACACACCGATTGTTTAACTATTGTGTCTACATCGTGAACAGTGAAGTGGTTAATATACTTTATAGTTAACTAGTGACCTTTTTTCTGTTGGGAAATCATTAAATGACCATGAAGGACCTGAAGGAGTATCAAACTTTAACTGCCTAAAACCACCATGATTGTTCCTTATGTAGCTCTTTGTGAACCAGGACCAAATAACTCGTAATTAAATGTAATCCTCTTTTCACCAGGTTACGGCCATGGTGGTTACTACAGCGCTCCCGCAGTGTCCTACGCCAACCAGGTAGCATATGGCGGTTACGGCGGATACGGAGGTCACGGACTCGGATACGGCGGTCACGGCCTCGGATACGGAGGCGGTCTCGGATATTACGGACATCACTAAACTGACCTCACCACTTACAAAATTGTGTTCAAATTCTGTTTTTTGTTTTTTTCTCTTCAACTTTTTTTAAATACTCCGAGCAATGGACTTTGGGGTTTTTTTGTAATAATAATTATTGTATCTTTTTTTTAAACTGTGATTTATTTGGGATGTGATATTTTATTACGTCTTGATAATATTTATGATTGTTAGAGGAAATAAAACCCTAAGTCTGTTGTTTGAATATAATAAAAATAACGATGGAGTGAGCTAATGCTTGCTAATTTTTGTACAACGAAATATTGCCTGAGAGTCTTTGTAAATATCTTAATAAAATACTTATAAAATCAACTCGCTGTATTTCTGTCTTTAAGTGTAAGTATTAATTCCTACTAATATTACAAATGCGAATATAACTCTGTCTTCACGCCAAAACCACTGAACTGATTTGAATGAAAAGTTGGTACACAGATGAGACTAGTAGATTTAAAATTATGACATAGTTAAGATGCAGTATTTTTAGAGGACACTTAACAAAAACTCTTTTACCTCTGCCTCTCATCTCAGTCAAATGTCGTCCACTACTGAATGTACTGTATGAACCTACAGGGTATTTGAATACTGAACCAATATTTATTCGCTTTATTTTAAAAGCCTTAAAATGCAATATTCACATGCGATTTAAACTGGTTAACAGCTTAAAATCGGCACGGCATTACCATAAATGAATTATTAAAAATTGGTGACAAAAATATGTTTTATTCAGTAAAGGGGATGATAATTTGGGGGTGGATGTGAAATGGTGTGTAGGTCGACCACAAGCTTTCATGACATTTTATGAAACTTTGATTGGAGCAAGTTTTTTGAGGTCTCCCAGTAGATATAGTGAGGTTTGAGTCACAAGCGGTAGCGACTAGATAGATTGAAGGTATTCAAATAGATAAAATGTTTTTTTTTTTTGCATTTAAAACTAGTTACTTTTTAGGAAGCCTGACAATGATTGAACAAATTAATCATTGTCAGGCAATAATTATTAATATTATTGCCTGACAATGATTGATACTGTCCAACGAGGCCTATGTGGTGTTAAGAAACCCTTATAATTTTAATCCGAATGCAGGCAGATGTTTTATCCTCTTTGGTCTCATAAATAAAATCATCTATCAGATAAAAAAAATTAACATGAAGAAAGCAATCCAGCCAATTACTACTAATACTAAATGCAACACGCTACTACTGATACTAAATAAATACAAGGTTTCATAAGAGTTAGCGATTTCATCCTCCCGCTAGCAAAGGCAACGTAGCCTTACAAAGTAAACTTTTCACAAGTGTAATTATCTGTAAAATCTTACTTCAAATGTGTTTATGAATTTTATTTTATAGCGTTAAAAGTTTTATTTCGAACCATTTAAAGTTATTTTTTCTATTTATTTGATTAAAAAATGTTTTAAGTACTCGAAAGTATTCGAAATAAAAATGAACTGGAAGAAGTAAATAGATATAAAAAGAAGAGTTAATGACATAATTTTAGTCTGGGCTCGGAATTACAAAATAGTGTCATTAAACTGAGTCTTTGTAGTTTGTGAGGTGTTACTCCAAAAAAGTTTGACAGACGTTTGACTCGTCTGCAAGAAAATATTGTCTGGGAATTTTATCACCGTCGATGTCCCTCGAAGATAAGCATGTGTGGTGATTAATGTATGTTCCAGCTTAGACATTATAATGATGACGATCTATAAGTGATGGTATACTGATGATAGTACCTTCATAAAGACTCTTATTGCAACTAAGTATGACAGAGTCTGCCTTTGTCTGTGTCTTATCAAAGCAAAATTATCCACCAGTGTACGCAAATCTCCGCGAACTAATTACTCAATCCTAATGTTGGTGACAATAATACGAACATACTTACAAACAATACCTAATGTATTCAGCTGCAGTTTCTCAGACAGATACCTGAAACATATGTAAATATAGTAAGAGCTCATTAAAATATTATTTGTACTAATATTATAAAGAGGAAAAATTTTGAAAAACTACTGAAAAAACCGAAACTACTGAACCTATGTGAAAAAATAGTTCACTGTTGGCAAGCTACACTCTCCCCGAGAAATTTAGTATAGTTTATCCCGGTACAATAATAATTGGATACAAAAACAACATAGTATAGTACCATTTCACGTAGGTATTCGGGGCGGTAATTTAAACCGTCAGTATTTCTATTTCGAAGATAAGACTTTGATCGCACGTTTTCACATACTTACGTAGGTATTCCTTTTTACTGTACAGGCAATTTTTACCTCATCTTGACAATCTATTTAACCCAAAACCTTGGTACCATATAAATTCATGAGTAAACAGAAAAGCTAATATTATACAACAGCTTTTTCCAACAAATCCTTACTATCTACTTATATCTTCACTAATAAAACAAAAGAGGAAATATTTGGTTGGTTGTTTATTTGTACCCGTTAAGAATGGGCTGCAAAACAACTGAAAATCTTATACTGTTGGAAATCTACACTCACAGGACGCGGTTGAATCCGCGGGAAGCAGTTAGTCTAATATAAATACGTAAGTTTATCGAGATTCCACCGGAGTGTGGACCTTTACCGTACTGTGAGTCACAGAAAATATGTTTTCTTCTTTAATTAAAATGTCCGTAAAATACCAGCAGTAACTCGGGCGAAACCGAGCAAAACACCTAGCAAAGAACAAACCAGTATAATATAGTGGTGTATTTTGCCACAGAAATATAGGAACATGCGATTAACATCAGATTCACAAGGCGCGAAATCACATCTATACGGGCGATAGCGCCTACGGAAAAATAGCGAGCAACGCGTGAGATTGCACGATTGCTAGCTTTCTTATAAGCTATGTTATTTTTTGGTTAAAAATTTTTCAACCTGTTTTTTTTGGAAAGCGATCTAATGCTCTGTGCTACACTAGCTGATGAAACGTGTGATTATAAAAATACAAGAGTTTCCCAATCATTACAAATAGCTTATAGTTCGGCCATTCAGAGAATGCGTTCCTGACACGTCGCGATTGAACTGACGACGTAACTTTGCAATGGCGTTGCAGTTACGATAAAAATATTTTTGCTGGTTGTTTACCGTTTTAACAATTGAGGAGCATTAAAACAACATTATTATATCAATAATCAATGAATGTAGTTACGTCGTCAGTTCAATCGCGACGTGTCAGGAACGCATTCTCTGAATGGCCGAACTATAGTTCAATGTAGAGGTTTCAGATACCTATTGTCAAAAGATATTTTTCCTTTTTCCAAATATTTTTTTATGTAATGTCATCGCAACTGTTCCCGTTAAGAAAAAAGTTGGGATATAATAGAAAATAGTTTTTGCTTATAATGCCTAAACGCTTAAAAAGCAATAACAATACACAGAAGGTTCCTTAGGTATTTCTAAATTGGTCTAGGGATTTTTTCCCAATAATTCTTGTAATGCTAGTCATCGTCGAAAATATATTTCTTATAATAAGTAACTATAAGTAGGTCAGTTAGGTTGCTGACTCAACCTTCTTTTAACGCATAATATTCAATTACGTAATATTAGACGTTGAGCGCCGCCATGATTTTGGTTCATTCTTTACATCATAACCTCAACCAACGATTTTGACAACAGCGCATAGACAAGGAACGAATGAGCCAAATGAATGTTGCCAATGTTATCACTACTTAACTTATTTATTTATTTTAATTCATAATTTATTGTATTTATTTTAATAATATTATTGTTTTATTTTTAATATATATTATTTAAATTGCCGGCGGACGTTAACACGTCAGCTTTCGGCTTTTGCTGAAAACCAGCGCTGAGACTCTGTCCAACAGAGTGACAGCAACATGCTGAGCAAGGGCCTTTTCGCGTGGATGTGACGCATATTTCCCCCACTATTGTGTATTGTCTTCTGTAGTTCTATGTTATTATTAATTCGTTTTTGTTTGTATTATTGTTTGTATTTGTCTATGCGTTATGTCCATGTGAATAAATGTATTTTCTTTTTCTTTCTTTTTCTTTTCTTTCTTTTAATTCCAATGTTTCTCGTTAAATATTTAAATTAAAAATATCATTACCTATGTATAATTATTTTATACCATTTTTTCATTTTATGTTAGGTACCGCTACAGTAGTGGTATCCACTTGAATAAAAAATACCACCTAAGTAAAATCTAGGATATATGATAGCTCATTCAGAAACTGCATAAAACAGCAAATATCAGTAGGCTTAGGTAAACACAAGTAGGTATATGGGGTTAGCTCTCATTGCGACAGCTGACAGCAGAAAGCACTCTAATTGACACAATCAATGCTCAAGCATTACCAACACTTTACTTTGGACAAACGGACAAACACTTACAATATTAAGCGCAGTACCTACTTACTACGCCTTAATTAATGAACTATTATGACACCAGTAAAAACATGATAAAAACATGATAATTTTAATTGATATTTAATTACTTTAATGTTTGAAAGTTTGTATGCAAGGTTTTTGCTTAGAAACTGCTGTATTGATTCTAAAAATTTTGGTTCTTTTCTTAAGTGGTACCTACTTTGCTTAGTTTGAAAATATTCTCGAAATTGGATGGCTGATCACTACCAAATCATATTTAAAGAACATAAAAACATTAATTGTAGGTTAACCGGCAATGGTTGTGTACCTACTACCTTTAGCAATAAAGTGGGTATCATAATTTATTATGATCACAAATTGGCCTTCTGTTTACCTAGTCTATGAACAACACAAAATCACGAATTCAAAGTAATTATCAACAGTAAATTAATGTCAAATTAAACAAAATATTTCACATAAAAGGCTGGCAAGAGATAGCCCATTAAAAGTTTGTAAAATCCAAAAATTACACTAATTAGCAAACTTCTGCGGAAACGATGTAAATAAATCAAAGAAAGATTTAGCTTGTAATTAATATATTTTTGTTCATTTGGATTATCATTGATATTAGTTGAAGATTCTTGTTTTTAAATAAAAAGGTAGATACTAACATTGGAGTATCTACAATACAAAAATCTTTTCATCATCTGCATCATCATGTTATTTCTTAATGCAATAAAAAGGTGGTTATTCATGAAAAGAAGTGCAAACCATACAAAAAAAGGATTTTTTTTTCCATTTTATGGCAACTCAATCTTTATTAGTCTCGAGTCTTCTTTAAAAACTTATTTTCAAACCTATATTTTTTGTGGTAAACGCCATCTAAGAATTGGTGCTGAAACTTCATCACCGTTACTTAACAAAGTCACCACCTACCGCCATCTGTTGACAACAAACTACAATATCAAACTATCTACCACCACTACGCCTTCTAAAACACGACCGTAGTACTTTGTGAAAACGGCCCTGTATTCGGTTGGACGTAGCACACGCTAGATGGCATCATTGAAGTAATTTTCAAACAACCGTCTTCGAAACTGCTGTAGTTAATGTTGCTCTAGCACGTCCTGGAGAAATTTATTAGATGGCGTACCAAGTATGTTTGAAAAAAAAAAAAAAACCTCTAAAGGTATGTACTATGTAGGTGACATTATGAAACCCTCGGTAACTAAACTGAACTAAACGCTTTTCATATACGTTTTTAACTTTAAGCAATTTTTCATTAATGTCCAATGACTCCAGAGATATCTAACTCACAAAATGTAAACAAAAAACATAGTTTTCGTATCGGTGGCATATTTTACATGACTGTGAACTTTTACACTTAATTACCAACTTAACACACGGTATGATAGCTTTCGGATTTTGTAAAGAAAAATATTACCTCTTTCTGCCATTGCCAACTTCAGTTACTCAGTGTAATAAATAGGTGGAATAACTTTAAATATTTATAGCTTCAGCTGATAACGTAGCACAAGGCGGCAATAACTGCGACACACCGCAGGTTATATTTTACAGGTTTTTGGCGCAGAATTACATATGCATACAGCTGTAACTGAAATCTAGAAATAGCCTGAGGTGTCGCGTATGTTTTGTGCTCATAAAAAGATTGTTTATAGCACCGAGGACGAACGTTGTTGCTAGTGAACATTTTCTAAGTCATATTAACCATTGAATTAACTCATATTTATTTTTAAATATTCTATGCGCGCTGTATCATGACGGTAGGCTTCCCTTCGGGGAGATCTTCAATCAGCAGAGGACGGAATTTGCCTGATAATGATTATTATAAAAATAAAATTAACTTGGAGATAGCTAAGGAAGAGTCTGTTCAAAAAGAAGAGTTTTTCACAACTGTGAATTTCAAAACACACACAGGCCACTCAACTATCGGTTATTAGCATCACAATACCATGGTATATGGCTCCAAGCAGCTATTTACTACTACTAGTTGGAAATACTGCTTTCAAAATCCTCTCACTTGACTTAATCCAGGAATCGAACCCAAAATTCAAGCAACCTAAAAAGCTTACATATTTTGCTTACTCCATCCCCAACAAAATATGCAAATCCAACTCAATTAAACAATAATCCATATTTGATTAGCAAAAAGGTTCAAATTGCTTTAACAATGCATTGCTAGGCAGGACATTGTATTAGATTATTCATTCAGATCAGTTGCGGGGCACGATGGAAACTAATTGCTTTGAATTCTGTTCAAATTTAGTATAGTTAGTAATTATTTAGTTGTCCACGGAGGACGAAAAGATGAGCAGAGATGCTACAAGGCATGTAGGTCAGGCACCTTTTTAGACGTCAAATACGGAAGGAAGGCGTGACCAAAACGATCATTTACGAGTGAAATGACGAGGTGTTTTTATTATTTGACAAATCTGTTGAAAATTTTGAGTAAAAAAAAATGGGTGGTTTCCAAGGAAGGCGTTTGAGGGCGTAGATTTTACGTTATGACATCTCTGATCGTTTTTTGTTCTCCATGGTAGTATCACATCCTGTAGGTATGATTGAATCAATTCATAGGATTAAGAAGAGACTAAGTTCTGTTGTACTAGTTTCTGCTTTGGTTTTACCCGTCTAACATGTGAAACTTTAGGGATTGGAACTTTCTGGACTAGTTAATTCAGTACATAGTCTATGTGGTAAATGTGGTTGCCAAGTTTCATTTGTATATTCCTAAGGGTTTAGGTGGAAGAAGGTAAAGTTTTAGTATATACAGAAGAAAGTCTTTTAACAATAGTATTATAATAATAGACAACTTCATACAGCAGAAATGAGAATGTTATAAGAAATAAGTGGTATTACGCGAATGGATAGAATAAGGCATGAGTATATAGGAGAAAAATATTAAGTTTGGTAACCAAAAGACTATGTGTGGAAACTGGCTGTAGGGTATGGGTATGGGATTTTATTATGAGTAAGGTCTAGGGCATGACCGTGGATGGATATAGTCGAAGAGAACGATTAAAGAAATGATGATCCGTTTGAAAGCTGATATGGTTAGGTAGAATATTCCTTGGAATATTACCTGCAGTAACACCAATATTAATTACTATCCAATACCAAACGTTTAATTTACTAGGAAGTACTTTGTAGTACATAGTTGCAAATTGCGAGCTGTCTTACCAAATAAGTGAAACAAATCTATCGTTCGCGTGTTGAAATGTTCGCGATTTAACTGCCTCAAGTAATCGAATATTGAAGGTCAAGTAATTACTACTTTATGGGGTAAAATGGTACTAGAACATTTTAAAAGGCTGATCTAACACACCAATTTGTTTTTAATTCAAGTATACGTCCAAGGCCGTAAGTCTGACAACCAGTCTCACCAAGGGGTATTGGGTTGCCCGGGTGACTGGGTTCAGGAGGTCAGAAAGGCAGTCGCTCCTTGTAAAACACTGGTGTACTCAGCTGCATCTGGCTACACTGGTAGCCGACTCCAACATAGTCGGGAAAAGGCTAGGCAGATAATAAATTCAAATACCTATACCTCCTTGACTTTGACTTTGACTTTATACCTCCGAATTTTCTTGTCTCCGGTAAAATGCCAAGATAAAGCTTAGTAGGAAGCAATGCAAATTTTTCAATATTGCTATGTTGGCAGGAATGTTCAGTAATTTTGCCAATGTTGCCAATCTGGATGCAAGCCAACACCTGTCCACTTGCGTCTCAAATTGAATTTAAGTAATCATTTGTTTTCTTATTTTGCTAAATTGCAACAACATCCAATGACACTATTTATTCCGTTTTCTCAAGATAAAAAAAAATAGTTTTTTTTTTAATGAAAATTCGCTTGCATTTCTCCCGTCATTATCACAGTTAAGGCTGCTTCTTACTTACATGAATCATTATTTCTCCACCGAGTACTCCTGATTCTAAAAAGGCAATCGATACAGATGATGAGTCCAAAGGTGATTCCTGAGGAAAGCAAAATTTCAATGGGCTTTTGTTTTTTTCATAGGCAGTCAGAATTGCTAGAATGATTGCTCCGCCCTCATAGAAAAACACATATGTAGACTATGCGTAGGTGTATTCAATAGATAAGTTTCCGTGATAAGTTCATATAGTACTTAACCTTTTAAGGAAAACCTTCGTGACTTATTGTTATGTCAAACCAAAAAATATTTTTGTTTTTCAATTTCTCTTATCCACTTTCCCCAGAATATCATCCGTTCCGACAATCACAGGAAAATCGTCAAAGACATTCCCAGTATAAATAGTAGATAATAAGTAGGTAGATGTATTACCAATCTTAGCAGGGGGTATTGGTTGCCAGGGTAACTGGGTTGAGCAGGTCAGGTAAGCAGTCGCTCCTTGTAAAACACTGGAGCTCAGCTGCATCCTGTTAAACTGGAGGCCGACCCTAATATAGTTGGCAATAGGGTCTGCAGATGAAGTAGGTAGATATGTATGGATCCTTAGAAACCGTTTATTTTATTTACAAGCCACGTTTCGCAGGTATAGGTAATCTAAATCGTTAAAATAATAAAAAGGTTGGGGTTTTCTTAAATTCATTGCAAATTGAGGATATTTTCCGGGTAAGGGTACAATGCTTTTATTATTTACTACTTTTTATCTAGGTTAATCTTGCTGCCTTTTTACCCGACTGTCACTTAGGGTTATGTTTTCAGCTTTTGAATGTGGCAGATATATATATTTTGAATCTGTTAAGACCTGTTTATTATAAAACTGAAGAATGAGGTGTTTGCTTGAAACTCAAAAAATACTGGATCAAGTATAAAAAAATCTTATTGTCGGACAACAACCCTTAAATGGAGAAAGTGTACTTTTATTCAGGTGCGCGAAGTAGTTTCCGCGGGACGCGTGTAAACCGGCAAAGGTTAGAAACAAAAAGTATTTTCATTACAATAAAATGGCACTTCTATTTCCAACCTGCATAACTAATAACCCAAGCCTCGGTTTCACTAAACTTAGTTGCACGCGCAGGATGCGAGACAATTGTATCAGGGAACAATTACATATGAATAACGCGATCACGCGCTAAGCCTATTACTGAGCTCTCAGAATATGCCTCAATAAGGCTGCGCTGGCGTGTGTAGTTCTAGAAGGTTTCTAGTTATTTTTGGATTCAGCACAAATACTTAAAAATGACCGGAATGACAGCCGGTAGGTATCTACTTTTGCCGATAATAATTTTAATTAATGTCCATCTTTGGCTATCGTTACGGGTAGTCAGAAGACCTTAACAAGGGATATTGGATTGAGGAGGTCAGATAGGCATTCACTCCTTGTAAAGCACTACTCAGCTGCATCCAGTTAGACTGAAGCCGACTCTAACATGGTTGGGAAAAGGCTAGGCAGATGATAATGGTCAAATCACACATTGATTGACTGCAACGAGAATAAACTCTTCCGAAATTAACCTATAATTTGTGTTATCCATGCTGTTCTATTTATCGTACAAATTAAAAAAAATATATACTTATTCATTTAAAGATAGGATAAGATTCTTTTTCAGGTCTTAAAAGCGGGTGAAACCGCTGGCGGAAGCATGTGTTAAAAAACTTCATCTACATGACGAAATTTTCTTTTAATTTTAGAGAGATCATTTATCAAAATTCTAACATGTGCAACAAAACACACAGAGTACTAGGTATTCCCCGTAAGTCCAGTGCTTTGCCCCCCTAATTGGTAAATACGCAGATCAACCGACTACTACCCGAGGCTGTGTGTCTCACACAAACAATCTCCTAAACTGCTTACAGAGCTTAAATGTTGACTTCCAACAGAAACTGGCCTTTGAATAAAATCTTTGACTCTTTTATTTTCTTTTAGTACAAATTAACATGTTTGGGTTTTAGGTTTCTTTGAGCTTAGCGTATTTGGTGGGATAAAGTTATAATTGTTAAGTATTTTTAAAGGATTTCGTTGAAAAATTAATAATTTGTTCTTTTTTTTAGGGTTCGGGACCCAAAGTCACATACGGGGTACTACTACCCTGGTCGACCAAACCAGGTCGTTATTAGTTATTAGGTATTAACTAAAGCTAAACATATTTGTATGTCAATGGTACTAACATAGGTACTAACATAGGATTTGAATTACTAAGACTTTACTATCACTCTGTCCGTCCATCTGTGACCAGACTGTAACATAATAATCTTTAATACGCACAAAAACCTGTTAAAAAGTTGAACCGATTCTGAAAAAAGCTGTTTCATTTAAATTGAACAAAAATAAATAAATACATCAAAATTTAGGCAAAAATATCATCTTTAAAAACACGTCTAATAAAAACCACTCCTACAAAAAAAAACATCACTAAAACCTTCACATATTATTCAGCCACCCTTTCTAAAGCATATTTCCTTCAAATTTATTCCACCTGAAGCTTCAGTAAATTTATTCCAGTGAAAGAGTGCACCGTTTCAGCACCTGAATCGATTGACCTCAGACTTACAATAGCTGTAATCTAACAATCTTTCACCACAAAGGAATTTTCACTGTCTGACGTTCTGAAGTAAGGGAGCATAGAAAACAAAATGACTAGCGGAGGTGCCATATCGGAAAATCTCCTAAGAAAGTAGCGAGCTAAAATGCGGGTGTGCGGGGGACGAGGAACGTTACTGTCTTCGCTCTTATACGCCTTGTTTGGACCAATAATTTTTTGTAATACCAAACATCGTTGACAGATGTGTCAAAAAACAAGAACGCCTCGAAAGTTAACTCGTAATTGATCGTTTTGGTCTAGCCCACCGTACGTATTTGACCTAAAAGAAGGAGCCTCACCTACCTGCATTATGGTATCTCCGCTCATCTTTCTTTACTTCTTGTAAGGGAGTCTGAAAGCATCCATCTGACAGACTTGATCTAATTGCACTGTTCAGCTATCTAGAGGCGTCTTTTGTTTCATTTTTCTTTTGAAAAATATTATTTTGAATGATATGTCTTTTGATATTGGTTGTTGTTAAGTGTTGGTGTGACAGACAGACGAAATTGAATTGTTTGAAGCATCAGTAGAGATAATATTATCTAAATATAAATAGTTTGTTTTAATAAAAATTCAAGATATAAGTATCATTGTTTTTCATTTTTGAAGATACAAAACAACAGCATAGTTGTTTTACTATCAATTGATGAAAAAATCTTTAAATTGTATCATGATAAAGTAACAAAAGTTCTAACTTGTGTTGTCGTTTGTTTATCATTCATCTTACGTACTCAAAAAATTGACTAAATCATAACCCTACAGACGACAGACCTATCCTTATCTTCACCCTATAAATCTGACCAACATCCCCAAAATAAACCTTTTCCTTTCTCACTACAGTACCTACCTACTGGCACTAAAAGTACCACAGTCCCTTTCAGTACGTGCCGCGCCACCAAAGTGCCGTTCTGTCATAAAAAGTAACGTACGCGACAAACTTGGAGCATCGGTGCAATGACTACGAGGAAAACTACATTTCTCGTGGTGGATCTAAAATAGAGTGAAGAACAATGGTTCTTATCTTATGTAAGAATTAGGAACCTATCTAATTCTTTGGTCTGTGTCTCTTAATAAAGAATTTTAAATTGTTATCTAGATTATAATTATTAATAGTTAATTACAGTACCAGTATGGGATGAGCTAGACTCTGGAAGCTTCGAGAAGACGCTGTTTCACGATAATGTATTTTAATAACTTCCTAGCAATACCTATTTACCGAAGTTATGATGCAAACAATTTTTTTCGGGTTTCAACGGACTCCGCATGACTAGTTAGTAAAATTTTAAGAAGCCAGGTGAAACAGCGGTAAATAACAATATCTACTTAGTACTTTATTAGTATTTGGATACCCTATATTAAAGTCTTTGAAGTTATCCACAATAGCTTCAGTATTTGGAAATTAGTCACCTTGATCTGACAGTTTAGTAACTTGAGCACGCGATTAAAAGTTACAAACAAGGCACACCTAGAACTTTTGTAGTTCGATTATAAAGTTAAAGTATTGGTAGGTCGACTAGAAAAAGGTAGCTTAAACTGAAATAAGAATATGTTTTCATAGTTCAAAGGTAACCTATATTCTTGGGAAATTAATAGGTATATAGTAGGTAAGACTTTTTACATATTTACTTTAATAAAGCTTATTTATAGTAAGACTATTTTCTTCACAAAACTTCAAGCAATCTCCATACCACACTTTATGACAATCAGTTGTAAGTCAAAGCTCATCTCAACGTAAAAACATTAGGTACAACCAGGATTTAAGATTGTTTTCCTCTTCGTTTTATTAAACTTAATTACTACCTGATTCTATTCACAAAATATCCCTTAATTAGCAACTATATATAAAATAATATCGAATACCTTCTGCCATTTCATAATGCGCTAACATTTTTCATTCAGTGACATCCACGCAAAATATCTGACCTTTGAAAAGGACATAACCAACTAGAACAATTACAGAATTCCTTAGCAAAAGCAGTCTGCATAGCTGAATTCTTTTACAAAAACAATATTTCCAGCCAGCTGAAAATTCTTATTTAATAGTCATAAGAAACGCGATAGTGAGTTTGTTTGTCACGGTTTTGCTGTAAAACGGCTAAACCAATTCAGATAGGTATGTATTTTGTTATGGACTTTTGAAAAGTATATTAGGGCTAAATGTTCATGATATTTATTTTGCAAACTCCTTTAGTCAACAGCAGATTTTGACAAAACTTTATAGTAATTACTACCATCCAGTTTCGGCCGCGCCCCGTGTGCTAACTACTTTGTTCGGATAAAAAGTAGCTTATTTTATTAGCTTACTTTATAGCACAAGTAAACACACTTCATGGTTCTAATATTAGTTAGTTAAGATATGAAAAGATATAGTCATGCTATGCCAGACACACAAAGTCACGGGCACATCTACTGTTCTATAAAAATACAGGATCGAAATTGAAATCACAGAGGTACCAATAAAACGGAATTGCTAGCATGAAATCTGATTTATAATGCTTATAGCCAATAACTGTAGGAGTTACATGAACCTGAAATGTATTGTGTTCATGAAATCGAGAACGAATAATATATGGAATTCAGGAAAACGTACGTTATTATTTCAATAAAGGTCGCCTTTGTCTGTTTTGTGCACAGACTTTCTTCCCGCGGTGTCACCTTCCCGTATCCGGATAAAAGAATATACAAGGTGTTGATTTGCATTTGTGCCATACGTCAGGAGGAGGACATAAAATACGTAAATAATAGATTGGAAATACAGTAGACGGGAAATAGCTAATATACACTGCTTTTTTTGTCATTGTAATTTCGTAATATTTCAGAAGTAATCCAATTTTATGAATGATGAATAATCGTTGCGTATGCTTTGTGTTTGCGTTTGTGTGAGGGCACAGCACGGTTTTAAGGCAAGTAACAAACGCTCCAAGTTTAAATACGGCTAGACGACATTGACGGAATTCCGAAAAAAAAAAAAATTACGTACCAATTTTTTTGTTGATTTGGGTCGAGAATCATTAGCATAATTACGTCCTTGAATATGGCACGGATGCAAATCAACAGCTTGTATGTAACTCATATTACTCGGGATAGCTTCTCAACTAGTTAAAGATTCAAATGGTTCAATACTTTCGGAGCTTTTATTGTACAAAAGACAACCAAAAGTATTTCCTCTTTCTACCCGAACAAAATGTAGCCTATTAGGTACTCATATTCATATCATTTATTGCGTTCCACAAGTTTCACATGGTGTTACCATAAGCTTACAGCTACGTAAATTTTTGGACCCTGTTAGGGCACAGCAAGATTGGGCATTTCATGCCAGTACATCTCGTCATACTCTCGTCTAGTCGATAGCCTCGCTTCTCAACCAAAAAAGAATTTTTGAAAAAGGTATAAAGCAGAAAGTCAAAAGTCTAAAGCATCAAAGTCAAAGTCGTCGAAGTAACACTTCTTTCACGTTATTGAGAATTTGAGGCCGACAGGTATATGATCCATCCACGGAGGACAAAATATTGATCGACCTTATTCGTAAATTACCAAATCCTAGTAATATTGGAAGTCGTAGTTCACTCAAGACAGCTTCTACTAAATACTTTTATAAATACTTTTATTTTATTTAATATGTATTTACTTAGTGCTTACACACCGATTGACGTCACATGTCAGTGGTGGCCATAGCTGAAAACCAGCGCCGCGACTCTGTTTCGGATAGGGTCGCTGCATATGCTGAGCGAGGGCCATTTCGCGTGATTGTGACGCATATTTTCCTTTCACCATATTCCTCTGTTCTTCTATTTTATTCTTGTTTTGTTTTTGTTTGATTTTATATGTATATTCGTTTATGTTTATGCGTCACGAACGCGAATAAATGTTTTTTGATTTGATTTGATTTAAATTATAAATACCCAAACAAGTGATAGACAAGTTACAAAACTACACAACCTACTACCAGAAAATACAGCACTTATTTCTTAGCAATATCTTCTCCGATACATTTCTCCAGTATCGTAGCACCTTCGAGTTCGTGTCTCGGAATAATTTACGTGAACACCTCCTAAATGTACTGAAAATATGAAAAGGGAGGAACTTTATAGCGGGCTTGAGAATTTCAGTTTCATAGATGGAGAAGTACGATATGATATTGTACGTGAAGAACCTTATGGTTGCAGCCCTTATTCAGGGTGACCATGCTTTTGGCAAATAAGTATCCTACTAGAATACTACTACTGTAATAAGTATTAAGTAAGAATGTACGTTTGTAACTCTTTCACGCTAAAATTGCTGGATGGGTTTTGATTAAAGTGGACTGTAGTATGTCTTATACATGCATATAACAGAATAATATAAATGAGATACTTTTTATCGCTTCGCGAAAATCAAGACAATCTATGTGTCTATGTAATACCAATCGAAAAAATACCCAAAAGACTTTCAGATTAATTTTCACACAGATATGTATAACTATAATAATACCAATTAATTAAGTCCTGCTGCAATTACAATTTTCTTAATAAATAATTGTTAGTAGTTAAAAAACTGTTATATTACCTAGCTCTTATTACCTTTTAAATAACACACACACATAACTTACATGTGTGCGTGATCAATTTGTGTCTGTCAGACGAATGTGAGCGATTTCATAATAAATGAATACCCTATTATGTTCAGGTACATCATATTATTATAATAGAGAAATAATTTGGTGCACAATATTATTATAATAGATTTTATTTACTAATATGTAATTATTTACCGAGTCTTTGGCCAATTATTTTTGGGCAATATTATTATGCATTTGTTTGGCGAACACAAATGCATTTTATAACTGAAACCTTTGCTACATCAGCTAGACAAATTGGTTACAAAGTTTAAATCATCCGAATACGTATTCTATATCTTTACTTACTAATATTATAAAGCTAAAGAGTTTGTTTGTATGTTTATTGGCTGAACTCGCTTATCTCAAGAACTATTGGTTAGATAGGCCAATTATTGAGGATTAGGTAGGTATAGGCTATTTTTAATCTGGCTCTGGGATGTAACGACCCACGGGAGCAAGCTAAAGCCTAGTTTTTTACTATTTTTTATAACAAAGAACCTAAGCTTCATTAGGTAAGTAGTGGAGCAAAAAATTAAAAGATTATGAAATTGCTCATCAAGTAAATTCTTCCCCGAACTTGGCTAAATAAGGCTTTATGAAAGTATCAAACAAGTTTCTTTCTACACTCAGGTTTCCAATATCGAAGAATTTCGAGAAATCTCAAAAGGGCAATGAAGTCTCCTTTGATTTTACACTTCATTGATTATATTCTTGAAGTTCTTCGAGATTCTTGAACTTCCCTTTAGAGTAGCTGCATACTAGAGACTAAACAGTCTGCCGACAGTTGACCCGATGGTTGCCAAAAGAAAATCTTGATACTATCCAAAGGTATCAGTTGGTCTGATACCGGCTAAATACCTACTTGATCTTTGTAAGGGTTCGTTCAGACAGACCGGCTCGGAGTGCATCAGCACGCATTTTTCTTTTCACACAGACCGGAGTCGGCTCCGATCGGCTGCGTAAGATGCAATCGGAGCCAAACGTCTGCGTGACCTAGAAAAAGTACGTGACGTATTATTTCACACCGAGCGCCTTCGAGCATTCTTATTGTCAAAAGCAGTGCACTTGCAAAATTAATCCTTACTACAAATACTAAGTACTCGATTTTTAACGTGTTAAGAATTTGCTCCCCTCTCCGAGTCGGTCTGTCTGAACGGGCCCTAATGTGCGTACTACCATTCGTCTTCATACTGATTTATGAGCCCAAACAAACTATCGGCCGACTAAACGCTTTTAGTATGGGCAGCCTCTTAGCGATCATTTTGTATACGTTTTTGTCACAGAAAATAAAATACCTACAGCGATCGTTTTTCGTTTTGAATCACTTATTGCAGTTTTTCTGCATTTCGTTCGGAAGTGTACCCAGGTGAATAAGTTGGAATGCAGTTCGATATTGTAAATAGTAGTTTTGTTCGTTTAGGAATGTTTTATTTCCCTGAGGATTTTTTGTAGGAAAACGTTACAGAATCAATATTGAAATGAAGTGTAATAAATAAAAGTTCCTTTAAAAATAATATCTGGTTTTATTTTAATTATATTCAAAGAAAATCGCTTATCTTGGAAACACATAATCGATTTACAATTTTTGATTTAAATAGATCTTTCAATGTAAGATGGGTATATCGGGTGTGTCGTTCATAATCACATTAAATGAAATGCGTTAATATACTGGTTAATATGGTCCATTAACACAAAGAAAAATACGTAAAAATAAAAAAATGAATTTTTCAAACAAAGTAAATAGAATAAAAATGTGCGAAAATTAGAACACCATTTAAAAGTCAGTCATTACAAACAACTGTAATTCTCCCTTGAAAACTGACAGCTGTCAACTGATCAAAACATTCGATACTCCTAACTTTATCTCTGCTTTACACATGATGTTGTAAATTATAAAAACGAAAAATGACTCCTGTGGCTAAACCACTGAATGGATTAGGATATTTTTTTTACAATTCGCCATAGAATATCATAAAGTATATGCGATAGAATTTAATGTGATTTTGGACGACACACCCGATATATGGCTTTATACTACTTTGTTCCGGGTACATGAAGACCCCCATGGTTCCTCCGGGACGTTGGTGAAATGGTTATCGAAGGTAGTTTGCGGCATGTTCTATTTTAGATAAGGTAAATTAATTTGATTAAAAGGAAGATAATTATTTTGCATCCATATAGGTAGGTACTAGCGAACAGAAATGGTTTGTATGTTCGCACTACTCTTGTAGTTACTTACTTTACACCAAAATAATTTTATCTCCGCAAACGTGTCCATTCACGCTTCCCAGCACAATGCAGGCAAAATTTTACAAAATTAAATTATTCCACAAATATTTCAGAAAGCAGAAATCATTTATTAATTTAACTTTGTCATACGAATTTCAGCGAAACAATAATTTATGCGGTTTACTTATTAAAGCTTTTATGAAAATAATTGGATGATGTATTTCAATACTTCTTCTTACTTGTGAAATAAGGATTGAATGTGTTGCTTCGAAATCGACCAACAAGGCTTGGTCAATCCTTAATAATAATAATAATAACCCCCCCAAGGGGCCACCTTGACGTGGTGGGGGGGCTTGTGGGAAGGCATGAACAGTAAAATTGTCACTACGATCATGACAACCCTGTGCCATCAGGTAATCAGGAGGTACTAAGCTAAATTAAATTGTCTTTACACCTTGACACTACCCTTTCCAACTAACGGTCCCAACTTCCCAACTTCCTAACCTATCCCTTCCCTTATCTTTATCTACACCCTCCAACTCCCTAGAAAACGGAAGCTTAAAACCTTTACCCTTCAGGTATCAGCAGGACTTAGATACCTAAAATTCTATTCCCATATAATTTGTTTCTTTCTTCCTGTCTCTTTAACTATCTTCTTAGGTATTAAACCTATTAAGTTAACTTCCCTATGCAATGCGACTACGTAATAGAGTATTACCCCAGGCGGGTACCGGAGCTATCCGCGATGGAGAATCCCGCCCCATGGCTTCCAGCCTGGGCTGCCCTTCGTATTCTGGGGGGGGCACCGTATCGCAGCCAACTGCTCAGTCCCAAACTGCTGCAGTTTCACATGACGATGAGTCATCATGTTCTTCACTTTTTTCATCAATCCCATCATCATCACAATCATTTTGCATCTCACCATCACCATCATTATCATCAGCTAGTATACAGTCGGTGGATGTTGTACAGGAGACAAATTTTGTCAATGAGCCTGTACCCAACACTAGCACTGCACCAATACGTAGAAAATGGACTAAAGAAATGAACGAATTCATCCTACGTACTTATCTTCATCTCACTAACATGGAAACCGATACCAAAACATATCTTCAGCCCTTACACACACAGTTTTCATCAAAATTCCCATACATGCAAGTAAGCCGACAGAGAGTGGGGGACCAACGCAGGGCCATAGTTAATAAGAAACTGTTACCACAAGATGCAATAGACCGTATTTATGAAGAAGTAAGAGGTCAATTACACAGATTCCCCACTCAAACACAACAACACTCTACACAAAACATTACACTACACACCAACACTGGACAACGAATGAAATGGGGTAACGAGTTAAACGAATCAATCATGAGAATCTACTACACAGTAACAGAACTTGAAACAAACAAAACATCCTATAGAAAATATTTGCACGAAGAGTTCATAAACCAATATCCACAGTTATCTCATATTACAGAACAAAGATTATCCGATCAACAAAGAGCCATTGTCAACAACAAATATATAAACAATAGTCGATTAGCAGAAATTAAAAGACAGGTATCCGATCAGTTGAGGAGCAGCAGTAACCAAATTGATGACCAATCAAACACACAAACACAACACAACACAGAAAACTACAACGACAACTACCAAACACTTAACACTGAGCTTACAAACATACAAAACCCTAACTCACAAACTAACAACGAACCTCATATTACGTTTGACATAGGTCAGGACGATTTAATTAACAATATCGATATTGAAGCTTTTATCCCATCTCAAAATAATACTGACTCTGCCCCAGAATCTAACTCCGTGATAGAAGACACATTCACACAAGCAAAACAATACTTCCTAGACACACATCCTACCAACAGACCATTCATACCGAAACAAAAGACATCCAAAAAATTCTCAGTTATAGTAGACTACATAGATACCAAAATTCTACCCAACAACGTAAACGCTGACACCAACTTTACCACTCTACAGTCCATAATATACTGCGCAGCATGGACGGCAGCAAAATGCAATGGAGCCAAAATTTCAGAACAGATACAAAACCAAAATCGAAGGAGCGTACAGAAAAAGCCAAAGTGGCAGATAAGACTAGAAAAGAAAATCGACAAACTAAGAGCAAACATCGGTAGGCTAACACAATACGCTAGAGGCAATAGAAGCCGCAAAGTAATAGCAGCAGTAGAAACAGTAAAATCAACATACCAATTACATGCACAACACGAAGATTCAAATACACAAATAGTACACTTTCTGGACACACTGAAACAAAAACTTAATGCTGCAGCTAGTAGACTCAGGCGATACATGACATGTACAGAACGTAAATCACAAAACACAAAATTTATCAATAATGAGAAAATCTTCTACAGGAACCTCACATCTAACAGCAACACTAATCAACACACTCTTGAAACACCTTCCCCTGAAGCCCTCAGAGAATTCTGGGCAAATATATGGGAAAACCCAGTAGAGCATAACAACAACGCTGAATGGTTAAACCAAGTTTCATCTGAAATCAGCGAAATGAACTATGAATTTATACCAATAGACACATTCATAGATGTCCTCAAACGTACACACAGCTGGAAAGCACCAGGCACAGACAATATACACAACTATTGGTATAAAAAATTCACTCGCATACACCCATTCATACACAATCATCTGAACACATTCATTAATTCACCTCACTTACTTCCAACATACATCACACATGGAGTCACGTATATGATACCAAAGGATACAAACGACACCGTCAATCCAGCCAAATACAGACCAATCACCTGTCTACAAACCCTATACAAAATACTCACCGCCTGTATAAGTGAAGTAATATACACCCACCTAACTACACACAACATACTGGCTGAACAACAGAAGGGATGTCGTAAGAACAGCCAAGGTTGCAAAGAGCAACTTATAATCGACGCGGTCACCACAAACAGCGCAGTTAAAGGCAAAAAGGAGATTCATGCGATGTTTATAGATTATCAAAAGGCCTTTGATTCCGTCCCTCACAGTTGGTTACTACATGTCTTAGACCTTTATAAAATCCACCCGACACTTAAACATTTCTTACAATCTGCCATGCAAAACTGGCAAACCACACTTAAAATCAATCAAGGGCCTTCATCTGTATCTACCGATCCAATATCTATAAAACGCGGAATTTTCCAGGGAGATGCTCTAAGCCCATTGTGGTTTTGTATGGCTCTAAACCCACTATCTCACTTACTCGATCAAACTAATACAGGATACACACTATCTAACAATGACACACAACACACACTGACACACCTCATGTATATGGACGATATTAAATTGTACGCAGCTGACACAAACGACCTATTTAAATTAGCCGACACCACTCAACAGTTTTCCAATGACATATGCATGCAATTTGGCGTAGACAAGTGCAAAATCTTGTCAATAGTCAAAGGTAAAGTACAAAATAACACTTACACACTTGACTCTGGTGAAACAGTACAACCAGTCGATCAAGACAGTACATACAAATACTTAGGGTTCAAACAGTCCAGACAAATACAGCAAAAGATCACAAAACAAGAACTACGTAGAAAATTTGCACACCGAATCAACCTCATCTTAAAAACCAACCTTAACTCCAGAAACACAATTAAAGCTATAAACACATTCGCAATACCCATCCTCACATACTCTTTCGGAATCATACAGTGGTCTAATACCGACATTCAAAATCTACAACGCACTATTAACACTTCATTCACTAAACACAGAAAACACCACCCCAAATCATGCACACAACGCCTTACACTACCAAGACAAGAAGGAGGAAGAGGATTGATAGACATACACAACCTACACAACAAACAAATATCGACACTCAGAACATATTTCCACAACAAATCTGAACACTCACCACTACACAGACACATCACAAACACCGACACACAACTAACACCACTCAACCTACATGACCGAAACACACAAACTAACGAAACAATAACAAACACACAACAAAAAATAGCAACATGGTCCACCAAAGCCTTACACGGAAGACACCGAGCCTTCCTGTGCCAGCCACACGTCGATAAACTTAAGTCGAACGAATGGCTCAGGAGAGGCGAGTTGTTTCCAGAGACCGAAGGGTTCATGCTCGCTATACAAGACCAGATTATAGCTACTAGGAACTATAGAAAGTATATTATAAAAGACCAAACTCAACCGACTGATCTATGTAGACACTGCAACACTGCGTCTGAAACGATACAACATATTACGGGAGCGTGTAAATCCCTTGCACAGACCGACTACAAACACCGGCATGACCAGGTTGCAGCAATCATACACCAACACCTAGCTTACAGATACAAACTCATAGATAAGATAGTACCATATTATAAATACAAACCTGAGACAATTTTAGAAGGCAGGAATCATAAAATCTACTGGGACCGCACAATAATAACAGATAAAACTATTCATTACAATAGACCGGATATAACAGTACACGATAAAACTTCTAAAACAGTGTACTTAATAGACATTGCAATACCTAATTCACACAATATTCAAACCACCATTTCGGAGAAACTGAGTAAATATCAGGATCTCGCGATAGAAATAAAAACCCAGTGGAAAGCGCAAACCGTTCACATCGTCCCCATAGTCCTGTCATCTACCGGTATCATACCCAAATCTCTTTTACAAAGCCTCAACACACTACACATGCCTGCCCATACACTACACATGCTTCAAAAAGCCACCATACTTAACACCTGCCGCATTACACGTAAATTTCTTACATCATCCACACTATCATCTACATTTTCTATATAAGCATCCCTTACACGCTTGGCTCCGGCCCGCATGTAAGGTTTTATACTCTCTTTAAAGAGAAGAAAAAGAAATAATATAATAATAATAATAATAACCCCCCTTAGGGACCACCTTGACGTGGTGGGGGGGCTTGAGGGAAGGCATGTACAATCAAAATGTCACTAAGATCTTGACACCCTGTTTCATATCACAAACAGGAGATACAACACATAATCAGAAAACAGCCGTAACACCTTGGCTTAACCCTTCCCAACCAACGGTCCCATTTCCCCATTTCCCTATTCCGCATTTCCCACTTTCTAACTCCCTGTCTTACCTACCCCTTTCTCTATCATATCCTACTCTTAAACTCTTTATACTCCCGAATGTATTATTTTGTTCTATATCTCATCTTACATTCTTATAATTTTCCTTAACTCCATATGATGCGACTACGAAATAGAGTGTTACCCCAGGCGGGTACCGGAGCGAATCGCGATGGAGAATCCCGCACCACGCCTCCTGGCCTGGTCTGCCCCTCGTATTCTGGGGGGGGCGACGTATCGCAGCTAACTGCCCAGTCTCAGACTGTTGCAGCGCAACAAGAAAATTCATCATCATCATCTTCACCAAAATCATTATTTTCATCACTACCATCATCACCACCTTCATATGTATTACGCTCATCGAGATCATCATCTACATTATCATTTGAGCCCGTAGATGTTGTGGCGGAGGCCACTCAGGCCAATGATCCGCTACCCACTACGGCTTTAACCAGTACGCGGAAAAAATGGAGTCAAGAAATGAACGAATTCATTTGGCGTACCTACCTCATCATTACAAATTTAGAAAACGATACAAACGCATACTTAGCCACATTACACCAACAGTTCATTGAAAAATTCCCAAATATGATAGTTTCAAGACAAAGAATAGGAGATCAAAGAAGAGCAATAGTCAATAAAAAGTTATTAACGACTAATATCCTTGATAAAATTAGGCAAGAAGTGAAGGATAGTTTAGGAACAGAAAATAGCAACAACCAAATACAAGAGTACACTACACCACAAAACCCCACACAATCAACTTCACAGTCACAACCTAAGCAGAGGATGAAGTGGTCAAATGCTCTCAACGAAACGCTTATGATGTGTTATTTTAGGACAACCAAGATGGAAACTGATATGACAGTTTGGCGTAAAAAATTAAGAGATAGTTTTATAGAACACTACCCTCACTTATCACACCTCTCCGAACAACGTATATCAGACCAAAAAAGAGTTATTATTAATAATAATATGATCACACAAACACGATTACAACACCTAAAAGCAATAGTTCAGAGCGAATTCATCGAATCGGACGCATTTAGATCTCATGACGAGCGAGAACAGACTGACTTAACTATAGGAAACTTACAACAATTCACAACTACAAATACCAACACACTTACCTCAAATGTAGAACTTACGCAAAATCACCACAGTGAAATAGAAGCAGAAATAATTTTTTTCAATAACATAAACTTAGAACAAAATTCACAGCACACAGAGAATGAAAGAAATCTCGAAATCGATAAAATATTTACAGAAACATTGCAATACTACAAAGACACACAACCCACAGATAGAAATTATATACCCAAACAGAAGTCATCAACAAAACTAGCACACATAATATCCTACATTGACAATACACTACTTAAAGAACATTTAACCACAGACATGGAGTTTCATCAACTTCAGACATTGATATATTGTGCAGCATGGACAGCTGCAAAAGTCAATGGAAGTAAAATCTCACTGACATCTGTAGACAACATAAATAGACACAAAACAAAATATATACCTAAATGGCAAAAGCGGTTAGAACACAGACTAGAAGTCCTCAGAGCTAAAATAGGGAGACTAACACAGTATATACAAGGAAACAGAAGCAGAAAACTTACGAAAGAAGTAGATTTAATATTAGAACAGTACAGAATACACTCATCACACGAAGCCCCTAACACGCAACTCGCACACTATTTAGATACTTTGAAACAAAAGCTTACAGTAATTAAGAGCAGACTAGATAGATACAAAAAATGTACACTCCGCAAGACACAAAATTACCAGTTCAAACACAACGAGAAACAATTTTACCGAACACTGAAAAACTCCACAACAAACCAAACGACATCAAGTAGAACAACACATGTGACGCGGCCAACTGCGGAACAGTTACAGCAATTCTGGGCTGGTATTTGGGAAAACCCTGTCATGCATAACACCGAAGCAGAATGGATAGGAGAGGAAGAGGCAATACATACCAGCACTAGTCAAATGCTGTTTGACCATGTCGAAGTACAAACTTTCCATGAAGTTCTAAATAGGTTACACAACTGGAAAGCACCAGGATCTGATAACATTCACAACTTTTGGTATAAAAAGTTTACACACATACACCCACACCTTTTCAATCACATAAATAATTTTATTAAGAACCCCTCAACCATACCCCCCTATGTTACTGAAGGCATAACCTACATGCTGCCGAAAGACGCCAATGATGCCTCTAACCCAGCAAAATACAGACCCATCACCTGTCTGCAAACCATCTATAAGATACTGACAGCATGTATTACTGATATTATTTATAAACACCTAGACACACAAAACATTTTAACAGAAGAACAGAAAGGCTGCAGAAAGTTTAGTCAGGGCTGCAAAGAGCAGTTAACAATAGACTCGATAGTACTCAAACAGATCCAACGAAAAAAATCTGATTTATACACAATGTACATTGATTACAAAAAGGCATATGATTCAGTCCCACACTCCTGGTTACTTCAAGTTTTACATCTTTATAAAATACACCCACAAATTATTAACTGCTTGAGTAGTATGGTCCAAAAATGGAAGACAAAATTACATCTAAACACACCTGAGGGAACAGTAGAAACAGAATTTATTAAAATCCAACGAGGTATCTTCCAGGGAGACTCACTTAGCCCTCTCTGGTTCTGCCTCGCTTTAAATCCTCTTTCAAATAGATTGAATGCCCTGAGGCCCGGGTATCAACTTCCATATGAGGATACAGTAGCTGAAACAGGCACTGGTTATCAGACCTGTAAAATTAATCATCTCCTGTATATGGATGATATCAAATTATATGCATCCTCGTGTGATGACTTGGTTGAATTAGCTGACACTACGGAACAGTTTTCAAAAGATATAGGTATGGAATTTGGCATAGACAAATGCAAAATTAATTCAATAAAATCGGGAAAAACCTACACACATTCATATCAATTGCAGACAGGGGACACTATAAATTCATTAGACGAACACGAGACATATAAATATTTAGGGTATATACAGGCTAAACAAATTCTTGATAAACAAATAAAATCTACACTAACTAAACAATTTACACACCGACTAAAAACAATATTCAACACTCAAATCTACGCGAAGAACACAATAAAAGCCATAAACACGTATGCTATCCCTATTCTTACCTATTCTTTTGGAATCATAGGTTGGAATAAAACCGAGTTAAAAAATCTACAGCGAATCATTAACACCACTTTGACAAAACACAGAAGACATCATCCACGATCCTGCGTACAGAGGCTTACATTACCAAGAACTGAAGGTGGACGCGGCATAATAGACATCACAAATCTCCATAATAAACAAATAACCATTTTACGAACATATTTTAATGCTAAAGCCTCCAGTTCTACTTTACACAAAGCAGTTGTAAGTAATGACACAAAACTCACCCCATTAAATTTAGCCGACATGACACCACAACCTAACGAAAAACAGATTGACAGACAAACAAAAATTTCTGAATGGACCCAGAAGTCTCTACACGGGAGACATCGACACGATCTTGACCAACCTAACGTCGACAAGTTAGCGTCGAACGAATGGTTAAGACGAGGCGAGCTCTTCCCAGAGACAGAAGGGTTCATGATAGCTATTCAGGATCAGGTGATAGAAACCCGTAATTACCAGAAATTTATTATGAAATCTACCATACCAACCGACATATGTAGACGATGCAATAGTTCCTCAGAGACAATCCAACACATCACAGGGGCCTGCAAAGCAATAGTTCAAACCGATTACAAGCATAGGCACGACCAAATAGCTAACATTATCCACCAGAAACTAGCCATTAAATATAAGCTGATTACCACACCACCAGTACCATATTATAAATACCAACCAGATACAGTTCTTGAGAATGCCACTCACAAATTATATTATGATAGAGCAATATTAACTGACAAAACAACACATTACAACAGACCGGATATCACATTATTAGATAAAATAAATAGAACTGCCCAAATTATTGACATAGCTGTACCAAACACCCACAACCTACAGAACACTATAGCAGAAAAACTATCAAAATATACCGACCTCAAAATAGAAATTAGCCGCATGTGGCAACTTAAGAATGTCACAATAGTCCCTGTTGTATTGTCAACCACAGGTGTTATACCTAAGCAGCTACATCAGTCAATAAAATCACTTGATCTGCCACCATACATGTACCAAAGTCTTCAGAAAGCAGCCATACTGAATACGTGCAGGATTGTTAGAAAGTTTTTACAAAACGAGAACGAAACCACTACCACTTCCTCACTCACACGAACAACAGTCACCCAAAATACACAACCCCAACAGCAAACACAAACACAAACACTTAACTCATCTCATCAGTCTTCTTAGGTTAGCACTTGGCTTTGGCCCGTGCTATCCTGAACATCCGGCAAAGAGCCGAGCAATAAAAACATATAAATAATAATAATAAAGCCATTTATTCCATATCTTCACTTAAGTTTTTACATTACAGTGTGTGTTAGTAAGTTGTAGCTTATAATTAATGTTAGTAGAAGTATAATTTTTAAGAGATATGGACCCCTGTTTGGGTAAAGGCCTCCTCCATCCTCTTCCATGTGTCCCTGTCCTTGCCTAAATTTATCCAATCGTTCCCTGCAACGTTTGTTATATCATCAGCCCACCGTCTTAATTGTCGACCAACGTTCCTTTTCCCTTTTGGTCCTTTCCAACGTGTGGCTTCAATGGTCCATCGTCTGTCTGAGTATCGTGAGATGTGTCCGGCCCATCTCCATTTTGATAAGTGTGCGTGCCTTAGAGCATCAGTGAGTTTGGTTTTTTGGCGAATGTCCTTGTTCTTGATTTTATTTATCCTTCTTATTTTCAGCATACTCCTTTCCATTGCTGTCTGGCTGCATTTGATTTTCTGTTGTATTTTGTTTGTAAATACCCAAGTTTGGCAACCATACAACAAGCAGGGTAATAAGCACGTATCATATACTATCTTTTTCATGTGCAAGCTAAATTTCCCTTTAAAAATTTCTCTTAGTGACCAGAATTTTTTCCAAGTTGCATTAATACGTCTCGTTACTTCTTCTTCGTTATTTGATATTTTGAATGAAATTTGCTTACCCAAATAGATGTAGTCACTGACGTACTCTATTGTATTCTCTTTTATCATAATCGGGCGTTCGTAGTTGTTAGTTAATATCTTTGTTTTATTTACATTCATTTCTAGGCCAATTTTAGAACTTTCGTGGTCAAGTGATTTCATCATTTCCTCCAGGTCTTTGGCAGTTTCGGCTATTATAACAATGTCGTCAGCGAACCTCAAATGATTTAAATATTGTCCGTTTATATATACTCCCCTGTTTTTCCAGTTTAGTTTTTGGAAAATATTTTCAAGTACTGCTATAAACAGTTTTGGAGATAAAGGATCTCCCTGTCTGACTCCTCGTTCTATGTTTATTTCGTCCCCTCTCGTTTCCAATTTTACTCGGCTCGTACTTTTTGCATAGATGTATTTCAAAATATTGATGTACTTGTAGTTAATATTTGACTGTTGCAGTGCGTTCCAGATTGAACAGTGACTGATGGTGTCGAAAGCTTTACTGTAGTCGATGAAGGCCACATACAGAGGTCTGTTGTACTCTCTATATTTTTCTATGACTTGTTCTAATGTCTGTATGTGGTCCATTGTGCTAAAGCCTGACCTGAATCCCGCTTGCTCCTTTGGCTGCTGTTTATCAATATCATCAGATATTCTCTTTAGCATTATAGATGAGAATAGTTTGTATACGCTTGCTAATAAGCTAATGGGTCTATAATTCCCTATGTCCAAGGGGTTTCCTTTCTTGAACAGCAAAATTATGTCCGATGCACACCATTGTTTTGGGACTTCTTCTACGTCTAGTATCATATTAAACAATTGCGTAAAATGGTGTGTTAAGATGGGTGCTCCTATTTTAAGGGCTTCGTTGCATAATCCATCCGGTCCGGGACTCTTCTCAGTCTTCAGCTTTTTTATATGTTCATAAACTTCGAAGTCTTCGATTGGTCTGATGTGGTCAGTTGTATTTATGTGAGTTATTGGCACTTCGGTTCCAGTGTTGCTTTGTTTCTTGTACAAGTTTTTGTAAAAGTTGGTTGCTTGGTTTATTACATCTTTCCTTGATTTTGTTGCCTGTGAGTTTTGCTCAAGTTTTTGTATCCATGATTTATGTGTGGTTAATTCTTTATAGGCTCTTTTGGTACTCCTGAAGTTCTTGATATTTCTTGAAATAGTTTCGTATCTGTGTTTGTTGTAGTCCTTTCGAATTGATTTGTTAGTCTCTTTGTATATTCTACTTAGTTCTTCTTTAATTTCTTTGGTTTTATTTTTGGTGTGTAGTAGTTCCGTGCGTCTTTCTATTAGTTGGAGTGTGTCTTTAGAGAATATACTATGTTGGTGAACTTGTGTAATTTTTTTGCATTTTAAGCTCTCTGTTATGCCTCTTTCCAGGATATTGTAGTAGCTTTGGATGTCAATATTGTCTGTATTTATATGTTCTGTGTGTGCTCGTAGATTTTCGATGTAACTTTTCGTTTCTGCTTCAGTCCTGGGGATGTTTAGTGGTGTTGCATAGGATTTTCTGCTCTTGATTGGGCGACTTAAAAGTAGCGTTGCTCTCATTAATCTGTGATCAGAAGGAAAATTAAATTTGTTAAGTACCTCAATGTTAGTTATAAGTTTATGGTGGTTTATCATTATAAAATCAATTTCATTTTTAGTTGTTTGGTCGGGTGACGACCAAGTCCACCTACGGCTTTCCTTCTTTTTGAAGAATGTGTTCATCACTGACAAGTTGTGTTGGTAAGCATAACTTAAAAGCCGTTCACCCCTTTCGTTGCACACTCCGTAACCATGCTTGCCCATTACTGGATAATAGTCTGCTTTGGGGCAACCTATTTTAGCATTAAAATCCCCCATAACTATAATCATTCCTTCAGTCATGGTATGAGCATATTCAATGTCTTTGTAAAATTTATCAATTTCGTCTTGTGTTGATCTTTCGGTTGGTGCATATGCTTGAATTAATGATAAGGAGAAGCATTCAAATTTTACTTGTAGAAGTGCAATTCTTTCAGAGATTCCTATAAAGTTGGTAATGTTGTTTTTAAATTTTTTCTTAATGAGAAATCCCACTCCATGTAGTCCTTTAGTTTCACCAATGTAGCAGAATATGAGGTCATTGTACTCTTCAATTCTACACCCCAATCTTCTGATCTCTGCGAGGCCCAGAATGTCCCAATTAATATTTTTTAGAGCATTAGTAAGTTCAAGAAATCGTTCTGTTGATGCAAGTGTTCTTACATTATAAGTGCAAATCTTGAGGGTTGGTTTTATAGTATATTGATCTATTTCTGTGTTTGATATATTTGATGGAGGGTTGCAGTCTAATTCCCCACGAGGACAAGTCGGGTTGGGGAATGTTTTGTTTGTTTTGTCTTCCAGTTTTTGTTCATTGAGTGTTTTATTCCGGTGGCTGATGGCAATATCCTATGCATTCTGAACAGTTGGCAAGTTGGTAGGCGGCAGAGAGTTGCTTCTGGTCAATCCTTAAGTATACCTAAATCAGAAGTCTACCTACATACTTATGAAAAAATACATTTCAAAATATACTTAGTAAGAACTAACTTTAATTTTATATTCAAGACACAAATAGTGCTCTACCTAACCCAAAAGTTATAACTTTATGAATGCCAAAAACCTTTTTTTAGAACGATTATAAAAGCATATTCCCTGGGAGCGTACGTGAACTTAGTCCCTTTTACATAGTATAGATGCTATATGCATCTACATATCTATACCTATACTAATATAATAAATGGAAAAGTTTTTTTGTCTAAGTATTTGTACTCTAAAGGCTGCAAAACTACTGCACCTACTGGTGGGAATGTTGAGCTAGACTATCCCCGCGTAACATAAGCTATATTTTGTCTGCAGCTATAGTTAATTATAAAACAGTAGCTTAAGATGAATTCACAAACAAAACTAAATAGAAAACATTTCCTACATAACTCATGGACACCATACCGCTTTGGATATCGATATGCCATCCGTGAACGCAATGTATGCTAACTTTACATTGCAATGTAACTGTTTATGCTCAGTAGTACTACATTGTATGTTATTGAAGAGAATAGGGTGTTTTGCTGGATGTAGTTTTCTGAACTAGTGAACTTAGAACTTTGTGGACTAGTAGGATTGTTTGGTTTAGCACAGGTTTTGAGGGAACAACTTCAACCACGTTGTATTATCAGTCTGCAGGGTCAAAAATATATTTTCACCAAATTACCTAGCTATATTTAAATCAGATCACTCATATCACTAGGACATACAATGCAGAAAAAGATAAGTTTTTATTAGTAGATATCTAAAAGGAGTTCTTGAAAGATTTTGTAAGCCTGAGTAAAAAGTAGAATAATATGAGGTAAGCCTCACTAAACACATCCATCTTATATTATAAAGTTGACGAGTTAGTTTGCTTGAACGTGAGTGGTAACTAGTTATTTTGCAAGTACCTATGTACAGAAAACCTATTTACCCAAAAAGGTTTTATTACAAACTTTTGAATTTAATGTGCTTCGACAGAAGATTATTATAAGTACTTCCGAAAGTTGAGAGTTTGTAACAACTTGTCTAAGTTAGTTCAAGTAAATATAAGTTAGTAACGCCGTTGTTTGTGTTAATCATTGTTTGTTTGAAGTTCACTTCAATATTATTTCAGAAGCCCTGTAAATAAGTATTAGTTAACGTTTTTTTTTTTTTGAAGTTAAGTATTTATTAAAACTTGGGACAAATCGTGTTTTTAACAATCCCTCTTTAAAGAATTTAAGAATAGATGGGAAGTGAGTTTAGAAAACGTATTTATTTAGAGCTTTTGAACGTCCTGTTATTAATCTGAATATTTTGCATTGTACGTTTTAAGTTTAGCCCAATTTTAACAATAACAACGTTTAATATTTTCACATAAAATTGCAAGTCTTATGTCAAGGCTAAGTGATTTGATCATCTAACAAAGAAACTATCTTTGGAAAATACATAGAGATTTACATAACTTTAGTGTTTGGACCCATGGACCTCTGGACCCCTGGGGCTTTTCGTGTACCAGACGATACTTTTTCGACAAACGTTCAGCCCATGATAGTCTACCGCTGACTGAAAGACACATCAAACTCACTCTTCTGTCGTAACAACCTTCAAACATTTTACATTCACTTCTTTTTAGGAATTCCATGCTTCTACATGACGCGCAGTGTGAAATATATCACATTTGTATATGTTACAGGAAAATAACAAGATCCGTAAGTTTATGAATTTCCCAGAAAAATTATAAGCTTACATAGTGTAAATAAATTGTATTATTATTTTAAGGGTTTATTTCCGTAAATTGACAAACTTACGTCTCGCGTAAAATAATAAGTAAGCAATTACGAAATACTACATGCGTTCTGATAAAATAAGTCACTTGCAGGCTTAGCCACTGTCAATGTAGACTAACTGGGGTGCATTGTGTTATTTGCTATTCTATAATTTGGTCTAACCATTTAAAATCTTACGAATTGATATCTGTTAGTTTATAAATACACCACAAGCCACCACGATTGGGCGTAAAATAATACAATTTATCCCTCGTTTAGAATCCTACGGTAGTTTAATTTCCTAGACAATTTATAAATTAAGCAGTTCTTTATATATTCCGGTGACATACATATATATAAAATAGTGTCAGAAATCTCGTAACGGCAGCTTTCCATTTAAACTACTGAATATTTGAAATTCCTTTTCAATATTTCATGTTGGGTTTTTAAATTCTCCTTTACATTTTTATGTGTGAAGATTGCATTGCATTGGTTTTGTTGTTTGGTAGTCAAATGTTGAATACCTACTTGATTTTGTGAATTGGTTGTGAAAATTGTTGTCGATAATTGAGGGAACTCAGTTTTTTTGAAGAATTGAGAAAATTCTGGTTCAATTTTTTTTAGGTGTCTTATCTTGTTGTTACGCTAAACTTGTCTGCAAAGATTGAAGACTAATGACGGCGAAGATAAACTAAAATTCATGCTTTAAAAAAATGCCCAGAGAATAAAACACGAGATCATATTTTACTGATTAATATTCGAGCACATGACCGAAAATGACCAGTGTTTACTTAAATTAAGTTTCTTGTGCTCACAAGTTTTGAAAAAAGAAATCAAATCTAAAGTTTTGTATTACTAATAAGTGCAATCCTACTTTGAAGACATTTTGAGTGCGAGTGTGAAGTTTTCTCATCAAGTTTTCGTCGAACAAGGAAATATGCAACAAAAGTCTAGTTCAAGCAGACTATTTAAAACTATGTAGATGAGTATGAGAAGATTCTATTATAGTTGACGTATAGATTTATAATTTCTTTTTAAAGCTGAAGAATTTGTTCGTTTAAACACGCTAATGTCGAGTACTATTATTATAAAAGATTGGATGATTATTTGTATGTTAGAAAGTCCGTTTATTAAGGAAGGCTAAAGCGGGTAACCTATATTCGTGTATGTTAATCTGTACGCACATTCTACAAAGCATACTTCTAAATGTAAGACAGTATAACTTCACCCACTTTTGTGAGAACATCACACATTTCTACCACAAAACAAAAACTACTAGCACAGGTATTCGATACTTTACCTCGGCTCAAAGATATCTCCATTTATATCGACCATCTTCGTATTTATTCCAATTCTCTTTCCTTTGAAGCTGGAAGCTTCTAACCATGGAGGAAGGAAAGATGAGTGGAAATGCCATTAGGCAGGTACGTTAGGCGCCTTTTCTTTTAAAAGAGTGTGTATGGAGTTTCTTGCCAGTTCTTCTCCATGAGATCCACTATTTGGTACCTAGCAACTAGCTTGATGTTTAGAAAGAGCTCCCATAAGCCTGATTGAAATAAAAAAAAATCTTCAATTTGACTTTGCCTTGAAGTTAAAGTAACGCACGTAGGCTTGATCAGTAACTAGAACTAACGAGATATTCGGGTTCCTTGTCAAATCAAAACCAACCCGTCAATGATTGGTCTCTATTGAATGGTGACTTAAAAAAAAAATACGCGTTCTAAAGAAGACATGTAAGAGCGGAGCCAGTAACGTTCTTTTTCCACTAAACACCCTTATTTAGGCGAGTTACTTTCAAACGAGATTTTGCGTTATGGAATCTCCGCTAGTCATTTCGTTCTCCGTGCTTCTAACAGACAGACGGTAGTGTCAACATACTATGTACGTATGTATGTATGTGTATGCAATATGCAGGAATATAGTGTTTGGTAGGAAATGGCTGCTTTGTGATCGCCTTTTGTCTGTTTGCGCGTTATTTATAGAGCCTGAGTAGGAATGTTGGGAGCTCTTTAAAATGGAAAAAATTAAATTATAAATTTAAAAAAACCCCCGACCCAAAAAAAGTACGCAATAATTATGACAAAAGGTTAAAAACGCTAAACCCTATAAAAAGCAAAAAATAACTTTTAACACTACGTAAACTAAATTTTGTCGTGTCGGGGGACCGCTCTAATTCATTACTTTAGATACGTGTTTTTTTTTTAAACGAATGTTGTAATTAGTTAAGTATCATTTGATTTATGTAAGTATTTATGAAGGTAAAAAGCGGTCCCCCGACACGTCAAAATTTAGTTTACGTAGTGTTAAAAGTTATTTTTTGCTTTTTATAGGGTTTAGCGTTTTTAACCTTTTGTCATAATTATTGCGTACTTTTTTTGGGTCGGGGGTTTTTTTAAATTTATAATTTAATTTTATTTCATGCTTTTTAAAGGAGCTCCTTAATTTTTCCTTCTTTCATTTAATTTATTTTATCTTAAGATGGGGTCGCTATATGCGATCTCGGCCAAAGGAAGCTGTTTAACAATCCTCATGACAAACTGGCTCTGGGAGAATTGCACAGATTGAGAAACAATAAAGATTAACCTTTGGACATTCTAGATTTTCAGCAAAAATATAAATCGGTTTATCCGTTTCATTCCAGCATTCCAGGGTTTCATTCGCTACATCCCATTTCCAGCATCAGGTTCTCGTCAATCAGAACCATGAAGAGAACTCGTCAAGACAAATTCAACGAGCCCAAACTCGATGGGTTTACTAAAAGGCAGTTCAGGGTTACGTCTCCTACCTTCGTGCCCTAACAGCAGACCAGCTCAGTGATTCCAAAAGACATTAGTGTTTCAAATTTCAGATCCCACATATACTTGCAAGTAAACTGAGCGTGTAACATTCCTATCACACCTATCAAACGAGCTGATGACCTTGAAGACCTGAACCGATTTCCACCAAACATAGCTAAGAACACTCCCGACTGACATACCTTTTAAACAAAAAAAACCGCATTACAATCGGATCATCCGTTTGGGAGCTACGATGCCACATACACACACACACACACACACACACACACACACACACACACACACACACACACAGACACGTCAAACTTATAACACCCCGTCGTTTTTGCGTCGGGGGTTAAAAACAACCTGGTCGAGGTTGTTTGGTATTGGAAAAGTATTGTAGTTACGGCCGAATACTGAAACGGTACTCTATTTTAATTAATGTTTGAGTATTTCGAGGATGTCTTGCATGCTTTGTTTATTCATTTTTTGTGCGCCAGGTGAATTATGCATAAAATTACGCTGAAGAAAATACTTTTCATTTACAGTTTTTTTTTTTTTTATAGTTGGGACGAAATACAGGTTTTTTGGGTGTCCTTCCTCATACTTTGCAAACATTATGAGCCTTCCGAAAACACACATTTTTAAAGGTATTTGCAAAAACAGTTTTTCTATTTTTTTTTTTTAACAAACCAAAAAATAACAAAAGGACCTAAACATCAAGCTAATTCCAGCTACAATCTAGTACTAAAATCTAACCAGATTAGCCGAAGTGGGTCTTAAAGCGATGTTCAGGCAATAAACTAACAGGTACAACGACCCATTAAAGTTTTGAGTGTTGGTACCGTCAATTTCAGCGGCGACCCATGTAGGGAAGCTGTAAAGAATAGAGCATTGAACGAACTGGATACGCTATTGCAGTGTCTCCTCCTTTGTTAAAGAGTTCGAGAGCATGTCATACTTGTATGTCTGCGCCAAGATTGTGGAAAAATTAGAATTTTCTTTCGTATGCGTGAGTAACGACGTTATCAAAAATGCTACAGTCAGAACTTTTTGTTATAGCGGCAACAACACATTATATACATAGGTATGACAATTTCATGTCACTATGTGGTCAAAAGTCTAGCTGTCATGGTTCTTGAGATGCAACCTAGTGACTGACGGACGGACGGCAAAGTTTAAGTAATAGTGCCTCGTTTTGACTTTGGGTATGGAATTCTAAAAAGCACAAAGTGTGAAAATATGCGTTCTTGCTCAACATAATGTTGTGGCCCTATGCAAATCAAAATGCTAGCGCCCATTTTCAGCGATAGCGCTAGCATGATGACTAGGGCATGCAATACCGGTTTACCGGTTTCGGTTTTACCGGTAAAACCGCCCATTTTTGCGATTTTTAAATTACCGGTAAAAATAATATGTTACCGGTAATTTACCGGTTTTTACGTTTTGTGATAAAATATAGCAATTGTTCATTTAACGTCAAATCTTTGTTATATAGCCTGAAAATAATGTAATATTGCATACATTACATATTGTAAGTGTGTTTAGGTTCCTGTTTTTTAGAAAAGTAAACTTGTGTCCCCTTAACTATCTCTAGGTTAGATACAAATCTTCATTCTCATCTTATTTTATAATATCTAAACAAATTTTATTCATTCGGTTATTCCGATTTTCCTCATAGCTGTCAGCTCATATTAGGTAAAAATGTAGCTTATGCTTATTTTACCTACTCTATGATCTTGCTGAGTAAGGGCTTTTACTTCACCACCATGCGGACAGCTCTGAGAACACGGTGGAGCACACAGTCTAGGTGTGCACTGCCTGGGAAGGGTACCGCCGTGTCGTCGTCGAGGCAATAGGCAGCGGCGACCTCTCGCGTCCGGTCGTGGTTCAGGCCATGGTCCTGAGTGAATGGGAAGCCGTCGCCTCCTTCTGCGAAACAGTCATCCTCGAGAAGGAGACGGCGGAGAGACTGCGAGATCGCACCTCTCATCCCAACTGCTGTAGTGGACCAGACACCACGGGCGCTGAGTGTCGAGAGACGACACCCGGCCACCGTAGGCGTCGGTCTGTGGACGGTGAGTTCGGGTGGCTCATCGTTCCTCCGTCTGCATAGATAACAGACCCGTGTTGGCTTCGCGCGTTGTAAAGGCGGGTCTAGACGAACCGAGCACGAGCGAAGTACAAGCGGAGCCGTTCTCGGTTTCATCGTTCGCGGCGTCAAGTGTGGACGCACAACGAACCTACAACGATCACTGTTAGCAAATCCCTTTGTGTTCGACAAAAACCGACAACAGGCGGAACGCAGCCGAGCACGAAGTGCTCGCAGCGCGCTCGTTAGAGGCTTGTAAGTTGGTCCACACTTATTTGTTTTCGGCTCGACGAATTGTGTTCGGCTCGTGCTCGGCTCTCCTAGCGTAGACGCAGCTTTACACATATTTCGAAAGAGTTACCGCGACCCTGGTCCATAAAATGCCTACGATTTACTTTAATGAAAAAAATTTTTTTTTCACAGTTATTCGTGGCATTTATCCCGTCTTGTGACGGGGTCCGCTTTCCGTATCTACTTCTTCCATTTCATTCAGATGTTCTTTCCAGGACATCTTCCTCTTCGAGTTCGCAGATTCATGTCATTCATTACGACACTCAACCACCACAGTTTCGGCCTGCCTCTGCGCCTTTGACCGGGTATATCGAGATTGAGTAGATAACATTGGCGATGTATTCAGATTGTCTCCTTTCTACATGTCCGTACCATCGCAGCCGTTTCTCTTGCATATTGTCGGCGACATCGCGTATGGATGGTACTAACATGTTTTTTTGTTACGGCCCACGTCACAAAAAATGTTTACCACCTTATACCCTGTATTTTTATTTATTTTTTTGCTTTTAGACTACCCAATCTTATTGTTATATCACATTTTAAAAATTACAAAAATTACCGTTTTACCGGTTTACCGGTAAACATATTTTTATTACCGAATTTTTACCGGTAATTTTTATTTTACCGGAATTGCATGCCCGATGACGTTTATCAGTGATACGAATAGGTACCAAATAAATAAATATAGATTTGTGCTCTCGGTGGCTCCAGTAAGTTCAATGCTCTTAGCCGTAAAGTCATAACATTTGTGGCGAGGGGCACTTTATAGTTCACTATAAAGTTGATGACGATAAATGTTAGCTTATCCTGGGTTTAAAGTGTAAGCTTATTGGGGGAAAATTCCTATGTAATGGTAATGTCATTTGTAAGGTTTAGGAATTATTACTTGAGAGGTCATAAGGAAGTCTTATTGTATGTCTTCCAATATCAATAAAAAAACGTGTTTTTTTGTATACTTAAGAATTTCATTTATACTTCCCCATATGGTAATAAATAAATGGACATATCAATTAGAAGCAAGTACAAGGTTCGATTCCGTGGTAGGTCAAGAAATCTCACTTACGAATCGTTTATATTATACTTACCTACACGAAAATATCTAGACTTAAAAAGCATTTTATATTTTTATGAATTCAAAATGCTTTAAAAGATGCAAACATTTAGCAAGTCACAGAAACTTCATCAAGTAGAATAAATGTTTAAATACTTTTCAACATGAGAAACTTTGCGACACATATTATATCAGAAAACTTTTTCAATAACTCTAAAAACGCAATTTAAACTTCAAAACTTGAAGTTGGAGTAAACTTATTTCAATAGTCCACCTGAATTTCCACTACGTTTTCAAGATAAGGTTTATTCGAACATTTTTGCAGTAAAATTTATTTTGCGACATATAATAAAAGGATATAGGTCAGGAGTTTTAGTTTAAGCATGGTGTATCGGATCAACTTGAAATGGTCTTTAAAGGTCAAATAAATATGGTTATCTATGGGTTTTAACAACTTACTTCCGTCTTAACTTGTTTAGAAAATTGAATAGTACCATAACATAAACAAGGCAACTCAAGCTCTTCTTACAAAAAAATGCGATTTTAATGTTAACTTAGTCTCTTCACAATTCATCTTACAAACTTGACTTCTTATGGGCATCGGAGCAAACCCAACAATTTCGACTCCGTGGGCTCCTAAATCTTGACAAGTAGCAAGATATGGAAACATTGCCAAAACACTTGAAAAATCCGATAAAAACTTGTTAAAAACTGTCAGTTTTATTTTAATAAATTTTTGGTATTTGGCGATTTTCCAAAACGTCCCTTATCTAACTCTTTAAGTTTTCCTAAAGCCGACGTTTGCAACTTATGTGTATTATGATAAATTCGTATTCTAATAGTTTTACTTTGCCACTTTTTGTGGATAGATTAATTACCAACTTTGTTGGCTCTGTGGCCTAAACTGAATTTTAGTTTTCATAAAATAAATGAATAGTTTTATTTTAATCTGTATCTATTAACATACCTACATTATGATCATAGTTTAATTTTTCAACAGAAACCTCGTAATCATTCTTCATTTTATGCCATAAGTCCAATCATACTACATTATACATACTTTTTGTACATTGTCATACATAAACGTATACATTGTCTTTGTATAACTTGGCGACTTGACCACTACTGAGCGCTCCCGAGACTTAACACACACAAGTATGACTCACCCGCGTTCATGAGATAAAACATCTATAGTATTGAAGAATTGATTTTGATTAAAAATACTAAAAAAATATATTTCAAAAATGTAAAAAATTCCAGAGTTCAACAGCAATAAATTATGACGCACTGTTTATTCTCAACTTACCAAAGCTAATTCTATTTCGATTGAGTTTTGTTTTCGCTTCCAATAGAGCATAAAGGGCACTTCAATTGTATCGACATGATTCTAAGTGTACACTGCAAACTTTTAGTCGGCCGATAGTTTGTTTGGACTCATAAATCAGTATGAAGATGAATGGTAGTACGCACGTCACAAAGGTCAGGTATGTAGCCGGTATCAGACCGACTAAAAACTTTGACTGTATTAAAAATTTTCTTTAAAAAAAAGTTGCCAACCGTTGGATCAAATTTCATTTGACTTTTTAGTATACAGTGTACGTGTACTCTAAAGGACACTTGAAATTGTATCGACATTATGCCAAAAATAAAATTATAAATTTAAAAAAACCCCCGACCCAAAAAAAAGCACGCAATTATTATGACAAAAGGTTAAAAACGCTAAACCCTATAAAAAGCAAAAAATAACTTTTAACACTACGTAAGTACCAACTAAAGCATGTCAGACTAAACTAAATTTTGTCGTGTCGGGGGACCGCTCTAATTTATTAGCCTAACGTTAGAAGTAATTATATACTACTACATTACATATACTTCTTATAACTTTTTATACAATTTTGTTTAGATACGTGTTTTTTTTATATGAATGTTGTAATTAGGTAGGTATCATTTGATTTATGTAAGTATTTTTAAAGGTAAAACGCGGTCCCCCGACACGTCAAAATTTAGTTTAGTCTGACATGCTTTAGTTGGTACTTACGTAGTGTTAAAAGTTATTTTTTGCTTTTTATAGGGTTTAGCGTTTTTAACCTTTTGTCATAATAATTGCGTGCTTTTTTTTGGGTCGGGGGTTTTTTTAAATTTATAATTTTATTTTATTTCATGCTTTTTGAAGGAGCTCCTTATTTTTTCCTTCTTTCATTTAATTTCTTTTATTTTAAGATGGGGTCGCTATATGCGATCTCGGCCAAAAGAAGCTGTTTAACAATCCTCATGACAAACCAGCTCTGGGAGAATTGCACAGATTGAGAAACAATAAAGATTAACCTTTGGTCATTCTAGATTTTAAGCAAAAATATAAATCGGTTTATCCGTTTCATTCCGGCATTCCAGGGTTTCATCCGCCACATCCCATTTCCAGCATCAGGTTCTCGTCAATCAGAAACATGAAGAGAACTCGTCAAGACAAATTTAACGAGCCCAAACTCGATGGGTTTACTAAACGGCAGTTCAGGGTTACGTCTCCTATCTTCGTGTCCTAACAGCAGACCAGCTCAGTGGTTCCAGAAGACATTAATATTTCAAATTTCAGATCCCACATATGCTTGCAAGTAAACTGAGCGTGTAACATTCCTATCACACCTAACAAACGAGCTGATGACCTTCAAGACCTGAACCGATTTCCACCAAACATAGCTAAGAACACTCCCGAATGACATTCCTTTCAAACAAAAAAAACCGCATTACAATCGGATCATCCGTTTGGGAGCTACGATGCCACATACACACACACACACACACACAGACACGTCAAACTTATAACACCCCGTCGTTTTTTCGTCGGGGGTTAAAAAGGGGAATAAATGTTTGCAGTATCAAAACGGTATTTATATAAGTGTATTTTGACTCATTGAATTGGCAATAGGGTCTCGATTCGGAATTCTAAGTGCCTGTTAACGATTTGGAGTCGAATTTTCTCAGTATCTGAGATGGTATTTGGTTGTTATGTAAATTATATTTGTGTTTATATAAATGTATAATGTTTTGGATTTGATTGTTTGATGATCAGATAATGTAATGAGAGATAAATTTTGGGGATTTGAAATTGATGATGTTGAAATGATGAAAAACAAAGCTAAAAAACTCGTGGGATGACGGCAGATAGAAGGGCAGAAGGATGATGAGTTACAAAAATAAACAAAACGGACACAAGAATTTAATTCATTTAACCCTTCAACACTTTTCATTGTGATGTAGAATTCAATGCAAAATAATTGAAACTATAATTAGGTATTCCTATGTATATCTCTAGGTATACATATCATAAATCTGTATCTTTTCGGGATGTAAGTACTTTTGTGAATGATGTTCAAGATGATCATACTTTATTAGAAAGGGATGTAAAAATATTCTCAAAAATATTCTCTACAATATTTACCTATTTAATGATATTTTCACACGATGCCCATCAGAATTATTAGCACACAAGTGGGCATAGAGGGCAATGATTTGCATACTGTCAATATAGATCCTAGTTTGCATAGTCGAGGTCAGTGGACGAGTTGATGTTCATACACCCTGTAGGTAGAACAACGTACTTCATTTATATAATACTATAAATTAATGAACTAATATGAGAAATGAGGTATAGGGTGACAGGGGGCAAAGCTGTAAAAAAAATACAATTACCTTAGATTATGATAGATAAGTATCCTGTTTTATATTGTAAAAAAAGTGCGCAATAATTATGACAAAAGGTTAAAAACGCTAAACCCTATAAAAAGCAAAAAATAACTTTTAACACTACGTAAACTAAATTTTGTCGTGTCGGGGGACCGCTCTAATTCATTACTTTAGATACGTGTTTTTTTTTAAACGAATGTTGTAATTAGGTAGGTATCATTTGATTTATGTAAGTATTTATGAAGGTAAAAAGCGGTCCCCCGACACGTCAAAATTTAGTTTACGTAGTGTTAAAAGTTATTTTTTGCTTTTTATAGGGTTTAGCGTTTTTAACCTTTTGTCATAATTATTGCGCACTTTTTTTGGGTCGGGGGTTTTTTTAAATTTATAATTTAATTTTATTTCATGCTTTTTAAAGGAGCTCCTTAATTTTTCCTTTAATTTATTTTATCTTAAGATGGGGTCGCTATATGCGATCTCGGCCAAAGGAAGCTGTTTAACAATCCTCATGACAAACTGGCTCTGGGAGAATTGCACAGATTGAGAAACAATAAAGATTAACCTTTGGACATTCTAGATTTTCAGCAAAAATATAAATCGGTTTATCCGTTTCATTCCGGCATTTCAGGGTTTCATCCGCCACATCCCATTTCCAGCATCAGGTTCTCGTCAATCAGAAACATGAAGAGAACTCGTCAAGACAAATTCAACGAGCCCAAACTCGATGGGTTTACTAAAAGGCAGTTCAGGGTTACGTCTCCTACCTTCGTGCCCTAACAGCAGACCAGCTCAGTGGTTCCAAAAGACATTAGTGTTTCAAATTTCAGATCCCACATATACTTGCAAGTAAACTGAGCGTGTAACATTCCTATCACATCTAGCAAACGAGCTGATGACCTTGAAGACCTGAACCGATTTCCACCAAACATAGCTAAGAACACTCCCGACTGACATACCTTTTAAACAAAAAAAACCGCATTACAATCGGATCATCCGTTTGGGAGCTACGATGCCACATACACACACACACACACACACACACACACACACACACACACACACACACAGACACGTCAAAATTATAACACCCCGTCGTTTTTGCGTCGGGGGTTAAAAATTGTTCTGACCAACTAAAAACCAATTAAATAAACCTACATTGTCTTGCCCCAACTGTCGATCTCACCTTCCCGTGGTGCACCCTGCTTCCTGTGGTGAAAAGGCTAGGCAGATGAGATGTTTAACTTTTCGTGTGTGGAATCCTAAAAATAAAGCTTCATGTTAATTTTATGCATTTAATTAACACATTATTTAAATACATTAAACCTCACGTTTGGTCAACAGAGATAAATTTATGGGTCGCATATTGTTAGTATTTTATGTTTATTTAACACGTTATATTATTAAATGCAATATGTTGGAAGTTTTAATTGCTTTTGTAAAGATAAGGGGTTGTATGTAATTGTTTAAGATGACAACTGTAAATTGGTTAAAGTAAAATATTAAAGATTTTTTTTTTTCAGCTGAAATTCTTTTTATTTTTTAATTTCTCGCAAATTAATCAATTTTGAAACATATATATTTTCCCTAAAACAAATAATAACAAATTCTGACTAATGAATGAAACCATTACAATGAATGAGATAGTTACCGTTAATTTTAAAATATATTTTTAGCTCACTTCATACAGTAAAATATTCAAAGAACTCATATACATAGGTATAGGTACAGACATTTGGCTTTGTATTTGAACTGAAACACACACCTACACAAAAAGAAACATACCTAATAAAAAAGATACCAAGCAAAACAAACAGTATATCATCTAAAGTCTTTAAGGTTGAACTTTGTTTACCTCATAAACATATTCCTGAGGAATTTACTCTTGAAAATATTTACCGAGCCACTCGTGGCATCGCGAGCCCCATTTTGTCTTAAATGATAATTTAAACAAACAAACTTGACTTCATTTTGAAGTCCCCTTAGGAGTTATATTGTTGTACTAGCTGGGGCCCGTCTTTTTACTCGTTTCTTGGAATTATTACGCTGCTGAAAATAAGTATTATAAATAGCCTTATATGTATAAAGAATTGTTTTTATTTAAATAGCATTTCACATGTATTAATCATACTTTATCTTGAATAATGAGTAATGAGTAAAGAAGTCACATGACATACCACAAAGTTTTTTTTTTTTAATAGAAGCCATATTTCCAGAAAACTCAGTCCGGTAGTTTTCTGTCTTAAAATGTAGACTATTTGAGGTAAAACAACCAAGTATGTAAACATGTTACATAAATATTAGATAAATATTTTCTTTTCCTCATTCCAACTTATTTCGTTATTTAGCCCATCATATTTTACTAAAAAAATGACATCACACAATTTAATATTATTTGCATATAAGTTTGAGAGCCTCTGACCCGCAGCCAAGCGAGGCGTTCTGAATAGATTTAATTACGATCGATGGCGTGACTGATGAACTTCGTATACTATACAAATACATGTATGTAGCAGGAGAAATATATAGGTGTATATACCAATCAAGTTATGTTCGAATACCATGTTCAATTGAGTTACAGGATCTGTGTTGATATTCCTGTTTAGGGCTGAATTAGTCATTGGAATAATTGGCTTCAGATTATTCTAACTTAAATAATCGCCGTCTCAATTAGTTTAACAATTGCTTTTAGATTATTTAATCGTTTTAAGTTCCTGAGATTACCGCATTCACGAACTCTTTGGCTTAATAATATTTGTATAGGTACATACACAGATGTAGGTACCATTATAGCAAGCAAGCTACACCTTTACAATATATTGTTAAGGACTAATTTGATCAGACTGATCAGAGGTCCAACTTTTATTTATTGCCAGCTATAAAAATAATGATCAATTAAGATTAACCAATAATAAGCAATAATGATGATATTCAAGCTCATAACAAAACATTATTTTTAAACGTTAATTAGTAATTAAGACCTCATACAAACAACGTCCACCATTTTTCATCGCCTCACATAAGTAATTATAATTAAAACGAGACCGAATAAAAACATAATTTTCACCATGAAACGGCTTCATTTAATTTTATAATTAGTCCTTTTTGCCCGTAAAAGATTAACAACATAATCATCCTTTTATCCTTGTTAAGTGATCTTTTGTTTGGAAAATGTTATAATTTTTTGACCTCCAAAATGTACAAGAAGTATGAATTTGCGTCGCAGATTTTAGTGAACCGTTAGGGATGCCTTTTTAGTTACACAAATATTGTGTCTTTTGATGAAAAGTTTTTGAGGTTAAAAGCAAGAATTATTAAATGTATGCGTTGTGGAAGTTAGTGGAAACTATGGTAACATTAAATATTATTATTATACAATTCCTTTGTATTTCATTATCCTGTTTCGATGTTATCCATTCCATAATGAGGTATCTTCAGTTTTCTTTAACTCTCTCTCTCTCTGTCCTTGTTAGTTGCAAGCTAGCTTATTACAATATTATGAATCATAGATGTCTTATTAAATAAACAAAGCCAATAGGTTCCTTTGAATAACGTAACATTATTAAAATTACGCGAACAAAGTCAATTTATTAGTTCTTTGTCATTGACAATATTACGGAATATTGTTACCTGGGGAAACCCAATACCCCTAGATAAGATTAGGTTGTCACATTTACTGGCTTCTGACTATCCGTAACGACTGCCAAAGATGTTCAATGACAGAATAATATGACTAGGATCTTGTAAATATCTTCACGTTCTCTTCTATCAGATACTTGAACTTAATCTACGATTGTACAGTTGTTAGCTTTACAACTACCGCTTGGAAACTCGTAACTAACTTAACTGAGTGAAGTTTATGTTCGTTGAATCAATTCGAATAACCTATTGATTGCTTTGCCTGCCATTTTATTGAAAACGAGGATATTAACTTGATTTTAAATAAAGAGGTTTCATGTGACATCAACTGTTTTTAATATGTCCAGTTTTATTCTCTGTGTGCGGAACTAAGTGGTCCGACGATAGTTTGTATGAAGATAAAATGAAAATATGTACTGTGTGTATTGTATAAGTTAATATGTAAGTAACATGACAATATGTTAAATATTGTCGGCCTAAAACTGGCAAGAGGAGGGTTGCTTAACCCGATGTTAAAAGTTTTTGTTTTTCATGAGGCTGCAGTATCTCGTAAAATACCACCTTTATGCACTATACACTTCACAATAAACAATTCAGTACAAATAAAATTCTACACAATATGTTCGGTTAATACCAGTCTGCGTGGATCGAAGAGGAAGGAAAGATAGCAGAGATGCCATAAGCAAGGTAGGTCAAGTAAGGCAGGTGTCATCAGTTTCCAGAAGTAATGAGGCGTTCGAGTTTCTTGTTAAATCAAAACCAATCTGTTAAAGACTGATCTTGATTGATTAGTGATTTTATTTTGAAAATAATGGGCGGGTTAGAATTAAAGCATTTAAGAGCGGAGTAGTAATGTTCCTCATCCCTGAACACCCGCATTTTGGCGATGGTTTTTAGGTGTTTTTGAGTTATGCCATCTCCGTTAGTCATTCTGTTCTCTATGTTGTGGATACTTTACTTTACGTCTTCTCATAACAAACTCCGGTGCGGCAGTTTGCTACCTAATACGACGACGTTCACTCTTACATTGTAAGTTTTATTAAACCGAATATATTTTGTTCTAGCTGTTACTGCGATACAAAGTGTCTGGTTCTGCAAGTTAACTTTAAATTGTTTGTTGCAATTTGCGAAGAATTCATGTTCAAGATTACTCTAGAATGAAAATACACACTTACGAAATCTTTAGTATTCATTTGTATACTACTTTATGTATTTACGTAGATACCTGATAAAAGTCCTTTTAGTGTGCATCCTTCACAAGAGAGTTTTTTAATACAAGGATAGTGCAGTAGTCTACTTCATTGTAAAGTAATTTTGACGATCGTTGAATGTATTTGGAAATTGTCCATTTTAATGAAAATCTGAAAAAAAAACAATATTGACCCTTATTTATATGTATTGTATTACGGTTATTCGGAGCGCAGATATACGCGAGACACAGTTAATTACACAAGCGAAATTCAAGAGTTAAAAAACAATTTTTAAAACTAATATTTGGAACGCTCTCTAAAAGAAGCCAACATAAGAACATCTGTCATATTGTTCTGATTTCCCAACAATAAAACTAGCACAGTTTTCGTAGCTAGAAGCAACCATAAAAATGCAAAAGTTCAACCATTATAATGCAATTTTATGGTTGCCAGGCACCCGGTACTAAAAGTACCATCGTAGTGTTTCGCGGCGTATTATTTCAAAGTGGCGTAGATATTTTTAAACGCGTTTTGTTTATGTTCTAGCATGTTGAAAATTTGAGGCGTATTGTGTTGGCATATGTGTTGTTGGGGCTTTTTTTGTGAAACGTATGTGCATTTACTTGATTTTGAATTGCTTATTTACGTAAGACAATTACTTGTCTCAGGTAAAGACGATGCGTCCTTATGATGCAGTGGTAGATAGCAGTTCTATTACAGTAAATAAAGACTTCCTACTAAGGATCTTTGATTACATTAAATTAGGTGCAGAACACACACAGCATTAATACTTATTTTTTTGTGGTACAATGGAGTCCGAATTTTTAATCATAAATCATTATTTAATTATGAAGAACTTTTTTTATACATACAGAATTCATTATATTGATTGTATACCTACAGAGAAATGCTCAGAACGAACACCTTAAAAAACACTCACTTAAATAATTCACTATAGTTCGGCCATTCAGAGAATGCGTTCCTGACACGTCGCGATTGAACTGACGACGTAACTTTGCAATGGCGTTGCAGTTACGATAAAAATATTTTTGCTGGTTGTTTACCGTTTTAACAATTGAGGAGCATTAAAACAACATTATTATATCAATAATCAATGAATGTTATTACGTCGTCAGTTCAATCGCGACGTGTCAGGAACGCATTCTCTGAATGGCCGAACTATAATACCCAACTCCAGACTTTTAACAACAGTCGTAACTAAACAGTTCTACTAATAAGCTACAATGAACCAACTTTAACTATTCGTTTACTGGTGAACACCATAAAAACGGGCGATTAGCACAACAAGGCTTGTTTAACCGCCACACTAACCCAACAGTTAATTACTGTGATTTACAAGTTAACGATGTTCTTGACATTTTCTTTCAGGACTAATTAACTGAAAAAGTGTTTGCTGAAGACTTCTAATTAGACTTTGTAATGCATTGTTTCGTCGCGTGAAAATATGCGATGTATTTATTATGCATTGCATAAATATGCAGTTTTCTTTTGTGAAGGTATGGCAGAAAATTGTTTTTTGACATGCATTGTGGAAGTGGGTTCAGGGTGAAAGCCTTGTGGTTCCAAGTTCAGTTGTTAACCTTGATTTTCAAGTATTAGAAGTATAATAGAAGAATGCATTTATAGATCTATATGTCCCTTAATAACTTCCCTGTCACATGAGTTGTATGTGATACTCACCAATTGTTTAACTATTGTGTCTGTATCTTGGACAGTGAAATGGTTTAGTTTACATAATGGTAATGTGTAAATAATGAATATTTCTCAGTGCATAAAATCTATGAATATGCTAAGTAGTCAGTAAAAAAATTTAGCCTAAAAATACCTGAGCTTCGAAATGAACCCACTTTTCAAAAGCTTACCTTAGCGAATACTATCTTGAAAACTATGTAAATCCTGTAAAATATTTTTCAGCTGATAACTTACCTCTCGGTTTCACAAAGCCTTATTTTTAAGAGAAGGTTTCTATTTATATGGAAAACAGCCGGTTCCTCTAGTTCACTTGAATAAAATATTTCTATTTTTTCCTCGCATTGTGCACTCAATCTTGAAAAACTCCCGTCTTTTTCGTTTAACTTTTTGTACTTCATAGCCCGGTCAAAATAGACATTTGAAATAACAAAAATTCCCACAAAGCTGATTTTTGGTGGAGAGCTAGATTTGATCATTATAAATAAAATACTAGAAGTCCCCATCGATCCCATGTGTGCGTCAAAAGTTATTCGAGGTCAAATGTCAAAATTTTTGTTTCTTTGTGTTTTTTTCGAAAACGGTAAGTTTTATAAAAAAAATCAACAAAACAAAAAATTTGACATTTGACCTCGAATAACTTTACACGCACACATGGGATCGATGGGGACTTTTAGTATTTTATTTATAATGATCAAATCTAGCTCTCCACCAAAAATCAGCTTTGTGGGAATTTTTGTTATTCGACCACTATTTTATGTCTATTTTGACCGGGCTATCAGCAGCATTTGTTGATATTATGATATCTGAATTTTAGACAAATTCATACTTGAAGATTTTTCACATTCGAATGTTGATTGTTTTATCTATTCGTCTATTACTTGAAGACGGCTCGACTCAAGCGATGGTAAAGTACGTCCTATGTGATCATAACAAAGAAACTGGCCATATTAGAAAATTCCCCATAAAAGCAGAACCTTCCTACGTCATTCACATTTGAGCATAATTCATCTGCCATGGTCTGTTACAATTTATGGGGGACCGCCACTAAAGACCAGTGTCCCATAAACCTTATATCTATGGGTTTTGGTCAAAATATTATGAAATATGTCCTTTCTTTATGTTTTAGGCAAAGATGGCTTCGAAATTCGTATCGTATGCGATTATCTTTTTCAAAGGTAAATATCTAAGGATTCACTAGTAAAAATATTTATTTCTGAAACGTAAATAATATTGAAACTCTTAACAATTTTTAAAATTTAAAAAAGCCACTCCAGAAATATTAAAACAAAAACTAGAAAAACACGTTTTTATAAATTCAGGTAAAACAAAAAAAAAAACATATTATCTTCAGTCTCCATCATCAGATTAGTTCTACAGTACCATATTATTGTATTGTGATCAGAACTTAACAGCTGCCAATTTTCATGACGCTTGAATTCCATTACATAATTAGATACAGGTCACCCTAATAAAAGCGTGTTAAAAAATCCAATTTAAAATTAAATATAATGATATTTTCACACGTAAATAAGAAAAGTCATGACAAGGTGACCAAACAAATGCTGGTAAACTTGACTTCAAACCCCAGCTGACCTTCCTCAGCTATGCAAAACACTTTTATGTTTATACCTCTAGGAAACGCCTCGGAATACCGCCATGAAGCTAAGTGCGGGTTTCTGAATAAAGCTAATTTATTCCATAGATATTTGTAGGAGGTTATGTGAAGGTATGAAAGGTATGAAATGTTTTTAACATAAAGATCATGGTACTTTGTTTGAACTTAGAAAACTTAAATTAAGTTTGGATTGGACAGATTACACATTACGATCTTACCATGTCCTTCTCATAACGTAAATCATAACTGTTATACATATCTTTGTAAATCATAAATAAACAACATATTTTTGCTGAATATTAACTTATTATAATAGCTTCATCATCATCATCATCATCCTCCTGCCCTTATCCCAATTTCATTTGGGGTCGGCGCAGCATGTTTTCTTCTTCCATACTCTTCTATCTGCCGTCATCTCACAAGTATCATTCTTTCTTACCATATCTACTTTCACACAATCCATCCATCGTTTCTATGGTCTTCCTCTTCCACTATATCCGTCCACGTTCATACTCATCACCTTCCTCACAACATGACTCTCCTCCGCATCACATGCCCATACCACGACAGCCGGTTTCCACGCAGTTTTTCTGATACCGGCGCTACTTTCAAACTTATTATAATAGCTTAATTTATTTAAAGGAACACTTGAAAATAAATAAGAAATATTGTTCATGTTATCAGTCTTGTAAATTATTTGTCAAATTGGTGATCTTATATTGAGTGAAATGAAGGCAAAGCTTTATTCTATCCTACAATTTAACCACAAAAAATCAAAACAGTATTTTCTTACTTTTAAACCTGACCTTTAGCTCCAGACCCCAGACACACAATAATGGGTGATCAAACATCTTTATTTACTTAAAAAGATAAAAGACAAATGATTTCTGCCTTCTGACATGTAAGAGTAAACTACAGTTTAATTTCTCCCGGGATTGAACCGCTGACGTCTCATGACGGTTAACTTTTAACGAGACGGTTATTAATTATGTAGGATCGGTTTACGAGGTTCTGGCTACGGTTCTATGTAAATAATCTTTATGTTTTTACTTGAAAGCTTTTGGGAGATAGTTATTTGTTCGGAGAGAAATTGGAAGGTGTTTTAAGTCCAGTTAACAAAAGAACGGAATACTGTACTTCGTTAATGGATGAGTCTATTTGAATGCGGTTTTTATTGAAATTATTATGTAAGTAATGTTATTATGGTAACTGTTATTGTTCACATTAAATAGTTAATTAAATAAATGAAACTAACGACTATACTAAATACCAGTTTGATGCAATGCGAAAAAAATATTTAGTTAAAGAAAAGAAAATTCAACTAAATCAAAGCTCAAGGAAATTGTTCTTTTAAAGTTTCCAAAACTATTTGTCTATCATGAAAAGTATAGTACCTAAAACTGTAAGTGGAAGTACTTAGGTTTTTCTGTTTGTATTTAACTCTGAACAAATGATTCAGCTGAAACAAAAAAACTAAGAAGAAAGAGCTAAGTCTTATTTACCTATATGCATTAATTTTTCTCGTTTACATTTACGGCCCTTTCGCACTAACATTTCTCCAAGTGTAACTAAAACAAAACACAATGCTCTACAAAACAATGCATAAATACCATGTTCCAATTATATCTTCATTGAATACTAGAGTATGTTACAAGATACACAATGCAACCATTTCTAAGAAAACAGCCGATTTCCACACCCCTGACAAGCTAAAAAGCATAAAAACTTCCCATAACGAGTGGAGTCAGCAAACCAGCTACAGTTTAAGTAATAATTTACGAGTTTTCCACTCACAAAACAATGGGACTTTCAACTAGTATTAGCGTGAGCTCGCCACATTCATTACGGAGAATAATATGGCTGCGACAAGGACGAACCTACCCTGTGCCACGCTATGTTGTAACTTAATTTAATTATTGCTGTTATGTGATTTTGTAATAACATTTTTCTATACATACTTACATTATATAGCCAAAGAAAAAAAAGTTTGCTTAGAGACGCCAATCTCTGTTACTACTACATAGTTCGATTGAAAAAAATATTCAGCGTTAGATTAGTTATGTATCAAGGCAGGTTACAGGTAATTTTTCCCAATACGCGAAGAGATGCGTGTAAAACCTTGACGGAAGTTTCCATGTGTTTTATTTGAGATGAAAATGCAGTCCTTTGTAGTTTAAAAATCTTGTTTATAATAAACAGAACATAACGCTTCTTTTTATGATTATAACGACATGGAAAATGAAAGTAAAGTACGTATTCTTTGAACCAGCTAAGGTCATATTTTGTCACGTTTAAAAAAATAAATTCACCATCTTATACTAATACTAGCTGTTGCCCGCAACTTCGTCTGCGTGGGCAATATAGAATAGTCAAAATACTACTTATCCCGTAGGTGCATTCTTTCACGTGACAGTATAATTAGGATTAGCACTTAGCAGTCGCATAGATTCATTGATCAAGGTTGTGTTGTTGATGTGACCATTTATCTAAACAAAAGAAGTAAAGTTTGTGACGTTGTGAATATCTCTGGATCTAGTCAGCCAATTTGGAAAATTATTACGTATGGTGCGTAAGTAATTTTCATAGGAAACAGCTATAATCTATGTCTATATACTTTGAGTCTGACAAAGCTGTCATTTGTACATTTTCTGCAGCTGCTGCGACTAATCAGAAGCCAGAAAGTCTGTCAGTCTTACCATGGATATCGTCTTGTGTAGTTGACTGGTTTGAAGATAGGTAGATAGGTAGTCGCTCCAAGCAAAATATTGGTACTCAAACAGATTCGGTGACTGGAAGCCAACACCAACATAGTTGGGGAATAGCTGGATGGATGATAAAATGAGTCATCATCATCAGCAGGCGCATAGGGTAGGATAGTTTCACTACTGGGGAGAAACACTTGTATGACGGGGATTTTCTGTGCACTTACTCACTATGGTAAGGCTGACCCCACATTAGTCGTGCGTGATCCTCGGGCGTGTGAGTAGCGCGGGCGTCGCGAGCGCGCTGCGTGAACGTCGCGTTTTGCTGCCCTGCGGCATGTGTGAAGAGTGCAAGCGACGCGCTCGCGGCGAGCACGCGGCGCTCGAGTTGCGTTCTTACCCCTTCGCCCGCTATCCCCGCCGCGCGCTAAACGCCTTAGCAGTTAAACGTCAAGGAAAGCGGCGCGTGCGCGCCGCGAGCGCGCTGCAAATGCCGCAGGGCAGCAAAACGCAACGCTCACGCAACGCGCTCGCGACGCACGCGCGGCGCCCGCGCTACTCACACGCCCGAGGATCGCGCACGTATAATGTGGTGGCCTAAGCCGGGACTCCACCGAAATGTTTGCATTAGTTCACGAATAGGCAAAATGTACGTATCTGTGCGAGTCCACTTCATGTGTTCGTACTTGAAACCTGCAGTTTTGCCAAGATTTTCAAAATGTACGCTCGCAATTTGCCATTTCTTGGTGGAGCCAGCAAATCAAAAAAAACATAAGTGTTGTATACTGTGCGTCACTACCGCACACCGGGAAAACTTTGCTATTGCGGAGGACGTTTATATACCATATTTTGTGTCACACGTAAACAGGACGACAGTAAGTATCCACCGAAACACTTTCAAAGATCTGATGAACAAACAAATCAGACCTGACTTGGTCACCTGGGGCCAATCAGAGCTCTATGAAGCGATCATACGCTTTGGCTCCTACTGTTATTGTGGTTTCTGAAAATTTAATCACCTCATTCAACGATGAATGTAATTCTGATGGTACTATTAAGAACACTTGCTTAGCGCAGAAGCTGACGTTAGCAGGTCAAGTCTTTTGACTTCTCGAATAGGATACCATTGGTTTTTGTGCAATGCACACCTGCAATGCATTCTGGATTAGGATAGGATATAGGTGGATAGGATTTGCAACAGAGAACAATTCTGTCTTTGTGATTAAATGACATCAAACGTAGTTTTATATAAAAGGTGTTTTTTTAGACTTGGCTCGGGTCTTACTGAGACTGTTCGTAATCGTGAACAGTGTATTTGCGATCAGAAGTTGAAAGTAAGCATGTCTCTGGTATGCGGCGCGTAATTTGTACGTTTTCAGACGCATAAAGCATTTTACGTGTGTATGGTATTAAATCGAGAAAGCTCCCATTTCTTATCTGCACTTTGTATCTGGGCTTGTTTTTAAAGCTACAGAATCCTACATTACCTACCTCACGCTTAGCAGTGCTTGCGAGAGATAGGTCCTCATTTCTTCTAGGATTAAGTTTACATATTTTGCATCAGAAAAAATAATTAAGGTCTACTTAATACTACTCATTCAAAGTAATTTGTTTTAAGGCCACCACATTAGTGGAAGATAAGCTAAACTATGTTTATGAAAAAATCCTGATATGAACTCCATCTGTAACTTTAAATGATAATTAATTGTTCCACTAAAGTTATCATTTTTGACATAATGTTCAAAAAATAATTTAGATGGCACCGTTTTAAATTTGGCCGAGAACTTTTAATTTTCCTTTCATCAAGGTAATAATAATAGTTGGATTTTGATGTGGCACGGCAAACTGACAAACACTATTGAAATGTCTATCGAAAAATTACACTTCGTGTTAAAATATGGTGAATAACGGAAAGTACACAACTCCATCTGTTGAAATAATAATCCTCTATAAAGAATGTATGGTAATATTGTCACTTACCACCTCGCTCCTTTGACAAATTGATGATGTATTTTATTACCACAGATGGAGCTACTTTAACCTTGGCTAAACAAAATTTTCATATTTTTTTTGTCTTCCGAAGTTACTTATAAAGGTGTGATTTTGTGTGTAAAGATTAATAATAGGTCGATCAACTAATATAAGTACAACATTCAAATGTACAGTTTTGACAAATCGATTGCGTGTCGTTGTCGTAATATTTTACATCTTGAATTCACAAAATTAATCATATCTTTTGATAGAGTGAATCGATTTCGATGAAACAAAAACTAAATAATACCCCAAGTTACGTAGAGTTTTTGTAGCATTGTCTGCATTTAATTCGTAGATTTTACGTGAATCGCGAACAAACAAACAGATAAACAGACAAACAGACAAAAATGACAAAAATTATGGAAATGGGTTCTGTTAGTTATCCTTTAACATGCTGGCTATTATTTTTGTCAATTTCTTCAATGTACAAAAATTACTTTTCTACAGATTTATTATATGTATAGATTATAAAGCTGAAGAGTTTGTTTGTTTGTTTGAACGCGCTAATCTCAGGAACTACTGGTCCGATTTGAAAATTTCTTTCAGTGTTAGATAGCCCATTTATCGAGGAAGGCTATAGGCTACTTTTTATCCCAGTACGGGAAGTAGTTCCCACGGGATGCGGGTGAAACCGCTGGCAGAAGCTAGTTCTCTAATATACTTAAATAAAAAAATGGTACTACAACAAATAAATAAAATTAAGACAATGTTACATGCTCGCGCATTTTTATTCAATTCTCCAAACTCATAAAGGATCATAAACATGGTATTATTTTCATTAAACAAACGTTTTTCGACAGATATTATCTTTCGCACACATTACACTGACGTGCCTCGAAAACGACCCAGTATTTACTGCGGTTAAATAAAGTCACATCGTGTAACGAAAAAATAATAAAAAGAGATATTAAAGTTAAGTTATTGCAGTTCATTTAGTAAATGTTCACAATGGATTCTAATATTTTGGTCAGCTTGGTACGTATTTTTCTAAATTCAATAATGAAAAGGGTTTTCACAAACAATTAAACCGACCTCAATAATATTCGTAAAACCTTCTCGTAATTTAATCCTTAATATGCTGAAACCGCATCAAAATCTGTTCAGTCGAATGTGAGATAATCACGCACGAATCTCCTTTTTTGAAGTCAGTGAAAAATTGAAGAATTCCTAAAATACGGAAAAAACCCACGTGTGGTTTTTCAAATTTCTATGACCGAACAAACAATTCAACATTCGCTAAATATTTCCTTAGAATAGCACACAAAAGTATACCCCTTCTATAATTCAAGGCTAATATAGATTTATGTCCGTGCACGACGCTACACTGTCGGACAAAGAAAATGACCTCAATCTCTGAGGATACTACACTTTCGCATTACTAAATCTCTTGTATTGGTGCATGCCTTCCATTCATATCTGTACTAAATATTAAAAAATTGGGGAGTTTGTTTGTTTGCTAATCTTAAGATAATGGTCTATTTAAAGAAAAATATTTTTCAGATAGTCCATTTTTTGTGCACTTTAGTTACTTTTCATTCAGGTGCGCGAAGTAGTTCTCACGGGATGCAGGTGATACCGCAGACAGAATCTAGTCTGTAGTAATTTAAAGAGGAAGCATTTTTTGTTTGTTTGTTTGCTCTGAAACTACGGAACCGATTTGAAAAATTATTTCACTACTGGAAAGCTAAACTCTTCCGGACTAACATAAGCTACATTTTATCCCAGTACAGGCAGTAGTTTCCACAGGACGTGGGTAAAACCGCCGGCAGAAGCTAGTATACATATAATATAAAATCCTTGAATGCACTCCCGAGGATATAAAGTAGGTTATTCTAAGCTCTGAACAGATAAAACTGTTACGTAGTAAATCAAAGTGTTGGTATTTTTGTACTGTTTTAAAAAGGTAGCAAGTTTTGAGAACAAAATGTATGGCGTAAGTTCGTAAGGAGATATTTTATATTTGAATTCTTTCTTGATGTTTGAAAATGCTGAAGGTTTGTATTTTTGAGGTGGTGATTTATGTCCCATTTTGAGTGTTTAATCTATACTGCTATACTAGTATGCATAAATATATAAATTATCCTGAGATTAGGATGAAACCGCGAGAAAACAGCTAGTAGGGTGAGCAATAGATAAAAGTAGCCTCTATACTTACGTAACGTACGTACATGAAGACATCAGTAAAAAATGCATTTTTGTTTTTAGAGTTCTATCTTTGAATTCATAGTTCACATTTCATCAAATTAATTTTAACTAAAAACTACATAAGTAGGTACCTATAATTTAATAAAAGAAAAGTACATAAAAGTAAAAATACAGCTAACCTTTTGACATTTCGCAGCGTGACTCTAAATCACAGGTACTCAAATTCACGAGAAGGTTCCAAAATTGTGACGTTAGGTCGCAATAATTAAATCAAAAGACATCTATCACCATGAATATATTTATGAAATTAAGAAACTTCTCAAGTATGCAAATTTTATTGTAATTAAGGGCTCCGTAAAAGTATGAATGTGGGTCATAGATGTAAAGACACATCTAGATAGTGCAAGGAAAAGTTCACATCAATTTGGAGAAATGTCATGACGTCTGTAATCAACATTCATTATATTTTATTGGTATTCACTGACAAATACTTAAAGATATAACAAATATTATTGCAGGAAGTATTATGGCAGTAAAAATCATGTGACCACGCTTCTTGGATATTCGTTCAGTAGATGACAGAAAGAGCAGACTGTAGACTAAACAGTCGGCCAATAGTTGACAATATTTTTTTAGTAAAACTTGTCTTGTCAAAGTTTTCAGTCGGTCTGATACCGGCTAAATACCTGATCATTGTAATGTGCGTACTACCGATCATCTTCATACCTACTAATTTATGAGCCCAAACAAACTATCGGCCGACTAAAAGTTTTTAGAGTGCATATTCAAGGACAAAATTTTTATGTCATGACTTTTAATGCGATAATAAAAAGATCGAAGTATCTATTCTTTAGTTAAAAATCAGCTTTAAAAATTTAACTATCGTATCCAACTTCTTTATATCTTTGGCCACACTTTTGAGGTCGCTACTGAATATTTTTCAAGTTACTTTTTTTGGGGATTTTTTTAACTTGGATCGCAAAGATTGTTCCAAGTTTTTAATGTCCGTTAAAATATTAATTACTCAGGTAATGAGGAACTTTGTAAGCTTGTCCTGAAGGTTTTATAATTTTGTGGTTTACAAAAGATTTTTGTTTCTTTTTTGTTTGGTTTTGTGGTCTAGTAAAAGGTATTGTTTGTTTTGTACTTTTGAAGTTTGAATATTTAGTATCACTTAAGAGTTGGTTTGATTTTGATATTTATGATTAGGTAATTGTTAGCAAGGGACTACATCGTAATTTATTAGGTATGAATATAAAGGGCATGTGATTAGGCCCTTACATATAAGTAAGTATGTAGGTGTATGTATTTAAAATCTCAATATATAAAAAGATGTACATTTGTTCCTACTTTATATTATTGAAAGTAGTTGTCTCAAATAGCTTTTTTGGCGAACTTAAAGTTTCAATAAAATATAAACAATCTTTTAAATTCTACATTTATAATAAACCATAAACACATATCAAACTAATTTAACGAACTTAGTAAAGTAAAGGTTGGAAAGTACCAACCTCATATCACAAACGACATAAATAATTAAGATAACGAACTATTTCATAAAAAATCTCACGTTCCCATAAAAACGAACCTTAGCCAAAATAACAAAACGCTCGTACATTTTAACCTAAATTAGTGTTTTGTTTATTTTAAACGTTTGCACGCGAGAAGATAATTAATTCGCTGCAGAGGTTTCGTGTTCCCGATCTACTGGTCCTGTGACCTTGACCTTGGGTTAATACCTTCGTTTTACACCGTAAGTACCAGCATTATTAGTTTTGGTATGTAAACTGTGGGAATTTTCTGGAAATTAACACACGGAAAAAAGTAAGTTATAGGAGCACACCAGCATCTATGTGTTTAATTATTCCATCATATTTGATAACGTCACAAACTAGATCAATGCTTGAAGAAATGCTTAGCCTTTTACACAAGTAATTAATAACTTAGCATAGGGCTAACCGACCGTGTGCGAAAAGGTGTCCCGACATTATGATAGTACAGGTTCTTTTTCCAACTATGTGTGTTGGGCTGGTGTCGGTTTCCCCGGACGGAGCGAGTATTACTAGGTATTTTACACGGAGCGACCGCCTGACTGATCTCCTCATCCTCAACCCTCGGACAACCCGACTTTTTTGAGAGTTTCTGGCTTCTTACTACCGCCACTCAAAGATGTTTGACAGCTGACACCCACCAATTCAATGTGCCTTCTAAAAGACGAAGTCACTCAAGGCCACGACTTCGCCAATCTAACTTAACCTCTTCTCAGCTCATTATAAAATTATCAGTCATCTAAAACATTTTCTTCTTCGGAGAAAAACCGCACAAAGTGTCAAAAAACAAGGGCAAGAAACTTCTACTGAAAGACATCAATCAATAACTTCAGTAACTTGGATAACTTGTTACTTCTTCGACAGATCTAACTATATTCGATATGAATCAATTTCGATGAAGGCCAATTGGAATGTCACACCCACTTTATTTTCTTGAAAAATGTCCGAAGAATTTTTGTCATATATCCTTTCAATTATCTCGTCTTATCATACTAATATTATAAATGTAAAAGTTTGGATGTTTGTTACTGTTTTACGACAAAACTATTGAACGGATATTGAGGAAACTTGTTAGTTATAAAAAAAACGTATCATTTTCCACCAGCAGCGTATACACCCCCATGTGAACTACTCCGAGAACTATCAGCCTTCCTAGATGCTACCTTAAATGTTACAAATCGGTCCATTCGTTCCTGAGATTGGAGTGTTCAACAAAACAAAGAAAACTTTTCAACTCTTTAATATCAATATACAGATATAAAATCTGATAAAAATAAAGGTTACTTTTTATCTCAAGAAACCAAGTTAATATTTAGGTAAAATGAATGAACCAATTAATTCTCGTCACCTATACCGAAATAATTGAAAAACCAATAACGTATTGTCAGCTAAAATATGATTATTTTGGCTTTAATTAATATTCCAAATGCGATACTAATTGAATTGTGACAGTATTTACTTTAAAATACAAATGTTTGTTTTCGCACGCTTGATAACTAATATAAATACTAGTTGATTGAGTTAAATTTATAAATCGAATAAATATTAATTATTCATTAATCTACAAACAGGTATTTCTGACACCTTCCCACTATTATCCTCATCATCATCATCATCATCAGCCTATCGCAGTCCACTGCTGGACATAGGCCTCTCCAAGTGCACGCCACTGAGATCGATTTCCGGCTTCTCGCATCCAGCTCCTGCCAGCCGTCCTCTATTATCCTCACATCAGCTATAAAATGTATTGCACATACCTTTTGACAAGAACCTTAATTTAAAAAAAAAGTGTCTATGGCGTTCTTCTTCGTGGGACCAACTCCTTGGAACTGTGCAACTAACTTGTCTTTTTACGAGAACCTGTATTACAACTATTTGAAATTAAATATAATGACTTCAGCTTTAATCTGGGAACAATATTTTATTACAAGAAAAAAAACTTTAACACTATTTCTTGCAGTTATAATACAAGGATTGTCTTTGAAATCTTATAATTTTATTATAATGTTTATATTATAACGTTTCATAGTATTTAATAAGTAACCAAAAGCTGCTAAATAAACTAAGATCCAAGTAACTCCCGTATTCGTAGCGACCACTCATATAATTAATTTCCCCAGTTGAGCAACTACTCAAACAGGACGACAATCCTCACTGCAATACTAACTATAATGAGAAAATATTTGTTTGTTTGTTTATATGCAGCTTAGAGGCTCAGAAAATACAGAACCTGATTTGAAATATCCTTTCATTGTTGGGAAGCTACACTATCCTAAAGTGACAACGGCTACGCATATTTTGTCCATTACGCGAAGAACGGCTTTGAAACACCCAAAAGACACAAAATAGGTACACTATTTGAAAAAAAAAAAAACTTTTGGTAAGCTAGACTATCTTAGAGTGTAATAGGTTATATTTTTGCCAGGGAAGAAGTTACCCCAGGACGGGCGTGAAACTGCGGGGAAACAGAAACACAATATTAATTCGAAAATAACTCTGTGTTCTTAATTTTATTAAAACTACCGGTTCCAGGAACACAGATATTCTGGAGCTTAAAAGGACGTATTTTTGGTCCGGGTGCGGAATAAAGTTCCCTCGGGACGCGAGTGGAATCGTGAGGCGCAGCTAGTTGACTATAGTTGCTCCCGCTTCAATTCAGGAAATTGGTTTAGCAAGTTTTTATTAAGTTTCAGCGAAAGTAACAATACGAAGTTCAAAGTATTTTGTGTACGTGACTTTAAGATGCAGTATAAAGTTTGTAATGTACGTATTTTACTACTACGGGTATAAGTGAAAAGTAAAAAAGCTGCAATATTGTAAATATGTGAGATAAGATGAGAGTAAAAATACAGACATTAATAATAACTACCTTATTGGTCTAATATTTCCACGCTCTACCGCTAAGCATAAAGTCTCAGATTCGATTTTCAGGTTAAGATTTATAGTAATTTCTAATCTGCATAAAGAAATCTAAAATAAATATAATTTTAGTATGTAAATTTTTATTTTATGCAATGTACACACTATATATACAAACTTAAACTACGTATCTTTATACAAATCTAAAAATAAAATAATATATACAAAATATAGGTATATAAACATAAAACATATATAAAAAAAACATCGATCAGGCGTCGAAGTATTCCTCCGCATCACTGTCCTCCGGAAACGTGCTCAGAAGACTGGCTGCATTGCCACGTTGAATGGCAATGCTAATTCTTTGTCCAAAGAATAAGCCAGCCCTCTGGTCAAGCGTCGACAAGCCTTAATTTTAGTAAGTTTTAATTTTTCCTTTTTTTCATTTTGTAAATTTTGTAATATATTGAATAGATATACTATATAGGTATTTGTATGAATAGGAATTTAAAATAAAATATATACCTAAAAAAAATCCTATACTTTACCAAGTATCCTTACTCATTTACAAACTAAATAAAACTTACTCTTTTAATACTATAACATCTTATTTTAACAAACAAAAAGCTTTTCACCTACCATTACATATTTCCAAAAAATCTAACCCCTTTAACCACATCTATCATTCCAAAAAAAAATCATAAATACAGTACGCCCAACTTATATCAGTGCGCGTGTGCACTACAGAGTTACAACAGCCTTCAGTCGGTTTCAGGCGTCGGGAGGTTTCGCGCGCCGCCCTAGCCGCCCGCCCAAAAAGTTCGTGCTCAAAACTGTTGCAAGTTTGAAGTGATTCAAAAAGTGCTGGTTTGAAAAGTGTTATTTTTTTATTTGGGTGTCTGTGTAGGTGTCTACTGCTGTTTTTTTTTTTGTGGGAGGTATGTATGTTTGTTGGCTTTTTTTAAATATAAGAAATATATTTAGCTAGGTACCTAGTTCGATATTTTAGAGAACTTATAAGGACTGTTTTTAATTTGGTCGTACGACTATATTTACTAATAATAATGAATATGTAGACTTATTTTTGAAGATTTCGTTTCGAAAATACCTAATTACCTATATAAAATGTTATTTTTAATCTTCATACTTGAGATTTAAATAAAATCGTAAAGGATTCGAAACGTCGGTATTAAATAATTACAATTAACCGCGATAAAATCCGTAAAAATAGTTGTATTTAAAAATCTTCATACTTACGGGTTGTTTTTTCAAACATTGAATTTTCTTAGCTTTAGGAAATAGAAACATTAGATCTTCTAATAAATAAAATCAAAGTTATTAATTCCTTTTTCGGCATAATAATTATGATTGAACTGCACTATACAGCAAACATATACAGCAAACATTAATCTTTGCATTAATCAATGTATTTTTATGAACTTTACTTTTTTCGTTAGTTCAAGGATTTTAATTTTACTGAGAGCTTATTCAATCAGCGGTTCAGTTCGTATTAAAATAGTAACTTAATTAAAATATCGGTGAACTGGCATTTGAAATGTTGACCGAGCTATTGTAATTAATCGAGGGAAATAAGCTTAGGTTTTAATTTAATTATTTCATAATCCATTTATAGAGAGAGATGGTTTTGGATAAAATATTGCTTGGTTGTAGAAAAATTAAAGTAAGCATCTAGAAATTAATTGCAATGCTGTCAGCAGGGATTGTGTCCAAAATACTGGCTGCATCACTACATTGGATTCCAATGTATTTAAATCCTTTGAGCAAAATATTGGTCAGCACTCAGTCCTTTGGTTACGAGTGGACTCCAATATAAAAAAAAATAACCGAAAACAATAGTAGGATGTTCAAAAACTAAAATACGCACATTTCGTACGTTTTGTGGTGTAAATGTTCAAACATAGCCCAACTTTATACATTGAAACATGTCAAACATTTGCTGCAATTCAACGTCACCTTTTCAACTATTTCATATCCGTCATTGTTAAGCATTTTAGACCACCGTAATTTGAATCTTATACGACTGTAATAGAACTCAATTTCCTTTGTGTATGTACATTGAAGTTTTATGCAAAATTATGGTATTTTCATGACAATGTTTGTCTTATATGAAATCTCTGAAGCATATAATTCAAATTGCATGAATCAATCTAACTTGATCTGTCAAACTTCAATGGATTTTCAACCTTATCACAATAGTGGAAGGATAATGTTCGATTGATAAAATTTAACAGATTATAGTAGGTTGAACTGCTGTACTATTATTACGGATTTTCTTCAGTTTGGGAACAATGGTTATCACATATTTTTCTCGTGTTTTTTTCCTGTTTTCTCCTGCCGTTATTATCGTAGTGCTAATAGGTTTATTTTCTTTGGCAACAACAGTTTATGAGACATAGTGGGTGTGCATTGACCTCTTTTAACTGAAAATTATTAGGCCAATGGGGTGCGTTTAATAGGATCTGTGTTATGAAAACTCGTCACTGCTCTGTTCAATAGATAATTGAGATTTTAGGCACGTGATTCTGTCATGTTCATAGATATATTGTATCGTATAATCAATAGTGACATTTTAAATATTCTAGTAGTGCTAATTCATAAAAACGTTCCTTCATTACCGAGAAAAACGTTTCTAAGAGTGTGTCAAACATTTTTGGGCGTGGGTGACTTCTTCTTCTGTCTATCTTTCTTCTTCTTTCTATCTGAAAAAGGTATGCATTGAGTTGTAAATAATTAAAAAATATGCCTCTAAAAATAAACAAAAGAGTTATTGAACTACGAACTCCAACTAATCTTCATTAAAATACACAATTCTACAACACAGGTCAAGCTACAAGTACCCCAACTACGTCGAACATCGGGAAACTTCGGATACCTATATCATACAGAATACAACAAGGTATTATTTCCATTGTTCCCAAAACCAGGTGTATATGTCCTGTCCATTCACCTAAAACTTCGACCCCCAAGGGACCCGACCTCATCAAACGAAAATAATACGGTCTAATAAAGTCAATACCTATTTGAACATCAGAAAATACATTCCGAATTTTCGGATTGGTGATAAACGTAAATTTTAACCTTTTTGGGGACAAAACGTGACCTAAATAAAGATTTAAATTTTCGATTTTTATTTTATGCAATTTTTCAATCTTAAATTCGTGATTTTAGTTTAGAAAATTGATTAAGTTATCTAACATTGCGTGATACTTTTAACTAAAGTTTATTATTATTCAAAGCTTGCAATATAGTTACGAGTTAAATTTAATCTTATCGAAATCATGGTTTATTTTATTACTAAAATAACCTTCAGGAAAGTAATATTATTGTAATCTAAGGTTGAATGTAATTCCCATAGATAGAAATAGCGTTGTCTTTGTTATGATTCGATATTTACTTTGGTACAAATAGATAGAAGAACGATTAATTCAATCGCATGAAAATTATGTACATACAATTCAAAAGTCTTTCTCTCGATGTAAAAAAAAATATCTAATGTACCTATCCAAGCATTGTCAATAGTAATTAAGTATCTTTAGAGCAATTACATATGGGAATCGAAACATTTATGACAAAACTGTTTCTTAAGGACCTTTCACCTTGAATAAGATCTCACGAATGTAATAATAATAATTACAACTTTGTAACTTCTTAACTTTCGATCTGAAAAAAAGTTCAAAAATCTTCATAATATAGCGTAGTGATTTTCCATACCGATCAACTAACTATTCATTGCACTACACGACTACACGCCATTTCGTAGCCAAAAAAACAGGAATTTTCCCATATACCGTCCTTTCAAAAAAATGTATCGTGGACCATCCCCCCTATATGAACCATGGCATTGTTCTCAACCGTGATTGATGTTCACCATATTGGTTACTGTCGGTTATGAAAAATTATACCCAAGTGGTTATTGATTATGCTAGAATATGTCCAAAAGTAATGGTATGGAGAATATGGGGTTATAGCTGTCTGCGCTATGGTGAGGGGAAATTAATAGGTTGTAAGCAAAGTATTGAAAAAATGCCAGCCAATTGGGTGTGTATGGGAATCGTGCATGAAAGGTTTTGTATGTGTAAATAGGAAAAAAATATCACGTTTGTTTTATGGGAGCCCACTAAAATATTAGTTAGTTTTTGTTTTTTATAGATATGTATCGGAAACATTGCAGTTTGAATTTACATGGTATCACGGTTCATGAGATACAGCCTGGTGGCAGACGGAAAGCTAAGTCTTAATAATAGAGTAGATATCGTTTTACCCTTTGGTTAAAGAATACCTACTAAAAACTCCCGTCCGTGATGACACTAGTAGCAAACTTTGGACCGGCAAAGTTATTTGAAAGCATTCATTCTAATTTACTTTCATAAGATAAATGTCAATGGCACATAATAATTATACCTACATATTCAAGTAACTAAGTCAAAAAGTCCTTGACAAAACAAATTAAAGACAACTGCGTAAGTTTAGGCCAAGAAGATTTCGATACCAAATTACCGACCCAAAGAATTTCTAATATACCCCGCCTAGTGGAATCAAAGCTAGGCGAGGGTGACATTCGGGGGGCTGCTAGAATTCTCTTTAGCAGTGATGTGGTGGCTCCGTGTTCTCCAGACACGCTCTCCGCTCTGGAGAGTAAACACCCAGCCCCAGCAGATGGCCTCTCTTTTCCCGACCCTCCTGATTCAGACGCACATACCCTCACAATTTCAGGTCGACACCTGGTCACAGCCATAGGCTCCTTCAGGAGCGGCTCCGCAGGCGGCCTCGACGGCTTGAGTCCGCAACAAGGATCTCACCTGCCCAAGCGCCGGGGAAGCAGGTGAGTCGCTCTTGAAGGAGCTTACGGCCCTGACCAACCTTATGCTCTCCGGCAAGGTGGACGAAACCGTCATAGACGTTTTGTATGGAGCAAACCTCTGTGCTTTGCGCAAGAAGGATGGCGGTATTCGTCCAATTGCCGTGGGGACCACTTATCGTCGTATGGCAGCCAAAATCTGCTGTAAATTTTATAGTGAGGACGTTTCGGAAAAATTTCAGCCCCTGCAGCTAGGTTATGGCTCGAAAGGGGGCTGCGAGGCTGCCGTACACGCCCTGTCGACCTACCTAAATTATGGGAACGGAGATGTCATCTTGAAGGTTGACATTAAGAACGCATTCAACTCGGTGAACAGGGACACCTTGCTGGCAGAAGCCAAAAAAGAAATACCCCAAATTTTTAGTTTCCTCTGGCAGTGCTACAGACATCCAACCAAATTACTTTATCGGGACAACCTATTAGAATCCGCTGTTGGCTGTCAACAAGGTGATCCCCTCGGGCCTGTGATCTTTAGTTTGGCAATTAACCCAATAATTCGGCAACTAAATTCTGAATTTAACGTCTGGTATCTCGACGATGGGACCCTGGGAGGCTACAGAGATACCGTACTTAATGATTTCATTTTCCTAAGAGACAAACTCCATAACATTGGCCTTGACCTAAACATTTCCAAATGCGAACTATTTATATCTGACACAACCGACAGACAGACGACACTCCAAAATTTTAACGCAGTAGCCGATGGCATAAAAATAATAGACAAAAGTTCTCTTTGCCTCCTGGGGTCACCAGTACTAGAAGAGTCATTTTCGGATTTTATTGAGAACAAAATTCAAAATTTCAATGATATTTCGGAAAGGTTATTCAAAATTAATATACATTCAGCCATCACCATCCTACGATACTGCTGCTTTGGCCCCAAATTAACCTACATCTTGCGTGCTTCTCATTTATGGAAGCACATCAACCTTTTGGATCAAATTGATAAAATAATTCGACACACACTTTCATCAATTTTAAATGTGGCCTTGGACGACAAAGCTTGGTCTCAAGCTACACTTCCCATCCGTATGGGAGGGCTTGGCGTCCGCAAAATTTCCAGTATTAGTTTACCGGCATTTATTTCCTCCGTCCATGGCACTGACAAATTGATCAGGAAAATCCTACCTATTACACTGATCAATTTTGAGGTGCCATGCCTGGCGGAGGCTATTAATGCCTGGAAAGTCACATGCCCGAATACCGATCTACCCGCCAACCCATCCTCCCAGAGACAGTGGGATGAGCCGCTCTGCAGAGTAATACGGAAAAATCTCATTGATACGTCAATTACTTCTGCGGAGCGAGCACGCCTACTGGCTGTGGGTGAATGGGAGTCAGGTCTTTGGCTTCACGCATTTCCGTCGGCAAACATAGGCACCATGTTTGACGACACCACTTTCAGACTCGCTGTCTGCCTGCGTCTGGGTGCTTCATGCTGCACTCCTCACCGCTGCCACTGCGGGGAAGCTGTCAACAGCCTCGGTCACCACGGCCTGTCGTGCAGCCGGAGTGCGGGCCGCATACCACGACATGCGAATATCAACGACGTGATCCGTCGGGCTCTTGTTGCCGTCGGCGTGCCAGCCGTACTTGAACCAAATGGTTTGGCACGCGACGATGGCAAGAGACCAGACGGCATGTCGCTATTTCCGTGGAAGATGGGTAGGACTTTAGTGTGGGACGCGACCTGCGTCGACACTCTTGCGCCATCCCATCTTCCTAGAACTGCGTGTTGTGTCGGCTCCGCCGCTTCACAAGCAGAAGACCTCAAACGGCGCAAATATAGTAGCCTTATCGGGAATTACATGTTTGAGCCGTTTGGGGTTGAAACTCTCGGGCCGTGGGGTCCGAGTGCTCACGCGCTTGCAAAGGAAATTTCTAAGCGCCTTGTTGACACTTCTCGTGACCCAAGGGCTGGCTTTTATTTCGCACAGAGGTTGAGCATTGCCATCCAACGTGGCAATGCTGCCAGCCTTCTGGGTACATTACCCGGTGACAGCGATGAGGAGCAATTTTTTGATGCTATGTATTAGTTTTAAGTTGTATATATAAGTTTATTTTTAATTTTTAAAATTAATGTAAATATTATGTAAATATTTGAATAAAAGATCTCCGCGAAAAAAAAAAAAAAAAAAAAAAAAAAAAAAAAAAAAAAAAAAAAAAAGTAACTAAGTAAAGTTAGCAAACTTTAATATAACAGCTTTGAATTCGACACTCCACAACACAAGTTTTCATGCATAGAAACACAGAGCATTATTACCGCCTCAAGCAATAGTACAATGTCGTATTTCCTAATTGTCAACTATAAATAACTAAGACAACCGTATATTGTAGCAACTTGTCAGGACTTAGACAAATAACTTGTGTGTAGTTATTATGTTCAAGTTATAGAGAATCAATCCTAACTTATAGATAATGGGTTTGGAAATAACACTTTTGTTGCCTATAATTTTGCAAATTCGTTAGTGACATTTCTTATGGCCTGTAACGTAGCAAACCACCTTACACTCCTTAGAGAGCAAAACAATCATAAGTTATTGTCTGCATCAGTGAGTTCCTTAAAATATTGCTTAAGCTAATCATTTGTTCTTTTTTTTATTTCTGTCTTTAAACTGTCGTTATTCTAAAATATTTTTACAGTTCATTATTCACTTATGTATTATAACTATCTGAAGTAAATAATAGAAATTTACCACATATTTTTTCCGCCACTGTCACCAAACTACAACAAAAAAAAGCACAAAAATTACTTCTCAATATTTATGTGACACCATTAATATAACGTTACAAAAAAAAATCCGTTATCGACAAATTGTTATATCAAAGATATCATTTCTACGAAATCTCACATATTTCGGCACAAGTCCATATATTTTCTCTGACATCCCAAGTTGGTTATGTTCAAAGGGTGTCGGATGCAAACATCCGTCACTGTATGAGTGCTGTGTGGACATACGTCACGAGCAAACGTTATGCGTTTGCTAACGGTCAAGGAAAATCATGGTTTACTTTGTGTATTGCTAAAATTGGTTATTTACTGGGATGTTAGTTGTGTTTAGAGTAGTTTCAAATAACTACCTAAACTATGATTGATAACTAATGCATAAAAAGAGAAAAAAAAATTGTTGTTTCCTTGTACCCTAAATGCTCCGAAACTACTGAACCGATTTAAAAAATTCTTTCACTGTTGGAAAGCTACACCCTTCCCGAGTAACATAAGCTATATTTTATCCCGGTACAAGCAGTAGTTGCTTAGGACGCAGGTGAAACCACTGGAAAAAGTCAGTCAGTGTGGTATATTTTGACACAAATCCATATATTTTCTCTGACATCCCAAGTTGGTTATATTCAAAGGGTGTCGGATGCAAACATCCGTCACTGTACGAGTGCGGTGTAAACGTACGTCAGAAGCAAACGTTATGCGTTTGCAAACGTTTAGTAAAGGAAAATCATGGTTTAGTTAGTATTTAAACATGTACTGAAATTGGGTATATTTACTTTGTTTAGTGTGGTATCAAACAATTATCTAAACTGTGCCTTTCATACGAGATGTTGGAATATTCTAAACATTAGACACTTTCAAATATTTTCATAAGATTACAAGATTACTTATACTCTAATTAAAAATGACCCTGTAATATAAAGGCAAGTTTATTAGGCAGTGTACTTGTTTTTCAATTTTTGAATCAAATATAATATTGATTTATAAAAAAGGAGCATCATATGACATCGCCAACTATAGACCAATAAGCCTACTGCCGTGCTTATACAAGGTATTTTCGTCAATTATAAATCGAAGAATAAGTGCCATTTTAGAACCCGAACAACCAGTAGAACAAGCAGGCTTTAGGAAAAGCTTCTCTACCATTGACCACATTCATACTATAGACCTACTGATTGAAAAGTACCAAGAGAAACAAAGAAATCTACATATTGCCTTCATAGACTACAAAAAAGCGTTCGATACCGTAGCACATTCAAGCATCTGGAACGCTCTAGAAGAACAGGGGGTCAATTTTGAGTACATACAAATAATTCAAAGCATATACAATAACAGCTCAGGTAGAGTAAAATTGGAAAAAATTGGTCCTAGATTTCCCATACAAAGAGGAGTAAGACAGGGCGACCCGATGTCCCCGACACTGTTCATCGCTATCTTGGAGCATGTAATAAGGAAGCTTGACTGGAAAAACTGCGGCCTATATATCGGGGAAAAGTACTTGTGCCACCTCCGTTTCGCGGACGATATAGTTCTTCTCTCTGAATCAAGTACCCAACTACAATACATGCTACAGACATTAAATGAACACAGCAAACAAATCGGCTTAGAGATGAATCTAACTAAAACGATGTTAATGACAAACAGTAGAGCGAAGCCCACAATCTTAGTTGACAACAAAACGTTAAATTATACAGATAAATATATTTACTTGGGTAAACAAATCAGCTTTAATAAAACAAACAACGACAAAGAGGTAGAAAGACGGATACAACTCACCTGGAATAAATATTGGAGCCTGAAAGAAATATTTAAAAGCAATATGGTACGATACAAATTAAATCTAAGGTCATGACATCTTGCCTCCTACCATGTTTAACGTACGCCTGTCAAACCTGGAGATTCACAAGCAATATAAGACACAAAATATCTACATGTCAACGAGGCATGGAGCGCAGTATGCTCAACATAAGAAAAATACAAAAAATAAGACATACTGAAATCAGACAAACTACAAAAGCTACTGACGCTTTAAACCAGTCTCTAAAACTCAAATGGAAGTGGGCGGGACATGTAGCGCGACTTCAAGACCAGAGATGGACAAGGAGAGTAACGTCATGGACCGGCCCTCTGGGCAAGCGCTGCAGAGGAAGGCCGCTTACGAGATGGCAGGACGAGATCGTTAGGACGGCTGGCCATGACTGGATACAGAAAGCCCTGAATAGGGAGCAATGGAAATCGTTGGAGGAGGCCTTCACCCGAGGAGGGGTTCTGGATAACAAACCAAATACTGAACAAAGCACTTAAAATTACTTTAAATATATCTAAATTCATTAAAACAAGAAACGAATTGATTTAAGTTAAGTTTAGTTAAAAAAAAAAACAAATGTTATTTAAGTTTTCTTTTTCCATGAAATATAAGGCTTTTTTATTTTTTTTATTTATTTTATTACTTGTTTTTATTTTTGTGTAGATTATATCAAAAGCTTCCCTCAAGTCTAGACACATAACCTACCTGAGTAAACTCATAAATGAAATTTTAACTTCATTTCTACCAGCTACTTGACCATTTTATTTCTCTCTACTAATGGGTACATACCTACATTTTGAAAAAATGTCGTTGAACTTTTACGAGGTGACTTTCAGACTTAAAACTAAGAGTCCAATCTCAATTCTCGGGTTAAGTAGCCGTAAAGAGGTAAGCACACGGGTCATTGACCCCTAATAAAACTATTATCGTACATTGGCAGCCAAACGCTTTTAAAACTTCTAAGTGTTTTGTTAGCAAATTACTCGGTAGATCAACACAACATTGTTAATTTAAAAGTTAATTATATGAAGAAGTTTAAATATTTTATGTTTGCTTTTAGTAAAAATGGTTTGTTTTTAGTTTCACTATGAAGTTGTTAAGGTATAATGGGGGATTATTTTTAGAACAGGTTGAGTGCTTATTTTTGTATTTACACGTGGTTATTTTTTGACTAAACTTTAACACAACTTGTTTACATACCGATACCTAACCTACCTACCTTTATTTATTTTTACTATCATCATCTGCCGAGCCTTTTCCCAGCTTTGTTAGGGTCGGCTTCCAGTCTAAGCGGCTGCAGCTGAGTATCAGTGTTTCACAAGGAGCCACTAAATACATTTTATTTTGCAAATGAAATATATGAAGTGGATGTACCCTTAATAACCTTCTTTTAATTAAAGGGCAAAAATATGAAATACACATTTACAAAGTCCAACCCAACACAACACAATACAAAAGAAATATTAAGTACAAAAAAAACTCCGAATTCAGTTTATTATAAATTCAATTCGCGTCCGTAGGCACAGCGTGTCGGTCCACTGTGCGATATCAAATTTTACGCATCAGCTGTTGATGAAAGCAGATAAATCATCCCCGGGGAAACTCTTTGCCGTTGAATTTCTCTTTTTGTTATTGAGTGTATGGATGGCAAAGTTTTTGTGTATTATTTGGAAGATAGACTGTTTATCATAGGTTTTCGGGGTCCGGAAAATTTGCAGGAAAAGCAAACTATATAGTATCACTTGTTTCTGTGTTATAAGAACCTTTTTTTGAACGTATCTTTATATCTATCTAGATACCTATATACATTTAAAATTGAAACCTAGTGTATATTGATATTATTTTTTTGAGATGGGAATTCATTAGAAGACTTTCACTGACAAGAACCCACCTTCGTTCGTTCTTATTCAATACCTAACACTTTCGAACAATTCCGATATTAGCACTATTGGCAGCTATAAACTCTTTAATATGCAATCAAATACTAGGTCTGTTTATGAGGTATTATCCAATGATTTGCTAAGACCAATTCCAACAGCAAATGATGAGAAAAATCCGAAAATCGCTAATTTATATTTTATTTTTTATATAATATTGTAACATACATAATATATGAAAATTTTATTCTTTTTGTTGCACTTTGCAAATGCATTTACAACCTTTTTTGTGTTTAAACAATTTATCTTATAACAAAGAACGTCTGATGTTTTGTCTGTCCGTCTGAGAACGTTGTGAGGGAAACTTGTTTACTGTTTTTTGTTGCAAATGCTTGTTTGTCTAGCTTGAATTAAAAGTTGTAAAGAAGGTCTCAAACAACAAGGTTCTGAACCAGTTATATTGTTAAATAATTTATAGCAGTTTTATTTAAGTAAAGGATGCTCTTGTTTAGAACACAATAACAGTTCCCGCTGATTACTTAACTTTGCATTTCTGAAGTTACCCATTCCACTCCTTGTGCATATTTTCGCGTAAATGTTGTCGTGTAGATTGTTCGAAAGTTGACTTCACAATGCTCAAAAATAGTAGTACCAAAATACTTCATTCAACCCCAAACACTTAACTTATCTCTTTTACTTGAAGAGTTGCACAGCCAAAGCAGAGCATATCACATTGTCTTCATATAATTACCGAAACTTACGGTACCTATGTATACCTAGTGTATACCTTCATACCTCTATTCTAATAAGGTTAAGTACCTAGGTCTATACCTATACCTAAGCTAACATAAGCAAAGCATTCGTGTGTAACCGATTTGATTTGCCTGAAGTCTTGACTACAAATTAGATCTTACTAGCCAACATATGCACGGTATGTGATGTTCATAATTATATTGAACCGCCTAGTCTGATACTAAGTTGATTGCTATCGGTTTTCAGTATAAATAGATGTGGTTGAATATGAGTTTGAGAAGAAAATTAACTTATATTGTATTGCTTACCTATACATTGAAACTTTAGACACACAACTGCTACACACTGCCCAGTCTTTCCCAACTATCTTGGGGTCGGCTTCCAGTCTAATCGGATGCTGAGTACCACTATTTTAAAAGGCGCGACTGCCCTATCTGACCTTCTCAACTCAGTTACCCAGGCAACTCAATACACATTGGTAAGACTCACTAGCATTACCAAGCTTTCAATCTATCAATCCGTCATAATTTCTCGGTTCACCATTGCAGCGGTATGTTTGTTGACTAACCGCCCGGTTAGCCGCTAACGTGTTCAGTTAACTGAACTGTTGCGGGTATGCCTACTATTTACCTCTAGTATATGCCATAATGTGATGGTCAATAGTACGTTTGGAGCTATTGTTTAGATTTGAATTGAATTTTAGATGAGGCGTTTGACGTTGATAAAATTAATTTAATAGTCCTCAATTTGTCCCGCATGCTTTTATTATATACGAAAAATTTGAGTCTTAATAATTATTTGGTTTTATCTAAATTCAACATAGAATGCGTAGATTGGATGCAGGACCTTACAATTACAAGTCTAAACTTTAGACACACAGGTATGGAGTTCTTAAAATATACCGTTGCGAGTACTACGAAATGACGTCGTCGTCGACTACGTTGCTGCTATGAGTTTGTAGCAAGTTTTCCGTAGCAACCGAAGTTTTTTTTTTCGTTGCAAGTGTTTCGTAGCTTAATAGGTAAGGAGCTAAGTAGAAATGTCACACTTTCTGTCCATCAGAAAAATACAGAATACCGTACAGTAACATTTTGGCAGTCGATGTCTTGGATAGTTTCTACTGTATTTAGGTATTTAATAAGAACATCAACATTATTTTTAAGTCGCTTAAAGAGCGTGTGATTTTTTAATCACATAGATAGCAATCAATATTTTCAAATTTATACCAAAAATTTTCAGCCTTATTTATTTTTATCCTAGACTAGACTACAAATAAATTCCCCGAGTAGTCTGTGCCTACAGTAAATGTGGTCGACATCTAGCCAGTTTCCACAAAAACCGCACACGTTCTATTTCTGCTCGATTCCGGTTAAACATCCGATTAGTTCTATCCTGATTATTCTACTGGTTATTTACATGTAACTGTGAAACTTAATGAAATAGAAATAAACATTTGTGGTGTGTTCGCTTTGTGGTTTAATTTATTTGGCAAGAATGAGCAATGGTGGAGTGAGTTATATGTTAAGTTGGGGGTTCGATTCTGAACATCCGTTATTTATATTTATATTTTTTGCGAATATGTACACTGTGTATTATAATTTTCGATTTGGAAAAAACTATTCATTTGACAAATTAATTATTTTATTTACAACATATTTTTTTGCGATTTTTGTCGGTAGTTTATCTGCACTCACCGATAAAAGCTTTATTAATACTCATTCATAGCAGATAGAATTTTCATTTAAACAAATAGATCGCTTTACAATAATTGTATTTCAACACTAATATCCGTGAATCCATTCAATTTGAGGTAGATACATAAATCACAGAACCACAACACGCTAGTACAACACTATCTACTGCCAGCTAATAACTAGGGATGTGTCATTGCACTCGATATCAACCACAAATAGTCGATAGATACGCTTATCATTTTGTATTCTAAAATTAGGCGTAAGCTAGGTTAAAGGTACGTTTTCAATGCTAGATGCCGACCGCACATGCCACGGCTACATGAAGTCAGCCGCAGCTACACTACTGGTGCCTCCGGTGCTGCGGGAATGTTTGAAAGCCTCATCGCGGTCCTGGTAAATAAAAGGCCTACGAACATGATGGTCCTTAGTCAGTAAGAATCTAACACTCCCTCACGCTGCTAACTCACAGTGGGAGGAGTCATTTGATGATTTCCCATAAAATAAAAATAAAGCTTCACTACCTTTTTCAATATATGTACATATAAACATGAAACCGTTTTGGATTAGATTGTCAATTGTTTTCATGCAGTCGCGGCATGCGCGGTCGGCAGTTGCAGTCGACAGCTAGTATCCAAAACGTACCTTTATTCATTTCATTTAGATACGATGTGTTTATTTCATTAATAATTCAGGATACGAATAATTTACAGTATTTAGATTTAAATTTATTTGAATACATATTCATGTACAAAAATATATTGTCCCCGTGTCCAGGGAGCCATTTATCTTCACATAATCAGACCCGCATCTATGTAAATAAATAATTAATGTTTTTTTTTTATTTAAAAGTTGGTCCCTAGAGGGCTACTGTGGGACTGTAATGTAAGAAACATTTAAAGATAAAATAAACTAAGTACCTTTATGCAAAGGCAATATTTTATGCAGTACTTGTATTTAGCTTCTTGTTCAAGATTTATTTCTCTTGCAGGCAACTTAACAATTTACTATTTTGCAACCCATATTGTACGTATTTCACGGAGAACAAAATGGCTAGCGGAGATGTCATAACGCAAAATCTCCTAAGAAAGTTCAGGGGATGAGGAACGTTACTAGATCCGCTCATACTCTTCTTTATAACCCGTTTATTATTTTCAAAATAAAATCACCAACCTATCAAGACCAATCTTTGACAGATTTTGATTTGATGAAGAACACGAACGTCTCGTTAGTTCTAAGTAGTAACTGATCACCGTTACCATACGTTGCTTGACCTACAAGAAGGCGCCTGACCTAGCATTCTTATAGCATCATCATCTTCCTGCTCTGTTCCCAAGTCATTTGGGGTCGGCGCAACATGTCTTTTTTTCCATTCCTTTCTGTCAGACGTCATACTTACATCCACTCCCTTCTCTCTTCATATCCTCTTTCAGGCAATCAATCCATCTTTTCCTCGGTCTACCTCTGCCTTTCCATCCTTACACATTCATACTTACTTATACTCTTTATAGCATGCGTTTCACACCGTCTCATCACATGTCCATACCTAGTTTTCTTATGGCATCTCCGCTATATTTCTTTTCTCCGTTACGTGTTCCGACATTTTTATAGAACATACGCAACTGCAAAGCAGGTGGTGTTACAAACAACGGGCGACATTTTGAAAAATAAAATGTCATCTAGGAAATGCAGTGCTGCATTATTTATGATGGATTGCTCAAATATAGAGAAACTTTGAAGAAAATATTTATGAGAACAAAGTAGTGCCTTGTGTTTTGAATATATTGTCGACTTAGAACTTTGTGTTGGTCAGTTACTTCAAAATCAAAATCAAAAATCATTTATTCAAACTTGGCTGCAAGACAGCACTTTTTGAACGTCAGGAATTGACATAAGACAGCCCCCAAAACGCCCACCCTTCACCACTTCCTATGTGTTATTGCTGGGAAGAAGAAGTGGCGCAACAAACTCCCCAGCAACACATGTCTGTCTGTAGGTTGGAAGAACCTTAAATATTGTTTGATATAAAAAATTTGTATACAATGTAAGACAATATGCAATATTGATTTACAATAACAGTAAAAAAATATTTATACAACCACCACATGCTAGCTAGCACTCGCCCTACATACCTTAACTAACTCAAGCATTGAATATGTTTGATAAGATTAAAATTATAGCTTCCAATTATTTACACTTAATAGGATATAAGAGAGTGCCCACCTACATATGCTATTATATTGTAATCTAGTAAATTAGACTTTTTAACGTAGTTCTGAAATACAAACAACAATATTTAGATAAAAAAAAATGAGTCTGTAATAACTGGCATTTATTAACTACATACATATGTTTATCTATCTCCCCTTATGTACTCCTTTATGTACTCCCTTATGTACTCCCTTATGTACTCCCTTATGTACTCCCTTATGTACTCCTTTATGTACTCCCTTATGTACTCCCTTATGTACTCCTTTATGTACTCCCTTATGTACTCCCCTTATGTACTCCCTTTATATACTCCCCTTATGTACTCCCTTATGTACTCCCTTATGTACTCCCCTTATGTACTCCCTTATGTACTCCCCTTATGAACTCCCTTATGTACTCCCTTATGTACTCCTTTATGTACTCCCATATGTACTCCCCTTATGTACTCCCCTTATGTACTCCCCTTATATACTCCCCTTATGTACTCCCTTATGTACTCCCTTATGTACTCCCCTTATGTACTCCCTTATGTACTCCCCTTATGAACTCCCTTATGTACTCCCTTATGTACTCCTTTATGTACTCCCATATGTACTCCCCTTATGTACTCCCCTTATGTACTCCCCTTATGTACTCCCTTATGTACTCCCTTTATATACTCCCCTTATGTACTCCCCTTATGTACTCCCTTATGTACTCCTTTATGTACTCCCTTATGTACTCCCCTTATGTACTCCCTTATGTACTCCCTTTTGTACTCCCCTTATGTATTCCTCTTATGTACTCCCCTTATATACTCCCCTTACATACGCCCCTTATGTACTTCCTTATGTACTCCCTTATGTATTCCCTTATATACTCCCTTATGTACTCCCCTTATATACTCCCCTTATGTACTCCCCTTATGTACTTCTTTATGTAATTCCTTATGTACTCCCTTATATACTCCCCTTATACAAGGTGTTGATTTGCATTTGTGCCATACTTCAGGAGGAGGACATAAAATACGTAAATAATCGATTGGAATTACAGTAGACGGGAAATAGCTAATATGCACTGCTTTTTTGTCATTGTAATGTCCTAGTATTTCAGAAGTAATCCGATTTTATGAATGAAATTTATGAATAATCGTTGCGTATGCTTTGTTTTAGCGTTTGTGTGAGGGCGCAGCACGGTTTTAAGGCCAGTAACACACGCGTCAAGTTTAAATACGGCTAGATGACATTGATGGAATTCCGAAAAAAAAGATTAAAAAAAAATTACGCACAAATTATTTTGTTGATTTGGGTCGAGAATCATTAGCATAATTACGTCCTTGAATATGGCACGGATGCAAATCAACAGCTTGTATACTCCCCTTATGTACTACCTTATGTACTCCCCTTATATACTCCCCTTATGTACTCCCCTTATGTACTTCCTTATATACTCCCCTTATGTACTCCCTTATGTAGTCCCCATATGTACTCTCTTATGTACTCCGTTATGTACTCCCCTTATATACTCCCTTATGTACTCCCTTATGTACTCCCTTAAATACTCCCCTTATATACTCCCCTTATGTACTCCCCTTATGTACTCCCCTTATGTACTCCCCTTATGTACTTCTTTATGTACTCCCTTATATACTCCCTTTATGTACTCCCCTTAAATACTCCCCTTATATACTCCCCTTATAAACTCCCCTTATGTACTCCCCTTATGTACTTCTTTATGTAATTCCTTATGTACTCCCTTATATACTCCCCTTATGTACTCCCCTTATGTACTCCTTTATGTACTCCCTTATGTACTCCCTTATGTACTCCCTTATGTACTCCTTTATGTACTCCCTTATGTACTCCCCTTATGTACTCCCTTTATATACTCCCCTTATGTACTCCCCTTATGTACTCCCTTATGTACTCCCTTATGTACTCCCCTTATGTACTCCCTTATGTACTCCCCTTATGAACTCCCTTATGTACTCCCTTATGTACTCCCTTATGTACTCCCCTTATATACTCCCCTTATGTACTCCCTTAAATACTCCCCTTATATACTCCCCTTATGTTCTCCCCTTACATACTCCCCTTATATACTCCTCTTATGTACTTCTTTATGTAATTCCTTATGTACTCCCTTATATACTCCCCTTATATACTCCCCTTATGTACTACCTTATGTACTCCCCTTATACACCGCTATTTTTTAATTAGTGCACAAACTTAAAGGGCTCATTTAAAAAGTTCTTAGTATTATCTATGCAAAGTTTCAAAAACTAATATTCATAATCAGCAAAGTTATTAGCGATAAGTTATATCCAAAAATTTCACTCAATTCATGGAAACATTGTACAAGTTATTCCAGGTCATTCATAGTAGTATTCATTAATAATATTCTGTCGCTCTCGCATTCGCGTGCTCTCGCTCGAACTTGCCCCGCGTCCAACAGCTGATAACGAATGTAGGTAACTAAAACGCATAGATGCGTTACGATTAAAAACTAAGAAAAAGTAAAATAAAAGGTGTACGGAAAATAAACTTTTATTCAATTCAAACTTTTCCTTCATACTTTATTTGGGCTTAGGACCAACAAAATTACCAACTTTTTCAAAATGAATTATTAAGAAATTAGGTGACTAAATTAAAAGATTACGTGGTAAAAAGAAATCAAATAAGTAAAGTTGTAAAACTTGTGAAAAAAAGTAATTTTGGCGTATTTAAAAAGTTTGAATCAGCTGATATTTACAATAATTGTTATGTCACCTTAGAATTTACGTACCTACTTATTTACAAAAAAACTTACAGATATTTTAGCTGTCCTTCAAAATGTCCACCACCATTTTCAATACAAACACGAGCACGTTTAATTAAATTGTTTTTTAATGATAAAAGTATGTCTCGTTTACTTTTTACTTCGTCAAACGCGTCCAGTATGCGCTGTTTTAATTGTTCTACACTTGTAGGCTCACTAACGTACACTCGTCGTTTAATTTCACTCCACAAAAAAAAGTCCAATGGCGTGAGATCAGGAGATCGTGGCGGCCATGCCACGGGGCCGCCTCGACCGATCCACCGACTCCCGAACTGCTCGTTTAAGTACTCACGCACTGCGCTGTGGTAGTGCGGAGGCGCGCCGTCTTGCTGGAACCAGACATCTCTTAAATTGGCTAATGGAATCTCTTCCAGCATTTCAGACACCATATTCCGCAGCAAAGCTAAATAAGATTCGCCAGTAAGGCGCCCTTCTATGAAATACGGGCCAACAATGTTGTCGTTGAGAATTCCTGCCCAGACGTTAATGGAAAACCTGTGTTGGAAAGAGTTCTCCCTTGTTAACATTGGATTGCGTATTGACCACCAGTATTCATTGTGTTGATTGAACAATCCGACACGCGTAAACATGCACTCGTCTGAGAAGAGGATATTTGCTTCTGTGTTGTCGAGTATCCATCTGCACAATGTCATCCTTTGTTCGTAATCCACAGTGGTCAATTCTTGACCTTTTCTGTAGTGGTATGGATGATATCCATACGAACTAATTATTTTCCATGCACAGGACTGGCTGATGTTAAAATGACGAGCTGCGTCATTTGTACTTCGCCGGGATCTTCTTCGAAGTAGTCCACGACATCGTCGTACAGATCCTGCGAATACGCCGGTCTTCCACGTCCTTGGCTATGAGCCGGTGCTCGGTATGATCCGTGGTCGAGTAAACGCTGGTAGGCATTTACCACAGTCCGAACGTTCGGCTGGCGAGCATTTGGGTACAATTCTCTGTACATACGTACTGCGGCTCTCGCGTTCTCACCACACAAAAAGTATGCTCGTATCATCGCCGTATACTCCCGAGATGTAAATTGATAAGACATCGCGACAGTAAAAACGTAAACAATTGTAAAAAATAAAAACGCGCGCACCCTTCCGCTAATAAATTAAGCACTGTCTGTTTCTCACTCGCTTGAAAAGGGATCGCTGGCGCAGAAGGGGGCGTGGCTTGACCTTAGACGCGAGTTTGCTGGGATCTATGAATGGCATTCAAAACGAGATAGCACTGCGCGTAGTATTTTCTAGTAGCAATTGTTATGAATGATTGATTCAATTATGAATTTACCAAATATGTCGAATTTTCCTGGACAATTTTGGGATTTCGTTTTTTTTAGTTTTGATTACACAAATATGATCAGTAACGGGTACAGATAGAGCCCTATTTTTTTGTGTACTAATTAAAAAATATTCGTGTATACTCCCCTTATGTACTCCCCTTATGTACTTCCTTATGTACTCCCCTTATGTACTTCCTTATGTGCTCCCTTATATACTCCCCTTATGTACTTCCTTATCTACGCCCCTTGTATACTCCCTTTATGCACTCCACTTATGTACTCTCATTGTGTACTCCCCTTACGTACTTCCTTATGTACTCCTCTTATTAACTTATTTATGTACCTTCTTATATACTTCCTTACGTACTTATAAACTTCTTTATGTACTCCCCTTATGAACCTCCTCGTTTACTCCTATTATGTAATCCCCTATCTACTCTAATCTATAAAAATCCTTATGTACTCCCCTTTTGAACTCCATAACACTAATTTTACTTTTGTAAACAGTTAACAATATAATCTGATGAATTGTCAATTCTATGAACTAGAATTGTTCAAATAGATGTCAAAGCGTTTGTTAATTAAAAGCCTGATCTATTACTATATCTGGGAATAGTTTATTGACAATAAACTACTGTTTTACTGCGTATTTGACTATATTCGATTGTCGAGTAAAATTCTAGGACTAGCTAGTTAGAGTTTGAATGGATAGATTAGAAAAGGGGAATCAAAAAAACTAGGTAATTAATGATGAGAGGTTAATAAGTGAGAAATTGAGTTACCAAAAATTTACAAAAGACTGACAAAACATTCGATATCACTCCTAAATTTATCTCTGCTTTACCTACACATGATGTTGTAAATTATGAAAACGAAAAATGACTCCTGTGGCTAAACCACTGAACGGATTAGGTTATTTTTTTTACAATTCGCCATAGATTATCATAAAGTATGTATATGTGCCACAATTTAATGTGATTAGTTACGACACACCCGATATATTAGGAGACATTACAAAAAAAGTCTAGAACTACAAAACCTTTTGCGTAAAATATTTTTAAGTTGCCTTGTTAAAATCAAATCAAAATACCTATACTTTTAGGCTGCATTGGCCCATAGATATGACTTAAAGACAAACAATATATAACTTAAATATTTTATACGCGTAAAACGTAAAATATTTTTACTCGTCACACATCATATTTGGCTTGACTAAGCACCCTTTTTATATCCCTAGGTATAAGCTAGAACACGCAGTCTATTAATTTTAGAGCGACCAGACAAAACCGCAGTGTCAGCCCACTGAGTGGACCTAATGCATAGTTCAGCATATACCGTAGAACGTTGAATGAATATATGATTATATATGACCTTGAGTGTATCATGGAATTCGTGGATAAAGGTATCAGAAAGTAAACTGTCAAAAGGCAGGTGGTAACAGGGTTATCTACATTATTTTAGGTTTCATAAAAAAATTGTGGTATTTTCAAGAAAAGGGTGAATTTTGGTATCTTGTTACAGTATGAGCAGGCTTAGGATTTACCAGTTTTTTTACCTGAGTGTGTTAATGACTACCTCTGCTCATCCTCATCATCATCCTGCTTTGCATATAAAATTGTAAAGTAGGAAGGATACTTCGAATTTAACTAAAAGATCAGTTCGCAACAAAAGTGCGAGGTGAACAAAAAAGGACTCAAATAATCTATCGAAAAACGGCTATAATTTTAAAATTCCGCCATCTTACCTAAGTACTTTCACGTCATGAATAAAGAAATAACTGAAAAGACGAAAACTGAAGCGGTGAGTAAAATAAAAATGTATACCTACTCATTCAAACAAAACAACCGTGTTAGTAAAATAAACAATAATCATCGTTACAATTTTATTCTAATTAGATAACAATCCAATTAATTTATTTACAACTAATTAAATTAAATTATTTTCAAAATTAATTTTACTATTAATGCATCCGACATTCCAAAACCGCAGCTTGCTTTGCGAACTCAAAATGTTCACCACAAATAGTAACAACAAAATTATTTTACTCCTCCCACTAATTATTTTAATATACCTTTTAATAGAATTTCCTGGAAATTATTTTACTGCGGTTAAAGTTTGAGACATGGTTAAATTATATTTGTTGATAACTGCAAATTCTCTTTGTTTCATTATACAATGAGCTTGGCACACGGTTTCGCTGGTAAAGAGGTACTTCTATACTGTATAATAATGTAAAATTGTAGAAATGTACTTCTTCTAGTTATCACGTTTAAACAAACAAAAGAACTTTTCCGCTTTATAATTTAACTGCGCAAAAAAACGTGGTTTGATCGTCGTCTGTCCCGCCTGTAGTTGTCAATTGTTTGCTAACGCTTGCACGAGTCGAGCGATGCCGCTCGGAAAAACCGCTAGTATGAAAGTTCTCTTAATACCTAAAAATATAAAAGATTGCATTTTATGTAACTCAGTATGTACTTCATCAAAGGCTTATTCACTTAACTTGAAGATAATCAATCATCTAATCATTGATTGATGTTCAAATACAATCTAGAACTTTGAGACTTTCAAAATTCACAATTTAAAATGTTTCTCATCTTAACGTGATTTTAAATTTCAGTCAGTTTTGAAGTTTATTTAGGAAATAGAGTTTTTGAAAGTCTTAACTGGTCTTCACGCCAGTATTTTCTTTTCGAACTTTAGAGTGAACTCGCTTTTGTTCGTAACTTTTACCGCGTTGTGTTTCAACAACTTTTTTATAGGTTTCAAAATGTTTGAAATATAATACCTTTCTTATTATAAAACAGCATAAAACACTGAGATGAAATCCTAGCTAATCTATACCTACTAGTATAATAAAGAGAACACATATTTTTTTGATATTTGTACTAAAAAAAAACTGTAAACGCTCCGATACTGCTGAACCGATTCGAAAAATTCTTTCACTATTGAAAGCGCACACTCTTCCCGAGTAACATAGGTTATATTTTATCCTGGTACCTACGGGCTGTAGTTCTCATGGGATGCGAAAGAAGCCGCAAGAAACTGCTAGTTGGAAGTAATTTGCGCAATGTTGCTTCAAGTAACTAAATATTCTACTACTATATTTTATCCTCCACTTATGTACCTAGGTACATAAGTGTTCTTCTGTAATCTTGTTCGATATTCAATTTAAAAACTATATGATCCTCTAAGTCAAGTTAAGGCATAGATGTAATAATACTAAACAAGATTGCGCACTCTCAAAATATATATTTACGAAAATGAACTCTATTCCAACGCAATAAGGTACTAAATTGGTTGCATAATATACAGAGGCAAATCCGAGCCGAGAGGGATAGTTAGAACGGAGGCCGTTTGTCTCTTTCTAACACCTTGCCAGCATAAAAAAATGTTGTGATCAACAGTTTTGTTTTCCCAAAAAAACAATTGAATCACTTATATTTTTATCTTATTTTAACAATTGTAAGTCAACAAATTAATAACAATCGCATTAATTTATTCGTATTAATTCTTAAAACATAAACAACATAAATTTTTATTTTGCTTTTTTTTATTTTCTAGCGGTTACCCTGAACATTCTTGGCGCGTAATCAGCATTTAAAATATTGTTTATATTTGTTTGTATTAAATCAATTTAAACTATAAAAATGGTGAAAAAGTGTTGCTTTTATGCTTGTGAAAGTGAATCCTATGGTGGTTGCAATGTATCGTTCCACAGGTAAGCTAATAATAACATTTTCGTAAATCAAACAACTAGGGTGCCCATGAATTCTTGTAATAAGTCAACATATGGGTGATGGATTTTAAAACTGTTGTACTATACTATCTTATATAGTATCTGTCGTATACTTTCCCAAAAAAATGTAGAAAGGCGATATAAATGGCTCAGCAGTCTATATGTGAAGCAAAAATAATAAAAAACAGTCTGCACTGTGAATTTTCCTGTTTTTATTACTGCTAATTCCCGCTAATTATTAAAAGCCTGTATTAGTATTTTACAGCCTTTTTATCGTCCCACTGCTGGGCACAGGCCTCCTCTCACATGGAGAAGGATTGAGCATTAATCACCACGCTTGCTCAATGCGGGTTGGTGATTTCAGACTTTATAGTCCAGGTTTCCTCAAGATGTTTTCCTTCACCTTTTTATCAGCCATTGGTGTCTAAGTAAGTATAGGCTGTAACAGTATTAGTATTTTAAGGTCACAAACTGCGTAAGTTAAAACTTCAATACCAATCTGTGTTTAATAATCTTAGCAAACTCGGATTGGTCTCCATAGCTTAATCTCATAGTCACCCTATTAGAAAGGGACAGACGGCCTCCGTACTGACTGTTTCACTCGGCTCGTTTTTTGGGTATAGGTGCGCAGTCCTGTTTACTATATTATGTCTATGAGTTAAGGAGACACCAGCTAGTTTTTACAACCCATTACACGCATACCAAAAAATCATATCAATCCTCAAAAACTCATACGATTATCAATATTCAAATTAAAGCTATCAATAACTCGAATTCTCGATAAAAACGAGCTGAAAGTAGGACACTATGATATTCAAAAATAATGTTTTCTTTTGTAAAATATTTGCCGTCTATAGTCTTTGATAAATGGTTTTTCTTTTTTTACAATGTCAAGATTAAAAAAAGGCGGCATGGTGGTATTGTTGAAGTTTTTTTTTAAAGATTTGTATTGTATTCTTAATGTATTGAAATAGCGATTTTAAGGGGTAGTTGAAATTACTTCTTTTTTTCAATGAATTTTTATTTAAAACAAGATATTTTTGACTCATATAGAGCTAAAATAGTAAGTATTCCTTGCAAACGTAACACAAACCTAAATTGCTAAAAGCTGTATTCCTTTAATGTTATACCAGTCTCATAACAATATGGATTCATATAATCTTTGTACTAACACTCAGCCAGATTTGTATTAAGTACCAAAGTACAGAAATATACATTTAATAACTCGAATGGAAATAACAAAAATCGATAGGATCATTTCCAAAACATTAGCAGCAGCATAACCTACATCCTTCAAACAAATTTCAACTCAACCCCTTAAAACGTAAGGATTACAATTGCTTAAACAAAAGAGCATCCATCAAATTCGACGGTTGATTCCCATACATTTCCGAAGTTTGCCGAAGTTCATCGAACTTAGCCGATGTTCCGGAGTTGGGTATTATATATATAGGAGCAAGTTTAGCTATCAACGTGTTTCGTACAAATCCTGGGAGACTGTTGTGTAGTGTATTAAGTTCTCCAAGATTTCGTAGTGGAACAACGTCTGGTACTTAGTAATTATGAATATGCAATTCGTTAATTATTAAGTACTTCTAGAACGTTCTGCATTAGATTTGAGTATAGTTTTCCCGTTGTAAGGTTATTTGAATGGCCTAATACAACAGTCACTTGTACAAAGCAATAGCTTATAGATTGATGACCATTTATTTACTGAGATTTATTTAAGTAAACAGAATTTCACACTACATACTAAGGTATCCCAAAATAATGTGTCTGTCTGTTGGCTATAAACCCCAAAACTGCTACACAGGTTTTCATACACTTTTCAGCAACAAATTACGGTAATTTATGAGGAAAGTTTATAAAACATACAACGGGCTATAACGAGGCCACTAGTGTTGTATAAAATTTTAATATTTAAACAAAACTTTATAGTCCTAATTGACTAAAAGCCTCTTTCTCACATATTTACATAGCAACAAACTTTGTCTACACTCTCAACAGTATAATATCTTGATAAAACTTCTTAAAACCTAAATGATAGGTCCTGAGAGAGTAAATATCATTATAGCTGAACTTTTGGTTGAGGTACGAAAGTTCCAAGGCCTAGTTAATAGGGCTACGTGCCGTCTCTGGGGTTAAATTGTTTATCCTATTTGTTTTTGGCTGTGTTTGTTTGTCTGTTGCCAACTAGCGTACATTGTACAATATTTATTATTTTGTTACTGAGTTACTATGTTTTTGGGCAGCACGTTATATCTGTGTGAAGGGCGGGCGTTTTGGGGGCTGTCTTTTGTAGATTTGACGTTCAAAAAGTGCCGATTTTCAGCCTACTTTGAATAAATGACTTTTGATTTTGATTTTGATCTCACTAATACATATTATAAAAGTGACTGTGTATTACTCTTTTTAGCAAAAGTTGCTGAAGGTTTTGATATCATTTTAAAATATTTCCACATAAAAATCTTGTAGGCTTTTGTTATTAAAAATGCAGGAAGTGATCGCCATGGAAAGCGGTTAAAGTGGCGACAACTAGTTACCATGCAAACACGAATGACAACCTACCTATTCTTTATTTTCCACCAATTTTAAGCAACTATGCAAACATAATTTAAATCGTTACTGCTTTCTTTGAAATCAGATCAGAAACAGAGATAGGTACTTTTGCATTTAATACAAGCAAGGAAAAAATAACTCTATTCATTTGTTTGTCACGATTTCATATTTAATTTTGGTCAGTCACGTTCAGGCAAAGGGCTCAATAGATTTAATTGAAATAGGTACGGTCCGGAGCCCTAGGCTAGGACTTAGGCGCACCTATAGCATTTTAATTGGTTACGTGCATATTTAGATCATGTACAACATACATGACCTTACCTTGAATACATGGGATTCCTTTGTTACTCTTTAAAATAATATAAAGGTTGTGTTTAATTAAACCAAATACACAAATAACTAGAACAAGAATACTCCTAAGTATTTAAGAATTTTATTCCCATGTATGTAACTGTTTTTCATGTAAACAGACGCAGGACTTTATTTGTAGGATTTGATAGTTGGGTATAGAATGAGCATTCACTCGCTTGGTTTAAACTTGGCCTTATATTAAAGAAATACATGTCCAGATTCCCCATTATAGGCTTAAAGATTCCAGACAACAGACTCCAAGCTTATTAACAAAATTGCTTAGATATAGGTTAGTACATTCTTACAAATAAACTCAGTGTAACTATCTCAGAATACTACCTCCATCAATAACAAGAATATCTTCATACATCAAATTAACAGTCGTATCCGATTGGCCAAGTTTCGGACTAAAACTTATACGAATGATCGATTCTGATCGAATGCCGGAACAAAGGCCATCGAGAATCGAATCTAGGCGATCAATCGGTAATCGTTAATCATAACGTTAATTTGTGTTGTAGACAGATTATGATAGGTTACGATATTGTTTTAGTTTTGTATTTCGGTAACTATTATTTCTATAGTCGTGTAAGTCATAGATGAAGAATTATTATTTTATTACACTTCGAGCGACCCAAGAGCTGGTTTTCATTTTGGTCAAAAATTACCTATGCATTGCCATCCAACGTGACAATGCTGCCAGCCTCTTGGGTACGCTCCCGGTGCGGTGGGCAGCGTTGAGGAAGAGTTTTTAATGCAAGTTTTTGGTTATTATCATATTATTAGTGTAATTAATTTCACTTTAGATAGTAAGTGTATATAACATGTAAGTATTATAAAAGTGTTTGATAGTTTCCCATATAAAAAAAAAAATATGTTCTTCGCCTTTTTGTATCAGATCACAAAAACGAATTCGCAATTGACGTAGGTCAAGAAATAAATTGAAAAACTTACGAAATTCTCGAAAACCAATTACTATATTAATTTAATTAAAAAAACCATCTGTTACGAAACTTAGTTTCTCACGATTTTAACAAAACCAATCTGAGCAGTTATTAAAGAATGTAATAATAATGGCGCATGTACGAAAAGTTTTCCTCTCTTCGGTTATCGAAATTCATAGGGCCACTACATCGAATCGAGTTGTCCGATCATGAATATTTAATGGTCATTATCGAGTCGGTGGCAACTTCAAATCGATTCTGATAACATTTTAAAATTAAAATCGAGAGTTTTAATTAAAAATCTTCTCATTATGTAGTCTATACTTAGCTACAGGGGAAAGAAAAGCGGATTTAATATTTAATGTTAGTGTCTGACATTTGAATTTTCCTTTTTTTTGTGAAGATTCGATTTTAATTATGTATCTGGTTTATTCAGTTTCAAAAACAAACGCGTGTCAAAAGTTTTATTTTTTTTATTTGTCATCATATTTTCAGAGATCATTTTGTGAGTTTAGTTCTTAAAAATAGCTGAGTTTTTGTTTCCTAAAATGTACCTATGTTGTAACTCTATTCTCAAGAGAGATAAGTAATATTATAGTTTGTCAACAACCCGCCGATAAAAGGACCAATTCCTAAAGTTATTATAATATAAACTTCATAAGTAGGTCAAGAAGTAAAAAGCTGAACTTATAATATAAAACTCTTGATTTATTCGAATAATACTTACCGCAAAAAAACATTAAACCTACCTGAAACTTCGCCTTGAAGACAGTCGCAAATCTTGAGCCCTATTTGCATCAAATTTCCCGTAAAAAGCGGGATTATGTTGGAAATTTTCGCAATCGGTTCAGTAATTTGGTTCCGTAGACGGTCAGATGGACAGAATTACTTTGAGAAAACCTTTTTATGTCTTATATTGAAGTTTGTGTTTTGATAAATCTTTGTTATAACGTGCTAGCTTTTCCACTTGCGTCTCGTGGGAACTGATTCCCGCACCCGGATAAAAACTAGCCTATCTCCACAGGCTCGAGAATATCTGTGTTTCGCTCTGTTCTCCCGTGTGTTAAGAACAAGCAGACAGACAGACATATGTGGCAATACTATCTATACTAATATAATAGGAAACATTACTTTATCTTTTTGTTTGTACCCTAAAGTACAGAAATAATTTGAAACAAATATTTCACCGTGGGAAAGCTACATTCTTCCCGAGTAACATAGACTATAGTTTATCCCAGTACGGGCAGTAGTTCCCACGGGACACGGGTAAAACCGCGGGAAACAGCTTGTATATGTAAAAAACTTCAAACTCCATATATCTACCATTATACCAAAAACATAAAACCTCAAGTACCCCACAAAAGCCTACTCTTTCCACTCCATTTGATAATTCCATTGCGACGTCAAAAGTTTCAAAACCGAAGTCGTTAATCACCATCCCAACATGATAATAGTGAAGTTTGACATAACCTCGCTCTGCGCCGCTGGCTAAATTATGAGCAGTTACTTAGTAACACTGTCACGGATAAGTTTGGGGTTAAAAGTTTAACGTAAGTTGGTTTTCAAGTTAATTGTGAGCGTTTTAGTGGGGAGACATCTTAATACGCCACATGCATATTTTTTGTTTTGTTCCTACGGTTCCTATATATTTGCTTTAGTATTATTTACGTTTCTAAATTAATTAAATTCGGTAAATGCTTGTGCACTGCAATATGTCCTGAGCAGTGCAGCAGGCTAATCTACTTGCATGAGAACAGCCGCAGTAGCTTATTATAATCGGCTAGGAGGACATCATCATTATTTACGTTTCTAAAGTACTTTAAGCACCTGACAAAAGCTGTATTTTACCCTACGAAATATAAAGATTTCGCCTTTTAGAACGATTAACGAATATATTGTAACTAGATTTTTTTTATGAAAACGGTCGACAGTGATCGAAAAACATAGTGAATAAATATTATATCTTCATATTCATAAATATTTAAAGGTGTCATTTTAATAACTAATGAAAATACAACACGACCTTACATTTTATTGTGAACCCTATATCGAAACTAATAGAGCTGATTTTCAGTTGTCATCTATGGTTTGGTGTAATTAGTTGTCTTCAAAGTTTCAAACAAGTCTAGACCAAAAGTAGGGACAGGAAAATATTATAGTTAACCGTGATTTGTTTTATACTTTGACTGTATTCATGGGTTTTGAATAAATATAATTTTCTCATAAATAAACTAATAAATTACTACTTATTGTTAATTTGATCTTGTTTTTTTTTTAATTATTATGAAGAAGGAAAACATACATGGCGTCCACGGCCGATTTCAGCCACGGCGGCTGTCCTGATTAAAGGAGATCAGCCAGCTGCGCAGGACATATTATAGTGCACAAGCATTTGCGCAGACACAGGTGCACTCCCTATTCCTTCACTCTCATGGCCCGATGGGACGGCAATCCGACAAGACCGGAAAGAGATCAGGCGCATACATACACATATTTATATTAAGTCAAGCTTATAAAATTAATGTTTATAAAAGTCCACCATACCCACCCTGTGTCCATTTGTAGTGGTATGGCTGAAAAACAGAAGCGTTGATAATAAATACGAATAATTAAGAAATATTTTTTTCGGTGAATGAATGATCACCGAAAAAATGATGAAATAAAATGCAAGTCTCTTAACGTACAGAAATTTCTCAACGATAAATTGTTCATGTCAAACTTTTATACAAGTCCAGGTTCCTCAAACGTTATTTCCCTTGGTTCGTAACTTCCAAAAATTAACTTGGAGAGTACAAACATTTAACTTTGAAAAGGCCATTAGTTTGAAAAGTCATTATTAAGGGCCCTTCTCAGGTTTCAAATCTGTTAACTCGCACTTGAAAAGCGAACTTCTCAAACGGGCTACAAAATACAAAATTTTATTTATTAAGAATAAAATTTGAAAATATTAATAAAATATGTACTTAAAGGTCATTTTAAAATGCAAGGATACCGAAGATGTCGAAGGAGCAACCCTAAAAATAATTTTGAAATTATACTAAAATATAAATCATCGTGTAAAGAAAAAATCACTCACAGTATATTTTTGGATAACGTGCCTTTTCACAAAAGTGAGTAATTTCTGAATAACCTATCCAATTTTCCACTTAAAAGTAAAAACTTTAAATCGGTTTTTACAATCCACATGACATCCATTGTAAAATCTAATTGAAATCGTAAATACCTTACTCGTTCGAAAAAGTAAATTGAGATTGTCCTAGAGAATTGCATGCATCCAGAAAATTTTCTAAAGTATACTCAAGTCAAGGTACAACAAATATAATTTCAGTAGGATTGAATTTGGTAGAAGTTAAAAATGTTTCGCTGAATGCTTTCTAGTAGTTTATAAGATGACACCGTTTTTGAAAAGAAAACAATATTCGTACGTTTTAAATACTAAGCTAAAAGCTTCTTTTTTAAGTATTTTGACTAACTTATCGGAGTCACAATCCAGTTACCAGGTTACTGGTTTCTCTGTTTGGTTAAAGTGGTTGCCTTCAGACTTCAGAATTCTTGTTATTGTGATCTGGTTAGCCTAGAAGTCGACCCCAACATAGTTGGCAAAATTCTATGCAGATGATGACTACTTGTAAAAATGCCCATATATTTTATTTTCAAATACATAATTAGCCTTAAAATTATAACTAGTTATTATGAAGCACTGTTAGTTTTGTTAATAACATACGAGTGTGGTACAAAACTTGTTCGAAACTGCACATAAAATGAAACCCCCACGTATGCGAGAATCTCATGTTTCTATAATTACGAGAAGGTTCCGTATAATTAATAAACTTCTGACTCGAATATACGAGTGACATCGTGGCAAATAGCTGAAGTACTTACGCGAAGTTTATTATAATTAATGCTCTGCTGAAAAGTGTGTGAATAATAGTGTAAATGATATTACTTTAGTTGCATTTCTATTAATAGTTTTTCATTTTATAAAAGATAAAAATACGGCTGCCTGCGTCTATTATAATTAAGAGTACCTAACGTTATTTTTTCAAAGTTAGAGTAAATATTCTTACGAAATTTATGAAAATAAAAGAAGTTACTCAAGTAATTGAAGACGAAATACCCGAAAAAACTTGGGAAAAAAAATAATAGTACCGATACCCACAGTAGTAATTTTTCATAGGTTTAAAAATGGACCTAAAACGCCAAGTTTTACGCTTCACTAAAATCCAGAAGTTCACGTTCACCTACCGAATTCCTGTAAGCTATAACCTTTTACCCGTATAGCCAATAACTTAACGGCATCAAAAGAAAATAATAAATCAAGCCGTTTCCACCACTATTAACTGCCTCATAAACTACCCTGATCTTACCATTTACACATGTGTACTTAAAACGAGGGCTTTCGGTAGAATATTGACCCTTTGATACTTCTTGACTCTCAAGTATGGAGAAGTTTCGATAAACTTCTCGAATATTTTGTTACTTTCTTGATATTGGAATGGTCATGCAAATGTATTTCACATTGTGTATTTCACACAGCATAGAAAATACTAAATACAGCTTAAAATATACAACTTGCAACATACATGAGATAAAATAAGTCGTCTCAACGACTCATAGGCAAGTGATAAAGGGTCCGTCTGCATGGTGCATGTAGCTGGAGCAAGTTTTTAAATGCATGTAACCTGCGCGTGTGCCTTAACATGCGCAAGATACTTGCACCGTGTAGATGCACCCTAAATGACGTTGTTAAAGATAATGTTTCATTGAATGTCTATTTGTTATTTTATAGCTTTGACAGGGACACTTCAAAAACTAAAGACACTAAAAATTAAATAGTCCTTACACCTTACCTTAAAAAAAATAAAGTGTACAAAAAAGCTTGATGAATCTGTGACATTCAGAAAAAACTGCTCATAGCATTTCAATATAAAGCTGAGAACATATCTGACATGACAATCTACTCAATATGTATAACAGCTGACACAAGCCCGCATTCGTTCAGAAATGCAACGCTGCATTATATAGTTGCAAGATAAATTACGGTTAAAATTGTATTTTGTATGTCAGTGCTTTTGAAGACATGACACACAAAAGTGAATGAAGTAACACACGGAAAATGTAAAGGGATTATTTTAAAAGGGAGCTCATGGCTAAAGTAAAAGCCACGCGGGTCGATCATGAGGTTAAACAATGCTTAAAACGGTCAGACCCTGGATGGGTGACCATTTTGTCATGATGTGTTTCTCGGTGTTTCAGAAGGCACATCACGGAAGGGTGGGTCCTGGCTGACATCTTTGGCACTCCTTGTTTAATCAAGGGATATCGGTTTGCCAAAGTTAAGAAGGTCAGATATACAGTCGCTCCATGTAAAACCCTGGTACCTAGCTGCATCTGATTAGACTGGAAGCCGTCCTCAACATAATTGGAAAAAGGCTAGGTAGATGATGTAAAATACTTCATACCATCAGTCTTGAAAACTAGATTTTGTCTATCAATCGCATAGCCTTCATAGCTTAAAAGCGTCGCTTTTAATGGATTGAAAGGCTTCAGAGGAAGTTGCTTTGATATATCCAAGATACAGCTGTTAGTAAATTGCACCATTTACTTCTTTTGCTGGCTTCTAAGAAGATAATTATTCGTGCATGATACAAAGTAGGAATGGTAAAAGTATGACTATAGAGCTTAGAACAATTTAAGCCTATGTTGACAAAATTATAAATTGACCAATATTGTATATGTAATACATTAGAAGCAAAAACATTCTCTTACCTGGCATCATACAGCATCATCAAATACCTACATTCGATAAAACAAAACAACAACAAAAAATACAAAGGAATAAATCATTCCACCATTTAATTCAAACGTCAAATATTACACTTCTCACCAAAAAAAAAAGACTCACAATTAATTAAAACAATCGCCAGCGACTGTAACTCCGACACTTGCAATGTCGCCGACAAATGGAAAGCGAAGCATACTTCGCGATGCACTAACTAATTTTAGAACTTTCAGCCTGAAAGTTAGCGTGTAAAACCGCTTACATGGAGCGAAGTTATCAGGAGACAAGTTAACTGAACATACTGATGTAGACGTTCATTAATTATAATGGAGCGTTATGGGTTTATTAAGTGATAATGTGTCTCAAATTTTTTGCAAGTGGAAGACGATACGGTTGGAGTGTTACTTGTAAGACGACGTCAGACAGAGAAGTATGGAAGAAAAAAGAATGCTGTGCCGACCCCACATCATTCATCATTACAGCCTTTTTATCGTCCCACTGCTGGGCACAGGCCACCTATCACACGGAGAAGGATTGAGCATTAATCCCCACATATTTTTTAAATATTTTATTGCTAATTTAAGGAGTTCTCTGTAAAACTTTGAGGAAGACTCGATTTTGCTCTCCCCTACACGACATAAAATCCCTTGATACTTAGATTCAACTTACTGAATTTGACCTTCATAACAAAGTTCCTACAAATATTTAGTTAAGCGTGTTAGGAAGTAAACACATGATACACGTGTTCAGACACATAAAACTGTTCTTTAAAAATATACTTTCGTGAGAAAAATAGCTCGTCATAAATCTATACATTTCAGGTATACTAAATAGAATAAACTCAAAAGAGAGGAAGTAAATAAAAGCAAGAAAAGATCATAAAACGAACCGAAATTTTATTTACTGCCCTCATTAGAATCGCTTTCAGTTGTAAGGAGCCAGTCTTACCAGATCTGAGAATAATTTAATTAATATGAGTCTATAAATCACGTTTACTGACTACAACGTTTTCTTCAAGGAGTAAAGAAATGAGCGGAGGTGCCATAATACAGGTAGGTCAGGTGCCTTCTTATAGGGTCAAGTAGGTAACGGTGGGCATGACAAAAACACTCATCAGTTACGAGTGAACTAACGGGGCTTTCGTGTTCCTTGAGACATCTGTCAACGATGTTTGGTGTTACAGAAAATGGTCGTGTCCAAAGAAGGCGTATAAGGACGAAGACAGCAACGTTCCTCGTCTCCCGCTCACCCACATTTGGCGCGCTCCTTTCTTAGGAGATTTTCCGTTATGGCACCTCGGCCAATCATTTTGTTCTCCATGGTTTTCTCTATAAATTATTATTAAGTGGAAGTTAGAAACGAGAATGAATTTGTTTGTCGAGATTTTTGTCTGTAGGTATATTCATGGAAGCCGTGTTTTTTGCGCAAATGATGCTTATGCGAGATTTTTTGTTAAGTTTGATTTGTTATTTTGTGTATTTTTTTGCGGGTATGGTGATCAGTATGGTAATAATTTTGGGATTTAACGGTGATGTATGAATATGAATGGGATGGCATATGTATAAGTGAAATAAATTATTTTTGCGGCTTTTGTACCTGTTTTTACCCGGGTGTTAAAGATTGTGTTTATAGAAATTAACTTGAGGAAAATCTCTCTTTTTTATAAAGAATTTATTTAAAAAATAAATCAAAACTCTTTAGAAACTAACTAACCTCATAAAAAAAAACGAAACATGAAATTCTTAACTTCCTTGACTTAAAAGGAAAAATCTGCGCTAATTAATCCCTTAATTAAAAAGCCATATCTTTTCATAAATTAATTTCTCCATAAATCAGATTTACCTTCTAAACCTGATCAGAATATTTGGTTTTCAAAATTTATTGGGAGCTTAAAGCCGATATCTGCAATGTATCTTTATTTTATGCAAGATTATAAGAAAATTGAGTACCGTTAATACGTATTAAGTGTCTTTTAAAGCTTTATACGAGTAAGCTTTAGAGAGTACGAGTACACTATAAACTTTTAGTCGGCCGATAGTTGGTTCGGGCTAATAAATCAGTATAGAAATGAATGGCAGTACGCACATAACAATGATCACGTATTTAGCCGGTATCAGACCGACTGAAACTTTGATTGAGATCCCGATTTTCTTTAAAATATATGGTTTTCCAACCCAATTGAGCAATATGTGGTCTGGGTACTCTAAAGCTTTATATGCTTTTCTACCTAATAATGCCACAAAAAAAAAAAAAAAAGGTCTGTAACAGTAACAGTAAATGCCACAAAAAAATCTCTATACAGAAAATAATAGTAAAGTAATAGGTATTTCAGATTATATGCGGTTAAAGAAAAGTCATTTCTATTATTTCGTGTATTTTTTTAAAGGATTAAATTTTACAGTCACTGATCTATAAACAAAATGACATTCTCGATTTTTATTGAATCCAGTATACAGAAAATATATTTTGCAATAATAATATGTGAAGTAAATCCGATTAGCTCGGATTGTGAAAATAAAATAAAGCTTACAGTATTTCTTTGGCATTTATTTTTTATATGTTTGCATGAATGAAGCAATTTAAACTTCACGTAAACCGTTTTTATTTCACAATCTGTTCAATTTCACCGTAAAATTAAAGAAGTATTGCATTCTAATACTTTAACTCACACATCATTAACGTACAAAATGTACGTTAAAAACGACGACGGTTTGACGTATGTTAGAAATACTCATCGGATTTTGAAGAAACTTTTTATATACTATATACTTTTTAGAAGTATATAGCTTATACATCAGAGTTCGGAACATATACGATACTTTCTATCCATGTGCAGCAAGTAGTCCTTTAAGTACGCAGGTGAAACTGCGATCAGAAGCTGGCAGATTACCTGATTGCTTATACGTATCTACTTAGTTTAATATTCTCTGTGTAACAGCAAAGTGGAATCGTGAACATAATTCCTTTTACAGTTAGTTTCTTAGAACCCTTATTCTGGATTTACAGAATCCTGTAGTAATTTTTCTGTCAGTTCTTGGAATAATAAACCAAATTCCGTATTCAATGAAGTAATTAAAACCAATAGTAAATTGAATTTTAAAATACTCTATATGTAATATCATAATTAATTTATTTGTTTGTATTATTACACTGAAATAATGCTGGAAGAAATCGTGCTACGCCGACCAAAATGAAAATTGGTATCAAAGAGAGGAGTATAGTTTTCTAAGTTTAAGTTCTTATAAGAAATCTTTTTAGCGCTTTTCCACCATTTCACCGGCGTTTCTAGAGAACTACTGTTCGCATCCGGATAAAAAGTGGCGTAACGTCCTTTGTGAAGCTCTTGACTATCTCTGTCCCAGATTACATATCTAAATCAAAAAGACATTTATTCAAAGTAGACTGAAAAACAGCACTTTTTGAAGGTCAAAACAAAAGACAGTCCCCAAAACGCTCGCCGTCCACCACTTCCTAATATAACTAGGTACAGCAGTGTTTGACGTAAAATATATTTATAATTTGAAGATAGCGATAGAGGATTAAATAAACATTTTGCCAAAAAAAAATCAACTATTCCAGAATCTAAACACAAATCTTTGAACAGTTGTGAATAATCCATGGCGAGTTGATCACACGCGTATTTGCCTAACACTCAGCCGTCGGATTAATTGTTTGTATGTTTGTGTGTCAACAGTGGCCATTTGGACAGACCTGGGCATAGGAATTAGCTTGCTGTTCAAACTATTATTGTGAAGAGGAAAGTGTGTGTGCATTTGTGACTTCTTCGAGTGGAAACGGATTTTTGAAACATAATACGTAGTTACTAACGGTTATATGTACATTAACAGTTGTATCAACATGCAGGCTACTTAGAAGAGAGATTGAATCTTACTTACTTCTTACTTCCGTTGACTCTACAACCCTTTGTGAGTTTTGGCCTCCTCTACAATCATCCTCCAGTTATCACGAAGCTTGGCTGTTCATCTCCAGTTGGTAAACTTTCCCATCTTTCTAAGGTCTTCTTCGATGCAGTCGCTCCAACGTTTCTTAGGCCTCCCTCTTGGTCTTTTTTGTTGCGGCGTCCACCTCGCCATTATTTTTGTGGCCCTTGTATCCGGCATTCTTTCAAGGTGACCCGCCCATCTCAGCCTCTGCAACTTGCGACTAGATTGAATCTAGACTGATGTACTTAAGTTAGAAATTGCTACGATTCTAAAACATGCAACTTGTGTCGCAGAAGATTTTGAAATATTTTAAATTTTCATACCTATGATTTTTCCTAGAATTCACCCGCAAATCAATGAGTAACTCTCAGTTCAGCGTTTTCAGTTTACAGCTTCATTTCCGACGACTTCTTACCTAAGTAAATAAGACTGAATAATATTTACTTTCACGGCCTTTTCATATTAGTCTTTAATTATCACTCCCCTAAAATTAACAATACAAAAGAAATATTTGGTCCATTTTTCTCAAAGGTACAGACGAGTAAAACAATATCCCAACCTTTTTGGCCTTTCATTTCGACTAATTAGGGTCAATAAATGGCCTTCTTAGGGCTGTTAACAACACTGGGCACCTTTGTTAATACCTGTTACAAGGATTGTATAGGCACACAATATATTTTTGGGTCCCATTGTCCGTGCATTTTGTTTGAGGTCAAGTTTGGGTCTTGGGCAAGAAATGGGTCTATTATACTTGCTTTTTGGGGTCTGAAAATTGGTGAAAGAAGTGGTAATGTACGGAGTGAAGGCTTGAAAGGTTAATGGAAGTAGCGATACAAAATATACTTTGTTCCGTAAGTGTACACTTAATAAAGAATAAAAAAAAGTAAAATAAAAAAATCACTGGCAATTGGATGACTTTTTCTGCAAGTTATTTTAATCAGCTCAATATCGCCTAGCATTATTTTTTTTGAGTGCCATACAATGATTTACATTCTATCTTTTAAAGCAATAAAAAAGACTATCACATTTTTGATAATATCCTTTTGCTGGATTAAAAAAAAAAAAAATTTGCACCGATTTACTTTTCAGACCGAAATCTCCCAGTCGTCGTATTTCCACAAAACTGCTATATTCTTTGCTTTTCAAGCAAAACAAAAGGGACCGCGGATATAGCCCGTATTCTGTGTCAGGTTCATACCAAATGTCCGTTCCTTTAAATCCAATATACGTTACAAACCTCATGATTGTTTGTGACTCTACCTGTGGGTAAATACTCTGTGAGTTTTATTTATATTATTATACTTTAAGGCCGGTAAAAAAATACAAGAAATACAACGGTATGTAAAATTAATAGGATAAGAAGTAACTAAAACATAGATAATTTTAAAAGTTCATTGGATTCAAAAATTTCTCATAAAATAATGATTCAAAACAAGTATATAAAGTATATTTTTTTTCAGAGTAGCTAATGCATAATAGTTTTATCACATAGTTGTCACTTGATACATTATCTAATTCTATTTTGTTCTCTTTACGATATCCTTCATAACAGAAACAGATAGAATTTTTACTTTAATTAAAAGTCAACCGTAAAACTAATTACAGCGACCACTAAAACTCCGCACTATCACAAAGCCACTCCAAAAAAAATCCACAGGCATTGTTGTCATTTCTTTCACAAAAGCGCTGAAAGATATAATCCAAAAAGATGATTTAATAAGTCTGCTCTGCATGGAATTTAGCCTAAAAGGAATCCTATGCGCGGCCATACAATACGTCTGTCGGAGCCTTACACGGAAACACAATCCCTTTGTGAATGGGACAGAAAAGCTGAAAAATATCGCTACGCCGCTTCAAAGCGCTTAAATCGCTTTAAGGTTCTGCATCTGTGTGAACTTTTATATGTGGAGTTTGTGTGGATAATGGGATATGGTTATGTTAAAATGTGTGTAAGCGTTGTGAAATTAACTTTTTAATGTAAAGCAATACTTTTAATTAATTATTATTACTGTAATTATTTCATCAGCTCATCTCAATAATGCAAAGTGTTGTTGTGTTTACTGGTGTTTTATAGCTTTTTCACAATAGCAGATTTTTCGAGCGGAAAAAGTGAAGAAAGCAAATAAGTACCTAATTGACAACTGCCGTTAAAATGGTGTCACTCGGAAAATTTTGTTGTTATTTTCTTTTTATTAAGAGAACTCTGCTAAGTACTCAATAAAAATTAACTTCTTTCCTAACCACCACCTAATCATTTAAATACATTACATTTTTTAAATCCTGTGCCCCCTTTTACAGTCCACCATGAAGTATGTAAATAAGACCTAACATACTTCATACTACACTACAAACAGTGACAGATGTCAACGCGGCATTACAGTGCTGACAGGCACATAGTTTGAAGGGAGAGCGCGTGACAGCCCTAACAACGTTAGCTTATACTCCGTAGTTACAAACTTTATTATGTATTACTTAGGTATTGCTAGTTTTGGGGTATTGACACTCCAAGTTGGTTTAGGTAGACGTTGTACTTGTTTTTGGGCTAGTTTTTAGGGTTCCGTACCCAAAGGGTAAAACGGGACCCTATCGTTTTCGCTCCTCTGTCACTCTGTCTCTCCAGGCTGAATCTCATGACCATGGCAACAGGTAGATGCGGTTTTATAAATAATGGTAGGGAACCCTTCGTGCGCGATTCCGACTCGCACTTGGAAGGTTTTTGAAATATACTGCTAGTTTATAAATGACTAGCTTCTGCCGTGGTTTCGCCCACCTTGACGACTACTCCACATACTCAGATAAAAGGTAGCCTATAACTTTCCTCGATAAATAGGCTATACTTATAAAGTAAAAAAATCTTTTAAATCGGACCACTACTTCCTGACATAAAGTGTGTTCCAGCCAACAAACAAACCATCAGAGGTAAACAAGTTTTTCAGCTTTCTTATGCTTGCTTTAATGGTTTATTTGACCCAAAAATGCAATGAGAAAGGTGTCAACTTTTGGGTCTGAATTCCCGTTCTAAAATTATTCTACATCAATTATTATCAATTCTGTACAAGGTACTGCAATCAACCTAAACATTACCATAGCGTAAGTTTAAACCTTATTTCTACCATTTAGTTTCAACGACAAACTATACGCTACAGTTACCTACAAACAGGATTATGTCTGAATTTCCCGAAACACGTACAAGTACCCAGGACGGATCCCAAACGTGACAACGCTAATACACTTGTGTTAGTTGCGGGAAGTTGGGACCATAGTTTTTGAAGGTAAAGTTATAGGATATAGTAAGGATGAAGGGGCTGGTTTTACTATCAGTGACAAATATGTAGTTGAAATAGCAAAATATGGCATGTCAACAGGGTATATATTTTATTTAAATAAAAAAGTTTCCTTAAACAATAATTTATTATGTTTTTTTTTTAATCTACACAGACTTAAGCTCATGTAGATTTTTTTTGGTTATTTTAATATCTTTATACATGTGATAAATGAGAGGATCATATATTTATATTTTGAATTGAATTGAGATGAAAGTCATTGAAACAGTTGGTTCCCAAGTGACAGAACAATTGTTTCGTTTGGCGAAGTCGTGGGCAAAATCAAGTGAGTTATAAAGCCTTGACAATTGCAACAATTGTTAATAACTAAATTGCTTACAACCAAGAAAAAGTTAAAAAAAAAGACCCAAAAACTTAATCTTTTTCTCCAAAAGGCTCATAACACTTCTAGCACGTACTACAGACAGACAGGCAGACAGCCAATTCTCTCAAATTTCCTACAAACGTGATACTAATATAAAAGTCTAGATTATTGCCACATGGGTCTATGAGTAATATCTAAAGGGAGCCCTTAAATGATGTGGATAAACCACCCCATGGGAATCTTACGGGTAATTTAATCTGGCTTTTCTAAATGAGGCTTTAAGAAGGTATATTTTAGTAAATACCTATGTTTGATATTAGTCAAGATTTGTAAACGGAAATAATTAGGACTTCTTACACGACAAAATATTCTTGTCATTTCTTCTGAAACTTCAAGTATCTAGTGGTTTCATAGAATTCAGAAGCCCTTCAAAACTACGGTTTTGATTTATGTTTCTAATAGTTATTTATTCATCAAAATTAATGTGATGAAATCAGAAATAATAATGGGTCATTTTTTACAGAAAGAACAAATATTTACTTCCTCTACCACATTGTTATGTAACTATTTTTATTACGTTCTGAAATTGGCCTGGTCCATAAACACCACTCTTAGAAAACGACAAAACACATCGAGCAGCTTTTAAACTTTTAATTGTTTAAGCAATAATTTAGCGCGACACATTATTTATCAAACTCAGGTGTTTGGAATTTAACACAGAAACTTTTCAATACATTTTAACCGCACCATTTTGGAAATTGCTAAAGTTTGAAGATACTTTTGTGAGGATTATTACAATGGACATTTTGGTATTATGTTATTCGCAACGTTTTTTTGTTCTAATTGTTTACAGTACTAATACGAAACTAAATAAAGTTTTAGGTATAAGAAACATATTCATTATTAAAAGTCAAAAAAAGAGTCTACACTACAGAAAATTATTTCATAAATTCAAGACAGTATTTGGCTTATCTCCACACTACCAAAGCCATAATCGCACTAGTTATTTTTTATACGAAACATACTTGCCATACCGCAAAGTATAAACTAAAAGAGTGCTTGAAAATAACACAAGTATCTTTAACTGCCAAAACATTTATGAACATTCATAAAAACATACCCCTATGGTTGTCAAACTTTATTCGTGTTCACATTACACAACTTGAAACTTTTCCAAACAAAATTGTTCACAAAGTTTTATTTAAACGTTAAGAGCAAACTGCAAACTTTTAGTCGGCCGACAGTTTGTTTGTGCTCATAAATCAATTGTAATCAATATGAAGATCAATGGTAGTACCATTCATCTTCATATAACAACAATCAATAAATAATAATACATACAAAGATCAGGTATTTAGGCTGTATCAGACCGACTGAAAACTTTGATGATGAATGGAGTAAATTTTTTCTTTAAAAAATATTTTTGCTTACTATCGGGTCAACTGTCGCCCGACTATTTAAGTCTCCAGTGTGCGGGAAGGCTAAACGTTTAGGCTAGGCGCTGATTGCAACTTTTCGTCACCGTGACTTTTTGTCACTGTCACCGGCTGTCACCCACGGTGCGCTCACTGAATCTGTTCTTGGGTGACAAATCGCGTTCATTTTTGTATGCCGGCTGAGTGACAAAAAGTCACCAGTGAGCGGACTCCCATTGTAATGTACGTACGTGTACGCGAGTGACTGTCACGTCACTCCGGCATTGCCTGCTGCTGCAACTATTTGTCACCGTCTTATCACGTCACCATAATGAGCGCACTCAGTATAGTTTTCATTGCACTTGACTAAGTGACAAAAAGTCACGGTGACGAAAAGTTGCAATCAGCGCCTAGCCTTAATGTTTTAAGGAATCATTTGCTAAGATTCCGTAGGTTCAAATAACCAAGTTAAGCCATTTACTTAAAGGGAATTTTGGTTTAGGTTTGTTAATGTGTGTTCTCAAGTCAAGAATTTAAATCTAGGTCTATGATGTTGAACATATAAATGAACGTGTTTTGTTTAATAGTTATAGTACAAGTTTTACTAAAGGCAGCACCACTATATGCCAGTGGTAGGGTATATGTTCTACGTATAAAATACCATGTTTATTGAATTCACTTAAATAGACTAGCAGTAATAAACAGAGTTAGATCGTCAAATAGAGGGACAGACTTACTTTCACATTTATAATGATCGTAAGGACTCAATTGATATTACATTTTTTTCTTTAGTAAAGATATTCCAAAATTTGCAAACATTGCAATTCAAAAGAAAATACCAAATCTCTGTAGCAGAGATATTACTCCGTTGAAATATATATTTTTACACTGTTTCCATGCTAAAAACGCCATTATTAATACGCCAACGCCCGGCTGTACGGACCCTAATTGGATTTTTAACTTTTGATCAAACTGTAGTTTGATTAAAAATTGTTCGCGGACCTCCGGCTTCCAATTCATACATTTCTATGCCTGCTTCTAATATGGAAATATTTGAAAAGGTATCCATGGAGTTTCATATCGGTATTACCAATTCTTAGTTCCTACTATTGTTTGTAGAAGCGAGATGCTCGTCTCGTTTTTTTTATATTAAAAAAAAAACAATAAATATAGAAAACTTTAAAAAGTGTGCTGTCAGCGGAATTCGCAAAGTGACTGATAATATTTTTTATGTTAAACACTCCTGTTTTCCTAAAAACAACAACCGAGAATCAAACACTAGAATTTTACTTCAACAGCAATGTACTACGTCAACCCCAACAAAGAACTAATTAAAAACTATTCACAATTAATAAAACAGCTCATTAATTTTATAACACGAAAATACCTATGAACTTCTGTCGCTGGCATACGTACAAAACTTTCTGCTAACTATGTTGGAGTCCGAGTTCCAGTCTAATATAGCTTAACTATAGTGTAAGCTAGACTGTAGTGACCAAGGCTAATTATTATTTAATTTTGCCTCTGCATGGTCAGTGGTGGCTTTTGGTCTTCAAATAAAACCTGGGTTAAAAGTAATATGGATTTAGAGGGATACCTTCTTTCTATATTGTCTGAGTCAAAACAAGGCAAGGATGGTTGTACAGGTACGGACGATTATCTAACGTATATACATATGTATTTGTATATTTGACTTGAAAAAGTGCTAAAAACATGCCTAGTTTCAATAAAATTTTTTGACCTTGACTAACCGAAGAGAAGTAATGGTATCTTATAAGGAGTGTATGTCTTAACTCCTCAACAATTATACTCAGGCAACCCTACGCCCCGTAGCAAAACTAGTCATCAACTTTCTGGCTGACTACTCATAACGACTCCAACTAATTTAACGTAAGTTCTGAAAAAACGAAGGAACTCTTCATGAAAAACTAAACGCATTGTTTTCAAAATACAGTTTCTATGAATAGTATCCAAAAGCACTTCTAACTTATCCTAGCAACCGATTACATCACTAATTAATTAGTTATTACAGCTTCCATATCCTCTTAAAATATAGTTCTAGATCTAATAAGCCCCTACTTACTGCTAACAGCCTGGTAACCTCGAGGGGCTATTTATTTTAATTATCACGTAATTATCTTAATAGCCGACTTAAGATAATACGGGCTCTGAAAGCGTAACGAAGCTTTATGTTAATAATTACCTACAAGAAAAGAAAAAAATATCTCTTGAAGACTCTGAAAAAATCGTTCAAACATTTTCAAAATTAACTGTTTATTTGTCTACGTAAATCTTTTGAACCTATTTGCGTTTTTAGTATGGTATGGTAATAGATTTCTGATAAGAGGGGCATAAGATGAGGGTAAGACAAGAAGAGTTTTCAGGATTTATGAAATACTTATCTCTGTCAAAATTGGCCTAAATACAACACCGATTTAAACCAGTTTTATCTCTCATATTCAGGTGTCTACAAAATCACTGAATAGGCACACCTTTCTTTGTCGCCAGCTACAAAGTATACAAATTCAAATCTTCCTGAAACATGGCGTGCCATGTCCACATTCTACCAGATTTGGATCTAAAGGCATTACGTCCAAACCCTAATTTGTATGGACTCAGTCTCAGTCTGATGACGTCATTCGCCGCCATTACCAAGGTACCAAAGATTATGTAACGAACGAGATGAGATTCTATCGCAACAATACTTTATTGCCTACGCGATTGTTGTAATGTGTTTTTGTACGAAACACGCGATAAATTTCTGCGTTTGGCAGCGAATATGTGAGTTTGATGTTCGAGTTAGTTTTGGTAATGTGGGCGTTGGATTTATGTGTCATTTGGTTTTGTAAGTTATGTGATAGGCTTTCAATTCTCAAGTATATTATAGATTTGAAAGGATTTTTTCGAACTTGTTTACTTGAACATGTGATTTTGTAACTGGTTCTAATGATATATTGAATAGATTTAATTTCCCGACACACTCCAATACTTCATTCATTTTTACAAAATAAACCAAAATCACTTTAAGCAAATATTACGTACATATCTTTCGTCTTTCAGCATAGGCAATTAATATAAAAATCCCCGTCCTGTCTGCTCATTAATCTTTGCCTGCAATATCGCGTGCGTACATACCGATCCTTTCAAGCGACGCCATTAAGTGTCATTTCCTTATTTTATAAATTATTCACGCAACGATCACTCAGTAAAGCTTCAATAATAATGTGTATTATGTCCGTAATTTGAGGGGACGTCAATTATTATGGAAAAGCTATTGATATCACTTTTGTTAAAGGTTACAAAGCTTTGTTTGTATGTATAAGAGATTGCGTTTTGTTTTATAAGGCATTAATTTTGAATAACATTTTTTGATAACTTTCCTACTTTTAACCACGTAAATCCTAGCCATAAAATTGGCTACGATATTTAGCCAAATACCGTATATACCTAATTTCAAGTCAAATGTTTTTTTTTTTTATTATTTTAAATAGCCCTTTGCAGGCTCTTAAGAAACGTCACACTAGTTGCACGGTTCCAAATAGTTGGTCTTACGGAGAAGAGCTGGCAAAAAAACTCCGTGGAAACTCTTTTTAACCCTAGAAAGATAATCTGCGTAAAATTTACGCATGCATTTTTTTTTTAATTGCTATTTCTTTCTAACTAGCGCGAATTCATAGCTGTGCGTTTATGACATTTCATTCGTCGCTGGGAGTAATCGTATGGCGTACGTGTCAATAAGGTAAGTGCCACCAATTTTGAAATATAACGACCGCGTGAGTCAAAATTACGCATGATTATCTTTATCGTGATTTAGACGCCCCTACTTTGCAGAGATATTTGCGAGATAATATCTCTAATATATTACCAAATGAAGTGCCTGAAACATCCGAAGACAATGATTGTGGACCAGCAGCGAAAAAAACAATTTATTGTTCCTATTGCCCTTCTAAAAAAAGGCGAAAAGCAAATGCGTCCTGCAAAAAATGTATAGGAAAGTGATATGTCGTGACCATAACGTTGATATGTGCCAAAGCCATTTGTAACTTACTTTTATATAAATTTATGTTCCTATATTATAAGATAAGCTAATTGTTGATATTTTCCTAAAAAACAGATTGATTATTATAATAATAAATTAGTTATCACTAGAAAGAGTAAGTGTTATATAATTTCATTGATTTATAGAAGACGTTTAGATTTTTGTTGCTTTTTTTAATATAAATAAATAATTTTAAAAAAATATCTGCAGTTTTAATTATTAGAATATATGTGTATATATAATAAAATATAATTTATTGAATTAAACTAATAAACCTAGAGCTATAGCTAATTGAATTACATGCGTCAATTTTACGCATGATTATCTTTTCCGTAGTACAAAATATGATTATCTTTCTAGGGTTAAGAAAGTTATATGTTCACAAGGTCTCGATTACATAAAGATAGTAAACTAATAAAGTTATTTAATGCAAATGGAAGGTAAAGTGTAACTCTATAGATACAATGGCTTTTAAAATACAAAATTCAGTAGGTTACTTAATGTTACATGTTGGTAAATGGCATAATTCACATCAAGTCATTACTAACAAAAGCCCCATATTTCGAACAAACCCGCGCTAATGTTGATGATGGAAAATAGCCGTCACTAAGAGTACCCACTGCCGACAAAATAGTCGGCCGACAGTTGACGCAATGATTAACATCATCTTCCGAGCCTTTTTCCCAACCATGTTGGGGTCGGCTTCCAGTGTAACCGAATGCAGCTGAGTACCAGTGCTGTACAAGTAGCGACTGCCTATCTCACCTCCTCACCCCGTTACCAGGGAAACCCAATACCCCTTGAGTACTTTGGGTTGGACTGGTTACCAAACCGATGATTAAATATTTTTTTTAAGAAAATTTTGATCCCAATCATAGTTTCAGTCCGTCTGAAACCAGCTAAATACCTGTATAATAAATGCTATCTTTGTAATGTGTGTGCTAACATTCACCTTCATACTGATTTATGAGCCCAAACAAATTATCAGCCGACTGAAAGTTTGTAGTGTGTGACTACGCTAATGCATCGCCAAAATCACGCTGAAATACACGTCAGCTATTATAAAGGAAATTGAAAATTACTTTCAAAATATAGTGTTTTCAGCGAGTCAGAATATACATTAAAAACTAATGTAACACGGTTAGTTAGTTCAAAATGTGTGTCAATTAAACTTGACAATGCTTTTAAAGTTACTGTGGATTTTTTTTTTTATTAAATTAGGGTTTTGTTAGTTTATTGCAAAATATTTTATTTTACTCGGTAACTACATAATTTACAAATATAATAGCTGAAGAGTTTGTGAGCTTGTACGCTGGCCTGGCCCAATTATTATTTGAAAAAATATTTCTGTGTTGGTCAGCCTATTTGCCGACGTAGACTATAAGCTTCTCTTTATCGGGGTGCGCGAAATTGTTGACTCACAATGCGGTCCACTAGAATCACTAGCGAAAGTTGACATTCAATTGAAATCACAAATCAAAACAATTGAATTGATTCAACGCCCACAAATTCAAACCAAATTCCTCTGCATTCCAATCCGAAAAATTGACAATCAATTTTAATATTGGAACACATACATTTCAATTGTCTCCTAATACTATGGACTTAATGGTGGATTTTTTAACGTCCATTTAGTACTGACAGTTGTCCATTGTTTGTTCTCCGTGTTTGGAAAGCATGATAAACGAGGTCCCGGCTGTCGTTGAACATCTTTGGCAGTCGACTCGTCACTGGTAATCAGAAGCCAGTAATACTGACAACCAGTCTTACTTAGAGGAAGTCTCATAAGCAATCGGTCCTTGTAAAACACCGGTAAGACTGGAAACCGACCCCAACATACTTGGGAAAAGGCTAGGCAGATAATGTTGCTTGGTTTTTTCGCTCGGAAAATTCAGCAGTGTGAAAAAAATGGAATAAACATGGATGGATGGAAAAAGTGTATTGTTATTTGATATTTTTGTTTAGGTATTCATATTTTTGTTGTGCACTTTTTGATCTACCTACTCTATCGAATCTCTCTATGGCTTTAAGGTTGGCTGTATGAGAACCCAATTCTGGGTCAAGCTCGCCGTTGTACATAAACTGTCTTGATTCTTTGTATTTACTTATTTATGTTAAGTGTGCAATAAAAAATAATAATAAAAACCGGGTGACAGATTTTTTACGTAGTGTCCGTTCGATTTATTCTACACGCGAAAATTCCGACAATATGAAAACACCATTATGGTTTAACTGTCGATGGCCGAGAGCTGTGACGTCAGTGTAAACTGATAACTCGGTACAACCTCAGTTATCTGTCCACAAGGCCTGCACATTATGTCCGTTATTCAAAGGGGACGAAGCGAGATGAAATATTCCGGACAATGGGGTCAAACGCTTTGAATCGCAATGGGGTCTGTTATGGTATTATTTGGCAAAAGGAGGCGTGATTATGTATGCTGTTTGTCTGTGGTTGTTGCTCGTTAATTTTGAAACTAGGTCTTGACAGTCCACTGCAAAATATAAGCCACTCTTTTTGGCGTCCAAAAATGTAAAGTCGTCTCGTTCATCGACATTATATTTTTTGTTTAGCTAATCTAAATCTACACTAATATTATAAAAAGTGTAATGAATAGACTCAAAAACTACGAAACCAATTTAAAATGTCTTTCACTGTTGGGAAGGTACACAATTCCCAAGTTACATAGGCCTATATTTTATCCAGTTACGAGAAGAAGTTCCTCCGAGTCACGGGTAAAATCACAAGAAACAGCTAGTATATTATAAATCAGACTCATAATCTAGGCGTAAAAATGTGCTTCAATAACTGTAAATACAACAAAAGCCTTTTCCTTCAGGATTCACTGCTTCGTTGCTTTGCAATCATTTGTCTTACTGTCGGCAACAGGCAGGAATCAAAATCTAGTACTATTGGTTTTTGGCTGTCAGGGCTACTGGAACAATATTAATTGTTTTTGGAGTAGCCTCTAATTATTAGAAGGATTTTTGGGGTAATTCTTTCACAAACTAGGAAAGAAATATATATTGACTAGCTGGCGTCAGCAGTTTCAATCGCGTTCTATGATAAACCACATACGGACTTCGCGTACTCGATTTAAAAGTAGCCTGTAGCCTTTATTGATAAATGGGCTATCTTACACTGTTTTACTTCCGAATCCAAGTTCTAAAGATTAGCGCATTCAAAAATTTTCCCAAACTATGTTGGGTTCGACTTCCAGTCTAACCGGATGTAGCTGAGTACCAGTGCTTTACACTCCTCTTCAACTTCATAGTATTTTTTACCATACCTACAAATCGTTCAGTTTAAGTAATTCCTGAATCACCTGGTCTTCAAGCAGAAATCCATACCAAACTATAAAATGTTCAGCTGAGCAACCGCCATTATAATCCGGCAGATATTTCTCAAGATCAGCCAACAAAGAGATGAGATGGATTATATTCTTGAGAGGTTACCTCTGAAATGCTTTCAGTTCTCCCCGTGGCATTTTCAGCTCGATAGCGAATTAAATTGTTTGATGAATCGTGAATTTTGTGTTGAAGTCTAGATATTTTTAGTTTATTTTTTAATGGATTCGTATGAGTGCAACGTTAACATCAAGTTAAATTCCTATTAAAAAAAATCATTTCTAATGTATATAAAATAAAACATTCGGAAAAACAAAATTATCCGTAAAAGTTAACTCATGTAAATTAATCTTCATATCACCAAAGTACCAGGACAACATAAAATCCAGCAGCTTACTCTAAAACCGTAGCAAAGAGCAACATTTCAGAGCAAAAGCAAAAACGGTTTCAATCACCGAATTTTCTCGAACAACCTGAGAATTTTGATCAAGAATTTCATTCATTTCGCAAATGCTTGTAAAAGCGACATTTACAAATGTAGGAACGAAAATTTTTAAGAAACACGACTGAGAGAAATTGTAGGTATTAATTAAGGGTGAATTTTGATGGTACCATTTCAATTTTAGATGAAGCTGAAATACGGAATGATTTATTATTACGTTTTGTTTGGGCGATAATGTTTATTTTTACTTTAGAGTAAGTAATTTTTTCATGTATTCTAAAGACTCAGATAAATGAAATTGTTGCTCTTTGCGTGCTAACTTTTAACGTGGGTAATACCACAGAGAACTGCTAGTCCCTAATGTAGATTACTTATAGAGGTTTCTTTACACGCTTCTTGTAAAGCACACAAAGGAAAAGATTAGGCATAGGGTGGTTTCTTTACACTTAAATAAACATTCTTTAAACACATCATCATCATCCTCCTGCCCTTATCCAAATTTTATTTGGGGTCGGCGCAGCATGTTTTCTCCTTCCATACTCTTCTATCTGCCGTCATCTCACAAGTAGCATTCTTTCTTACCATATCTACTTAAATTACATTCTTTAAACACATTCAACCTTCAATTTTATTATCCCCTAGTATACCGAACACCATGCAACCGACACTACACCGCTATGCAAAAAAAAAATGCTTTGAGAAAATTATTCCCTAGAGAGATTTTAAACATGTTACACTGACGTCTTTTGTTCTAGAAGCACGTGCTTTTTTGTGCCTTTTTTTAAATGTCCGAGGCATGCCTTTGAGGCACGTGTGATGTTGTGCCTCTTTTATGGAGGGAGGAGGGAGGTTACTCGTGCGACGGTAAACGTGCGGTTAGTTCGGAGTCTAGAGTAAATATTTTGCTTCTGTGTTATAGTTTGTAGGCCACGTGTTCTAGTGGTATGCTGTAAGAGGTTAAGTTGTTGCTTTAGATTGTTTAAAGGTAAGGGAGGGAGTGATATCTTGGCGTATTTGAGTTTATATTCCTTGTGGATTGCCACTGATAATAATGTTACATGTTTTTCAATAATGGATGGTGTCATTGTAATAAAAGGTCTGCGCTAAGAATGTATTTTTTTTACTTCTTCTTATTTAAGTTTTACGTGACCTTACTTAACCCGCGGGTGCTTGCTGGGTACAGATTTGAAAATAGGTACTTATGTTTGATTCGGTGTTTCAATGCAAAATAAAAAATCTCGTCTAGGGTTTCAAAATCAATTTTGTCTCGAAATACTCTAATGGTACTCGATGTTTCAAGCAGTGCTTAACATTGAATAGAGTTTCAGTAATTTTTCGGTCATGTAGGATAACCATAGCTACAACGTCTTCTTGACAACTATCTCAGTCAACCTGTGAGTGACAATCTCATAACTCTAATAATTATACATAACCCCAAGCAAACAGCTATTAACCCAGCAAACAGCTATTAACCCAGCATTATCGTTAACTATATACAATGTTTATTAATCCATAAACTATAAAAGGAATAAACTCAATAAGAACCATATTACGATCTATTAAAGCGATAGTTACCAGTGAGAAAAAGGGACATTGCTATAGGAGTTGTATAGCCCCATCTTTCTCTTTTAAATGATGGTACAAATCTCCGTGACATGGTAGATAATTATCTTTTGTTATTTGAGATAGGTTCAAGGACAAATCATAAAAGGTATTACAATGGCATCCAGGCCGATAGTCGTCCACAGCGGCTAAATTCTCTCTAAAGAGATCAGCCAACTGCGCAGGACATACAGGGTTACTTGTAAGTAGACCGCATCCTTTCATGAGGTGATAGCATAGGTCAATACGGACAAATTTGACCATGGCATACACTAACTGGTCAAATTTGTCCGTATTGACCTATGCTATTACCTCATGAAAGGATGCGGTCTACTTAACAGTAACCCTGTATAACAGTGCACAAGCATTTGCGCAGACACAGGTGCAGTCACTATTCCTACACTTATAGCCCGATGAGACGGCAATCCGACACCACCGGAGAGACATCAGGCGGAGGATCGACATTAATGTTCTCTTGAATTCACGGGTGTATCAAACACCAAACTCCAGGCTCCGGGCTGCTTTCTGAAATTATCTTATTTCAGTCACGAATTTAGTCTTAAGCTCTTATACCCAAACCAATTTCCTTTACGTACCAATACATAATATTTGATTTATGACACGTGTATTATTTTACCCCGGGATTTTACCTTGAGAATTTTCAAGACATATCAATTTTATTAATTTTCAAGCTTATCAAAAATCCATCACCTATAGTAAACATTATCATTTATATTTATAATTGTGAACCTAACTTCATCTACAGCCTTCTTCTTATCCTCAGAGCGATCAAACCAACTGCTACGAAGTGTCTAAGAAGATCAGATTAAATATTAAATGTATCAGTATCTAATGTGTATTTTGGCAACACCCTAGTGATACTTACATACACATTCTTCCCTCACCCTAAAATAAACCATCATTAACAAAGTAAATAGATTAAGAAACACGATAGCATATTATACCAAAAGTTCAAGGCGTTTGAAAGTTTATTGTTTTGATTGTTATCTCAGTGGCACCGAGCTTTCATGTTTCAGACACGTGAATTATTTCATCAGGGCTGCCTCGTGGTCGGTCGTGACGTATTCAATGAGCGATAAGCGATTTATGGATAAAATAAAATAGTTTATGAAGGAAATTTTGATCTTTATAATACCTTATGACTTTGATATTATCGATCAATTTTGTGTTCAATAAGTACAATACCTTTGTATTTCTTATTGAAAACTTGAATGATATGGCTGGCTAGTAACAGTTGATTACAAGGTTAAACGTGTATCTTGTCATGTTGAGTTCTTCCGTGCTTTCAGCAGCAACTTAAATTAGTGAGCCCGCCTGTCTTTGTTCAACATCTGCACCCGTTACGGGTAGTCAATAGCCAGAAAGTTTCACAATGAATCTTTCCAAGGGGTATCGAGTTACCTGGGTAACTAAGTTGAGGAAGTCAGATAGGCAGTCGCTCAATGTAAACCACTGGTATTCAGCTGCATAGGTTTGGCTGGAAGCCGATCTCAACATAATTATGTAGTTGGAAAAAGGCTAGGCAGATGACGATATCCTATAACGTGGCCCACACAATTATGCATGGTAAAAGCTTCCGTAGTTACACGGAAGGTAGCAATTATTGTTCGTTAGTCTTTACAAATATAACATTTATATACCAGTGTGTGTACAAGTGGCAAATTAGTTACAATAGTTGCTTATTTTATCCAGCTGTGCTTTATTGAGGGAGTGATTTTGTTATCTAAACTTTATACTATAAACATCCTTATTACTGAATAACTGCTACCAGCGGTTTTACCAGGAACCCTTGACAACTAATGTAATAGCTTATATATTTGATCATGATATTTAAAGAATCCTAAAACTAAAACGCATCAAGAAATTATTTGTATATCTTTGATAATTGATTTATTAATAAGTAGTGGTTGATTTTCGTAATCATTGATAAGTATATGAGAACTATAATGCTGTAAATCGGTCCAGAAGTTGCAGAAATTTATATTATTATCTAAAAATTTTAGACACTTTGTAAAACCCTATAAATTATTAACCACGTGCAAAAATGTGTAAGCTTTAACATTTCTGCTACCAGTCCTTGATGTCAAAGCTATCTTGATGTATGAAATATTCGCACGTCACAACTTGTGCTATTGAGTCATTGTCATTTGTGCTTGTTTGGACAGCAGTGTTCTTTGTAGAGTGAATAATTTGAGTAAGAGTCCCCACGCACTGCAAAGTACACTTGACTATTTTGAAGGCAATCCCTAATAGATTTACAGATTATCAAAGTTTTTGAGTCTCATACCGGGCAGATAGATCCTTGTAATATATAACAACTGTTCACTACCATATTTTTGACCTAATGCTAACCATTTGAGCAGTCTATGAAATTTGGTGGCGTTTCAGTATGTGTTGTATGTGTAAATATCAAACATTTTATACAACATCACCAATATAATCTCATAGAAAGTACAAAGTAACATTATCTTAAAACCAAAATGTTAATGTAAAATGTACTTTGAAAACTAAGCTGGCATTCAAACGTAGCCGCATTAGTTTAGCGAGCAAACCCAAGGGACGAACAATGTATGTATGAACATACCAAGAATAGCTGGATTGCTCCCTTGAGGAACTTAGCTAATGCTTAAGGCATAGTATATGAATTTAGAGGGTAGATGAATAGATACGTTGTATGTATTTGTTAAGGTTAACTATGTAAACAATGTGTTAATGTGAATCTTATCTTCATCTGCCTAACCTTTTCTCAACTATGTCGAGGTGATCTTCTACGGACTAGTGTTTTACTAGAAGCGACTGTCTATCTGACCTCCTCAACCTAATATCCCTAAGTAAGACTTTCTGGCTTCTGTCTACGACGCCAAAGATGTTCAAATGACACCCGGGGCATACGTGCCCTCCGATATTAGGATTATCAAATACATAACGTATTTTAGTGGAGTACATAATGACTTCATAAAAATCAAAGTTATCCTTATTATGTTATGTTTTTCCTACTAACCATGAACAAAGCCGCCGGCAAAACATAAACGTAATAATAATTTTCTATTTACCCGAGCTAAAAGAAAGGATTTTGGTTAATCTCCCAAAAGTAATTTGCGAAATGCTTTTGCTGAAGGAAGAAAGTCTATTTGTGATCACAAACCTGAAAGATAAAAGCCGAAAGGATAAAACAGTACAAAAATTGAGAGGACAGAATTTTAAATATAAATCGGGATCCTAAGAGAAAGGGTGTAAAGTGAAACGTAAAATTTTGCACTAAAGGGTTTTATGAAAGTCACCCAACGGATTTTATAGGAGGTTTGTAATATTGGCCACGCACGGTTACTTTCATTAACATAAAATCACGAAAATTGTGAATAGGATTGAACAGAATAAGACCTATGTCTAGTAATAGTAACAATGTCCACTTACTGAACCAATTTTTTTCAGCTAAACAAAAAGAAAACAATTGCAACCAATACTACGAATTCAAGTATATTTTTTACTAGGCATAAAATTCAACCTTCCAAACCTTTTTAACACGCTTATAATGCTTCACTTATAATTATGTGTGTAAGAAAATCTTGAACTTTTAATTTGACCTACTTCCTGGTCTTCGATTACTATTTTCGTTTCATCTCGGTAAGAGCTGTTTAATGTTTAAAATGCATTTGACAGAAGATACAACGCGCATAAGCGGAATTTACCTTGTCTATTGTTCAAAAAGGTTTTATAAAGGTTACAATAATTTATATTGTATGCTTCAAGATACTATGTAACATTACAGTACATTTCTTTTTCCAAAGTCAAGTCAACATTAACATTCTCTGTTAGAACTTGGAAATGAATTCAGAAAGCAAATTACATTAAATGTATTTAATTAAAAGGTAAGGGGACACTGTCCTAAGCTCGCTCATTCTTTGCTAATTATATGAAATTTCTCTTGGGAAACCTTTCTTGTGTACCCAGCTTTACATATATAAGTTTTTGGTAGAAGTTCGTACTTTATTTTGTAAAGGTCATTCGTATTTGTTTGGTAGAACTTTGATTTTATTAACTGGAATGAATAAATCCTTTGTGGTTAATTTGCATATCATAGTGCATCACAAATCACCTGGTATAAATGATATATTTTTCAAAAGTTTTTATTTGAACACTTTTGTCATTTTAAATTAACTTTAATTTTTCAAATATTGTCAAGCTTTTCTCATATAATGTACTTTTAAGATTTCGCCAAATAAACTACTCTTACAACCATGGATTTTGTACAAAACCATGATTCAATCAATCACATTATTGTGGACCTTTTCAAAATTACTTTAATTACATTAAATTAAACTTAAAGTAATTTTGTAGTATAAAACAAAACCAAGAATACGTATTACATTCCGATCTTATCTAGTTTACACTACTTTCCATGTAATTAAATAGCATTAATTTGTCTAGCTAGAAGCTCCGCTTTGGACCAATAAATACTCAGTAACGTATTGACCATCGGTCCTAATGTCCGGGAACGAACAACTGTTAGTTCAACGACTAATAGATTCATTGCACATCGTCTTAATGCGAATACTGCCTGTAGCTATTTTTCAAAAGGATGCACTTTTATATATGTTTTGTTTAGTTAAATTAAAGATTACATATTATATAGGTAGGTACTCTTGATTTTGCTGTCTTTGAACATCTTTGGCAGTCGCTACGGGTAGTCAGAAGCCAGTAAGTTTCACAACCATTCTTTGCCTATGGGTATTCGGTTACTCGGGGTAACGGATTGAGGAGGTCAGATAGACAGTCTTTGTAAAACACTGGTACCTACTCAGCTGTACCCGGTCAGACTGGAAGCCGATCCCAACATAGTTGAGAAAATGCTAGGTAGGTAGGTGATGATATTAAGTGAGTACTAAGTTATTTGCTTAACCAAAGAGTCTCCAAAAATATACCTATCCATCAACGATAGACCATAAATTTATCTCTCTCTAGCCGATATAAAAACTATGATAACCTAAGTTTAGCGATAAACAAATCTCATATAAACGAAAGCTTTTACGATAGTTGGCGATTTATGTGAAATGTCATGTGTTTAGGCATGTTTTTACGTAAATAAATAAACACATTTTGTTTCCTATTGGCACTAAAATTGTTATTGTTATTGGTTCCTATAATAATTTTATGTTTAGGTAAAAGACTTTTCCGGAGAGCACGACTTTGAAATAAAATCTTTGTCTAGGACCAGCCTGGCCTTTTTTGCATAAGTATGTTTTATTTTAGGGTCTGTTTTTGTGTTCTCTATCCCTTTTAGCTAAACTGACAAGGTGCTAGGGTTTTCTGTACTGCCTATTTCTTATTTCCAAGAGATAAGTGCTATTTAAAAAACAAGGTATAGGTTATACATTGTTTGACCAATAGTTTTGGCAAATAGTTTGCCGAGAACATTCCGACTCACGTTAAGAATTGCCTGACGCCTTTTTAAAGAAATTAGTAAGCAACAATACCAATAAAGGATATTCCTAGATTTAAGAACAAAGCACAAGAATAGGTATTCCAGTACAAATAGTAACAAATTCAGGTATTGTATAAATTCATAGCTTGCGAACAGGTGTTCCAAATATCCTGAGTTTTGAACAAAACGATTTTGAGAAAAGCTTTCGTTTTGAAACTGATAACATCTAGAGCACCTGGTACCCTACAAGAAATAATATCGTATTAAATGGTTTCACAATTTTAATGAAACTATTAACTTTTGTTAATTATTTACGCAAAAAATATTTTTATTAATTTACGTAATATTTAAAAAAGCAAAATAATATAATCTACCTAGCCCTTTCCTCGAACTATGTTAGGGCTGATTTAAAGTCTTAACAAGCTAAGTAGGTACCAATGTTAACAGCACAATAAAATGCAGTGTTTTATATTTCTCCGTTACTTTACTATCCACAGTAGAATTTTAAACTTTTTAAGTTAACTTACAAATGTCATCCTAGACATCAAAATCTGCATAGAGCGTACCTACATGGTGATTAAAGCTTGTGGCACATTATAGCAGCACCGCAACAGCACAGCAGCAGCACGGCGTCGCCTCGAATTAAGACTACGGCTAGCTGCCAGCGCGCCAACCACGCGCTGCCCGCTCGCCGTCAGCGCGCCGTCCGCTCGCCGTCGGCGTACCGCGGCGCGCCGGCCGCGCGCCAGCCGCGAGATGTAAGCTTGCTGTCACCGCAAACTCAATATTATTTTAAGACGATTATGATTGATGTTATGATTGAACACGACGTAATGACGTTGTTTCGCTGCCGGCTCGGAGTCGGCGCACTGTACGCATGAGGACCGCTCGCTTGCAGCACGCGGGCGGCGAGTCGAGTTGTGTGGAAGCGGCAAGCATGCTGACTGCTCGCCGTTGGCTTTTTCATATTGACATTACGAAATATATTATAATATACACGATTTAATGCTCTAAATTGAATGACAACTTAAATGCTGGTGTGGAGCCGTGCTGTTGCGGTGCTGCTATAATGTGCCACAAGCTTAACACTCAATCCTTCGCTGTGTGAGAGGAGGCCTGTGCCCGATGTGACGATAAAAATTCTGATAATGATGAAGATGACCCAAGACGGTATTAAACCAACTTGTAATATCCTTGTTTGTAATATCCATAATAACAGATTATGTATTGCTTAACTTAGAACCTACAGTATGACATAGTGCTTAAGTTTTGTAATAATGAGAACACTACACACATATTTTAAGTTTAAAGCGACTTCCTAAGACTTTAATTAAGGTAGTTTATTACTTTCTATGATAAATTATTATGATCTAGTACTAAACCTAACCCGCTTCTTATGAATAAAAATATTATAAATTAAATTATGAAAACTACATTAATTAAACATTTTATAAGGATAACTTATACCGTCCGGTACAAGTTATATTTTTAAGCGAAAACTACAAAACGGGTTTTCATGAAACTTTACCATAACATACCTTATAGATCAGAATAGCATATAGGCTACTCACATAGCACGATGTATTTTTATGCATATCAATTAAACAATGATCGGCTAATAATGCCCATTCGTATTTGATAGATTAAAATGATCCCTTACATCATACATGGCCCTTCACATTGATACAAGGAGTATGCTCTAAAGAAGATCTTGAATCTTAATCTTGTCAAAAAAAAAGCTAAAATTACCAAAGTAAATCCAGCAAGCATAACTCGTCATTATTATCCGACCAATCTGTAACAGTAGATAATTCTCAAAGACAAAAGAATTCGGTACACCGTACAACGAGTAAATTATCTTAACATAAATTCCCGTCCATTTTGCCTTAAGACCGTAAGGAAATGGTTTTTGTAAAACGGAACGTAATCGACGTTGGTTGAGGAAAAATATTTATAGGACAGATTTTTTGGGACAACAATTCGATGTTCCAGACAAGTTTAGGCATGTATTTGCTTCGTAATTCAGTCATTATCATACAAAAATGTTTTATAAAGTTCTATGAAAATATTAACCAGCTTAAAGGCAGAAAAATGTATGGTTGTGTCGTTTAAATTTTTCCTTCTTTACACGAGCGCCGAAGGGCATAACATTGTGAATATGTTTTTATATTCCTTATCCAACTATCAATATTTCTTGTCAAATTCAGAGCTGAAGTAATTAACTTGGTTCAGGTATAAATTTTGATTAGTAAAATAATAATGACAGTTGAGCTGACTTAGCCATCAACAGTGCTACAATTATCATCTTTCGTCCTGACAATTAAGATCCTCAACTGTCTTAAAACACTCAGTCAGCTTATTACTCTGAAGAAACAACAGTCGGAACAATAAAGCCTTCTACAATAGCAATAAACCGCTACTAATTACAGACTCCCCATTCCACTCCGGTTCAAGCAGAAATTTTGTCAATTAATCCGCAAAAAGACACTTTGAGGATTCCACGAGCAATAAACTCGTACTTTGAGGCGCTTTAGAGGTTTTTTATTAATCTCTTCGCAGATTACTTCGTGTGACTTTTGAAGAACAATGTTGGTATCAAATTAAAGTTTGCAAGGAAAGGGCAAAGGTTGGCGGTGTTTAAATTTTTGGGTGTTCATTTTTTTGGGAAGAAAACTTAGGTTAATTTTCACAAGTATCATTGGAAGCTTAAGATGTTTTCTTTCCTGGTACATGCGTACTTCGCCGTTATCTTACTAAATCAATTATTTTTATATAGAAACTTGGAATGTAGAGTAACACAATCATTTCAAGAATATTGTACTTAATCCATAGAAGCTTATTGTGGTTGACAGTACAGTTACGACGATATTAATAACAGTTGCGAGGCAAAGAAAATAATGTAGGAATGTCATATAAATTATATGTTTCTCATATATGACAAAAGAATTACGAAAATAATTTTCATGACATCTTAATGATTTTATTCGGTATACAAAAAGTTAGAATAAAATTGCTGATATTGTGAAGTAAGAAGTCGTATCTCTCTTGTAATGAGTGTATTTCAGGATCGATAGAGGAAAATACCGGTTCGTAGCTGACAGAATAACTTAGGAAGGCTAGACCCGACTGGCTTGTTTGACGTCGTAAACTAAATGCAATTATTGAAATAAAGTGCACTGTTCGGAGCAGAAAGTGAACGATGCTGTCGATGTAAGGCGAGTTGCAAACGGGCGAGCTTTTTTGTTTCGCGTGTTATTATTATTGGAATCATGTTGTGAATAACCATAAAATATCTTACATAGAAAAACATACTTTAGGAGTGCCGTTTTTATTGAAATGGGTATCTTTAATTAGTACAGTAAATAAGTCGCAGCAATCTTAGCACAGCCCGCATTGAGCGAGCGTGGTGATAATGTTCATATCTCACTGTACAAATAAGAAGAAGTCTGTAGCTCACAGTGGCTAATCTTGATGATGAATTTCGGTACATTTGCAGTTATATTATTGGATAAAGTCGCATTCATTGGTGCAAGAGACTAGTGGCCGTATTCCCACGTCGTCGCCCATCTGCACCGGCCCTTAGTATGGCAGCAATAGCGCGTTTATTGGACCGTTTTGAAGGGAGTGTACTTGTACAGGAATATTGGATGCCGAAGATGTCGGCAGCCTCGTTCAGTTTGATGCTAGAATGGTAGAATAAGGGGGTAGTTTCGTACTGATATTGTGTCGACCTTTTAGAACGTGGTTCGAAGTTTATTTCTACTGAAAAGGAGGTAATAATAACAGTGTTTTTTTTTTTTTGTTTTGCCTTTATGACAGTTATTGATAAAGTCTCTGATAGCGCATCAGGAACTTATCTGAAACTATAAGTATAACTTTTAGTTTCACAGGTTTCGGATAGCAATATCTGATAGAAATTAAAAGCAGCTTCTATCTAGTAGACAGCATTAACTTTCAGATAACTATCGGTATCCAGTAAAACCGGGCATTAGTCTCTTCCCACGTCCTTTATGATATTACATATAGTCCTTATACACTTCACTTAGTGATTCAATTAGTGAGTCTTGTATTGAACTCTAGACCCCGTTTACAGCAGCCACACTCACAACCACTACTCCAAAAGCCCACAAAAATTGGATCACATTTAAAAGAAAAATTAAAACGAATATGGAAGTAAGTAGGTACAATTGATGCGTAAAGACACATTACAAATGAAATGATATTGACAGATCTTTCGAGCAAATAAAGAATTTATTTTGCATCCAAATGTAAATTATACCGTACGGATTCTGAAAGAGATTTCAAAATACACCGTAAATTTCTTTTAGAAGTATGATTACTTTTATTTGATTCCGCTTTCTTTGGGAATGAAGAAAAGATGAAATGAGTTATCGGCTTATCTTTCGAAAGATAAAAGTCAAGTGGATAGCGTTTTGGGATGGTGGAAATTTTCGCCATGTTTTTTGTGTTACTGTAAACACAAATTGGGGTTTTATTACTTTGTGATTGTTTGCTTGTCTCTAGTTTAGATGGGTAAACAAGGCATGTTTTTGAGGTCACGTAAATAACAAAAAGAATACAAAAAGTGTAGTTTGTGTATGAAAAATTTTTTGTCACTTCATGCCATAATTTTTACAAGAAAAAACAGCCCCACTAAATTGAATATGAAAAATTCATTTTAGAGTAAATATTCTAATTGCTGACCCATTTCTTTTGCAACCACATATATATAGCTGCCTAAATATCTTACGTTCCCTTCCACCTGTCATCTCACCATTAACGAACCCCATACATCTTCAAAATTCTCTCCTCAGGAAATAAATGCGTCATTTCGCCTCCCATTATAAAGTTGTCAGCCTTAAAATTGAGGAGTAAAGCTTCTGCCTAATTTCAACACACGTTCATAAGGTACCTATTTAGGAGCGCCTACGCAAAAGACAAGGATTTAACGTCTTCTCTGACGGCAACGATGTGACTGACAGTTTGTGTTTAGGTAATGGAGTATATAATGTGAAGGTAGGGGGATGTCCCTGAGTGTATATGAGCCATGGAGTAAGGATGAGTGGAGATGCTATAATGCACGTAGGTCAGGCGCGTTCTTCTAGGTCAAATACGTACGGTGGGCATGACCAAAACTATCAGTTACGAGTGAACCAACGAGAAATTCGGGTTCTTTGGGACATTTATCAATTATCGGGTCCATTGAAGGCGTATAACGGCGCAGACAGTGACGTTCCTCGTCCCCCGCACATCCGCATTTTGGCGAGCTACTTTCTTAAGAGATTTTCCGTTATGGCACCTCCACTAGTTATTTTGTTCTCCGTGATCTGAGCTTTTATGATACTCGTTCCAAAGTTTTGTGATGGATGTAACTGTTCTGTTTTCGGAGTACATTATTAGACTGTTTTTATTTTGGATTGTTGTATCGAGATTTCTTGCCTGGAAGATATTTTTGTGTCTAGATAGAATGATAAATAGGTGTCTGTAAGTATATTTTTGTGCTAAGTTCAATAAAGATTTGCAATATATAAAAGTGTCGTCCAATGGAGAAGTAAGTTTAAGTTCACTTTAAATAATGTATGCATGCAATAGAAGGGAGATGAAGCATTCTGTACTTCTAGCCTATTTGAGGAATATACCTATATGATATAGTATATTTAATGTTCACCTTACCTTCCCTTGATAATCATAACAACTGTTACATCCAAACTTTTATAACAACAATTTATAAAAAATAAAAAGCCAACTTTATCAAACATTTTGCAAAAACTCATCGGGGTGCGTCAGAAAATTCAAAACCTATTTCAGAAACTTTATTAAGGCTGTGTCCATAAAAAATGTTGATGGCTAAATCAACAAAAGGCTTAAAATTTTAGAGGAACATGAATTTTGATGAGACTTTTCTGGGAAAGTCTTTTGAAAGCTTACTTGGCTTTTCTGAATCACTGTTATTTCAATATTAGTACTTTTATTAGCTCTTAGAAGTACTTTAATTTATGGCAGCTTGTAAAATAATAAATCATTTGCGGTTGTTTTGTCCTTTCCTGCGTTTACATCTAATACATAAAAAAACATCGACTTCCTATGCTAGTAGGGCAACTATTTTACCCAAATACTAAAGAAAAAATACATCAGAAATTAAATAATAAAAATACATCAATCTTTAGCTAGTTTGAAAACCAACCAAAATCCAGTTCAACTAACTAAATCAATGGTAAAACTATTACTACTGGCTACGTTTACATAATCGAGCATTATGTAAATCGGCAAAACTTCGCAAGTAATCGCCTGTTGTTTAATTAAACTGCTGAAGTTTTCAGCGAGGCTACCTGAACCGAACTGAGTTATAGGTACCAACTGAATATTTTTGCATTTTGTGACTAAGTTTAAGAAGATAACGGTTTGTTTGGGTTAAATAAGAGACAAACAAGAATTGTATAGTCTTTCTTGGGAATTTTTATATCTTTCATTACTGATAGTTTCGTGTATAGATACTGAACCACCGGAAAAAGGCGGTCGTTCCCAAAATTATATCTATAGTAAGTAAAACAACAGATAGATAGAATATTAGAAACGATCCTTATTATTTAGTAGTATTCCAAATAAGGACCGTCGTTATATTTCTACCAAATGTTTTCTGTAACCTCAGAGGTTTCAACAAAATTAAATGCGCCGAGGATCAAAGTACTAAATACTTTTTTCTAATTACAGGTACAAAACCGGAAAATTCTAACCATAAAACCCTAATGTGAGTATCTTCCTTTTATCATAACTAGACTTCCTAATTATATACAAAGTTGGCCCTAGTATCGTACCTTGGTGGAATTACTTTTCTTGGTAAACTCTTATTCTAATGAAGTAATATTTTTATGATCTGAAAGTCACGAACCTAATTTCAGGTAATGAACTTTACTAAACCAGAAATAAAAATGTAATCCAAAGTTAATTATATGTTGTCACCAAAGAGATTCCAGTCAGTAAAAGGCTTAACCTAATTCCTTTTGCGGAAGAATATTTTTTCTTTCCCAAAGGTGTTTTGGAAGTAAGTATCGTATTTCTTCGAATTCGAAATTGGAACATCTTTCTTAAGGATTGTAATACTACGGAAATTTTGTCATTTGGAATTTTTGGCAAAATAGTTCAGCTTATTGTTTGTTTGTATACTGTAGGAATTCTTTAAAGGTAAGTCTCCAGGATTGGAGATTTTTTTCCTTAATTTGAATGCCTCTGATATAAAACTAACAGAACAATACTAGTACAAAAAGTAAGGCTTGTAGGCTCAATAATATTAGATTTCACAAATTCATCAAAGATTCTTCAAGTAAATTGGTCTTTTCTAATCTAATTTCTCGCTCATTTTCCACAATCTATTCAAGCACTTCAGGTACACTTGTATCGTTCGAAGTAATTAACTTGTTTCCCTCGCCGACAATTCAGAGAACAGCTCGATTTGCAAGTTCCGTAATAAAGATTGTACCCCTCTTGATAATGGCGACCCTTAAGAACTTTATTAATAATGGGGAATTAGAGGAAATGTATGAAAGAGCTATGAGGAAGGAAATAAAGCACATTGTGTGTGGATGGCAAATATTTTATTACGCGGAATTAATTTTTGTATCGAATAAATTATTACTTACTGACTACGGTACGAGGAAAAATATATGGATCGTGTATTTTTTTGAAGTACTGAAATTTTCAGTTCTGTAGAAATACTCTTTTCATTAAAATTTTGATAGTACTGCATGTTTTAACAAAAAACATCCAAAGTGCAAACACTATTTCACATTTCATATTTGTTTTTTGAAAAATTTAATCAATTCCAAAAAAATCCTGGATTATTTGAAACATTCTAACACAGCTTCAATTATCAAAATCCAGTTCCTGAAATCTGATAACGCTCGCATGCACAATCCTATTTCATGGTACTTCAAAGGTAATTCAGATTTCCTGATCACTTCGGTATCAAAGGAATGTTCATTTACCACCCCTTTCACACGTGCATTTTTAGATAACCGTGTTCTATTCGTTCAAATATTCTTTGGTCATTCCAACACAGAACTAGTCAGATTTCTGTTCACAAAAATACCTTCCACGTGGAAAAAAAACTTTTATAAACTCAACAACTTTGGACACGAGGCTTTGTCATCTTTTTTTTTACTTTCTATGGACCAGTTTCTGCCTACTAATAAAGGTCACAATATAACGCGAGCGATAAAGTTCATTTTTAGTTCTCCATGACTGATTCTTCAAAATACTCTAAAACGATATTCATACTCTCATCTAAAAGAAAGTCAATGTTATGAAAAACAAACCTATCTTGAGCTTCAATAAAATCCTTTCGAACACCAAAAATATTCTCTCGCAAACATAATATTACTCCAAATTCAAAGGGACAAACAACGTTATGTTTTACCCAAGGTTTCCTTACATCGAAATCCGGTCCTACCTTCCCACGGAGAACAAAATGACTAGCGGAGGTGCCATAACTAAGAACATAGGGCGCTAAAATGCGGGGGACGAGGAACGCTTCTGTTTTCGCCCTTATTCACCTTCTTTGGACCCGCACATTTTTTGTAATACCAAAAATCGTTGACCACCTCGTTAATTCACTTGTAACTGATCGTTTTGGTCATGCCCACCGTACGAATTTGACCTAGAAAAAGGCGCCTGCATTATGGCATCTCCGCTTATGTCCTTACTCTGTGTAACTTCCCAAAAAACACGACGTTAACATTTGCAGGTAAGGCCCTGTCTGTTTTGAATTCACATCGCTCCCGCTACGTCAACGTTTTTTTGGAAAACTCCATCTGTCTCTTGTCATTTCAAGGAAGAGACACTGATGATAAATTGTCTCTGTTTATTTACTATTGGACCTTAACGATGAAGGTTTTCTGGTTACTTTTTTGGTGATTACCGGATTATAATGACGTAGTCCGACGGGAGTAAATGTAGGGCCATAATGTCTGGTCAAGGTTGGATGAAATGGCTGACTTTTTTTTCTGGAGAGTAGATGGAAGATAATCTGGAATTATGACTTACCACAGCAGGGGCTGTGGTAAGTCATAATTCCAGATTATCTTATAAATGTACAGTCAGCTAGAAAAGTTTATGAATATAATCAAAATTACAAAAAAAAAGAAAACATACTCTACAAATCGATTTTTTTTTATTTACTTATGGAATATACAGATTTTAATTAATCCGAGATATCAAGTATATTTTGTTAGGAAGTAGTGAAAAAATGGTTTTGTAATTGCGAGATCGGTACTGTATTATTAATTGTGCTCAGAATTACAGAAGACTAAATAATTTTAACATTTAAGATGATAAAGTAAGTAGTAAATTACATAATCCACCCACACGGATTTACATATTATTATGCATACTATTACTATTTTACCACTTAAAGAATTCATGATTTAGTATTTTTACTTTAGTGCCATCTAAATTGAGCTTTTAGAAATACGTACACAGGTCTCAAATGTTCAGATAAAATTGCTTTTCTTGCCTAAAAAAGATTTTTGAAACGTCAGACATTTGTAATAAAGCTGGTTTATGATATTCTAGTCTACGTAAAATACAACTCAACCTAAAAAATAAAAAAGATCTTTTAGAAAAATAAAGAATAATGAAAAAGTGCTTTTTCGGTAATTATTAATAATGTTTTTTATATATATATATACTTGTGATATCAAGATTTCATAGAAATGTGAAAGATTAAATTAAAATACTATTTAAATAAAGACCTTACCTATTATCAGTTACCAATCTTTTTCTTAGAAATAAACCAAGAGCACTGATTCATTAGTTTGTGGATACCTAACTCTTTAATTTGATTAACATCTATTAGCATATCTATCAGACTTCAGTATATATTTTCTTACTGAACAATTTTATTGAAACTTTACGTATTTTTTTATACCTGAGAAGAATACCTTAAAAAGTAGGTATGTAGCAACAGTTTCTTACCAGGTCGTAACTCTTATCTATGTGAGTAGTAAAAAGCGGGTTTTATTGCTCAGAGAATAGAGTCCTAAATGGCTTGGATGCTAAAAATAGGTACACAAGAGCATGATCATTTGGAAATGTAATGTTAGAGTAACGTGTTTGCAGTGGTTCTGCTAGATATTCTGGAATATTCTCGAACAGTCTGCAGCTTAGAGTAGTTAAACAACTGGAGGCGCCATTGCCACTCTTTCTCTCTGTTCACAGTACGAGATCGCGGGTGGTAGTTTTACGTAGGTACTATTAGTCAAAGAAATATGGCTAAAAACTGTTTGAAATGGCCAAAAAAACAAAGATTACCTCCTTTACAGAGCATGTCGAATATCGGCCTTATTGTATTTGATTGTCTATTCGAAAACTTGCCAAGGAGGGTCGTACATTTATTAGTTGATAGTCCAAGTGTGCGTCAAGTTCATGCTTGAGTTTTTTTTTTAATTTGATCGTGTGTATGCGTTAGTTAGTGAAACGTTAGTAAACTATTAGGTACCTACTATTTGTAGCATTAGTTGATTTTTGTAGTATTTGTAGATTTGTGCTAACAGCGGTTCCAGCTGTTTCAATGTTCTAAGATCCGGAGCCACGCAAATGAAATGTGTGTTTAAATTACAGCAGGCTTTTAGTCGGACGCTGTGATTAATAATCCTTTATCATTGTGAAATGCAAACGGTTACTCGTATTATCAGAGCTAGAACTGTTGAACGAGGAAGTTTAGTTGGTATAGACGATGTTTTCCTTGGTAATATTATAAAATGTTAACGTGAGTGTGTTTGTAAGGCTTTTACACTGTCATGATTAAACCGATTCAGATAGAAGTTGGCAAAATCTAGAGTTACTGGTAACTTCATCATCTTCCGAGCCTTTTTCCCAACTATGTTGGGATCGGCTTCCAGTCTAACCGGATGTAGCTGAATACCAGTGCTTTACAAGGAGCGGCTGCCCTATCTGATCCCCTCAACCCAGTTACCCGGGTAACTCAATACCCGTTAGTTAGACTGGTGTCAGACTTACTGACTTTTGTCAAATTTCCCTGCCTACCATTTTTGTATAGATTTCTTAATTAATTCCTCATCGAGATTTAAGGTCTTCAATTTACCGGACTTTTAATGATCACTTTGTATAAAAATATTACGTCCATTTTTAGATTCGATAAAATCGTACCTATTCATTAGATTTCAATAAAGGCTAATTGATTTGAAGTTTGATAGAGTGCTTCTAATTTCATTGATTGACACAGATTTTTATCATGATCCTAAAAATGAATGAACTATGTACTTTTTTATTCATAAAATTATACTTCCACAACTAAGTCAGACTGTAGTGTGCTTATTTTAGCAGACCAATGTGTGGGTATCAAACCCATAACCCTTTATTCACCGAGCCGACCTTATAGACTTTGGGTTACTGCCACTAAAAAATCACAAATTATTATTATTAAATCCTTTTAACATAGCAGAAAGAATGTCATTTCAATATTTTAACCAGATTCAACCCCACCAAAACCATATAAAATTTACATGATTTTAACCATTTTCCACACATAAAAAGTTAAGTTCATTCCACATCGTTTCCACAATATGTTACCTATTTGCATTGAACTTGTTATACGTAATTGACTGGTGACGTTCTGAATGAATGAGTGAATGACAATCGCTTCCACGGTCAGTACAAACAAATGAATGCAGGTCACATCTGTGTCAAAAAGTTCCACTGAACTATGTAAATGAACGGACGGAGACATTATTTTTTTAATTTTGTTTGACGGCTTGGGTCAGTGGCGGATCTGCCCTAAATACTGGGGACGTGATACTTATTTCTTCTTTGTATGTACTGCCCTATGTACCCCCTTATCTATCTTCCCTATACACCTACTCCGTTATGGAGGCACCCCCATTAAACTCCTATATGTCTCTCCTTATATACTTCCGTATCAATTTTCTCTAATCACTCCCTTATTTACTTACCCTATAAACTACTTTAATAAGCAGGAAGCACATAAGAGAGTAAATAGATAAAGTAGATAGCTTCCTTTTGAAAAAAGGTTATGCCCTTTGCAGGTGAAACCGAGCACAACGCAAAACAAACAAAATGAATGCAGATTACATCTGTGTCAAAAAGTCTGACGGAGCAACCAATTTGTATACAAAATATACAGGCAGAAACATTTACTTTCGCATCGGCTTGGCCAGTTATTCTTTTAATTAAAAATAAATAGACGGAGGGTTCCCAAAACGGGTTTTGTGAGGCAGCTGGGAAAACGCCGAAATACATGCTCCGTCAAAATAAAAAGGTGAACTTTTTACACAACAGATATATCAAACGAAACTATTTTTAGAAAAACGACTAAAAATACACCTTTGAACATAAGGATATATTTTTAATCGTAACTGCTTGTATCGGTGTGTAACTTTACAGTGTTAGTAAAAGTAGTACTATGTAATGCTTAAAAGAAAACTTAAATAAAATTCGTGTAAAGATTGTGAATTAATTTTTTCAATTAAAAAATAGTGTAATAAAAATCTATGAAAAATAATACTATTTATATATTTTCGTTATTTCAGAATTTTACCCAACAATTTCTTTTACAACGTTCAGTCTAAAAACCTCTTTTAAGGTCAAACCTAGTACTTAAGAACTACTATACAGAAACTGCAAAATCAGTTTTCAACAATTCAACTTGAAGAGAAACCTTACGCGCTTTTCATTTTTACCTCACCTGCGTATCCATTAAATGAAGTATAAAAGGCTCTCGGAACGTGGGGCGTTCAGTTTCAAGAACTTTATTTATTCGATGCCTTTCACGTGAAGGGTGGCCTTTACGTGATTTTTGAGAGTTCAAGAACTTAGCTTTTATTACAACTAGGTTTTCGCGTGGTATTAGTTGCTTTTTTCTTTAAAAACCTAGTGAAATTGATTGCAATAGGCTTGCGATCCTCATGACCATCACTTATCATGTTGCAAGAGTAACTGGGTAGGCGGGTCATATACTTAGGCAGTCACATCATGGTTGATCCAGTGAGACTGGAAACTGGAAGGCGATCCCAACACAGTAAAGGCATAGGCTATTCATCATATGCCTAAATGATGAATTGGCCTAGGCCTGGTGAAATGCAGTATTTAAACATGCAGCTTTTAATTACGTTACCAACGTGGATGTTATTTAAGAACAACATTAAATAATTAGGCCCTGAAATCAATTCACTGAATTTTCTAGACATATATTATGTACCATAATATTGTGCCTTAATTTTACACAATACGTTCGGATAATTATACTTCGGCCGTTCAGAGAATGCGTTCCTGACACCTATCAGTTAGTCACGACTAGTGATGGGCACAACATAACACTGAGTTCGTTACTGTTCCTTCAAAATGAACCGCCGCATTATTTTAAGATTATTTTCGTTTTAAATTGGCGGAATCATTTGTTTTATATTTTAGTTATTTAAGTGGAAACCAAAAAAGGTAATATTCATATAATAAAATTGTTTTATTTATTCTTTGTTACAAGTACATTGAATTGAATGTGCGAACAGAATATTAATCAGACTCCGATTTGCTTGAGGAGGTGGTGTCTTCATCATCATCTTCGCCTACATGTATAATTATATTATTATCAATAACAGAATCAATCCTGATATCTCGGTCTAACAAAAGCCGGGTAATCAAATAAAAACAGATCGAAAACACTTGAAAAACGTGGTCTATGCGCACGAAACGACAACGGACGACTGTTTTAGCGTCACAAAATGGCGGCCCATAACGCCATTTGGGGTTACCATTTTTAATCTAAGTATAAAAATGCGGTTTGGTCATAGTTTTATTTTTATATTTCATAAAAGTTATAATTAAGTCTTATAGTCCATTATTTTCCAATTCTTAAAAAGAAAATCAAAACGTATTATTTTATATTATAACTGTATAAGAACAGATTACGATACTTGCCTGTTATTTTTAGCACAGCACTACAAAATATAAACCGCTGACATAACCTTGTAATAGCGCAGTATAGATTTAGAAAAATATTGTTTACCAAGTTATTTGACACTCAGTTTGGCACAAAATTATAACATTCATTGATTATTGATATAATAATGTTGTTTTAATGCTCCTCAATTGTTAAAACGGTAAACAACCAGCAAAAATATTTTTATCGTAACTGCAACGCCATTGCAAAGTTACGTCGTCAGTTCAATCGCGACGTGTCAGGAACGCATTCTCTGAATGGCCGAACTGTAGTAACAAACAATCATTCTAGATTCCAAGCGAACTAGGTTCATTTAAAATAAACATAAACAATACTAAAGACAACATTCATGGTCGTAATTAACATTTCCACTGTTTAATAGTGATGGGAAAGATTAAAGAAGTCGGATATTTTTATCTGCATAAAAGCTCCGTCGGATAAGCGGTGTATTTATATCTAACATCTAGAACCTTCAGCTCCTAAGTTCAGTATCTTTTTATTTTATTCTGTACCAAAATAACTTTAAGTGCTTTCAAGAAAAGTGAGGATACTTATCCCTTATTTTGCTTTTATACTCGTGAAATATATACATTAACATATTGCATTCATCTGTTAGACTTGAAATATAGGATGAATTGCTAGAATTCTGAATACTCATCTAAGAAATTATATTTCATTGCGTTTTATATTTTTTGCTGTCTCATGCATTTTTTATAACACAACCAAAAATATGTAAATTTTATTTAACAGCTTTATTTTACACGTGTATATTTCAAGCATACTTGTACACAGCCTAAACAAAGAAACAGGTACACATTACGTATTCAAGTCAAACATATTAACGTCATAATAACGTCAAAGTCGGATATCCCCGTATATCCGCGACATGTCCCATCCCTATTCGATAGGAACGTAGAACATTTGGCATGCTGTTGATCGAACAGGCGGCATCGGCGCGAGGCTTATTGACTTGAGGAATTTTTATCGACATACTTTATCGATAAATTGTTTAGCTTCCATTACGGGTTGTATACTACTAGTTGGTGTGCTTCTCACGAAACACTCTTTAGTTATGTGAATATGTAGTACTTGTATAGTTGGCATGTTATATTCATGAGCTAACATACGCCTTTAATTTTGGTGCCGAGATCAATGTTAAATGTGAAAAAAGAGTTTAACGGAATGTCATATAAGGGTATCCACTGTTTATTTTGTTACCGAAGATTTGACTTTGACTTGGTTACGGGGTGCAATGTAGGTAGATCTGAGACTTACTTCTTCTCGATCTTGAACAGTAACATTCAATAATATCAATTAGGTTCTTCTAGAGAAGGGTGTTTCGATCGTGCCGCTTTTTGCTTGACTTAACGGGGACTCTGCCGTGTCCGCAGATAATATTATGACTTTTCTGCAAAAATATTCTAATTAAGTTGTCAGAAAAACTGATTTCTTTTCTTATTTTCTGAACCCTTCCTCCCTTGTAGTCAAGCTGCCATAGTATTTCCGATATTTTCCCGTTACATTCTCCCAAACTCATCGGAATGGTATCTCCCTGCATTTTGTTTCAACAATGCTGAAAACAAAAGGTTTTTAATGTTTCCCGTTTCACGAAGAATATGTACTGACATATTTTGAAAGAGATTTGTTTTTTGTTTTTGTATCCGTTACATTTGTCGAATTGAAAGTATCAAGATTTTGTTGCTGACGTATGTAGTTTACTTTACAATGAAAGAAAATGGGGTACGCAGATTTTTGGGAGGAATATTCTTATGTGTAATATGAAAATTCTGTCTGTTTCCCCGGATATAAAGTAAACTTTAGATTTTCATGCCATTTATCTAAAATAGTTCAACCATTCTATTGTACCAGCAAACAAACAAATTCTCAATTGTAATAAAGTACTTCCTCTTAGTTAGATAAGAATTTCATCGAAAATATCATAGATAGATAATATTCGTTCTATTTTTCCAAGATATTCTCCCAGGGCTGAGGTTTCCAAAAACCCTTATTTGTCTTTTATCGAGTTTCAATAAAACCGGGATAAAGGTACTTAGATTATTGAGCTAAACAAATTACGTTAGCAAAACCCGGAGACATTTTTTTCTTTGATTTCTAAATATTAGCTTTTAATGGTATTCTTATTATTACTTCAAAAAGAAAAGCGGAGTATTCTTATGATAATAGGGTATTATTTACTGAGGAATGGTAATATTCGCCATTTCGTTTTGAAAGAACCTTTATGATTTGATTCCCATGTTTACAATGATGCTAAATTGGTAGTTATTAGATTAGAAAACTTTAAAATTACTACAATATGTAAATTGTTGCAACCAAACTTCCAGTTACAACCTACCTCTTCCCCTTCAAAATCATATGCCTTGACTTTGCCCAACTATGTTGTGATCGGCTTCCAGTCTTAACCAGATACGGTTGAGAACCGTTGCTATACATGGAGTGACTGCCTATCTGACCACCACAATCCAGTCAAGCAGGCAATCCTATACCCTTTGGTAAGACTGTATGTAAGACTTACTGGCTTCTGAGTGCCAAAGATATGTATACAGCCGGGACCAGATATGTATAGCTCCTCAAAAGTCATAAAGTAAACTGTTACAACGAATCAGTGAGAATTCTCTGAGCATATTTATCCGGAACGCTTGCATAGGGGCGGAGCATCAACATACTACCTACATACTACCTCCCTACCTACAAAGTACAGTCTCCTTTGTGTTCCCGTCGAACTTCTGTCCTCTTGCATACACAAACTTTTTTCCGTTCGGAAAGCAAAAATTCCCTTTTGTACCGTTTGCATAGGAATTCTTTGTGCGTAGGATGTTTTATTTTTCTTTTTTTTATCTGTCAATTTTACGGTCGGATTTTGATCGTGGTTTGCGTGTATTTGTACAATTTTAGGCTTTAGATATCCTAAAGCTTTTAAAGTAATTAAAAAAAAAAAACATAATCTTGTTTGTAATAAAAACAACGTCCACCCAAACCAAAAAGTATTCATCGAAATTCAATTTAATTATTCCGAACAAATCGTCACAAAACTCAATCCTGAAAGATTGATTATAAAATCTGACCACGAACAGTAATCCTAATCGTTTCACAAACAAATAGAAGATTAAAATGAAACGTTCCACAATTTTTTATCGAAACTCGTTTAAAAACAAAGTTGTTCCATCTCGCGGTGTAATGTAAAAATTCGTTTGGACATTGTTGATAAAAAAATGTTTTAATCAACTTTTTTTTCACGACCGTACACAGCGTTCCGCATAACGTATGTAAGTGTGTAATATTTTTTTAAAGGAATTTTCCCTTTGTGGTATATTTTTTTCGTTTTAGTCGCAAAAATGATTAAAACTTTACCATGTAAATCTGTGTTCTTATGTAAAAAGTTTTTTTTGAAATGTCAACTTTAACATCGGAAATTATTTCATCTCCAAAACTGAGGGTTTTGAGTTACAGGAAGTCTATATATGTATATTCACTGGCTTCCGCCTGCGGCTTCGCCCGCGTAGAGTTCGGTTATATCGCGTTTCTAGAGAATTCTTCAAAAGTCCGGGATAAAAACTATCCTATGTTCTTTGTCAAGGTCAACTCTATCTCTGTACCAAATTATATTAAAATGAGTTCAGTGGTTTAGACGTGAAAGCGTAACAGACAGACAGAGTTACTTTCACATTTATAATAGTAGGGATTTACTCTTAAAATACCTATTTTGATAAACCTTTAATAAATAGGCTCAGGAGAAACCATCAGACTGCCAAAGATAATTATTAGAATACTCAATATTAGAGCCCCCTACACTAACTCAAAAGGTAAAAATTAAACAGTAGTCTCATAACTTGTACTATGGCCATGTGTCCGAAACTTTCAGCTGTAAAATATTATAAATTCAATTATGAACAGTATGTCCAAGTTATCAATACTTTATAGTTTTCCGTATCATAAAACTTTTAATATCTTTTAAAGCGAGTCTGGGTTATGTCATTTTATTCCGCCATATTGCTCGTAACGGATTTCATAAATAATTGAATCATCATAAAATATGAAAATGAATACCAGATAAGTTTTATCCAAGTTTTCAAAAACTGCATTATTTTAAACTGTTTTAGTAGGGTTCCGTACTCAAAGGGTAAAACGGGACCCTATTGTTTTCGCTCCTCTGTCCGTCCGTCTGTCACCAGGCTGTATCTCAGGAACCGTGATAATTAGAGGGTTGAAATTTTCACAGATGATGACATGTATTTCTGTTGCCGCTATAACAACAAGTACTAAAAACTAGAATAAAATAAATATTTTGGGGGGCTTCCATGCAACAAACGTAATTTTTTTGCTCATTTTTGCTCTGGTACGGAACCCTTCGTGCGCGAGTCCGACTCGCACTTGACCGGTTTTATTTTACTGTTTCTCAAAAACAAGCAAAAATATTTTTAGTTTAACATTTAATGCATCATACATCGCCAAGGATTCCAATAAAACCACAGGAAAAAAGAAAAACGTCATAATAATACACACACAAATCTTTAAAAGCTAATACATTGACCTCAACAAATATCCGAAATGTAGTTACAAATCGCACTACTTTTGACTCACAATACTTCTGGCTATAAAGTCACTTTCACCAAATTTACGAGAGAGAGGTTTTATATCAAAAGCTAGTAGTCCGCTAGAAAGTAATATTAGCATATTATGGAGCGAGATTTTCTAGTGGATTTCACGACACAGCTACATGGAAACATGGACAGATATTGTGCCACTGTGTAAAGATAGGCAGTAGGATTAGTTACTCAAAATAGGAATGTTTATAGACATTGAAAAGAATCTTTGAAGGGGATTAAGTATAATAAAGTTAAAGTGGTTATCAACTTTTGTTAAAATCTTATTTGCTAAGACTGTGGGAACTAAATGGTGTTTCTTGCCAGCTCTCCTCCATGAGACCAACTTTTTGGAACCGTGCAACTAGTGTGACGTTTCATAAGAAACTGCAAAGGTCTATTTGAAATATAGACATTTGACATTGAACCAATTGAGATAAAATTTGGAATCGAGACAACACACGACTGATATACAAAAAGTTGAAGAAAAATATCAGAAAGACGTAGTTAGTCTTTTGTTAAAAAAAGAAACGACCTAATACAAAACCGCAATTGGAGTTTATTAAGTTTTCTGTAGTTTATCCACTGTGACTTGGTAAGTTGGTCCTTGGTTGGTCCACAACAAATCAATGTTGAAACTTTCAGCTTCGCCTCAAGCTGTTTCCAACTCCGGTACATTTTTCTACAAAACTATGAACAACACGATAACTATATTATTCACAAATCTAGTTTTCTATACTTTTTCATCTCAACTGAGTCCATCTCATGCGCTGCACACAACCACCGGTAGCGGGGACCCTGCTAGGGACCTGATGGTCCCCCGATCCCAAGCCCGTCGGTGGCCGGCGTCTCCCCTGCCGACGTACAGGTGGTGGCGACGTCGGCGGAGAGAAGTATTCGTCATCGAGCTCGACGCAGCTGCAGCCGCCGGCTGCTGTTTTTTTTTTTTTTCCGACGTTAAAAATCATCAAATGACCCCTCCCGCTGTGGGTTAGCAGCGGTGAGGGAGTGTCAGACTCTTACTGACTAAAAACCGTCGTGTTCCGTCATAGGCCTTTTATGTACCAGGGCCGCGGTATCTCTTTCGAACAACCCGCAGCCCCGGCAGGCCTTGGCCCTGCTGGGCCCCGCTGGGGGTTGAACAGCTGTTTTTGGAGAAACTTTTAAGAGTACCTACACTACAAACTTTTAGTCGGCCGATAGTTTGTTTAGGCTCATCAATCAGAACAAAGATGAATGGTAGTACGCATATTACAAAGATCAGGTATTTAGCCGGTATTAGAGCAACTGAACACTTTGATTGTTAAGTAACAAATGTTTTCAAAAATGTTTACAGCCATCGGGTCAACTATCGGCCGACTATTTAGTTTGCAGTATGTGGATACTCTAAGTATTTAAAAGTGAAAGAATATTCAAACAAAATTTATTTTTAAAGTTCAGTGTTTAGTGTATTTTTATATTAAAAAGTTCTTAAGTCCACTTCAGGGTCTTAAGTTCTCAGCATTTTATAGTACTAAAAGCTATAAGCTGTGCTATTTAATAAAAGTAGAATATCTAAGGAAAAATGCGGAACGTGAAGGAAAAAATGAAAAGAAAAAGAAAAGATTATAAGACCAATAACATGTTTTCTTTGCTATGTATTTATTGCATAAATATTTTGTTCATTCTTATATTTCTGTTATACTACGTTATTTTTGGTTTAAAACAATGCATAAAGTGCGTAAAGAAATCGAGCACAGAAGGTTCCGTGCTATTAATCAAACATTGCCATTTAAACAGCCAATAACGCACTTTTGTTATATCATTAGAAAAATAAAGCTTTGGGTTACCGAACCTAAAAAGAACAAAGTTACTCTCCCATCGAAACATCAGCCAGTAATATTCTCTCATACAAACAAACACACAGGCTTCCAGAGAGAAAATCCTTTTCCTCGTAATACCGACCTGTTGAAGGCATGCGTTCAATAAGCCTTTCGTTTAGCCAGAAATTGGCTGCTACTTATTTCGAGAAAGCCGTGCTTTTGAGGGTAGTTTTCGGTTCCAATCTCATGTAGAAATTGCGCACTTTTGGTTTTGGCTTGATGCCGTAACAGAATAGGAGATAATGATGGGAACTCAACACTTTTTTCCTTATGGAGTCAATTTAGAGAAAAAAAGTGATGGTATCCTTGCATTTTGGAAGCTTAAAATTGGTATGAATATAAGTGATACATTAATATATAAACAGTCATAACATACGTACACACCCATGCATAGTTAATAAGTCATTATGTGCAAAAAACATAACATGACATGGCAAAATCCAAGCTTTGTATGACAGAGAAATACTTGTTTCGCTTTAACCGTTTTTCCAAACAAGGCAGTTATACAAACTGAAAAAAAAACTACTGAATTGATTGGACCTAATAACATTTAGAACACATAATTTAGTCTACAACCTGAGAAAGTACATAAGCTATTTCTTCTCCAGTTGTGGCGTTTAGTTCGGAGGGAACCGCAGAGAACAGCCAGCTAACATAAGCTACTAATTATTTCAGTACTACAGGTCATTGACCTAACGTCCTTTGGCTAGTATTTACTCAGTACATGAACATACAGACACAAAGTCATGTTTTAATATTAATGTATGTACTAACGGCTCCGTCCTTCATATAGATGGGAAAATTACTTAGAGCTCAGACATATTGCAGTAAAGTTACATTATAGAGCAGTATTAATTAATACTAGTAGCTTTTGTGTACTGGATAAGTTTTTGATGTTATTTATTTAAAATTATTGTCTCTGTCTGTGATTTTGTTCTGGTTAATCTCTGAAATGGTTGCACCGATTTTGAGGCGACTTTCTCTAGCGGCGAGCTGATTTATTGAGGAATAATTTTTTTCCACCCTTTGTTAATTGTGAAAAAAACAGCTAGTATTTTATCAAATGGCATACAAAAACATTAAGTATCTAAATATATGTTTTTTTACAAATTAAACTGAACAAATGAATTCTGTCAGTAGGTGAAACAAAATACAAAATATTCAATAAGTATAACAGTTTCAAAAAACTAGACAACTGTCACAAAAAATAAAACAAAGTAAAACAATTCGGGTTTTCAAAAAAAAATTGCATCACAGCTGTCAATACTTTTTAGTTTCAATTTTGTACAAAACACAATGTAACACGTAACCTACTTTTTGAGATGAAAATAAAATGGCGTAGCGTGAAATTCAGAAAAAAAGTATGAAACGAGTCACACTACTATTATAAACCTAGAAGGGTTGATCGAGAAGGGTTACTCATTCTGCCAAAAACTATTTAATGCATTTTGAAGAAACTTCATCAGAATAACATATAAGCAAATTTTTAAAATAGGTGAATCAAATAGTGTCCTTGATAGGACGCGAGCGAAGCCGCGGGGAAACAACTACATAGTACCAAATAAATTATTCCCATTCTAAAGTTGTGCCTACGTAACTTTTAAAGTCTAATCCTCCTGTCTCTCTATTTAAATCTGAAACAGATCGCATGTGCTGTGCTCAAAACAAACAAAAGACATTTATTTCAAAACTTAAATTCGTACCAATTTATATTTGCAAAGTGATTTACATTTCAAATGATGACACTTTTGAAAACTTATTACAAATTCTTATCTTAGAGTACCCGCAGACTACCAACTTTTAGTCGACCGACAACTTGCGACCGACATACGCTGTCATTGAACATAATTGGCAGTCGTTAGGGGTAGTCAGAAGCCAGTAAGTCTGACACCAGTCTAACCAAGGGATATTGAGAGTAACTGGGTTGAGTGGGTCAGATAGGGCAGTCGCTTCTTGTAAAGCACTGGTAATCAGCTACATCCGGTTAGACTGGAAGCCGACCCCAACATAGTTGGGAGAAAGGCTCGGAGGATGATGATGGTAATACGCACATGACAAAGATCGGTATTTGGCCGGTATTAGGCCGCGTAAAAACTTTAATTGGAATCAAGATTTTCTTAAAAAAGAACAGTTTGCCTACCATCGTGTCAACTATCGGCCGACTATTTAGTCTACAGTTTGCGGGTGCTCTTAATAAATTCAATAAAACAAAAGACTTTAGTAATATAGATATGACCTTCAATTGTTCTTTCATTTATTTTTTTACGAGGTAATATTTTACCTAATAAACTTTATTTCAATCAATAATACTTCACTTGAGTAATCAGTTTCAAAGTCTGAAAGTAAGTTTATTTTTAAACCAGTTTTTCTCTACGTTGCTGATTACTAGAAAAGCGTATGTTATTCTTTCGTAGACTTATTTTCTGAGAATAAACACTTTACATTGTAGTAAAGAATGCAATAAAATAGTGAGACTTTTTCTGTTAGTGAAAATAATCGGAATAGCAGATCTGTTCGAGAGATTACACTTAGCAGAGATAGTAAATTAAAATACTTGCAGAAAAGATGTTATCACATATAGGTATGTTTGCACAAAAATTTAAAATGAAAAGGATAACAAAAAAATCGTTATGTTACTTAGCATAAAAATACGTTTGTAACATACCAGCTGTTTTCCCGCAGTTTTACTTAAGTACGTTAAGTTCTTTCGTAGCCTTTAAGGAACAATCAATTACTCGTATAGATGTCGCAGGGATATGATAAAAACGGGGATTCGATCAATTCCCTAAGGGATTTGATCAAATCACGGAGGATGTTAAAATAACAACACGATTTTATCTTTTCCCTAAACAAATCTAGTGAATAGAACAAATCACTAAATTGGTTCAGTGAAATGACAAAAATAATTTTGCTTTGATATTTTAAAGGTTTATTTGGTAAGATATACCTACATAATTATGATAATCAGGTGTGTGCAATACAAGGAAATATTGATATAAAAAATCACCATTACTCAGAACAATATTTTTTTTTTAAGAATTAACAAAAATTTCTTCAAAAAATATTTTAGTTGCGTATGTATATAAGTGTTTAGAATTATTATCTGCATATTTTATTTAGGTCCTACATCTTCTATCAGCAACGATTTTTAATAGTTATTAGAGGAATATTGTTTTTTCTGATTCCGATTTATTTGTTAGTTCTATGAATTATTAATTGTTAAGTTTATTTGTTAAGAACGTAATTACTGATAGTGAGTCCAAAAACCTGATGCGACTATCTAAATTTCAGCCTTCACGAACAGTGACAGTACTTACAAAGAGATGGCCTGACAACTAGTCTGTGTCCGTCTAGCTTTATTCTAACAAAGAGCTATCTGCTTACAAAATCGTTTGGATTTAGTCTAGGATATAATTTGTAAATTAAATATTTACAAACTCAGTATAAAAGTAAAAATGGTCTGGTATTATTCAGGTAAGTATTGCAACTAGGTACACATTAGAATTAATAAATATCATTAGGCACTTAGTTTTATAAATGCATTATGTGTTTTTTGCCTTAAAGATCCATTAAAACTACTTTCCCTAAAAATATGATTTTTCAATACATACAAAAAAGCGAATCCAATACCAAATCAAAACCCAATTGTAAAAATTTTATCAAAGTCACATCGAAAATTCGACATACAAAAAAATGTAACATAAGACAGTTCCAAACCGCCAGCCGCCATTTATTTTCCATATTCTTCCCAGCTCTTAATATTCTCCGACTAACAAATGACAATAAAGCTTCATTACTTAAAAACCTTAAAGCTAGGGCTGCCATCCGTCCGGGTTTCCCCGGATTTGTCCTCGTTTCGAGACCGTCCGGGGCCGTCCGGGCGGGGTTTCAAAAAGTGTCCGGGGAAAACCCGGACACTTTCCATGTAAGGAAGCACCTCATTGAATTTAAGTATAAGTTAATAGTAAATGGATTACAAACAAGGTATTATTTTGTTTAAAAAAATTGCACTCTTTCGTGAAAAAAATGCGATTTACGCCAAATGTCCGGGTTTTTTTAATGTTTGTCCGGGTTTGGTGAAATTCGAGATGGCAGCCCTACTTACAGCAAATGAAACGGTATGAATCTCTGACAATACCTTCAAGGAATAAGTTATCAAAGTAATGAACGTTTTTCATAATTAAAACCAGTTCGTTAAGGCTTATACGGATTATGAAAAAAAAGTATTAAAAGTATGTTAATTAATTATTATTTAATTTAACATTCTATTTGTCCTTTGACAAAGTATAAAGAAACTAGCTAACCCCCGCGGTTCCATTCGGGTCCTGAAGTACTTCCCAATCGCAATTAGATAAAAGACTATGTCCTTTTTCAGGCTCTAGCTAGACTGTTATCCAACTAACTAACATTTTAAAACTCTTATGATTCTAACTCTCCCATTACGGGCCTGCTGGAAAAGATTTCGTATGAAATAAGCTGTGCCTTTGTACTAATTTTTCTTGTTGTCTGCGTGTGTCACTGTGTGCATAAACTATTAAATAAATTAATTCATTAAACGGTTCTGTAGTTTTGGCATAAAACAAGGAGTGACTGACAGACTCACTTGCACATTAAACTGGCCTACATCATTTTTCCATCATCTCAAAATCATTTGATATTTGGTTACAGTCCCATTTCACTTCCACCATACTGTAACACCAAAACAGTATTCAGAGGGAAATGTAGTTCACATTTGCCTTTCCCAAAATATCCATTACTCAGCTCTTATATCAACCATTCTCTGTCTGATGCACTCAGAACCCTAGAATGCAGACCATCCATCTTCTTTCACGAAATGTACTAGAAAATGTGGTGTAGACGATGTCTGAATCAAACTTGCATTTACTCTTATCTGTGATACAAACTTAATTGCGAATTTCTTGCGGTTTTTAATTTGAATTTTGGTTGCTGAAATGTGGTTCGGATTAGATTTAATTTGTTGAAGAAAATGTGGTTTATTTTCTTCTGAATGTCTTTTACATATTATTGTATTGAGTCCAAGTACTGAAACCAACATAAATTGTTAAATGATCTTTATAGTCTTACTCGCATGTCGCATGCATTTTATAAGCTGACTTAGCTATTTCCCGCAATTTCAAAGATAAATCAACTAAAACAAAATAAAGTGTTACTTCCTACTACTTCTTCATTCTACAAAATACTTAAGGATTCACAGTAAAACCGAGAAATAAAAATAAAAGGTACTTAACTTTGACATTTCGTCTCGAAACTGCACGTTTTTGCCGAAGGCGTTCATTTTATGGCACATTAACACCTGTTCACGATTCTGCGTGTTTTTACGGCGTTTTTATGGGAATTCAATTGAACTGGATGTGATGAGAAGCTCGACATTTCAAGTTTATAGGATTGGAATAAAGTGATGGAAGAAATCAAGTGTGTTTTTGTGTGATTTAGAACAAGGAAACAGCGATATTTGTAAGAGTAAGTACGAGTATGAATTTGATATTGTAAAGAGTATGGTTTTATATAGTAACTTATGTGATGATGGCTTGAAGCCACGGAGCCACTATGCAGTTAAGTTTACACACCATTTCGACCGGCTATTAACGTAGTTCTCAGAATCTAAAAGGAATTAGTCTACCACAGTAACAATCATCTAAATTAGAACAAACAAACCAAAATAACCGACACAATTTTAATTATAGAAATAGCTCTTAAGTAAGGAAATCTTAATCCATATTCGTTGGGAGCTCCTGTTACGTTACCGAGGTTTAATCCAGATAGTGAATGCAGAACTTTAGTATTTAAATCTTCCAAGAACTTTGAACATTATCTTGGCATCTCTTTTGGAGGTAACATTAATGCCATACTTACATAATTTCTTAATTACATTTTTGTGACAAAGTTAAGGGTTGGAATAACCGGAATGTTTAGGTATCTACCTTTCCTTCCTCCGTGATCGTACCTATAAACTTTGTCTCAATAATTCAACAATTTTTTTCTACAAATAACATTGCCACTGGGAAGTTAGCCACAGATAGGAGACTTATCTATATAGACCATATAGGTTGTGCATCGAAGAGCACGTAAATGTCGTATATCTCAGTGGCGTGCACTTGGAGAGGCCTATGTCCAGCAGTGGACTGCTATAGGCTGATGATGATGATGATGATGATGATGAGCACGTAAATGTCGGTCCTGCGCCTGATCTCTTTCTGGTCGTGTCGGATTGCCGTCCCATCGGGCTATAAGAGTGAAGGAATAGGGAGTGAACCTGTGTCTGCGCAAATGCTCGTGTAGTATAATATATTATGTCCTGCGCAGATAGCTGATCTCCTTAAATGAGAACAGCCGCAAATCGGCCGTGGACGCCATTATTATTATAGGTTGTCTATAAGAGATTGTTTTTAGAGACAAAACCGCCTAAACATTTTAATATATTTTTTATAAATTTGTGTACATCATATATATCATATATATATCCATTTATCTACTGTGAAATTGCTCTTAGATTTCCTCTAACATTCTAATTTCTAATTCTGCCATTCAAATCCTCCAACATTTTCATCCCCGCATGCGTTTGCCTTTCATTCATCCTTTTTCCAAGAGAAACAGCGAAATTGGAATATGAAAATTAATTAAAACCCGGACTACAATACTTTTTCTTCATTTTTCGGTGTATCTCCTAACGTTTATACTAATAAAATATTCGCTAGTATGCAAGCAAATTCATTTCTGGTAGTTTCATTTCATTGTAACCGAAATAGATTGAAGCGTTTAGTTCAATTAAACAAATGAGAAGTGTTTCCTTTAAAATATGAGTGAAATCATGAGAATTAACTAGTCATGAAAAAATCCCTACTACCTACTGGTATATTATAGTAACTAACACAGCCCGTAAGAACTACTCCGCGCACAAGGAGAAAAAATTGTGTATACTCTTCCTCAATAAATTGACTATCTAACACTGAAATCAATTTTCAAATCAGTCTAGTTTTTTGCTGAGATTAGTGCTTTCTAACCAATAAATAAAATTTTCAGCTTCATAATATTAATAGAGATAGACCTTCTCAATATCTGAATCATGTAAGTACCCGTTTGAAAATGTACCGTTTTAGACACATTTTCGGAAATTTTCACGAAACAGTTTGTATTACACAAGGAGGGTACAATAATAAGGGTTCTGGTTTTCAGATAATATATTGCTTTTAGTAACTGCTATTCATTCTCAGAAGCTTGCTAATGAGCACCGGTTTTATCTTTGAGATGTGAAAGTTAAAAGTTAAAGTAAGCTTACTGAATTGTTATCCTAACTGATATTATAAATGTGAAAGTAGCTCTGTCTGTCTGTCTTTCTGTCTGTCTTTTCTTCACCCCTAAACTACTGAACCGATTTGTGTGAAATTTGGTACAGACATAGGTTGGAACTTGAGGAAGGACATAGGGTAGCTTTTATTACAAAAAAAAATAAAAATAAAATTTATTCCAGACATATAGCGCCACCTATTGGTCAAACCAAAAATCTGCCGGAAGTCACTATTCCACGCGAACGAAGTCGCGGCAAAAGCTAGTAATTATATATAGTGACTTTGACATTTCGCCTAACCCATTGGTATAAAAGTGAATGAATTATTGATAAAATTATATAACATACTTTATCCTGTGACCTAAGTATACTCGTGCATCAACATCAGCGGAGTTTCCACTATGTTTTCCTAGCTTTTCGCAACTATGTCGAGGTCGGCTGCTAGTCAAACCGAATGCTGCTGAGTACCAGGGTGCCACAAAGAGCGACTTCCTATCTGACCTCCTCAACTCGGGAAGCCCTATACCCCTTGACAACTGTCTAAGATGTTCAAATGAGAAAATTAATACGAAGATGATGGTGATATGTAAATATAAACTGATAAGTAAAAATAAAGTGTCCTTTCTTTGTGTATTTTCCCGTGGCATTTTCCTTTTGTAACATAATTTTCTACATTTTTAATACGTTTAATTTCCAAGCAATATTATCTCAGCACACATTACCCAGCTCATTTTGATAAATAGAAGGTAGAATTTGAATGCAATTCATAATCCTCTTCGACTAGCGATTCTATTCAACTGAGGAGAGCAAAAAGGGGATAGCTTACTGCGGTCATCAAGAAGACGAATGCAGAAGGTACACTGGAATTTAAGCTGTGTTTTTATCGCTAGGTATATGCAAAAAAACTTGAGAAATTCGAAAAAACCAAAATGAGAGATATCATTCAATTATATTATCTTTTATTAATGTAACCTTCTTAACTACCTCCTTGGTTCATTGTATTGATGTCTCATCTCACGAAAGTTAATGAGCCATATGTGTGTGTAAATGCAGGTACATGCACATTTTCTCTGTATGCTAAAACTCAGAAGTGCTCAGTAGCGGTCGAGTCGTATAAAGACATTGTATATGTACATTTACACACGCAAGTACCTATAGCTCAGCCACTTAGGTAACACATCTGTACGAAATCAGACGAAGCTTCCGCAAAATTCTCGGTCCATTGAAAGTTTGGTTAATCAAACATTGTTTAATTTAGTTAATAGCAACATCAAGAGATCTTTTATGCAAATATAAGTTTCCATATCAGAAAACCTTTCTTTTCAATTTTCTTAGTGCCTGAAGATTTTTATAATAATTCTGATTATGTTCTGCAAAGTTGATCTTCTGTAATTACTTGCACAATGGTATTATAACTTAAGCAGCTGCAGGATTTAATTCAATAGTAATGGCCGGGATTCTTGGTCCCCATTTAAGGTAAGGATTTATTGGAATTGTGGATTAAATAGTGAACTAATGGGCGTGTCAAAGATGGCGATCAGGGAAAATAAAGTTATCGGCGATCAGGGAAAATTCAGTTAAGTATCTGTACTTTCAAAATAGGTTTTATTATTTACTAGTAGTTTTTTGACAAGTTCTTAGTTTGATACTATTTGATGCCCATAAACGGAGTTGGTTTTTTCATCTGCAGTAATCATGTAATAAACCGCGGGAAAATCGCTATAATATGTTTTTCAAAGTTCTTAGATTGAGTCACAAATTATGTAAAATCAATTCTCTGGTAGTATTTGTACAAATACAAATGTTTTGTTCTAGAATTTGAGAGTGTGTAAATAGAAGTAACTCAGCCTTACTTTTTTAAACAATCGCGTAATATAATCAAAATAGATTTTCTATTTGAATGGAATATAAAAGAATGGCTTCAGAACTATATTAAGTCAATTTCACATATCAAAAGAAATTCTAACCAAAATAAAATTCGAGTTATTTTCATAGTAATCATTAAATTGTATTTTCTAGAATACATATAATATTCTAACCTCAACCAATAACAGAATATGTGTACCTATTGGAAACCATTTCCAATAATACATAATACAAAGAAATATATCATAAAGGACAGCACAATATGAACCCGGGAGAAAACCGCCATTTATAATAACTTACATAAATCTGTTCCTGCGGGTAAAAGGGTATAAGTATTATTTGAAGAGAGCTTAGATTATACACACAGGATTATTTTGTACCGACTTCAAAAAAGGAGATTGTAACTTTGGAGCTTCATCATTATCTCGCTGAACCTATTTGATTGAGCTACGTCTGATCAATTCAACAACGGAATAACAAATAATAAAAATTCTCAGTTTTTTTAAAACGTTTATTTTTTTTTATTTGTGTTAAGTTTATATTAATTACACAATGTCTACTAAGGGTGAGTTGCACTATTTTACTATAACGATATCTGAGCCATCTAACCAGCCGTGAAATTGACGACCATTGGTCAAATTGGCGATTTGACAACTGAAAATGATTAGGTTATTGTAATAATTAAATGGTGCAATCCACTGTGTTTAAAACCCCTGAAAAAACCATTCTTATTACTGTTTTTCACTAGAAACGTAAAAATGACAAATGCGTAGGTGTGCTTATATATTATATTTTTTTGCTTCCTATCTATTTCACTAGTAACATAAAAATAACAAATACCTACGTACAATTTTTCTTTTGCATTTTTATTTATTAATATCCATTTCTCGGTAAGGGTGTCTATAAGGTCTCGAGGTCTCGAGTGCCGTAATAAATTAAACTGAAAGGGAAAAATACATGTTTGTGAGGATTTTTCACGGTCAATAGATGAATGGATAACTTAACTTTAAAACATTCTACTTTATTTACTCACTAGCTTCCGCCAGTGGTTTCACAAGCGCCCCGCGGAAGCTTCTTCACGCATCCGAATAAAAATAGATCTAATATGGAAAGATTTTTAAAAAGTCTAACGATTCTCCGGGTTTATGGTTTCCAAGAAACGTGCAAACCAACTATTCAGTTCCATGATATGAGAATATAAATATGACCATGTAGGTACTTACTTAATCATCTATCTATATAAATAAAAATGAATTGTTGTTCGTTAGTCTGATTAAAACTCGAGAACGGCTGGGCCACGGAGGAGAAAAGACTAGCGGAGGTGCCCTAACGAAAAATCTCCTAACAAAGCAGCGCGCCAAAATTCGGGTGAGCGGGGGACGAGGAACGTTACTGCCTCCACCCGTGCTCCACCCTTATACGCCTTTTATGGGAAGCCACCCATTTTTTGTAAATCCATCTAGCGTGGAATAGGATGATTAAAATCTAACCCTAAACTAACATCGACCACTAGTGACATACTCAAAAGTTAAGTAAATACTCAAAATTAATAATTCTTTTAAAATAGTAATTCAATTGGAAAGTTTAAAGAAGCATTCATTTGAAATGAACGAAGAAAATGTTTGTTAGTCCAGGGTAGGTCTAAACGGTGAGCAAATAAGGAAAAGGCGGTACGAAGTTCGCCGGGTCAGCTAGTAAAACATATTGATCATGACAAACATTTGGACATGAATTTCTTGTAACTTCTGTAGTCACACAACACCATTATACAAGGACCTCAATTAAAAATCGATGTAAATTGAATCTTTTCATGTTTTTAAATGCCATTTTTCATAAAAAAATCATTAGCTTACGATCAAATCGAAGCTATAACATTCAATATATTATCTACAGCTCCCATTTATCAGATTAATCAATCATTATTCGTTACTTACGAGTCTGGAGGCCTTTTGGTAGAAAAATGTTGCCATAAAAAGAAACTTAAAAGGATTGGTAGCTAAGAGTACCCGCACATTGCAGACTAAACAGTTGGCCGACTGTTGGCCAACTGTTAAATGTTAAGTTCAATGGTTAAAGATAATAAAAGATTAAAAGTAATTTATTCAAAGTTGGCTGAAAAGAATCAGCACTTTTTGAAGGTCAAACTAACAAAAGAGCCAATAAAACGCCCCCTTCACTACTTCCTATGTGTTTTTGCTGAGTAGAAGACGTCGTGGAACAATTTACGCAGGTTATTTTTTTAAGAAAATCGAAAATTCGATCAACGTTTTTAGTTGGTCTGATAGTTGATCGTTGTAATGAGCATACCTATCATTTATTTCCATACTGATTTATGATCCCGAACAAACTGTCGGCCGACTAAAACTTTGCAGTGTGCTCTTATATTCGAAACGTTTGAAAGTAGCTCTGTTTTGTATCACGTACAAATGGTTTTTCGTTTTTCTACAATCAGTTTCACGCCAGTCATTTATATTATTTGTGGTCTGACTTTTATTTTACGCAGCTGAAAAATGTATCTATTTACTTTAACATATTGTGTGAACTCATTTTCGTTGTAATAAATATGGAATTCTATTTTTTTGTTCGTTTATTATTTCTTTTTTTGGTAAGTGAATTTTGTTTGTTTTTTTTTTTAATAGAATTCTGCAGTGAATTTTATTAAATACAAAATATATTTTTTTCTTGTGTAATTAAATATGTGATTTTTTACGGAATTCAATTTACGGCTGGTATATGACTCTTGTTTTGTTTTTAAATACTCTAGCTACACCTACTTGCCTAATATTCCTTATTTTAAGCTTGGGACCAGCCTAAATTAAAAAGGATATTTTAATTTGTCTCAAAACTATGCACTTCAACATCGACGTTATACCAAGAAAATTATAATGATCTTGACACCGCAGTATCAGATATCTAATATTTTATTCGCGCTATCGGATACTCGTATTCGTTAAAATTGACATTCGTGTGAATATGTCAAATGCACTGGATCGTTAGTTTCATATTTTTGTCTACTAAACCACATCTAGAAAAGATTTTTGTTATTTTTATTAAGTGGTTTACAAAATACGGGTTTAATAGAAAAAAAAAACAATATTCTATTTTAATCAGACGATTAGTAGCCCGGTCAAAATAGACATTTGAAATAACAAAAATTCCCACAAAGCTGGTTTTTGGTGGAGAGCTAGATTTGATCATTATAAATAAAATACTAAAAGTCCCCATCGATCCCATGTGTGCGTCAAAAGTTATTCGAGGTCAAATGTCAAAATTTTTGGTTTTTTGTGTTTTTTTCGAAAACGGTAAGTTTTATCAAAAAAAGACACCAGACCAAAGTTGTAGATCTTTAAATTTTCTACAAGAATGGCATTAACAGTTTTCTCATAAATCTTACCATTCCTGAGATATCGCGATTCAAAAAGTCACACTACACATGATATGCACATACAAGCCACGTATGTACGACGGCTGCCTTTAAGTTTTGTCGTTTGAAATAAGTATAGACAATCTAATAGGTTAATACCATTTATTGTTTTTCAGAGAATTCTCCGCAATATTTAATGCACTTTTGCATGCATTAAACCCAGTTCTTGAAATATTTATTCCATTCTGAAGTGGGGGTAGTCAAATTGGCCGATTTGTATGAGTCAACAGCTTTTTCAGGTGTGCTGAAACGTTTACCACGAAGACTTTACTTAATTTTGGGGAATGTAAAACAATCGTAATGCCCACGGATCCATGTCACGGTATGTTACATGTTGGTCTGCGACAATTAACTGCCGCATAGCCTCGATATTATCTTGGGTCATATGGGGTTTTGAATTACCTTCACGTGGCTTGTCGCTAAGGCTAGATTGCCCACTTTTAAATCATAAATATCAGCGTACTGCAGTCCTAAGGCATGGTTCTGCATTACTAAACACAGAACAAAATTTTTTCAACCGCTGAAGTCGCGCACAATCCGCTTTAAAGTGTAAAAAATTATCGCATGCTAATTTTCCTTCGACATTTCCATTTTTATCCAGAAGACTGGGGTTGGAAATTGATACATAATATCTGGACCCTATTAAAACTTTACTCCCACCTGCTCCAGAAAAACTCCTGACATTATTTTTTGCAATTGCAAAAATGATTGTAGTATCAAATCATCCTCCAAGCCCTTTTCCCAACTATTTTGAGGTCGGCTTCCAGTTTAACCGGATGTAGCTAAGTAGTCCTTTACAAGGAGCGACTGCCCTATCTGACCCCCTTAACCCAGTTACCCGGGCAACCCAATACCCCTTGGTTAGACTGGTGTCAGACTTACTGGCTTCTGACTACCCATAACGACTGCCAAGAATGTTCAATGACAGCCAGAACCTACAGTTTAACGTGCCATCAGAAACACAGTCATTGGTGTCCAAGATATGCTTAGGAAGTACATACAAACTTAGAAAAGTTTCATTGGTACTTGTCTGACCTGGAATCGAACCCACTCATACTTGAGAGGTTGGTTCTTTACCCACTAGGCCACCACGAGTTTTTGTATGAATCTGATAAATCTAAAACAATCACAATAATAGTTAACCCAATAGTTAATATCAATAATGACATCATATTAGAACTTGACGGCAATTATTCCCTTAAACTATCCTAAAATTGTCATGACAGTTAGTGGAGTAGGTCTACAGGGGAAACCACGATAAAAAAAACGCGCCGAGTATACTACCTCACAGGTGGCGTGGAAATGTGTGCATGTCATGTATGGAATATACTTTGAAGCGCGATATCTCAGGAATGGTAACATTTAGGAGAAAACTGCTAATGCCATTTTTGTATAAAATTGTATAATCTACAATTTTAGTCTGATGTATTTTTTTGATAAAACTTACCGTTTTCGAAAAAAACACAAAAAACCAAAAATTTTGACATTTGACCTCGAATAACTTTTGACGCACACATGGGATCGATGGGGACTTTTAGTATTTTATTTATAATGATCAAATCTAGCTCTCCACCAAAAATCAGCTCTGTGGGAATTTTTGTTATTTGACCACTACTTTTATGTCTATTTTGACCGGGCTATAGATATAATGCTTATTTTTGTATGATGTAGTGCTTTTCAGTATTCTTTTAAGAATACAAAAATAAATATCACTTTTTACGTCTTCATTTGTTATTTTTCAAAGGAACCATTAGAGGTCATTTTCCCCTCAAAACACGTCAATCACATAATCTCTTTACCTGTAAAATCCATCCAAAAATAAACTGGACCCTCTTCCGAAATTACCATATTACACACAATTGCGTAACCAAATCACTTCGAGGAAATCATTGTAATACCCACAAATCTAGCGAGACCTCTTATAAATATTTGAATAGGGACCAAACGATTTTATTTCGCTTATCTGAAAAGAACTTACGCTTTCTAATGGGTACAGAATAATGTAGATTATTTGGAAAAAGGTTGTCACTTGTCACTTTAATTTAGAACTTCGTATGTTAATTAAGGCATAGCTCAGAGTGTTGGGAAATTTTGTCTTACAATCATTTAACTTCCCATTACAATATCCACATACAGTCAGGATTCTGCAATACAGGAATGAATTTTATGCAGTGCGCAAACTTTGTCAACTTATAGTTTTTTTGTAAATACGTATACTTTTATTTTGTTGTGTTTTAGTACAAAAAAGAAAAGTTATTGATATCGAAAGATGTTTATTTTGTAACCGATTGTACGGTCACAGTCGTCATAATAGGCACGGCGACAACGCGAAACCGGTTTACTGACGCGAGCGCTGCTCGGCGCGCGTAAGAATAGTTGGTATCCATATTTTGTTCATTTTAGGGCGGACAAAATAATGAAAAACAAATTTTTACTGATGATGCAGATGTGTTCTGTTAATGATTCTGGACCACCAGTTTTTTTTTTGTGCACTGCTTAAAATTCATTCCTGTATAAGAAAAAGGCTGTCAGCTTTTACAAAATACAATTTTTATTGACCCTACATTGTTTATCATGTCAGACATTCTATCTGACAGTACCATACTGAACAGGATGGCAATTTTTGTCTGATTATAGAAATTTGCTATTTACCTACGGCCGAATGTCATTTAAAAAAAAAATGGGTAGTATTTAAACGCAAATCAAAAAATATCCTTTTTCTATGCAATAAAATTCCGAATTCCCATCAAAATCACTGATTGCACAGCAAAATATTCAACTCAAAATATCACTAAACACACTACAATTTATTTTCGCAGCGTACAGCGATTTTTCCTAAAGCAAAAGCTTTTTCATCAATGCACAGCTAATAATCTTAATGCACATTATACATGTTAACTCTTTTTCTTTTAAGTATAGTTTCTATTTTTATATTATTTACAGCAGTTTTTCTGAATAAAACGGCATTTTATTAGTCACAGTCATCTTATTATTTATTAATTACCACATAATGAGATCAGCAAAAAAATATAAAATTAAATACAAAATTGTAATTTATTGAATTATTAAAGCCAGTAATTTATTACATTTTTTGCCCAATAGGCACATTTTTAGCTTCTACAGGTGGCGCCACGTACTTGAGTCGGATCGCAAGTCCGATGATATGCTTGCACATATAGTTCTTAAAAAAAATGGGGCAGGTGCATTTTCAGTCATTGTCAGTACTTCCTTTTGGCATACATATCATAATATAAGTAGTCATTAAAGGCAGAACTATCATATTTCAGAATGTTTATAGTCAGAATCATCTTTTGGCATAGTTTTAGAATTTTTATTTTCCTGTAAGAAGCATGCAGCATGTAAGCAGGCATGCAACATGGAAGTAAGCATGCAATATGCAGCAAGCATGGCTTCTGTCACGGCTCCGGCGCTTCGTGGCTCCGGCGGTCCCATGCGAGCTTATCGTCGCAGATGGTTTTCACGCTCACCACCGCAGTTTCGGCTCAACCGCGTCGGCGAGCGTTAAACCTACCTGCGCCTCAGCTCGCAGGCCGCCTCGCCCCTCCGCGCCTACGCGGTTTTGAATTGCACTCTAGGGGTAGGGCAAACAAGACTACGTGGAGTCGGTTTTGCAGCGATTCGTTTTCGTTACTAGCTTCAATTTTTAAAACAATGTTTTTTAATTGAAGGTTATAAATGGCAATTTGCAAAATAAATTGAATACAAATAAAATTCTACCATCTTCACAGTACGCTGAATGAAATTTCAGTTAATTTGTTCTTGCTTTTAGAAATAATGCAATGTAACAGGATTTTTTTGTTATAATAATCATTAAATTTGCCGAGCATGGCTTCTTGAAAATTAAGACAAATATGATGAACAGGTTTTGTTGTACTTACTGGTTAATATGCGACTGGGGTAGTTATTTTGCTATGAAATATGGAAAATTTGCTGTGCAGTCAGTATTTAATGCTTGTATGTAGTATTTTTGTACAAGAATAAATTTAACTGTATTGCATTATAAGGAAAAAAGTAATGTCATATTGATGTATAATTTCGAATTATCTGCAGTTTGAGTTTTGTTAAACATTTAGTTTATTTGTAGTGAAGTAAGTTATTTGATGTAAAAAATAATATAAATGATGAGTATTTATTGATAGGCGATTATTTATTTGATATGCAATTTATAATATCCCAAAAAAAATCTTATGATATTTTGTTAGTATTTACCGTTTACAATTTAATGATCATTGTAATAATTATCTACAATTTTTTGTGCTACATATTAATGTTTATATCTGTCTTAATTCAAACACAATTTTATACAAATGTGAACAGAGGCTACAGAGGTTTTGATCCAAACTTTTTGTTTTGTTGACGTTTTTTGAAAACTTGGTTCGGATTTGTATTGGAGTGAGGTTAAAGGTCAAATATCGTGCCGAGTCCTGTTTTTGCGTTGTTAGGAGTTTATGTAACTGGATAACCCTTTTAGCCGAGGTTTGGACAAAGCCGGAGAGAAAATGACCGTGCGCATATTGTATTCCAAGCAAAACAGCTTTTCACCTGTGTCCCGAAAGAACTTGTTTTCGCATGCAGGTAAAAAGTAGGTAGGTATGTAGCCTATACGTTTTTTGAATAGATATAAAATAAACCTATTAGAGTTAAGTGTAGTTTCAAACATCTAAAATATCATGGTCATAATTTAACGCAATAGTAACTAAACATATGACTTATTTTTGTATAGACAAAACCCTTTCGAAACAAAATAATTCCAGTACCTAACACACAAAATCCATGTACATTTTAATCAACTCTATTTAATCCGACTACTACGAAGCACTAATCTCATAAATATGTAAAAGGGCTCAAATGCTAACACTTTTACGTCTAACAATATTGAATAAAACCTAAGCCTAGGAAAGCCTGGATTTGTAAGCAGTGATCTCAGGGTTAGGCAAAATGTGGCAAAATATTTCAAAGGTCTTTTTGAATATACTGAAGGAACATTTAGCTTTTGTATCACTGTATCTACCAACTTAATTTTTTTTTCCTTAGCCTTTATTGTCCCACTGCTGGGCGAAGGCCTCCCCATCCCGTCCACACCTCTCGATCTTTAAAGTGCTCCCACCAGTCAGGGTTGTAGGTTGATAATTGCTTAGCAATGTTAAAAAATGGGTGAAAATGACACATTGTACCTTGGCACTGAGATAGGTGCTAAGGAGACAGAAGCCTACTTTTTATTTTGTCGATGAAAGTAGTTCAAAAGACGCAGGTAAAACCGCAGGGAACATCAAGAATAGAACTAGTCTATAGTGAGTTATTAGCTAGCCAAAATCTCTTAATAAAAATCCCAGATAGACAGTATATTTTTCCTCTTGTTATCTGTTTCGTCGGCTATATTTCAAAAGCCAGCCATATATCCTAGTTCAACACAGATTTGAATGCGAATTAAGTTTTTGCGGTCTTATCTCTTCGTTCCATTTCCATTGCTTTGTCTTTTTAAATCTTCTCTTTTATTTACACAACAAAGCCAGCAGTGGTTTATGAATATACAAAGACCGGTATAAAAATTCGGGAGTTTCGGCAAGATAAATTACTATCGTTCTTTTCTGATATTAAGTAATGTTCTTGGAGACGAATTCTTTGCTCATTTATTATTTTCTTAGTAAAAGAAAAATATTTTATCCTTAGACTTGTACATTCTTACAATGCTCAAATATTTTCGGGAAACATTACGATAGGCACCGTCCAAGTCAGATTCAAAGAGGACTGTCTAATTTGAAAAATATATATTTATACATCAGTATTAATATTTAAAACCGATCTTTCAATGTAGGCAAACAATAAGGATGTCTATAGAATGAAACAGAATAGATTTAGCCTTTGTAAAAAAAACAGCAAAAGAATAGAATTGCTTAAGAATCTAAAGTGTATAATCCCTGTATTGACCCTTCAAATTTATTTAACTAAAGAACCTTACATGCCTTAAGGTAAAATCCAACTAGATTCTTCTTATAAACCTCATTTGTACCCAAAAGTGTTTAAATCTGAATAAATTTTGTTACCAAAAGGTCAGACTTTTACTTATTTACTTAAAGAATAAGGACGGTCACAACAAAATTGAATAAACAAGTCTTTTAGCCTAAAACCAAGTTTTTGTTATGCATCTGTACCGAATAATTCGGTTAACTTGTTTATAAAATCTTCTCTTTAGTAGAAAATAAACGTTACATCTTGTTCAACATTTAACTTACTTTGAAATTGCAGACAATGTACATCCAATGCAATCCTTAAAAATGTAAACAAAATTTGACCTTGACCTTGAAAATTTTTCGTTAAGCTCTCCCTGCAAACAGATCCCAGAAGGCTTAGGCGAACAAATGAAATGCATAATAGAATATCATGAACAGTTCCGAAATACTAACTTTGACCTTGGATGAAAAAGAACAGGTACCGAGGTCGTATTGGATTAAATATTCATAGTAGGTACTTGCGTAGTACAATAATGGACTCAGCACCTCACTTGCGATACACAGGAGGGCAATAAATTCTGGTCACTTACTTTTTGTCGTAATTAAGTAATGTTAAGCGGTAATAAATGGTAAAAAAATTGAGAACGTGATGTTAACGAGAAATTACCTTTCTTCTGTGGTTTTTGGTTACTAGCTGGTTATGGCTAATTAACACGCGTCCTGAGGGTAGGTAATACCTAGAATAATTTAGAATATTTATTAAAAAAATACGTGTGGCACTCGGGGACTGCCGCGGTAAAGCTATTGCATAGCATCAACTTATGCAATTATAATTATTTATTTTTTCATTCATATTCAAAACACTTTATACACAAATTTTACAAGTACAGCCGTTCACTGTTGTAGATAAATACACCTATATACTTTCTCACAAACAGCTGATTATGTATTCGTCCGATTTCGGAGCAGCTCGTCTCGATTCGGGCGAGTTCCGTAAAGTCGTACAATACGTCTAATCGCACGACACACAGCGCCGTGTCGAAGACTGCCGAACTGACACGACGTTAGACGATGCACGGCCTTCAAGCCACACCTCCGTGCCCGTCGGAGTGGGGAGCGTGAGGTTTTTTCGTTACGGAATTTCTGGATTTGGTCCCCGCGCTCAAGGCCTGCGATAGAAGCTATGCAATAGCTTAAAATTATTAAATCGACCCTGGTATTTCGAGTTTATTGTTGCGTAAATAATTATAATCAATAATAGTGTATGCCCAGCCTCTCTTACCAACTCCTTAAGCATAAATCAGATTCCAAAAGTAACAAACAGAATAAGTACCTAGACCTCATAAACACCTAGATTTAGTGCTCAAAAGGCTTTGTTCCTATACGTAAGAGGCAATCATCAGGCTATACACAGGATTAGGACATACATTGGTAGCTTAATGTGATAGTTCACGGGTACATCTGGGATTTAGAATGGTTTCCGTGAAATTGTGAGACATGAACAAAGATTGGTAAAGCTCTTCTAGTGATGTTGTGTGTGGTTCTATGAATTTTAAAGAAGTGTTTGTCTTAAATGACTGAAATTGAATTTTAAATGAATGAGGAGTGAATAGCGTTTAAAATTCAAAGCTTATCCGTTAACATCGTAATTATGCCATAATCATTATGTAATAGGATTAACCGCTAATCCAAATGTAGTCTTAGTGGTTTAACGGCTTAATTACTGAAGCATTTAACAGGTACAGTTACGGATTGAAAATTGTGATACAATTCATTACAAACAATTAATATAAAACGTGATAGATGGATGTGCGTGTGTTTGTTACTCATTCTTTGCAAAAACTACTAATATAATTTCAATGAAACTTAAACATGTCAGTTATTTTAATTAGCTTTAATATCTAAATACTTTTTACCCAAGTTCGGGAAGTTGTTCTCTCAAGCTCCGAATATAACCGTTTGCGGAAGCTAGCAGAAAAGAAACACTTGTGATAAATCGAACAAATACAACGATAGTTCAAACAATTTTATTTTGCAGCGACAAAACACTCAACAAACTGAAGACTAAGTATTTCGCAAGTCATAAAATTCCACTTAGAAGTAAGTTAGTTCTCTCAACAACCAGGAGTTGGTAGCGTGACACTTACTGTAGTTCTTGTGGACTATTAGTAAGAAGTTTTATTTAAATATATAAAAAAAGCAAATTATTGATGTGAGATGAGGCGCTAGAATCAAGTATTTATTTGAATGCATTAATTTGGAATGCTATCGAAAACAAAAATTCCATGGAACACATCAGAAAAGAAAATCTTTCACATCTGTAAAGCTAAAACTACTGAACAAATCATACACTTTTTAACAATATATGTATGTAGATGCAGCAATTTGTAACAACGAATTCCTTTCTTAATTTACTAGATCCCGTCCGCAGTTTCACCTGTTTCCTTATGGAATCGGGCTTAATGAACTATTAGAAGAATATCAATTAAGACAGGATGACTAAGTCATTAATCACCAAGATTATACGCGGTATTTATTTCGTAGCTAACGAAAATGCACAAACCACATCCAGGATTTATCCTCTCACATATGCCTCCTCATTATTCACTAAATAAACAACAAACAAACTTCGTGAACAATAGCTAACACATGTATTTCACTCTGAACTTGTCAGAACCCATTCTGAGGTCAGAAGGTCCCCAACTTTGTGGTCCTGTCAAATGACCCTCTGAAAGGACCGCAAAGGACCAAGGGACCTTTTTTGATATTCATGAGGATCTTCAAAAGATTGAGCAAAGTTGGGACTATCTTTTGTGCATTTTGAATCTTTTGATCAATAATAAAAGATGATTGTCAGTAACGACTTTGATTTGAATGCTTTATTCGGAGGCTTTTAAAGAAGTATTGAGTGAATGAGTTGGATATACACTAGAAGGTGAATGCTTTTAGAAAAGTTAGTCCTAAAGATCTGCGGTGCTTTCAAATGAGAACCACAATTATTTGTTGTGTTTTATCGTGTTGTGGTGACCTACCTCTTTCGCCACTTATTGGTACTGGCCGGCTGGTTTGGCAGCTACGTTCGTAAAAATGAAGACTTGTCAAACCAGTCGGCAGTCGGTTTTTTCTCTTTGGTAGGAAGAAAATGTATATTTTTATTGTCTCAATTTATCTTGTAAATATTATGTAAATATATCGATGTAAATACCAAACCCATCTATATTTCTTCCTACATTTGGTGACCCCGTCTGAGCACGACAACAATGTCGATCAGCAAAGCCGACGTTGACGGTGCTGAGACTAGCAAAGTCGGCATCGACGCTGCGGAGGCATGCCGCGTGGGCGTGCGAGTTCCACCGTTTTACCCTGAGAAGCCGGCGCTTTGGTTCGCGCAGATGGACGCGCAATTCGCGCTGGCGAACATCAAAACCGACGAGACGAAATACTTCTACGTCACGGGTCACCTCGACCCGAAATACGCCGACGTCGTCGAAGACATAATCGCCAACCCGCCCGCCAGCGATAAGTATGAAAAGCTCAAGGCCGAGCTCATCAAGAGGCAGTCAGCTTCACGCGAGGAGAAGGTGAAGCAGCTTCTCATGCACGAGGAGCTCGGCGACCGGAAGCCGTCGCAGTTTTACCGGCACCTCCTCAACCTCGCCGGTCCAGGTGTTCCCGAGGAGTTTCTGCGGACGATGTGGACGAGCCGTCTGCCAGCAGGTACGCAGACCATAGTGGCGTCGCAATCCAAGCTGGACTTGGCCGAGCTGGCCGAGTTAGCGGACCGTATCCACGTCATCACCGGTCCCGCGCAGGTGGCATCAACAGCTGCCGTCGCCACTGCACCGTCGTCGTCCACCAGCGGTCTGCACGCCGAGATCGCCGCGCTAAACCGGCAGATGCAGAAGATGGCGCTCAAGCTCGAGAGGTTATCCCGCAACAGAAGCCGTTCCCGTAGTCGCTCACGTCACCGGTCCAGCTCCAGAAGATCGCAGTGCTGGTACCACCAGCGGTTCGGTGATAACGCTAAGAAGTGTATTAAACCGTGCGACTACACAACGTCGGGAAATGCGCGGGGCAATCTGTGATGGCGGCCGATGATTGTCCGAGCGCTGGTCGCCTCTTCGTCACCGACCAAAGGTTGAAGATACAGTTTTTGGTTGACACCGGCAGCGACCTCAGTGTATACCCCCGGTCGGCGATTCCGCGACGATTAGGAAAAACAGAGTATGAACTGCGTGCAGCAAACGGCACTGTGATAAACACTTACGGTTTTGTGAGCTTAACATTAAACCTAGGGTTGCGCCGCGACTTCGCCTGGCGATTTATTGTTGCAGACGTTACAAGGGCGATAATAGGTGTGGATTTTTTGTCTTATTATAATTTGGTTGTCGATTGCAGGAACCAACGCCTCATCGACAACCATACTACGCTCTCCACCCCGGCGTCGCCTGTCCGCCGCTCTGATGATGTGTCTTCGGTGAGGGTGAGTCTCGGTGATTCCGCGTTTACACACATACTGCGGGAATATCCCGACATCACTCGACCTCGCGGCATACACGACACATCCAAACACAATACAGTACACCACATTCGTACTACGCCAGGGCCACCAGTATCTTCATCCCCACGCAGATTAGCACCGGACAAATTAAAAATTGCGAAGGCCGAGTTTGATGACATGTTGCGGTCCGGTATCTGCCGTTTATCCGAGTCACCGTGGTCGTCGCCTCTTCACCTCGTTCCTAAAAAGGGCAATAGATGGCGCCCTTGTGGCGACTACAGGATGCTGAACGCACGCACTGTCCCGGATCAATACCCTATCCGGCACATCCAGGACTTCGCGCACAGCTTGTCTGGCTGTACCATCTTCTCGCAGATTGACCTAGTTAAGGCTTATAACCAGATTCCAGTGCATCCGGATGACATCCCGAAGACTGCGATCACGACTCCGTTCGGGCTTTTCGAATTTCCGTTCATGACGTTCGGGCTTCGAAATGCCGCACAGACGTTTCAGCGCTTCGTGGATGAGATGCTCAGGGGTTTGGACTTTACATACGCATATCTTGACGATTTTTTGGTGTTCTCGAAAGACCAAAAGACGCACGAGCTGCACCTGCGTCAGCTGTTCACCAGACTGCGAGAGTATGGTATGGTCATCAACAGTGCTAAGTGCGTCTTTGGTGCGTCGGAGGTTAATTTTTTAGGGTATCACATCTCTTCCAAAGGGACGAGACCGTTGCCTGCCAAAGTTGAGGCTGTCCAGAATTTTCCTGAGCCAAAAACGGTCAGGGAGCTGCGCAGATTCCTCGGGATGCTAAATTTCTATCGCAGGTTCATCCCGAATGCCGCAGCCTGTCAAGCACCTCTCAACAGCCTGCTCTCCGACTCCGTGAAGGGTTCGCACCCTGTCAATTTCACAGCGGACCAACGTGAGGCGTTCCAGGGCTGCAAGGACAGTCTGTGTCGAGCAGCACTGTTGGCGCATCCTGACTGCACCGCCAAGATGGCGCTGGTCACGGATGCGTCTGACAAGGCTATAGGTGCAGTTCTACAGCAGCGTACCGGAGGAGCATGGGAGCCTCTGGCATTCTTTTCCAGGAAGCTGAGCGACGCGCAGGTTAAGTACTCTCCTTACGACCGTGAACTGCTCGCTATTTACGAGAGCGTGAAGTACTTCAGGCATATGCTGGAGGCTCGTGACTTCGTGATCTACACGGACCACAAACCTCTCACATTCGCCTTCACCTCTCGTAAAGAAAACTGTTCCCCACGACAGTTCCGTCACCTGGACCTGATTGCTCAATTCACTACTGACATCAGGCACATCTCCGGGAAGGATAATGTCGTGGCGGATACCCTTTCGCGGGTTGAGGAGATTACTCAACCTGTGCCCGTCGAGAGGATCGCTGCAGCACAAGAAGATGACCAGGAGCTGCAGCAGCTGCTCGCCGGGGACAACTCACTGCGTCTGCAGTTGGTTAGCGTCCCAGGTTCACAACAGCAGCTGTACTGCGACCTCAGCAGCGGCACGCCTAGACCTTTTGTACCCAAGGAGCTGCGCAGGTCAATTTTTCTCAGCCTGCACTCCTTGAGTCACCCTGGTACTAAGGCGTCTGCCAGGCTGATTGCAGCCCGCTATGTGTGGCCTGGGGTTAGGAAGGACTGTCGTAACTGGGCTCAGAGTTGTCTGGCTTGCCAGCGCTCTAAAACCACACGGCACGTCTCTGCACCACTGCAGACCTTTAAGTTGCCCCAGGCGAGATTTGCCTTCATCCACATTGACCTCATAGGACCTTTGCCGCTGTGTCAAGGTTTCCGGTATTGTCTCACCGCCGTCGATCGCTTTACGCGATGGCCTGAGGCAATACCCCTGGCAGACATCACTGCAGAAACCGTGGCAAAGGCCTTACTGGGTGGATGGATTGCCCGATTCGGCTGCCCATCGGATATCGTTACCGATAGAGGTAGGCAGTTCGAATCGGCCCTCTTTAAGTGCCTATCCGGCATTGCTGGCTTTCAGCATCGTAGGACCACTGCCTACCATCCAGCCTGCAACGGACTGGTGGAGCGATTCCACCGTCAACTGAAGGCTGCAATCACCTGCCACGCAGGCAGCAGTTGGGTGGAATCTCTTCCACTTGTGCTGTTAGGAGTGCGCAGTGCCTTCAAGGAAGACGTACAGGCTTCCGCTGCCGAGTTAGTGTTCGGCCAGCCACTGCGCCTTCCAGGCGAGTTCTTCGACCCGCAGGTCGAGGAAACGGTCGACATGACCGATTACCTTTCTAGGCTTCGGAGTATTGTCCGGAGTTTGCAGCCAGCACCAGCAGTCAGACACAACAGCCGCTTCAAGACATTTGTCTTCAAGGAGCTGGCTACAGCCACGCACGTGTTCCTTAGGGACTGCACTGCTGGTGGTGGTCTGAAACCGGCATACTCTGGACCTCACAAGGTGCTCGAACGAGGTGACAAGGTGTTCAAACTACTGGTGAACGGTAAACAGGTCACAGTATCGATAGACCGCATCAAGCCGGCCTTCATACTGCGTGACCCTGACACCACAGCACACTCACCACACAACACTATCGCACATAACTCACCACAGTCACCACTCGACAATAACACTCATCACTACTCACCTGACGCGGATAACCGAGGCTTACCTTCGGCTGACGATGGCGTCATCGGAACGACGCGGTCAGGACGTCGCGTCCACTTCCCAGCTTATTATCGCCCTTGAAGGTCTCTGGGGGGGGGTGATGTGGTGACCTACCTCTTTCGCCACTTATTGGTACTGGCCGGCTGGTTTGGCAGCTACGTTCGTAAAAATGAAGACTTGTCAAACCAGTCGGCAGTCGGTTTTTTCTCTTTGGTAGGAAGAAAATGTATATTTTTATTGTCTCAATTTATCTTGTAAATATTATGTAAATATATCGATGTAAATACCAAACCCATCTATATTTCTTCCTACAGTGTTTTTGAAAAAATATTTTATTGTTGGGGAAGCTACAGTATCTCAAGGTGGCATATGCTGTATATTTTATACGTTAGCGCACAGGAAAAACTGCGAGAAATAGCCGTATTAAATGAAGCATGTTCTCCAATTAAAATTCACCTTCATACAAAAGCTATTCTCACATTCCGCCATTTTTAAATAAACAAAACAAAATCCCCTGCAGACACGTTACTCATAACGGGTCGGGCATTTTGCTCGCAAGTGTAAAGCAAGCAAGCTACTAATTAAACGAGTGCAAACATGTCCGAACATGCGAGCTAGTGAGGAGATAATGTTAGAAGGAATGTGATAAAAATTTTTTCGTAGGTAAAAGTTATAAGATCGTGGCTTCATGCTTAGGTCCGTCTTGTCATGACGAGTTCTTCCGTGTTTCGGAAGGCACGTTAAAGCAGGTGGGTCCCACCCGACTGTCATTTGAACATTGGCAATCGTTACGGGTTAAAAAGCCAGAAAACTGACATCTTTTACCGATCTACATTCATGTTATTTGATAAGGAAAGAATACTCTAACTCTAGATGTTTGTTTTTTAAGTCTTATTAATCTAATCTTATCTCTTTAAGTCTTATTAGTCTAATTAATATTCAACTTTTAGGCATACTGGAGGATATAAACGAAAAAGCTAGGCCTAGTTTAGGTGCCTAACCCAATTACAAAGCTAATGTAGCCACAAAGAGTACTCCAGGTAATAAAAACGAGACCATGGAGAACAAAATGACTAGCGGAGGTGCCATAACGGTCCATCGCCTAAGAAGGAACCACGCCAAAATGCGGATAAGCGGAGGACGAGAAAAGTTACTGTTTTCGCCCTTATAAGCCTTCTATGGACCAGACTATTTTTTGTAATACCAAAAATCGTTGACAGATGTCTCAACACCTCGTCAGTTCACTCATAACTGATCGTTTTGCTCATGCCTAACGTACGAATTTGACCTAGAAGAAGGCACCTGACCTACCTGCATTATGGCATCTCCACTCATCTTCCCTACTCCGTGAGGCACAAGCCAACATTCCCGTGTGCCTCGTAAACCAAGCTATGGAATATGTATCTTGGTAAATGACTGAGATAATAACAAGGGGAGTGATGACCCTTTTTTACGGCTTGACGGGTAACGACTATGTAACAAACTTGTTATAATATAATTGATATGGTATATAAGCTAGTGTTTTCAGTACTTGTGAGTTGTGGGATATTCTTTTAGTGTTGCTTTATTTTATATTCTATACAAATTACTTTAATATGCGTAAATAGGTGCTTTATAATTATTGAAGGTGTTAGCTTTCACTAGCGTCAACTACATCATGCACCCAGATAAAAAGCCTGCCTCGATAATTGGGTTATCTAAAGCAGAAAGATTTGAATTTCAAATCGGTTCAGTCGTTCCCAAGATTTATATGTTCAAGCAACCAAACGTGCCTAAATACAAAATACAAATATAAGTACCAAAATATGTGAAATGACTATTATTTTGCCACAAATCCCTAAGAACCAATAAACACTACTTAAACAATGTATTTTCATTATGTTGCTCTCAAATCGTATAACTTTGATGATCCTCAGTTAAACAATTTACGACCGTTAATAAAACTAAGTTCTAATTGAACGCGCTAAATCAAAGTTAAGTGATATAAAATTGTTAACAACTGCAGTAATAGTTAGCTCATTGGTCTTGTGATAAAATAAGGTTTAACTGCTTTTACTATGTGATTTTTGTGTTGGTGTGAAAATAGTTATTTTGAACTTAAATTGTAATGTTTATGATGATATTTTAATGTAGTTCCCTGATTAAGCTACCTGCCTGTTTATAGAAGCCTCACTAAAATGATTTTAGTAGTTTATGTGATTGACAAAAACACTCTTAATTTCAAAAGTTTATGTCTAAAATACATACAATATACAGCATGTAACTTAATTAACGCACATCCTGAAATTAGTTTGTTCAGAATCGTTTACTGAATCGATTTATATCATTTTTAATATAGGTAATTTTTTATCCCAAAAATAATTAAAACTACGGAAATTATTGTCATATTAACCCTGTACAGGCAAAACAAATTCAAATAGACCGTAACTCAAAGTAATAAGACTTCGTGTATTGTCGGCTTTTTCCGTAGTTTCGTTATGTTGTGTCGAGTCGAGCGGCGCGCGGCGCGATATTTGCGTGCGTAGTAGTATGACCAAAAAGTTCTCCAAGAATTGGTATAACTAATTTAGTAAATAACAATGCATATACATGTTAAATTAAATAAACCGGCCAAGTGCGAGTCGGACTCGCGCACCGAGGGTTCCGTACAAATGCTGTATAGATAAAAAGTGAGTTTCGCGCCAACCGTTCAGTTTAGAACAATCATAGTTATGGTAATTTCGTGAGAGTCAAAATAGTTAATATTTTTTATTTTATAATATAACTAAAATAGTAGGCCAGTACCTTGTAAAAGTTATTTTATTGAAGTTATTTATATACAACATTTTATAGTCATCATTCAGAAATCTGATTGAAAATAACTAATTATGTCTTAAAGGTCATGGGGCATATCTGACCCGCTTTGTAAAAAGTGGCGGACATGAATCAAAGTAGTTTTAAATCGTGGAGAATGGTATGACGTTTCTTTGAATATATTTTATTAAAATTCCATGGAGACGAATGTCCAGGATCGTTTGAAAAATATAAAAGACAAGCAGTTTCAGAGGATTGTACAGGTTGCAATGCTAGTTTTTATTGTTAAAGACATTTCATAAAGAAGGAAGGTGCCAATCCGGATGACCAGGATCTGATGAGGATCTGGAAACCCTGAGAAATCGAGGGCAACTCTTGAATATTGTAGGCACGCATCGAGTCATAACCAGACATGTGAGTGTATTTTTGAGGGTACTGGTAAACAGTGAAGGTTTGGAGCTGATTTGATTATGGAGACTACAGAGAGTCAAGGGAACTCCCGAACGGTATGTTGCAACTACCACGTGTTTGGGCTTATTTTATTCGTATTGGCGAAGACTTTCCACAAAGATAGGTTTGACTGCCATTGTGGGATCGACAGCTAAGATCAGATATAGTTATGGGAACTCCTTTACAATTTATAACGTAACCTTGTGTTGGAGCTTATTTTATTTTAGGTGATGAGAATTCACTACTAACTTGGGTTAAAGCAGCCATTGCAGGAATGGGATCTTTTATTTTTGAGGGATTAATCACCTAAAGAGCCCCAGTTTCAGGTTTTTTTCGAAACCGCCTGACGACTTGTAGCTGTCGAATTGTAACAACGACTTCTAGAGAGTAGGATTCGGGGCTGCTGGCTTTACGTTTCTAGAGCCTTGACAAAAGTGTAATTCTGTCCCTCTCTTTGTTTTATAAAGTCGGCATTATTTTATTTTGTAGCATTTTACAAACAAATCCAACTTCAAACATATAAAAAAGCAACAAGAAAACAAAAGCAAGAAATTAAAAAGATGTTAGGTGCATCGGTCTAGAAGTCGGTGTCTAGAGGATGCATCTATATTTATTTAACCACCGAGATCTAGACCGATGCATAAACAGTTTTCTTGTTGTTTTAGAAGTTGTTTTTTTTTTTTGTAAAAAGTTTTTATTTTTAACTTTTGTGAAAAGTTCTCGTCAATACGAATAATATAAGCCCAAACACGACGTAACTAAAACATACCGAGTTCTCTCGACTTTCTCACGTCTCCATCATCAGATAAGCTCTAAACCTTCACTGTTTGATAGTATCACCAGACATACATCTGAGAATCAAGTTTTAATCCTATGCATGCCTACAATTTCTGATAGTTGCCCTCGATTTCTCAGGATTTCCATCATCAGATCCTGACCTGATGACAATGGAAATAAACGGCGAGTATACTCTTTCACTACAAAGAAATGATTTCTCAAATCCGTCAAACTTGGTCGTTTAAATTCCCCTTTGAAAAGAGGAAAACATTTGATGTTTACACCTGATTTTCTCTAGATTACCATGGTTCACATTGATGCGACTAATGCCATAGTAAATCAGAGCCTTTATCATTATACTGTGCTATATTTCGTACGTATCCGCCGTGGGTATGGTTTTCATACTAAGGTGCCCAATGACCTTTGAATGATTTAAAATTTTTCACAGTTTAGAGGCCATTATATTTAAGAAGTGTTTGATATGAATTTCACTTTTTATTCAAAACTTTAATATCTCTACGCGTTCATGTGAAAAAGGGTAGGTAGTAAGTTTATAATTATTAAAAAAATATTTTATGTCATGTAAGCAAAAATAATATTTTAATATTTTATGTAACTTCAAATTTATCATTTTCGCAATTTTTCCTTTATCTGTACTATATAACGTTGCTTCGTGCCGAATTTTAAGATTCTGAGTTCACGGGAAGTACCTTGTAGGTTTTGATTCCCTAGCGTGTGACGGAAATTCGTCTAAGGTGTCGGTAAAACTGCTGTATCTTTTGATCGCGTTAACTTAGAAGTTTGATTTTTTCATTGCTTAAAGGGACAATAGACCTAGGTATTTGGTATAAATTTCAATTTGGTATCTTTATTCGTTCGTGAGAAAAAAGGTAGTAAGTTTCATTTTATTAAAATATTTTTATTATATTATATAACAAAAAAAAATGAGATTTTCGCAATTTTTCCTATATTTGCATTATATAACAATGCTTCATGCCAAATTTCAAGATTCTGAGTTTACGGGAAGTACCCTGTAGGTTTTGATTCCTTTGCGAGTGTCGAGAATTTGTTGAAAATATCGACATAATCGGTTGTATCTTTTGATTGGCTTGGCTTAGAAGCTTGATATTTTCACAGCCTAAAGGGACAATAGACCCGAGTATTTCATGTGAATTTCAGCTTGATACGTCCACGCGTTCTTAAGATAAAGGGTCTTGACAGACAGACAGACAGACAGACAGACAGACGGACAACAAAGTGATCCTATAAGGGTTCCGTTTTTTCCTTTCGAGGTACGGAACCCTAAAAATTCAGTGTATGTATTATGATTATAACATAATATTCTAATTGGGGTGTTTGAGGGTGTGCGTTAATAGGGTTGTTTCCAATTTTCGGAAATCTATTTAGATAGCTTCTATACAAAAACATTATAAACCAACACCTTGTAACTTACCTGTGTTCACAGAATAAAGAGCTTTGACTTTGACTTTGATAATTTTAAGATCACTCTCTCTTTCATTTTTCGTCTCAAATCTTTGTATTTTTTATGTATTACATTTTTTTCTATTTTTCTTAAAATATTTCTCAGAAAACGCTAGATCACGTGACTGTGACGTCAACGTTCTCTGTTCATTCCTTTACATTAAAGTACATCTGACGAGACAAACATACTAACTAATTGATTTCTTAATTTTAATAATGTATTTTTACAAAATAGCCACAAAAAGTATAATATTTTTTACATGTAAATTATTTTTATACATTTAGCACAAAACTAAGATAACTCAAATGTTTTGAGTTGTTTACGCGGTAAACTGAAACGGTGCAAAGAAACGTAAAGTTTGTGTTTATTTATATTGAGGTTATGTTTGTGTCAGCATTCGAAAAGATTTGATGTGTTCAAAAAACTTAAATTAAATGAATACCTACAAGGTTTGTGTTGTGCGAGACTGGAAATACGACCAAATAAAAGGTTCATCAACGTTCCGCTGAATAAAAATCTTGGTTATTGGCAAAGAATTGAGCGACCATAAAAGAGTCTACTCTTGGCAGATTGAAACTATCAGCTTTCATAAATCCTTTCTCCATAATTCTTCATCAGTTGTATCACTTAAATGCAATTAACACACAGAACTTCACAGAAGCAAATAAACAAAACATTAATTCTGAGGTTATTTCGGGTTATATATCTGTCACTGTCAAATACTCATTGTCAAATATAGAAAGGATGACGTCATCGGTCTCTTCTCGTCGTTTTTAATGGCGTCATAGGCTCTAAGTTTAAATTTCATAAATTAATTAAAAAATATATGGTCAGTTATAAATTATATAATATAGCTTATCGTGTTTCTAGTTTTGTGAACTTTCGGTGCATTTATTTATTTTTAACTAAATGAATACTAGGAAACAACCCTATTACGTTACATGTTGTATATGTATAATTTACTTTTTATTCAATTTATAATTTCACACCAACATTGTTAAACATTTACGAGCACTGCGCTTAAAATTAAACTATATCTTCTACAACCTCGCCACATTCGTCAAAAATGTTTAAAAAACCAAAGCAGACAGGTTTCAGCAACAATATAGGCTCACATAATCCAATTTTACCGAACGTGATCCTACCGTGGACTCAACATTCTAACTGAAAGCCCAGGTGAAAAATATCTAAAATTGTCTAGAAAAATGTTGAAACCAAAAGAGATGGTTTACAATATATCCCCAGGGGAAATATAGGAACCTCGGCTTTGCACATGAATTGAAACAGCCGACAAAAGTAGTGGATGGAAATACCAGCATGTGGGCTTAGAACGTACATTTATGCTGCGGAATGGGTATTGAAAATCATGCAGATAGAAGTAAGGTTTTGGAAGTAGTGAATATTTTTGAAAGGTAGGAGATAAGGAGTGATGTAGAAGTCAAGTTACCTTGATACCTCGCACTCTCTACTAGCTTAAAAATGGCTTAGCAGAATTTTATGATCTCATATTTTAAACAGCATACCCAAAAGCACTTGGAATGATATGTGGTAAAATCATCTGAATTCTTTTTCAGAAGTCGGATAAACACTGCATATTAGAAACTCTTTTTGTAACCTTTTGAAACTATCTAATCGTCTTGAAACACAATTTGGCAAATTACACCAATTTCAAGGTCAAGGTCAAATTCTATCTTAAACGGCAAGCAATGTCAATCAGATAGCCTTGTGTTACGTAATTCGGGTCGAGATCCCTTTCTGAAACCAAACGTATGAGTCTTACTCAATTACACAACTTATGAGGGCGTAAGTAGCCGTTTATATTCTGAGTCGGTCCTTACCACAAGCTGTTGACTTCGGGTTCACTCGGATTTTTATACGAACTTTTTACCCGATTACCAAGTAGGGTTATGTTTTTGTTCCTCGGAATTTTATATACACTATTTTACTAAGTGCGAAAGTTGTTTGAGTTTTTAGTGTAAGTAAAATGACTGATATCTTATCTTTGAAATGAATATGGAAATACTTATTTGAAAACCTTGAGAAAAAAGATACTAATAATGTTGAAAGTTGTAAGAAAGTTCCGTCGAATCAAGAAAAACTAGGAAAACCGATTTTCTCACGTTGTTTTCTATTTTTGGCTAATACAAAGGTTCTTGACCCGAAAAAAATAGTCCACAGTACTATCCATAAATATTATGATTTTATGAAGTGCTCCAAACGAGGATATTGTTTCTAATCTAAGAGCATATAGCCAACCGGAATCGGCCCTTCCTTCTATAAGACACTGCCAGTTAAACTAGCATGCAGTACAGTGTCACGTGTATGCTTGTGTTTTTCAATTTTGTTGCGTGAGCTGTCAGTATGGTTAATCCACTGTGGTCACCAAGGTAATCTTATTCCCAGGTGATTTGAAGTCATATTTTAAGGAATTAAATCATCCCGGTGATCAGCGTGGAATCAACCATCCCTATTTGTTACGTTCTTTTTGCTTCAAGAATTTTGATAATGGCGATACCGGTTGGTTATATGCTCTAAGTTAGTAATATTGTAATAAAGTCGTGTATATGGTGAATTGTTTCCACAATGGCTCGGAAATGGTGCGAAGGATTTATTAGCCAATACTTTGAGGTTAGTGTGAGGGTTAATAGCCTTGTTAGTTTGTTTGTGCTTACAGAACGAGTTCTAGATTTATGTTTATTATGTCATAGGTGTCTTCTTTCTATATACTCCGTTTTATATTTATGAGCTTAGGTATAAGGACTATCTTGTACTCCTTTGTATATGTGGGTGAGAAACTGTTGTTCTTATGTAAAACACAAACACATATTATTGACAATAGACCTGAATTGGAAGACAATTCAATTATTTCTAACGACAGTTTTGGCGTATAATATAACCCAAAGTCGTAAAATCTGTAACAAATCCAACCGGAACAAATCAAATTATATATCTCGCCTACATAATATCTTTAGTATGTAGGCCTGTATGAACATGTTGACAAAACAAGGAAAACAATTTGACCTTGACCTTGAAATCATTGTTTCCGAGACCCTCGAATTTCCTTCCACCCTATTACTCAGATAAATGACGATGAAGCAAAAATATATTATATCTTCTTTGTAACTAAATATAATATGTATGATGTCAATACCCTTTATATAGCTTAGCATAAAAAGTGACCTTGACTTTCCCGTACTTGGGAAAATTATGTTATATGGGGAAGTTTTCCCTCGTAGTAACTTTGATGTGATAAGTATGTGCAATCATGTGTCTTTTTTATGGAAGACTGAATGTAAAGTGACTATGATTTTGCGTGAAAATGACAATGAGTATGGTTTAGTTTTTTTGGGATGACTCCAGGAAAAATGGACTATAAGTTTATCTTCTGTTATCTTTGTCACAGATTCGATTTTTAATATTTCACTAGTACTAAAGAGGAGCTAAAATAACAATTCTTTAACCCAGTCAGCATGCAAAAACTCCGCAAGACGTTTTTACAAAGACGGTAGGTATCTTCTACAAAATAAAACACAACAGCTACTTAGAAACTTTTCAGTGAAACTAAACTGCAACAACTGAAATAAAAACTCGAAAATAAATACAAAGTATTAAAGTTAGTCGAGTTTTTATATTATACAACTTTGTATTAAAGTTAAACTTTAATACAAAATTGCAGTTCAGTTTAAGCTCAGTTTTTACTTGCGACATATCATCATCTCGCTTTTTCCCAATATATAATACCTATGTTGGAGTCAGCTTCCAGTGTAACCGGATGCAGCTTAGTACCAATGCTTTACAAGGAGCGACTCCCTATCTGATGTCCGATGATGTCTGATGCCTAGCCGGGTAACAAAATATTATAATTTTTACTTGCGACAAATAACCATTTAAAAAACATATTATCATCGTTGCAACCGGTAGTGGTCAACAGAATTGTTTGAGAATCGAAAAGGCAGTGTACACACGTACCTACATACAATCGCTCGGAAAAACATCTATTGTGAATTCACTATAAGAGATGACTTATAAAACTGTGCAGATTTTTTGCCGCTCAGAATCACATATCTATATAGACAAATATTAGCTTATCTGTAGTATGCAGGGCCGTGCAGTAGCATTTTAGGAACAAAATTTTCTATGTGCAAATATAAACTACAGCTATCTTCATACCAATATTCTTTAGTACTTATATCCGACATATAGAGTGTAAACGGTATGAACCAGTCTTTATTTAGGACCTAATTGACACTAACTCTACTAAAACCTAGGTAATCGCTATTGTGTCCTATTTCTTTGAAGCCTGAGCTTGTACCTAATTAAAGTGTGTTAGGATAGTGTTTGATTAAAAGGGAAACGGGTTTTAAAATGTGAGGATCGTTCATCGATTAACCTTAAGAATGCACTGTTAATAAATCTTCGTCCGTTATAAACTAAACAAGCGAGTGCTTAAGTATAGCGGCATGAAAGTTTTGGAACCGATTTACAAGTTCCAGGAATTAATTGGGCCATCAGGTAGGCTCACCTTTTCACACACGGTCGGTTAGCCCCATGGATTAATTAATTAACTTGAGTTATGGGTGCTAACACAACTGATAAACTACGTATGTACATAGATATTTATAAATACTACTATAACACTGGGACCACGGCCGACAAGCATGCTCATCATCGTCTTATGAATACTTAAATTAATGTAGTTGAAAACAAACTTTCTGCGTCAAAAATAAATGTAATATTAGAAACAAGTTCATTTTAGGCAAAAAAATCTCTCAACTGCAAATGTTTGCAATTTGGGGTTTTTATGGATAACTTACAAATCAAGTCTTCTAAGGTTGCTTAAAAGTGTAAAAGTATAAGACACTTTATTTTAAAAGCCTTTAGATTAAGGCGTTTTTTCCTAGAAAACCAAAATACCCTACACATAAAACAATCCAGATCCAATCCAAATCCATCGATATTACCTTCAGCCATCATACCATGAGCTACACATTGTACCTACTCCAAGCTCACCACCAGGTGAGATAAGCTAGCATCGGTTCCGGCGACTGACAGACTTTATCTGCCTTTGTATGACGACTGTGCCAACAAATGTGGACGGTTTTGTGAACTTTATACTGAGATGCTGCATTGAAACTGGAATCCGTGATACTGAATATTTTTATTTGGACAAAGAAATTGGCTCTTGACAGTGTAAAAAATATCGAAATGGAAGATTAGATAAATGCAAATGATAATGAAATGACATTACCATTTTTTATCTCACACAGATTAGCATGGTTCGCAAATCAAACCGGTATTTCGATCTTAACAGCAAGTCTTCGGTAGTATAGTGGTCAGTATCCCCGCCTGTCACGCGGGAGACCGGGGTTCGATTCCCCGCCGGAGAGAATACTTTTGCATTTTTTAAATGGCTTTTGATGTCTTAATAATGAAATATTTCTTATCAATAGATTTTTCGAATTACCGGATCATATTTTTCAACAACCTTATGAACAAGAATATTTTCGCTGTAGTAGGTAATAATAACAAGAAACAAAGAAATATAGGTACTTAATTATGTACGAACTGAGACATTTATAAAAAGGAATTCCCAGTCAAACTACGATTGACCTCCACATTACATAACTACATAAAAAAACTTTTCCCCATCGAGACAAAAGATCAAACGAAATATCTTCGCAACTTATGAGTGTTACAACTTACTATTGATATTGTGAGTTTCTTTTATCTTTATCTTTTGATAGGGGCTCGTAAAATACGTGAGGGATGTCTTTTACGATTTTATTTCTTCGGAAGGCGGTAGTTATGTATACTTTTGGCTATAAAATAGGGCCAAAGTATGGTCTGATATAGTATGTCGTTTTTTGCGAATGACGTCACCGTTATTTTTAGAGGGAGGAAATCTGGTCTCCAGAATCTTAAGTTCTTCATGAGCAACCGTAGTGCGTATATCATCTGGGTTAGATAGTAGGTACCTATAGGTTTTGTCCAACACTATGACGAGAAATAGACTATCCAAATCCGGCAGAATGAAGGCATTCACTATCGGGTATTCTCACCTGTAAAGTCCCATAGTAAGGCCTTCCCATTTCGTCTCCACACATGTCAATCCTTCGAATACACAACACCTGTCTCGATCTATGCCTAAATTACTGACAAGTTTCATCTATACATATACAACCAGTAGTGAAATACCCAACAAACATACATCCTTACAAACTTTCGCATTAAAATATTAACAGGATAGATAAATTAACACACACTTTTAACTTCGTACAACAAATCGCAAACATTTATAACCCTACGAAATGTAGGTCAGCGGTCCTCAGATTAACCCCTTAATACAACAATATTCAGTTCATTACATTAATCAAGACTGAACTGAATTCTACCCCTGATAAGCCTGTGACCCCCACTATTCCAAACGATAGGACCTTCCATTATGTTTGGCCGAGGTCCCGAATTAGCGGACCGTGACATTTTACACTGCCTAATGAGTATGCGGAAATTGTTGCCAAAAGTTTACCTATAGTAATTATTAATTAGTTGAAACTTTTTTCTTTTTATAATCAAGTCCCAAATGATGAAAAAAGGCACAATAAAGCAACAATAAACTTTAAAGGTTTCTTATTAATATTTTTTTTTGTCATATTCAGTATGATAGAGGTAGGTGTGCCGATGATTATAATAGTACAAGATGTGCGAAATAATTCGTTCGGCATACAAGAGAATCGACGAGAAGAGACCATAACATTAAAAAAACAGATTATAAAAATATCTTATTATAACCACTTAACCTAAGCTATGAATATCGCTCGTCTAACGGTATAGCATGACCCTAAAGCCTTTATCCAATTATCTCTTCGAGCTGCGTGAGGTTGAAAAATGGGATTTCGGTTATTCGATCGAAACCCGTAAAATAATGTTAAGGAATAAGAATAGATTTATTACGATGTTGGTTTAGCTAATCTTTGTAATTCAATTAGAATTTGGATCGTTATGCCAAAATCTTTTACGACTCGAATAAATTATTAGGATGGAAGGAATAATTGTGCAAAGTTTTGGTTTCAAATCTTTTTGAATTTTTGTTTGATTTATTATTTAGAGGATAGATATAAAGTCTAGATTCATTTTTTATAAGACAAAAATGTCACTTTGTAAGGTTCGAAAGAGTTTTCTCTCCTGATTTTAACTAGCCCATCAAAATTTAAGTCCACTTTGTCTTTTCACGGGGCAACTAATATTTTCTTAGAAATCGCAAAGTTTGTAATGTCTAACAAGGTACATAAGCAAGTATAGTCTTCCTTAGCAACATGTCAAAGAATAAATCCCCAAAAAAAAATATTAAAAAGAAGTTCACAAAAATACCTGTCTGTTTTCCGAGCTCTTAAAACTTATTAAATAACAAAAAAGTCTTCGTTAAAGCGTTTCCTCATTTTCTAGCTTTTAAGAAGTTATTATTTATAGAAGCTGTGAAACTTTAACGCCTCCTCCGAGAAAATAAATTGTTCTAAAGTGTGAACATTACGTTTTTATTCTTACTGGAAGGCAATGTTTTGTAGCCTCTGGGAGTTGTGTTCCAAGTAGGCAGAGTTCAATCTATGATATTAGCCTATAAAGGTTGCTATTCTTTGTCTATTGATTTTTTAGGATGAAAATATATACTTGCAATTTTCAAAAAGTATGGGATTTTTCCATTTTCACTTAAGTAATTGTTGTTTTTTACCAGCAGATAATATTATTTTCTTTTAAAACAAATTTTCGGTTATCTGTACCCAAAACGCGTTAACTCAAAAATCTGATAATCCAAACGTAATTCAAAAGGCAAATTTTCTCAACCACTATAAGCAGAGGCTGGCCATCCGAAATCCAATTTCCCTCCCTTTGGAGGGCTTTCAGGAGGGAATAATATAAAGTAATAGGAATTGAAGGGAGGTGACGCATTTTGAATAATTTACAGGCCGCGAAACGACCGTTAACCATCGGTGGGATTTAGAATTGTAATGTGGAAACATACGGCTCACTTTTTGTATCGGCCACGCTTGTCACAACGTTGATTAAGTATGGTATTTGACAAAAGCCAAAAGTCAATCCCAAGTTAGTCCTAAATCCTTTAAAAAAGTGACTGTGGAAACTGCTATTTGATTCATAAGTATATTAATACCTCCGTCGTCGTAGTTTTTGAGTACCTATCTTAACACGACAAACTACAGACGTAACACTTTTCTACTAAGGGCAGCTCGGAGCTTTAACGCAATACCACTAGATTTGAATATGGATCTGTTTAGCACAAGTGCAGGCACAGCAAGGCGTTTACTGGCCAAATCTTTTTTCGATGCGTAAAATATTATGTTATTATCTATTGTATGCGATTGAGTCTTATTGTATGTTAGCTTGCCTATATGTGGGGGCTTGTTATTAGCAATGTGTTAAACTATTGTTACCATCTTGTCGTGTTATTAGCCTGTAAGCCTTCCTAGAATAAATACATAAATAAATAAATAAATAAACATTTATACGTAGTTTTTTTTATACCAAGTTCCTCCTCATCTGGACAATTATTATAAAATAGTTTTGGGATCGCTAAAATTACTTCTATGAGAATACCATATCTGGACATAAAAACTGGACGAGCAAACAAACATTTAGATGGATGGTGTAAAATATAACATGGAAGTGGAAAACAGGCTGCACAGACCACAAATAAAAATTGAGATAAATCTGTTAGGATAAATTATATTTTGAAAATTCCAGTGTATGGTATGTTAATCTGCATTCAAAGAGCGGTACAGTACAAAATGCAAATGACGGCGTTTACAATGTGTAACCCAATAAACAGATACGTTACACCTTTATGTGTAACACGCGACTCGTATACATTGTTCAAAGCGGGATAACGTAATGGACTTTGGTTTAGATAATACATACGAATATTATTAGAATTAGTGTTTATTTAATTGATGTAGTGATAGGTATAGCTTGTTTACATGTTTTGACAGATTTTTAAGGGAGATAGGAGAAGTGCAAAGTAAATGATTATTTAGAGAATTTCGTACCTACTGTAATGTAATGTTGCACTATGAACTTTATCCTAGTGATACACTTTATAGTAAACTAACGAGAACTAAACCGATTGCTTGTCATCTAATAACAGTAAAGTAAGGTTATTTTCAACGTCTTTTAACAACGGTTCCATTTCATAATTTCCTTAAAGACAATATGTTTTTCTGGTTTTCCTTATTCAGTATTGCATTATTTAACATTTTCTTTCTTTTTGAAGTCGTTAAGTCATTACGGACGCGGAAGGGAGTAGAAAACAAAAATAGAAATGACTTAAGTTATATTTCACTAAATTGCTCGGCAAAATGGCGGCGATTGCCATCGTTTGTGTTTTGTTTTTTTTTATGTATTTGTTTTTTTCCACGAGTGAGCTTTTCAGGAAATGAGTTTGTAGTTTACTTATCATACGATCGCAGGCCGTTTTAGCAAAAGTACTTATTTAAATATAAATACAATGAAGGGTATTTGGGCCTATTTTCCTTGGTCATTAAAAATTAAGCTAAACTCTACAGTTTAGCTTAATTTTTCATTCTATTTCTTACAGTGAAATTATGAAAAAATAGCAAAACAAAATATACAAATCTTATCGGTTCTTTCTAATTAACAACCAAATAAATAAATAATTTGAAACTTCTTTCTCTGTTGAGAAGCTAGACACAAGTCAGATTCTATCCAGGTACTGAAAGGTGTTCTCCAAGACGCGGCTGAAACCACGAGAAGCAGATAGTACTCCGACAAATAAACCTAAGTTAAACAAGAAACAAATACCTGAACAATACCAGTTAGATAAACTACAGTAGTTAGCGTACAAACGTGCCTCGTTTGATAACACAGCTAATTCGGTGTTTATTCTATTGAACGCTCCACTTGAATATTGATGCGCTGTTAACTCAAACTATGAGGTTGTTTATGTTATACCGTATTCGGGTAGTAACTTAGATTATTTTGATTGTATGATATGTGTGTTCTTTCTTTAATGAGCTCGTGGATAAGAGCTCTACCTCACTGGGACGCCATAGCGACGTCGCCAGCGGCACAGGTCTGGCTACTTCTGGCATCCAAATGTCGCCAAGTCGAGTGGCCATGGGGCGTCTCGACAGTCAATTCTTTACGTCGTCGCTGAAGAAATTGCACGCTGACTGGCGACCACATTGGCGACTGTGTGAGGGAGGTGCGCTTTACCGTGTTCATTATACTGGCAACTGTGGCCACGTCGCCAAGCTGCCACGGTAGCCAGAAGCCACGTAGGGAGCTGTAGCTCGTGGCCACGCCTCCAATTTGGCGACGTTGCCAAACCGTCGCCAAGTGAGTTAGGTTCCATACATTTCAATACTAAGGCCTCTGCCTCGAATTTTGCGGGCAGCGGGGCGGCAGCGGCGGCGGCGCGGGAGCGGGGCGGGCAACGCATACCTGTTCTCGAAACTAGCGGGCAGATCGCGCGGCAATATAGCAGTGTAGTGTTGTGTTCTGTTGTGTTTGCTGTTCCATATGGGTGTCCTCTCAAAGATGGCCGAAATAATTAGCTCTTGCACGTCCGAAGACATTTTGATACGTCACAAAAAAAATGTATAACACTATGCCTACAATGCAGGCGCCCACCGCGGGCGGTCACCGCTTGACTGGAGCGCACCGCTCGTTGCCCGCCGCCGCGCCGCTCCCGCGCCGCTGTATTCGAGGGCCGGTCCATTTGATTATACGCGTAAGATCCTGCCGCTCCCGCGCCGCCGCCGCCGCCGCCCCGCTGCCCGCAAAATTCGAGGCAGAGGCCTAACTGCTTGGATACGTAGCCGGCGACGTCGCCATTGGCGTCCTAATGAGGCAGGGCTCTAAGTTACAGCCGCTCGGTTCGATCGATCATAAGATTAAGCAATCCGTTAATGGCTAGCCATCTGTAAGTTTCCCCGTATTTTGGAAAGCTGCTTATAATTGTAGGTCATGACTGTCATTTGTATTCTTTGGCCGTCTTTGAGAGTAGTCAAAAGCCTGAAAATCTGACCACTAGTCTTGCTAAGGGTTATCGGATCTTTTGGGTTAATGGGTTGTGGGAGTCATGTAGACAGCGCCCCGTGTAAACCATTCGGTGGCATAAAGTTTTATAGTCTTTATTTAGTAGCTTCTAGTCAGACTAGACAGTTAAGGAAATTATAAACAGATGCTGGATAGAACTATCACTACAACAAAATAACGGAGCAATTTTTTCTTCGTAATTAAAACAACAATCTCTCGTACACAAGTGAACAAAAAATATCATCTTCAACACATGTCCGCGACATAAAATGTCGGTTCATTTACAATATAAAGTGCTTGTCGTCATTAGCGTGAAGCTAGTTAGTGCAGCACATACAATAGTGTCACGTTGCAGTCTGTATGTACTTGTGTGCAACACCCACGAGGTGCTTTGTGTGCTGTAGCTTCACAACCATGCTTTTATAGTGTGAAGTTACATTTTTCTGTGATATTTAGAATGGTATACCTATGGAATTTTTATTAAATCTTAATCCTAACTAATATTATAAATGTGAAAGTAACTCTGTCTGTCTGTTTATTCCGGACATATAGCGCCATCTATTGGTTAAACCAAAAATATGCCGGAAGTCACTATTCCACGCGAACGAAGTCGCGGGCAAAAGCTAGCTCCAAAATAAATATTACCTATTTCTATTTCACAAACATAATCCCTTTTATTGTATCTTTACCTACTACCACACTACCACATTTCACACACCATAAAAATGTGAATACAATAGAAAATTCTTACTTCACAACTGTACGTAGCTATCCTGATTACGTAATAATGAATAGCGGGCCCCAGGCCGGCTCCGGGCTAGGGACCCTTCCGTTCTGAGGGTATCGGAAGGTACCTGCGCAATTATGAAGGGGTAGGTATACCCTGCGTGATATGAGGTTTGAAACTAATGAAATAATAAATTCTGCTAGTGTAGGATTATTGTGCTTTATTTTGGAACTGAGATATTTTCTGTTTCGATGAAGATATTTTTTATCAATTACCTACTAGCCATTTTCCCATGGCTTCATCCGCGTCCCGTGGGAACTTCGGCCCGTACCACAGTGTGAGAATCTCGCAATCTAGGGGGATTTAATTCCAAATTGAATTAATTAAAATATACAAGTTAAAAAATAATATTTCTTGGTTTACAAATAAATAAAAATACTTAAATAGTGAGAGAAAATAAAGTTTTATTTGAAAAAATGCGATATGAATAAATTTTGATATTTTATTCACTATTTCCACTTTCGGCCTCATTTACGGTGGGTACAGAAAGCAATTTTAGGACATCAGGATCTAAAGGACTCAGTTTTCTCTTCATTATAAGTCCCAAGCTATGAATATATATGAATCTGATGATATGAGAAGTCTGTTAAGTAGGTCGGTATTGGTGTCTATTCGTGTCGTGTTTCTAGTGAAGAATTCCCTGTATCTTCGGGTTTGTGCCTCCTCTGATAACTGGCCAATCGGCAAAATACACGAAGCTATGACATCCCGGACATTAAATAAGACTTTGTGCACACTAACTGGCATGTTATACCATGAGTGTTCCCTAAGATACAAGTTTCTGGTTTCTTCTGTGTAACTATTGAAGGAATCCAAATCGACTGTAAAACCCGACCCGAGAGTATGATATGAAACCTAAAATGATATGAAACCTCGTTATTAATTCTAAATTTACCCCAGTAATATCAGCACTACCATCATGCTTAATGCTTCATCGGCCGACACAGTTACTTGAACGCTATCGCTAAGAATTTTTTTCGTACGCTTTTCATGATAGAACCTCTCTTAGGTGAACTCATAGAAAGTTCTTTTACGATAGCTGCAGAGTCCCTTTTACCAGCTTTTCGAAGGTTACATTCATGTGCAATCGCTATTTCTTCAGGGCTAGTAGAAGATATTAGATTCTGAACTTTGCGTTTTTTTGGTTTTATCGCAATATTCTACAAAAAAATTATGTGGTCTTCCTTGTGAGTGGCCAGATGTAGATGGTATTTCATTTAAAACATTATCTGGTAATTTAATGCATTCATTCAACCAAGTAACATTCTTGTTTAAAAAGCGTTCGCGATATCTAACGCTTGCTGTCCATTTTTCGTTAAGTTTGTTACAGAACTTTCTTTAAAAAAACTCAATTTCATTAACAGCACCTTCCGAAAACTGTACTTGAGGGTAATTACCTATTATAAATGCAAAAATAGCATTAATTCGCTCCTCTTTCGCATTTGAGGTCCAAATATCAAAAATTTGTTTTTTTGTAATTTCGGCGGTCATTCTGGAAACCGAAAAAAAATGTTTGACGGTCGCACAAAATCGCAAGTTTTGTAAATTGTTCTCAAAAGTTAAGATTCTAAGCTATAAACTGAAACAATAGAAACACCGGGATATTGAGAGCATTTTTTTCTACACGCCTTTTATTTTGCATATCATCTCTAAAAAATGCTTAATTTAACTGTGCTTTTAAATTATGTCATTAGATCAATGTTTAACTATTACTTACATAAAATACACAATAACTTACCTTGAAAGATGTACAGAATGCAATAATAAACAAATAAATAAGACTATACATTAATTTGATCAGTAATCTCAAGTGAAGATGACACCTTAATTTTGTTGTTCGTGTTGTAAAGTTGCAACGATTATTGTCTTACCACTTTAACATTTTTTTATAATTTTTTTAAAGTACCTACAAGAATTTCTAATATATAGCTATGACAAATGGGGTCTTAGGTATAAATAGGATATAACTATATTATATATTATTAGAATTTATATTTTGATTTAAATCCCCCTAGATTGCGAGATTCCTTCACTGTGCGTACCCGGATAAAACATAGTTCATGTTACTCAGAAATAGCGTAGCATTCTCACAGTGAAATAATTTTTCAAATCGCTTCAGTAGTCTCGGGGCCTTTAGGGTCCAAACTTACAAATAATGTTTCCGCATTATTATATTAGTATTATATAATAGCAACTAAATTTCGAGCACAACTTCGCGCATCTGGTCAACACCCCTCCACATCTCCACAGGTTCCTAGAGATTGTTTCTGCACAACGACTCACGCAATGTTCCGTGACGCCAAAAAGTTTGACGAGAACTACACCAACTAATTTCTATGGCTTTGGGGACTTCCTTGATTCCTGAGTAAACTAATATAACGCCCCCAGAAGAGTTAACGGTGTGTTTTGTTTGTTGCTCAGTTAATTTATTTTCATAGATAATGTCACTAACATCGGTTACATATCAAGAGTGCATTTCAACTCTCATCTTTTTCAATCAAACTACAAACTCCGTAAAAAATTGGCACTTATTGGAAATGGAATACATTCCGCTGTAATGATTATTCATAAAATAGCAATTAATACCAAACTTATCTACATAAAACATTTTAATACCTTATCAAAACCTCCAATATAATTTATTGCCTCCCCGAATAATATCCTGGTAAGATTTCCCTTATGAAAAATATCTTATAAGGCTTAGAGTTAAATAGTGCCTCGTCAAGGGCATAATTGCTCGTTATTACATTTTTTCTTCGGAAGTGTGGATATTCGGAAGCTTTTGGTGGAATAACAGGAGATTTTTTTGCCTAACGTTCGAAACTAGACTAGGCAAGTAGGCAAGTAGTTAGTAGTGATCTTCTATGAGATGAAATAACTTCATTCAAGAAAATGCAACTTGATTAAGCACAGGTTGTATAATATGGGTCATGATTTTTATGAGTTTCATACATAAAGACTCGTTATTTAACGCCATCAATTGTTACCCAAGTTACTGTTAAATCATAAGTCTAATCAGCAGTAGGCATTACGTACTTAACAGAAGTACCATTCAACTGGATAGAGTTACACTGCGCAGTCACCCTGCTAAAAATCTTCCAAAAAGTAAGCTTTTCAACAAAACCTTCAAGCACTCCTTTTACCAACACCACCGTCATAAACAAAAGCTATTCGTTATTAACTAAACGTCTTCCAAGAGGCACACCCCGCGAAGGTAATATCAAACTTAAGCCCACTCTTTGAGCCAACTTTATGCAGAAGAGATATTAAACGGTAAGCTTTACAGACAAGCCCTTGTTTTAAAAGGCTCGTGGGGCGTGAGATTTTGTGCTGTTTTACGCTCTGCTTCTTGGCTCTGATAGTTTTGGGGTCGAACGAAAATGTGTTGGGAAGCCATTTTTAGAGAGGAGCTTGAAATTGAATAGTCTGTGCCTGTGTTACTCTTTTATAGGTTTTCAGTTCATAAAAAAGCTGGTGAATCTCCACTTTCTACTGAATGTACTTTAAAAATACCAACATATTATAAAGCTGAAGATTTTTTTTATTTGCCCAAACTTTTTGCCAGAACTTTCTGTGGTAGATCGCTTATTTATTAAGTAACAATCTTCCTTTCGTCAAGCCAATGTAGTTTCCACTTGACGTGAGACCGATGGCAAAAACTTTTAGGAAGGTAAATAACTTCTGCTTACCCTTTAAACTACAAAACCTAAACGTATCATATAACCATTTTTGCGAACTTAACGTAACCGTTTCGACACTTAGCGTCGACACTGATCTATCTCGAAACATAATCTCGTCGACGTTCCGTGTTAGCGCCGTCGCTGCAACTAAAAATGGGGAAGATCTCGACACAATAAACAAGTAACATTTGGTTTCTAATTTACGTCGCCGTGTCGTAACATTGTTACCATATTTTAACCAGAGTTAGCACTAATCATTCAATCATTCATTCGTTCGATCAATTTCGTTGGCTCGTGCGTGAGTGACACGACGAATACAAAATACAAGAAATCCCATAATGATGGTTTACTTACCTTGAGTTGATGAACTCAAGGTAAGTTAACAAAGTTTTAGTTTTTATTAATTATTATGGTTTATAATGCTCAAATCTTATTGGGAAAAAAAGTTTACTGTGTAATTTCTTTGAATATGTTGATATTTCCAACGCGCCACCGTAATATCATGTTTTCATAATTCTGGCGAAAGAAAAACTTTTGTTAAATAAAATAAAAATATAAAATTATGCACATCGAGTGCTTAAAAGCTTCCATTTAAATACAATATCAAATATTTTAATCCTAATACAAATTATTTTAGCAAGATTTACTCATAAAATTGATAAATAATGAACTATGAAAAAACATTTTTGATGTTTGTTATGAAAAATATGCTCGTCGCAACTAGTCACAAAGTTACGATAATGTGTCGACACGTGTCGACATGTTACGGTAAATTGTTACAAAATTACTAGATTTTTAAGATGGTTTCTCTTAATATTTGGTTACAGTGTTTCCCAAAGTTTTTATCAAGTCAAGATGCCTTTTTTCATTGTTCTAACCAAAGGAGGCTCATCAGAATTAATATCGCTTGTGCCGAGTACTTGAGTTAAAGACGAAGACGTCTTGTTTTGGCCGAGAAAACGAAAAAACAGCGATTTGGAGCTCGAAAGTTGAAACTTTGGCACTAGGGACTATACCACTAAGCTCCTCCACTAAATTCCGTACTGTTTTCCTGTAAATGGCCTAGAAAAGAATAAGTTTTAAGTTCAATAAAATGGGTATCCGTCAATGTGCCCTACCAACAATGCACATCATGAAAAAAATATTAGGTATTATAATAAAAAAAAAAACTTGTGTACGAGTACAATTAGGTACTTGAGATATTTTGGGACGTACTTATTTCTTTTACTCTTCTGTAAAAAGTTGAAGTCCATCGGAATTTACGTAAGGTTTTTGGTTGTTTACTCATTTTAAATTTCATTAAATGGTTGATAATGGCAGAAAACATAGACAGTTTGAGAATAACTGGCTCTCGTCATGTTTTTATATATGCAAGTTATTGTTAAAGTGTTCTGGAACATCGACTACACATGTTACTACCCAGTTACAACACAATTGTGTCAACATTGCACACTGGTTACAAACCAAACGCAAAGTTTCTAAAATGTGTGGTTACAAATTAAGCTGTAAAGTATCGACACAGCGACCACACAAAGTTACTGAATCTAGTTTCCGTCACATTTTTACTGAACCGTTACAACTCACAAAAGCTAATCCCTACACAGTCACGTTGTGTCGTATCAGTTACGAAACTGTTGCGACTTGTTACATCTTTATCATATCTGCGACCAAAAATGGCTGTATGAGCACATACTGTTCACGTACTTAAGAAACCTATATTTATACTACAACTGCTAATTACGACCACGATACGCTACGGAACATCTACTTACCTGAAAACGCTCATAAAACCTAATGTAGTCATTAATTTAAATGCGCGCCATCTAGCGAACTTAACAAACACTAATACATTCAAGATGGCGCCCACAAATGTCAAACAAACCGGTTTTTACTGGATTTACTATCAACAATACTGATTAATAGCTCTGTTTGTTTGCCCTACTGCGGAAAAGAGGTGTAATAGTGTATGAGCGTGATTTTAATCTAGATCAGAATAAAATAAAATTGTATCAAAGCCGTTTACTTTAGTGCTAATGTTGGTTCATTTAGGTTAATTACAAAGTGAGCTTTACTTGATTATATGGCCTTTTCTTTCTTTGTACTTAACACAATTCTAATAGTTAGCTTTTCTTCCAAATAAAGAAAGAAAACTAATAATGTTAGTGTGTTATTTCGAATAGGGTTTTCAGGGAAACTGGATATCATCGGGGAAAACTGTCACTGTCTATTTCTTTCCGATTAAAAACTAGAACATAGATGAAGCTTTTAGCGTTAGACGGAACCCACGTTTTTAGCAATACGCTGCAGAAATTCGGGTTATTTTAGCAAAATTCTTGGACAATAGACAAAATCTACAATCCTTATTAAAGCTAACCCAACCGATTAAGATATTATTTAGCATACAGATTGGTTAGATATGGGTTCCTTTTTATCCAGGTGATAGCATAAGTTCCGTTGGTTCAAGGGTGAAAGGCTTATATAGCAAAAACCTACATATAATTTTCAAACATAAATACATATCTTGATGCTTGTATCTAAAAGACCAACACGACTCATTTCTGTAGTTGTTAACACAAATAGTAAGAAAATTAAAGTTTTCAAGTGATATTTCATGAAACCAACTGAAAGTTTTTCGTTTACTTGAAAAGACTGAACGTTTGTTATGAAAAGTTGAATAAAGGCATGTTCTAACGAGGCAGCTTTATGTTGCGCAACATACCGTGTATAATACAGACGTAAATTGCCATAGAATCGCTCACTATTTTATAAAGCTTCACTAGCTTTATTAGATTGTTTGTTTGGTTAACCAAACTAATCACAGGAACTACCAGTAGATTTGATAAATTATTTCAGTAGGTTCTCCATTTACCTAGATTAATAGGCTACTAATTCATTTTCTTTCATCCAGATGCGCGAATTAGTTATAATTGAAGGTGGGCAAAATCACGGAAGAAACAACTTTATATAAACCTTTGACTAGAAATAATGTACCCAACTTATGAGAGGACTTAAAATATAGAAGTATGGAAGAAAAAGACACGCTGTGCTTAACCCAAATAGTTTTTATAGTCGTAGTAAATGTTGCCAAGTGTGAAAATAGCCTAGACTATGATTTTTATCATCCGCGCTGAGGTTATTGTTACTGCTTGTTTGTTGTTTTGACAAGTTCAACACTTTTCTTTGTAGATGACTTCAGGATATACATCATAGTGTTTTTTTTTATGGCGTTAGGAGTTTTTATTTAAGAACTTGAATTTGAATATCTGTGATTTTGTTTAGTTTTTTTTTAAATCTATGAAGTCAGACTAACATTTAAACTTGTGAGCTAGAAATACTCCATAAATGAACTAAAAGTAAGTAATGTAAATTACTAAAAGTCTATGCTTTTTACAAAAAAAATCGGTTGCGGTACCTACCACGTCAATATGAACAGACAAAAATATGACTCCCTTCACCAAAAATAAAACAACCCATCCCTTATAATATTTACAGACATGTTTTTCTGTTAACCCTGCAAAAATGCACACAGCATTAACCCATCAAACGCGACATAAAAACAAATTTATCCCCGTAACGACACAATTCCTTTTCATCTGCGAATCAACAAGAGAGAATAACTATCATTCTGATCTGTATGTCACGTAGCAATCGTTTGTAAGGGAATTAAAGAGTAAGGGAAATACTCGTAACAGGTCACTAGGTCAAATAGGACATGTAGGAGAAATATTGCAGAAGTACTAGGGTAAATATTAACCGTTAGGTATGTCACTTCACGGAATCACAAACAGACCAGCCGAATGTCATTCATCTTCATTTTATTTAAAAAATTCGATGACACTATCGGCCGAGGAAAAGTTTGCAGTATACGGGCTCTTAAATCATTTGATGATTTGAAGGGATTTTAAATCATTGTTCTATTTAAAAAGAGTAGTGCCACGCATCACGTACCTATCGAAATCTAATCTTCACCACCAACAAAGTCTGTTCAAACTTATTCTTCTGAACTGATCTATCATACATGTTGAAGTACCAACATGTTTTGACGACCCGCACACCAGTGATTTATGAACAAAGGGTTGATACTTGAGGGGTGAAATTGCATCCGTTACCCGTGAACAACTCTTTATAAAAGCCATTGCGCTTTTGTTGGAGAATGGAGAAACTTGGGGAATTACTGCGGAGAAGAATGCTGATGGGGAATAAGTAATAACCGTAAGTTTTGTTTGTTCGTGCTAAATTTTTGTTACAATGATGTTTGAATAAACGAATTCGTTTTTTTCGATTTCCGATTGAAAAAACATACATCGACCAGGAAGGTATGCTAGCATCCCTGTAAATACAAAAGAGACTGGCAGATCTTAAAATATTTAGGTAGGTATATATTCTGGTAGTAAAGATTCAAAGGGTCCAGTATTTACCCATGTAGCATTAACCACGTACAACTAGGTAGGTATAAACTTCGGTATGATACAGCATGGTAAAACATTGTTTGACCCAGAATTCAATTCAAGAGTAAATGTAAAACAAGGGCACTTGCGACCTCTAGACAAACAAGACAGTCTTAATAGACCTAGCAGACATATATTTAATTCAAAAAACTATTTTATGAATTTATTTTTTTAAGTAAATGAGATGAGTAATGAGACATTTAATCACATTTTACTTTTCTTCTGTCATATTATATCAAACGATCTTTTTAGACATTTGGAAATTAGGAGATCATTTAGGTACCTTATAATAATACGATTTAATAATGATATCCTTCAGATTTTATGCCATTGTTGTCAGCAAATAATAAATACGTTCCATCTCGTTTCAATTTAACGGCCGAACAATATGGCGGACTCGACTCTGCCATCATTATATTAATTCAAATAATTTGGATCTCATCACTTTTGTGACGAAAAAAAGCTCAGCTTCTAAATATATACGAAAACGTGACTTTTAATACGGAACAGGAATTTTCTTTTTAAGTAAAAATACTCGATAATTCCGTATTCGGAAAAGTATTTTCGATTTTACTGCATTATTATTGCCACATTCGACTTTTAGGGCGCGGAGTATCAAAAAGTAATATTTTTTTACAACTGTTATAAAATACGTGTAAAAGTAATCGCTGCTCGATAATTTTGGGATGATTAAACTTAGGCTTCCATACAAGTACTACTCACTTATAAGATTTTTCGTAGCAATCACACAAATTTTATAGCTTGGTGAATGTTTAGGTACTATGCACGCAAAGGCTTCTATAATAATCTATACGAATTTTAAAAACACTGCAGTAATATATGTTTTTATCCGGGTACGGGAAATCGGCCAAAATGCTGTGCTAGTCATATACCTGTTGTTTTCGCTGTTTTAAAACAATTGCTGGGCTTGTCATATACCTGTTGTTTTCGATAATACACCAAAATACATCAAAGCATTATCCTAAAGTAACCTTAAAAAGCGACCTTTTGGCCGACTTGACAGACGGAATACTCTTAACCCGATCTCCAATGATCCGGTAAATTGGTTCCGTACATGTATGAAGTATTATTATTTTTCATAATTTATGCACGATCGAGTGGATTTTGACTTTCGTTTCGGGGTGTATATTATAATTTCTTTTTAAAGTATAATATGGATTTTCGGTTTTTTTTTTTTCAAATAAAGATGAAATGGTAGTTTCTTAAAAAAAATTGTTGGCGTTTCTTTTCTTGGCTTTATATGTAAGTAAATCATAATCCAATTAAATATTTATCACAAGTTATATCTTTTTAAACCGGAAACATTACAAAATATCTACTTACACAAAAATAATTTTGTAACTAATAGGAAAGAACAACTATGCCATCGAATTACCACCTCACAATAGATATTAAATGATTAATTTACATTATCGACTCGAACACTCCCTGATATCTCCCCTTTTCCCTAACTTTACACTCTAATCACATATTAAAGAGGTTTATCTTGTTTTGACGTCATTCTACAAATCCCCACATAATTTTTTTCTGGTTAAAATTATGAATTTTTTACGCAGAATCACAAGCTGTTGAGTGATTCATTGTATACCTAAATAGAGATATATTTGTAAGAGGTCAGTACCTATATATTTCTTAGACAATCAGTAGTAGATACCACTAGTATTTAGTTAATGCAAAAGTAACGCTATTGCTCATCACGTCCAGCCGAAACTACTGAACCAGTTTAAATTAATTTGGTACACAGCTTATCTAGAGCCTGAAAGGAACATAGGCTTTTTGCCTTGGTGGAGAAAGTTTTGTAGTAAGAAAACATGTTAAAAACATAACCTTCCTTAGAAGTCAAGTAAATAGAGAAAACCTGGTCATCTAATCAAAGCACAATTTTCTTCGAAATTAATATCTACGTACAAGTGATTTGAATGGAACACCTTTATTTCCCTATCAACCGTTTTCCAATACAAACGAACCAATAACTGTTAATAAAACGCGGAGAAATGGATAGCTCGCCGAGATTGCATATTTGATGGCTTTCAACGGTATCAGTACGAATGCTTGATATATTTTTTTCAGGTTGATATTAAGATTAGCACTGTAATATTATTTTGATTAGCATTGGAAGGTTAATACCATTTAAATATGGATTTTAAATTGATACCCTTGAGCTTTCAAGTTGCCTAAAACTACTTAAATTGTACTTCTAAACGGAAGAATTTTAGTATTACATACCTACTAACTTTTATTTCACACACTAATTATAAATTTATACGCATTTTAGATCATGTAGAAACATTTCGAAATACTCTGAAAAACTTTTTTTTTTAATCTTAGGGAATAAACATTAAAACGAATTACTGTAGATTAGCTTACCTACTATGTATAGCAAAATTCGTATTAAATATGTTTTCTTACGATATCAATGTTAGCTTTCAAAAAACCGCATTTTAGCACCTACCTCTCATTACAACAGTATCTATCTATCATCACAACAGTAAAACAATCTCTTTAAAGATAATCCCCAAAACAAATCGATTAACACAATAAAATCAATCATTTCGAAAGCTTACAAACAACAAATGAAACCGATTAAAGTATTTAATTAGCGTTTCAGCTAATTATCGACTGTGGATCGAATTAATTAGGTCGGTCGGAGAACGGACTAACAATACTACGTAGTATTGTATGTGTAGTGTATTACGATAGGTATTGGTATGGTGGTAGGCAGAGATGTAGATAGTACGGCTGTCATCATCCTCCTGCCATTATCTCATTCTTTTAATAATGTTAGGTTTCCTTTCACTGAAGGACAGTTAGCTCCAAGATAAGCACCGATTAGTTTATTTGATTTTTTCTCTAATGATTTTGATTTGTGATCAGCATGTCTGCTTCTTTCGTACCACTCTGTCCAACCTGTTATTATTTCTAGCTATATCGTCATTGAGACAATCTATCCATCATTTCTTTGGTAGTAACCTTCCTCTATATCCAATCCCTGTTCAAGACCTCGGTTTCCTTTCAGCTTTGCTCAATGATACTTACTGTTTATATAAAAAATTATACCTAGTTCTTTACAACTTTTGGATCTTGACAACGGCCTAAGAATATCCTTCTCAGCATTGTAGCATTCTATCCTTATCAAATTATTTACTCAATTCAATTTTCAATTCAAATCAATTTTCGATCATCATCATCATCCTCCGAGCCTTTTCCCAACTATGTTGGGGTCGGCTTCCAGTCTAACCGGATTCAGCTGAGTACCAGTGCTTTACAAGAAGCGACTGCCTATCTGACCTCCTCAGCCCAGTTACCCGGGCAACCCGATACACCTTGGTTAGACTGGTGTCAGACTTACTGTTCAAATCAATTTTCGATCACTCAAACAAATAAAGATAAATCATATTCGATGTGTTTCTATCACTGAATATAAAAATGTCCTCTAGTGACGTCATATCCAGGAAATAGTATAGTTACAAGTCAAAGTACCATTCATCAATATGTGCCGGTCGCTAGACAGACGCAATCAGGGAAGATGCTAGTTCAATTGGCTGTACAATCGCCCACAGACGTGTTACAAGAAAATTTATTTTAAAAATTGTTTTTTTATTTTTTAATAATTTTGATTTTGTTAAGCTATTTAAAATGAAGGTTATTTCGTTTTATTTTAATAGTTAGTTTTCGCTTTAATCTGTAAAAAATACTTAACGGAATATTGGCGCCAAAAAGCTAAAGATTAAAGATATTATTTGTGATTTATTTTAGTGCTCTTTGAAATTGCAAAAACACATATGTACTACTTTCTATTTGCATTTACACAATGTTTATTTTCTTTTATCTTTATGTTTGAACAAATTACCAAGCTCCTGCTACAGTAAATAAATTAGCTAGCTAGCAGTCTAAACAGGACTAACTGCCTACTAACACTGTGCTCACATGGATATTATTTTATTGGAGCTAAAAATGCTTATCTACATTTACAAACTGAAAAGACGGCGTGTACCTATGGTTTAAATGTCAAAAGAATGCAAAATACCTTGGCCGGTTTGCGGTATAACAATATGAAACAAAGCTAGATTACATATTAATTATCTTACGTGCATTCATTTTGTTTTAAGTGGTATATGATTCGGAAAACCAAAAAACTTTTTCTAGGTAATGTTTGAATGAAAAAACAAGTTTAAAATATTTTCCTTTGAGTAATTAATACTGTTTAACAGGTGGACATACCTAATGCGATTACATTATATGATCGAGCTGTACATATGTCACTTTAAACCAAATTTAATGCACGATTGAACCAAATTCACCCGTTTCACAGTACCGCCAATATTAAATGCGATTGACAGCACATTCCAAAATCCGGTTACAAACTCTTCGACATACAATACTCAAATACACTACAGTTATTTGCCTCGTTTCACATTACACTGTAGTGCCCAAAATCATGAAAGACTTCTACTCGATATGTACGCTTACATACAAAATACTTAACCCCGCACTCAGAGACATTTATTTAATATTTACTTAAGTCATCCTTGGTGACAGATTCTCATAGAAATTCTGCGATAAGGAACGGCTTCAGTAACCATTAAATGTCTCTGCGTGTGTCCATGAGAACACAGACGGTTGATTCGGGCTTATAAACCAGTATGAAGATGAATACGTAGTGCGCACATTGCAAAGATCAGGTATTTAGCCGGTATCAGACCGACTGAAAACATTGATTGGAATACAGACTTTCTTTAAAAAAAAATCTCATCCATTGTGTCAACTGTCGGCCGACTGTTTAGCCTGCTGTATACGGGTACTAGACAACAAAGAATTTAATTTCGCCAAGCGTTACTTAAACAGTTTATCGCTAGAAAAACAAGAATAACTAAGTGAAGAGTTTAATAAAATGCTAAAGCGATGCTAGTTTTTTATCAATTTCCATGTCTAAGAAAGGAATGTTAATAGTTTGTCTGGAAGATCTTAAGGAACGGTTGAAGTACAAGCGGAAAGAGGGATTATGAGCGATTTGGAATTCGCAACTAAGAAATACTTATGTTTTATTGAAATATTAGCACTCAAGATATGTTTCGGCTACCAACGGAAACACAGGTCATAATATTTGACCTTCTTTCAATATGCAGTTTAATAAAGATGTTCACTGAAAATGTCTGTGAATGGTGTTTAAACATTGAAGTTGGCACAGCCAGCAGTAATTTCATGAGAGTAAACAAAGAAAATTCATAACTGATTCATATTTTTACAATGTAAGAATCGTCATATCTGACATTATTACAGGAAACAAAAGAAATCTTATACTTTAGGCAACAATTATGTAGTTATGATCCCGAAGCTCATGTTTCACATAATAAACGTTGAAATTTATTTTTCTAAATAAACCATTTATTTATTTTTTAAACACATTTTTTCCCGATCTAGAACAAAATCACTGTTATTAATTTATGATACAACTCTTTGTATTTCATAATTACAGATACTTTTCGATCGTCAATCAAGTTTTTTCGCAAAGCACAGTATTCATGTGTTTATTATGGGCGAATGACAAATGGTGGTAAACCCCACCCTGTGATTATCGGAAGCAAACAAAGCCGTTTTATGAAAGAACTCACTATCAATTTGATTTATGTATTGTTGGCTAACCAATGCTAATTACCTTTACGTAAAACTTTTCTTTTATTAATGAAATATTTCATTCACAAGTATGCTATTACAAAAGTGCCCGTTTTTAGAACTTCAATTATAAATATATATTTATAATTGAACATTTTGTTATAAAAAAAACGGATCTTCTTTTTCACATAGTAGACAAATAATCTTATTCCACAATTATTAACATAAACGCATTAAGTAGTCAATTATCGCTTTTAAAATAAGGACAAACTAATACTTCAGCCATGGTGTAACAATTTTTTTTTAATTTCTTTAAGAAAAGCTTACACTTAAGAAAAACTTACACTAAGCTCTTAATTAGCTCCTTTAAAAGGGTAAATTAAATTTTAATTTGCGTTGCTAGTTTTTACCGTCAGTTGTTTATTTACAGCTGACAAGACTGTAACTAATTAGCCAGCTTAGTGCACTTTGAAGAACCAGGACTAAGAAATTTGCCCTTTTTTACTATTTTTCAGTCTTCTGTGAAGCAAACTACGAAAAATTAGCAACACAAGCAGAATCAAACTTATATAAATTGTTTGTAATTCACTTTTAAAAGTTTATTCAATTAATTACACGCCAAACTAAATGGAATTAATTTTAAAATTTCATTCTACAATTTTCATTTACCAAACCTATTTTCGAACAAAATTAAATACAATTTAAAAGCACACGCTCTCATTTTTACCACAAAAATTAATGATTATTTATTTTTTTCCATTAAAAAAAATCTTGTACCACTTGTGCATTCGACTGTACCAATCCTGCCAGTGTTCCATTAGAAGTGTCTCAGCAGGACTAATTCAATTGTACGCGAGATCCCGGTACGCTCAGTTTTTTACCTCCGTACCAGTGTACCGCGGTACACCCTGATTAAATATTAAATATTCACGAAAGGACGGATTTCCTGACATAATCTCTCGTGTAACTTGGGTTCACGTGAATTCTGTGTGTCGTTTCTAGACGGGGAGTGTTGATTGTGGTTTGTGCTGTGTTTTGGTGAATCTAGTGGGATTTGGTGTGTAGTGTGTTTTGTTTGGAATTAGAAAGAAAATATGCAAAAGAAGTGAGGTTGACCATTGTCCGTGCTCCGTGTCATACAGGTAATTCTTAATGTTGTTTTGGGATACAAAATTAATGTTAAGCCTGTACCGGTACAACAGTACCGACTACTTTACTGAAATAGAAGGGAAAATAGGTATACTATTAAAATAAAAATTGTTAATTAATTCGCATAACCTAACCCACTAAGTATGTACTTTAACAATTGTTGACAAAACTGTACATAGAACAAAATAATTCACAGAATTTTAATATTTTTTGCAAAGCAATAAGGAACCGACTTTTGAAAAATACACAACAAACGTTCGAATTAATGACACATATGTAAGACACTAACAATGAGGAAGTGTACGAAACAGATTTCGCAGTAAAATCACACTTATATTCAAAAGCACTAAGTCTAAAATCCCTTAGTAATCAGAACAATAACCTATTAGCTATCAATGAATCAGTGCAGGGACGTGTCATAAACTACGATCATGCAATTGATTAATCAGTGATGGTGACTTATTCAAGTGAAATGTTGAATCATCAGAACTATGAATGACTGTCATTTTGATGACATACTACTTGCAAAAGCAGAGGAATATTGAAGTGGCTAAGTTGAATAATAAATCAATTACTATTTCCATACTCGTAAGACTTAGAAATCGTTGATTATATCCCAAATAATATTCTCAAATAATTTAAAAAAGGAGCAATTTTTTTTATATTGAGTTCCTACAAAGTTTATTTTGTATGACCTTCATACAAAATAAACTTTTTAGTTTTCTGAAGTAACTAAATAAAAAAAACTTAGAAGTAGAAAATAAAGAATTTTGACGTAAGTAAGCCACTTTCCTAGTCCAGCGATTTATAACTGTTGGTGATAAGAGTATGTATGAATAACTGAAAGGAAATTGCAATAACTCGTGAAAACAAAGTAGTTGATAATACAACAAACAAATACAAATACTAGGGGACTTACAAAGGAAGTGTTCAAATGTGAAATTCAATAGTGTCTTCAGATCTTAGTTTAGTTCAATGCACAAGGAGTTTTGTCTATGAACTTGTGTCTGTGTGAACCTGTGTATGTGTGTGAGTGTGTCTTACAAGGATGAAAGCCGATGAAAGTGTATGTAAGTCTATGCCTTTATGTACACTTGTTTTGAATATTCATAGTGGAAGGTAATGGTGTACTCTGCTTTTCAGTTTTGCTTTGAGGTTGAAATGTGGATAGTTGATGGTAATAAGTTGCTTTTTAAAACGACTATAAGTGTTTCTAAAGGCGAGATTCAACCAAAATTATTTACGCATATGTTTTCGCGCAAAAAATGTTTGTTTCACGGATATTTTAAAAATGTTATGCTATGAGTTTGTTATGCCTTATCTAATTTTCCAAGGATAGGCAGGAAAATATGTTGAATCTCATCACATTAAATATGTGAAGGCTCACATTCATAAATTCGGATTTGAATAAAAAATGTACCTACGACAGTTTTCAAAATAACGCCACAATACAATGAAATAAAATTGCGCCCTCTGACTTATGAATGGAAAACTAATTATTTAAAAATAGTAACATGACATAATGGGGCCCTCGTCAATCATAATCAGAGTCAATCTGCCCACTATTCAGACCGTCTGACCTTTTAAATGTTAAACGAAATATATATCAGGAAACGACATAAATATTCAAAATGGGGATTTTTTTCAAGTACCTACTAAATTCCTAAGCAAAATAATATACAGAACTCGATTTTGCTATAGTTTATTTTTTTGCAAACAATTCTTACAAAACATTATACCTACAGTGTGAGTAAAAACATACTATATATTTTTAATAGATCTATAAAAGCCTTTTCGCACGGTTCAAAGGAGTGGATCTTATGAAGAAGAACAGACAAGAAACTCCCAAGACACTATTCAAAAGGAAGCGTTTAGTTTTCTTGCATTAAAAGTTAGCCATGAGAAAAATATACAGTTAGATAATATCTTAAAATTATCTATATTTAAACGTTTAATTTATTATAACGGATTAATAATACTGGTAACAGCATTAAACATTTACGTACAAATATATTTACATCAATTATTCACTCGCTTGCTTACAAAAGAGAATATATTATCTACTAAATAAGCATCATTTCTTTTGATGTCTAAGTACGAATTAGCAAGTCTCCCATTCGAAATAATCGCCATTTAGAATCGAGTCTTACCGCCCTACTAAACGATTCGGCGGTCAGCCGATGCCGAGTGAATTTAATCGATTTACTCGAATCATTCGAATAGTATTTCAAATGTTCAGTCAGAGGCCTAATGTCCGCTCAAACGGAAGATCAGAACGAGTACTATTTACTCGATTGGTGACGGAATATTTTGGATGCATTTTGTGTATCCATGTTTATAAAACTTTTAGAGGGCCGATTGTTTGATCAGGGTCATAAATCAATAAGAAGATGAATGGTAGTGCACACGTGACAAGAATCAAGTACTCAGCTACATCCGGTTAGACTGGAAGCCGACCCCAACATAGTTTGGAGGATGACATTACAAAGATCAAGTTATCGAAAATTTTGATCGAAATCAACTTTGTATAAAAAATCAAACCAGCTGTCGGCCGACTATTTAATCAGTACTGTGCGGATACTCTAAAGGCGACATTTAACCAATGTGTAGCACAGGTAGCACTGTACGCCATTGCAATGCAAACAACATGTATCTTCTGGTCTACTCACTCTGGCAAACAGTTACAAAATGCACGCAAACAGTTCTAAAATGTCCTCGAAATTGAAACCTTTGTGCTCAAACACATGGTGGATGTGTAGGTTTAAATAGTTTACAAGTCTATACTCTGTTCTGTATCTACCCCATATTGTAGTCACGCAAATATCCTACCCTAGGATACTCAGACCAGAAATGGAATTCAGCCTCCACAGTGACAATGTAACCTGTATAACCCATAAACTACGCAAATCCAAACTACCTCATCATCTGCCGAGCCGAGTTTCATAACTATGTTGGGTTCAGTTTTCAGTCTAATCGGATGCAGCTGAGTACCAGTGTTTTACAAGAAGCGAGTGCCTTCAATATTAATATTAAATTCAAAGCACCTACAATATTAATAATATGATGGTCTCTACCAGTCTCTACACAAGAAATAATATATTCAGGAAGGCATTTTGATTTATTCCCCTTCCTAATAAATTCTCCAATCGTAATAATTCCCGTGACCTTTCTGAAGACATAAACACAAAGGTCAAACAGAATTGACCTTTGAACAAAACTAATCATATAAAAGAGACCTTACCTGATACCGCCAGCATTCCTTTAATAAGTTTGATTTTGAATCTTATTAATACATTAACATTATTAGGGGCCTTCCTTTTATGTTACTGACTAAATACATTAGTGACATTCACTCATCCTCCGAGCCTTTTCCCAACTATGTTGGGGTCGGCTTCCAGTCTAACCGGATTCAGCTGAGTACCAGTGCTTTACAAGAAGCGACTGCCTATCTGACCTCCTCAACCCAGTTACCCAGGCAACCCGATACCCCTTGATTAGACTGGTGTCAGACTTACTGGCTACTGACTACCCGTAACGACTGCCAAGGATGTTCAATGACAGCGGGGACCTACAGTTTAACGTGCCATCCGAAACACAGTCTTTTGGTGTCTAAGCTATACTTAGAAAGTACATACAAACTTAGAAAAGTTGCATTGGTACTTGCCTGACTTGGAATCGAACCCGCGCCCTCATACTCGAGAGGTTGGTTCTTTGCCCACTAGGCCACCACGACTTTTAATAACATTAGTACTTTTAAATACATTAGTGACGATTGCACAAATTTTGGTACGATTCTTCCTTATACCATTGAGGCTTTGGTTGTAGTCGGAAAAGTATTTTTTTTTGTATCTACTGCTTTGTAGTTGTGGTGTGGCTTACCTATACTAATATTAACTTTGTGGCTTTGTAGAAGATAATCGCTGGAACTACATACTGATCCGCCTTTGAAGATTATTTTACCAATAAAAAGTCACTATAATTGTGCGTGAAAGATTGGTCTCGGTATATTCGTATCGTTTTTATACACCACTTGCTGTAAGGTTGCGGTTTTACCTGCGACCCGGGGGACTTCTTCCCGTATCCGGAAAAAATATAACCTAAATATAGCCCATGTTACTCGGGGATAGCTTACCAAAAGTGAAAGATTTTTTAAAATTCGCTTCAGTGATAGTAGTGGCTTTCTATTGGTATAGAAGTACATATATCTCACTCATCCATCACTATTTTCATCATTTTTACCTAAAGGTAGCTTTTCATATACCTACTGATGATTTACATAATAAACACAAATTCCTCGTGAAATTCTTCCACGCAATTTACGTCTGTGTGCTTATCATATTCGTTGTAATCAGGGTGCAATATATTCGAGTTCGCTCTGCGTGTTTTCCGCGACATTTTGCTAATGGATCAACTAGCAATCGGACTGATTGCATGTTTGTATTTGAAGTATTAATGATAGTAGGGAGTTAAATAAATTGGGTTTTGGAAAAATATCTTTAAACCAATAAATACTTTTTACTGTGTTATGAACAGCAATGCGTTCAATTAATTACAGGGTCGCAAGTTTATTGCTATCAAACGAGATGCTAAGGTGAGGAGGAAGACTGGAGCCTTCAACTTAATAGTTAGAATTTCGTCTACAGTTTCCCACAGTCCAATTTCTACAGTCCCAAAATCTGTATTCTTCACTACCTTTCCCAAGTTCTTCCTTTCTCTTTTAGTCATCACGGGTAGTCAGAAGCCAGAAAGTCTTAGACCCAAGGGAATGCGGAGGTAGGTTGAGGAGATCAAATAAGCATACGCTCCATATAACACTGGTACTATGCTGTATCCAGCTAAACTCTTAGCCAACCCCAAGACAGGAAAAGGCTTGGCAGAAGATAAATTTAACTTTATTTTCTGTTCTAATATTAATAAAGCTCACTCATCATAAAAATTATCCACCATAACCAAGCAGAGCTAACAAGCGCATCAGTCTGCATATAATTTAGATGGGGCGCCGCAACTAGAGGAGACGTCGACAAATGTGTGAGCATGTGTAACCAGCACTATTATATGGGGAACTTCTTCGTATGGTAGGAAACTAAGTTATAAGGAAGTATCACTTTAATGCTGATTATGTAGGTTTGTTTGAGTTTAGGAGTTGTATTTCGGTTGGATTCTGAAATGGTTATTTTAAAATATAGACTTTTGAGCTTTTTTTCATATAATTATTGTGAAAATTATGCCTTATTCGCATTGAATAGTACCTACTTTGGATTTTTTATGATTTTATTTTTCTTTCTTAGGTAAATAACGAATGTTTGCACCACTTAACAAAACATTACCTATATGAATTCGGGTCTGTGTCGTTTTCATAAAAACAAATAACTATATTATTAAAAAAAAATATGAAGGAAAAAGGAACTGTCTGGGTACCAAACAATTTCCTTCTATCTCTTATAATTTGAATCTGCTCCATTCTAAGAGAAAAAGATAATGTCAGGGTTTGCCAGATGTCGGACTGTCCAACTTATAATCCGCGGTCCAAGTTAAATGTGAGTAGTTTTTTAAGAACTCTCGAAATGAAAAAAATAAGTAAGGTATACTTATCTTCAGTTTGAATTAATTTTCTACATACAAGTATATTGCATATCGTACAAACAATTAAAAATGTCACATTCATTTACTTTAAAATATTTCCTTGCACGAAAATACAGACAGTAACAAGAAATCACCTATGTTTGCTATGTATCAAATTTGAATGTTATAAATTAGTATATATTGAGTAGCATTCAATCAACATGTCAGTTTTTCCTTTTTCAGATTTCCAACTGCTACCAAAATGTAATGTGCTGCCATCGAAACGATTTAAATACAGTTTTCATTTTTTTTATCAAAATACTCATTTCAATACTGTTTATATATTTTAAAAATGTTTTATAAATAATGATGGTATCTATGCATAGTTAAATGTCCGAAACTCGTCAGTTTGTTTGCAAAATAAACAAAAGCATTTGTTTTTGCATGTAACTGGAAATAAGTGGAATGGAAACGTTCATTTCTTTATGAATATTTTACAATAAAGTTCAATGTTCATGTGTTCATAAAAAAATAACGATATGACAAAACAGTAACAGTATGTTAGAAATATTTAAGGTGCGAATGTGAGTTTGTATTGTTTATGCTTTTTTCTGTAAACTGATAAAACGTTTTAGGTGAATATGGAGATAGTTCGCAAGCTACTTTTTACCTAAACGGTAATTTAAAAATATTTTACCAAGTATACCCAAAACACGATCACTAATTGAATAAAATAACATGTTATTTTGCAAGAAATCCATTCAAATAACCGAATCGCTATTAAATTAATTGCACAAATAAATTGAGACCCCTAACCCGAACCCTCACTAAATAAGAGTTTGTACAGTCAGCGTAAAAAATAGCTGAACAAATCAAAATTTTCAAAACTGCCTTACAGCGTAAAGAGTCATAATTTCTTGATAACACGAACGCCATTTTTCTTTTTACTGGTTAATTTCATTTTTATTTATTATATAAATACATACACAAACTTAAACTAACATTAAAAACTAAACTGCTATATAGAGGTACTAAAATAAAAATTAAACTTAATTAAATAAAATACTCTGGTAAGTTATATAATCGACGACATTGCTTACCAGTTTTGAAAAATTTAGATTAGTTCAGCTACTTTTGAAGCTAACTGTACTTACTATACACAATAAATATAGGTACTATACAGTTTATCTACCTATACGTATAGTATAGTATAGCTATGCGTGTGTAGAGCAATCCAATTACGAATATAATGGTTAGCACACATCCAAAGCCACTTCTATCAAATTTTCCGAGCGTCAAATTTTTTCGATCGCTTTCGATTTTTTGAAGATTGATTTGTCATGTTTTGGTCCTGTTAAAGATTTTAGATTAGAATAGAAAACTTTATTTCAATCTAAAAAAGTTACGTACACATTTTCCTAATTAAAGTTAGTACTAACCCCCACACTCGGAGAGATTTAATGATTACTCCATTGGTCGTCGTATGCGACTATTAGACATTTTTGGGGAAAATTATTTCATTTCTTAAGGTTTAGTAAAAAGGCCAGAAAGTCTTCTTTGGCAATATTGTCTAATTGAGATTTTGAAATCAAACAGTGACAAACGAAAAATCTCAATCAAAAACTCACTTTTTTGAAATGGTTTAAAATAATCATCACGATGATTAATGTATCTTACCTTCCCAGCTTTTGCTATGTGGTACAACAATAATAACACTCCATTGTCTTGTTAGTACAACAAAAGATTTAGCCTGTAATTTCCTAAGACGTTTAGGTAACAATAGACTACAAAAGAAAATACCTACGTAGGTGTGTGATTAATGAAGATAGTATTAATAATAAATAAATTACTTTATTTATTTCTATTGTTAAGGTATACACGTGTTCAGGTTTATTTATTTATTTATTTAACAATTTATGTACACAGTGAAAATATAAAAGAAGTAGACATAGCATATAAAATAGTACAATGGTACTGCTTATTTCTAAATCGAAATTTCTTCCAGCAGACCCGTAGTAGGAGAGTTAGAATAAAGAGAAGTAGATAGACTGTGTAAAAGGACATAGTAAAGATATATAAATTATACACATATATATAGGTATATATAAAGCAAAAGATAATACATACATACAAAAATAAATATTTTATAAAATCTCTATGAAGAAGAGGAGGACAAATAGTAGCTTTTGAGTTTCTGTTTGAAAGTAGCAACAGTTTGACAGCTCCTTAATTCAGGTTATTAATATTATAAAGGCGAAAGTTTGTGTGTATGTTTATTATTTCGTAACATGCTAATAGCTGAACAGTTTTGATACAACAGTACCTAATATATCTTATACCTTTTTTTTTAACGACGTCAAAAATCATCAAATGTAAATGACCCCTCCCGCTGTGGGTTAGCAGCGGTGAGGGAGTATCATACTCTTACTGACTAAAAACCGTTGTGTTCCGTCGTAGGCCTTTTATGTACCAGGGCCGCGGTAACTCTTTCGTACTATCCTGCAGCCCCGGCAGGCCTTGGCCCTGCTGGGCCCCGCTGGATATATCTTATACCTTCACCAGAATCACATTTGGCTACTTTGTATTTGGGTGCGGGACGTAGTTTCCTCAGGAAACGAGTGAAACCGCTGGCTAAAGCTAGTATTCATATTCTAAAAATCATTTTCCTCCTTGGGGTCGGCGCAACATGTCTTCTGCCATATATCACTGTCACAAATAACGTTATCCATTAGCCATATCGTCCTATATCTTAAAATATGAACTTAATCAATTGTATTTCCAATTACATTACATTATTCTCTTTCTACTAATATTATAATAAGAAAGTTTGTATTGATACTTGTTTGCAACTTCTGAATGGATTTTGAAAAAACTGGACAGTTATGTTACTTATCCAGGTGCGAGAAGTAGGTCTCGGAATGTGTGAAGCCACTGGCAGAAGCTTCATATCTTTCAGTTATATTTTCAGCTTTTCTCTACAAAAGTAAAGCAGTCGTATCATCATCCTCCGAGCCCTTTCTCCCAACTATGTTGGGGTCGGCTTCCAGTCTAACCGGATGTAGCTGAGTACCAGTGCTTTACAAGGAGCGACTGCCCTGTCTGACCTCTTCAACCCAGTTACCCGGGCAACCCAATACCCCTTGGTTAAAGCAGTCGTATCTTTTAGGTCTCTTCTAAATAATGAAGCCAAAGCTTACCACAATTCCCTTGTGATTACCTAATTCGTGTCGATAGCAAGATAGACGAACTTGCTAAAACAGTAATAAAACACCGTTGTCTACATATTTCTAGACGTAATTAAAGGTTACTATAGTCCGGGTAAGAAACTAAGTTTTCATTGCATCTTCGCACGCTACCTACTAGGTTCTAGTAGAAAGATATGTTACAATTAGCCGCCTAGAATTGCAGGTCTATTTTAGACGAAAGTGATATGTAGTTGTAAGACTTAAGAAAGAAAATATGACCCGCCTTGGCCGTAAGTCAAAAAAGCATGCAATTTTGTCTTCAAGAGTGACCTTAAATATATAGACAAATGCAAGAAACTTTGATGTTTATTATTGTTTATCAACAGGCTTTCAAAGTGTAATTAAGTAAGAATATATTATTGATTCCATCTTAGAAGGTGGAAACGAAGAAAGATAAAACAAACATTAATTAAGCATCAAGTTTCCACACGAGACCCAGTTAATTAGATATAGAATACGAAAGGATTCAATATCAACGTCAGGCTGACTTCAATTCGAAAATCCATATATATGCAAAGATATTTTAATAAAATCCGAACGCCAATCGACTGGGCGGTACGAAAATCACCACCTTTGTTCCTTCGCTACCATTTCATTTCAAAAATTCTTCATCTATAATGAAAAACAATTTTGTTTCAGGTACAGACAATGAAAATGGAGGCTAGCTGTACAACCGAACACAGAACGCAAATGAAAATAAATTGCTTAACACAATAAAAATGGAATACAATAAATGACAAAATGGAAAGATTTATGAATAAGTTAACCGTGCGAGAGAAGTGGGTATGGCATAACGGCACTATGAGTTCATAAAAATTAAACTTACTAAAAAACATAAATATAAGATGTAGAAAAATTGGTCCTATAGAGCTTTGAAATTAGCTCTAAAATGACACACGAAAACCTAATAAAAAATATGTCAATACCAAAAATATGCACCACCGAATGTCAGAACTCTTCAAAACTATCGTTCGAAGTGAAACCCCCAGACCCTAACACTACGTTCTTATATCGATATTCAATCGACACAAATAATACCGATTCCGATTTCAACATCGATTATTTCAACGAAACTTTCAGTGATTCGAATTGTACTTTTAAAAATGGAACGTGTAGTGATGTGGACTATAACTTTTGGGCGTTGTCGTTACTAGTGTTTCCCTTGCTGACTTTATTCGGTAATGTGTTAGTAATACTAAGTGTGTCGAGAGAAAGGAGTCTGCAAACGGCGACGAACTACTTTATAGTGAGTTTGGCTGTTGCGGATTTACTTGTGGCTGTGGTTGTTATGCCGTTTGGAGTTTATTATTTGGTGAGTTTTTAGTACTTTTGTTGAATTTTATGTGTTTCTTTTATCCTGCGAAAAAAATGCCTTTGTGTGTCAATAATGGTAATTGTGTGGGATCATGTTTTCTCCTCCGTGGATCATTATGTCAAATCGGACGACCAACTGAAATGAAATGTATTATGTTTATGTATTGTGTAGTTTTACTACATATGCACACATGTGTTTAGTATATTGTTATTGGATATTTTTGTTTAGTTATCAATGTTTGTTGTGCACTTTTTAATCTACCCTACCACTATCAAATCTCTCCATGGCTTTAAGGTTGGCTGTAAGAGAACCCAATTCTGGGTTAAGCTCGCCATTGTACATAAACTGTCTTTATTATTTTATTATGTATTGTTAAGTGTGCAATAAAGAATATAAATATATCTCAAAAATTACTTTGCAAATATTTAATGTTCTAGACTTGTTCTAACATTAATATCGTAAGAAAAACTATTTTAATATCACATTTGTTTCATCTACTTCTCTAATTATAAAAGTTATATTAAGATCAAAAGAATATCATATCGCAAATTAATTGTTCGGTAGACAGAAATATATTAATTCTTAATTGATATAAAAATCTCTGCTATTTCGCTTTGTGTAGTTTATACAACCTCGCATAAAGATCAGTCAATGAGTAATTCCTGAGAATAGCGCGTTCAATCAAACCAACAACAATATATAGGAATAAAATATAGCCTATGTTACTCGCAGATAATGTAGCTTTCTAATGATGAATGAATTTTTGAAATTAGTCCAGCTGTTATTGAGTTTATCCATTACAAACAAACAAAGTTTTTCTCTGTATAATATTACTAAAGATTTAGTTTCTTCCACTATTATGGCAAAAAAGCAGTATAATAACATTATGCTATCTAATACAGGGGTATTGTGTAAATCCGCGCGTATTGTTGGCACAGAGTGGCGGAGAGCGATACCCGTTGTCTGACGGATTATGCGGTAATTAACGCCATAGTGGGCTCACTGCTTTACTGTGAGGTTCTACATGGTCTTAGAGAAGGGGTTTTGTACTTATTGCAGTTTGTTTTGGAAGGAAAAGACGTGTTTTGTAGAAGGTAATTAAACAAACTAGACATTATCGTCAGATTTTATGGATCCACTGCAGGGCTTCTTCTCATACAGAGAAGCAATGAGCTTACAATCACCACGCTTAGCCAAGAAAAATTGATAATTTTAGACTTTAGATTCCAGGTTTCCTCGGGATGGTTTCCGTCTCTTTTAATCACTCATAAATAGCCTAGACACACTTAGAAAGTACATAGGTAAATGTATTTTAGAAAAGTTAGATGGATAGTCGAACCTCCAACTCGCACTTGGCAGGCAAGTTCTTTAACTACTCGGTTACTATGACTAACCAAACTAAACCTGGGTATAGTAAGTTCAACTCAGTCGTGCGCGCGGCCCTATGTGTGGGTAACCCTTGTACATATACAGTGACTTTGTGTGCGTGACAAGAGGTACAGTCGGGTACAAATACAGTTATTTAGGGGTTGTATACGGCTGTTTAAAGTACAGTTATTACGTAATTTAGTTTATTTATTTATAATGATTCTGTATCGCTACTTGAAAAATCAAATGATGAATTTTCGGATTCGCTACTTTCACCAATGTTAATTATAAATTCTGACTCCATGTCAAAATGTCTATAGTATTCTTCTTTTTTCTTTTGTACATGTCGACAAGTATTACCCAACATCCCTTCATCAATTTGACTTAAACGTTCATTTATGAGTTTCATTATTTCCGTCTTATTTTGGTCGACATTATGCGAAGCAATATAATTTTTTTAAATTCCCCACACATTTTGTTTCCATTATTATACTAAATTATAGGTCTTTTACATTCTTAGTCCACACATTTATTTATTGTCCGCGTACCCCGAGCTAGGAAATATGTAAGGAGTATTTAATTCATCTTAGATATTTCACTTCATTTATTTCTTAGATACTGTCAATGTCAATTTGAAAAGCCGTATGAGAAAATAATGATAAACTGTAAAATCTATACATATAATAAATCTGTAGAAAAGTAATTTTTGTACATTGAAGAAATTGACAAAAAAAATAGCCAGCATGTTAAAGGATAACTAACAGAACCCATTTCCATCATTTTTGTCATTTTTGTCTGTTTGTCTGTTTATCTGTTTGTTTGTTCGGGATTCACGTAAAATCTACGAATTAAATGCAGACAATGCTTATATACAAAAATTCTACGTAACTTGGGGTATTACTTAGTTTTTGTTTCATCGAAATCGATTCACTCTATCAAAAGATATGATTAATTTTGTGAATTCAAGATGTAAAATATTACGACACGCAATCTATTTGTCAAAACTGTACATTTGAATGTTGTACTTATATTAGTTGATCGGCCTATTATTAATCTTTACACAGAAAATCACACCTTTATAAGTAACTTCGGAAGAAAAAAAAATATGAAAATTTTGTTTAGCCAAGGTTAAAGTAGCTCCATCTGTCTGTGGTAAATAAAATACATCAAATTTGTCAAAGGAAGGAGCGAGGTGGTAAATGACAATATTACCATACATTCTTTATAGAGGATTATTATTTCAACAGATGGAGTTGTGTATTTTCCGTAATTCACCATATTTTAACACGTAGTGTAATTTTTCGATAGACATTCCAATAGTGTTTGTCAGTTGCCGTGCCACATCAAAATCCAACTATAATTATTACCTTGATGAAAAGAAAATTAATAGTTCTCAGCCAAATTTAAAACGGTGCCATCTAAATTATTTTTTGAACATTATGTCAAAAATGACGACTTTAGTGGAACAATTAATTATCATTTAAAGTTACAGATGGAGTTTATATCAGGATTTTTTCATAAACATAGTTTAGCTTATCTTCCACTAATGTGGTGGCCTTAAAACAAATTACTTTGAGTGAGTAGTATTAAGTAGACCTTAATTATTTTTTCTGATGCAAAATATGTAAACTTAATCCTAGAAGAAATGAGGATCTATCTCTCGCAAGCGCTGCTAAGCGTGAGGTTGGTAATGTAGGATTCTGTAGCTTTAAAAACAAGCCCAGATACAAAGTGCAGATAAGAAATGGGAGCTCTCTCTATTTAATACCATACACACGTAAAATGCTTTATGCGTCTGAAAACGTACAAATTACGCGCCGCATACCAGAGACATGCTTACGATGCATGCACGATTACGAACAGTCTCAGTAAGACCCGAGCCAAGTCTAAAAACCCTAAAAAACACCTTTTATATAAAACTACGTTTGATGTCATTTAATCACAAAGACAGAATTGTTCTCTGTTGCAAATCCTATCCACCTATATCCTATCCTAATCCAGAATGCATTGCAGGTGTGCATTGCACAAAAACTAATGGTATCCTATTCGAGAAGTCAAAAGAGTTGACCTGCCAACGTCAGCTTCTGCGCTAAGCAAGTGTTCTTAATAGTACCATCAGAATTACATTCATCGTTGAATGAGGTGAATAAATTTTCAGAAACCACAATAACAGTAGGAGCCAAAGCGTATTATCGCTTCATAGAGCTCTGATTGGCCCCAGGTGACCAAGTCAGGTCTGATTTGACGTTCATCAGATCTTTGAAAGTGTTTCGGTGGATACTTACTGTCGTCCTGTCTACGTGTGACACAAAATATGGTATATAAACGTCCTCCGCAAGAGCGAAATTTTCCCGGTGTGCGGTAGTGACGCACAGTATACAACACTTATGTTTCTTTTGATTTACTGGCTCCACCAAGAAAAAAAATTGCGAGCGTACATTCTGAAAATCTTGGCAACACTACAGGTTTCAAGTACGAACACATGAAGTGGACTCTCACAGATACGTACATTTTGCCTATTCGTGAACTAATGCAAACATTTCGGTGGAGTCCCGGCTTAGGCCTCCCCCACATTAGGCGTGCGCGATCCTCGGGCGTGTGAGTGGCGCGGGCGCCGCGCGTGCGTCGCGAGCGCGTTGCGTGAGCGTCGCGTTTTGCTGCCCTGCGGCATTTGCAGCGCGCTCGCGGCGCGCACGCGCCGCTCTCCTTGACGTTTAACTGCTAAGGCGTTTAGCGGGCGGCGGGGATAGCAGGCGAAGGGGTAAGAACGCAACTCGAGCGCCGCGTGCTCGCCGCGAGCGCGTCGCTTGCACTCTTCACACATGCCGCAGGGCAGCAAAACGCGACGTTCACGTAGCGCGCTCGCGACGCCCGCGCTACTCACACGCCCGAGGATCGCGCACGCCTAATGTGGGGTCAGCCTTACCATGAGTAAGTGAAACTATCCTACCCTATGCGCCTGCTGATGATGATGACTCATTTTATCATCCATCCAGCTATTCCCCAACTATGCTGGTGTTGGCTTCCAGTCACCGAATCTGTTTGAGTACCAATATTTTGCTTGGAGCGACTACCTATCTACAATCCAGTCAACTACACAAGACGATATCCATATTATGGTAAGACTGACAGACTTTCTGGCTTCTGATTAGTCGCAGCAGCTGCAGAAAATGTACAAATGACAGCTTTGTCAGACTCAAAGCATGTAGACATAGATTATAGCTGTTTCCTGTGAAAATTACTTACGCACCATACGTAATAATTTTCCAAATTGGCTGAACAACGACACAAGCTTTACTTCTTTTGTTTAGATAAATGGTCACATCCACAACACAACCTTGATCAATGAATCTATGCGACTGCTAAGTGCTAATCCTAATTATACTGTCACGTGAAAGAATGCACCTACGGGATAAGTAGTATTTTGATGATTCTATATCGCCCACGCAGACGAAGTTGCGGGCAACAGCTAGTGTAATAATAAAAAGCTTTGAATGTTGTTTCATTTTTTTGAAACGCTACCTGACTCCTTAAAACATTTTCTCCGTGAAGAACTAGACATTTTCGTAAACGACTGTACCCATAACAAAAGGCGATGAGAACACGTCATGCTCGGACGACGTCACTGTCACACGAATGAAAGTTGTATATTTACAAGCCGACGCACACATAGGGCCGCGCGCAAATCTGAGTTAAACTATATATCTATACTTAATATGTATTCCTAGCTGTCTCTTATACGGCTTCACTTGTTTCCTACGTGCTACTTACTACGACATCTACTTATCTAAACATGCCAATGGAACTAACAAACAAAGTGTTTTTCTATCGATAAAACTATTTTTAAAATCGATAATTAAGTTTAATAGTTTTGAACAAACTAACAGACAAATGGAACTTTGCTATATGATATGTAGTGATACAAACCCCAAACCAATTTTTGATATTAACAAGCGTTTACAAAGGCAGCTATTAATATAACAAATGAGCGTTTATTATTCAAACGACAGCCAAGTCCATCCAATCAGCATAATGCTAGATACGACATTAGCAGTAATAATAGCTCCAATTGTAATTCATAGCCACTGTTTGAACTTTATGTCTGTGTATGCGTGTCATGTTTATATCAAAGCCGTGTTTATTGAAACATGAGTTGGTTGGAGTATCATATTTTAGTGTGATAATTAGCTTGCTCGTAAATAGCCTTCCTAGATAAATGGATGAATCTAAAAATTGAATCTAATAAATTTTTAATTGACAGCCTGGATAAAAAATGAGGCAAGTAAACAGTTTCTTTACCATATGAACATATTTAAGCAAACTGTTTATTCAGGTGTTCAAACTACTTACTGTTTGACTCATGCGGGAGTCGAAGCCGAGATCTCTACTCTGTCAGGTAGAAACACCAACGACTTAGCCATCTGGGCTTCATTTCGCAGAGAATCCTAATGTCCGTGCCATTGATAAAGTCTCTGATAGGCTATCAGGCACTTATGTGGCAGATAAATTATAACTTTGTTTCACAGATCTCGTATAGCAATATCTGGTACTTACTTAAATATTATAATCAGTCTTTATCTGCTAGACAGCATTTGAACTGTCATATCCTAACTAACTGACACTTTATCAGTCACCAATAAAACCGGGGCTAATTACCCTAAAATACACGAGCCAATCAAAGCCTTACCTCAAAAGTGGAAATGACTTAACCCTTTCACCGCGATCACATTGGTCAAACAGTACGTTCATTAAGTTAACCCTCTAATAACCAAGTCGGTCGTTTTGACCGACAATTGCTAGTTATCAACGGGTCGGGTTGATTCTAACAATTTAGTTGTTTTGCCGAGATAAGGGTTAATCTATGATGAAAAGGCTTGTTGACACGTTAGGTTAGTAGTTTTGTTTGTTTTCGAGTTGTTGGTAAATTGTACACAATTAACTTTTCATCCCACCATCTCGGAAAGAGTAGTTTTACCCTTTGATATCTGAGCGCAAAAGCCGGTTTTATCCTCTAGAGCGGGAAAGTGATTTGAATTTAGAACATCGTGTACAATACTCCATTTGTGTAAACTTGACAAGACATTTCAAACAAATACATATTAAACAAATAAAATACTGCTTAAAATAATTATTCAATTGAGTAAGTAATTTTTATTATTGTTTTTACATAGATTTTAACCTCGTTTCATTTTGAAACTGAGTTTTCAAATAAAGGAACTTTAATAGGCACCTACTTCTTTTTAATTTGGTACTCACATGTGCGCACCATTTTGTTTTTATGCATTTAGTAATTTCCTCGATGAAGTGGGATGAAATAATATTTTTTTATGCATTTAGTAATTTCCTCGATGAAGTGGGATGAAATATTTTTTTATTGTTTTGAGGTCGATTTTAAACCTCATTACATTTTTAAACTGAGTTTTTGCATAAATAAACTGTACATCTTTTTAATTTGCCATGTGTGACGTGCGTGCCATTTTCTTTTTTTGACTTTAGAAATTTCCTCAATGAGGTGGGATGAAAAGTTACGTGTTGCACTCGAGTGCAAAGATTTTTCACCTTGTGCTCTTTCGATTCCCTCGCTATCATCAAAATTGAGCCCGCGGTTAAATAAACCGGCCAAGTGCGAGTCGGACTCGCGCACCGAGGGTTCCGTACAAATGCTGTATAGATAAAAAGTGAGTTTCGCGCCAACCGTTCAGTTTAGAACAATCATAGTTATGGCAGGCCTCTGTCACTCGACGTACTTGCGCGCCATAAATGCCTACCGCTCGCTGGGTTACCGGTAGCCCCACGCGGCTCAGGGCTTTCAACAGTCACACGCGCCGCGCGCGCTCCAATGTTATTATTTTTATTTCGTGGTACGTTATGCTGTTGGTTTTTATTAGGTTATTTAAGCTACCTCACAAACTGATGGATTATTTTGAGTTGTGTTGGTTTATATGCGACTATTGTAAGATTTAGAAACATTTTATATGTATGAACTTATCTAGTAATTCTATTTTTTTTTAATAAATTAATACTTATCTACTTTATGATTTTAACAACAGAGATCATTAGGTACTTATTTTACTTTAGATACCTACTTAGTTATATGAACTGTATTGTGAGTTTTGTAGCTCAAAACACATCTCGAGTGTAAGTAGGTATAGCCCTGGTCCAACTTAATGACGACTCGGAACATTACGTGTTTCGCTACGCAGAAACCAATTTTAGGTATGTATCAACACTCGACGGAGTTGTACCATATGGGGTATGGCACTTGTGCTCGAAAAATAGTTGGAAACCGCCTTTGATTTTGACGAAAGCTTTACTTAAGTACTTACCTATGCTTACGTATTAGGTAATATTTAGTAATATGTACCCATACTCCATTTTAGTAGGCAATACAATAGTTAACTAAAGAAAAATATTCTTGATATTACTTTTTATTTAAAAGCTCAGTTTTAAAAAAGGCTATCTTAAAATAAGCGTAACTTTGTTTTCCTACTTAAATATTAATAAATTGTAAGAAGCAACCCTAAGCACGGCGACGGCACGGTTGCGGTCACTGAACTGTGCGCTATCGCATTGGAATAACAATCAAGCGCTCGAGCTTTTAAGGTTCATTTTATAACGCAGCTAGGAATTTGTAGGTAGTTGGGGAACTTGTAGGTGCTTATAACAGTAGGTATGGACTTTTTTGTATGGAGTGATTTATCTGTTACGTAGTAACTATTATATAATCTGTGGTTATGGTAATTTCGTGAGAGTCAAAATAGTTAATATTTTTTATTTTATAATATAACTAAAATAGTAGGCCAGTACCTTGTAAAAGTTATTTTATTGAAGTTATTTTATACAACATTTTATAGTCATCATTCAGAAATCTGATTGAAAATAACTATGGGGCATATCTGACCCGCTTTGTAAAAAGTGGCGGACATGAATCAAAGTAGTTTTAAATCGTGGAGAATGGTATGACTTTTCTTTGAATATAAATATTTTATTAAATTAAATATTTTATTAAGAGCGTGTACGCTCGGCGCGCGATGTCAACTTTAGGTAATTCAACGCAAAAAATCGCGCAGACTAGCGTCGCGGCTGTGTGCGTGCCTATCATACTTCACGTATAGTCACACAAACCATTTTGATCCTTTCGAGTGAAATTGGTAGAACAAAAATATATTATTTAGTAAGTAGTTAATAGCGAGAAAATAGTGTAAGTCTATGCATGACTAAAATATAAAAGCATGAAAATAAGTCGTTAATACTTACACACTTTTGCAAAAAAATCGGGCACCTATGAAAACCTTGGTTATTACATACAATTTTCAACAGTACTAAATAGTCGACTGATGATTAATGGCAATGTTAAGAGTTTCTGTATTTTAACCGATTTCAAAAAAAAGGAGGAGGTTTCAATTAGATTGTTTTGTGATTGTTCTCAATTTGATTGTTCTCGATTTCTCAAAGACGCCTGGACCGATTTGAAAAATTGATTGTTTATATGAATGGTCCAGTCCATCCAGACAGAAAAATTGTGGTCAAATAACAACAATTGCCGGAAAGCAAAATATTGATGAAGAGCTTGGGTTTACCATTGCAAATAAAGTTTTAAGTTTTCTATCCTATATGCTTCAAAAGTTATTCGGGATCAAAAGTCAAAATTTGGGTACATCCAAAATGAACATATAAATAAAATTATAGCTCGATTGGTAACATACATCTGCAATAAGTGATTTCTAGCCTAAGGAATCCGCCATATTGGATTAAGTCTCGCGACACATTTTTTTTTCGAGTTATTTATAGCAAGCCCTTTCATTTGATACCCATATCGTAGGAATGCATTAAAAACATTTGTTTCTCCATCTTGGGTATACCGCCATATTGGATATAGAATCATACATTGTCATTAAAACTGAACGTTCAAACAAAATTTCAACTAAATCGATAAAAAAAAATGTGCTTCAAAATTGAGCGTTAAAAAAAATAGTAATGTATCAAGATTTGTTGGTCGCGCTTGAAATGTACTCTATTCTCGGCATCCACGGCAGAGGTTATTCACCCTACGCGATATGACGGAGCGACACGTCCTCTCTCTGTGAAGCCTCGTGGCGGTCTGGTTTGAGTTGACTCGCGTGCAGCGTTTTATAGTAGTTTTAAAATAATTTATAAAAAAATAAAAACGAGAGATTAAATTATAATATAAAGTTTATGTCTTAAAGAAAGAGTTATATTACTATAGTAAATAATTGTTATATTAAATTAAGTGAGATAGGTAGGTAAAAAAAGCATTTGAAATTCACAATTTTTCACATTGTTAAAATATTTTTTTCTGAAAGATAGAGACCTAAATCAAAAAATGTTTTCAACTAACTATAGGCATGGGGATTTCGTCTATGAGTAAAAAAATAAATATATTAGATTTGCTACTGTTTTCACATGAATTTAAGCTTCGAAATAGACGCTGAACGGGAATTTTATAAAACATCTGTTACGTTATAGGGGTTTTCAGTATTTAATCTACACAAATTGAAATTTATGTTCAATTAACTATATAGACAGTGAAATTACCTTGCTTTAATAAACATGAACATAGTTATAGGATAAGTAGTTAATTAGAAACAGTGGTTTGAAAAGTACCTTTGTAGGCCAAATAGCGCGCGGTTGACATACACGCTCTTAACGAATGTCCAGGATCGTTTGAAAAATATAAAAGACAAGCAGTTTCAGAGGATTGTACAGGTTGCAATGCTAGTTTTTATTGTTAAAGACATTTCATAAAGAAGGAAGGTGCCAATCCGGATGACCAGGATCTGATGAGGATCTGGAAACCCTGAGAAATCGAGGGCAACTCTTGAATATAGTAGGCACGCATCGAGTCATAACCAGACATGTGAGTGTATTTTTGAGGGTACTGGTAAACAGATACCGTCTTACCACAAAAACTTTTAAACGTCAGTTTATGCCTTGTCTAAAAAAATGTCAAATTATGACGTTGACATATGGTTCATTTTGCAGCCAAAATTTTATTAGACAAGTGTAAAACAGGGTTTAAAGTTTTTGTAGTAAGGCCCTGAAGGTTTGGAGCTGATTTGATTATGGAGACTACAGAGAGTCAAGGGAACTCCGAACGGTATGTTGCAACTACCACGTGTTTGGGCTTATTTTATTCGTATTGGCGAAGACTTTCCACAAAGATAGGTTTGACTGCCATTGTGGGATCGACAGCTAAGATCAGATATAGTTATGGGAACTCCTTTACAATTTATAACGTAACCTTGTGTTGGAGCTTATTTTATTTTAGGTGATGAGAATTCACTACTAACTTGGGTTAAAGCAGCCATTGCAGGAATGGGATCTTTTATTTTTGAGGGATTAATCACCTAAAAAGCCCCAGTTTCAGGTTTTTTTCGAAACCGCCTGACGACTTGTAGCTGTCGAATTGTAACAACGACTTCTAGAGAGTAGGATTCGGGGCTGCTGGCTTTACGTTTCTAGAGCCTTGATTCTGTCATTCGTAATTCTGTCCATTTCTTTATAAAGTCGGCTTTATTTTGTAGAATTTTACAAACAAATCCAACTTCAAACATATAAAAAAGCAACAAGAAAACAAAAGCAAGAAAGAAATTAAAAAGATGTTAGGTGCATCGGTCTAGAAGTCGGTGTCTAGTTTTTTTGTAAAAAGTTTTTATTTTTAACTTTTGTGAAAAGTTCTCGTCAATACGAATAATATAAGCCCAAACACGACGTAACTAAAACATACCGAGTTCTCTCGACTTTCTCACGTCTCCATCATCAGATAAGCTCTAAACCTTCACTGTTTGATAGTATCACCAGACATACATCTGAGAATCAAGTTTTAATCCTATGCATGCCTACAATTTCTGATAGTTGCCCTCGATTTCTCAGGATTTCCATCATCAGATCCTGACCTGATGACAATGGAAATAAACGGCGAGTATACTCTTTCACTACAAAGAAATGATTTCTCAAATCCGTCAAACTTGGTCGTTTAAATTCCCCATTGAAATGAGGAAAATATTTGATGTTTACACCTGATTTTCTCTAGATTCCCATGGTTCACATTGATGCGACTAATGCCATAGTAAATCAGAGCCTTTATCATTATACTGTGCTATATTTCGTTCGTATCCGCCGTGGGTATGGTTTTCATACTAAGGTGCCCAATGACCTTTGAATGATTTAAAATTTTTCCCAGTTTAGAAGCCATTATATTTAAGAAGTGTTTGATATGAATTTCACTTTTTATTCAAAACTTTAATATCTCTACGCGTTCATGTGAAAAAGGGTAGGTAGTAAGTTTATAATTATTAAAAAAATATTTTATGTCATGTAAGCAAATATAATATTTTAATATTTTATGTAACTTCAAATTTATCATTCTCGCAATTTTCCCTTTATCTGTACTATATAACGTTGCTTCGTGCCGAATTTTAAGATTCTGAGTTCACGGGAAGTACCTTGTAGGTTTTGATTCCCTAGCGTGTGACGGAAATTCGTCTAAGGTGTCGGTAAAACTGCTGTATCTTTTGATCGCGTTAACTTAGAAGTTTGATTTTTTCATTGCTTAAAGAGACAATAGACCTAGGTATTTGGTATAAATTTCAATTTGGTACCTTTATTCGTTCGTGAGAAATAAGGTAGTAAATTTCATTTTATTAAAATATTTTTATTATATTATATAACAAAAAAAATGTGATTTTCGCAATTTTTCCTATATTTGCATTATATAACAATGCTTCATGCCAAATTTCAAGATTCTGAGTTTACGGGAAGTACCCTGTAGGTTTTGATTCCTTTGCGAGTGTCGAGAATTTGTTGAAAATATCGACATAATCGGTTGTATCTTTTGATTGGCTTGGCTTAGAAGCTTGATATTTTCACAGCCTAAAGGGACAATAGACCCGAGTATTTCATGTGAATTTCAGCTTGATAAGTCCACGCGTTCTTAAGATAAAGGGTCTTGACAGACAGACAGACAGACAGACAGACAGACAGACAGACAGACAGACAGACGGACAACAAAGTGATCCTATAAGGGTTCCGTTTTTTTCCTTTCGAGGTACGGAACCCTAAAAGCAACTTTGCACTCTTGTATAACAAATAACTATTGTCTACCACCTGCTAAACAAATACACCAAACTTGATTAATCACTCAAATTGCCATTCAAACATTTAATTATAGTTACTGTTTGGTTTTATTAATAGTTATTTGTTATACAAGAGTGCAAAGTTGCTTTTTAACCGCGGGCTCAATTTTGATGACCGAGCAAGCGAAGGATTCTAAAATTGAAACACGAGCGTAGCGAGTGTTTCAATAATTAGAATCCTGAGCGACAGCGAGGGAATCAAAAGAGCACAAGGTGAAAAATCTTTGCACTCGAGTGCAACACGTAACTTTTCATCCCACCTCATCGAGGAAATTTCTAAATGCAAAAAACAAAATGGCGCGCACATATGAGTATCAAATTAAAAAATAGTACCTATTAAAGTTTATTTATTTGAAAACTCAGTTTAAAAATGAAACGAGGATAAAAATCTATGTTAAAACAATAATAAAAATTACTTAATTAATTGAATAATTATTTTAAGCAGTATTTTATTTTTTAATATGTATTTGTTTGAAAAGTCTTATCACGATTGTCACAAATGGAGTATTGCACACGATGTTCTAAATTCAAATCACTTTGCCGCTCTAGAGGATAAAAACGGCTTTTGCGCTCAGATATCAAAGGGTAAAACTACTCTTTCCGAGATGGTGGGATGAAAAGTTATTTTTTATGGAGCTTGACAAAAGATTCATCATCATCATCTCAGCCATAGGACGTCCACTGCTGAACATAGGCCTCCCCCTTAGATCTCCACAGATATCTGTTGGAGGCGACCTGCATCCAGCGTCTTCCGGCGACCTTTATAAGGTCGTCTATCCACATTATTGGTGGACGTCCTACGCTGCGCTTGCTAGTCCGTGGTCTCCATAAGATTAATGACAAATAAATATAATATTAATAATTATAATCGATAAGCTAGTCCTTTATCCGTAGTTTCATTTTAGGAACAACTTGCGTGTACCGGAATAAAATAAAGCCTAATGTTACTCGGGAAGAGTGTATGTAGCTTTCCAATCGACCAAATCAATCACCTGCCTACACCACTATTAAATTAGTGGTTGGCACAACATCTCTTCTTCTACTCTATTCCATATTTGAATTATTCATAGATATCTTGACACCAAAAGGCTTAAAATACAAATAGTAACCTCTCCCATTAAACCAAATAGCATAAGCACACATTTCTATCTATTTATAGAGCAACATAATTCACGAACCTAAACTAATGTGTAAGGAATGCCAGTAAATTACATAGACAACAATGTACGTTCAAATTAAGTTCCTTTGTAACTCAGTGGGCGGTGAATTAGTAACAATTACACTATGTAATGTATTGTTTATACGTATGTGAACGCGACAATAATAGATTATTGTAATTATTGTTACTGGGTGTTGCGGTTTTCTCGACGTTAACGTGTTAGTCATTTGTAGTTGTTGGTAAAGGTCAGAAAGTTTATATCAAAAGGGTTTCCTGTATGTTTGAAGAAGAATTTAGACTATTATAATGATACACACTGCACCTCACTTTACTAAATTACTATCCATCAAATTAATTTCAAAAAAATCTAACAATATTTATTTGAAAGTTTTAAACACAAAATAAATCCCGTATAATTAACTCATTATAGTCAATATACTGTCCTGTTGGTCGCTACCGTGCGGTCCAGCGTTCGATTCCTGGATCGGACCGAACTCGCTTTGTGGGTGCTAGAATCTTTCACAAAGCTAGAATTTGGCGATGTCGACGTTCCCGAACTGTTACAAATAAAATTAATAATTGACAAAAACCTTAACCATAACCATAGAACATTATTTAACACACTTGCAATAGATTAAGACAAAACTTTTTAACACTAAACTTCGGTTAATTTGTGACCTATTTAGCTGACGAACAATTTCAGTCTGAAAGTTGTAACGACTTCAGATTTCTGATAGCGAATACCAGTTTTAAATGTTCCGAGTGGAGTCCGACTTAACAGCACAGTTATTATATTTAAGGTAAGTGGTTAAACTAAACTATCTTTAGTATAACGTTATACATTGAGTCATTATCAAACAGTAGCCATTTTCCCGCGGTTTCACCCGTGTCCTGTGGATAATATGTTGTTTATTGTTCCCCTTTTTGAAAGTCGGGCCGATAAACTACATACTAACCCAAAAGATAGACAATAACTCTGTCATCTCAACTTTTTCAATTAATATGTAGCATTTTCAGATAATTTTAATGATAGAAGAATCAAGAAGCATTGCCCTCTATACCCCACTAGTCTAAAATCAGATCACAAAGTTATTACCTAGTTTCTGAAACCGATCGGTCATTGATCTTACTACTTACATTGTTATCAGCCATCTTTTGGCTCTCAAAACTTTATGAGACTCATGCCCGTTTTCACCAACGAATACCTGAATTTAGGGAGCATTTACGGAACACTTAATAAGAATTTCATTTTCACCAAAGCCTAGGTGTCAATTATAACCTTAAAATTTCACTTAAACTTGGGGGCCCGATTGATGCCTGCTTAAACAACCCCTATCATTATCATGACAGAATACAAACATATTTTGAACCTATCATGATGATCATGACTTTTTTATAAGATTATAGGTTATCACTTGCTATGAATGCACTTGCTAGGTCAACTATAGGCCTATTCAGACCTAAGCGGTATTCGCTACCGTCTACGGCAGAGAAAACCCTGTGGGTATGCGGTAATATGACTGTTCAGACCTAAGCGGTATTCGCTACCACCTGCGACAGAGAAAACCCAGTGGGTATGCGATAATATTACTGTTGATGTTCGGGATGTATGCCGCTGCTCTCGCGCGGTATGTACTTCTACCCACAGCGGCAGTGAATATCGCTCAGGTCGCTCTAGCCGCGGTATAGTTATCGGCACGGATATTGAGCCCTGACCTTCACCTGCGCAGAAGCCATTTATTGGTTTATTGCCTTATGTGTACAGTGTGCAAAGAAGTAGGCTAACATTGAAAATAATAAATTATGTAAATTAAAACAAAGATAGTAAACAAATATTTTAATATTAGTCCTCATATGATGTACCAAACATTATTATCATCCTCCTGCACCAATTCAATTTGGGGTGGGCTGGGCGCAGCATGTTTTTACACGTCTTTCCAATTTCTCGCACCACCTGAAACTAAATAAATATAAATAAATCTATAATTTTAACCCCATACTTAAATCCATCAACTCATGGAGAACAAAAATACAATGAAGCCCACAGTAAAACAAGGAACACAGTTGAACGGCAATATCTTAATACACTATATTATTATACACAGATATTATTCACATTTACCTGTAAACGGTTCCTATCGCATTAAAACTATTTGTGACTGGATCCAAGCTTTGTTTTTGGCTTCGTTCGTGGTCCCATCCGTTTTTTGTTTAATATTGTGTCGCTATGAGACGTCAGAAATTTCACTAGCTTGTCTTTTTCTTCTGTAAGAAAGGTTTATCCTCGTTTTCTCTTCTCTGCTAAAATAAACTTATCTATTCAACAATAATAAACCCAAAATTAACCTCACTCTATGTACACATACACATCAGTCAATTTGACAAACACGCGAATGACATAGGTAAAAATTCACCTATAGAAAACCTCTTCACTGTTTTATTGCATAAAACATAGCGTAATGTAGTTTAAGTTAAATTAAAATAACATCACAAGAACAAAAACTCACAGGCTTTAGTTATATATACTCGATAGACGTTTATTTCTTAAGAAGTACAGAAAAATCATTTTATCGATAAAATATCGACTTTACATTATCGTTTGTAGAACTAGTAATCTGTCACTTACTTAAGGGATCCATGTACAAGTGTGGTGAAAATGAATTTAGGTAGGTGTCAAATTGGGAGGGGTCCTTATTAAAAGTAGCATTTAGATAGGGAAACGGTAAGAGGTTGTTGGTGAAAACGGGCATCAGTTATTGTTCAGTTTGTAATTACTTTCAGATAGATATCAGATAAAACATTTTATGTCTTCTCAGATACTAAAACAATAAAAGAAATCTCTGATGTCTAAAGTTATTCAATTAAATGTGATATCTGAATGTTGTAGGTCATGTAATATCAGTCGTACTTTTTATCTATTCTACGTCGTATCCAGGTCTTATTTAAATATCTGATCATGAAACGGCTGTCACAAACCTGGGTAAAATTCAGATAATATTTGGTATATACTTCATAATAGACAAAGCATGATGCTCCACTCCTAAGTCCTGGGATTCATCATCATCATCCTCCGAGCCTTTTTCCGGGTCGGCTTCCAGCCAAACCAGTTGTAGCTGAGTACAAGTGCTTTACAAGGAGCAAATATCACGTAATGTTTGTGAAATACACAATGTCATGTATCAATGTAATCATAGAATTCCTTAAAAGCTTCTGGCAGCAGCTGCGTCCCGTAGGCACTATTTCATACTATTGCATTATTTCATAATAAAATTTATGGCCTCTCATGATAAATGGGCTACCTAATACTGAAATATTTTTTCAAACGGGACCACTAGTCCCAGCGATTAGCGCGTCCAAACGAACAAGCAAATAAACTCTAGTTTTCTAATATAAGCATATATATGTTATGGACCATGTGATTAATTCGGGCATTATTAATAATGCCCGAGCATTATGAATAATGTCTAGCTTTATCGGGCCAAGTGATTAATAACTATCTTAACTTCATTATTTATCACATTGCACGGGCATTATTATATTGCTACATGACAGTTGGGCAATTTGATAATAAAGCAAAAAATTGAAGTTAGTGACGAAAACGTATCCCACGTAACAGTTGCCCGGGTAACTAGGTTGAGGAGGTCAGATAGGGCAGTCGCTCCTTGTAAAGCACTGGTACTCAGCTACATCCGGTTAGACTGGAAGCCGACCCCAACATAGTTTGGGAAAAAGGCTCGGAGGATGATGTGACGAAAACGTATCGCTGCAAAACCGACTCCACGTAGTCTTGTCTGTCCTACCCCTAGAGTGCAATTCAAAACCGCGTAAGTGTGGAGGGGCGAGGCGGCCTGCGAGCTGAGGCGCAGGTAGTTTTAACGCTCGCCGACGCGGCTGAGGCTGGCCGGCTGAGCCGGCCAGCAAGCCGAAGCTGCGGCGGTGAGCGTGAAAACCATCTGCGACGATAAGCTCGCATGGGACCGCCGGAGCCCCGCAGCACCGGAGCCGTGACAGAAGCCATGCTTGCTGCATGTTGCTTGCTTACATTTTAAACGTACTGAGTTAAAAAATTATATAGAAGCTAAATAAATAAATTTTATGATGTCATTTAATAGTATTTTAGAAGTTTACTGTTAGAATGCATGCTACAAATTTAGATGCTAAAAAATAACCATCATGCGGAGTTGTATTTAGAGCGGTTTACTTAGAAGATAACGAGTGGCTGAGATAGTATTATTTAGATGCTCGTTAATTGTGGCTGACTTAGTAATTTAGAAGGCAACATACATTATTCGGGGCGAATAATTATATTAAAAAGGAGCCTGTTTAATAAGCACCCTTTAAATATGACTTTCCTTAACTTTTAAATGCAAAAACTAGTGGATTTTTAAGGCAGAAGTCCTTCATAATTAATCCAAATCATGAGGCTGATTATTTAAGTGGTTTAATATTTAGTTTATTTTAAATTAAATGGCAATAACAATAAAAAAATGAATATAAATATGTTATTACTTTGCTTGTATTACTTTGCCCAAAAGGTCACGGGCAATATGTATAGTGCCCGGTCAATTTGATTATTTGAATAATTATTATCAAATTGCGCTCTCATATTGGGCATTTTTCATAATGACCGGGCATTATGTATACTGCTCAATTTATCACTTGGTCCATAACATATACACTTCAGGACACCAAAATAGCCCGAAGAATTGCCGACTGCTCTAAAGTGTAGCCAGAAGTAAGTGTTCCGATTGAGTCATCCATTCAGTGATAGAAAAGGTTCCCTTTTGACTAAAAGCTATAATTCAGTGGTCACTCCATTGATCAATGGTGAATTCAACCGTGTAACTTAAGAGCCATCTTTCATTTGCCTTGAGGAGGTTTTACAGAAGAAATTTTATGGAGAAGAATCTAATGTTATGACCAAAATAATTACGAGTCTCTTTGATCGCAGTTTAGAGGATAAATACTCGAAACAATTAGCAGTTCTTTTAGTTCAAATTTGACTTGAGTGGCCTTCTGTAATACGGACCTAAATATGACAAGGCTCAAGAGTTTGTTTGAACTAAGGAATTTCTGATCCGATTTGAAAAAAAATTAAGTGTTATGTAGCCTACCTTTACCTAAGGGAAGGTTATAAGCTGCCCTTTTATCCGAGTGTGCGAAGAGGTTGCTCTGATACATTTGAACAGTCATCTAGGTACATAAAAGCTTTTGTGGTCCATGTGAGGGTCAAACTTATTTACGTCGCCTTGTGAACTACTATGAATAACTTGCGTGTACTATGAATACCTCAAAACCTTCAATAAAATCCAATTCCTGACTTCCTCTACATTGGAGTCAGAAACTAAAGTTCTAACAGCATTGAGACTCCACAGTTATTTACATATGCCATTTGAACGCGAACTGAATACCATTCATGTGACCAACTTTGTATGGAGTCAGCCATCCTTGTACCACAGTTCAGATATATTCTTTTGTAAACAGTTGTGAAGCTAGCTACTGTCTACCATTACTGTAACTGCTTTTTTGTCGTCCCACTGCTGGGCACAGGCCTCTTCTCACAAGGAGAAGGATTAAACATTAATCACCACACTTGCTCAATGCGCGTTGGTGATTTCAGACTTTATAGTCCAGGTTTTCTCAAGATGTTTTCCTTCACCTTTTTATCAGCCATTGGTGTCCAAGATGTACTTAAGCTAGCTACTAACGTGTGTAAAAATGTCAATCACACACACATTTGTGTCGATGAGCTTTTATGTTCTTCTCTCAGTGCTGTTAGTACTTTGTGTCGTGCATGCAGCACATGCGTGTGCGGGTGACGTTGTTACGAACGTTAGTGTGTAGCTTCACAACTGTTTACAAGAGAATATATTTAAACTGTGTTCGTATGGAGTCAGTCGTCTTTGAATGGAATGATGGTAGTTTGTACGGCACTTCTCAATTTGTATGTGATGCTCATTCTTAATGGAGGGGCGATGAGGTGACGTGAAAAGGTACGTTTTTAGGGTTCCGTACCCAAAGGGTAAAACGGGACCCTATTGTTTTCGCTCCTCTGTCCGTCCGTCCGTCCGTCTGTCACCAGGGTGTATCTCATTAACCGTGATAGTTAGAGAGCTGAAATTTTCACAGATGATGTATTTCTGTTGCTGCTATAACAACAAATACTGAAAACTAGAATAAAATAAATATTTTGTTTTTTTTGCTAATTTTTGTTCTGGTACGGTACCCTTCGTGAGCGAGTCCGACTCGCACTTGACCGGTTTTTGTGGTTTTATACCTTACAGGGAAGAAATGTAAATAGAAACATGGGAAATGTTGGCAAGTCTTATTAGTAAATTACAACAAATTAAGGTGTTTAACAGTTTGGTGTGAATTCACAATAAACAAAAGGTTTTGTTTGTATAATTCTAGAGTCAGCCAAATATCTACGATTACTAAAATAAACCATTAGACCTTTTCAATTGGATAAATAACCAACTTTATTTTTTTTACAATAAATTCGATTAATAATCCACTTACAATTGTTACAACCGCGTCTCAATTTCCATAGTATTTCTACCACTGTACATAACTATAACACATTTTCATCATACTCAGTCTAACAGCACATGAAACCTAACATCTACCTTCATCAAACAGCTCATTCATAACGTAATTAATCAATCAAGCGAGCTCATTTGCAGCGCGTGGATAAGCCCTAATGTGACGTCACACGTCATACCAACGGATTGTAGGACCTGCGTTGTGTGTGTGTACTAGGCTGCCAGGAATGAAAGGAGACGGGGGTTTTACACGAAGAGCGAGTGGCCGTCTGACTTGTGTTATAGTATGAAGAATGTTTGTTATGTGCCATTTAAAAATTGTTACGAAGAAATGACTACTGCTGACTACTAGTAGCTTTATTAAATAAGAAAAACTTAATATAACTCAGGTATTATACGATTTTGAACCTCTGTGCATAATGTTTATTTCAGATTTATGCTAAATGTTCATTGAAATAGGTAGATAGGTAGGTGGTGTTGATCCCACTTGGGTTCGAAAAAAAAATTTGCTTCAATTTTTCTTAAAAGTTCAAGTCCATATTTCTTAAACAATATGCTTTATTGCATAGACATTACCTATAACTAAACACTTCAAGCTTGTATACTATGACTTTAAGCCACGGGTTCTTTGTCTATCGAGAACAGGTAGGATAGGGGATAATGAGCGTACAACGTAGAGTTAGGAATTTGATCCAACTGGTAGTCGATAGTTGATGTCCTAGTTAAATAGTGTTACAAAATATTCTGTTTGTAAGTAAGTTACAAACTTTTACTTCGGAAAAGAGATTGGATTTCCAATTAGTAAAAAGTAGTTTTAGTAATGAATAATATTCACGTATAATCATTACCTGCCTAGACATTTCCCAACTACGTTGGGGTCGGCTAACGGCTTCCAGTCTACCGGATGCAGTTGAGTACTAGTGGTATACATGGATTGACTGCCTATCTGATTTCAACCCAGTTACCCGGGCAACCCAATACCCCTAGGTAAGGCTGGTTGTCAGACTTACTGGCTTCGGACTATCCGAAACGTCTGGCCGTAAGGAGGATGTTCAAAAGACAGCCGGGACCTAAAATTACCTACATTTTAACGTGCCCTCCAAAACACAGTCAATGGTGTCCAAGATATACTTACATACAAACTCTGCTTACGAAAAGTTGCTTTAGTACTTGCCTGACCTGGAATCGAACCCACACTCATAGTTGAGAGATTGGTTCTTTCTCCACTGGGCTCCCATATTCGTATATGAATGACAATATATGCAAACACAGAAATTAATAATTAAACATTAAGTACGTCAATATTAAACGAATGCAAATACTCATAATGATTACACATTAAAACAAAATAAACTTTATTGAAATGAAAATAAGGCTCATTTTACCGTGAAACTTTATACAAACAGGGTATTATGCACGGCTGAAGTTTTACATTCACGGTAATAATATTTTTATTCCATTGAACCTTTGTAAGCGCCTTTGAATAGTTGCAAATTCATTGCGAAAATAACGTTTATTTTTACTGCGGGAATGGAAAAACAAGATAAAGTATTGAGTTTGTTATTCACTTCTCATATTTGTCGTACTTTGTGCTCACTCATTTTAGAATCTTTGTAGTAGTGTTGAATGAAAAATACTGGAGGGAAAATATGCAGAAAGAAGTTCTTCAATGTTACTTTACGATAACAAAGTTGCGTACTCTTTGATCATGAAATGAGGGTTAAATCAAACCCTTTCAGATTTAATTTTCATGACTCAAACTTGGGCCCTCGATGGAGCCAGAAGTCACAATCTCACACTCTTTCGCCTACATTGTAAAGTCGCCTACTAGATTAATATCATAAAGAGGAACCATGTGTTTTGTTTGTTTCTACTCTATGTAAAAGGCTTCGAAACTATTGAACCGATTTAAAAAAATATTTCTTTTGCGTTCATTAATTTATACAAAATGCTGGCTCTTCAGCTCTCGTCATCATCATCCTTCCAGCCTTTTCCCAACTACATATGTTGGGGTCGGCTTCCAGTGACTGCCTATCTGACCTTCTAAACCCAGTTACCCAGGCAACCCAATACCCCTTGGTTAGACTGGTGTCAGACTTACTGGCTTCTGACTATTCGTAACCACGGTCAAGGATGTTCAGTGACAGCCGGGACCTACAGTTTAACGTGCCATCCGAAACACAGTCATTGGTGTCTAAGGTAAACTTAGAAAGTAAATACAAACTTAGAAAAGTTGCATTGGTCTTTGCCTGACCTGGAATCGAACCCGCGCCCTCATACTTGAGAGGTTGATTCTTTACCCACTAGGCCATCACGACTTCAAACTTCAACTCTCGTCGGTCGCTTAATATCATCACCCTGCCTACCTACGAGTGTCCTACACCTCGTCGTCATAACACCATAATGGTCATTACCATACCTTCCACAAGGTAAAATATAATCCGCTTTAGATAACCTTATCATTGACGTACAATGCACGCGAGTATAACTGTTGCCGGCTCATTTGGGACTAGGGTTGCTAAATGGCCAGGAAATCCGGGATTGTCCCCGAATTACGTGACTTGTCCTGTGTCCAGGAATTACACCTTATAGTCCGGGATTTCGAATACAGACATACACTAACCTCTCTCATTTTGTTACTAGTAGCAGGCCGCTTCCCTCCTATTAATTACCCCCCCGAACCTCAAAAATCACTTAGAACAAAATCATTACAACTGTTCGTTCTAAAGAAGTGAGCCCAGATTTCGCAAGTCTATTGGAAGAACTGCAAAAACGGTCTTCAAACATGCGAATTCTTACTAAAGGCAAAAAAATATTTGTTAGTATTTTATTTTTCCTATTTTTTTCGTAATCCTCGAATTCTCCGGCGATGCGATTCCCACTCAGGGCACACATGGACTGTGTGGTCCACTGGGACCCAAAAAGGCCCCGTAAAGAGCTTAAATATCGGAAATGGTGCAGTGCGAGTTTTTCATATCTTTGTTGAATTAATTTTTTATGAGATGAGGTATTCTTATGGTATGAGATTTAAATATTTTATGAGTTTTGGGATTTTTTGATTATTCCCTTACTTTTAGTAGGGGATCTAATAAATATTTGATCGAGAGACCCAACAACACATTGTGGAATATTTTTTTAAGACAAGCTGGCATCCTTTAAAACACAATCGTTCAAAATAGTAGGTACAAAGTCTGGGTTTTCAAAATCTGTAAACCTGATTTCCAACAAACCTTAGAACACCCTGAGAGAACACCATAAACTTTCAATTGGTAGCATAGCATAGCTCAAATTTTCAAGAAACAAAAAGCCAGGACGTATCTACTTACACAGAAAATCAAATATTCTTTCTTCTTTTAGATAAAGGTTTTGCCATTATAGTAATCTGTGGTTTTGCTAAGAACGGCAGCCTTTATTTTGATCGCTAATAGTCGGGCTCATTGACACTTCCGTACTTTATCTCAGCTTTACGCATGATGTTCTAAATCTAAATTATGAAACGAAAAATAATTCCTGTGGCTAAACCACTGAATGGATTTGGTAGTTTTTTTTTTTTGGAATTCGTTATGAAATAGTTTAAAGTAGGTATATGTGACAGGTTTAATGTGATTAGGTATGACGCAGCATATTAAATATCGATCAGTTATGAAAGCTGATATGGATTGTGGCCACGTTGCTGAACAAATCTTTCCGAACAATAATACATTTGCTCAAACACAGCAGTATCAAAAGCTACAGCTCAAAAGAACCCACAATTTGTTTAATTCACAACTTTCGCAACATAATACAGAAACTTCCATGCACCTGTACCAGGGCTTCTATTCATAAAGCTGAAGTTGTATTCAAATGCAATAATTTGAGAGGCGTCGGGCACTGTGTCCAGCACAATTGTAGCCCAGGCCTGACGGACGGGCTCGTTACTGTCCATTATTCCGGTCGCTTAAACTGCAGCTGCCTGACGTAAGTGGGGTTACTAGAATCAACTCGCTCAAAAAGCTTTCGTGATGATGGTAGGAATGGAGATTATGGTGCCTTAAGAATATACCTTAATATAACATTGCTAATCTTTGAAAGAGTTTACTTGAACGCGCGAATCTTTTAAAACGTTAAATGCCAAGTAAGAGGCCGTCAGGCGGATTGGATAACTCTGGGCTTGTTTAGTGATTAAACCTGCAGCTGACATTATAAGGAGAAAAAGAAAGACATCATCATCATCGTCGTCATCGTCATGACCATCATCATCGTCATCGTAGTCATCATCGTCGCACATTTATTGAGGAGTGCTTAAGCTGTTTTCATCGAGCTGTAGGAAGTTAGCTGCCAGAAGCTAAATTTCCAAATAATAAGACATGTTATTCTACACCATGTGATCTTACAAGCCGTATTTACATTCTACCCTTTGACCTTGACCTGTCAAGAGCATTTTCCTGCTTATTCATGTAATCCGGGAAAAGGTCTTGTCATCTCGTCTATGGACGGTTAACTTTCTTAAAGTCGATGTTTTTGAACACAAAATATCATTAACTTCAACAGGCCTACCAGTAAATATTTGTCGTGTTTTTTTAGAAAAGTTATAATAGTGAAAGACTCGATATTAGTACTAATTTTATTCGCTAGAATACTCATTCTTTGCTACATACTTATAAATACTGTTGTTTTATATACAACATGCTCTGTTTATTTCCTAACACAACCATCCAAAAGCTATTTAAGATACGCATAAAGGCCATTTCTTCGCAGGATAAATGGATGATGTTCTCTCTTATTACCCCTGAGAATAATAGAACGTGAATAGAACCTACATTATGTTATGTTTGAGACTTGACAGACACTGTAGTGGGGAGGCCAAACCGAGAAATTGCTCTTACGGTGTGTCCTATGTGAGATATCTATGTAGATGCGAACGCGAAGACATGAAATGAACAGTTTTGCGAATAATACCCTTACATTCGCTTCGGATCGCTTCATATTCGCGTACATTTGTCCACGCAGGACAGATTCTTAAGGTGGAATTTCAATTCAAGCGTAAGTCGCATGCGGTCATTGACGTGATTTTTAAGTTCGAGTGAAAATTCCTGCCGGTTTTTTTTTCTTTCTTCTTTCTTGCTAACCCATAGCGAGAGGGAGTGTTTTCATACTGTAACATAGCCATTCGTCACTGCCGAATGCCTTGCACCTTTAGGTTTAACTATTTTTCTGTTAATTACCGTTGTTTTCTCCCCCCAGTTCAACCACGGCGTATGGGGTCTCCCGCCCGTGGTGTGCGACTGCTACATCGCCATTGATGTCATCTGCTCCACATCCAGCATATTCAATCTAGTCGCCATATCTGTTGACAGGTGAGTCACTTGCATTTGTTTGTTTTAAGTATTGGCAGATAAGACTCTGCCATCTAATTATCTTACGATAAAATATGGATAACTCATAAACATCTCTTATAACATCTGTGCAATTGTGTGCGAACCCATGTTTGCAAATACGTTGATCTTTAAAAAAAATGATCCTCCGAATTGAGAAGCTCCTTCTTTTTGGGAAGTCGGTTGAAAAGGACAGGCTTTAGTGCTGGGTTTAAAACATGATCTTGAATAAAGTTAACAGTCTAAATCTAGCACAAAAGCCTTGGCGCTTTATAATAAGGTTGGTGTTGGTGTTTAGTGTTAAAAAGCTTCACGACGAAAATCCGGTATTTTTTTTCAATAATATTCCACTTCTTTCTATATTACTATCTTCCATCCAGGAGAATATCAATAAACAGGAGAATGAGTTACCAGAGCTCTATTTTCTACAATAGGTATCTGATGTCTTTATGGTAGTTCAAACTAAATTCACAATACATTTCGATAAAGGCCTGAACGCATTCAGACTATAACGTCTAGTCTCTGAGGAATCCATTTGAATACCTATAGCCTTCTGTCCATTTATTTAACATTACTCCTTTGAGACATCCTTTCAAGTGTTCGAAACAAAAATAATCATTTTTATAGAACCAGGCACTTTAAAAGAGGTACTTATTTTTACGTTTTGTGAAGAATCAGATCCTTAGAGTTACAAAACTTTATAATAGTTGTGTAAACATTTTTTTATCTTTCTGCGATATACTAGATTTTTAGAAATGTGGGCTTATTTTAACTGCCTCTAGTTTTTAGCTATACCTCGCGATCCCATATTCCAGCTCCCAAAGGAACTACTAACTGCATCCTGAACAGAGGGCTACATCCATTCTCAGGCTTTTTGTGTGCCTTTTATGTTATTTTACCCGAATAGATTCGACGTTCAGCACAATAACATCAATACGCAAGAATTATGAATAAAAATATGAGGTTAGGAATTTAGACATCACGTGCCTAAAACTTTACAACCTATGTAAACAATTTTCACAAAACAAATCAGATTACCAAAACACCCGGTTATTTTCCCAAATAAATAGAAAATAGATAGAAACGTCGGATGTTGATTACCACGCCATCTGGCGGCGCTTCTTTAATTATTGGCATCTGTTGCGAGTGTCTGGGTTGTGTGGGCAATTTATTATAGCGACTAATTCCACTAAATAGGGTTGTAAGGACCCCTAAAAGACAGGCCGTGTGGTTAGCCTTGTTTGAGGTTAGAATGATAAGTCTTTCTTTTGTTTTGAAATGTTGGTTGAAAATGTTTGTGGAGAAAAGATTGTGAGAGTAACTTACTTGAAAAAACACTTTGGTAAAAGAGATTCCTATGTCTATATTTCCATAGAGATAAATTCGAACTTTCATCTCAACTCATTAATCGCGCTTGTGGCAGCTAGTTATAATTTTCAGTACATTTAGGCCCAAGTTCACTAACAACATTATGCTATGCTATGGATTTTTATGTTCTATTTCCAAAGTAATCAGTTGATTTAATAAAATACTGTCATTTATGTTGTCGATGAAAATTTATCTCAGAGACAAAATTGCTGAACTACCTATTTAATGGTTTACAAATCAATTTCACGCAGAACTACAGACACATTCAAACCAACAGACGCACCCTTGTCATTCTAAAATGACTTCCAACCAACAAAATTCAGTTTCTTCCTGAAATCAATTTATAAGCCAGCCGTTCCAATTCAAGTGAAAAAAAACGTCTTATTGTCGGCCCTTCGCCGTCCAATTTCGGCGGACACCTATTTCATCATTCTTTCTTTCATTCCTTTACTTGCCGTGAGAATGTTTCGGACAGGTCCCTTTTTTATGAACGAACATATTATATGTATAGAACAATATGTGTTTTTACTATAGATATCAGTAGCTTTAGATATGGGTGGTCAACTTGTTAGTCAATTGAGTTGTATTTTTTTATTTATGGAATATCCACAAGGAAAAAAAAACACTTCCAGCAATCAGGGTAAATGTAGCCTAAGTCCTTTCTTAGGTTTTAGACTATCTTTTTACATAAATCAGTTCAATGGTTTTGTTCGACAGACTTGCAGACATACCTCTGTGCCTCTGCACCTTCGTATTTATAATAGTAGTCAGGATAGCAACAATCACACCTATGGTTTTCGTCACATTATTAAGTGTGAGTACTTCTTTCCGTCACAAATTAAGGGAGATGTAGGTGCGTTTGTGTTTTTAAGGAATGAGTATGTTAATTACCTGGTATTTTTGTTCCTTGCCGCTCTTAATTGAGTTCTTTGTACACCTACACAAATACCACACGTCCCTGAAAGCAATTAAATATGAGAGGAACAAACAAACGTAAAAGTTAATTTGTTTGATTTGTTAATAATACTTTCGCGTTGAAACTGCTGATCTTTAAATGGAAGTTGAATTTGGGGTTCCAGCTATTTTCTGGATTTCTTATAAGCCATTTTTCGGTAGCGAGAAGTAGTTCGGTAGCGAGAAATATTTATTAATAATTTCCACCACCGATTTATCCTGTTCCCGGGGGAGCTAACCTGTGCCCCCGGATTAAAAGTAGCATAAAGCCTTTCTGTATAATCAAGAAGTGTTATCTTATACTTCGTTCTGATGATTCTGATATACGCGCGTTCAAACAAACATGCTCTTCAGCTTTATAATTATTATCATAGATTTACATCAAGTTTTACCCAAACTATTCTGCATAAACACGCAACTTTCCCCAAGAACTCATCACATTACCAGGACATGAACCCACGACCTTTGAACACCCCATCAACAACATCAGCTGTCCTACACACATAAAACTACAGGCCAGTCTTAATTACTACATTTAATTAAAAGCTCCAGGAACAGTGGTAATGCATTCACGTGCTTATGAGCTCATTAATATCGATGGATTTAGATAATTAGATTCCTGATTGTAATTGCGGTTTTCGATCAAAATTTAGATAGAATGGGAATAGATTTTAAGTGAATAATCATGATGATAATGATTATAGTGGATTCAGAAAATTGAAATTCAAAATATTCACTGCTATCCCGTAAGAGCTACTGTACCTGGTAAAAATAAAGCCTTAGTATATTACTCGGGGACGATCTCTCAATAGTAACAAACACAAAAAAGTTTCCTCTTTTTTATATTAATATAGACAACGTGTAGCCTATGTTTTCCTATTTATAGGCTGCCAAAATATGTAACCTTTCTTTCGTAATCGAGTAAAAATCACCATCATCAAGAACGAAACATATTACGCAACAATTTACTATTTTATTAACGCCCATTCCTTCCCACAACCACAAACCTATAATTACAAAAACGCTTCCCAACAACACGCACCCATACCGCCTTAATTCCCCTTTTATCATCTTAAAACGAAATCCGATCAGCCTTCCCAAATAATCTCTCACATTATAACATCGAATATAATGGCACCAGCCCATCCATTGTGCGTCGGAATTGCCTCGTTGTTACACAGACTGCGAGTCAGTGGGTCGAGCGATAGCAAGCTCCACGCCTCATTTGCAGCTATTCAACCAACACTTATATCGAGCTGATGTGCTTAGAGAAAATAGCTTGAAGTTAATGCTTACCAACAACATTATACTCTTAAAAACATCATCTTAAAACGAAATCCGATCAGCTTCCAAAATAATCTCTCACATCGATGTCCTCCCAGCCGATTATCGGCTACGGCCGCTGTTCTCAAGTATGGAGATTAGCCAACTGCGCAGGTCATACATATTAATAGTGCACGAGCATTTGCGCAGACAAAGGTGCGCTAACTATTCCTTCACTCTCATAACCCGATGGGACGGCAATGCCACACGACCGGAGAGAGATCAGGCGCAGGACCGACATTAACGTGTTCTCCGATACACGGGTGAATCAGTCACCAACTTCCAGACCACGGGCTGCTTTGTGAAAGTTTATAAAACATTACTTCGTTGTTGGTCGAGTCAGTGGGTCAAGCGATATAAGCTCCACGCCTCATTTGGAACTATTGAACCAGCACTCTTATATCGAGCTGATGTGCTTAGAGAAGCTTGAGGTTAATGGGTGTCCTCATTAAAATAAATAAACGAAAATAGTTGTAGAAAAAGTAGGAAAATAGTTATATGTTGTGTTTTGTAGGCAATGATACAAGGTATACAGAGTCTAGAATGTTTAGACGTGGATTGGTATTTAATTTAGCGTTATTATTGTATAGGTATGTCTTAAATAATGATAGATTTTATAGAAATAAAATACTAACGGCCTTATATTTGATCCAGATAAATTGCTCGACTAAATTGTAACTCCATAGTTTAATTTTTAGTCTTATCAAAGTTATATTTTTAATTTAGAATCGTAGGGGAATTTTGTAAATCGACCGTTTCTTATTTAGCTGAATCGAAAGTCAGACTAGACTTTAATTAAATACTTACAAATTCTCTAACATCGACGTTGAAAATGCACCAGGCGTAAAATTATACACTAACAAATTCTCCCTTTGTCCACAGATACATAGCAGTAACCCAACCAATAAAATACGCGAAACACAAAAGCAACGCCCGAGTCTGGTCCATGATAGGGGTCGCATGGCTCGTGTCAGGAGCCATAGGGTCTCCCATAGTCCTAGGCCTCAACAACACGGCGGACCGGAGGCCTGGGGACTGTCTGTTCAATAATAAGGACTACGTCATTTACTCGTCGCTCGGGTCCTTCTATATACCGTGTATTATCATGATGTTTTTGTATTATAATATTTTTAAGGTGAGTATGATTTTCTTTTAGAGCATGAGGGTCATACACAAAAAGTGAACATTACAAAATATTTATAATAAAACTTCACTATTTTTTATAAAATGTTGTATTTATTTAAAGTTCCATATTAATATTCTTACAATAATATCAGTAGAGATCAGTCTTGGATATTTTAGGAAAAAAACACGTTTTTTGTTTTTTCATGTCCACAGAAGAGATTGTGTTGTCTGCAGAAGGGAACAAAATGTGACTTTATTATAATCATATTAATAAGGTCAAGAATAGAAAAAATAGAAAAAAAAACTTAAAATGGAGTTCTCCTCGATCCCTAAACAAAACATAATAAAAACGTATACCAATTCAGTACAAAAAATATTTGACATTTGTCCACAGAACAGACAATTCTGTAGACGTACTTACTAGAATGAAAACATATTTAACATCTCATCGCGATACTTTCGCGAACTGCGCATTCGCCAGATGTGGACGTATCCTTATGTGTAGTAAAATATGTTTCAAAAATAGGAAAACATAATTTAGTATACAGAATATTAAAAAATGTTTTCCTCATCAGAATCGTCCCACATGAAATTCATCGGCCGTTTTCTCTGTGGTGAATCTTCAAAAGCTTCAGAGTCATCTGAATTGATTCTTTTCTTCTGGGGTTTATGCATCTGGTTAAATATTTCGATAGAAAGATCTGGTGTCAGTCGATCTGAAAGTCCTGGTGAATTTGGCTCAGTCAAAGCATCAGGTGTGGCTGGAGCCATTTCAAAATCACGCTCAGATTAGGAGCCTGATGATCCCGATCTTTCGAGGCAATCAGGTGACAAATTGTACGAGGATGAATCAGGAGTGCCTATCGTTCTAGATGTGCCAGGCATTATTGAATCCCTAATATCCCTTCCTTCTTCTTTCTTCGAGAGCTGCGTCATCCATTTTGGCCTGCGCACGGCGTATACTAAGTTTTTTCTGCTCGCGTCTGCGTTTCTTTTATTCTTCTTCGAAAAGCTCCCTGATCGACTTGTTCGTGGCATAGTAACTGGAGCAAAAAACAAGGACCATCATGCGCTAAGAGCAAGCAAGCAACACAATGCAGAGCAAAACACAAATTAAAGTGGAAGACAAAAGTGCAAAACCATCATTTATTTTGCTCACAAATACATTAGCATTTATATAATAAATTATTTAACGGTGTTAAAATCTTAAATAATATCAAACACAAAAAATATATATTTTCAAAACCTTATTTAAATGATTGACCAAAATGGATGACGCAGCTCTCGAAGAAAGAAGAAGGAAGGAATATTAGGGATTCAATAATGCCTGGCACATCTAGAACGATAGGCACTCCTGATTCATCCTCGTACAATTTGTCACCTGATTGCCTCGAAAGATCGGGATCATCAGGCTCCTTATCTGAGCGTGATTTTGAAATGGCTCCAGCCACACCTGATGCTTTGACTGAGCCAAATTCACCAGGACTTTCAGATAGACTGACACCAGATCTTTCTATCGAAATATTTAACCAGATGCATAAACCCCAGAAGAAAAGAATCAATTCAGATGACTCTGAAGCTTTTGAAGTCGTGGTGGCCTAGTGGGTAAAGGACCAACCTCTCAAGTATGAGGGCGCGGGTTCGATCCCAGGTCAGGCAAGTACCAATGCAACTTTTCTAAGTTTGTATGTACTTTCTAAGTATATCTTAGACACCATGGACTGTGTTTCGGATGGCACGTTAAACTGTAGGTCCCGGCTGTCATTGAACATCCTTGGCAGTCGTTACGGGTAGTCAGAAGCCAGTAAGTCTGACACCAGTCTAACCAAGGGGTATCGGGTTGCCCGGGTAACTGGGTTGAGGAGGTCAGATAGGCAGTCGCTTCTTGTAAAGCACTGGTACTCAGCTGAATCCGGTTAGACTGGAAGCCGACCCCAACATGATTGGGAAAAGGCTCGGAGGATGATTTAAATGATCTTAAAAAATCATCATCAGATCTTGTTTGAATTAAGATGAACCTCTCTTATCTATAAATCAGCTAAAAGTGATTAACACAATTGTTTTTTTGTCGAATGTAGGTAGTCAAAGTTCTTTATTATTCACTTCTGTTGACATACCTCCCTTCTGTAGACACTACGTCTACAGCAAAGATGTCTACAGGAGAGACAAATTTTTATAAATCAAAGATGGTAGCCTTCCATTAGAGGTTAGAATTTAAGCAATATAATATTTGCAAACCGCGCCCACATATGCACTTACTATCTGTGTTTTTACATATTTGCAAAGGTTACTTACTCAGGTATCCTAGTCACAGGAAAGACACACTGATCTCGACTGAAAACTTGTGTAGTTGAATAATATAAAGAGTTTCTCTTATCACACGCACTTTATGTAAAATTACAACCGAGCAAATGATAGATAATGCAATGCTACCAACACAAGAGACAAAATAATAACGATGCGTTCATCTTTAGAAAATTTAGGCTTATTTTATTTGTCTACAGAAGTAGACCCAAAATTTGTGAACAACATTTTTATAACGTTTAATTCAAAATTAAGTTTTATATATTTTTTTATTCGTTATGTTATGAATATTTGATAATATGACTGATGTTATAAAATGAGTTAAAAGTATCTGTATATATTTTTAATTATCACTTGAACTCAACTACTTGCCATCCGAACAGTCTACAGAAGGAGATCTTTTCAGATTCAAAAGCGAGAAAAATTAAAGAAATTCCGGTTAAGCTGATTTTTTTTATGATCCAGAAAAAGTTTTCCAGACGAAATAATTATTAAAGAGATTTAATGTTGATATGATATTTAAAAAACGGGTTTTAAGTTGTATGAACATTTTTTTTTCTCCTTTTGTGTTTGACCCATGACTAATAATAAACTTCTGCCAGCTGTTTTACCAGCGGCCCGGGTGAAACATCACTTTCCACCCAGTAAAAGTAGCCTGTGTCCTTCCACAGACTCTAAACAAAATTTGTAAAAAATATATAAATTGGTTCAATACTTTTTCCGTGAAAGCCCGTTAGATAAACTTTTGTATTTGACATGTAAATAAAAACGCTATTTATTTCACAAATCGGTAGAAAACAATACTTTTACACCTTAACCTATTTTAACACGAGAAATAATCACAAAACAAAATCAAACAAATTCAAAGCTTAAAATCAGGTTTCTACCGACATTTCTCAGGCAATAAGACAACGAGCGAAAAAGCAGCGCATAGCCAAGAAAACCTCTGCAGCGCTAAGCTCCGCTGTATCCAGCGGCACAGCGGCCGTGGTGATAGAGAACGTCGCGCAGACGCAGCGGCTGGACGGGTCCATGAACGACGCGCCCACCAACACCGCGTCGGGGAGCAATGAGGATGAAGATGATGAGAAGTAAGTATGAGACCTGCCAGGTGCTATTGACAATAAGACCTACATGCTGCGTTCGTGGCAAAATACTGGGCATCACATGATGTCTGCCATCAACTCGCCAGAACTTGAGAGTACCTCTCTTAGACATACTCCCACTAGAGTCTAGTGGGAGTAAGGCATGCTCGGTTTGATTATTAGGTTAAACAAACAAAAATATTGAGGTGCATATGACTGTGGTTTGTAATAATTTTAAAGACATGTAGCGATGTGTAGTAAGCCGTGTAGCGTAAGTCCCATCGCTTCTTTACAGTTTTATCTAAACTGGATAATTTACAATAACGATGTTTTACAATTAGGTACTGGCAGTACAATATGTTTTTTCCGATACCTACATACATACCCCATTCGCTAAATAGTTGCAAAGCTGGCAACGATATAAACATGCGAAATAAAACTTTACTTCTTTTACATAGTATTTTGGTCTAAAAGCATCAATAGACATTCATAAGAAAACTCTTTGAAAGGACTTCCTTCCCATTCGCCAAAGAATTGAAATTCCTCCAAACATTTTGCCAAAAGCTCCAACATTTCCACACGTTACTTCTCGTACAAAAACTTTCAGAAAACCCGCACTAAGTAATAGAAGTAAACATGACCATAAATATATCGGACTCTTGAGTGAATCACACACCACCACTCGCCGGTTCTGCAATGTGCCAGAGCTATGTCAGTTAAATGTAATAGCTGACAGGAGCCAGCGAATGTTTTAAATTATTTTTAATTAAGTTAAACAAAAAAATAATTTAAAACATTCTCTGGCTCCTGTCAGCGCTTTCACCTGCCTTCCGTAGTAGCTACTTATTTCGCACGACTACAGAAATCTTACTCGATAGATGAGCTATCTATGTAACACTGAAAGAATTTTTAAAGCAGCCCAGTTACTAAGCGCGTTCTAAAAAACTCTTAAAAAGCTTTTAAATATTAGTATAGCTCTTCTAAAATACTATATTGTTACCAAAAACTACGTTATCACAATTGTATTTTACTCATACTAATTTACGTAACTTCAAACATCGCATTGTTTTATGTGTGATCCACCTACATTCCTACCCCTGAATACTTGAGCAACGATATAGAAATATCTAGTTATAGCTATATCTTTCTTGCAGCTTCGGCAGAACAGAGATGGGTGCGTACGCCGAGGAGCTGGTGAACTCCAGGTCAGCTAGGTTCATGCTGGCCGCTGTGGTTGAGGAAACTGGACTGTGAGTGTAGTAGTCAATTATTTTATTTGTTCCCTCTAATGCATGTATGTAAATTTGAAATATATGGAGTTTGTATTTGAAAGGTACAGGAATATATTTAGTCAAGAAATCAATGACATTCCATGCAGAGTTGGCTTGAAACGTTTGACAAGCAGAGAAGGTATTTTTAGTAGATATTATTTTCTTCTAACCAGTTGTATCGAATCTTTTATTTTCAAATATCCAAAACCTTTACATGGTTTTTACAAGCTATTAAGTGACACAATAAAATCCGCTTATTACCATCTCAATTCTAATACTAAAATATTTACTTAACGCCTTTACCTAATGCTTGAAATAATAATTGAAGTCACGACGTTTAAATATTTAAAGCTTTTACGAAACACAAAATAAACATTTGTTGCTTAGAAATGGAATCCTAACAAACAGCATTAAGGCTGAAAATAAAAACAAGTTCCAAAATAAAAATACATTTACCTAAGAAACCTAAGGCTGCATTTTTGACTCAAACATTTGGAGTAAAGCTCTAGATATTGAACCTTCAAATTAACCTGCACTTAAGAGTATTCTTTCATCTCATTTCACAAAGAAAATCCACAATATTTCAAAAGGTTTTTGAGCAAATCGAGTGCACTCACATTGGGCCGTTGGTTTCAAAAAATTATCGCCATATTGAAAAGTTCAAGTATCAGGTGTACAGTCAACCACAAATGTGTTCTAACTCAGGTGTAAAATATACTTAAATATCGTGAAACATCATCATCATCTGCCTTTTCCCTATGTTGGGGTCGGCTTCCAGTCTAACCAGATGCAGCTAAATACCAGTGTTTTACAAGGAGCGACTGCCTACCTGACCTTTTCAACTCAGTTAAATGGGCAGCCCAATACAGCTAGGTAAGCAGTGGCGGATTTACAAATTTGCCGCTAGTAGGCCATTCAATTTTTGCCGCCCCTAATGATTGCGAACTTAATGATATTTCTGTCAGTTACCTACTAGATTATTTTTGCAACCCACTATGTACCGAAGAGTTTAACGCTGACCTAACAAGTTTATTTGACAGCGCCTTTAAAGCGTATAACCTCTGTAAATTTTAAACGGCTCAATCGGTTTTCATCAAACATGTCTAAGAACACTCGCCTGTAAAACACCTGTAATACAAAAAAAAAAAAACTAAATTGAAATCGGTTCATTCGTTCGGGTGCTTTGATCAGTGGCGGCGTGGCATCGGGTGGCACCCGGGGCGGACTACCTATTGAGCAGAGCACCCCCCAAAAAAAACGACAAAATATAATCACGGACTAAAATTGTAATTGAAGTACTTAAAAATCGTGTAGAAATCTCAAAAACTAAAAAATTTCGCTCGCAGCGCTGGTTTTTATAAATTAGCTAGCGCTTCATAAGTTTGCACTGATCTGACTCCGGTTTCTTTATGTTAAACCTATCAAAAAGTAATTCGAATTACTTTCAAAAAAGTTGAGTTTTGGAATAGTCAAGTACCAAAACGAGTTCAGAAAAGCCGCCGTAAAGCAAAACATAAAGAAACCGGAATCAGATCACTGCAAACTTATAAAGCGCTAGCTAGTTTTATAAAAACCAGCGCTGCGAGCGCGAAATTTTTTAGTTTTGGGACACAAAAGTACCCAAACAAGTGTGAAACAAACCACTGCAAAGAGAGGAAGCCGCGAGCGTAGCGAGCGCGAAATTTGTGAATTTTGGGATGCAAGATACCTAAAGAAATTAGAAAAAAGTCACTATCAAACTGTGCGAAATTTTTGAGTCTTGGAACACAAAAATACTCAAACAAGTTTGAAAAAAACCAGCGTAAAGTGAAAAAGCTGCGAGCGCAGCGAGCACGAAATTTTTTGAGTTTTGGCACACGAAAGTCCTCCACCTCCTAAACAGCTTAGAAATCGTCAGCGTAGAGCGTCAGTTGTTTTTGCTACTTAAGTGCTTTTTATTAGATTAAGGACTCAAAGAGCGCAGAATAAACCAGAAATGATGAAAAAGCCGCGAGCGAAGCGAGCGGATTTTTTAATTTATTTTTATTGAAACGCTATTGGAATATTTTAAAATTCATGATCACATAAGCCTAAGTATATGTTACAGTGCGCTTATTAATCGTTTATTTATATATGGATTGTGTACTCGTATAATTATGAAAAAAAAAAAACTGAAGAAAAAAATAGCTAAATTTGCCGCCCCTCTAAACCTGCCGCCCTAGGCACTGGCCTACTTGGCCTATTGGTAAATCCGCCACTGTAGGTAAGACTAGTTGTCAGACTTACTGGCTTCTGACTACCCGTAATGACTGCCAGGCCCTACAGTTTATCATACCTTCCGAAACACGGATTTAAATATCATGAAACTACAAGCTGGAATTCTTCTATTGATCCGTTCGAAAAGCGAACCCTTTTTTAAGGGAAAACTTCAAATGACCGCTGTGAGTTAGCAGCGTGAGGGAGTGTCATGCTCTTACTGACTAAACACACCATTCCTTCTAAAGCCTTGTATGTACCAGGGCCACGGTAACTCTTTCGAACAATTCCGCAGAAGTGAACCTCAGCAATATAAAATCTTACATATTTTTTTCTCGAGTCTGGGGCACTTTTTTCTTCAACTGTACTAAGAGAAAATGTGACTTTATGAGCCTGTTATGATGCCAATGTTCTGGAAAGTTCCATTGATTTTTGTAATGCCTTTGACTTTGTTTTGAGAGTCTGGAGTAGTGAGGTTATTCAATTGTACCGTAATTGTAGGTCAGATTCCATGTTTAGATCTATCTAAATGTAAGAAGTTGTAATTTAAGAAAACTTTATTTATAATAAAAATAAGCAGTAGGTAAATTCTTCTTCTGATAATGTAAAAAACTTAATAGAAGCTAACAGTCTTAACTTGAATCTATTTTGTTACAAACTTTTCTACTAGTGGAAAAACAGGCTTTATTTATTTCTATACAAGTTTCTCAAAACCTTCATAAACAGATAAAGAGGTAAAGTAGGAACTCTTAGATACTCTTTCATGCGTAATTACGGAAAAAAACACTTAAAATATACATTCCCGCAGTAGAGCAAACAAACAGATCTATTAATCAGTAGTCGTGTTGATAGTAAATCCAGTACGAACCGGTTTGTTTAACTTGATTTGTGGCCGCCATCTTGCTTCTAACGGATTAGTGTTTACTAGAAACTAGACTAAGTTTCCTTGATGTTGTGACTATCAATACGCTTGTATAGCTCTCCTCATAATCTTCTACTACTATACTGTTTCCTGGTATTTAGTAAATTGTAACTGACTTGGTCCATCATCTGCCTAGCTTTTCTCAACTAAGTTAGGGATGGATTCCACTACTTTCAGCTAAACACCAGTCTTTTTACATGGTGTTATTGCCTATCTGACTACTTCAACCACGTTAATAGGGCATACTGATATATCCTTGGTACCCTATACCCTCTCCTCTAACTTTGTCCTCACACATATAGGTGATGCTTTTCTTCTGTCTAAATAGTTCAGATGCTTTTGATAAAATGAAAGTGTTACCAGTCAAAGGTTAACTGAAAAAATGTTTTATTTACGCACAACCCGTCCAATATTTTAACACGAGAGCATGCCAAATAACAAACATACAATCCACCTACATCAATTTTATTAAAAACTATTTGTTAATAAACTTATTCGAAATATTCTTTTTTTTTCAACAGAATTATGGCGAACTTAGCGTCCCCCATTCCAATGATGGACCCCAATACGAACAACGACTCGGGGTACGCCCCCTCGAACATGGAAGCTGATAAGGAACATACCCCCCCTGCTTCCCCCACCAATAAGGAGGAGAAGAAGCCAGAAGATAGCACGGTAGATAGCACGGAAGCTGCCAAGCCTAAGCCTGAGTTGAAGTAAGTGAGAGATTTTTTAGATCAAGAATAAATAGAAAGAGTGTGGTGGAAAAGGGTTAAGCAGTATAATTCGTCAGAAATGACTCTATTATATGTAAAAAAATCTAAAGTTTCACTGCATAGCATATTGTTTTAGCTAGAGCAATGTCTACTGCGTACTCTTACAAAATTTTACGGATGTTTATGGTTTTGTTATTAAAAATGAAAAAATAGAGGAATCAGTGCCACAGAAAACGTGATAGTCAATTAAAAAATTTATATTACACAAAAACTAATTAACCAATTAATAAACAACAAAGCTACATGTAAAACAATTACAACGACCAACATATTTTCATAAAAAACGTAGCAATTACCAGAACCATTCAATCATCTCAGAACTAATAGGCACTTTTTGTACCATTTGTACAATTAATCGGTACTTCTGTACCAGATGTTGAAACTAGCCATCAGCTATAAAAATGAGCTAAATGATCTCGGAGATAAACTAGCTAGTGCAGCTGACGCATCGCAGCTTAATGAGAATAAGATGAGATTATGAGATAGAAATGATGTATTCCTAATTGGACCTAAGTTTGAACTGAAGTTGTAACTTGGGTATTAAAATCTTAAGAAGAAAAAAAACTGAAACATGAAAATACTGAAACCTTTTTTAGCTAGAAAAGTAAATGTAAAAATAAAGTCCAAAATCTGTAGATACAGTCTGAATCAGTTCAGTCGGATTACTAGACTTTTCATATCACACTCAGAGTTTCCATAAAGTCTGCTAAAATGGTTTATAAGATACTATGCCATACACCACCTCACCTTTGCATCTGCTTAGCCTTTTCACAACTCGACTTTCAGGGCAACTAAATGCAACTGACTGATTTTCAAGTACGTCTTGCTCTTAAAATAAAGGATATCAGCATTTTCAATAAGATATCACAAATTGAACTGCCGTCTTTAATTCGTGCATAAATCATATTATTTAGTCTCTGCAAGTATGTGTGTGCAAGCCAACCAAGCCAAAGGCTCAGGAAATAGCCCTGCCAAGTAGACATGAGAACAATGATAAATGACCTCCAGATAAGCCTACATAACTTAGTTGTTATCGATAATCTTAAAACTGTGAAGAAGAGATTTTATATGCACTTGAATGATTCCATATAGTCTTTAATATAGAGCAAGTTTTTATATTCAAATTAATGGTCTATAAAATATTAAAACTTATAAAACAATAGATTAAAACGAACACTTTGAATAGACTTTATTTAAAGGTTTTTTCTTCATAAGTTTATTTTTTCTTTAATATGTATGAAAAATGTAAAGCTAATAAAAAAATAACAATTTCGCAGCTGACTCGAGTATCCAAGCTACTTAATAGCTGATTTATTGAAAACACCCCCCAGAGGGTTGAAAGTTTGAAGAAGGGTAATAATATTTGACAGGCCAGTTAATTAAAAACAAACAAAGAAAAAGTTCTGAGAAAAAATGTACAACGCCAATGATATTAATGGTTCAAGCGAACATAAATTTGCTTAACCCAGTTTTAGTCTATATTTTTAATTGTTTCATTCATGTTTTATCTCGTTTATTAATTTATACTTCTTGTATGAAGAGGAAAGTTTTATTGTTTGTTTGCATTGAATAGGTTGCTAAATTATTGGAATGATTCATTCTTGGCAACGCTGCCCCCATGTGGCACAGCTTATATTTTATTAGGGTACGAAAAAAAATCCCCAAAACGCGGGTGAAATAGCCAGAAACAGCTTCGGTGTTATTACCTACTTATACCTGTTAAAACAAATGTTGTACTGAATTTTTTACTAAACACGTGTTACATTTTTTAACTTATTTTATATCACCAGTATTTAGTATTCTTTATTTAAATAAGTAAACTGCTTTCTAAAACCCTTACGCATCTACGTTACCCTACTATGAAGCCATTGTGGACGTATATCAGAGTGGACAATAGCACCTGTCCAGTGGTATGGACATCGCGACCCGCCCAAACCCACTTTATTGTGGCAGATTTATTGCCCAAATCTTCTGGTAGATTTTAGCTTGAAACCTCAGTTTTCTATTAATAGAAACTAGAGGCTGTCTTCGATTTAGTGCCATCAAACTAAGTTTCTTTGTGAAATTTAACATTTAGTGCTATTTATTTTAGGGGCAAAATATGGATTTGAAAGTTTTTTTATTGTTTGTAAAGGTAAACATTCCGTAGTAACGTGACACTGCTAGTTGTCACCCAAAAATAAAACCTATATTTTTTAAAAATATTCAAGTGATTTAAAAGTAAATCTCGGTTGTGATGCAAACTGATATGTCAGTTATATTACATTATTTGGATAGATGATAGAGATATATGATGAAGATAGGTTATAAATAGAAAATAAATGACAATGTATTCTAAGCCCTTAATCCCTTTCGCCAATTTTCCCATACATTATACATTTGAAATCATAAAGGCATTATAGTTCGGCCATTCAGAGAATGCGTTCCTGACACGTCGCGATTGAACTGACGACGTAATAACATTCATTGATTATTGATATAATAATGTTGTTTTAATGCTCCTCAATTGTTAAAACGGTAAACAACCAGCAAAAATATTTTTATCGTAACTGCAACGCCATTGCAAAGTTACGTCGTCAGTTCAATCGCGACGTGTCAGGAACGCATTCTCTGAATGGCCGAACTATAAACAAAATTATTCCCCTTAAAAGTTTAATCCCCTTGTGAAAGCTTCCCCTGAGTTCCTGCTGAAATCTCGTTAAAATATTGATACTTTACCCTTCTGATTTCATAAATAGCCAATTTGAGTTAAGCCTTACTTTTATTAGGAACATTTAAAAAAATGCCCAAAACATTCATTAGTCTGGAGGGTACACTGAAAATATTGAAATGGTAATCAATTCAGATACTGTTTTTTTTTTTTTCAAATTCAATTTAAATTCATACTTTTAGATAGTTCGTAATAACCGGTCCTGAAAATTGATGAGACGTAGCTCGCAGCAAATGCTACGCCGTAGCAGAATATACGCCGTAGCAAAATTGGAAGTCGAGAACCTAATACTCTTTATAATAATGAAGTCGAGCATTAACCTGTTTGAAGCCATTAGTGTTGTTCCTCATGTGACCTCAGATCTATCGGATATCCGAAACTGAACCGCGCTTCCGTTATTCCGTATCGGATAATTATTTTGCAAATTGCTCGCTGCGGCTTGCCTGCAAGTGAACGCTATAATTACTTAACTGAGGTGAATGTTTAATAAACTGTTTTGTTGTGTTGGGTTAAAAGCTTTGTTTTTTTTTCAAAGAGCTTTGCGTATATATGGTATAGGAATACTTAGATACTTTTGAAAGTTATACTTTTTTGACGTCTACACTTCCATTTACGACGTCTTATTTACCTCAATATCACTCACTGTTTTTTCACAACAAAACCTATATGGACCTATATACAGACCTATATAGCAGGTACATAAATATATTTCAATAAAAATCTTAAAAAATAAATAAATCCGTTTTCATCAAAAAATCCGCAAGACACAGTGTCCCACCACTATTCCATTTAATGTCATCGATAGGTGCACCGAATTACCGTTTCCCAATTGTTATGTTAATTCTCTTGATATCGAATATAAATGCTAATGGCTGTTTTGGGCTTCGGCCGGTAGTTAACAAATTGTCAGACAGGTAGATTACGCTGTGCGAATATTAAATTCGACAGGCTGTAGGCTATTTAGGGTACAGTCAGGCATTATGCGAAAGGCTCGGATCTTTCTATTGAATTTAATAAACTCTTAGAACTGATTAAGCAATGCCTCTGGAAGTTAGGTATAATCTAAATTAAGAGAGTTGTAGAACTAGAGTGTGTTTAGTTAAACATGCTACTCTTAGGGTCCGTTCAGATAGACCGGGTCGGAGAGCATCGGCGCGCATTTTTCTTTTCACACAGACCGGAGCCGATCGGCTGCGCGAGCATTAAAGAGCATGCAAACGAAGCCAAACGTCACGAAAAATACACGATCGGGGCCGGTCGGCTCCTCTTACACTAGTCAACAGCATTTTCGTATCCAAGGTGAAACATATAAATTTTTGCAGATTATATTATCTATCACAGAATTGAGAAGAGCAGTACTAAATGATTCTTTAGTTAGAAAATACGAAACAAAATAATGTCTGTAGAAAAATGGCTTTAAATATCGTTAAAAAAGCGTTTTTAGGCATTTTCAGATTGGTTTTTCTCCAAAACTAGACGTGCTAGAGCAGTCCGGTGTTCTAGACTTCGATTCTGTGATAGATAATCTGCAAAAATTTATATGTTTCACCTTGGATACAATAAAAAAGGAAAACTTTGTTGACTAGTGTTATTATTTCACACCGAGCGCATTCGAGCATTCTCAATGACAAAAGCAGTGCGCATGCAAAAATAAACCTTACTTCATATACTTAGTACTCAATTTTCAACTTGTTAACGATTTGCTCTGCTCTCCGACCCGGTCTGTCTGAACGGACCCTTAAGGACTACTAATATTAAAAAGAAGCTTGTAAAAATATTTTAGACAAGAATATTTTAAAACTCAGTGTTAGATAACCCGTATATAATCGAGGAAGGTTAAAAGCACATGATCACATATATTTTAATGTTACGACGAACAAATGCCTCGAAGATGAGAAAGTTGACTATTTAATTAATCAGTTATAATTAACAAAGCCGACCTAGCATGTGCCGACCACAGTGCCTAAAGACAAAAGTCTTCAATCAGTGCGTCCTACCTGTCATGACTTACGGAGCCGAAACGTGGACACTGTCGGTACGGCTGGTTCACAAGTTTAAAGTCGCTCAGCGGGCTATGGAAAGGGCTATGCTCGGCATTTCTCTGAGGGATCGCATCAGAAATGAGGTAATCCGTCAGAGAACCAAGGTCATCGACATAGCCCACCGAATCAGCAAGCTGAAGTGGCAGTGGGCTGGCCATATTAGCCGAAGAACCGATAACCGTTGGGGTAAACGAGTTCTAGAGTGGAGACCACGCCTCGGCAAACGTAGTGTAGGACGTCCTCAGGCACGGTGGAGTGATGACTTGCGCAAGACGGCTGGCAGGAGCTGGATGCGAGAAGCTGAAAATCGATCTCAGTGGCGTGCACTTGGAGAGGCCTATGTCCAGCAGTGGACTGCTATAGGCTGATGATGATGATGATGATGACCTAGCATACCGAGACTTGATATTCTTTATCAAAATAATCGAACAAGTCTAAGCTTCTAATATTTCAGTACACAACTCAAAGTATACGGGATCAAACGTTGTCAACAGTACGTAAAGTCAAGGAGTCAATTTCACAAAGTTTTCTTGTAAATAACTTGAACGTGACCTTTGCTGGATCTTAAGTTCGCCTTGAACTTGCCTCTTTAAATGTTGACGCTTAAAAGGCTTTGATTTGATTAATTCGACAAATAAGCTATTGTTAGGTTGTTGTCTCTTTGATTTAATTATGCAATATCGAAAGTAAACTTGTTATTGTTTTAAAATACTTCGAGAAAACGCAAAACTATCTTTCTCTTGACTTTTCAACAAATGAACTATAAACACGGTGGAGGAAAGACTATAAACTACTATATAAAAATACCACTTCTGTCTTTATACCTGTAGTATATTTTCAGCATTGACCAAAACCATACCTTAACTTGAAAATCATTTATTTAAAACCATAATAGCGAATCCTGGTTAAACCTAAAAATCTGATATTCGGAATTCAGTTTGAACATTTCTGCAAAACTTTTCAGCATATTACTGAAATACAAAACAGTTTAGTAATTTAATAAAGATATTCCACATTCACACCATATCAACAAACACATAACTCCCTTCTCTGTAGTCGGTTAAACAATAAACGCATAAGCTTCCCATGCAAGTGAAATAAGTTAGCAACACGAGGGCAGGTGCAAATACTAAGTTGTAGTTACGGCGCACCGGCAGATTGTGTTTGCAAACTGTTGAGCCGGTCCAGTGGTTTACAATTTACGAACTTTACTGCTGGTTTAGTGTGAGTTACACTAAAATTTGAGTATTTTATGCTTATAAAGCAAAGCATAAAATACTCAAATTTTAGTTCCAAAAATATATTTTTGCACATTGTATATCTTTTGTCGGCAGATAGTTAGATCAGACCTACTCAAAAGGATGATTGGTTTTACAATAACCTTTAAACTATTAAGTAGCCATCGGGCCAACTATTACTACTACTAGACTGACAGTTTAGTCTGTAGAGTGCGGGGGCTCCATGGGGGTTTAACATATTTTTTGGTGTCCACCCTGATAAATGTAATCCATGGAGTGCAATAGAGCAACTCACTTTTCATTTAGGACAGCGTTCAACTGTGTGCACTTACTGTACTGAGACTGTATCAAAACAAAGCTTAAATTCTATCCCTATCACCCTAATGTATCCTAAAATACAAATAAATGACGTCATCTGGCCATCATATACAAACGCGGAGAAATGACAGTTTTCCCCGCCATAATGGCCGGCGCCATCTTGTTTGTGTTGCAACCGTTTTTGGCGGCAATTTCGTCGAGCTCACAAAATGTCCAAGGGATCGGAACCATCGGCCGTAAGTGGCGTACTGATCCATTTCCCTTAAAGGGTCTGCTGAGAAATTTAACCAAATCTATTTTAAGTCTCGGTGTACCTACCCATTTTTCAGGGTGTTCATTTTGTTTGGCAGAGTATTAAAAGGAAGATAGCCGGTATGAGAGACGATGTTTGGTGGTACCTCTAGCAAGTTTTTCTATTCTACTCTTTCAATTAGGAGTTCTGATGATAAACACAAACTTAAAGACTAATGGCCTTACTACAAAAACTTTAACCACTGTTCTACACAAAAAGTTTTTGTGGTAAGACCGTTACCGTAAAAACTTTTAAACGTCAGTTTATGCCTTGTCTAAAAAAATGTCAAATTATGACGTTGACATATGGTTCATTTTGCAGCCAAAATTTTTTTAGACAAGTGTAAAACAGGGGTTAAAGTTTTTGTAGTAAGGCCACGTGTATCTATCTACTACCTACCTATATTTCGACTTTCGCAGCATATGTGGTCCTATCACAAATATATTTGGAATTCGACGATATTTTCAATATGTGTAACGTGTTGTCTTTAGCTCACCCTACTTCGAAACGTTGACATCTGGTAGCTCGTGAGCGAAGTAATTTTGTACTTCTATATAAGTTTGTACCTCTAACACTTCGATTCGATTTTCTTTATTTTCTATTTGTTGAAGATTTATATTTTATCAACAACCTTTAGAATTTTGGTTACCTGTTCTGAAGAAGAAAGATATACCTCTGTTTCTAAATGAGTTTCATAGTAACTCTGATAAAATTTGAAGAAACTAGCGGCGTCTAAAGTCGGCAATTCTGCTTATTCTGATATAATGAATATCATAAACCTAAATCTAAAACGTTAAAAAAAGCAAATGTAAGAAAACCTAAAAAAACCAACAGTTACCCAAAAATATTGAAGTGCGTTACCCAAGCCAATGGATGATGACATAGCACTACCATAGGTTCGTTGTAAACTGACAAAACTGCATTTTATACGTTTTTTCATCAAATACATCAATTTGCGTCACGCGCTGGCTCCATGCATTCTTTTGCTCTGTTACATTTTTGTGACTATATTTTAAATTGAAAAATTGTTCTCGAAAATATTTACCAATATTTTGCTATTGGGTTAAAATATTTGTAACTGAAACACATCTGTATGAAATACACATTCATACTAACACAGAAAAGCTCTTTAGCCAATTTCGAATGACTGGAATATAGTTTTTTTTTTGTAATTCAGAACCGACTATGAAAATCTCGATAAAAAAAAATTGATAAAAGATGTTGCGGTCCAAAAGAGTTAACACAATTTTCTAGTTTGTTACCTTTATACATCAGTTGTGATAGACAGCTGTGTTGCTGGGAAGTTTGATCTTCACCGCTTCTTCTTTCCAGCCATAGCACTAGGAAGTGGTGAAACTGCGTTTTGGGGGTACTGTCCTTTTGTAATATTGACTTGACTTTGACGTTTGTAAGACACACACTAACTTCTGGACCCTTCTAAAACCCCCTGAACTCTTCCACAGAAAGAAGCTAAGCAGGATAAGCAACAGCTCCCTCATCTCGACTCCTCGGAGGCGGTTCAGGAGTGCGGCATCAGCGGCTAGGTTCACCATCTTCCGCGCCAACAGGGCTGGCAAGCTGAGGGCCAAGTCTTTTGCTAAGAAGGAGAAGAAGGCTACTCAAACACTCGCCATTGTTTTAGGTAAGTTTTCAGATAGTAAACTTTTATCTCACAGTATACCACCACAGTAGGTATGTATTTTTCTTCTATATTGTCTGCGATCATCTCACAACGCAACCATGTAATCCTTGGCATCTTTCGTCTTTAAAGTCGTCCCAAATCGTTATTTTTTTTACGTGTGCCTCTAACTAAATATCTATTTCGTAAGCTCATTAAATGTTGCAATGATCATTAAAAGTGTAGTAAGTAGCTATACGAAAGTACGTCGCTGTCTGACTTTTATTGTCTGCACATTCTGCCGACTTTTTAAAGAAGTTCCACAATTCCCTAGTTTTACACCTTTAGAAAACTTCTGTATGAAGTTGCATACAACTTTTCTGTACCAATTGCAGTTTGGTAAATTGAAAAGAAGACTGCTAACAGTCTTTACAAAAAGATTGTACTTATAATAATGTCAAGCATTTATCTACGATCTTACAGTTCTATTCTCAACCACTATTCTAAGTTGTACACCATACGGAGGCACCATGGCAGGTAACGATAAGACACAAATTTAATTTGCATAGCAAATAAAGTTACTAAAGCAATACTAGGGTTTTATTCACTTCTAAAAACCATTTACTTGGAACTGAACCAAACACAAAGAACTAGGGTCCTTTTGAAATGCTTTTTAATTAAAACTTGGAATTAGTAAAAAAACTACAAATACACTCTTGCTTCGTGGAAACTACTACCAAGAAACATTTAATTGCTTGCACATTGAAAACTCGATTGGTTGTGTTTGAGATCGGAGAATTAACTCTGAATTCAGATTAAGAGAAACAAATACAGAAGGAAACATTTCTAGACACAAATGCTCGATAAATAATACAAACAACTAACTTTTTTTGTAAAAGAGAGGTATCCTTGCAATTACCAAGGCACCAGGATTTTGAGATCTAGATTCGTAGTCCCCATAGTGAAGTAAAAAGCAAAACTATAATTTGCTCCAACGAAGACGAGAGTGTTTTTTATGTTTTTAATGTCACACGAACCCAAGAATAATTATAGCAATTAAGCTAAGAAGGATTGTCGATGTTCTCTAAATCGTAAATAAACTAACTAATAATATTTATCTCTTTTCAGGTGTATTCCTCTTCTGCTGGGCACCATTCTTCTCCTGCTCAGTCCTGGACGCCTTGTGCTTCAAGTTCGGCCTCCCCTACTCTCCCGGGGTGACCGTGTTCATCCTGACCACGTGGCTGGGCTACATCAACTCGTTCCTCAACCCCGTGATCTACACCATCTTCAACCCTGAGTTCAGGAAGGCCTTCAGGAAGATACTCCATTGCGGCACCTAGCCCTTGGATTACTACGTAGTTTATGAATAGACTTTGACTCTTGCAACTTTCAAGTGATTTTTGTTTCTTCTTAAACTGATTATTGAATCCTTACCCCTTAAAAGTTTGCAATAAAACCTAATAACCAAAAGTAGCAAAATGGTGGTGAACACGCTCTGTATAAGCCACTTCCATCTTTGATGCTCTTTCGATGTTATTTTCAAGCAGCATGATACTTATTTGTAGCTGTTTGTTGTTTGTACGCCATTTTGTTTCTTGTCAATCCTCGTAAAGAATTTTACGTTTAAAAACATTCGAAAACAATAGGGCCTGCTTTTTCAACATTCTGCCCTCAAGTTTTTATATCCTGATGACCACCTTTACAGCGCACATTTTCCAAAGCACATCACCATTTTGTACTGGTGATTCTTTTCTACTACCATTTTAATCTGGCGATTAATGTAAATACTGGTTTTATAACTAAACAATTATTGTCTGAGCTCAAGTTGATATAACTACGTAGTATTTCTATACTTTAAGGTACTTTTAATGAACGAATGGTACTATCTATCGTGTGAACGCTATAGTCAGTATCCTTTAATGTATCCGTCTGAGTAGTGCTATGTCTATAAGATATCCCTCATTTCTTATTTAGTAATATTTAAATTAATGTCAATTTGGATAAATTAATCAATAGGAAATGTGTAACCTTGTAACTTAATGTGGTCACGATTCCATTTTATAAAAGCATTTTGTGTTTTTTGTAATCAGTTGCTAACTTGCTTTTAGAATCTAGAAAATCATTATAAATGATCCTCGTTTCAGTTTTATACTGAAAATTGAATTATTTCACCGTAATCAAAAACTAACCCTCCGATTTAATGTCATACAAAAATGTGTTTTCAATTATACATTTTAATTAATGTTTTGTACACCAAAATAAAATGGATAAAACCATCGCTGATGAAATTCGTTAAATATGAATTAATCACCATTTCAATGTTCGATATTTTCTATTTCAAAAATTTGAATTGGTCAACATTTTATAAAATGAAACACAATTTAATATTTTTACACAAATTGTTTAAAACAAACACAAAAGTTTTCATGTATATCAACATTAGCCTAAAATTATTAATTGTTGACAACCCCTGGCTAAACAGAACTTTGACCTTTCAAGTCGTACCTAGCAGCGTGTTGATTAACGCAATTGATTTTAAAGCTTATCCCAAAGATGTAAGATTGATATTCCTTTGTAAACATTCCTAGATTTTCTAACTTTTGGACATTCCTTCTTGCATGTTGACCAACGCAATCGATTTTAAAGCTTATTCCAAAGACATAAGAGTTACATTCCTTTGTAAACACTCCATATTTCCTAACTTTGGCTAAGTTTATCCTGCGGTTGTGACGATCCCTTAGAATAGAGAAGCAATAATGTATGATTGTGTATATAGGTTTAATTGATATAGCTATGTAGAATATGTACGACTGTAATACTTTTTAAATGTAAGTAAATTGTATGCTCAGCATTGGGAAGATTGGTTAAATAGAAAAAAATGTATTACATCTTTTATTACATGATACATTTCTTGATTTTCAACTGCAATATTGCTTAAAAAATCTTTTTCATGCAATGTGATAAAAATCTGTGTTTCTGTGATCGAAATAATTTGTGATTAAACATAATTTACTAGGTATTAGATTCCGTGGAGCAATTTTCAAATTAAATTACCAGAAAAACTTTGATGGAGATTTCTTTATAAAATAGATAATAACAAATTCGCATTTGTATAGTAGATATTATTTTCCTGATATATAAATATATTTCAGCACACACCTAAGAAATTAGTTTTCAAATAACTATTTGACATTCACAATTAAAAGCTTTACGAAGCCCTGTCTCAAATACTCTAGTCAGAGCTATCTTGCCAAAGATGTAAATAACAACTATGTATTATCTTGTAAATATAAACTGTATAAATGTTAGTCAAACTAAAGTAAAGGCGTATTTATTGATGTTGAAATAAATGGTGCATTATGTGGTTCAGTGTTTTTATTTAAAAATCGTCATCATCACCCTCTTTTAACAAAAATATTAGTCTTCAGCCTCCCTTAAGCCATTAGGTATCGTCATTTTTGGTGGACAATCATCAAATGACCCTGCTGTGAATGCAACGTGGGGAAGTGTCATATTTTTACTGATTTAAACACACCATGTTCCTTCTAAAACCCTTCATATAGCATGCCAACGGTAACTCTTTCAAACGATCCCGCAGCCGCGGGGTCTCACCCGGCCCTCAATTTTGTAGAGACATTCATTTGTAGAACATAATTCTATATAATTTGCCTAAAGGCAGTCTAGTTAAACCACATCTGTAATAATCATCATAACATATTCGCAAGAAGTAACAATTTTAGATTTTCATAATCTGGCACAACACTTCAACAAATGCGTGCCCTTTTCCAAACTTATTTCCAAAATTGCAATTCCTTACGAGAGTCGAAATTAGTTTCCTCTTGACGCAGTATTCGGCTTACCCTATTACATGAGGTCAAATCGGGACTGTAGGGGTGCTATCAAAGAAAGGTTCATTTCTGCCGGACCCTTGTGAGAAAATTGGCTTGAAGATGAGTGTCTATTGTCGTTAAGAACCTTTCTCATTTCGAAAGGTAAACGTATGTGAGGTCCTTTGTATAAGCTGGGAAGCGTGTGGACATTAATCGAAAATCCAGATTAAGCGGTAACGGAGTTTTATGGTTGAAAACCTTTATAAAAATCACAAGGAAATTAAATCCAAGACTCAACGTCATGCGGGATTGCTCGAAAGAGTTATCGCGGCTCTGGTATACTTATACACAAAGGGCTTAAGAAGGAACATGATAGGTTTTAGTCAGTAAGAGCCTGACACACCCTTACGCTGCACCCACAGCAGAAGGGGTGATCTGATAATTTCCCATAAAAAAAGGACCCAACGTTAAGAAAATTTAAAAATCAGAACTACAAGTAAATGATGCATAAAAAAATCCACACCCCACTTTCCATGAAAGACCATAGCAATTACTTGAAACATATTTCAGCCAGTAATTGCAGAGCCATACATTTCATTATGCAACATCTTTCAATCAAACTGAATGCCGGGTCAAGCGTAATTGGTCGCGGCGTAATTTTTATTGTTCACCGTCCATGCCATTGATTGGACCAATTTGTAGAGGTAACTGATTGTCATATATCAAATTGACTGGCTTGATACGAATGTCGAATTTTATTGTTGTTGAAACTTTTGAAAAGTTTTCGTCTGTTAGTACACAATCATCTGTACTGAAACGTTAGCTTTCAAAGGTGTTGTAGAATTTCATAATTTTTCAAAAGTTCATTTAGACACTAGGCGTGTGTTAGTTCACGTTAGATATTAAAAAAAAAATAACAACGAACCCCAACCAAAAGGACTATCAAGTTCAGGATTTCGATTTTTTTAAAGTATTGCAACAACCTGAAAGTGAATACAACAATGCAAGACTTCTCATAAAAGATAGATCAACGGTACCTTACATAAAACCAAAGTTATATACGATTTACAAGCCCAAAACATAACAAAGACTTAAAACTGCACAAATGCCACCCCCAAGGCATATAAACTCAAGTATGCAAGCGTAAAATTTAATAATTCCCACACAGCTTCACCCATAACTTAGAACAGAAATTCTAGATACTATTGTTGGACTAAACTGCTTTATAGCAGGTAAGTTATGATGCAAATGGACCACTACAGTTGTGAACACAGAGTAAGTAAAGATGAACAGAGATGCAATAATGCAGGTAGGTCAGGCGCCTTCTTCTAGGTCAAATAGGTACAGTGGGCATGATGAAAACGATCAGTTACCTGTGAACTAACAAGGCTTTCGGGTTCTTTGAGAAATCTGTCAACAATTTTTGGTATCACAAAAAAATCGGGTTACAAAAAAGGCGTATAACAGGGTGGAGACAGTAACGTTCCTCGTCCCTCAATCATGCGCATTTTGGGGCGCTACTTTCATAGGAGATTTTCCGTTATGGCGTCTCCGATAGTCATTTTGTTCTCCGTGGTTATAGTAGATATATAACTAAACATGGTATTTGCGGAGAAGGCGTTTGCTTTGATTAACAGGCATATACACGACTTAAGGCTTAACTTGAATGGTCTTGTAGAGAGCTGGTCGAGAGGACGGGAATAGGCTGTTTGTGTTGTTGTACTTCAAGTAGCATTTAGGCTTGCTTTAACCTATTAGAAATCACTTTACTCGACAGATAAATTATAAGATTATAAGAAGGATAGATGCTGCGTTTGTGACACCCTATCTAGATAGGCGTGTTCTTAATGAGTAACTACATTAGCAAAATTAACTAAGCTGTATTACTTTTAAACCATCATAGAAAGAACAGTGGGTTTAACAAACATCGATACATTTGCAAATTACATTACCTATATAACTTGGATTTTCTTCGGATGTGTATGTAGACACTGTAAGCAGCACAGTTTATTTTTATTTCATCCGCTATCAATAGAACCGCACCCGTGTCGTAAGCTGACGTGAAAACTATAAGCACTATGAGTCAACGGCTTATAAACATAGCTTTTCATCATGTTGTGGACAAAATGGAAACTTACTTGCATCCTAAATAAATGGGTCCAAAATCTGATAATGTTTAGCATGAGTTTTACAAAGGTAGCTCTTTATTAGGGACAAAAGAAAACTGATTAACTTAAAACCATTTGGGCCTTACCCCATTAGGCTCAACTATTACTAATCTTGACTAGATTGTGAAAACGTTTGGATATTTTCCGAAAATTACATTGTTTAGCCTGTACCTACTAGAGATGAATGATATGATAATAAATAGGCAGTAAAACTAACCTGCACCTACCACTACTATTTCCCCACCACCTAAAGGTAGACTAGAAATGTGCATAAAGTGTAATAAATAAATAAAACTAAAAAAGAACCCCTTTGGTCAATCATATACCTATGGTCTACCTATTACCATCTCACTCAAATTCGCTAACTGATCATTCCCTCTCAAATTATATTAAGTATCACACCCACTTACAAATAGATACCTACCTACCTACTAGTAAAATAGCCTGTCATGTTGAAACTACAATTATATATAAACTTATCTCAAACGTCTGCCTAGATTACGGTAAATCTGAACTGATATGAATAATTCTGAAACTTGTCGAGTTTTGGGACAAACGCAATCAATTGTCTTGATGAGTCTCTAACGATTTGCAGAAACCCTTTGTGAAAATTGGACCTATATTTACTTAGTTAGAAGTAGTGAAACTTAGTTGATAAGTGGGTCATATATACTTACCTAACTCTCTATAACTTAATCATTAACAGTGTTTATAATCCTGCATCATGTAGGTAGGTAGGTACCTACTTACCTAATGAATTCTGACTCAATCTCGGAAAACGATTAGAAAACCTATGGAAAGTTACATATTAGGGAAAGTATTTTTCGTAGAAGGTATTAAAAATAATGATGATGAAACCGTCAGTAGGTAGGTACCTATAATGGTCGTGCTCGCTTGCTTACTAATTTCCTAAAGGTGATGTAGTCGGCATTCTACAAGTTTTTATCACAGGGTTTAGGTAATCAATACAAAGCGTTATTATTAACAGCTACCTACATAGAAATTACAAAGAACGCAATCATCGCCATATAAATATTTTAATTTGTTCTAATAATGTTTCACAAATCCCACAGTACAACACAACAATGAGAAAATGCATCACTTATCTGCATCACTACCGCCATCTATCCATTAACCTTTGCAACTAAATCAAATTCAAAACTTACCACGTAGTCCGCCTGTTTCACATTTTCTGGCAAAAGGCGCTGCTGAGTCATCCTTATAAACTATAATATAGCTTTGATCTATATAAAATATTAAAACATTCATAGAGGATCCTTATCTTTTATGAAACTAAGAGCTGGAACACAATTTGCAGCCATGACCTTGCCCGAACTCTGTAGAAAATTTATCCACTGTGTCTAACTAGATGGCGCTACTGATATGAAAAACAACAAAATATGTCACGCCCAAATATAACTAACTGATGCATGATTGCGTGTTCTTGTGAAATAGAAACATCTTTTCACCAATATCCTACCGCTTTTCAATTCATCACAAAGAAGAAATAGTTTTATTTGCGACTTTTCCTTTGCAATAATAAATGCAACAAGAAAATGACGTTTGTTATATTTGAAGCCCTGTTCAAATAAGAGAGTCACGATATTTGTCTCTTTCACACAATTCTGCGGGTCATGTGCGTGCGACAAAGAACACAGATATCGTTGCTTCGTTCAAAGTAGAACGGGCTTTCGTATCAGCTGACAACCAAAGCAAAACAGTAGACATGCGCAAAACAGTACATCACGAAGTAATGTGATATGTCATTACATTTCGTGCCGAGTAATATTACATTTTACCATCACTTCAAACATCACGCGTGATGTTGCATCATAAGCGTAATATAGGGGCTATAATCACTGTCGTGATGTTGTAATGTAATGTTCAGATTTATCACATAACACAGAATATATAAATGACTAAAGTGTAATATTATTTACAGTTGATTTCCCTTCATACTTAAACCATGCGTACTCAAATATTACGGACCGTTTTTTCCAGGCTTAGGACTGGCAATATTCGTAGATTACAATTAATTACCTACTAACCAAGACGAAGTAGGTACGTAATTGAACAAATCATGAATATTGGCGTATTTAAAAATCAACTGTATGTACAATGATTGCATATTTACATATAATAATAATATAGATGTATGTATATAAGTTAATATTTACACATATATATATAAGTTTGTACACATATTTTACACTTTATAAAATCACTAATTGCAGCTTATAAATATTAATTCCGACAGTTTTTTTGATTTGAGTCGGGTTCGCCTCTCATTTAATATTAGGCCAGCTTTCGAAAAGACCCGTTCGCACGGTACCGATGTTGCTGCGATGTTGAGGCGTTTCAACATGTATCTGTACAGCCGGGGATACACGCCTTTGCGATCACTCCACCAGAGCAAAGGATTTTCTGACCTTTTTATCAAAGGTTCGTCTAAGTATTTGTCGAATTCGACAATGCCAGCAGCGGTTGGGTTTTGTGGGACGAGAGCAGAAATTTCCTCGTCGAAATCGTCCCAAATAGAGCCAGTTTTCGGCGGCTGAGGAGCTGGCACTTGCGTTGCCTCCTCCTGAACGGGTACGTGGGTCAGGGTTCTGTCCGAGCCAATTCTCAATTTTAGAGCAGCCACTGCTTTCTCAAAATTTCTTAAATCACTGAAGCCACTTTTCTTGAATCTCGGATCCAATATGGTCGCCTCGCAAAGAAGTGGTTTATTTTCTACATCTCCGAATCTTTGCGCCATTTGTTGTTTGAGTGCGTTATGTAGGCGCTCCAACTTGGGATGACCATCCGGAGAATATTTGCTGAGGGACCGATTTATTATTTTACAGAGTACAATGTATTTTGACGCAGATACGTATTGTTCGCCACTAATTTCAGTAGTGACCTCATAAAAGGGTTTTAATACCTCGGTGGCTTTTTCGATAACGATCCAATCATCTTGCGGCAGGTTGATGTCTGGCCTCATAATTGCTAAAGTGGCAATTAGGGCTTCTTTCATCCTCAGCAACCGGTTTAGCGCATCATATGTAGAGTTCCAGCGCGTAGTTACGTCTTGCTTCAGTTTCAATGGGGAAATATGCATTTGCTCCTGAATTTCCACCAATTTCTTCTTCGCTGGATGGCTGCGATGAAAATATTCGATAACGCCTTTCACCCTATCCATCGTATCAGACAAGGCGTCCAAGCTACCTTGCACCACTAAATTTAAGGTATGTGCGTAACAAGGCAAAGATCGCCAGCCTCCTAGCCGCACAGCACTTAAAATATTCGCCGCATTGTCACTGACTATTACATTGACGAATTGTGATATGTTCCACTCCTGGAACTTCGCCTCCAAAAAGCCTTTTAGATTTGCACTGGTGTGTCTCTCCTCAAACTCTAAGCACCCAATCATAACTGTGCATACTTTGTGCGTTTCAGTATCAATAAAATGTGCAGTGACCGCAATATAGCCATCGTGCACACAGGATGTCCATGCGTCTGTAGTAATGCAAACAGCTGCAGCTTTAGCGATTTGCTTTTTCACTGTTTCTAAGACTTTGTTATAGACCTTGGGGAGCAAGCTCTCGGAAAGAGTTTTCCGGGTCGGTAATGTGTAGCCCGGGTTCAACATTTCCACGAACTTGCGGAACTCCACTTCATCAACCAAGCGAAGGGCGTGATATCCCTTCGCAATCATTCGAACTAATTGTTCATCGAGCTGTTGCACTCGATGTCTTGGCAGGGTTTTTTTTGACTGCACGTAATCAGCCATTGTAGGGGCAGCCGCGGTCGGTCTCTGGCCAAGTCGTACAAACAAAGCATTATCGGCTCTGTGATCCTCACCTTGCACGCTGCCGCTACTCGAGGGTACTGCTGCCGGCTCCGCTGATGCTATGATGTCGCCGTCGAATGCTTCTACTGCCGCTGGTGTTATTGCCGGCTGTCGGCTACTGCTAATTTGTACAGTCGGGTGGACGGATTTCATGTGTCGGCTTAAACTTCCGATTGAGCTTGATGAAACCGCCAGTACCCGGGAACAGTAGCCACATTTTGCCTTCTTTCCAGGCACAACTTCCTCAAAGTGGTTCCAAAGGGGGCTGCTCTTTCTTTTGGACATTTTCACTAACAGTTAATTATTTACAACTTATTTTCTATAACTAACTTACTATTTCCAAGTCTATACCTATACCTAAACCTATTTATTTACACATTCACTCACACGAAGCAAGTAAGTATTGTTCAACCAGTTTGTATGTATTACTTGTCAAAATGTCAAACACGCTATCACTCTCACTTTAAATAAATTATGAAATATTTTAAAACGATAAGTGCAGTCGTAACATGACCTTGAACGCAAACGCAAAACAAACAAACTAAAGAAATTTCAAAAAAGTGTCGGCGAAATTACGAGGTATATACTTATACTTATATACTTGAATTACGATGAGTGACTTTATAAAAATGTAATCCTTATGTCTTAAAGCATACAGTTCTAAATCAAAGAGCAATTGGCAAACCGAATTGTTCGGTTGCGGACTCGGAGGTGGGGCTGCCTCGCTCGCCGCTCGGTCTCTCGAATATTGACGATTCCTTCCGAAGTTAGCCGAACTCTGCCGAACGATTGCAGGCAGAACGAACACCGCATCACATCACCCATCGCACAAGTCATGTGAGTCGACTAGTTTCAAAGTCGGCAATCTGACTTTTAGTATTTTTTTGGTTATGTCAAAAAAACGCCTTACTTGGTGTTAGTTGTCTTTAGGATTCCAAAACTACTTTTGAAATTTTCTTTAATATTCAACAGAACTAATTAGTCATGGTTTTTATATTTCTTTACTAAGAATAAGTCATAAATTAAATATTAATTTTGCAGATTGCCGGATATGAAATTAAGTTATTAAGATAGCCGGGTTTGAAACTGACATATGTGCAGATTGCCATTTTTGATACCAAATACCTGCTTATAAAATCAGGGTTGTCACAATAGCATAAAAATTATGCTGTCTGACTGAAAGTATGGGGGTATATTTAAGGGGACTTATAAATAAAAAATGGGCTCATAAAATCAAACTTTTAATTGCACTTACTTCTTACACAAATTTTAAAAGAATATTATTATATACGGAGATCTGGAACCTCTTCTAACGCCTCATCGCAATAATCAGAAGGTGGTATAGTCGATGCATCAAGCGACTCCTGCTCATCAAAAATATTACAATAATATGACAAAGTTGGAATTTCTTTCCACTCAGCACCAAAATGTTTGCACAACAGCTTCTTCAAATCTGATAATTTATTTATCTTTATTACTAATTTTTTCATTTGCGACATTGTTAGAGTATCACACTTAAGCGCCTTAGAGTTATGGTTACAAACTTTTTCTGGCATTGATATTGGGGTATATCTAAAAAGAATAGAAAATACGTAAGCAGGTAAGTTAGCAGTAAGCACTTCAATAAAACCAAAGTTAACCCAAACAGCATGCCAGCTCGTGACAGCCCTAACTTCAAACTAACCTCAATATTTTAGCTTGGTTTCTTGACCAATTTTCGGGATCTCGTTTGCGTTTTCTTGCAAATTTATTAGTAACAAGGCTGGGGCTTGACTCCATTATAACTTTACACCTTCAATCACTTAATTGTAATTAAAATAACACTAAAAACGTGTTAAAATCTCCGTACAATAATGTGCGAGCGGCCATTACCAACGCTCGCTTCTGATTGGTCGATGACCTAAGATTGCCGTTTTTGAATAAAAACGTATTAAAGAATGCCACATATGATCCTAAGCCAGGATTTTGATTAGATTTTTATATAGCAGATTACCGCTTTTGTTAGGTAGCTTCTAATTCAAGCGGTTTTATTCAAATTTATCTGTGTTACCACATTAATAACTCAATTTTTGAAAAATGCACAGATTGCCGTCTTTGAAACTAGTCGACTCATGTCTTCTAGAGCTGCGCGACCGAGTAATGCTTTAGTGTGATGTGTGATGCTTAATTTAGTCGAGTAATGTGTGATATTACTCTACGCGGTCGGGTTATATTACGCGTAATGCATTACTCGCATTACTTACACATGTCTACAAAACAGTCGGTGCGCGACCATCTTGTCAAAACTCTGAGTCGGTGACAACAAATAAATATTGTAAAATGTCCTAAATCGCTCTTAATGACATAACTATCTTATTGTATTTAATAAAGTATCGTGCATATTTCATGTTGGTGTTGTTTTCGCAGCAGTTACTATATATTTTACTCGATTTTTCGGGTTTGTGTTGCGTCAAATGACGTCATGTATGTGATTATACACGTATCGCGGCTGACGAGTTTGTAAGTATTTTCTTTTATTTCTGTGTTAATTTCATTAATTTTTAGTTGATGATGCGTAGTTTTCCATAAGTGCATGTAGTTTGTTTCATTCATGAATCAGTGGGAATCCGTGGGGCCCCTTCGGTTGTCCATACGCGTCAGTCACTGTTGGGTATGGATGCCCTTGAAAATTATGCAGCAAAAATCGCGTCGTTGCTGGGCCGATGGTTTATATATTCGAGAGCATAAGCAGAACATGATTCCATTCATGATGTCGTTTATTTCTTAGTCGCCAAGATGCCTTCGCATTTTGCATGGCAACGAACGTCTGCGGACTTGACTAAAAATGGAACGCTCGACTCATAGAAAGTATTGTTCTTCAACATCGAAAGTGTGTTTTATATCTGTTTATCGGCACGATAACCCTTATAACACGAAAACATCATATATTTCTCACTTTCCATTTCATTTAAGTGTGGTATGTAGGTAGAATGCCAACAATAATGTGATGCCTGCATTCGGATAATTTATATCTGCATCGCAATCGGAAATATTTAACATCCCTACTCTCTATTTTTACATTAGCGATGTTTACGTGTTACCTACTTACTTGTTAATATAGCTTATTATTGTGGGCGTCACTCATACAATCATCCATGAATACCATGTTATTGGGTACTTCCCCATACAAGTTTATTCAAGTAACGCTATTCAACGCGAGTTATTTTTTTAGCTGTGTCGGTAGCTATAGAATATCTGTGTTATGTGTGGTTATGTGATGTCGATAAAGCGAAACTTAACATAAATATGTGTAAAGTGTACATACATGAATGTTCTGTGGCTATTAATAGCCGGTGTTGGTATCCGATCGGCTTTATTATTTTTAATTCCATCAACATAAAAGTACGTACTTTTTTTATTAGTTTATGATCACGTGCCGGCAAGTAACCGCGGTCGTTGTGCACACGACCTAATTCGTGTCTATGTTCTGAATCTTAGGTTTCGTTTGCACAGACGGACATGACTTTATGTAGGCAATGTAGGTAGGTAAGTGTGTCGTAAGTAATATTCATCATCATCATCATCATCTCAGCCATAGGACGTCCACTGCTGAACATAGGCCTCCCCCTTTGATCTCCACAGATACCTGTTGGAAGCGACGTAAGTAATATTAAAGTTAAGTAAATAGAATAGAGCAATTTTTATAGAAGTGCTGATCTTTTTGTCTCTCAAATGCTATTCAAGCGTGCGAATTGTCGCTACAGTTTTGTCTTGATCCATAAATTGCATAGAATTAGTAAAAAACACATTTGGGTCACAACTTGGCGTCTCAGGTCATTAAAAACTGTTTAACAACAAGTTTTTTACCCATTGTTATTTATTACGTAAATATTACGAGATGTGATGAAACTCTGATATCATTTGACACTCATACATGATATTTTATTACATACCTATTTACTTACCTCTTGTGTGCCTACGAACTTTAATTTCAGTACTTACCCCTATCCAACTATGGTTTTAGTAAATTACGTAATTTAATTGATCTTCAGAAAAAAGCATTCGACCTTTATTTTCGACCCTCATTGCTCTGAAATCTAAAATCAAATAACTGCATTTATAAAATACAGGGTCGATTTCATAGGTAACTTGAAGTTTCTTATAGGTAATTACGCTAAAAAGTCGTGTCAATTAACTTACAGATGACCTTGACACGAGTGTATTAATGACCTTGAGGGTGACGTCAGGTGCATCAGTTCTCACGACGTACACATCCGACCTTACATTCGCTCTATTAATACGACGAAAATTTAATAAGGGACACATCATTTCAGCAGTTAATTCTGGAAATGAAACGGACAAGAAAGGGACCTATAGACGCTTCCTCAAAAAAAATTGGGGTTCAAGTTTTAAGCTGCGCAACGTAGGTTCGTGACCTGTTTCGCAGTATTATTAAAAAAATAGATCGTTAATCCATCTATCTATGACCATAATCTATCCATACCAAATAGGTGCAGTGGTTTGTTTATCCTCTTCCTCCAATTTCTACTTTCCAGTTTTTATCCTGAGATTTTCTTTTTGGGAACCTACACCTATTTTATGGGTTTTTAGGTTTACCTCCATAAATTGAAGACCTTTTGGTCTATCTAGACTACGGTTTGTAAAACCAGCCAAATGGATCAGAAGCCGTTTTATCTAACGGCTTAGCTGAAATCGTACAGACAGCCTAGTCCAACTAGTAAGTAGTAGTCTAACTAAGTCTCATGTTTGAGTCTTTCCTCGATCTTTAAAAAAAATTAAAATCATTCCTTCCATGACTGTAGTTCATTTAAATCTTGAATAAACGATGGCTGAATTACGGTTTTCTTTCCTCATTTATTATTCCAGTTTAAAATTTCGAAAGACGTCATTCATTCAGTCACTTTGTTTCATTGGTATTTCTTCCATGGACCATTTTTCCTGTTTTGACTACCATGCCGTTTTAATTTTATAGTGGCCTAACAAACTTTTCAGATTTGCTGTTTTTAAGCTGCAGTCCGTCTATTACAAATTGTGACTGTGTCTAGATTGTAACGCAGAGTTTCTTGACCATTTTCTAGTTTGTTTGAACAGGGACATTACAGCAGCCAACTGCCGTCCACTGCTGAAAGTAGACCTCCCCCAATGGGTGCCAATCTGCCCGGTCTTGAGCAGCCCGTATCTATCTACTGCATTCTTCTTGATTAAACTACATATTTTTATTTATAGATCCAATTTATGTAATAATAAACGAACCTACAAAACAACAAACAACACTACGAACGTTTTCCTGTTAAGCGAAAACACCTTTTATTTTATGAAATATAATATATTGATATATTTACTTGATTATAGGGTGACCGAGCCAACGGCCGTTGCCTGACATTTGGCAACCAGTTCCCATTACACTTTTTACAACTTTTACTTCTGTTCTAGTAAAGATTATCTATAGATTAGAGGCTATAGAACTACATTGAGGAAATCGTAAATAAATTCTAGAATTAAAGGCAATTTAGAAACAAAGTTGACATAATTGATTTCGATTAGGTCATTTTACAAGCATTAGAAAGACTCATTTTCTCGTTAATAACATCAGTTAGAACGCTGTAACTCCAACAATCTATCATAAATAAACAATCAGTTGAGATATCCAACGACTGTTTCATTATTCAAGCGGCCAGTAACTTGGTTGCTTTAACTTTGGCTCTTGGCCCCTTTCTCGGAGAGTTGGCAGCTAATTTACCTTCTCTAATAATGTATGGGTATAAAGTGATCCTTTATTTGTTACAATTACTTAGATCTTGAAGCTCATGCCTAAGTCTAGGGATATTTCCAATTTTTTTTTTTTCGACAAACCTAAACTCCTTGTATGTTTTGCCAATTTTTACTCTGGTGTCACTACTTAGCATTTGTATTCATTCTTCCTTGTTTATGTTAACTGTGGAACCCTTGATGACATTCAAAAAAATGTCCAATGTTGTGAAATGGCCTAGAAATAAATTGCGAAATTATTGTGAAATACCAAAGAAGGTTTACCTCTAATCCAATTTATTCTTGTCCTGCAATATGCTTCCTGCTTTAAATCCCTAGATTTTTACACCTAACCTAAAACTTTTATGGACCTTGCTACAAAAAAAAACTCCTGTTTCTCAGGCCTAAGCACAGTTCCATTGTTCGATATAATAATTATACCTGACCTTCACGAGGTCTTCAGATTTAAGCACGAAAACAAACGAATTATCTAATCGCGAGGTATTACATCATAATCATCAGCGGTTATGGTTATTGGCTCAAACATGGCTTCTCGTGTTAACTTTATTAGCAAACAGTCCCATGGGGAAGCTATAACTGCATTGGCTTGTCAAATTTTGCGGATGATATGTGAAATTCGACAGTAACAATGACAATATATAGACAATCAAGACCAATTATTAACACAGGAAATCACAAGACACAAATAACAGTACAATTGCCGGTCTCATCGCTAAACATTATATTATATCTGTAGTCATAATACCCATAAGCAGGTTAACCTAAAAAGGTACTCCCAAAATCGATACTACACTTTATGGGGAGTAATTCCCACCTGTCATTGTTTACCAAAAAGCAGGCATTCGGTTCTCGTAATCCAATATTTCATCCCATGACACCCACTGAAATTGACAAGCTATTCTTAGCCAAGTTCGCGCAGAAATGGTTTACAGCAGTTTATTATCAAGACATGGCGTTTATTGCATACTAGTGGTGTCTGCAGTCCAATTCTATGCTAAAGGAATTAATGAAGAGCACACTAATGGCTTTTACCGTCTTTTTTGAGATCTGTTTCAATACGAAAATTCGTTTATATGTTTTGGGACCCCACAACATTTTTTATATTATGATGACGGAAAACTAAAAGCACAATGTAAAACTGTTACCTAATATTTAGCCATACACGATAAAGTTATGCTCATGTCTCCCTTCACCTTACTTTGCAATGAAAGACTATGTCGGTTATTGCACAATTTGGTTTAACAACTGCTGTGGCGTTAGGAAAACAGATCAAGAATCTCGAGATAACTATTGCTAATGATATCAAATTCTTCAACAACACGTGTGATTAAAAATATTTAAATTTATATCTTTTGAGTGTTTGATGCAGTTGCATCATAGATCTTTGGCACAACATCTGCATAGCCATTCCATTAAAAAATATTTATGTCATGTAGTGTACAATCAAAATTATGACTCAAGTGCAGGAAAGTGTCATAACGTCTATGTTTAACTTGGCTATTAAGTTTTTTACATGGACATGTCTATTTTTGTCTATCATTTATTCGATGCCACAGACGTTCTAATTTCTAACCGCAGCGGTACCACATATTACAATATGTGCTCCAGTTATGTTTCGACGACAACCCCTTGTTAGCTGTACTCGATATTTGACCCAATTCCTGTAGACTGATATTGTTAAAGGCGTATGAAAAGATAAATATAATAGTGATGAAAACCTGCACTGTACAATACTTATTCTTTATAGAAATGTAACATGCAAGTATTAGTTCATTCGCTAAGAAATAAATTCGATGTAACCAACACTATGACTCAATCTGACGAAGGCGGTCGTAATACAGTCGATATATTAGATCTTTGTAATGTAATTGGCAATTCTACCGATGACGGTCTTGGAAGTTCCCGTACAGAAGATCTAGAAATTCAATTACTTAATAAGGTTTATAATTTGCGAACTATTGTGCAATGCTCGATAGAAATGCTGAGTTGCTTCTGTGCAAGCAAAAGTAAATCCTATCTTATCTGACGGGCAACGCATCGCAATCATATTAAGTGATTCATGTAGCAATGTATTTAAATTGGCGTTATCTGAAACCTTTATCGTTTCTGCTGTATTGTTAATTAATATGAGTCCGTATCATAATTTGCATGATCTCTCCCTCAGACGTCCCATCGAGATAACGTATGGGTATTTCCAATCGAACTATGGGTTTTGCATTTTGATATCTCCTGCTTATACCTATCCAGTTGTATTTCCATCCATGGTACTGTATTTCTTTTTCAATGCCTTACCCTTTCCTACCATGGTCGATAACGCGATAAGAAAATTGTGATCTTTGAATGTAACAGGCAATTTACATTCAAAAAGAAACTGCATTGTGTATGCATAATGCGTTTCGTACATATATCTGTTTACAAAAGAGTACTTGACATAGATTGAACTCGTCTTGAGGAAGTATACGCTTCCTGTTCAACACTAATTTAATAAGCGATGCAGTACTTAGGAGAAAAGGAATTTCAAGTTGAATACGAAATGACGGTTTCTCGGCTCATAAGCCACTCATTATCAAATTCATTTACATAAGCATGTAGTTAGCTTAAAGGAAACAAAGGTGCTTAGAGACATATTACAATACCAGTCTTTAGTTAGAGACATTGTAAACAATACATTTTAATAATGAAACGATTCAAAATAAACTAACACACTTTCTTTTACTTAGTTAATGAACAATAAGCTAATGAATCATCAACTGTTCACAGTGCAACGTCTTTTTAAAAAGTAACCTTTCTAAATGGACAATTGTAAAACTCAATGGACGGAAGCTTATGTAATTGGTTACTTAGTTACAATACAATAAGTATTATTTGTTTGTACGCTTTCGTTTAGTAGTCATAGATCCATAAGTGGGACAAGTTGTTGGTCCAAAAATGGTACCTTGGGGAACCCTTCAGGAAATGTGGCAAGATCGCAAATAACATTGATTTTAAACGAATCACAAACTTGTCTAAGTTATTTATATTTTTTTAATCCTATGTACAGTAACGAAAATCTGGAACGTTAACACTATACCGGATGCAGTAGCTAGATAAAATTATAGCCAGTTATGTAAAATATTAGATACTTTTAAAAAGGCAAGTGGAGTTCATATTTTACACTTTTACTTAGTGAGCCATGACCGACAGTCATTCTTCAATAATTGCATATTACTAAATTTTTGCTGCACCTTCAAAGAAGGTAGAAAAGATTTGTACCAGAGAAGAGTTAAAATGTCTTTTGCCCCATAAATGAGTTCCTAGAAAATCCCGCAACGGAAATTGATAAAGAGCCGCTTTTACACGCAAGGGATGAAAACTTCCTACAAATATTACGCTTGAAATTGTGTCCTGGAAAGGCTGTCGTAAAATTTTCCTCTTTGAACAACTTTTGAGAGAATTTCTTTATTATAAAGCTTTGCATTTTCGTTCTATTCATACTCAAAGCACGATGATTATATTTTTAATTATTACCACATATAAGTCTTATCAGATAAGGTTATTTATAGTGGGAATTCCCATAGAAAATCCTTGATCTTTAGCCCTACATCACGATAGGAAAAAGGTTTGGCAATTCCGACTCGGACGTCGATAAAAATAGTTCAGTTTTTTCCTGAACGGTTATCATCGCTTAATTACACTGGTTAAACCATCCAAAAATATTGAAGCAAGTCTGATTAATATGGCCTTTTTGCCCATGTGTTTTTACTTTACATACCTTACTATACTTATATCAATTGTGAGACAATGATTCACGTTGTTTATGGTAACGATTTTGTGAATGTAAATGTAGATACATATGACCCGAACATGTCTGGCTTCAGACAAAATTTTAAGTACGGTATTCGTTTTGCAAATCTTATCTCATTCTTAAGACTTTGTTCAGATAGAATTAAAACTCCAGTTTGACTTCGACGTTATGCGTCAATCAAGTCTTCAATAGACTGGACTTTATGACATGTCGACATGACTTGTTCAGAAAATTCAGTTAAGTTTCAGTCACGCCAAATTGAATTTCAGTGTCCAACAGTCTTTAGCTTGCCTGACTAAAAGCCTTCCTATTGCTACTCGATTACCCAACGCTATGCAATACCCCGAGGCTAGTGTTTAGTGTTTACTATGAAAAGGGATGCACCTGAATTTATCAGGAATTTGAATCCTATCTTACATCGAATTCGGATCGATCTGCAAAATTGAAATGTGACCTAGTTTCATTGACAGCTGACGGTAGTTCGGATTTTCTCCTTTTACAACAATCATAGGGAATCATTTCAGTCTATTGCTGACCGCCGATGGATACGATCTTATCTGTATCGCGCGTGCTATATTCAGGATCACTAAAGTGGATTTATAAGTGTTGACTAGTGTATCTGTCTTTATTCGTGTAGTGATTGACAGTAGTGAAGTGTGTGTTATCACTAATATAATTAATTAACAATTAAGTTTATCACAAACAATTGTTACTTTGACAACGGGAAGATGGCGTCCATTACTCCGAAGATTCGGAGACTCGTTGACGTAGGTAACTTGGCAGCTGATCATTTTTCTATCAACATTGTTGACAAACATGTTGTAAAAAGTCTAGTACTAATTGGTTATTAAGTACTACGTAGTAGGTAATTGTTTGGATAAAGAACAATGTCAGATGTCCATAGTAACTTAGGCTCAATAAAAATATTTCATGTACAGTGAAAATTCTTACAGTTTTTTGTGTAGTTTAATGTCAGAAGCTTTTCTATGTTTTCCACTTTTGCATTGAACTTCTCAAAACCAAATTATTCCAAATTATTCAAACGAAAAACCTGAACTCGATAAACAAAATAATTACTTATTAACATGATATTTTTTTTTGGAAAAGTTCTAGATAACAATTAAATATTTTATAAGAAGCTAGTATTTTATATGTAAATTGTTGTAGTAAAGAACTTTGTGTCCGTGAGAATTCAGTTTTAAAAGTTGATAGGGTGGGCCGAAACCTGACATTGTTCTTTGAAGCCACGCTTGCGAGTGGTTTGTGCTCTGACACAATCTAGCACGTGTCGAGATTTAATTAGTGCACTACAGTCAGCAGGATAATTTATGGCCTTAAGAATTTCCTTAATCATAAGACAATTACTAAGGTGTTCTTTTACCTATAAGTCTGTGTTTTTCTATCACTATATATTTTAAATTTTTTCCTGACTGGTGATGCCATATCTTATGGTATCCACATCTTTTTTACTGGAATTAGTTAATCTTTCCTTATGAGACTTTTTGTCATAACTTCATCAATCCATTATTAAAACATAAAAGTGATATTCGTATTAAAATAATATGTTAAATAGGAAAAAGTGTATATTAACGAAAATGTAAACATTAAATTCTATCCATATACCACTGAAAGTAATTAATGAGGTATACATTTTAATTAACTGGGGGCAATGACATTTTGATAACTGAGCAACAGTTTATACTGAATACTAGGCTATTATTAGCATTCGAAGTATTTTTGTTTGTTGTTCAACCATTTTGTCACACCCGATTTCATTTTGCACCTTATTTAAGAAAAAGCAGTTAAATACTTGGCAATACTCATACCCCTTGCTTTCTTCCTAAACATACCTACTCATTCATGTCTTAGAAAACAAAATCTTATCTAGAAAGGCTACACAGTCAGTGTACTTTACGTATTCTGAAATTGTCAACACGCAATTAGCAAGTCTAGCAACTTTTTTTTCCTTCTCTGTAGAAGAAGAGGTCTTTGCCCTACAGTAGAACAGTAATAGACTACTTGTGTATGCACACGATGTGTGACAAAACTGTACGAATCCCCTAAGGACCTATAACGGGACCACCTTGGAATTCTACTTACAAAAAAAAACATCAGTTTAACGTTTATAACAATGAGTTTCTAACAATAATTAATTATTACATAATTGATGATAATGAACTAATGGCCGTCCGTGCGCTTGCGCCACTCAAAATAAAATGGCGAATGTGCCAAGCGAATGTTTTGTAAACAAGTCTTATGCGCATGATAAGATTCCTTTAAACATGAAAACAGATTTGTTGACCTGATCTCTTGGGTGGAAGTGTATTGTATTATGTCCATTGCTGGTTTACTTACGGAAGAGCTTAGGGCAGTGCGTTTCAACGAGTCAATGGAAATGATAATTGCGAACTTTTCAACTGTCTTTCTGTATTTGTCTGCAATGTTCGCAAAATCTTGATTGAGTGACTAATTATTATTGTTTCTCCGATCCAAGAAGTACCAATACTTTTCATTTAAATTATGAAATCCTTCCGATCAAGCTTCCGTACAGTCGTCAATTAAATAAAATATGCACCAGGCTCGCTATTAGCTTACGAAGCTTCCAAATGACCTATATTCCCGAGTTGACATGCACGGGCCGGTTTCGAAAACAAAACAACCCCTCACAAAGTGTGTAAATTGGATCCTGGAGTTCTTTATTCCGGTGAAAAAAGAACAAATATTGAATAGAAGGGACGGTGTGACGAAAATTTATTTCGGGTTTGCGATAGATAGATTCTTTGGGAATTTGTGTCGGTTTTTGTTATTAATTCTAGTTTTGTAGAAGAGAAGGATGTTTCGGACAGAAAAATCTGGTACCCGACCATGTTAGGTGCAGTTTTCAACCTTACTACGAGTAGATGCTACTGAATATTTTTTCTAATCCGAACTACTCAACTAACATATCAAAACAAAAATAGACACTTCATGATCGTCAGCCCAGGTAAGGTCTCCTAACGTTATTGTTTCCTCATCCAAACCTAGGAAGAAATGATCACAAACTAATTACAGAAATGTTTGTATGCATAAGTATTATGTAGTCTCAGTATAATAACATCGTTACCTGTCATTTGTTCAGCCTCCATCAGCATATGTTGTAAGCTATTATTTTAAGCTTATGGTTTGATATGACAAACCCATGAGAAAGTTCTAGAAAGTTTGTCGCAAGGACTAATGATGTGTAATTTGGTCTTTACCGTCATCAACATTTTTCCCTAAATTCAACAAATTGAACTCATAGTGTCCTTTGTGAGTTGCAAATTAGCTACAAAAGGCAATATTTCCAAGGAATATCTGCTGTTCTGTTTATTTATTAGATCATCGTCAGTCAACCTTTATTATAGGTATTGTGATCTATCTTCAAGATATACGCGCGAGTTTTATTGTTTATAATCTAAGGGGCTTACTGGTATTTAGTCATGTTTTCCTTATCCGTTCCTTTTCCTATTTTTTCAGACACTCTTCACTTTCCTCTATGTTACTTTTGTCTTGTTCATCTTTAGTATCTTTACTTAATTCTGAGTTTAATCTTGCTTTCAACGCAACAAATACTTCACTGAAATATTCCTTTCATTCATATCAAACTTCCTCCATTAAATATCGAATCAATGGTGCCAATTACATCAATCAGGAACGAATCTGTATGTATGTGGTGACCCATATACAGTTCACAGGCATCTGGGTGTTGATGCTGTGGTTTCATCGAAGCCTTTTCCTAGAACTGTAACCGACTACTTTTATGTGGTGCAAATCGATAATTTGGGTGTATGAGTTTATGTGTTACGTCTTTTAATTAGGTGGCAAAAATAACAGTCCTTAAATGATCTTTTTGCGGATGTAAGCTCGTCTTAGAGTGATTTATGAGAGTAGTTTAATTTATCGATTCCTATAGTCTGTTCATTATCAGTTTTTCTTCAAACTTCATTAGAAAATTCCAACAAAAATTTTTTGCTCTTCACTTCTAACCTGCTATTATCCGCTATCAAACGCTTTACAGATACTGACATTCTAATTTTAGCTTACAAATAATATGGTATATACAACTAACATCAAATTTTCAAATAAACAACCCTAAAACCCATGTCATAAAGTTAAAAATTCCTTGTCGTAACTTAACATGCATCTTGATAATCGCATATGGTCTTACATAAGAAATTCAACCTTAATTGGTGATGTTAAGGTATGAAATGGTTTGGCAGGGTGTTTGAACAAATTGTTAACTCAATTATTCATAGCTAGGCTTCCGCTCTGGTGGTTCCCGTTGGTTTAAGTAATACTATTATTACTTAATTCTTAGACAATTGAAGACTGTTTGACGATTACTTGATTCTTCGATCCATTTTCCCGTCTTTGAAGATGGAATCGTTTGACGAATGCATGACGTTTGATAGCAAGTTGTCGTCAAGCAATCTGCATTTACCGACTGCATGCGCTTGTTATGCGTTTTCGTTGATACTAGGCCTAATGGTAATAAAGCTTTGTTACCATTGACACGTGTCACCATGAATACACAAATCTACACGTGTTTCAACAAAACTGCTTTATTGGAACTATTGTTTGTTTGTTTGTCATATTATTGACAACACACGGTTCATACACTAGAGGATTATTATCTCTGTATACTCGTGTCAATAGGGATGTAATAATTATTATCATTTAGAAAAAAATACAGCAGTTGTGCTAAAAATCTGTGTTTTTCGTTACATTGTTGGATATGATATGTTATTTAGCTTGTGTTCGATCTAGATTTGTTATTATGAGATAAATGCTTAAGTTACCTACCATCCCCACTATGCAAATTAAATTTGAGTTAAAAAGGAGGGTGCATGAAGTGCACTACGAATGGTAGTGAAAATTCGGTACACGCTAGAAAACATTGTTTGGTTATATGCACAAATATCAGGACTCACTGTTTCGATTTGAAAAATTCTTCCAGTGACAGATGGCCTATTTATCTAATAAGATATAGGCTATGTGCGGACAAGTTCCCACGGATGAGTGGATGGGTAAATCAGCTTGTGAAAGCTAGTTTTAGATATGGAAAAAATAGAAGATTTTGAAGGAAAATATTAACTTTCTTCATCAAGTCTAACATATATCGCAATAAATCAGGAAGTGTGGGTCACATTCCTCGCTGATTGTTGACCCCTACACTAGCTCGTTGTTTTAATATTTTGTTGATTGATAAGCGCGTGCGCACAGTCGCGATATGTTTCTACTTTTCCGGGTGACAACTGTTCTTGTTGATTTGGTTTTACTTGGTAATTGATATTATTTGAGTATACAGTGTTTTTATGTAAGTATTACTAATTAAAACTTATTACTGCTATACGTTCTGCGTCGCTCTTGGCAGGTAAAACTAGATTCATACATATAAGTGTTGTCTTCTTATTATTTTTATTTCTGGCTCCTTCGTTTATTTTCGAAGAATTTGCCAAACTCAAGGTAGAAAACCGGCCAAGTGCGAGTCGGACTCGTGCACGAAGGGTTCCGTAAATTACAGTTAAATCAACCTATCTCAAAAACTATAAGAGATACTTTGATCAAACCAAAAATCGTTGAAAGAGTTAATTAGCATGCATCACCTCTATTTTTTTTAGAATTTTATACCCCGTAGTTATAAAAATAGAGGGGGGGGGACATACTTTTTACGACTTTGAGAGCTGATATCTCAAAAACCGTTCACTTTAAGAAAAATGTTTTTTAAAAAACTTTATATCATTTTAAAAGACCTTTCCATTGATACCCCACACGGGTATGTACATCGAAAAAAAAAATTTCATCCCTCAGTTACATGTATGGGGGGCCCCACCCCCAATTCTTTTTTTTACTATTTAGTGTCATATTTTTGTAGCGGTTCATACAACACATATTCCCATCAAATTTCATCACTGTAGTACTTATAGTTTCCGAGTAAATCGGCTGTGACAGACGGACAGACGGACAGACGGACAGACGGACATGACGAAACTATAAGGGTTCCGTTTTTGCCATTTTGGCTACGGAACCCTAAAAATGACACTGTGAACGCATATATGTACTCAGATCAGGATTTCTTTCATAAAAGAAGAAACATATTAATGCGTTATGACGCAAGAAAGAGAACTCAAGTTCTTCGAAAAAAAAATGTCGTGTTCAAGAATAATTACCAGTAATTCATACGCGAAACAATGGGTCAACGCATAAAACGTCAGTACAATTCAGAAAAGTGTGACCTTGTTATTGCAAAATGCAATTGCAAAGATGGCTGCCGACCTCGACCTTGAAGCATTTTGACAGCCACGTCAATTGAATATGACAGACAAACAGAAAAAAAAAAAAACAAAATATGAACACATAGATCAACTACCAAGTTATAAGTGCGTGCGTCGAAATAGGGAACTAAAATGAAATGTACTAGATTTGACGTTTATTTGACAGCTGCCCTTTGCAGGTGGCGCCGCTATTTACTTGTGTCAGGTTTTTGTAGCCCATCCACAATCATAATCATATTTTGCTATGTAAAAAATGATGACTAATTCGACATAAAAATATCAGTATCGCCATGTTAATCTAGTTTGTGCAGCGATTTTCCTCTTTCAAATGTCAAATCGATTCTTATTGCTTTTATCGGTAAACCATGCAATGATTATTTTAATGCTATGAACATGAAGTCTTAACCTTTTTCTCAGTACTATAAAAACAACATAAATTAAGAAACAAACAAAAATGTAAGGTAAACTGGTCTTAATAACCTCATTAATTTGATTAATAGAGCTCCATCGTTAAGTAGCATAATATAATTAATCGTTTTCAGAATACTAAACACCCCCTCTTTAGTCAGATGTTACAGTGTTTGGTTGTATAATAGCTTCTTATTAATTCACTGTACGGTTGGCTTGCAGTCGCTTCTGTGGACTGCAGTTATCCGGTTGAATACTCTGCTAGCCAAACCAACCGTTCGTTGTTACGGTTCCGTGGTAACTGGTCTTGTGACTACGAGGGGGGGAGTAACCTTGCCTTTACAAACAAATTATGACAGAACATCGAACCTGTTTATGCGTGCAAGGTGTTTCTAATTATTGTGTTAAACGCGATATGTCCTGTTCAAAACTTGCAAAATTAGTGCAACGGAATAATTGAAGAATGGCAAAAAATGCATGCTTTCTGCTGCGCAAGCCCGTTGTTAAAATAGGCGCTAAATAGCTGTTAATTACTGGAGTCGTTTATCTAGATAACGAGTTGAAAAGTGGATTTTTTAATGCTATCGGTATTTTTCAGCGTTAAAAAGAAATAATCCACATTCTTGTCTAAACTGACGCCTTTCAACGACTAAGTCTGTGATGTAACCTAAATTCTTGCGATTCCACTCACTTTAAAAAGTCGAAAGCTTGGCTTTGCGCATGCGACCTGCGGTGCGCACGAGTTTTCACTTTCACGGGCCGTTGCCCCTTCGGCCAACCTCGGCATACTTCGGCTCATTGGGTCAAGGCTGTTCAGACGGGAATTTGATGTGATATCGAGACCTTCAGATTTGGGCCACGATGAGAATATTTAATAGAAAATTAAAGTTTTTTTTGGCATCCCTTGTTTATGGCTAAAAGTCACTTTAATTGTATTTATGGGCCAGTAAAAAATTATTTACGATTTTGAACTTATTTTCTGTCTGCGCTATAATATTTCAGATACAAAAACTGATAGTTCGCATGCATGATTTCACTTGAACGTAGCAAACAGTTCACTTTAGAGTTTGGTTTTAACAGTATCCTGGCTAATTCGCTTCAGCACGGAAAAAGAATATCGTGAACGCATAAATTAACACACATTCCTCGTCATCAGGGTTGCCTCTTGTCCATAACGTAACGAAGACGTACTGACACCAGCTATTTTAGTTTTAAGACAAATTCATTTTTGAAGTGGTTCGTTATCAAAAATTGTATGACGCTGACGCCAAACGCGATGGCTGAGACTAGCAAGCAATTTCAATTTCGAGTAATCCGTGAGAGGGATTTCATTACATTTCTCTCTCTATCAAACGGGAATTTGGATTTGGGAGTTGTTGATGGTCACAAATTCCATGAAACTTTAGAGCAAACCTCAAATTGGTAGGGCTTGTTAGAAAATATGACAGAACAGTAAAAAGTCGACATAAACCCATGCATTTTGTGCCTGTTTATTCTTTCTGACAGCCCTATTACCTCGTTATCGTTTTCAAACGCTCGCGTTGAATCATTTATGTATTAACCTAATTTTGGTACCTTCGATACTTACGAGTAGCGTCTGTCAACAATATAAATTGAACTGACTTGTAGCACGAATATTTACAAAATAATTTATGTATTGGAGCCATTTTTTTATTAGAATTTATTGGATGGTGAATTAAGTAATGGAGGGGTCCTTATTGGAACGTAAGAGTCACAATTAGACTTAAATCAGGGTAGAATATAAACTCAGTTGGCATATGCGCTGTATGTGACTTTCCATACATCATACCTACAGCAGAATTGCAAGTTTTACTTGATATTTATGATCATATTGGTGATAACTTCATAATTATATCGAGAAACCGCACTAAATCATTTTTGCGTGATAGAGCAAACCTACAAAAACTGTTAAACCCAAATAATATTTGAGTCTAATTAGAACTGCAAGAGACAAGAGTTCATATGAATAAAGAATACATTTCTGCAAAACGGATTCCCTAAAGTTTCACAGGGATCTTAGAATATTTGGAACGGTAGTTGCTTCATGTTAATTATTGATATTCAGACACTTGAGGGACTGGAAACAATCTAAGGCCTAGACCCTACGAAAGCGGATGGGAACAAAGCGGAGAAATTTTTAAACAACCAATAGAATGTCCCCTGAGAGATGAGATGTTTGGATGTTTTATTACATGGTGGTCTACCAAACTTCTTTCTGTCGCTTTATCACTAAGGGTGACCAGAGTTTCTGAATTAAGATCTATTCAGGATATAACTTCTGGAAATTATTTTTGCTCTACACAAACCAAACTAAATATGTAGTATCTAAAGAATTTAATATGAACACGTTTTCCTTCACGTGTGGCCAAACTGTTTGTTGTGCTCCTCTTGTTGTATTTATCTCAATACTAAGATAATAACAAGTTTATGTTATACATTGCAGATAAAAAATATGTTAGTAGGTATGTTTCGTTAATTTGTTTGTAGTATCGTGCCCGGATCTCTCTTAATTCTCTTAAAGTTCATCTTCACACATTGCTTATTTTTTTGTACTTCTTAACAATGGTTTTTTCCTGGTCTTGTTCAGAAAATTCCTATTGTTATACATACATACATGCATAGTATGTTACGTCACTTCTTTCAAAGAAATACCACGAAGCTGTTAAGCGTTAATGAGGTTTTGAAGACCAATGAGTGCTCAGCCTTAATTAGGCTGAGCAACCATAAGTTTGCCGTTTTTATGAAGGTTGACATCAGAAACTTGACCTGACCTCTTTGATGTTAGGAACATTTCCATAGTTTTCTAATTAGCACCAAAAATCTCTAAGGTCCAAAGAGAAAATCTAAAGGAGAACTCAGAACAGCGAAGTTCATACAAAAAATTGGCTAAAAAAACTTCCGGCGGTTTTATTATCGTGTCGGCTAGCGAAGTGAAGTGGGGTCGACCGCTTCAGCCCTATTGTGGCTCCGAGAGCCTGTCCTTCAAGCCGGATAAAAATCTGCGCAAAACATACAGCTTATTGCTTGGGATTATTTAGCTTGTGGTTTTAGGGGGTTGATAAATATGGATCTCTGATTGATCATGTTGTGCTCGGATGTTTAATTAATCAAGTTTTACTTTCAGACAGAACTGAAAGAAGTAATTTTATCTTAATTGATCAGGTCACATTAAAGCACACTATACCTGATCTATATCTTCTATACCTAGAAAGAAAGAAAGAAAGAAAATACATTTAATTACGTAATTGAGGACGCATACATAAGTACCTACATAAACAATCAATATAATAAATAAAACAAAAAAGGGCTAAAATAGAAAGAAAACAAACATGAGGGGGTAGTATGCGTCACAACCACGCAATACGGCCCTCGCTCAGCATGATGCTGCGACCCCGTGCGAGACAAAGTCCCAGCGCTGATTTTCAGCGACAGCCGAAACTAACGTTATGGCGTCCAACGGGTGATTATGCGAATATGTGTTAAATAAATTGTGTTTAAATATATATTAAATAAATAGTGTTTCTTTGAAGAATATAATAGAATATAATTAGTTTACTCCATATGATCAAAATACATGTGGTCGCGCCATTAATTATCTATGCCTGTAAACCATAGAGGTCAGTGCTGTAACTTAAACATCTGTCAAAAACTATTTCAGCTACTGAAAATAAAAATGTATTTTTAATGGCGACCGACGCTTTCGTACTTTATTATAAGAGGGTAATATGCTTTACAAAATATTGTATAGTGTGTATGTATCATACGAGATAAGTATCTTGAGCAACGAGTGACTAAGTTTTATCTTATCCCAGTTTGGGATCGTGCGAGGTGTTATAAAATATGCTTTGTCATGACGGTGGGTGAGTAGAAGTTACACGTGGATTGCGAATAGTACGTAGTAAGCAGCATTCAACTTTAAATTAAAAAACAACATTTTAGTTAAATTAGGGAATATAAAAAGTAAGGAATAATAATGATTTAATTAAATTTAGAATTAACATTAAAATCGTAATGAATTGATATCACAGGTACATAAAAATATATGAGGACATAACAAAGAACACAGATGAAGGATATTTGGAGCAATATGAGCCGACACAGCCCCTCCTCCAAGATTGCTCAACGATCAGGAGCCACGCTTCTGCTACAAGTGTGCCTCCAATGCATCCCACGCCTCAGGAAATCCCTACACCAGCGCATGTACGCCATGACCCCGTAGGTAAGTGACAATACAAACAGTTACCATGCGTATCAGCCAGTTTGTTCCCTTAATAAATGTTTTTTAAGTAGGTATTTGAATGGTAACTTTGATTTCAGGCGTCGCAATGGTGGAGGGATATCATTCCAACAGCGTGTGGCTGCAAACTTGAAACAACCTCGGAATGCTATGGTACGATGCATTGGTACCACCAGAGGGCATACCACGGACCGGAGACCATGATCTGAACGGATGGGTTTCCAGGTCAACTTGCTATATAGGTATTCTGGTTTTTTTGAATCAATAACTCCAAAAAGCAAATTGGCCAAGTGCAGCCTCCTCCTGGCTGCCATCTTTAATATATCCAGATTATTTATGTACGGAGTCACGTGGCTTCTTCGAGGAATGTTTGTGCAGAACCGAACACAGGCATTTTGAATACGCTGTATAACGTGTTCTGTCCTAGAAAGAAGGCATGGTCCATACACTATATCACAATAGTTTAGCCTAGATAGAATAAGACTGTCAACGAGTTGTTTGCGCAATGGGATGGACAGGTACTTTCGTATTCCATACAGAACCTTCAGTCTATAAAAACAGTTACGCAGAACATTATTGATATGGGCCTCAAACCTTAATTCGGGATCCATAGTTAAACCCAGATTGCATACTAGCTCAACTCTCTCAATGCTCTCGCCCATGACTGTCAACGCAGGATTAGTGGTCAAGATTGTACGCACTTGGTTCCTAGAACCCAGAACTATAAACTTCGATTTAAGGGGGTTAAGTACCAGAGAGTTCACTTCAGACCATTCAACCACTCTCTGCAAATCTTCGTTGATTTTCTGCACAGCCACAGATGTTTCATCAGCCTTGAAAGAGATGTACAATTGTATATCATCGGCGTACATATGGTAATTACAGTGAATGAATGACTTTGTGATATCTGCACTGTACAGTATGTACAACAGGGGCCCCAAAATCGAGCCTTGAGGAACGCCCCTCGACACGCGGAGGGGGGCGGATGACACCCTTGACCCATCTTCTGTGTGCAATTCCACTAACTGAGATCGATCGGAGAGGTAGCTTCTAAACCACTCAACTGCATCAGGGTCAAAGCCGTAGAAAGCCAATTTGGACAACAATAGAGTGGTGTTGATTGCGTCAAAAGCGCGGGAAAAATCTAGCAATGCCAGGATTGTACCCTCCCCCCTATCGCGCGCTTCAAGAATATTCCCTACAACATCAGCCAAAGCCGTTGCAGTACCCCTACCCTGTCTAAACCCTGATTGCAGATCTGGAAGAATTTTATTTACCTCCAGAAAATTTACTACTTGGGAGTAGACTACCCGTTCTAGAATCTTGGAGAGGCAAGGCAGAATACTGATAGGTCTCAAGTCCTTTGTACTGACTGGATTATTATTTTTGGATATAGGTCGGACGATAGCGCATCGCCATAGTTCAGGGAATGTACTCGTGGTAATAGAGCAGTTAATTATATCAGTAATGGCTTGCAAGGCATTAGGCAAAGCAAGGGATATCATATCAAGGCTGATACAGTCGATACCTTGTGCATTAGATCCCAGGCTCTTAATTATCTTAAGAACAGCCTCGGCGTTGGTCGTTGTAAGACTGAATGTGGCATCACCAAAGCTATGTGTCTCAAAGTAGGACTGCTGTGACACATTTAGATGACAGTTGCCCGGCACATCCAGGAACGCAGCATTAATTTCATCAGGGTTGTTGAAATGTCCTGGTAGTAATCTTTGCGTGTGATCTGGCAGCACATCAGACTTTAGGTTGCGCCATAACAGTTTAGGGTCCTTAATATGGTCATTGATGCTCTTTGTGAAATATGATTTCTTCTCGCTAGCCAGGGCCGTAATAGCTTGATGCTTGAGTTGAAGATAATATTGCTTATGTCCTGGTAACTTAGTTTTGCGAAACCGTGCCCTTGCCTCATCTCTCATCTTCGATATTAGCCTAACATTATCAGTTATCCACGGAGTGGGACGGGTTTTAAAGGTCATGCTTTTGAGAGGAGCATGGAGATCAAAAAGCTGATTCAAAAAGAAGTTAAATGTTTGCACCATATCATTAACATTACTCATGTCACCAACCGATGACCATGGTATATTCCCCAAATCCATTATGAAGTAGTCCTCCAGTATGTTTTTGAGCGGACGAAATACAACCGACCTGGGTTTGAACGTAGGCTTTTTAAAAATTGTCTCGCATGTGATAAACGAGTGATGGCCAAGCTCACTAATATGATTCACAATGACGTTACGAGTAGGAGCATCTGTGCAGACAACATCAATTAGCGAACTACTGTCTCCCACATAGTGTGTGGGTGTTTGCACTAGCTGTTGAATATTCAAGTGATTGAGAAACTCCGTAAGTTCTTTCGTTTTTGTGCTATCAACATCTAACATATTAACGTTAAAGTCTCCCAACAGAATCAGATGATCATAAGGTGCCAACCCACTAATGCTGTCAGTCAAGGCGTCCAGAAAAGTATGTAACTCTAGCCATGGTGGACGATAAGCAGTGCCAATAAGTAGTTTTTTTTTATTGACATTGAGGTTCAGCCAGAGCTGTTCCACATTGCTGTGCTCAGGATGAGGTCTGATGCGCGCAGTGATTCCATTTTTAAGGTAAAATGCGACCCCTCCGCCTCGCCCACCACGGACAGTCGTGGGACGCGGTATGTGTTTAAGTCTATACCCAGGCACACTAGGCGCGCGGCCATCCTCACCCTTGCGCAACCAAGTTTCGTTGATAGCCATTATATCCACGGAATAGTTGCCCATGGCTATCAGAAATTGATCTTGATTAGTCCCCAGTGAACCTGCGTTTAACAAACCAAACTTGATGTATTTAGCTGGAGTCATTTGCATTTGTTATGTACTGTAAATTTAATTATGTATATAGATTTTGTTTGTACTGTATATAGTTTTTTGTGTATAATGTATATAGCTATTGTATAAAATATATATAGTTTTTGTAGATATTGTTTGTGTATATAGCTTTGATATATAATGTGTATAGCTTCTATATATAATGTATATAATAATAATTTTTGTGAAATGTTAGTGTAAGATTTAACGTGTTTATATAATATAGTTATATAGATTTGAAACAATTTTGACTCACCATATAAGCAAAATATGATAACCCCCTGATAGAAAAGAGTGTGACGCATATTCCCCCACTCATGAATGCTAGACACACACAATGACAAAAATAATAAAAACAGACAGTAATCAAGTTGTTTCATTGACAGATCCAATAATCGCAGCAATGTCCTCGTCGGTGCGGATTCTTTGGGTGGAGTCACCCGGGCCCTTCCTAGCCAGTATGCGACCTCGCTTCGTCCAAACAAACCTCCAGCTGAAGAGGCTAGCAGCGTCTCGCGCCTTCCGAAACAACCGGCGATTAGTTTTAGTGAGGCGCTCGTTAAGGAAGAAACGCTGCGGCGGGCCAGACATGTCCAGGTCAGCAGTCGTCGCGCCCCGGCGCACGCGCGCACTCGCCAGCAGCTGGTCGCGCACATCGCGCCGCGCCAGGCGTACCACTATGGCGCGCGGCCGCGGCACCGCCGGACCGGCAGAGCTTGTGGCGTTGAGCTGCCTACCGCCCACCCGCTCCGCACTGACGATGTCACGTTCCTCCAGCGTGACCCCCAACTTGAGGCCTATTACCTTGGCAATGTGAACCGGGTTGTCAGCTGTGCTCTCGGGAATATTTGAGATTTCGATGTCATTACTGAGAAGGTCTTGATCCCTGTCGTTCAGTTCCCTCCTTAATTCTTCCACAATCCCCTCCACGGATGAATGTGTGGAAGGGGAGGTCTCCCGCCGCTGTTCCAGTGCATTAATTCTGGCCTCCAGGCCGTCAATACGGGTATTGCAGCTCTGCATGGATAATTTAAGATCCATCATCTCCTCCAGCATCTTGCTGCGGAACTCCAGAAGGTCAGCACGCATCGCCCTCAACTCCTCCACTAGAGTCAAGTCGGAGCCAGCTTGCGGCGCAGGAGGAACAGACGATAGACTCGCAGATTGTTGCCCGACGGTCTCAGGTAAAGGGCTGGAACAACTAACAGTCCTGGTGTTGGGTGAACTCGGCACCACGCTTGTATGTTCTACAGGGCTGGTGCTAGAACAGGGAGGGCTTTCCGCAAGACCTCTGACTGGAGTATCCGCCCTATTGTCCCTTAACAGGTTCTTCTTACACTCTGGGCAGCGCCAGCCTGCAGGGACAACGCCTTTTGCTACAACTCCTACGCACCCTCTGTGGTACGCCATTTTGCATTTACCACATTTAGCGCCCTCTGCCGGTACCATAAAGCGACCGCAACCGTGGCAATTGACACCAGGCATGATGGTAGGCAAATAGGTAACTTGCGTCTGAGGTGATTCGCCGTTCACACGCTAGATGGCGCTGTTAACTCGATGTCGATCGTTGACAGATAACGAGAATATCAGCCCTCTGTCTATGCCGTCGGTCTGTCAAATCGAGAGAGACGAGAATATCCGACACTTATTAAAAATAGAGGGTAGAACTCAATTACGCAAAGTCACTGTAAGTATTGTTTTGTATAGTTTAGAACCTTAAGCACTGTTTTTATTAACCACTTTAATATATGTCACTGTATGTTTCACTGTGTTCACTATAAATAAAGTCACTGAGCCGAAACAAGTGTTTATTATTTTTTAAGAATTAAAAGTATGGACACAGATCTACACCGATAGACGTCACAACTGTCAGTTCAACCTCGAACGATACCATATCTATCATCTAATTAACAATATTCTTCCTTGTCATAAACACACAAATCCACAATAACTACCTACACCTAAAGATAACACAAAGATACGTCTACGAAAACAAAAAGTACTAAACAATAGCAAAGTTAGAACGATCATCGACCTCTCGTTATCAGGTTGGGAAACTGCACTTGGCAAAGAAACGTGATATGGCTGATAACAGGTGATATGGTGGTACTGTGCTCGCTCGGTTGTACCTGAATAAGTGCCTGATAAGGTACGGTGCATGGTGCATCTAGCTGAAGGACTTTTATATACCACTGGCTTTTGAGAACTTGTACACGAGAAATGTGCCCTTGAGGCAGCCCCTAACTTTCCAGATTAGTGCTACATATGGATAGTCCTTACCTTGTTAAATGATATGTTTCACATGGGCCCAAAGGAAATCGCTTCTAGCAGCGAGTACTACTCTTCTATCTAAAATTTGATCAAAACCCCTTCATCCATTTTAACTTACAAACCGCGTAACAAACAAAGTTACCTCCATTTATAAATTGAGGATTGTCCCCTCGTGTTGGCTCTGTCATAGCCTGATAAAACAGTGTCTGTGTGGTTATTACAACTGTTAATGGTCATTAATTCTTCTAAAAGACATGCGGTTTACTACAAGCTGTAAAATATTTAAACTTATTAAGTAGGTATCACTTTTGTAGCCATGAGGATTATTACCTACTAAATAAGTCAATAGGTAGGTAGGTATGTACATTGTACATGAATCACAGTTATAAGTATTGCTAATTATTATAAAACTATTATGAATAAAACCAGCGACAGAACATTAAAATCCATTTAACTGTAACTATTAATGTAATGTAAATAAAAATAACTATCGTTATCATTGAAACTAGTTTTGTTGCATCACTACTTATAGCTCGTGGCGACCTCTTTCAAGTACAAATTCCGTCCGTTTCTAAATGGTTTCCAAGCACAATAATTCTTATTTAGTTTTAATTTGTCCGTTCTGTCTTCTATTACAAAAAAAGGCTGACCGATACTAATATTATAAAGCTGAAGAGTTTGTTTGCATGAATGCAATAATCTCAAAAACTGCAGGACTGGCTTGATTTACTTCATCGATCTTCATTTGTAAGATAGCCTGTTCATCGAAGGAGGAAGTTCCCAAGAGGCGCGGGTGAAACTGCTGGTGGAAGCTAGTAAGAGACATAGGTAGTACAAAGTTAATGCATTGCATTCAAAGCAATTTTAGTTATCCCGGATATGCGACCAGCCGTTTGGCAGTTATGAAGCCACAAACAAAGGGCATCAAAATAAAACATCCGGATTTCGACGTCTGCTACAAAAATGACCTCGACTGATATAAATATGCCCTTCATATTACAGATTATTATTTCAAACAGATGGTGTGCTCTACTGAAATGTGCCGCATAATAATACTTCTTCATAAATCACCTTTTTATAAAAATCATGGCTGTGATGTGATGCCAAAATGTCGTCAATTTATTTTATTTTAATTTGACCGCAGCTAATTGATTAAGTTGTGATTTATGCCAGCTATCTGATAAAATTCAATAACAAAGTAAAGGATCTAATGTTCAATGTAATTTATATTATAATTGGATAAATAGAGTCCCATCAGATCTTTACCCAATTCACGAATCCCAAATTTTGTACTGAGAATTTTCAATTAGCAATTTCCAGAACCAGACCATCTCAAATACTGTTCCAAATACTAAGAATGATAATACTTCATCACCTACATATTTACATATTTCTATGTACTAATCATCTTCCTAATTTAATCCAAGACTTATTACAAAGTTGTACCTTCCCACGGAACATGACAAGCTTCTATTCCTAGACGATCGTATGTGCAATTTATGCCTCATTACTAGAGTAAATGAATTAATGACGTCATTGTAGTAGTATAGATTCAAAACGTTATGACACGCCCAGAGTGAGCATTTGTAGATATTGATTTATTTTATGAAAGCTTACTCCTACAGGCCATTACTCCTAATACCGGTATATGTATTAAGAGAAATGGCTTATGTTTTTGAGAAGTCAAGATCAGGAGAAATTGGGTTAGCATAACTCTTGTCATATACATACAATCTTATCAGATGTCCATTAGTTAATAGGTACCATACCAACCAGCTAAGCACCCAAGATTTTTATTCATAATCACCATCAGTCTACTTATCGTGCCACTGCTGGGCCCAGACCTCCTCCCACTTAGAGGATTCACGGTTCCCCATTGCGGGTTGTTAAGATTTTTCCTATTACAAGTATATTAGAAGTAACATGTTTCTTACGTATTGTTTCAGATAGTGTAACATGCATGACCAGGAGGGCGACGGGGAGCCGGCGCACCACGCGCGCCGCCCCATGAACGCGTTCCTTATCTTCTGCAAACGCCACCGCAGTGTTGTGCGCGATAAATATCCCAATCTTGAGAACAGGTTTGTTATGATTATTGACCTATAATAGTTTAAAGATAAATTGAGGCAACCATCATCATCTTCCGAGCCTTTTTCCCAACTATGTTGGGGTAGGCTTCCAGTCTAACCGGATTCAACTGAGTACCATTGCTTTACAAGAAGCGACTGCCTATCAGACCTCCTCAACCCAGTTACCCGGGCAACCCAATACCCCATGGTTAGACTGGTGTCAGACTTACTGGCTTCTGACTACCCGTAACGACTGTCAAGGACGTTCAATGTCAACCATGTATAAACGTTTACTTTCGAAGCAACTCCCAAATTCTGTTCCCGATAAAGAAAGAAAATAAATAGGTGCTGTTACTCACAGTTTCATAATATTGAGAAATCACTTTAAAAATGTTCTATGAAAATGGTGTTTGTTTTGGACTTTTGGACCAGGTTCAAATAGTTATGTCTCTTTAACTGTAATAATCTAGATACTATACTTCTCATCTATCAATAAATAAAAAATCTAACTTGCATTCAAACACTTCAAGGTCCATGTTCGATAAAACTGATTAGACACTTCAACGTTCAACAGTTTACACGGCTTTACACTTAAACGTAATATTACTTTCCAGGTCCATAACTAAGATCCTCGGCGAGTGGTGGGCCAACTTGGACAAGGATGAAAAGGCTTGCTACACAGGTCTTGCTAAACAGGTCAGTATCACTAAAGAGCATTAGATTAGATATTTTAGTTGTCAGACAGTATATTTATGAGACTTTTTATCCCAACAGTACAAAGACGCCTTCTTCAGCGCTAATCCCGACTTCAAATGGTACAAGTTGCCTGCACCACCACTCCGCACGTTGTCCTCCCGGCCCAGAGAGTCCAATGACAAACCTGTCGAGTCCCCCAACAGCGACCACCACGACTCTGAACTCGAAAAAACAAACAACAACTCCACTAAAGTAGACTTCAACAAAAAGCCTAAAGATGAACCACTAGAAGCTGAATCCAAACCACTTTCCATGTTCACGCCCGGAAAGCTGGCCGACGAAGCCCAAATGGGAGGCCTCAGCAGCCTCCTGGCCACTAAGACTGAAACTCAAACCACAAACCCTTATTACTCACCCCCATGCTTTAAGTTCAACGCGATCTCAACACCAAACGATTACAGATCTCATAACTTAATAGAAAGGGCCAAGGCGAAAGGTCACCCAAACGAGGACAGCATACGCGAGCTGCAGAACGCGCTCACAGAGACCTCCAGGGTGTTCGAAGAAGACTTCCACGATGACAAGAAGAGGATATATTACGGCATACCTAACGACCAGTTCACCAACCAGGACGTCATAGACCAAATAGTTGATAAGAGATATTCTAAAGACGATGAGTTCGGGTATCAGAGGAACTGGTCCGACGACGAGAAGAACATGAGGTCTGGTAGATCGTGCAAGGGGAAGAGATACCAGGAGTTCATGGCTGTTGGGGGGCTCATTGTCAACAAGCGGCAAAAACGTGACTCGGACAAGCCAGACGAGAACTACAGCGCGACCTGCAGTTGGGAGCCTGGCAGTCAGCGGGACGACACGATGGACGACGAACCCAAACACAGCCCAGCGAACGACAAGCCGGCTGACAGCGACGACAAACTCGACACAGCCGACACGCCTGAACCCGACAATAATGCTAACAAAACATTCAAGGCTGCCGACTTTGACTTAGATGCTAAAATTAGAGCCCTGCCCTCACTTAGCTTAGAGAAATTCCAGCAAAAGAAGCGCGAAAACAAGCGCAAGAAGAAAACCATCAACCTGAAACCGAAAGCGTTGGAGTCGTCGCAGATAGTCAATTCAGTTCCTAGGTCCATGCTGGAGGAGCGGCGGGAGAGGGAGATGGTGGACCACTGGCGGGACACGGTGAGCGGCAGCCAGAAGCGCAAGCCGCGCAAGATCAGCATCACGCGGCTGGAGATCAACAGCCTGGTGTCGAGCGAGCCGCACGCCAGCAGCCCCGAGATGAAGATCGCGACGGAGGCGCCGCGCGCGCACGCGCTGCACCAGCCGCCGCACGTGGACCTGCTGGCGCTGGCCACGCTGGCCGAGGTGGCGGCCAACACCTCCAAGCTGGACGAGTCGGCGCTGGGCCACGCCGCCACGCCGCACCACAGCGACGCCAACGCTTCCATGGTATAACGGCACCTACCGACACCACTAGCCTTAACTAAATATTCCAAATATTATTTACTTTGTAATCAGATAATATTTATATATAGATCTAATTTTACATTGTACGCATAAAAATTAATATTATTGTACACTTTTAACTGTAGTTTTTATAACGTAGCTATAGAACTATTTATATTGAAAATAGAAAAAAAAGAAAAACTATATGTATACCTTATCTTAGTTACGTCGTTTAGGCTGCTAAATACTGCTTTGTTAGGACTAGAAAAAGTAAGAGTGATAGATTAATGTCCACACGAATAACAACAAAGCATAATGATTTTAATTATAGTAAGAAGAGATACAAATAAATTACAATTATGATATCTTAGGTGTTATCGAAGAGTCACGGGATTTGTCGACGCCATTTCATCACATCATAACGGTAATAAAATGCCAAACAAATAAGTCATTTTAAGATAAATGTAAACCTCATTACGTGTAAAGCTAGGTTACTTGAATCGCCTTAATAATTTAGAGATTAAAAAAAACTAAGACACCACATGCATAGACTGCATTGCATTTTTAAGGTGACTTATTTCTCGTTTATTGCATACGTGCAATTATTATCATTTAAATATATATTATATTTATATTATACACAAGTGGCTGGAGTCACATGTTTTTGTATAAAGCGAATTTATCACAATTTATGGCAACCGGAGGAAGGAAATAATTGGAACATTGAAAAAGGCTGGGAATATTAGTTAAATTATATCAGTAGCATGTTTCAATATTCTTCGTTGACACAATTTAAATCGAATGTTTACTATAAAATGATTCATTGCTATGAATGGTAAATACATCCTAATTTGGTTGCATTGGCATATTTATGTGGCCACTAATAAATGGTAAAATACGGGCCCTTTATAATATTACATCTATTGAAATAGTCCAAATTCGTCGAAGGCCAGGTTCTAATAATTCTTAATTATTGTTATGGTAAATCATGGCTTTCGTACGCAATTTAAAAAATTTCGCAGCCATTTAGGGACATGTCAGCAAAGAAAATCTATTCCCAGCTTATGATTGAGGCTTTTGTCAATCTACAGTAAAACTTACAAGAAGTATCAGTATTGTATATCAATTCAATTAGCAAAACTAACAGATTGATAAAGCCCTCAACAAAAAAAAAATATTGAAAAAATCTTTTTGGAAGATTTTATGCTTACCAGAGGTTTAGTAACGACTCTATGGAAAAATCATTTGTAGTAAGGAAATGTGATGTTATTTATAATGAGGATGGAGCAATTGGCGAAAGAAAGTGATTGTAATTTTTGTAGTTGCCACATGAGGCCTCTGAATACCGGCCGCGTCACGCGAGTCAAACTCGCCAAACTTTTCTTTGTGATAAAATACTTCGACTAGTGTTGTTAGTTTTAAACTTAAAAATATATCATCATCGTTTCATAATTATTATTTAACGAATTTCAAAGAAAATAATTAATGTCTTACAAAAAAATCGAAAAAAAAATGTATATCGATAGAATCACGAAGGATGCGTGATTTGAGATGAAACTTGTCCCCATTAGGTACCTGAAATTTATCGAAAACATCATGAATTTCATGCGAAAATAAAGCAAAAAAAATACTAAGTGTATAAAATCATTTTGAAACAGTTTTTAAGTTAAAAATAAAATGTCAATATTAATGTAGTAGTTTACATGTTTTTAAGAACAGTGTTTCTCAAACTTTTGTTCTTGTTTATTTTTATAATGGATTTTAAGGGGTTTCTGTGATTTTATTCTATCTCCTATGTTAAGGTTGCCGGCGTGAAGATTTCGTTTGCAGGTCTAGTCTAGATTAGAGTTTATAATGAAAAAAATGATCAAGTACTAAATTCGAAAAGTGCACTTATATTTTTTAAAGTTACAAACGATGACACAAGCCATAATGTGACATGCTCATCCAAAGACCAAATGTATTTAGAATAGAAAAGCTAGGCTGTAGATATTGTATATGTAATATATAGGTGATATATAAAATATTATGTATAATAAATATCTTAACAACTCGTCAATATTGTGGCATTCCAAAATGTCGAAATTATCATGTTACTGTTTAATATTTGATTTGTTGCATTTTTTGTTTTTCAAACATTTTTATTTTCACATAGATTTTAAAACTAAATAATTGTTGATTTTTGTGTAAAGTTTAATTGATTGTTACGTTTTATTAGGAAGTGGTGAGCTTTGACGGTTCCTATACGAGATTTTAATGATGAGCTTTACAGGGCTTTACTATATCAATGAAATTAAATTAATACTACATAAATTACAGATTACATACTTATGAGAAATATATATTTTGCCTTGTCGAGATAGAGCCTTATTTTATATTTGAAAAATTAGTATTAAGGCTAATTGATGAGGGGCCAGTATCGGAAAAGGGAATTTAGTAATAATCACTCAATTTTAAATCTATATATTATACCTTCACAAATATATTAATGGGAATGGTGAGATTAAAGGAAATCTCTGGAGTAAAACCTGTAGGATCCGATTTAAATAAATATGGTGCTGGAAGATCTGTATTAAATTATTTTAAGAAACAGTCCTCGGCATTGCCTGGGACAGTTAGTCAGAGTAGGTATTCTAACGGATTATTATCATTATTTTTAAGTCAATCGCAATCACTTTGTGCTATATATTTATATTTAAAAAAATATCCTGAACAAACAGTACATTGTTGTAGCGCAAATGGATTGTTGATTTTGTTTCGGTACCGGAAATTTTTATGTATTTTGAGAAACACTGGTCTGCAATATTATAAGTTAGGGCATAATATGTCGGCACCCAAAGTGTTTACCTGTTCGGTTCCAAAGTATATTGTTGAATGTTTTGTTACAAACCGCGGTTCAATCTATATCCTTTTATTGTAGTAATAAAGTTTATTCATATTAACAATGGCTTTGTTTTATTGTGTTACGGACGCTCCCGATAGATAAATGAACAATTGACTGCGCAGATTTTAACTGAAGTCACGCAATAGGTAACTATGAATAATATTAATAATTGCCTTAGATAATAGGTACGTAATTAATCTGCGTTTGGAATTATAACGGAGTATTTGGCAAGTTTCTCTTTGCCACGTACCTAGCACTAGCCATAATGTTCCAGTCTTCAAATCCCTTTAAGTTGTTTGTTACGTTCACGCAGGCCCGCCGTAAGCGGGCGTGCAGCGCGTGCACAGCACGCGGGCGGCACGTCCTAGGGGGCGGCAAATCTAGCGAGTTATCACGTAATATTTAAAAAATACAATATCTTTTTACTAATGATTTGATTTCAATATTTCCGAACTCAGCAATAGCGCTAAGAATATTACATATACTGCCGGTTTCAGTTAGGTACATCTGTTGAAAGGACATTTTCAAAATTAAAGATTCTTAAAAACGATTTAAGATCAACCAGTGGCGTAGCGTGGGGCAAATGCTATTTAGGGGGCGGCAAAATTAAACCAATAAAATTTCGGAAAAAGCCGCCCTAGCTTTGGTCGTCTCCTATCAATTTTGACTGTTTCACCCTTTGCATCCCCAAAAAAATTCGCGCTCGCTGCGCTCGCGGCTCCATGTCAGGTATCGCATTTTATCTTTGTTTAATTGTTGAGGCATTCAATTCCGAATAAACATTTTTCGCGCACGTCCGTTATGGCTTTTTATGATATGTTCACTTCATGAAAACTCTAAGGAAAAAATCGCGCTCGCTTCGCTCGCGGCTTTTGCACTTCACTTCTGTGCATATCTTACTTTTTGACTTTGCTTAATTAATTTACAGTGATTTTTATTTGTTTTGTGTCCTTTAAAAATAAAAATTTCGCGCTCGCTCCGCTCGCGCTTGCTTACATATGGAAAGTGTCTTATAATTTTTCAAAGGGAAACCCACCAAATAACGTATTTTACTGACTTTAAACATTGTTATAGATATTTAAGTGCGTTAGTTTAAGTTAATCACAATCTTTCAATACATAGGGGCCACTTGGGTTATGATTGCACTGCATTGATGCCCTAAGCCAGCGGTTCCCGAATTCTTTTGGCTTCGGAACCCTTTTCGTTTCACCATTTTTCGGCGGAACCTTAGCTTACATAAGTAAGAAGTAAACTAAAGACGTAAATACACTTAGGTACGGCTCGTGGCGTGTGGTAACGCACCAAATGGTTATATGGTTAGAGACATATTCAGTACACTCAGGTGTAGCATGACTATCTGCCACACGGGCCAGAAAACAATTTAGCCGCCCTTGACTTTGTGCATTATGTGAATAGTTTTCAGTTTAAAAACTGACAAAGTAAACGCAAAAAGAAATAGATTGGATTTGTACAGGTGCGAGTTCCAAACACCCGCTAGCACTGAAAGAGATACAGTGGTAGCCAATATCGCGAGCGAAGCGAGCGCGAATTTTTTTTAGTTTTAGTACCTACACAAAATAAACAAAACCACTGTAAATTAATAAGGTCTCAAAAAGTATAATATCCACACAAAAAAGCAAATGCAAATGAATAAGAAGCAGCTAGCGAAGAAAGCGCTATTGCTTTTTCTGAACCAGAGGAATAAAAAATAAACATCAAAAGAAACCTCGACGGAAGAGCGCGGAATTTTTTCGGTGTTGGATATTTGAGCTATTAAACGAACATAAGAGCATCACCGGCAACATGGAGTCGCGAGCGGAGCGAGCGCGAAATTTTCGGATTCGCGGAGGTGCAAAAATTGGAAATAATGTCACTTTTTGATTCATGGTAAAAATAACCACTGGAAATACTCGTATGCCGTGTCATTTCACGTCCTGTCAAATGTATGAAAACGTATAATCCTGGCAATGAGATAAGCCCAAAAAATGCGGTGATTTTTGGCCAACTCGCTACCTATTTTTGCCGATTGCCGAAGACCTGGAGTTATTAAGTTAATCTACAATTTGTAAAAAACGGAATTAAATTATCTGCTGCCGTGGCCTTCCCCCGCCACTTGTCGTGAACTCGTACTTACACTCCCGAGTGGTACCCACCTACATGGTGCCTAAATGGAATTTTGGAATGCATATTTAAAACAATTTAATTGAAAATGAATAATAATATTTTAATATTATCAAAAGTGAAACAATTTACCATATGGAAATCTTGAATTTTCCACGGAACCCCTGAGGGCCTGTCACGGAACCCCAGGGTTCCGCGGAACCCCATTTGGGAACCGCTGCCCTAAGCAATTGCTTAGTTTGCTTATGGGCTAACCCAGGACTGCTTAGGGCTTATGTTACTCTGAACATTTCAAGTAAATAAAAAGTTATGTGTAATGTATGTTATGTATTGCAATAGTAATTTATCCAAAAGTAGGTGGGTTTTCTGCAATCAGAGCGGTGCATGTACATATTTTTTTCTGTTGGACAAGTAAGATGGATATGAATGGGCGGGGGGGGGGGTCCGGACCACCTGGATCCGCCCCCCCCCCCCTTATATATTTTTTGACAAAACGTATGTAGTCGTAGGGCGGCATAATCAGTTTTGCACGCGGGCGAACAAACAGCTAGGGGCGGGCCTGCGTTCACGCATAGTTAAATAACTATAACTCTGTAATTAATGAGGATATTTTATTAGGTACTTCTATCCAGCCCCAATATCCTTATGTACTGCCTCTTTGTATTGCCTTATGCATTTCTGCTATGTCCTACCCGACCCCTATAAACTCGCTTTCGCTAACTTCGCATTATGTACCTACTCCCTGAAGGCAGTCCTATATTCTTACTTTATTAATGTCTGTCTATCCCTGTGCACCTACGTTGTACCTAACCTTATTGTGTATGTGATTTTTTTAATTATATCAGATAGATGCCTATGGACCAAAAGACGACCTCAACATAGATACCTCTAAAAAATACCTTTACAATAGTCAGGGGAAATACCTACCACTGATTATTTAGAGAACATGTTAAAAACTGTGTTCAAAAAAATATACATAAAAACATTCCGTGAAATCATTATACTGTGAAGTAAAATGAACACAATTTATACAATAAAAAAATATACATTTACTAAGACAATAATAATATACATTTTATTTAAATAAATTGATTAAATAATATGCATGAAACGAAACGCAATCGTAACTGCTGCGGCCGGCTGTCAAACAAATTCAACAGTCAAAAAATTGTTGTAGGATGGTATTTTTCTCGTTAGAAAAACCACAAAAAAGTGAATAAATTGATCTACAATTTCACGTTGTGTGGTAGAGAATAATCTAGGCATCATTAAAAGCTCACGTGTGTGTGTTGTTACAAATATTCTTTCAAATCTGGATGAAGAAATTATGATTGCTGCGTCTGAGCCTTTGGTAAGAATGTTATTGTTTTTATTTTTCTTCGCAATTACAATTAAATTATTGTTGATTCCTTGGCTACATGTATCTCTAGACCCTTTATTCAAGTACCATTGTTAAAATGTTGATGAAATTATAAGAATAACAATGAAAACGAGAAAAAACACGCGGTTCTCTCATTGTTATTGAAACTATTGTTCTAATTTCAAATTATCGAAGGAATTTGTCTTCTGAATAATCTTATTGGACACACTTTATAAATTGCGTGATAAATACAACTATAATGGCAGTCTAAACTATTCAATAATAGTTTTAACAGGTTACAGGCTAAGTTACATTATTCAAAAAGCAACTTTCTTCTCTAACTTCTCAGTGACTCCTTTTCTTTTCACACAATGTCACAACCATTAAAATATGAAACTTTTAAGATGCTTCAAATTATAACCAAAACTGAAAACTTGCAGTTCATAATTTCATCCCAAATAGTAAAATAACAGCATCATTTGTGATTTTCACAATAATCAATAGATTGCAAAATTCTTACTACTTAATATTACTTTCGCAATAGTATCATAGTTCTCAGTAAAATCACAAATTTCCTTCTCCATCTCCCAGGAGTTTGTGCCACACGGCAGAACAGTGCTGGCGAGGCACCCGGGTCAGATATACAGCAAGCACAACACGTCAGCGTCGGAGAACTCCTTGCTGTACAAGCTCACTAACTTTGCTATTAAGGATGAGAGCTTGTTGGAGGCTCGGGAAGCTGAAGAACAGGAGTGGTGGTGCATCCGCGAGGTTTACTATAGGAGTACTGATGGTTTGTAGTTTTGCACTATGTTACGGAAACATTGAGGTTGGGTTGCACCATGTAACTATCTCTGAATTTACCAATTGCCGGCTATTAGACAGGTTCGTTATGGTTTGGTTATCTTTACAGTTAAATATTGCAACCCAAACCTTATTGTTTACATGTGTGAAATGTACAACAAAAGTAGTTACTCAATGCTCACTTTATGCTAGTTTAGAAGTTGTGTTGATGTTACCAAGTCATGCCTTAGCTGCTCAGACATTTACATTATAATTATTTATAATCTGGTCAAAATCATAGAACATACAGTATAACCTGTCTATTGAAAAACCATTATCTAGTCTTTGTACTACATTTCAGATTTTGAAGATGAACCGCAACCAAAAGACTCCAAATACGAGTACAACTCAGAATCATTTAGAGCACCAAGTCGCCTCAAACATGACTTCAACATCTCCATCAAGTCAGAACTCATTAGCGGGATGAAGAAGATGGATGCGGAAGGTTTGAACTCTGCTGGTCCTTCCCGAGGAGGTAGTGCTAACAGTTCCAGCAATATGTCCAAGAAGTTCAACTTGACTTCTGGGCCGAGTAGGAGTAATAAGGCTGCGATAAATCCAAAGACTGATTGCTCTTATGAAGAGGAGTTGTATGTGAAGGGGTGTACAGCAGTTTGGTCTAAAGGTAAGGTAACCAGTACCTATTTTTCACTCCTAAATCTATGTAATTTCAACATATCTATTCTCAAACCATAAAAAACCATATTATAAACAAAATATTTGAAAATTGATTCACTTCTAAATACTACATATTTTTTAAATAAACATTTTATTTTTGTTTATCTGCAATCAGTATATAATATGCAGATGTTTCTTTATAAATAATTTGCTTATTTAAATCTGATGAAGAAATGTCAATAAAGGACCATGAGTCAAATTGGGCTCATTGTCCAACAGAGTTATAGCATATGCCGTTGTGAAGGTTTTTGTTTGTACTAAAATTGTTACTTTGGGCACTACCTTCAATTCCATGGCAAAAAAAAGATATGCACCTAAATAGGTGTACATATTACGTAGGTATACATTCTGGTTAACAGAAATGAAATGGGTTGAGATGCCATCGCTCAGTATTACTGCTCGTGTCTAACAGGTAGACGGTCAGTAGGAAGTTGTGCTCATATCATTTCAATAATATGGTATCTAGGGTTAGGCAGGCACTCACAATTTAATCCACCGGCAGGATATTTAGACGACATTATTATTGATATTGATTGAAATGTTAACAAAAATAATTTTAACTGTTAGCAGCTGTTTTATTTTTTATGTATACATTAAACCTGGAATTAAAACTAGTTAAAGGTGTTCAATAACAAAACCTACACTGCCATAACAGCACTACTTTTTGCAGAATATTAGTTTATTTATGGTCGGAGAAAAATATTTATAGCAAAATAACCCCATGGATTCTTCGCAAAAATGAGTTTAAATCTTTATACTTAGTGCCTTACAAGTATATTCAAAGTGGTCTCATCTCTGTTGGTGGGTGAGCCCAGGCTTCATACATTTTTGCCCATGGTCCTTTTAGATTTTAGGACATACTTGAATGTGATTTCTTATATTAGGTATCTTATCAATATTTTTCTAATTTTCAGGACTCATCTCAACACCAGCAACAAAGCTATCAGATCCAGAGCATAGGGAAACCATAGCATGCTACACCATAGAGAATCCTATAAAACACGCTGCCTTCTGCAATTTTCACATTGATATCAAGAACACTATGCTAATAGACGCTTTGAACACACAGATAGGCGATGTCAAGAAAAACATTAAGATCGAAGATACCACCGAACATATACAAACAAAGATCATGCCAGCTATACTCTTAATTGATAATAAGTGCATGAAAGTATATGCCAATGAAGGAAGGGAGTATATAACGAGTATTCCATTCCAAGTGAAAAAGGTTTGGCCCATGAAGTATGGAGTTCTCCTTGAAAAGGAGGCTACACCATTGACTCAAAACTCAATCCTACCAAATTCTTTTTTGAAATTCAATGATTCACAAAACAGTACGTTTTCAAAGTCTAAATCAAATTATCCGTTTAATATGAGTTCTAAATTACGTGCAGATTCTTGTGTGTCTGGTTTTGAACAGGATGTTTCTTTACCTACTTGCTTCTCTTTGACACACCCTTTAGATGAAGTGACTCCTATTTTAATGAAGTCGCCGTCACAAGGACTACAGTATTACAACGATGGGGATATGCAGATATTCTTTGTGAGCTCAAACCCCAGTATAATACTGTTGTATGACTGGAAATTGGGTACTCATTCACTATGGCGGATCAGGAAGACTTTGCGAGATGAGTGCTTATCAATGTGCCCAAATATGAACTCAACAACAACTGTCTTTAGCCAATCCTGTGACTTTGTTGGTAGTCCTATGCAAAGCCAGAGGAATGTTACTAGTTGGGCAACTGGTTTAGGCAGTCCGTACCAATCTAAGCAGATGCCTGGTACTCCAACAATGTCTCGTTCAAGAATCAACAGTCCAATGGCAAATGTTTTCCACCAGCAAGGGTTATCACCTCACGCTTCCATCGGCCAAGCGTCTTACACTTCAATGATGGCCAACAATGGTCCTCAGAACCCACCATCATTACCGTTGTACCCAGACATATGTCTGGACCATATTTGGACGGACACCCAGACAATACGGCGAGATCCTATCGAGTCAGCCAGTGATATGAAGACTTTTTTGCATACTGACCTTGTTGGTCATGATTATTTATGTTTTATTGTGAAAGTGGGGGGTGTAAGTAGGTTACAAATTGTGAGGTTGCAAAGGTCACATTCTCTTGGGCAGACTTCTAAGACCAATTTGATGGTGGGTGCTGTTTCTACGGTGCTGGCTAAAGATGCAGTGGTGTTGGAACATTTAAATATGATCGCGCTTATTGATGAAGCTGGCAATATTATTTTGCAGTCTGGCAATCATGTTGTTGGGAAGGTAAGTCCTTGTTAAGTAACTTATGTTTATCACAATCAGAATAATGTTATTGACTTTGGATCAGATTTGATGTAATAATTACTAAGATAGAAGCATCTTATTTATAAAAAAAAAAAAAAAAACATGACCCTTCGTGGCAGGTAAAAATTATAAATATATTTACACACTGGCCCTGCTTTATTTTAATTTTCCTCATTTCTTCCAACCTTTTTTTTTTAAGTTCTTTAAACAATCTTCCTTTTATTTCCAGGTCCACGTAGGAGGAGTTCTAGCCCGCCTAATAGACTCCCCATACACCAAAAGGGCTACCTTCCAGTCCCCCTTCCCTCGTCGCAGCAGCCTGCTCCCTAGTCGATGCAACGAGGCTTCCTTCGACGACTCAGCACTACATCTCCTGTCGCCAGTGCCTCATACTTCAGCGGCCAGGCTTGAGCAGAAAGAGAGCTTAGGTCAGTGATTTTAAAGTTCATTTTTGTGTAGCACCCGGAACTGATAGACGTAAGCAAAAGGGAAGCTCAGTAGGTAGAAATAAGGGTGATTTTTGTATGACTGAGGAGTAGACCTTTCCAGTCTCCTCCCCAGCCGATGTAACGAGGCTTCCTTCGACGACTCAGCACTGCATCTGCTGTTACCAATACCTCGTACTTCAGCGGCCAGGCTTGAGCAGAAAGAGAGCTTAGGTAAGTAGGAATAAGAGTGATTTTTGTATAACCTAGGAGTAGACCTTCCAGTCTGCTCCCCAGTCGGTGTAACGAGGCTTCCTTCGACGACTCGGCACTGCATCTCCTGTCGCCTGTGCCTCATACTTCAGCGGCCAGGCTTGAGCAGAAAGAGAGCTTAGGTAAGTAGGAATAAGGGTCATTGTCATTGTCAGTCATTGAACATCCTTGGCAGTATGTTACGGGTAGTCAGAAGCCAATAAGTCTGACAACAGTCTAACCAAGGTTCATAGGGTTGCCCGGGTAACTGGGTTGAGGAGATCAAATAGGCAGTCGATCCTTGTAAAACACTGGTACTCAGCTACATCCGGTTAGATTGGAAACCGACCCCATCTTAGTTGGGAAAAAACTCGGAAGATGAAGATGATGCGCCAAGCTAAATTGAACCGTAAACACGTATATAACGTTTAACATATCTATCTATTCTAGGTCTATGCGGTCTCTGCGACGCAGCAGGATCTCGCCTAACACTGCAATTCGAGACAGGCTCAATGTATCGCATCTCGTTACCGCCGCTGACGTGCTCCACGCTGGTCACGAGATGCTACACCGCACTTAGAGCTATACTGCCTAAGGATGTTACTATGCAGGTGGGTTGATAATACCTAAACCTTTATTCTTAAGAGTTCTACTTGAACTATCCTTAAATCAGGCAATTTATTTTACATTTTAACATATTTGAGGAGAACCTATCTGATCATAACATATTAATAGTCTCGTCCAACTTCATGGACTGCGGGATTGTTCGAAAGAGTTACCGCGGCCCTGGTACATAAAAGGCCTACGACGGAACACGATGAATTTTTAGTCAGTAAAAGCCTGACACTCCCTCACCGCTGCTAACCCACAGCGGAAGGGGTCATTTGATGATTTTGGCCATTGTTATAAAAAAAGATTTTTCTGATACAAAAACACTGTTTTACGAAATGAAATTACTCCAGAAGAGAATTGCACTTTTCAGTTAAAAGTTAAGGCAACAATACCGTAAAGCGTTTCTCTTCCTATTATATTTTTCTTACCATTTTATCTTATGTATTTTATTTTTAAAATTATTTCTTACAGGTCATAATCAAATGGTACGGCGTACGAAACGCCCCCGGCACACAGGACCTAACTCCGGAACAAGAGTGGTCAATGTTCTCGAACCTTCTACTCTCTCTCATCGGTTACGACGTAGAACGTCTCAATACCAAACAAAATGATGACGCAGAACCAGAGGTCGCCACCAAGAAACAGAGAGCATCCAGTGACGGGTCCCCAGATGACTGGAATTATTTGCTCAACTCCAAAATGCATAAAGCTATAGGACATTCCTTAACTATGCTCAAATTACCCATACCAAACTCCGATGGCTATAGAAAGGGAAAACGAACAAGCATTGAACCGGAAAAAACTAGTTCTTTTAACACTAATTCTGTACTATTCCCTTATGTACTACAAGTGTTATATTCGCTACATTTAGTTTACGAAGAAATTAAATTAAATACTCTTTTGTGGAGTAATTTGAGGCCGCTATCAAACTTCTTGTATCAGATCTCAAAAGATTTGAAACTCGATGCATACGTCAATCATTACTGGCTGGATTTTCCAACCGATTTGAATTTGGAATACGAGGAAGAGTCGCAGATAAATGAGGGTAGTTTGAAGAAGTTGAGTGAACCGGTTTATTTTAGTAGAGAACCGCCGAATGTGTATTCGTATCTGAATTCTATGTTGAAAGATCTTGATGTGGGCTACTATCCTTATTTAGCGGATGTTAATAACATGTCCAGGGATATCATTGAGGTATGTATTATTTTTATTTTCTTTTTCATATATCTGAAAGTTTTTCATTAAAAATCTGAAAAAATACAGAAACTATCTTAATTAGGAATAAATAAAATTGAAAGAGAATTCACCAATTAGGAGTCATAGTGGTCTATGTCTTAAGCCGTTTGTCAACCCCCGCCGTCACCGTCACCGATAACAAGATGAGGGCGCCGATGTAGCGATACATACAGTTACCGGCACGGATGTCGGGCTCTCGGCGGAAGAGTGGGGATCGCTTTGCGCACCCGTACGCATAAGGCAATAAGGCAGTAAATCGCTTGTGCGCAGGTGAAGGTCAGGGCCCGACATCCGTGCCGGTAACTGTACATTTACTATGGCCGTGTGTCCACCGCACGGCCGTCACCCGGCCGCCGATATTCCGCCGATATTCCGTGATCGCTACAACTCGCCACGGTTTTATGACGGGCCGATGTGACGGCAATACAAAACACTACCGTCGCACCGTGCCGTTCGCCCGGTTTTTGTTTTGTCGGAGCTCTAGAACTGAACCACCGACCACCGATATATCGGCGCGGTAAATATACTATCGCCGTCACATCATGTTCAACTCGGCCCGAAATAATCTCGGTCTTAGTGACGGTCTGGTGACGGCGGTGGTGGATAAACCGCCTTACACAGTGAAGAATTGTGATTTACCCATGGTAACTTTTACTATGCAGATTCTAGCAATAGTAGGCTGTGGCCGAAGTGCAGGAGTACAAACCATATCACATCGGGATACTGTGACTGCTAGTAGCACTCCTCGCGCCAGGAGAGACTACAGCAGCCACGCTTCACCTTACTGCCATGCCGTCATCACTGCCTGCGATAAAGGTATGTTCACCATCCGTCTAGCCACTTCCCTACTGTGGATACTGTGACTGCCAGCAGCACTCCTCGCGCCAGGAGAGACTACAGCAGCCACGCTTCGCCCTACTGCCATGCCGTCATTACTGCCTGCAACAAAGGTATGTTCACCATCCGTCTAGCCACTTCCCTACTGTGGATACTGTGACTGCCAGCAGCACTCCTCGCGCCAGGAGAGACTACAGCAGCCACGCTTCGCCCTACTGCCATGCCGTCATCACTGCCTGCGACAAAGGTATGTTAACCATCCGGCTAGCCATTTCTTTATGCCAAGAGGCAAGGGTCAAATGCATCCACATAGAGCTATGTACTAGTGTCTATATTTAACCTGGCCCGACTGTCTTAACCGTCCAATACACAACCATAAATAAGACTGGTAGACGTACTGGCTTTTGACGAACGACACGACAGCCAATCATTTTCACATTACAGCCAGAACCCACCAATTTAACGTGCGTTACTAAACACGTAGGTAATAATTTTTCAATAACTTGTAAATCTGTAGATTGTCACCTATACATGAACCAACCGAGCCAAGAATAGCTTTACCTTTTATCAATCGACGAGTGTGTCTGTTATTTAACCACAAGCTCCAATTCATTACTAATCTTGTTCCTGTTCGTGATCTCTCTCCGATAGTGTCAGCTTTCCGTCCTATCGGGCTATGAGAGTGAAGGAACAGAGAGTGCACTTGTGTTTATTCAAATGCTTGTGCACTATAATGTGTCCTGCGCAGCTGGGTTATCTCTTTGAACACTATAATTTTGTATGGCTCGACCAAACCACGGAATTACAGAGTCCCGGATTATTGAAAGGCGAACGTGGGGTCGACGCCAACACGCTGAAGCCCTTTTGAGACAACTTTAATGGAATGGTGACACAATGGTCTCTATTTTTATCTTTATAACCTGATTATTTTTCCCCAGGTATAACCCTACGCGACATAGACAACCTCCCCCCAGCTATAGGCCTACTCCTCCTCACAATATTTAGTCGCTGCAAGAGTTCTCCCCCAGCTGACTGGCCACCGGCGGCGTATAACTTGGTGATGAGGGAGGATCTAGCTCATCAGGCTGAAGTCGCCCATACTATGAAGACTGCGTCTGATTATATGGAGTGTGAGTTATGATTTTTTTGTTCTGATAGTATTTTAGGTAAGGAAAGTAGAAAAAAAATGTGTAGTTACTTAATCAATACTAGTTAAAAAGAATTTTGAAACCTCATAGATTTTTGTATGGTGTTATTTTTTATGTATAAAATGTTAAGATTACCAAATGTGCATTTTTGTTTTTGCTGCGAAAATCAGGTCTAATGTTATATTGCGCAACGTTGCGCAACTTTTGCGCAATTATCCATACACCAATAAATATATGTATTTTAATATTCAGATAAAAAATAACAGCTAATTTATTATTTTCTATCCCCAGTCATAGCTCTAGAAGTGCTAGAGAAAGACACTGTATACACTCTAGCGTCTCGTCCAGTGGAACGCGTGAGGAGCAACCCGGAGGACGCTGACGTCATCACCGGCATGGAACATCTTAATACACAGTTATTGAGTTTGTTGTACCCTAGAGATCATAGGTAAGTAGTTTTTTTTAGATGGCTTTACTACTAATTCATTAATTCGTCTTGATGTCAACACGTTTATTTATTTTTATTTATTTACAAATTTTTGTACACACACATAATAAAGAAAGATGACAGGAAAGAAAGAATTTACAAAGGTAATGCTTATTTCAGAAATCTCTTAAAAGAAGACTTTGAAAACATAATACATAATTATTTATGCAATACATAAGACATAATTATATTTATCTCTTCTTCTATTGCCTGCCGCACTCACAATCTATTTCTATGAATGAATTGTCAGCCATATTTGCAAGACTATTAATTTTGAGTTATAAAAAAATTCTATAGTAGTTCCGTAAGCAAGAAAGAAGCCTTGTGGAGTGCAAAATAACATATCTTTCTCCAATATGTCCAAATTTTGAAATCTATTTTTTCGAAATTTTTAAAAGTTGAAAGTTACATAGGTACAGCGCTAAAACTACATTTCTCTCTTTCCCAGAATGACTGAAGTAATAAACCTCCTTCAATCCTCGATCCCCGTGAACATCAACTTGACGCAGCGGCCTGAGGTGTCCGACCACGACTTTATAGAGGAGCAGGAGAAGTATCTATATGCCATCAGTACTAGGACCATGGCGCTGCCTATTGCTAGGTAATATTTACTTTACTACCTTTGAATAATGCGTTTTGGTTACGGAGTCTTAATAAATTAATGGTTCATTGCTTATAAGAACCAATTCTCAGTTGTCTTTTTTTGGTTTGCTGAGATCATAGACATAATATAGTATAACAGGACTGCGCACTTTTAGCCAAAAAACGAGCCGAGTGAAACAGTTAGTACGGAGGCCGTCTGTCCCTTTCTAATAGGGTGACTATGAGATTAACAGCCAGTTTTTTCATCAAAAGTAAAAGCCAAAGTAAAAGTCAAAGTAATGTCTAAAGCAAAAGTAACGGTCAAATTCATTTTTTCTATTAGTTTTGCTGTCACTTTAGCCTTGAAAAAACGAATTTGACCGTTACTTTTACTTTAGACATTACTTTGACTTTTACTTTTGATGAAGAAACTGGCCGTAAGCTATGTGAGACCAATCCGAGTTTGCTAAGATTATTAAACACGGATTGGTATTGAAGTTTTAATTTACGCAGTTTGTGACCATAAAATACTAATATAGGCTTATAATAATTAGCGGGAATTAGCAGTAATAAAAACAGGAAGATTCGAAGTGCAGAGTGATTTTTTTGTTGCTGAGCCATTTATATCGCCTTTCTACATTTTTTTGGGAAGCTATAACGATAGTACAACAGTTTTAAAATCCATCACCCATATTTTGACTCATTACAAGAATTCATGGGCACCCTAGTTGTTTGATTTACGAAAATGTTATTATTAGCTAACCTGTGGAACGATATATTGCAACCACCATAGCAATCACTTTCACAAGTATAACAGCAACACTTTTTCACCATTTTAATAGTTAAAATTGATTTAATAAAAAAAAAATCAAAACAACATTTTAAATGCTGATTACGCGCCAAGAATGTTCAGGGTACGGCTAGAAAATAAAAAAAAGCAAAATAAAAATTTATGTTGTTTATGTTTTAAGAATTAATACGAATAAATGAATGCGATTGTTATTAATTTGTTGACTTACAATTGTTAAAATTTATAAGATAAAAATATAAGTGATTCAATCGTTTTTTTGGGAAAACAAAACTGTTGATCACAACATTTTTTTATGCTGGCAAGGTGTTAGAAAGAGACAAACGGCCTCCGTTCTAACTATCCCTCTTGGTTCGGATTTGCCTCTGTATATTATGCAACCAATTTAGTACCTTATTGCGTTGGAATAGAGTTCATTTTCGTAAATATATATATTGAGAGTGCGCAATCTTGTTTAGTATACTACATCTATGGCTGAGATAAACTAGTTTATGATAAGTCGAGCCTGTTTTGTCATTGACTGCATATAGTCTGTTCTTAATTTTTTTGGGGTTGGATTGCAGTCTAATCGTTATAATATCGACAACTGGTACTACATAGAGTGGCTGCCTATCTGATTTCCTCGCCCCTGTAACTTGGTTAACGTTAAGATTGGTAGCCACACTCTTTGGTTGTTGACTACTTATAACGAGTGGCAAAAGATGTTCAAATGACAGCGCCAAGAGTTGCTGAACCCCATGATCTATCGGACTGCAAAACTTTGATTTAGTAACAAAGCTCCTTTCTGGTTTCTGCTACACTTTTCTATTAGCTTTGTTACAATTTTACCTATTCGTACAGAGGCATGGCAAGCCTCCGCACAGTCCCCTGCGGTGCCACAGAAGCAGTGGAAGTCCCGCGGGTATGCGTGTGGGGGCGGTGGCGGGGGCGGGGCGCGGGGGAGGCGGCGGGCGCGGGGGCGTGGCCTGCCTTCCACAATGGCGCCGCCGCGGGGCTGGCACTAGTACCACTGCATGGATTTACGATTGATTCCGAGTGGGTTATCTATAATAAGCCTAGAGTGAGTTCTTTTTTACATTTATTTAATTATTATTATTAAGTTATCCTATTATCGTATTTTCAGGCCAAGAATGTTGACATTTAATAAAAGATATTCATCATCCATCTTTAGAGGATAACTTTGTATTCCTTTATTATTTTATTTTGACTTATATATTCACTTTGACCCAAAGCCATCATTATGGTATGACACAAGTTCATGTTGTTATCCCATACACTTTAACATTACGCTAATATTGTAAACGCCACGCCTCAGCAAACGTAGTGTAGGACGTCCTCAGGCACGGTGGAGTGATGACTTGCGCAAGACGGCTGGCAGGAGCTGGATGCGAGCAGCCGAAAATCGATCTCAGTGGCGTGCACTTGGAGAGGCCTATGTCCAGCAGTGGACTGCGATAGGCTGATGATGATGATGATAAATATTGTAAAAATGAAAGTTACTTATATTCAGTTTGCGACCGTGTTTGTTACTTCGTGCACAAACGTCTGAACGGATTTTTATGATCTTGACAATAATATACCTTTAATATCAAAATAACATATATGCAATTCTCTTGATTGAAGAAGGTAGTTCACTCAAGAAGTTGTGAAACCGCTGACGGTTGTTAGTACCTATTTCATAAAACATTGAGCTTTCCATGACAACCGAATTTATCAAATCTTAATAACTCCCCTAGGGTACAGCCGAGATGTCGACGGAACACGCGGGGTTCCTGATGGCGTTGGGCCTGAACGGGCACCTGCGGGACATGCCCTTCATGAACATATACGAGTACCTCGTCAAGTGCAACGAGATGATCAGCGTCGGCCTACTGCTCGGCCTAGCTGCTACTTATAGAGGTCAGTTGTAGGGAATTTTCACTACTCCGCGCAGCCAGCAGTTTCTTTCAAACAAACTTTTCAGCTTTAAAATATAGGTATACATGTAATGTAAAGAAGAGCTTGACTTATTTATTTAACCAGTCAAATGTATGCTTTTAATAATTTTGAAATGACCCGTATTTGTTCAATTGCTCAGGAAAGACCAGGCCTCGGTACTTTTTCTGAAAATAACCATACAAGTCTTGCAAACATTGGTCCAATAGTAACATCTATGACAATACGCGAAAATCTGCACAAAACCGTCTGGTATTAAAAAAAATCGAACATGTTTTTAGGAAAAATCATTTACTTTCTTAAAAATGCCTCATGAAGCCCGGCTATCACTATTCAGAACACCAATTACTGTTATCCATTTCTTCACAAACTGATATCTTCTTCCCAGGAACCATGGACGTCCAAGCAACGAAAATGATGAGCATCCACCTGGAGCCGCTCCTACCCCCGACATCAATAGAGCTGGACATCCAGCAGAACATTCTAGTAGCGGCACTGCTAGGCGTTGGACTGATATACCAGGCCACTGCGCATACGCACTACACGCAGGTGCTGCTCAATGAGATCGGTGAGTACCTTAACAAGCAAATAAATATTTGGGATTTTAAGGTATGTTTTTGTTAACCAATATGTTCTTCCTAAAGTTAGGTATGTGTTTCTGTAATAAATTATGTATTTTAATGTACATATACGCATTTAGCGGCACATTGATCAAACCTCTAGTGCTTTTTGTCACATGTGCTGCGTCAACCAATCACAGTCCATTCGTCTAAAAATAATTAATTCGGTCAATCATTCATTCTTTCAGCATATTTTTAAACGAAGGGTTGCACTTAAGTTGCTCCTTAACAATTTACTTTCATATTATGTTTTACCCAGGCAAACCCCCCGGTCCAGAGATGGAGAACTGCGTAGAACGTGAAGGCTATGCCCTCGCAGCGGGCCTGGCCCTAGGCTTCGTATGCGCAGGCGCCGGGGCGGGCTCGGGTGGAGCCCAGCCCGCACACGGGCGGACCGCACAGAGGCTGAGGACCTATATGCTGGGAGGAGATAAGGTGCCTCTTACTGGTGAGTACTGATGTCCCTTAGCATCGGCTAAGGCGCCTGGTCTCATGTAAGGAGATTAGCTAACTGCGCAGGACATATTAGAGTGCACAAGCATTGCGCAGACACAGGTGCAGTCTCTGTTCCTTCACTCTCATAGTTCGGTGGGACGGCAATCCGACACCACCGGAGATATCAGGCATCGGAGAGTAAGTACTCCATGTGTTAAATTGTTTTTATTAAAAGGTATTGCCATACAATTGTGACGTAAAAGACTGTCGCAGGGCTTTACTCGAAACGGTAGTTTATTTCCAAGTCATAAAAGTAGCTTAATCGTCCAAAAAAAGTGTTACATAACAAAATTCGTACTTGCATTTTACGAAGATGAATGTACGTCTTTTATGTTGTACGTTTTTAAAGAAAATGAACATTCATCTAATGTCTCGTTACTTGTCTATAGTAGGGGAGGCCTAGAAGGGATTTTGGGATTTACTCAAGCGCGGCAGATTAGTATAAAGGGAGGTACCTATTACCCCATTTAACACCTCCACCAAGTATAAGCCCTGTATATGTAGCCGCGTGTCTAGAATAAAGGATCAGATTAGTAAAAAAAAAAATATCATCTGACATTCTCCAGCGCGTCAGATTAAGATAGGGTAAGTTAGTTATATGCTAAAAAGTGTATATTCCACTAATCTGACAATTTGCGATTGACGATAAGAAGTAGGAAGGTTACAAACTTGTAAAAAAAAAACGTCATCTTGACTTTCTCGAGCGCGGCTAATTTTTTTTTATTTTGAAGGGAATAATTCAACGTTCACGAAAAATATATAATCTGACGATTCCCGTAAGCCGAAGTAAGGAAAATTAATCGATAAAGTTTAAAGCGTGCAGCTACGTGATGCCGGTATTCTCCTCCCAGGTTTCTATTCCTCTCTCTCTTTTTTCAATTCAATTCATTTTAGTGCAAATGAATGTGTGTTATAGTTCGGCCATTCAGAGAATGCGTTCCTGACACGTCGCGATTGAACTGACGACGTAATAACATTCATTGATTATTGATATAATAATGTTGTTTTAATGCTCCTCAATTGTTAAAACGGTAAACAACCAGCAAAAATATTTTTATCGTAACTGCAACGCCATTGCAAAGTTACGTCGTCAGTTCAATCGCGACGTGTCAGGAACGCATTCTCTGAATGGCCGAACTATAGTATGTAGTGTTGGTACATTTTGGGTCTTAAATAATCTACACTAATATTATAAAGCTGAAGAGTTTTTTTGTTTGAACTCGCTAATCTCAGGAAGTCATACGTAGTATGCAGATATACTGTTTTTAACGAAGACGATTCATTTTATTGGATACTTTCGTTAAGTACGTGTGCCTTCCAGTTGCATTGTTTGTCTATCGTGATACCGAGAAATGCCATTTCGTATACTTCTTGTAATTTATGTCCTCTATAATTACTCTTTATAGTCTTCTTTTTATACAGTCGTGGTGGCCTAGTCATCCGGTTAGACTGGAAGCCGACCCCAACATAGTTGGGAAAAAGGCTAGGCAGATGATGATGAGCCTTATTTTTTTATCTATATGTATTAAATTGAATAAAATTAGTTTTTGTAAGATTTACGCGTAGATTATTTCCGTCAAGCCATGTTATTATAGATTCAATTGTATTGTTTATGTCACATGTATATTTATCAATGTCATTATAATTCAATGTACTTATTATAGAAATGTATGTAATGTATGAGCAGATTGGTACACTCCGCCAATAGCAATTTCATACATATCATTGGATAGGCCTTTTTATCTAGAACAACCTTTACTATGACAGCTTTGTTGAAATGTTTGTCCGTTCTGGGATATAGATCAAAAAGTGTGTAAAAGTTAAAACTAAATAATCTATTGATATCTCAAGTTTTTAAGGAATACCAAAGTGCTACAACGTGTATGTCTTGTAAGTACTAAGTACTTGCTGTGCAGACATTGGTGTCCAAGATAAACTTAGACAGTAAATACAAACTTAGAAAAGTTGCATTGGTACTTGCCTGACCTGGAATCGAATCCACATACTTGAGAGGTTGGTTCTTTACCCACTAGGCCACCACGACTTAGATAATGATTATAACAAAATTAAAAAACAACGACATTGGTGTTAATTTTTCAAAGAAAATTAGGTTACAGTATTGATTATTATTAGTTTTAAAAACTTTCCATTGTCAGATTAAGCGAGTCTCTCCAGATAATCGTCAGATTATAAGATGATTACGTTAAGGGTACATAAATGAACCATATATATCTTAATCTGACGCGCTCGAGTATTTCAAAATAGCGATTTTTTTTTGCAATTTCAAATAATGGCCACGAGTTTAGGTCACGTCTAAATCGTCAGATTATTGCATAAGAGACTTCGTTTTGGTTCACTTAACACCCCTTTTGAAAATCTGTCGCGCTCGATAAAATTATTTTTTTTCCCATTTTTAACCCTTACCTACGACCACCCCCACCATGGAAACAGTCAGATTAATATACGTATGTTTTCAAAATGACGTACGACGTGCATGCTATTAATATCTGACGCGCTCGAGTATGTCCATGCAACTGTTTTTTTTTACATTTTTGAAAGTTTATAGCCGCTCCACCCACCGATGAAAGTGTGTGTATGTCAGGACATTTTTTTCTTCTTATAATCTAAGCTTCGCAATCTAATAGGTCTCATTGACGCTCGAGTCACTCCCGGTTTAGCACCCTTGCCTCCCCTACTACTAGATAAAATTCAATTGGTATTCTCGCATATTGATTTCTGACACTTACGCGAATATTAGACATTTAAATAAAACTACTTTTACGGATTTTATCGCGTTATATTAATATTATTTAATCCCGACGTTTCGGATCCTTTACAGCGTCCATGGTCACGAAACCAGCCACAGTTGAGCGTCTACCTGCTGTTCTTCCATACATAAGAGGAGTCACAGACAAGATTGGCTACATCTTGAAGCGAGCTTCAATCAAAACCTACTTCAAGCCGCTGAAGAAGATCAGTCAATTCTTACCACCTGTCAAGTGTCATATACCTCTACAAGATGCGGGTGTATACAAGCTTGACTGTGATTGTGGTCTCTCTTACATAGGCCAAACTAAAAGAAGCATAGGGACCCTTGTAAAAGAACACATCGCCGATGTCAAACACCGCCGTTCCAGACAGTCACCAGTTTGTGAACACACACTAGACAAGGCCCAGCATTACATCAGATTTGATAAACCACAAGTCCTTGCAAAAGAAAACCGATTCCTACCTAGGATGATTCGCGAGGCTATTGAAATTAAAAAACATCCAAATTTCAATAGAGAAGATGGCTGGTGCATACCACCTGCTTGGAATCCCATCATAGAAACTATTAAATCAAAATCCAAGCCTACAACTGCTCGACCTAAGGATACAGTGAGCTCGTTTTGCGTGAATCGGACTGTCAATAATAATCAACAAAATGTAGGGTAGCTGTTTGTAACTAATTTATCAAGACGACCAACACCTTAGTCTGCCCGTGACCATGGATGCTGTAAAGGATCCGAAACGTCGGGATTAAATAATATTAATATAACGCGACAAAATCCGTAAAAGTAGTTTTATTTAAATGGTATTCTCGCATTTTAATTACATACACGTTTCTTTTTAATATATTACGAAAATTAACTTACAACAAGCATATATGTACGTAGTTCTAAATTCTTTTTTCCTTTTTTTTAGGCTCACAAAAAGAAAAATACAAGCTCGGATCCTTCGCCATCCGAGAAGGTGCAACCGTGAACCTCGACGTGACATCTCCCGGTGCAACATTAGCCCTAGGCCTTATGTACCTGAGGTCTAACAACGCAGCACTGGCAGGGTGGCTGGAGCCGCCTAGAACTGCCTACCAGCTGGACTTCGTGCGACCTGACCTGCTGATGCTCAGGGTCATCGCTAGAGGTAATACAGGGTCCAGACCTTAAGCCTTATATATCTGAGGTCTTTACAGGGCCCAGTGGAGAAGGAAAACCTTATCTACTATTAATTATGTCGGCCGCGGTTGTCTCTAAGGAGATCAACCAGCTGCGCAAGACATATTATTGTGCAAACGCTTCACTCTCTGCTTGCGATGGGACGGCAATCCGACACTCGCGGAGAGAGATCAGGCGCAAGACCGACATTTACGTGCTCTCTGATGCACGGGTGTATCAATCAATTATCAGGTTTACTACAAAAATAACTACACTGTCTATACTAATCCATATTAATGTAAAATAGAGAACTTTATTGTTTTTTTTTTCTATGAACTGATTTGAAAAAAAAATCGCTTTTGGGAAAATAGGGTATATTTTGTCCGTGTACGGAAAAGAGTTTCCCCAAGATGCGCGGGTGAAACCACGCTTAAACAGAAATAAACAAAAATATACATAGGCTAAAAGTAAATATATTTTTTCAGGACTTGTGCTATGGGACAGTATAGAGCCGACTGAGGATTGGGTGGAGAGTCAGGTGCCGGCTACTATCAAACCGTACTGCTTTGTCAAGCCCACTGAAGATAACATTGATTATGAGGCTATGAAGTGAGTAACTTTCGGTTTACATGATTTTAGAAAGATTTTGGTCTGTGTTAAATGCTGTAGAATGAAGTTTCTTAAACTTTGTATTACTATGGTACTTTTAAAACGTGTCGCAAAAAAGTTGAACTTGCTGGTTTTCTAATTGAAGATTTTATTATCAGCGCGTACAAATTATGCCTTTTTTCATTAAAGGACAAAAATGAATTTCTCATTGAACTGTTCCGTAGCCCGGGCAGGGTAAAAATTATGTCTCGTACGAATTGAGACTGCTTAGACCCAATGCTTTAAGCGCAAGGTGATAAGAGCGGTCTCAACAGTACGGCTTTTTCGAACAGCAATGTTGCAGTACCCTGGCTACGTCTGTGGCCTGTTGCTCGTTATTTGTTTGCACTTTTAGTGAACATGACTCAACTTTATTTCAGCCAAGCATACTGCAACATAATAGCAGGTGCTTGCTTCGCCATGGGCCTACGTTTCGCGGGCTCCGGCGACGAAGATGCTAAGGACACCGTGCTACACTACGCCAAGCTGTTCATCACTGTGGGCGGCAAAAGTGTGTCGGAGCTAGCTGGCCGGTCTACACTGGAGGCTTGTCTGTGTGTCTGCTTGCTCGCTGCCGGGATGGTGAGTGTATACACTAGTGTACAGCGAGTGTATAGACGAGTGTCTGTGACGACGACGCTGGGGACACTGAGATATACAAGAAAACCATAGTATTTAAGGTTCAGTGTTTATTGTCAGAAATACAAATGATAAAAGAAAGCGTGGAGCGTTTTGTCCAAAAAGAATAAATATTTTACATAAACGCTTCACGCTTTCTTTCATCAAACTAAATGTCCGAATTATTTTGTAATTTTTTAAAAGCGTTGGTTTTTTAGTTTTATTACTATTATTTTTATTTGTGGTACATTCTGTTCAATTTATTTGTAAACCGTGTATTATTTCTAGCTTAATAAATGAATAAGAATGTTTCTCCTCTCCGCAGATAATGTGCGGTCGCGGCGACATCGACGTACTCCGCGCGTGCCGGCGCCTGCGCGCGCGCACGCCGCTCGCCGCGCCCGCCGCGCCCGCCGCGCACGCGCCGCCGCTCACGCACGGCGGACAGGTAACCACAATTATATTGTTATTCCTAATCCAATTATATTCTTATCCAAATTCCCCCACAATTTCAGATGGCAGTCCACTGCACAATAGGCCTGCTATTCCTGGGAGGGGGACGAGCGACGCTCAGTACATCGGCTACATCCGTCGCCGCGTTACTAGCTGCCTTCTTCCCTAAGTTTCCTACGCATAGTGAGGATAATAGGTATATTTTAATTTTTACTACTAGTTGTTCCCTACCGTTTTACCTATGGGTATCCTAGAAGATTTCTTCCCGTATCCTGATAAAATATAGATTAAGTAAGCCTATGTTGCACGGGAGTAGTATAGCTTGAAAACAATGAAAAGAAATTATCAAATTGGTTGAGTGCTCTTTGAGTTACAACCATACAAAAAAAAAAACTTTCCTCTTTGTAATATTACTGTAGATATCTGTCAAATAAATATTTATTACAAGATATCAAAATTAAAGAAACATCCCACGTGCCTGTTTTTGAGAATACTATCTATATTTGGAGGAACTTGAACTTATCCCAAATTCGGTTCTATTTATCAAGAATGCAGTCCCAGAAATTCCGAACAAAAAATTGGGTAATACCCAATTTTATACGTATGAAATAGATACATGATGTTACTAGGCACATACAATACTAAAAACGGTGTATATTTAATTATAATTTAATATTTCAGGTACCATTTACAAGCGTTCAGACATCTTTATGTATTGGCTGTGGAAGCGAGATTAATACTACCTAGAGACATAAGTACTGAAAAACTCTGCTACGCTCATATACAGGTGGGTTAAATTTTTTTATATATATTTCACTAGCTTTCGTTAGCGGTTTCACCTACGTTGATACCACTTCACACACCCGGATAAAAAGACTCATATTCATCCTCTACAAATGAGCTACCTAATACTGAAAGAATTTATCAAATTGGACGAGTAGTTCCTGTGTTAAACTTGTTGAAAAAACAAACTCTTTTCATAGTACTAGAATCGATTTTATATTTGCATTTCAATGTCCCACGGAGGAACTCATCATAACAAGATGGGTCATCCATCCACGGACCGACATATAATTTAATGATGCGTACGGCTGTAACTTGATGATGATGATGATGAACGGCTGTAACTTAGCCACGAGATTCCCAAAATTAAATAACCGATAGTAATATTTTTCTGTTCACAGGTGATTGATCTAAATAACGTAGTGAAAGAAATGAAGGCGCCTTGTATAATACCAGAGCTAGATACACTGAAAGAGGTGAAGATTAACGACCCGCGGTACTGGCCCATCACCTTCCAGAGAGACCGGAATTGGGATCAGTTGAAGTAAGTACATACTAACCAAAAAAATAAGAATAGAAGGTGGTTTGAAAGTGTGTTGTAGTTGATTAGATTTAATCTACCATATTATTGAGATAAAAACAAATATATTTTACATCCATGCGCCCAACGGTAAATGCATTGTTTTCACACGGCAGCCGTATCGATTTGAAACGACTCATTTTAAATAACCCTTATATAATTTGGAATAAACGTTGAAGCAATTTTGGCAAACGAAAAAGTGTGCTTCGAGTTTTCAATACTAAGCAATGACCGAAAGCAAACCCATGCTTGCTAACTAAATCTTCAAATTATTTTTTCGTTAGATTTGAAGAAAATAACACTAAACCATTTCTCTAATTGCAGATTATTCCTAGAATATTCCTGGTGTATAGACATAAAACAACGTGCTGGCTGCCTCTCGTACCTCGCGGACCCGCAAGGCTTCCTCACCATATTGGCGCAAACACTCACACTCGACAAGGCCAACATTTGGTCAACAAACACAGACAATATCGAACTCTTTACCAACGACGATAAGGTTCAAAATTTCGTCAAGCAATACCTCTTCAAAGATGTTGGGACCAATGTTTGCGCGGATTGCTTGGTCGTTGGTAAGAAGAAGAAGAAAGATGTGGTTTTTAATAATCAGTGTCAGTGTAGACAGTATACGAAGGAAGAGAGGGAACATTTGCAAACGTTGGGCATGGTGACGTATGAGTGTGTGGTTAAGGATATATTGTGTGCGTTGCCCATTTGGACTACTTTTTTGAAGGTGAGTTGCCATTTAAAATTAATGTTGCAAAGGAAGTTTTATGATGTTGTAATCTCTGGGACTGTTGAACCGTTTTTGAATTATTTTACGACAAGAAAAAAATATTTTTGAATGACTTATTTCATTTCGGTCAAGAGTGAAACGGTGGCATCGACTAGTATAAAAAATGGTTTTGTCTAAAGTGAAGTGACGACAATGACAGGATTTCAAGGAGTTTAGAGAAAAAATTGGTACTAAATTCATTGCGCAATTATCTACAGATTATTGAATAAAATACCTAGATATACTACTTAGAAAGTCCATGGGAAAACCTTTGAAATTTTATCCGACCACGTTATTAAAGAGATAATTATCTTTCATCCTATAAGGCAGGTTTACATCGGTGTGCGGTACTCTGACGCACACAAATGTATCTTCTGGTGTACTCACTCTAGAAAATCTAAAATGTCCCTGAAATTGAAACCTATGCAGTTAACTAGCAGTGAGGTTGCACCGACGCTTACTATTTTTTTCCTAGCGAACAAACGTGCGTAATCAATTTATATTAGACTTCTTTTCACAACCTACATTAACTTCTTTCGTCATCATCTCCCGAGCCATTTCCCAACTATGTTGGGGTCGGCTTCCAGTTACATTAATTACTTGCTTATCCAATAATAACCCAATTATTTTTAATACATGTTTAGCATATAAATAAATGTCTTTTCTATTTTACAGATAATAAAAACAATGAAACCCGACCCCTCATCGTACCACATTTGGCAAATAAAGCTCCTTCTATCACAAATCGAGAGTCACAACAAACGAACTATGAATGAAATGAAGATCGACGGCCAAGAGTCGACAAACGAACCGTTAATATCTAGCGAGTTCACTCTAGCTATTAAGCAGAAAGTTTCTAATATATTTGATAGCTGGGAAAGTAGATTAACCCCGTTTCTAAGGAAATATCTTGGTTTGCCCAGTAGCAGGAAAATTAGTGCGTGTGATGATGATGTTAAGAAGATTCTGAGCGGGTTTCTGGTGTATCATGATCTGCCGAAAGGTGCTTTGAAGGAGGCTTTAGGTGAGTTCAGTCTTATTTCGATTCACTTTGTTCAATCATGCTGAAAAATCGATTAGGAGATTTAATAAACGTTTCGAATCTCGGCATCCGTAATTTCCGTACACTATTTTTATAAATAGTAGTTATTTTTTAATTGCTAAAATAAATCCTATCAACAGTATTCGATCCCTTCAAAACTATATAGAGTTGAAATGCACAAAACAACATTCCATTACACCATTGCATGTAAGATTGCACCATGAAACAACGTATAACGATCGCCAATGTTCAAACCATTGACCAATAGGCATGATGACAGTAATCAAAAATCATTAAAATAATATATTTATTAAATTAAACCTGAAGCTTGGAATATAAAACGCGCATTGTTTTCTTTATTAATAATGTGATTAATATGTATTTTTATAAAATAAAATTACGAAATAAGGCAATCCGCCATGATATCTTGAACACCAATCAGAGCTCGTGACGTCATTTCTCAAAACAACTCGCGCGAAAGCGCGCGAACGTCACATTTCGTTATTGTGAACTTCCACTGCGATCTTTGTTTTTAATTAATTAATTGTTTATAACACGAGTTATGGAGCCCGGATTTATCAAGGCAAACAGCGCTAATTTGCCTAGAATTGATATCATAATGCTGGGAAAGTTTTTGGCATCAAATAAAGATTTTTGTTCAGCTGAATTTAGAAATGTTAAAACTTCCATGTAAGTATACTAGTTTAATTAAAAAACAATGAGAGATGAAACCTAACCTCGAAATAGTTATTTACATTATAAACTATGCTAGAATCTAGAGAACTATGTAATAACTTACATCAAAGTGATGTTCACAAAAATAAAGTTGTACCCTGGGCAATATTGCTTTTGAATCTCGCCTTGCAAGTTTAAGCCACTTGTTTCGTATTTTTTTATTGTGAGGAACGTACACAAATAACTTATCAGGAGTTGTTTTGGATGTGTTCTTACACTGGGGGACCCCACAACACCTGTGCCCTTCCGAATTCATATTTAATAACACAAAAAACTTAATTATTGCACGAGCGTTGTTTACTTGCGTCTTGTAATTTCAGTTGTGACGTCACAAGTGACGACATGACACTGACAAGCGTTTTCGCGCCGGATTCAAAGTGGACAGAGAAAAATGCAATTATTTGATAAAAAAACTTCGCATTTTCTTAAAATTAATGATTTTTCATATAAAATAGACGTATACCTACATCATACAAAGGAATTTAAAAATTTGTCATCATGCCTATTGACAAGTTGACAAGCATCTCAGTCAACATCAGTCCTTCTCACCATTATCTCTCGAACCTTTTCCCAAGTATGTTGGGTTCGGCTTCCAGTCTAACCGGATGCAGCTGAGTACTAAACCTCTATTTCTATCCTCCACAGGTGACGAGGCCCTCTCAGTGCTCCTACAACTGGACAGTGTCCCGGTAGAGGGCAGCCGATGGGTGCTGCAGCTGCTGAGCTGATGCAGCGCCCCGCGGTACCGCACCCGGGCCAGCTGCCGACAGGCTTGCATGCACAGTCACTAGCATACTGAGACAGAAAGGAGAAAATATAGAGATAAGAAAAACACATACAGACAAGCAGGTCTTAATTGTAACTAGGAAACAAGTAAATAAAGGAAACATCGGAAGAAAACTCATTTTTACAAAATACAGTGCAAAATATAGGCTCTCTGGCATGTCACGAGGAAATAAATAAAAATATTTGGACAGACAAATAACAAAAGAACTTTACGTATAATGAATTAACTTTGTACAATAATGTGTTAAAAGGTAAATAATTGATCAATTCAGATGCTGTTTTAAGTGTTTGGTTGTCCATGCATGATTGTTTACCAACTGATTTGTACAACTATATTTTTGTTTGTTTGGGCCTATAGTTATATTATTCTAGCCTTATTCCCGTAACAGAATTTACACAGCATTTAACTTATATTAACCTACCAAATATTTCATACTACAAAATGTGTACAATACAAAGTACAGTATCTTCTCATATCTAGTAATATTACTTACATAAGGAAAATGTGATACTTAATTGTATTAAACATGTAAAACTCAAAATAAATCGTTTTAAAAATATTTTTTTGTAGTTTATTTGTAAGCTTTTTATTACATTTATAGGCTCGTGTAGATATGTAATATACGGTTACAAAAACACTTGCAACACCTAATGCTTTTTCACGAAACAGTTATATCAATGCAAAATCCATTTTATTAACTACTTTCAAGTTAGTATACGATATGTACTAATAAACTAATAATATATAATACCTATTACCTGCCTACTTAGATGGATAACTCACGTATTTCTATCAATAATTATCAATCACTTCAATAACAAAAAATAGGATTCATTAAGAAACAGTATCGGCTTATCATTAGATAAATTGATAAATATGATTTTAAGATTATTTTGTGTGAACAAAAATGTCACCTTGGTTTTTCCGTGGGTTTAGTCGCACGCGCAACTACAGACAATGTCTGTGGGTGCAGATCTTATCTCATATACTAGTTGTACTCTGCGGTTTCACCCAAGTCTAGGGTAAAATTCGCGCGCCTTAAAAAATAGCTTTTTAAAGTTATAAAAATAATGTTTAAATAAAGCCTGTACCGATTGCAAATATCGATTCGATCGATTGGTTGAGTCAATTTAAGCTTTAAGTCCTCGTAATATGAATTTAGGGCTGATTTTGAAAGGTTACATTGTAAGTTCATTGGTTAATTTTAAGGGCATATTATAATATGTTGACAATTTTGCTGTTATAAATAGGCCATTCACGTAAAAACCTTATTGGTCATATTTTTTTCATCCCACCATCTCGAAAAGAGTAGTTTTACCCTTTGATATCTGAGTGTAAAAGCCGTTTTTATCCTCTAGAGCGGCAAAGTGATTTGAATTTAGAACATCGTGTGCAATACTCCATTTGTGACAATCTTGATAAGACTTTTCAAACAAATACATATTAAACAAATAAAATACCGCTTAAAATAATTATTCAATTAATTAAGTAATATTTATTATTGTTTTTACATAGATTTTTAACCTCGTTTCATTTTTAAACTGAGTTTTCAAATAAATGTACTTTAATAGGTACTTCTTTTTAATTTGATGCTCATATGTGCGCGCCATTTTGTTTTTTGAGTTTAGAAATTTCCTCGATGAGGTGGGATGAAAAGTTACGTGTTGCACTCGAGTGCAAAGATTTTTCACCTTGTGCTCTTTTGATTCCCTCGCTATCGCTCAGGATTCTAATTATTGAAACACTCGCTACGCTCGTGTTTCAATTTTAGAATCCTTCGCTTGCTCGGTCATCAAAATTGAGCCCGCGGTTAAAAAGCAACTTTGCACTCTTGTATAACAAATAACTATTTTTATCAAGCCGGATATTATCTAGATAGCACAACCTAGGGTTATTTTTCTAATAGTCAATAGATGTATTTATTATGAGTAAACAGTTTTTCCCAAGAGATAAGTGTACTTAAGATAGATATTAATCTTTTGTATCTTTTTAAAGCTATGCATAGATAAAGTAAAAAATAGCAGTGTTTGTACATGTAATAATTATTATAGTAGTCCGTTTTTATGCAAAATGGAACCACTCGACAAAGGACCATGGGCAAAAATGTATGAAGCCTGGGCTCACCCACCAACAGAGATGAGACCACTTTGAATATACTTGTAAAGCACTAAATATAAAGATTTAAACTCATTTTTGCGAAGAATCCATGGGGTTATTTTGCTATAAATATTTTTCTCCGACCATAAATAAACTAATATTCTGCAAAAAGTAGTGCTGTTATGGCAGTGTAGGTTTTGTTATTGAACAGCTTTAACTAGTTTTAATTCCAGGTTTAATGTATACATAAAAAATAAAACAGCTGCTAACAGTTAAAATTATTTTTGTTAACATTTCAATCAATATCAATAATAATGTCGTCTAAATATCCTGCCGGTGGATAAAATTGTGAGTGCCTGCCTCACCCTAGATACCATATTATTGAAATGATATGAGCACAACTTCCTACTGAGCGTCTACCTGTTAGACACGCAGTAATACTGAGCGATGGCATCTCGACCCATTTCGTTTCTGTTAACCAGAATGTATACCTACGTAATATGTAAACCTATTTAGGTGCATATCTTTTTTTTGCCATGGAATTGAAGGTAGTGCCCATAGTAACAATTTTAGTACAAACAAAAACCTACACAACGGCATATGCTTTAACTCTGTTGGACAATGAGCCCAATTTGACTCATGGTCCTTTCATTTTTTACTTTTTTTGAAGAATACTAATGTAAAAGTGGTCTAAATTCTTATACAAAAAAGAACCACATGATTTCCCCCTTGGAAAGAAGGTAAATTAAAATTTTGTATAAGAATTTAGACCACTTTTACATTAGTATTCTTCAAAAAAAGTAAAAAATGAAATTTGTCGAGTGGTTCCATTTTGCATAAAAACGGACAGTATAAGTAGTAACTAAGTATCTTAGATGTTACAGAAAAGCTTTTCCGCAAAATACAGCATCTGCAAGCAAGTAGATACAGTCAGCAACAAAAATCCATTCACTCATTTGTCTTCAATGATAGTCTTGATAGGACTTTTTACACAAATACATAGTAAACAATAAGTTAGTTGATTACCTATTGTCATTTCCGCATTTTACTTATTAATTTAATAGTTAATGTACCCTATTACACACTGAACAAGGCCCATTGTTAGAGATTGCCATTGTTATTGAGTTAGAATAAAAACAAAAGATTTTAATGTAAAACTGAACTTTTATATAGGTAAAAAGTTATACCACGACTGCTTAACGCTACTCAAATGGAGTATAGACTTAGAATTTAAAACAAATTAGAATTAAAAACAATAGTCATGATCTTTGCACCAAATTACCTTTCTATGGCGAACACATTGCGTAGTTGGGTTTTAACAGCTTATCTCCCGAAATTAATCAAAGTTAATAAGATAATTCCTTCGTTGATAATATAAATATGATGCTTTATTGGTTTACAATCAAATTGTCTTCGGGCGTTGTTAAACATGGACTTCAAAACCGGACTTCTGGTGATCTCGCTCCTGGTTGGGTGTATTGGTGAGTTAATACCCTTATTATTTATTTTTATGAAGAAGAAATAAGAGAACCGTTAACTTTAGAAAATCTTTCAGGCCAAAAATTCGTATTAGATATTTTCCTATGTAAGAAAATTGATTTCGAAGGCACTAAACTAAAATACAACTAAAAGTTGTTAGGTGCACCGTGCACCGGGCACGGTGCACTTAACAACTTTTTGTTGGTTTCTAGAGAACGCAGCTGTTTTTATTTACCCACCGACTTCTAGACTGATGCACCTTACCACCGAATAGTTTTTGCTGCTTTTTATTGCGTTTTGAAGTCGGTTTTTATGTAAAAAGTTTTTTATTAGAAGAAATTAATTATAATATACAACTAAACCCTTTAGTTATTTCAAAAACAGTATTAAATCTGTTGCTTGTTTTTTTTTTTTTGTAAACTTTGCTTTTATCATAGTGTGACATCAATAAAAACTTGAATTTTGCTTTTAACTTAAAAAATATTTCTAAATGAATGGCTAGTCATTTTGTAATTAGGCTTTATCGCACGTGTTATTTAAGTAGCCTAACTCAGATTGCAGCAATCGGATTAGATTTATTTGTACATTATCTGATTACGGCTAAAATCAGTGTAGATTTAGTAATCATAATCTCTAATTATTGCATCAATATTTTTCATGAGGAATCACTCATCGAATATTGTTAATGAAAACCTAACAATAGATTGGTATATTGGTGCAGAAAAATTCAAGTTATGTTCCTATTAGTATCTAAAAACCTAGATGATCTTTACATTTTATAAATTAGGTAAGCGTCAAAAAATATAAACAAAGGAGATTTTATTGTCGTAGTCGCTGTTAGTGATCAACATTTACGAAAGATATATTTTTTTTATATTTTAACATCACGAATTACAAAAAAAATACTAAAAAGTTGCAAATAATGTGTAGCTGCTGAAAAACAATACCCAAGGTAAATAAACAGATTATAATAAAATAATTAATTATTGCGTATGCGATTATCTGTCTATCTGTTAGGTACGTGCTCACGTGCCAGTCTCTCATTAGATACGTATCAGAACTACCTAATAATTACGGTACATTAAAACGTACTAGCTAATTATATACGATAAGATATTTAATCGCGATCCTGTAAACAGATTAGGTAAATGGTAGGCATTAACAAAAGAATTGAATGTGTCAATACGCTAATCTAATGTCGTGTCAACCACAAAATTATTTTTTTAATTTAGAGATTAAAATGTTTGAAGACTGGATTGAAAACTATTGAGGTAGGTAACGTAGCACGCTGTGGCACCAGGATCTTGATATTAAATAAAACCGGCCAAGTGCGAGTCGGGCTCGCGCACCGAGGGTTCCGTACAAATTCTGTATAGATAAAAAGTGACTCTCGCCAAACCGTTCAGTTTAGAACAATCACAGTATTCACAGTTATGGTAATTTCGTGAGAGTCAAAATAATTAACATTTTTTTATTTTATTATATAACTAAAATAGTAGGCCAGTACCTTGTAAAAGTTGTTTTACTAAAGTTATTTATTTACATGTTGTAGTCATCATTAAGAAATCTGATTGAAAATAACTAATTATGTCTTGGTCATTGGGCATTTCTGACCCGCTTTGCAAAAAGTGGCGGACACGAATGAAAGTAGTTTTAAATTATGGGGAATAGTAAGGCGTTTCATTCAATATCAATATTTTATTAAAATTCCATGGAGAAGAATGTACAGGATCGTTTGAAGATCATAAAAAAACAAGCAGTTTTTTGGATTGTACAGGTCACAATGACAGTTTTTATTGTTAAAATACTTTTCAAAAAGAAGGAAGATCTCAATTCGGATGACCAGGACCTCATGAGGATCTGGAAACCTCGAGAAATCGAGGGCAACTCTCGAATATTCTAGGCACGCATCAAGTCAAAAACGCGGGTGTATTTTTGAGGGAATTGCGAAACGGTGAAGTTTTGGAGCTGATTTGATTATGGAGACCAAAGAGTATCGAGGGAACTCCTGAACAGTATGCTGCAACTACCACGTGTTTCCTTATAAGGAAATAATTACTCGTATCCATCCCATTTGATCGTTTAAATTCACCATTGAAGTGGGGAAAATATTTGATGTTTAAACATGATTTTCTCTAGATTCCCATGGCTCACGTTGATGCGACCAACGCCATAGTACATCAGAGCCTTATATCATTATACTATGCTATATTTCGTTCATGTCCGCCGTGGGTATGGTTTCCATACTAAGGTGCCCAATGACCTTTGAATGATTTAGAATTTTTCACAGTTTAGAGGCAATTAGATTTAAGAAGTGTTTGATATGAATTTCAACTTTAATATCTCTACGCGTTCATGTGCAAAAAAAGGTAAGTAGTAAGTTTACAAATAATAAAAAAAATATTTTATGTCATGTACTTAAGCAAAAATAATATTTTAATATTTAATGTAACTTCAAATTTCAAATTTATCATTTTCGCAATTTTTCCTTTATCTGTACTATAGGTATAACGTTGCTTCGTGCCGAATTTCAAGATTCTGAGTTCACGGGAAGTACCTTGTAGGTTTTGATTCCCTAGCGTGTGACGGAAATTCGTCTAAGGTGTCGGTATAACTGCTGTATCTTTTGATCGCGTTAACTTAGAAGTTTGATTTTTTCACTACTTAAAGGGACAATAGACCTTGGTATTTGGTATAAATTTCAATTTGATACTTTTATTCGTTCGTGAGAAATAAGGTAGTAAGTTTCATATTATTAAAATATTTTTATTATATTATATAACTAAAAAATAATAGTTTAAAAATAACTAAAAAACACGCTTTTTATAGAAAACCGAACTAAAAAATAGCAAATAAATTTTAATGAATTTAAATTAAGAAAATAGTGTTCAAAATTTCAATAAATATAAATTAATAATAGTGTGAATACAAAAAAATATTTAAAAAAGCGTGGGGTGCTTTTTAAGGTCATATCGAAATGAAAATCACTCTACTCATATCTGTCAATAAAATATTTATAACTATTGACACCATGCACCCCACGCTTTTTTAAATATTTTTTTGTATTCACACTATTATTAATTTATATTTATTGAAATTTTGAACACTATTTTCTTAATTTAAATTCATTAAAATTTATTTGCTATTTTTTAGTTCGGTTTTCTATAAAAAGCGTGTTTTTTAGTTATTTTTAAACTATTATTTATTTTCTACTTTTTAGTTTGGATTATTTATAATAGCTTTTTAATTTTAAACTATTGCACGACTCGTGATGCGAAGCATCAGAGAGTGCTTTACGATCGAATAAAAATTTTCGCCTTATTTTGGCAACTATTTTTAGTATTATAGCCTTGTTAGTTAAAGGAATCAAGATATTTTGCATTTTCTGTTTTTTAGTTTGTTTTTTTTTTTTTTAAGTAGATTTAGTTTTTTTTAAACTATTATTTGTTTTGTAGAATTAAAATTCTCTTTAGTATATAAAAATTTGACAATATTAGAGAAAACGGCTAAAGATAATTATTGGAAATAAAAATTAACAACGAGTCCTGCCTTATCGACTGTTGTTTCCTAGCTAAGCTACTAGGTGATCTGCTGACCTACTAGTACACAAGATGGGGTGATGATAAATAAAACCTCCTCTGTGCACTGTTCTAAGCTGGTATATTAAAGTCTTACATTTTTTTTTGTGAATGGCATCTCGCAGTTCAGCCTAGGAGGCTGTTGACTGCTTAACCGGTCAAATCCCTGTGGATGCCTAGAGTTTAAGGCCTCCAGCCAGGGGCAAAAAAGCTTACAAACTAAGCGACTGCGCTAAGGGCACCCCCTGTGGGGTACGAGCCTCGGCTTAGGGCGTCGCTGACTAACAGCAAAGGGACAGGCTGGATCATGGTTTAAGGGGCGTTTTAACTTTAACGCTCAGCTACGCGGGCTGGCTAAGCAAGGGTCGGGGGGGGGAGACAAAAAAAACATTTTGTGTTAGAGTATCGCTTGTAACGAAACCATAGCGCGCATTTAAACGCGACAACGCCATCTATCGAGCGAGTAGGAAGCATTCAAATGTTAGTCGCAAACATACCATAGTTCATTAGTATACATATAGTTCATTTTCGCCCACCAAGGACGTTCCTTCAGTAACGTCCTTGGTGGGCGAAAATGAACTAAGGATGAACTATACTTAAAAACATTTGAACTACATAATTTGCACTTGTACTGTATACATTAAATTCGAACAAAATTTACACATTATGACTCATATACAATGAATATATACATAATAAATATAACAATTTGACCTTATACTAACAAAGTTTAAATATGAATAACAATATTATCTTAAAATAATTAACATAGATATGGAAAGACAATTTAACAATATTGTGATTTTGTACATTTGATCTAAAAGTAAAGTAGTAAATATTTGTTGTATACTTACTTGATTTTAAACATATGTAAAGTGTAAATTTCTTCTAAAATAACATGCGTAAAACATAAAACTTATTCAACTACGGGTAAAATACATATTTTGGATGTTGGTCTCTTGATGGTTGAGGATTTGGTGCGTAACGTGACGACACGGGTGATATTACGAATAGTTGTCACTATCCATACAAGTGGGAAGTTCTCATCAATACAAAGAATATAAGTCCAAACGAGGTATTTTACATATTCAGTTTATTTGTTTATTTACTCAGTTGTCGAGTTCCCTCGACTTTCTCTGGTCTCCATCATCAGGTCAGCTCCCAACCTTCACTGTTGCATAGGTTTTGTCAATACAAATAATTTAAGCCCAAACACGAGGTTTACATATTCAGTTGTCGAGTTCCCTCGACTTTCTCTGGTCTCCATCATCAGGTCAGCTCCAAACCTTCACTGTTGCAAAGGTCTTGTCAATACAAATAATTTAAGCCCAAACACGAGGTAGTTTACATATTCAGTTGTCGAGTTCCCGGGACCCTCTCTGGTCTCCATCATCAGGTCAGCTCCAAATCTTCACAGTTGAATAGTGCTTTTAGGCGTACACCTGAGTGTCAAGTTTTTACCCTATGTATGCTTACAACTTTCGAAGATTGCCCTCGATTTCTCAGGGTTTCCATCATCAGATCCTGACCTGATGACTATGGGACCAACTGGCAGCTATTCCGAGTCGAACAAAAAAAGAATCACGTAGATCGGTCTATAAACCTCGGAGTAATCGATGTGTATGTGTAACCTCCTCCTTTTTGGGAAGTCGGTTAAAAATGGAATAATTTTATCAAATTAGTGTATTGTCATCGGTCCTCAATAAATCTACAAAGTTTGAACGAAATCTGGCCGTTTGAAGTGGGTCAAAATCGCGCCCAAAGAAGTCGGTTACAAACCTACAAACATACAAACATACAGGTGAAGCTAATAAAAAGCGTGTAAAAAATGTGATTTTCGCAATTTTTCCTATATTTGCATTATATGACAATGCTTCATGCCAAATTTCAAGATTGTGAGTTTACGGGAAGTATCCTGTAGGTTTTGATTCCTTTGCGAGTGTCGAAAGTTTGTTGAAAATATCGACATAATTGGCTGTATCTTTTGATTGGCTTTACTTAGAAGTTTGATATTTTCACAGCATAAAGGGACAACAGACCTGAGTATTTCATGTGAATTTCAGCTTGATACGTCCACGCGTTCTTGAGATAAAGGGTCTTGACAGACAGACAGACAGACAGACAGACAGACAGACGGACAACAAAGTGATCCTATAAGGGTTCCGTTTTTTCCTTTTGAGGTACGGAACCCTAAAAATTGACTCTTGATGTTATTGCGTTAGGGCAATAGGCAATAGCAGAACTCATCTACTCGAATTCGAAAGAATAATATTCAAATTGCTGTTCGAATTTTCCACCAGTTTTAATTACAACTATTGATATAAAACCTCCCTTAACAGTACCTACCCTTTTTCCTTTTTGCTGAATACTTTCTCGTCTCCACGACTCAATGACTAAGTTACGCGAAAGCCTTCTTTCATATTAGAACACTTTTCATCATCAACTTCTAAAACAACAGCAGGATCTAACTTCCAAGTTTTCCCTTCTTTCAGCCCTCCCCGCGCCCGAAGATGACATGTCACGCTTCTTCGACCACACTGACGCGAGCGCTCGCATCGTCGGCGGCACCCAGGCGGCTGTGGGCAGCCACCCTCACATGGTGGCCATGTCCAGTGGCGTGCTGGTGAGGAGCTTCCTCTGCGGTGGTTCCTTGATCACCACTAGGACTGTGCTGACAGCTGCTCACTGTATCGCTGCGGTGTTCAGTGGTGGCTCGCTGGTTAAGTAAGTTTCTTTAAAGTACCTACCTATCTAATTTTAATACGTATTGGAAATCGAATTTCCCCCGGTACTTCTTCTACCTTAGATAAAGCGCCCTTTATATGGTAAAATAAGGGCTAGGAGTTGTAAAATCCATAACTGTTTACAGCTATTTCCAAAGCATTATGTCTATTCTAAGGGGCTAATGTCAAAATTCTATCCCTAGTAAACAATTCAACATAGACATAGATAGAATTTTGCGAACGGCCGTACGCAAGTCTTTTGTTGCCTATTTCTGCTAAACAGTAACCAATTTTTATGTTTAATCTGATAGTGATAGGCATCAACGCTCACTAAGCCAACATTACAACACATCTTTAATCAAACCTAATCATTTCTCCCCAGCTCCCTCCGTGTGACAGTCGGCACAAACCGCTGGAACAGCGGCGGCGTGGCCTACACCCTGGCCCGCAACGTCACACACCCCAACTACGTGTCTGCCACCATCAAGAACGACATCGGTATCCTCATCACCTCTAACAATGTGGCTCTGAACAACCTCGTCAGGACTGTGCCTCTGACTTACGCTCACATCCCTGGTGGAGTTAACGCTAGGGTCGCTGGATGGGGTAGGATCAGGGTAAGTATTTTTTTTTTGTAAATATTTAAATCATGTTCATTCCGAAATCAATATTTGTTTTATTTATCTATCATCATCAATTACATGAATATTGTGATCGTAATGTGCATAAAACAAAGACTTGTGTCTGGTGAAACAATAACTATCTCCGACGAAAAAAGAGATATTTTTGCATTAAGTATAAAGAATAGTCCAAGAGATGACCGCAAAATCTTAATTCATCGAGCTAAGAGACACACGAAGATACCTCGTTTATGTTCCGAGACTTTTGTGGTGTTCAAATTACTATCACTTTAGTTACCTCACACATAAATAAAAAAAATAAAAATAAAAAACTATCAATTTTTAAGATTATCAATAGTTTCCACCCATCAATTTAATGGGATCTTACCACAACATCACATAAACTACCAACCAACATAATCTTCAACACCTAACTGACTCTTCCAGGCTGGCGGTGCCCTCTCAGCCACTCTCCTGGAGTTGTTCCCCACCACCATCGACGGTAACGACTGCGTGGCTCGCGTGGCCCGCGCATCCGTCGAGCTGAATGTACGCGCTCCTCCCGTCGAGCCCCACATCGAGGTCTGCACCTTCCACGCTCCTGGATTCGGAACTTGCAATGTGAGTATTTTTCTGCCTACTACTAATTCTTAAACTGGAAATGTTATCAGATTTGAGCTTTTTGTGGGGACAGCCTCCAAAAGTTGTCTAGACATAGCCACCTCCTTTGTGGTCTTGAGAAAAAGTAGTGCAATATGCCATCTATCAAATCTGGTATGATAATATCAAACGCAGGATTTCATTGGTGAAATTACTATATTCTATTAGTTACCATCAACTTGCATAAAGTGAACGGGATTTACCTCTCACCTCTTTTTTTCTTTCACACCTTTTTCTTGAATAGGTCTGCTATTTCTTATGGTAGAAATATATAACTGGTTTGGTTTAATATAATAATGCATTAAAAACCGTTTTATACATATATAAATCAAGCAGTTTATCATATTTGCTATGTTATGACACCGCCATTGACAACACACCAAAAACCCATCATGGCTAAACTAATCCTATATTTTTTCTTCCAGGGTGACTCCGGCAGCGCTCTGACCCGCGCCGACAACGGCCAGCAGTTCGGCATCGTGTCCTGGGGCTTCCCCTGCGCCCGCGGCGCCCCCGACATGTTCGTCAGAGTCAGCGCCTACCAGTCCTGGCTCCAAGCCAATGTAGTCTAAATAGTCAGACTAAAGGCCCTGTAAATATTCCGATAAAAGGACTCTGGAAACTGCTTAAGACTGCATCTAAGTTTAATGAGAAGAAATAAATGAATTTGGAAAAAATGTTGTGTTTTTTTTTCTAGAGATGTTTTCCGATGTAATTATGGTATGTGTATATTTGACGGCGCTGCCGTGGTAAAGCTTAGATGCAAGAGATGGCACTACTTGTCTACTTGTGTCTACTTGTGTCTGTCTTAGTTTTCGTCGTTGTAGAGTGGCTCGTGATTTGTGATTTTTGACTTGATTATTGTTCCTGACTTTTGGATAGTTTATTACAAGTGTTAACCAAAGTTTTGTGACTGTTATTTCGTACAATAAATATCTCGACCACCTGAAGACGAAACCATTTGACATATCTATACATATAATAAAATGATAGGAAAGTCAAAACTGTACATTGAATATTTTTTTTGAAGAATACTTGGGGGGTGATCCATAATCGATTCTAAACCCAAATATGTAGTTTTTAGAATTTTTGTCTGTATGTCTGTTTGTCTGTATGTTTGTCCCGGATAAACTCAAAAAATACTGCATGGATTTAAATCAATTTTTGCATGACTATTACCTAGGGGCCGGTTCAACACATAGGCTATATATTATCACGCTATCACCTACAGGGGTTGAGCAATAAACGATTAAATAAACGAAAATTCTATATTGCCCACGCAGACGTAGTCGCGGGCAACAGCTAGTTTATTATATATTATATACCTCTGTTTGTGGACACCTAGGTTCACCATAATTAAAAAATAGTAAAAGCCCAGGTCTATCCAAAGCGAGCCAAATATATTAGAGGTCAAGGATTTTGGTAGATACCTACTTCGTTTTTTTTTTTAGCTGTAAGTTTAACAAAAATGCTAAAGAGACCTAACTAGGTAATTATTTCACTATCTACAAAATAATATTTATAACTGAGCTATAAGTCTGACATCACTCTAGAACAATATTATTTCTAGAGTAGGTAGACCTGAGCAGCAGTAGGTACTTTTGTTTGGTTGAAAGATTTTCGGGCATGTAACTAATTACCTAACTCGGTATGATTTACAAAATCTTGGCCGCATACATCAATAAAAAAAAGAAAAATTTGCATAACACATTTAATAACTAATCATAAATCAGTTTTTAATCTTTATACAAGTCCAAGATGGGTTCAACAAAGTCTCGTATACCAGACAGGCGAACATAGACGTCTGGTGCCCCAATGGCGCAGTTGTAGCCCCATGAGACGATGCCGACCTGTTCCCTCGTGCTCACTCTGATGAGAGGGCTGCCGGAGTCACCCTGGAAGGAAAAGGTCGTTATTTAAATCGATAGTCGTGGTGGGCTACTGGGTAAAGAACCAACCTCTCAAGTACTAGTGCGTGGTTTCGATTCCCGGCGAGGCAAGTACCAATGCAAGTTTTCTAAGTTTGTATATACTTTCTAAGTAAATCTTGGACACCAATGACTGTGTTTCGGATGGCACATTAAACTGTAGGTCCCGTCCTCAGAAGCCAGTCTGATTACTAGTGATACCAAAGGTAGTTCCCTTCAATTAAAACGATGGTACTCAGTTGCATTCCGTTAAGACTGGTAGCCTACCCTACAAGGCTAGATGAATGTCAATCTATACCCCTATCGAAAGTTCTTTCAGTAAGGTTTACTCACAACACACATGCCGTGTCCCCTCGAGTGGAAGGTGCATATCTCTATGTCATCCTGTATGGGCGGCGCTCTGGCTCCAGCTATGGCCAGCATCTGCTCCTGGCACTGATTGTGGTCTATTGTGTTCATGTACAGGATCTGAAGATCATCAGGAGTCGGCTGTAGATGCTGGAAGAGAGAGTGACGGCTTTATTAGCAGTATTTAGGGAGTATTTAATCTGGACAATGAATGCCTTCATTCAAGAAGCACAAAAAATTGTGATATTTCAAAAACTTGAAGATGAACTTGGATATGCCAATTGGAATAAGAATGTGATGCATTTTGTTTTTGTAATGCCAACAGATGTCCAAGAACTAGAATGAAGTAATTAGCATAAAGATACCAAATAGCTATACTTACCACAACATTACCCTCAATCCTAGGCCCCGTTCTTCCCCACCCCGTAACTACCGAGCTTACACTTCCCTCCACAAAGTCATACCCCAACTTGACAACCCCTATATACTCCGAGAAGACCAGAGCCTTCTTCAGTTCTAGTATTGCAGCATCATACTTGATGGTATCGCGATCCCATTTCGGATGAACATGTATATCTCCGACTTCTACAGTGATTCCTCCTGAATTCCATTTGTTGGAACCAGTTCGAATGTAAAGATTGCTGTGGGAGAACGAAGATGATGTAGTTGGTATGAAAAGTACGACGCAACCAAGTTGTTGCCTGATCTATAAAAGGTGGGGGCCTCCATGTTGGTAAAGGGTGTCTTCTTTCAAGAATTACGTAGACACCGGTAGACTTAAGGATCACGTCCAGGTATAAAGCTGACATGGCCAAGAAAAACTCATAGGATCTTTACAAAAACCCATATTTTCAAAAACAACAAAGTTAAAAGGGTTAGGCGTTTTCTCCGCAAAAAAATATGCAGATTAGTCTGTTTAGTCTAAATTACGACCATAACTTACTCAATTAATTCCCCGTTGAACGAAAAGACGCAATGAGCAGCAGTCAGCACCAGCTTTTCAGAGATGATGGAAACCCCACAGAATATAGTGCCCGAGGAAATCAAGGCTGCCATGTATGGAGCGTACCCTATAGAGGCTTCTACCCCTCCTATTATGAACGGCTTGGGGTCTGATGGCAGTGGGACTCCTGAAATCAAATTTCTTGTTGTGTCAATACACAGGACTTTACAAAAAGAAATAAAAAAAAAAAATATAAAAAATTTAATGGTGCCTGACAAAATTTTGATAGTAATTCAGTCGCTAAGAAAAGAACAAAATATTACTAGGAGCTATTATAGTCTTCCGATTTTGGACTACTTATGTACCATTTAGAATAGATGCATAACTTTCATAAGTCCAAATAGGTATATTATTTTTTTCAAAGAACATCTTTAAATAAAAATATTTCAGGAAAAAACAATGTAACACTTGTCAAATTATTAAAAAACCGTACCATGAGCCACACCCGCTAGGACCCCAACTAAAATTACAATATTTGCGAACGACATTTTCACAACCCCTTTAGTGTTTAAAACTTGATTAAAACTGTAACGTTTACATTAATATGAAAACTATTTATACAAAAAATTCTATTCTAGTCTGCAGTCGATAATTTTTGGCTGATAAACGTTATTTTTGACAAACCTTCGCCCTTGACAATAAAAACATTGCTTGTTCTACTTAATTAATGCCTGAGAGATTAATTAGTCAACAATTAGAGTAACAAGTTTGTTGCACTTTGCCTAACCTTGACGTCTATGTTTTTGATAAGATGATAATGAATGTAAATAAACAAATGAACGTAGACAGTAGGTAGGTAGTCTTGCAATGGCTTATGAACATAGGAATATGGCGACGATTAGATAATTAAACTCAGTTTAGGGAAGAGACCCCTTCTTTCAAGCCGACAAGAAAACAAAAGATTTTCACAATTAATTCCGCGGAGGACAATCAATTCAAAGTTAAGTCATAAGGTATTCATTTTACATGCTGTCGGTAAAAAACCAACATCATGATGAGAGACTAGAAAAATAATTGACAGTCTGTACATGCAATGGGAGTGAAGACAATGGATTTCCATGAAATACACGAATGTTACGAAGTAACCTTGATAACCATAATTATTGGATGTCGCATAATCAAAACAAACATTCATTTTATAATCCTTTACCAAACAGTGACTAAACTGTTATCACGAGACAAGACAGTCTGGTGAAAGACCGTGTTTTATTTATATTCTATTTTCAGCAGATTACCTCCTTTACCTGATGATGATGAAAGCACAGCCAGAAATTTATTGACGGTGATACGGCTTCAAGCCATGGTCCGTGCCAGAGACAATGGGATACCGTGTGTCGGAGAGTCTGAATGAGAGATCGTCAAAACTCAGTTGCTTCGGGATTTCAAATAAAAAATGACACAAGAAAGTAAGTATATTAATATGTTACGGTTAAGGCCCGAAGTAAAAAAATGAAGTGCGGCTACACCTAGGTTTAACAGTCTACAGCTGGAACATACATAAGAGAGTACATAATCAAGAACAAAAGGAAGTACATAGGGATACTACATAACTGAATAGGTATATATCAGGCTATGCCCACGGAAGTATATAAGGGAGGAACTTTGTGCTTTAGCCGTAACGTTGTAATTCATTATGTAAACATACCAACTTTTTAGTTGTTGGGATATCATAAAACGACCCCTCTGTGGGTAGCGTAAGGAAGTGTCAGACTCAAACTCACTATGTTCCTTCTGAAGCCCTTTGTGTACCTATCAGGTAAGGTCTTGTGTCCACCTACTAAAGTTTGAAAGTCAAATACCGTTTATCAGTCAACTGTCTGCTAGAATATTCGCAGTAATTTCTTTGTATATATTAAGTGTTTAAATAAGTTATGTATCATAATAAAAACAGAGTTGTTTATGTAAAAGCGACCTTTTAGATAATTAATTTACTAAAATTATATTATTTCTGATTATAAAGTGATATCAGTGAATATGCAGTTCAGAATATTATTTATTTTTCATTTTATAATAATACATCGTGTTAATGGTAAGAGCAAAAACCTCAGTACTTAGGTATTATTTTAAAAGGTACTTATAGTAATAACATTGAATGCGTTTTTTAATAGTCAATATATTCGGCACTTTTGACACAACTAATACATAGTTACATAAATCACCAATACGACTCATGTTCCTAGAAATACAAACTATTGTACTATCTCTATTTTTATGTTTCCCAATAAATAAACCCTTAAAAATTCTTTGACCATTCTGGCCATCATAGCTAAACTGTCTAAATGCTTACCACCATAAACGCCCATAAATCTACACCATTCATATTCCAGTACCCTAGGAACCATAAAACAGTAGCACTATTATTAAGGCCCCTTCTCTTTTAATTTCAGGAGCACCATTGGAGACTCCAAACAGCATAGAAGACTTATCTCCTCACATACTAGGTGGAACATCAGCTCCCGAAGGCTACGCACCACATATGGCTGGTCTATTGGTAGGAGATGTGATCACAATGATTGTCTGTGGAGGGGCTATTGTGCTGCCAAACTTGATCCTTACTGCAGCACATTGTATTGACGGGTTTGAAGTTCCAGGGGGATTGATGAAGTAAGTATGGATTCAAATTGTTTTTGTCTTTTTCACAATATAAACTAAGGAGAAAGATTGATGCTAGCCCGATTGAATTGAAAATTGCCCACGTGCCTGAGACGGCACGTTTAACCTGTCTCCGTGTCGAATGCCTGTAGCATAGTCTAGTCACATAGTTAGGCAGATAGGAGTCGTTGTCACAATTTCATGTTAAAAGGCTTTCAGAATGAATCAACAACTGTAATATACGATATAGTATAAAAGAAGCTGCTGATTAAGGCTCACCATAAAGCGTTACCCGTCCATTTTCCACCATCAAACTTGTTTTCTCTCTTCCAGAACATTCCATGCAGTTGTAGGAACCAACAACTGGAGATCAGGTGGATATGCAGTAGAGTTCAAGAGCTACCACATCCACCCAGACTGGGATCCTGTCAATATAAAGAACGACATTGGTTTTCTGACCCTCAAGAAGAAGCTGGAGATGACTGAAAGAGTTCAGCTGGTAGCCCCGAACTTCGACTGGATTGGAGGGGGTGAAGCTAGTTATGTGACAGGATGGGGTGTCGCTACGGTAAGTTTTTTTTATTTAGACTATAATTTGCCAGAGAAGCGTTAAAACTCGCACGTTGGTACAGGCAGTCATTAGATTGATTGTTTTAACTAAGTGTAATTGATACAGTCTCTGGTTATTTCTTCTCTATAGAAGTTACTTGGAACGAAAATAACTTGTACTTAGTTATGATTTCAATACAAGTAGACGAACATTGCCTACTCTGCTATACACGCCTCAGCCTTGCCCTTCTAAGAATACACGCGTACGTTATATATTAAAACAAAACACCAGCGAAGCCGTAAGCAGAACTCAGTAAATAATACATTTAGGTCAACCTAGAATCCCCAATTAAAATTCTATTACCTACCATTGTAACGGTTTCCCTAACAACACAGAATCAAATTTTCTTTAACTTAACTTGAACAAACGTTAACTTAGGGTTTCTGCCGCGGGCTATTTGCTCAGTCAGAAATAATATTAAACGAACATTTTGGGTTATTAAGATTACAGCTATAAAAAGGAGTTATGGTCCCTTTTCTGTATTGCGAGTGTTATTATGACCTTCGTCGTGGTTTATGGCGTGGGGAGGTATTTCGTTGATTAGATTTAGGGGTACCTATATCCGTATGGGATTGCATACCATGGTATGGAAAGCATAGTTTGCTGTTTGAACCCCAACCATTTTTTTTTTCAAACTGCTGGAATCAAGACATATGATAGGTAATCACAAAATCGTGGACATAACAATGACATGCAGTGAAAATATAAAAATGAAAAGGAGATGTATCAAATCCGGCCCACTATATATGTATAACAGTACCTGGAAAAATCAAGAAAAATCTAAAGAATTCGGGAAAAATACAGATAAATTGCTTAAATTCGTACTTTTCTCGTAATAATTTGTTATTCATCAATGAGTTTTATTTAATTTGAATATGGCGTCTCTCCAATTTAGATACCACGTGACCAAAAAAATTACAGTAAACCATGAATTCGACAATTTAAGACAAATAAATATGTCAAACGTCATTAATCAGTCTCCGCCCGCGTATAGGCTCACCCATGGAATTAGTAATTACTAATCAGTACTTTACTAATTCCATGTATTCACCCTACCCACCATGACCAGTCGCTTCTTGTAAAGCACTGGTACTCAGCTGAATCCGGTTAGACTGGAAGCCGACCCCAACATGATTGGGAAAAGGCTCGGAGGATAGATGGAAGCCAAAGAAAATTAATTGAGTAATTGAAAACTGTTATAAATATTTTTTCCCCATTTTGTACAATGGTGTACAAACAGTGGGCCGGGGCTCCATACACTAGAAACATCTCGCACCTGCAGCTAAAAAAACAAAAAAAAGTAAAAATCTTAGATCTAGAAAGTATCCTATTTACACAATCTGATGAAAACCATACAATACCTTAATTACCTTACCTTAACTTCGTAATTCTGACTAATTTCAAGTGCATTTTTCAGAACTCAGGCATCATTCCATTCAACCTGCAACTCCTGGAAGTGAGCACCCTGTCTTCCAAGTCCTGTATGAAGGCGGTCCGTGTGGCCACCGCCACTATATGGGCCGAAGCACCCCATGTGGACCCTGACATAGAGATATGTTCCCTACATTCGGTTGGCAAGGGATTGTGTACCGTAAGTGTACCTACAGACGTGGATTTATTTTTTTAGATATCAGTTTATGTCTGACAAAAGGAAGTATGTAGGGGGAGTAAATGTAGTGCAGGGAAAGTAGGTACATATGTGGTGAAGAAAGGTATAGATACGTGGGGGCAGTATATTAGGGAGTTCATAAGGTATAGTAGGAACAGTTATTAATCAGAACAGTTGAAAACTCGCGCAAGAATGCAATCCTTATCACAAAAATTAATTTACCTGTATACTGATACTTAATTAACCCTATTGCTCTAGTCTAAATTACAGGAACGAATATGCTTTTACATTACCTACATTTACACAAAATCGCCTATTTTTAGGGCGACTCTGGCAGTCCCTTAATATCAAGGAGGACGGGCTCCCAAATCGGCATAGCATCGTGGGCATTCAAATGCGCTCGTGGAGTTCCAGATATGCACGTCAGAATCAGTGCTTACAAACACTACATTCAAGAAACTATGAAAAAATATAAATAGGTACAAAAAAGTGTAGAAAAGTCAATAAATATAATGAGTAAAAATTTTATGCTACGTGTGTGTAATTTCTACATAAGCTTTTTATTTGTTATCGTTCATGATTGATGATAAATTCTATCGGAAACACCATACTAAAATATGTATGGCAGCTGAAAATTCGCCTTTATTTGTTATTTACATACTTATTTAAGTTATTAAATATCGAATTATTAATCAAAAATGCTGTAGTGTGAAAAATCTGAATAGGGAGTGCTTTTGAATCTTTCATCATCATGAAAACAGTTTCTAATGCGTATATCCGAACGCACAACACAATTATGTCAAATGTCACAATTTTAATGGTGATCTAAGAAGATACATTAGTGACCTTATTGTTAGTGCTGTAAAGTCTATTTTCATTTTAATGTAGTGTGTTTAATTTTGTCTAAAAACGTAAACAAATAATCCAATAAACAAACCGGTGATTTTGATTTGTGCAGTTCTGAATTCAAAATAAATACGTGAAAATAAGTGTTCACTTCTTTTTAAATGTGCTAACGGTTCTCTTTTGTTTAAAATATTGGTTTGACATAAATTATCCAGATTGAGTATTGAATACCCTCAACAATGAATGGATATTATGAAATGTTAAAAATGTGGGGTAGTTTGATATACTTTCAAATGACTTGCCGGTTATTACTACCTCCTGGAATCCTTTTTCTTGGCAGACACCGTAGCAGCACGAGGTAAGACCTTCAATCATAAATTATACCATTTTTGTGAATATTATTTTCTAAATTTACCTTCATTTAGTGTCAGTTGAGCTCCCAAGTGCAGGCGTTATGTGTTCGTCGGTATTTTCCAGGTTTAAATTTCGAAAATGGAAGTTCAAGAGTGTAACAACAATGTGGAGGGTCCATACCCAATACTGTTCATACCTAAAGTGTGTACTTCTTTGGAAACCAACTGTGAGATGTCAGAAAATGTTTTCATACACTTGAACATTTCATCCCCAGACACTGAAGGGAATGAAACCGTTATCTATAAAGGCTACTGCAATGTAAAAGTCATAGATGGTGGTGATATCAGCGTCAAGTACAATTCACCAAATATTTACTCAAGCAATGACAATAATAATCTGCCTGTAGTTCTGGCTGAAGCGAATCAGATAACATTCCCAACATACAATGATTCCCAGGTCTGGATAGACCCCATGAGAAGCCCGTATGTGTACAATCGTTGTGAGTCTCCAGTGCAAGAGACATACACCATACATGAGTCTCATGACAAGCAAATTACTATCGAACAGCATAATACTTACATAACTCAAAACGTGTACAGTTACAAAGAAGCTATTCAGTATTCTCCCATCAGTGATGAACCAAATGTAGTGAAGAAGACTCAAGAAAATGTCCAGACTGCTGAAGGTTATAACATTTATGAAGAAGATGAGCTTGAATGTGGTGTGTTCCTCTCTCAGCTGTCAGAAGAGATTATTATTCATGATAATGAGACCAGGACTCGGGATGAAAGGAAGTTTGTTGGTCTAAAGACGGACAATGAGGCTTTGAAACAACTCATGTCTTCAGATATACAGTCTGTTTCTAGACAGCAAAAAACTATTCTGTATTTGGGCCATGACTCTGAGTCTGGGCAAACCGTGCAGAATATTGCAATCGATGATCCTTTAGTTGAGTGTGTACAAGCCAACACAGAGAAAGAAACAACAATCGGTAAGCAATTTGAATAATTATATTTGCATATTTCACTTATTTTAAACAATAACATTTAGTATCAATGTAAGATTAATCAATATCTCTTTAAATACTTAGCGGTTTACATGCAATAAAATAAAAACAAATATTTTGTCCTTAATTATTTGCAATTGACTTATTTTACTTTCAATTATACATTTGTTTTAGTATCATTAAAGATACTTAAATATATGGCTAATGTACACTGTAAGTCTGTATGTACCTAACAAACTTCCTTAGCTTCACAGTAATTCTAAATAAATAAAAAATACAAATCAACATGTTTAAAACTTTTCAGACTTTCCCACAAATTCGAATCCACGCAAGAAAAAGTACCAATGTAACAAATGCAAGAAATTGTTTGACGAACTGTTTGCGTTCAAGCAGCATATGGTGAGCAGCCACCACCACCCAGGCTTGTCTGCACTCTCCGCCAACGTCAACTTTATGTGCAAAGAATGTGGAAAAAACCTGAAAAACCAAGAAAAGTTTGAGCAACACTGCCTAGGGCACGGCGACCCAGACTTGGAATGTAACAAGTGCCACAAAGTGTTCGCGTCAAAGTTCACCTTGCGCAATCACCGGAAGATACATTCTCGAATGTTTCCATGCGGACACTGCACAAAGTCTTTTTCTACTGCGCCGGAGTTGCGCGCGCATGTGTCCAAAATTCACTTCATTTTCATGTGTCACTTGTGTTCTTATTTTACCGAAGTAATGGCTGAATTGAACGCACACTATAAAGATCATGCGAATAGTTCTAAATCTTCAACGAACTCCAGCGAGACTGTGTTCCCCGGCTCCTTTGAGGAGATCAGTAACGATACAGTCACAGAAGATAATATTGTGAAGGTGGAAGACGAGGAGAGCTTGCAAACTGCCGATTCGGTCATAGCAAAAGTGATTTCTAATAAGATATTTCAGGCAAATCCTAAAAAGAAAAAAAACCAGAGGAAATATAACAAGGTATGCTACATTTTCATTTTTATTTTTCTAAAAGTAGTTAGTAATTCATAAAATATTCATGATAATAAAGTAACTAACTCCTGTATTTAAATAATTCCAGCCGAGTTAGACAAAGCACTTTCCTTGCCACCGAACCCATCTAGCCTGTTGGTTAAACCACTCTGGGCTATGCATGACCTTATATGGGTGGAAATTACGATACATCATATAAAGATCTTAAGTATCCATTGTTTTGCCCAACTTAGTAACGGTGACGCTGCCTACATCGTTGTAATAACTATTACGTTTTGCAAAATAATATCATTAGGATAATATGACCTACAGCATACATTCACTAAAACCAGTTTTAAATTACAAGTACCTACTTATAATAAAAATAATTTTACAGACTTGCGAAGTTTGTCGCAAAAAGTTCGACCGGATTGGTGACCTCAAGAGGCATTTGATCGAGCACGTGATAAGAAGCACCCTGTCCAAGAATCCAGTCAACAGCTTCGGAGTCCTGAACATCCGATGCGAGGTCTGTCAAGAAAAGGTATTTACCAAAGTCGATAGATACAAAGCTCATCTGAGGGAGCACGCCAAACTGACCATCTATAAATGCACGTTTTGCGATAAATCCTTCAGCGATTCCAGTAATTTCTCTAAGCACAAGAAGGTCCATGGTTCTACCTTCTTCCAATGCGATATGTGCCAAAGGAAATTCAACTCTAAAAAGATGATAGCCCAGCATATGGAATACCATAACAAGAATGGTCCAATCAAGTGTCGGTTTTGCGATAAGATGTTTCATTTCGAGTCGATGTTGAACAAGCATATCAAAAGTTGTCACAACAAGCAGATTATGCCTAAGTTTTGGTGCAGGTTCTGTAGAAACCATTTTAGTTGTTTGAAGGAGAAATGGGACCATGAATGGCTGGTCCATAATGTCAGGAAGATAATTGCAGACTGCTTGTTTTGTGGCTCCAGGTTCAGAAAGTATTCTGAGCTTAAAAGACACTGCACTGAGGAACACGATGCCGTGATACCTCGGGCCAAAAAGTTGCTGGGGTGGAAATGGAAAGGCAAGATGAGTTTACTCGAAAGTTGTACATGAATTATAAAAAGGCTGGTCTTTTTTGTTTATATCTTAGTACAAATGTTTTCCCATGCATAATGAACAAATGGGTAACTAATTAATTTATTGTTATTTACACTTAAGATAATATATTTTTGTGACCGCGACTGTTAAGTTGTAAATAGCATTTTAACGAGTGCTATCATTGTGTATTTAAGCAGTTGATTTTTGTAATATTTTAGATGATTTTTTTCGTTATGTTTACAAGAATTACAAAGGAACTATATTTATAGGATTAACCCTTAAGCTTTGAATATCTATACCATGTGTGACTAAGTTGATTATTGTAACTTAGAGGTATAAATCATATTTACGAACTTATTCTTACAGTCACTGGATTCTCAAAACTGTCAGTGGAACTTTAAAGGGGTTTTTTCATATACAACTTAGGAATTTAGGAGAGAGAGTTTTTGATCATGTTTTTTGTTATATTTTATATTATATAGTATGTAAGTGTTTAATATATTGTTACTGTTTATTTTATATTTTGTTTACAATCAGCCTACTTATTTAGCTTTAAGTGAGTTGAGTCTTTTGTAACTTTTTTTTACATTCCGATTTTTGGTGGAGGTTAGTAAATAGCTTGTTTTTCACAATACTAAAGTAATCCTTTAGGTTAATCGATGTTCCTACTTAAATAAAGTTTGTTTTGTTGAAACAATTGTTTAATTTATTGAATGAATGAGTTACATTAGAAGATTTAACAGGTATAGATGGATAGGCTATAACTCTGCATGATTCGTTCGGACATTCATTCATTTTTGCCTTTCTAGATTTCCTACTAATAGAATTGCTGACCCTACCGAGGTAGCCTAGTTATAAAACCTGACTCAATTATTTCATAAGTATGGGTAAGTACCTACTTAGGTAAATTGTGTCTATAGCATTTGCTTGCCTAATGAAATACCTAACAAACCTGTTTATCTTTGTTATTATTGTTAGTAGGTATGTAGTTCGCTTATCATCGCCGGCTAGCTTCCTCTCAGTGTCGCGGTAATCGCACGCAACCCGCGGTGGGCGTGGTGATTGCCATTACGGCCGTACAGCTGATAACTTGAGACGTGGGACAATGTTACATCTTCATATCTCAAGCCATCTGTGTGATACACTGCGCGCCATAAATCTCGCAATTCAAACATGGCGGGCAGTTTATGCGCAATGGTGGCCGCGGTATTGGTAGCGGTCACAGTCGCAGTGTAAACACAGCGCCTGTACACAAGCGGTATTCTCGCGCATGACCTTGGGCGGCGCGCATGCGCGGTGTCGCGGCCCGCCGACCCATCCAGCCACACATCGGCGGATCTCGGCGTGTCTCGGCTACAGTCCGCGTCAGCGCTTCGCGGCGGCAGCATTTCCCATCGCGAATGCGGCACTACGCGACCGCGTGATAACACAAAAAGCCTCACCTAAATTAAATAAATACCATTCCTGTCGATATCGCGCCGTGGACAGTTGTTGTTGTGTGTGTCGTGGCCTCCTGAGCACGGAATCTACACATTCATAAGGTTAGTATGGCGATAATCTTTTAAGCTGTCACGTTTCGACAATTCAATGCTCTGTTAATAGGTTCAATCCATACCGGGTTTGTTTGTCTGTCTGTTTGTTGTTGATGTATAGTAGCGATAGGACTGGCGATCGTTAGTTTTTATTGCACATTAGTAATGGCAGGCACTCCGGTGTCTTTTGACTGTTGTCTCGATGTCTGATTTACACTTAGAATTCCATTGTAACTGAAGGATTTCTTTGTCTAAACATTGTCTATTTAGTCTGCCATGTATTGTGTGTGTGATACGTTTTCAGGCGTAAACAATAGCTAAAATTCAAGGAAATTACATGGTAACAATGATTGAATCAAAACGTTGTTAAATTACAAGCTGAAAAGTCTACGCGCGGTCTGAAACTCTGACAGCTGGCAGATCGATTTTTTGCTTAGTTTTGTTTATAAATTCTAAATAAAAAATAATCTATGTAGGTACCTATATTAAACTATCGAAGCCGCAGAGTGGTTTATTTTATGAAGAAGTATCTAATTTTAGACGTGATTGGTTTGAAACACAAACATTCTTGTGCAAGAGATTGGTATTAGTAAGTAGGTAACAATTGATTTGAGCTCCACATCAAAGTTACGTCGTTATTTACATTACAATGTGTGCTATTTAGTTTTACGGCCGATCACCTACAACTATTTATTTATACACTTTGTTTAATACACAATAGATTATAATCGGATGCAAACAATCAAACCTTGGAAACGGAATCAAAGATTAGATCTAATTACATTATAAAAAGTGACCTCTATACTCTGCCGCTGTTGGTTAAAGTCATTCCATAACACTTGATCTATTTTATTACAAACATAGGTAGATGCCCTTAGCTAGCTACTCACCTACGAACTTAAATCATATCATGTATGTTAATACATAAATAACTCATCACAGGTACATGACATTCGTGTTTCGAAGGCGCGATAAACTGTAGGTCTCTGCTGTCATTTGAACATCATTGGCAGTCGTTACGGGTAGTCAGATAGGCAGTCGCTTCTCGTAAGACACTGGTAATCAGCTGCATTCGGTTAGCCTGCAAGCCGACTCCAACATAGTTGGGGAAAAGGCTAGGCAGATGACTGGTATTATATTATGGCGTTGAAAATTCATCGGAATTCAGTAGGTACCTACATATTTACCTACGTACGAAGCGTAGGCTGACAAGTGACAAGGAGTGCTGCAAAACAGTTTTTAACCCATAGTTGCCTATTAACGTACATAAACACACTTGTAAGATGCTAACAAGAGCACACAATAATAATATTATTGACTAGAAAACGATCTATTACGTCTCTTTAATATGTAAAAATATTGTTCACTGAATGTTTTTCTGTACGACTTAGATATCATCAGACAAAATTTTGGATATATGGAAAAAGGTATTTTCAACGCAACACACTCGTAATTTTAATATTGGGACATTATTGTCATAGTAATTTTGTTATTCATCCGACTGCACAAAGAAGTTAAGTTTTGTCACAAGGGTCCTTGGCCATCGGTCTCGGCTCCACTCTGTTGCAAAGTAGCTACAATATAATATGTTCTATAGACAAAGCAAGAATAACCTAAGTTTCAACCTGCAATTGTCAGTGATTAATTAAAAAAGTTTCAATCGAGCTTCAATTTCTCGCAGTAAGTTCCAATTCGAAGTCAGTCAAGTATACACCTTCCAATGTTATCCAAGGCGTTTACCAATTAAAATACTTTCGTGTATCTTGCGTGAAAAGTTACAGGAAAACAACCTTGACTTCAGTTTCAGAGAGCTGAATTTTTCCAAGTTCTTCCACTTTGTTTATTGCGTAAAATTGGTGTAAGAAATTATAACTTTTGTCATAAATAGGCATGTGTATATGATTAAAATGAAAACCCTGAAATACATAATAGATGTTAATAAAGGAACATATCTAAGAATTTAAGCAGCGATATGTTTACCGCAAATTAGATGAAACATTTTTTTCCCCTAAAACATAAATAAACGGGATGCTTACACAAAAACAAGGAGAACCGGGAATACAGCACTTCGTTGGTATTTCTGCAAGTCAAAAAGACCACTTTCATGCGCACTTTCTACCGCCCAAATGTCACCTGGGTGGATCACATCTTCACAAAACACTTAAAAATTCAGGTGTAAGGACTTCTAAAACTGTACCTACATTATTATTATATTTATTACATAACACCTGTTCATTGTTTTAAACAAAAACAGCTTCACGCATCTATTTCCTGATCTGGTGGAAATCATCAATTCACTTGTTTATGTTCGCGAGTTAAAAATATTTTGCGGAAAACTGCTCGCCTTGTGTTACATGAAATAGTACCTACTAATAGTTACGGTTTCAGGAAAACCTAGGAGTGTTTGTTATAATAAGAAATAGAAATAACTGGTATTCCAGAAAAATATTGATGTCCCATTTCACAGATCGAGGGAAACTGAGATGTTGTCAAATCATAGTACATGATAACATGACTTGAAAGTAATAAGTTACAACAGTTCTGTAATAAGTTACTAAGTTAGGCATGTTAAGAAACAACTAAGTGCAGCTCCCGTCAAATATCTTTGCACTCGCTCTGAAGTTGATTTTCGTGACTGTGCAATGAACATGTATGAACGAAACACTATTGCGCAGATTTGGCGATTTTCGGATCGGCAAAGTTATACAATGTGACGAAGCCTTAGGTACACCAATTTCAACAATTGTATTTACAAAACTAAAAGTCGTCAAAAACAGTTTTAGTAACCATGACACGGAAACGTTAAGTTATTGCTAAATTGATAATAAAACATACAATGTGAACTACACAAATATTATTGTTAGATAAGAGGCGATAAGCTATAGATAATAAGTTACTCATAAGTAGTACATGCATGACCAATCAGGTATATTTGTGGCTACGCTCGTTACAGAGTATTGATATATCCCGTAATTGTGTTTCTAGGAATCTGTTTATATTTAAACTGGGTGTTCAAATAAACAGATTTGCTCTGAAGGTTAAAAAGCCGGTCATTCAAATATGACTTGTTTTGAGGAACTGAGTGGCAATCTAATTTTTTATTAAGACTCCTTGACCGAATCTATCTTCTTACTAATAAAAAGTGACAAAAAGGTATGCTTGAACCAGTTAAATCATACATTTGTATGTACATTTCTCCATTGATAGTTTAGGAACTTTCCCATTCATAAACATATATATCCATAATTTCGACCACATTAACATTGAGCTTAATTATATAATATTGATTATCCTAACTAAATAAATAGCTCTTTAATCATCGCGTCTAATAAAAGACAAACATAACCTTTTATTTTCATATTCTATCAAGAATTCAAATTACGTAACCTAAATGTGCATCCACTCGACCAGCGGCAAATCTTTACAACCCATAAAGTGAGCAATGATAACCCATAAAATGATAGCCATAAAGTCTTAAATACACCTATTTATATTGCTTATCTACCACAGTTACCCTATAATAATCGTCACCCCTTTTTGCGGTCGGCGCAGCATTTCTTCTTAGGGAAGTCCTTGCCTGTCTAACGTCATCTCACTAGTGGCATTCTTTCCAGCCTCACCGGTGGTCTTTTTCTTCTACGTCCTATATTCATGATCTGTATCAAGGGTCATCGTAATTTAATTAAAATTCGAGTAGTTTAGATTAAGTAACTATAAAATTGACAATACACTATTGTATTAGGTTCCCCTGTAATAATAGTGGTATTTTGTGATAAATAAAAAATATGACTTCAAGACAAGGGGAGTACTTTTGCTAACGGTATGCTTTTCGCCTTTTTATCGCGTTGCAGCAAGTACACTAACACAGATATTAGTTAATATTAATAACTCAAAGAATGCTAATTGATATCCACCTGTTTTGTGATATTACAAAAGTATTTAGGTTTGTCCCAGGAATTAAAATCAAGACCTCATTTTCTTCTTACTTTGCTAGTGATGCATTTGTTCCATGCTTGCTACGATACAGCAAAGGAATTTAGTACATAAACATTTAGTAGGTAATATAAATAAAACATGTTACAGTTTTTATGCAACACAGATAAAATAATGTTAACCGTTTTATGTAACGTTATTAATAAATATTATTATACATATCTTTGTTACATCCGCGGATGTAACACGTTGCTACTAAAAATAAATATTTTATCTCGTTTTCGCGTTGAGTGCATCGTTAGGTTATTTTACCACATTTTGTTTAGTACATACGTAAAGGCATTAAGGTTTTTTCTTTTACAAAGTGTACAAATACAATTTATATATTTGCACTGTAATCTCCCACAACTATTTAGTAATCATGCTTAAACCTCTATTAATTATTAGTTCTCTAAACAAACCATTGTAAAGTCAATCTTCTTATGTATATGTATGTATTCTCATTCATATAATATGTATATCTATTGTATTTGTATTCTTATGTTTTAGTTATCGATAAGTTGAAAGGGAGTACCTACCGTAAAATAATATCTTGATATCCGTATTAAAATACCTGACTGAAAAAACTAACATAATATAAGTATAATGCAATATATTTTGGTATAAATCTATACAGCTTAATGAAAATAGTTCCGAATTCTACTACAGAATTCAGATTCCTTGAGCATTCCTTAAACAAACGAGAATCGTATACAATTTATTTAAAGTCCAACAGTCTAGTGAATGACAGATTGTATAAACAACCAAACAAACAGGGCTTGTCAACAATCATGTTTCAGAAGTATTTCAGGACCATTGCCAAGTGCAGTGTAATGAAAGGGATATACCTAGTACAATGTATATACCTATATACTTACTATAGTTCGGCCATTCAGAGAATGCGTTCCTGACACGTCGCGATTGAACTGACGACGTAACTACATTCATTGATTATTGATATAATAATGTTGTTTTAATGCTCCTCAATTGTTAAAACGGTAAACAACCAGCAAAAATATTTTTATCGTAACTGCAACGCCATTGCAAAGTTACGTCGTCAGTTCAATCGCGACGTGTCAGGAACGCATTCTCTGAATGGCCGAACTATATGTATTTATTGTTGACTGTGTGAAAGTATTGAGAGTAAAGCATTTGATTGTTATGTAATCTAGCTATGTCCCTCGGTTTCGCTTGCTTTTGGGAGCCAACATACCTTCTTCAGCTCCTGAAATAAATCATGAAAAGTATTTAAATTAAAAAATGGTCATTGTCGGAATCGGCGCTTATTTAATATGGGTTCTTCTTCCATACTCTCCTATCTGCTGTCATCTTTTTTAGGGTTCCGTACCCAAAGGGTAAAACGGGACCCTATTGTTTTTGCTCCTCTGTCTATCTGTCCGTGCGTCCATTTGTCACCAGAGGCTGTATCTCATGAACCGTGATAGTTAGAGAGTTGAAATTTGCACAGATGATGTATTTCTGTTGCCTCTATAACAACAAATACTGAAAAATATAGTACAATTTATATTTTGGGGGGCTCCCATACAAAAAACGTAATTTTTTTGCTCATTTTCTAAATACGGATTTCATTTTTTAATTAAAGGTTTCCGTAGAAACCTTCGTGTGCGAATCCGATTCGTACTTGGCCGGTTTTTCAATTACTTTAAAGCCGTATCGACTTTCGAAAATGTTACCAAAGGAAATTATTTATTGAACAAATACGTACGTATAAAAACTGGTACAGTACCTGTGTTTATTTTAACCCGTTAAATATTATTAGACTATAATATATCTACTAAATGCCATATCTGGTATGTAAACACAGGTAACATACTGAAATAAGTACCTACACACTATTTGAGTCGAAACATGCGGAAGGAAAATCCTTAACAGAATTCATAAATACAACAAACACTATTCATACAAACAGTTACCATTTTACGTAAGTTGTAATTCAATAGTTTGTAAAAAACCTAAATTTAATTTAGCTGTTTCATACGAGTTCACCCGCGATACAGATGATTCCATTTGGTTTGACTGTATTCTGTAATCTGATTTTTGACTAATAACCCGCGCCCTGGGTAAACTTCTTTCCTTACCCGGATAAAAGAGCAGATAGTGTAGGTTCCTAACAGTGAAGGAATTATTTAAATCGGTTCCATATGAAAAAAAAAGTCGTGGTGGCCTAGCGGGTAAAGCACCAACCTCTCGAGCATGAGGGTGAGGGTTCGATTCCAGGTCAGGCAAGTACCAATGCAACTTTTCTAAGTTTGTATGTACTTTCTAAGTAGGTATATCTTAGACACCAATGGCTGATAAAAAGGTGAAGGAAAACATCTTGAGGAAACCTGGACCATAAAGTCTGAAATCACCAACCCGCATTGAGTAAGCGTGGTGATTAATGCTCAATCCTTCTCCGTGTGAGAGGAGGCCTGTGCCCAGCAGTGGGGCGATAAAAAGGCTGTAACAGTAACAACAGTTCCATATATCCTGAGCCTATTCGTATCAAAAAAGCAAAGCAATCAAATCTTTCCTCTTTATATATTAGTGAAAATATAGATTAGTATTTACGTCTATGGTAATACCCAGCTGTATTTGAAATGTAAATGTTTCAATTCGTAAATACTCATGCAAATGTGAGTGCGTATTTTTCAATGTATAATTCCCCTATCGTCTGAAGTGCACTTTATATTTTGTTTATTTTCTTCTTCATTTAGATTTCAGAGTGAGTGATAAGATGAAAAATATGGATTTTAGTGGTATTTCTATCATTCAACGAGTGCATTCTGAAATGTAAGTATTTGTCTAAACTGTCTAAATCAAATAAATAAGAAAACTATACCTGCAGTGAAACTCTTCCAAAATAAAGTGACTTAAAAAACTTATTGAAACAAACTAAAATGAATAAGGTACGTCAATAACAATCAATTAACATAATGATGTCCAAACTCCGAAGAAATTATACACGTGTCCATTTATTTAAATGTCTGTCAAAATGTCAAAGCAATTGACATCCATGGAAACATTTCTTTTACGTCATCAGTGTACTGTAATTTTATAACGTGGTAACTGGAATATTTTTTTTGTAGAGAGTGGAGATATTTTTCACTAGCCGTTTCACTTAGCCGTGGGAACAACTGCCCATACCGGGATAAAATATAGCCTACATTACAGAGAAAGAGTGTAGTTTTTCAACAGTGAAATAATTTTTCTAATCGGTTCAGTGGTTTTGGCCTCTTTAGGGTACAAACATTGATATACACATTTTTAGTAAATATAAACAAACTAACAAAAAAATATTCTTCTTTATTATATTGCTAGAAAAGACAACGTGGTAACTAAAATAAATTTTAGGTAAAAAAACTTCGTCTTTAAAACGTAAGTTAATTATATGAAACTTACATAATCACGTTACGCCACTTCACAGACCTTTATTGCAGTTAAGTGGCTTCACACCAGACGTAATGTCACCCTTACATACTCGTTGGTTATTTTAGTTTAAATGTTACGCAAGCATTGGATTAAAATAAAATTGGCTTTTTGTGCCTGGTTTGTACACATTTGTCGCTTAAACCTATTGGTATGTAAGTAATGTTATTGGAAAAATATTACCTTTTTTTAATGTGGTCTACTAAAGTAGATTTGTAGTAGGTTTGTAGGTTCTACGGTAGGTAAATTAGTTAATTATAACAATTAACAAGCACAGTTTCATGCATAAACATTTTTACAAAAACCATTTCCAATCTAGACAATTTAAAATACTAAACCTCAAAATAAACACTCTGAACATACGTCACGTGATAATAATTACGTTATTAAACCATAACTGAAGTCCTGTGACCCATACGCGTTCTATCGTAAATAAATAAACTAAATGTTTAGTGACCCAAGAATCTGAGGTAATGCGCCGTGACTGAGGGAAACTCGTATTATTTATAGGTCAGATGGACCCCGATGTCATATTACACGCTTATTACTCCTTTACGTAGGTAAGGGTTCATTTCTTTTGTTCTTACTTCAAAGGATTTATTGATTTGCTGGTAAGTGACGCTGTCTGGCTTCCAGTCAGAAAAATGAAGGTGGGTGAAGCATCCTAGGTGCAAAATAGGTCTCAATGAGTAATTAGTTAAATAATACAAACTATATTTACAAACATAAAATTACTTTCTGTAGCTAAAAATCTAAAAAGTAGATAAAAATATATAAAACGACTACATTAATGAGTGCTATATATCTATAAATAGGTTCTAATTGCCATGTCAAATTCAGAAATATTATGTTAATTCTGCAGCCAAAATTCCCCAGTCAAGTCTTGTTTTTTGACGTGATTGGGTTTTACTGCAACAAGTCAACACTCGAAAAAATATGTCTTATACTACATCCTATTTATTGGCAAAAAATACCTACATAGTTTACATAACAAGATTTAATTTCAAGAATAATAAAACTGGACTTACAAGTCTCCGACAAAAATACAAAAGATGACGTTATATGCTTAATGAGCCGAATTGCTGACGAACATCAAGATTCAATATTTAAGGTAGCTAAAACACCTTAAGTAATACTCAAACAGTGATTTGCGACTTTCTGTTAAACAGACCTCGGCTTAAAACCTAAGACTTGAGGGATTAAGAGGATAAAGGTGAGGTGTTCGCATAGAAACGGTAACATTCTGTACATATTAGAGATGGACTCCATTATCTGTGGTACAGATAAGCTTAGGCCATTATAGGAAGTTTGACGTGACAGTGCAAACTTCTTGGAGCAATGGCTAGTAACTGAGGTAAGATTTTGTGTGAATTTCGAAGACTCTTTGAATTCTTTCTTGGGCGTGATTCGTTGGCATGTGCTCATTAGTAGGTAGTTACCTTACCAACCATTTCTTTTCATTTGTTTTACATGTATAGGTTGTATTCTGGTATGTAATGTATTATTTAATTAATGTTACTTCATACTCATATATTCGCACAAATTCCACAATTTAGGTAGGAACTACGCTTAACCGCAACTCATATTTTGAATGTAACGGTTCATTCATAAACCAGCCACGTATTATTTACGTCAGATAAAGTAATAATATAGGTTCACTGACGTAATATTATGTTTTCTGACGTAGGCTAGTAATCTTGATAGCATAAAACCGGATTGGTTAAGAGAAAGAAGAGTATCGCTCGCGTCATATAAAGGTTAGATAGGTAATAACTTTTTAAAAACATGTTAACAAAAAATGGAATGACGTCATATGTCTGAACGACAATGATAAAAAGTTATTCTTTTAGATAAAAATGTAACACTATTGTGTTACGAATTATGTATTTTGATTTGACATTTAATCTGAAGTAAATTTATTGGTCAAATAAAAAATAACCTGATTTTTTAAACTTTTATTGAGATTAGAATGACTTAGGTACAACTTTCCATCCTTCAAAGTGAAAGAACTCAGCAGATAAGAGCAAATTAAATAATTTGTTACCTACTTATTACCCAAGTTAGCATCTTTTAACCTAAAGTTTCTTACTTTGTTATAAAAATATGCTGTAAAAATATTACAAAAACATCATTAGTAAAATCATACCGTTTCATATAAAATACGTCACAAACAACCAACATACGTCATATTACGAGTATTTTCCTCGTGATATCAGAATAAACTTTACTCGAGTAAATCAGGGTTAAATGAATTAGCAAATAAATTGAGATTGTATCGGAAATCGATATTTTGTGTATGATTCAATCATTACCACTGTATTAGCCTAAATTTGGCAGAGTTTTAGTATTTCTATACATATATACAAATACCTACAATAATTTCCATGTGCCTAGAAATATTCAAACATGTGTTATTTCTAAACATAACATAAATGAAAATTCGAAGCTTAGTACACAGTCAGTTTGAATACGGAGCAACATGATGAGATTTGATGTAAGATCAAGTCAAAGTCAGCCAATACTGGCCAACCAATTTTCAGTAAATTGTTTATATTCCTACTTTGTCAATTACAGCGATATCGGAACTTACATATAGCGATATCTATTTTAATACATATTATTTAGCCGAAGAGCTTGTTTGAACCCGCTAAAATCTAAAAGTGGTCCGAAGAAAAAAAAATGTCAGTGATAGATAGCCCATAAATCGAGAAAGACTATATTTACTTTTTATCCAGGTACGCGAAGTAGTTCAAGCCAGTTTTAGGAATAAAAACTTGCTTTCCAACATCATATTATTTAAACTCGTATGTAAGAAGCACCTTCTCTGGTTATACACGACACGTGCAAATGTAGAACTAATACTTAAGCAAATACAGGCTACAAGCACATGTAAGTTATAACTTAAATAACGGTCTGTTAAACAGGGGTTACAAGTTAAACAGTAAGTTGTGGGTTTTCGTAATTCAAGCGGCAGGTGGGCGCAATGTGCTTCATTTCTGAATCTCGGCTTGTGTACCTACTTACTTGTTTATTTAGTTTCAGGATATTCAGTAAGTAAATGCAGTAAAATTTTAACTTATTTTGAGGTAATGCACGTATTTCTGAAACGGAATTTGCATTTTCCATAAGTGAGATTGATGTTTCGGAACCTGGGTAGGGCCACTATATTTGTTATCACCATTGAGCAAACACTATGATTAAAGCTTTAGGCTTCTTTCTCTACATAAAATGAGGAACAGTTTTAGCTTAGCATTGGGAAAGTAAGCAGACTTGGCCATTGTGGTACAAGTTTTACTTCTGGACAGCTTACCTTAATTATTCCCTTAAATTATTCCTGAATCGGCCGATATCCTCCTGTGAAATGGCATCTGATCAGTAACTGCAAAAGTAATATTTTCCTTTCATTCTATTATACTAAAGACATTGAATATCTACAGTAAAATGTTTTACTCGGAACTTACAAAGCTCTCTAGAATGACAACAACTGTTTAACTGTTTGCACAGTCGAGCCAGTCAATTAAGGAAATTGCTCGTTGTTTTCACAAGCAAAACTAAATAAACCAGAGTATCTTTAACGATATTAAATTTGTTTGCTTGTAATACAATATTGCTTAATGAGCTTTTAATAGGAAACTGCTATAAGGGAATAAAAAATAAATTGATATTGATTGGAAGGAAAATTGAATTGAAATCGTGTTATTTGAATAACAAGGGCGAAGGAGAAAAACAAGGGTGATCTTGACCCGAAGGGTTTTGGATTTTTGACCCTCCGTCCCAGGGCTTGCTTTGTTATCAAAGTTTATTTTAAGCCACTCCACACACCTTTCTATAACTTAACTGTATTGTTTGTTCAATGGTTATTGTAAAGCTGAGGGTCCAAGCACCTACAAGTATTCACTCCTAAAAAAAAACCGGCCAAGTGCGAGTCGGACTCGCGCACCGAGGGTTCCGTACAAATCCTGTATTGATAAAAAGTGAGTCTCGCGCCAACCGTTCAGTTTAGAACAATCATAGTTATGGTAATTTCGTGAGAGACAAAATAGTTAATATTTTTTATTTTATAATATAACTAAAATAGTAGGCCAGTACCTTGTAAAAGTTATTTTATTAAAGTTACAAGATTAAATGTTGTATATAAATAAATTTATAGTCATCATTCAGAAATCTGATTGAAAATAACTAATTATGTCTTAAAGGTCATTGGGCATATCTGACCCGCATTGTAAAAAGTGGCGGACATGAATCAAAGTACTTTTATATCGTGGAGAATGGTATGACGTTTCTTTGAATATAAATATTTTATTAAAATACCATGGAGACGAATGTCCAGGATCGTTTGAAAAATATAGAAGACAAGCAGTTTCAGAGGATTGTACAGGTTGCAATGCTAGTTTTTATTGTTAAAGACTTTTCATAAAGAAGGAAGATGCCAATTCGGATGACCAGGATCTGATGAGGATCTGGAAACCCTGAGAAATCGAGGGCAACTCTTGAATATTGTAGGCACGCATCAAGTTAAAACCAGACATGTGAGTGTATTTTTGAGGGTACTAGTAAACAGTGAAGGTTTGGAGCTGATTTGATTATGGAGACTACAGAGAGTCGAGGGAACTCCTGAAAGGTATGTTGCAACTACCACGTGTTTGGGCTTATTTTATTCGTATTGGCGAAGACTTTCCACATAGATAGGTTTGACTGCTATTTTGGGATCGATAGCAAAGATCAGATATAGTTATGGGAACTCCTTTACAATTTATAACGTAACTTTGTGTTGGAGCTTATTTTATTTTAGGTCTTGGTAATGGGATCTTTTATTTTTGAGGGATGAATCACCTAACGAGCCCCAGTTTCAGGTTTTTTTCGAAACTGCCTGACGACTTATAACTGTCGAATTGTAACAACGACTGCTAGAGAGTAGGATTCGGGGCTGCTGGCTTTACGTTTCTAGAGCCTTGACAAAAGTGTAATTCTGTCCTTTTCTTTGTTTTATAAAGTCGGCTTTATTTTATTTTGTAGCATTTTACAAACAAATCCAACTTCAAACATACAAAAAAGCAACAAGAAAACAAAAGCAAGAAAGAAATTAAAAAGATGTTAGGTGCATCGGTCTAGAAGTCGGTGTCTAGAGGATGCATCTATATTTATTTAACCACCGAGATCTAGACCGATGCATATAAACAATATAAGCCCAAACACGACGTAACTAAAACATACCGTTGAGGAGTTCTCTCGACTTTCTCACGTCTTCATCATCAGGTAAGCTCTAAACCTTCACTGATTGATAGTATCACCAGACATACATCTGAGAATCCAGTTTTAACTTGGTCGTTTAAACGGCACGGATTTGAGATTCCCCATTGAAATGAGGAAAATATTTGATGTTTACACCTGATTTTCTCTAGATTCCCATGATTCACATTGATGCGACTAATGCCATAGTAAATCAGAGCCTTTATCATTATACTGTGCTATATTTCGTTCGTATCCGCCGTGGGTATGGTTTCCATACTAAGGTGCCCAATGACCTTTGAATGATTTAAAATTTTTCACAGTTTAGAGGCAATTATATTTAAGAAGTGTTTGATATAAATTTCAACTTTAATATCTCTACGCGTTCATGTGAAAAAGGGTAGGTAGTAAGTTTATAATTATTAAAAAAATATTTTATTTCATGTAAGCAAAAATAATATTTTAATATTTTATGTAACTTCAAATTTATCATTTTCGCAATTTTTCCTTTATCTGTACTATATAACGTTGCTTCGTGCCGAATTTCAAGATTCTGAGTTCACGGGAAGTACCTTGTAGGTTTTGATTCCCTAGCGTGTGACGGAAATTCGTCTACGGTGTCGGTATAACTGCTGTATCTTTTGATCGCGTCAATTTAGAAGTTTGATTTTTTCACTGCTTAAAGGGACAATAGACCTAAGTATTTGGTATAAATTTCAATTTGATACCTTAATTCGTTCGTGAGAAATAAGGTAGTAAGTTTCATTTTATTAAAATATTTTTTTTCATATTATATAACTAAAAAAAAGAGATTTTCGAAATTTTTCCTATATTTGCATCATATGCCAATGCTTCATGCCAAATTTCAAGACTCTGAGTTTGCAGGAAGTATCCTGTAGGTTTTGATTCCTTTGCGAGTGTCGAAAATTTGTTGAAAATATCGATTTAATCGGCTGTATCTTTTGATTGGGTTGGTTTAGAAGTTTGATATTTTCACATCTCAAAGGGACAATAGACCTGAGTATTTCATGTGAATTTCAGCTTCATACGTCCACGCGTTCTTGAGATAAAGTGTCTTGACAGACAGACAGACAGACAGACAGACAGACAGACGGACAACAAAGTGATCCTATAAGGGTTCCGTTTTTTCCTTTTGAGGTACGGAACCCTAAAAGGAGTGTATACACAGAGAGTATATTTTTAGCCTGGTCCTCAACGCCCAGACAACACATTATTAGTACAAAAGTAACAATGGAACTTCGGCCATTGTCCTAGAAAACATGCGAAAATATATTGTTGTTCCCAGTATTTCACAGGGCGATATTAAAAGATGTTTTCATGCAAAACAATGCAAGATGGCGTCGTTGCCGGAACGTTTTCCCGCCAACACGGCCGCCATGACACTTCCCTTTAACACGAACTGTCAGTTTCATTGTCCCTGTTTCGAGGCTCATTTAAAGGCAGACTCCACAAGTGGGTAGGTATATACACTTCTGTAGAATGCTGAAAGCTTCAGCGCTTTCTTTTTGAATGCTGACGTGGGTTGTTGAATATTTTATAAGTTACTTTGCTGGCGACGCACTTTTGTCGACCGACACCAAGCTCTTTTGTGTTTGCAAGTAGACATTTATTTATCATGGAAGATAGCAGAATTTATTTATCGCAGTAGTCTGGTGTTCGTTGAAAGACTTTATAAAGTTTGCTCAATATTTTGTACTTGAAGTTTTTGCACCATTGTGGAATTCTATTTGAAGTTATTTTAATAAACATTTTATTTTCTTAAATAGTAGCTGGATTTTTAAGACCATCTTTCACTTCATTCCCTCTTAACGTAGCATGCATGAGGAGTGCGGTATGGTTGACCATAACAGGTTATCGAGGCAAATTAGTCTCAAGCCGCAATATCGCATTAATTATTACTGCTTTGATTTACTGAGAAAACCATCGAGTAAGCTTTGATAACCAATTACCATTTAATTACCGCCCTTTTACCAACATATTGGATTAAATATATCCAGATTATATACACGTGCGTTTGAAAAAATATCATAGTCTCGACGGGGGTAAATTCCAAATGAATTTCTAAATTCATTCATAGACATGATGTCACCTTGTGATTTTTGTGTTTTCTTGTCGTTTTTTCCTGTATTTTTTTATATCCTAGAGTGTAAGATAAAATTAACAAATCATCATCACATCATCAGCCTATCGCAGTCCACTGCAGGCCTCTCCAAGTGCACGCCACTGAGATCGATTTTCGGCTTCTCGCATCCAGCTCCTGCCAGCCGTCTTGCGCAAGTCATCACTCCAGCGTGCCTGAGGACGTCCTACACTACGTTTGCCGAGGCGTGGTCTCCACTCTAGAACTCGCTCACCCGGTTCTTCGGCTAATATGGCCAGCCCACTGCCACTTCAGCTTGCTGATTCGGTGGGCTATGTCGATGACCTTGGTCCTCTGACGGATTACCTCATTTCTGATGCGATCCCTCAGAGAAATGCCGAGTATAGCCCTTACCAGAGCCCGCTGAGCGACTTTAAACTTGTGAACCAGCCGTACCGACAGTGTCCACGTTTCGGCTCCGTAAGTCATGACAGGTAGGACGCACTGATTGAAGACTTTTGTCTTTAGGCACTGTGGGATCGACGATGTTAGGACTCGACGTAGCTTCCTTTTAACAAATGACAATCATAAAACAAGCCTTGTGGCTGCATGATAAGTCCATTAGATATTATTATAATATTATGCGGATATTATAGCTGGCTATTTATCTTTTATTTATTTTCAAGCATATAATTTACATTTTTAAATATTAAATATAAAAATAAAAAACATTTAAAAATATAAAAAATAGGTTGCCACCGATATCGGGCACAGGGTCCAAGGTACCGGTGGTTAGGGTCCCAGAGACAGAAACCTCCTCACAATACGTGCCGTATCAAGGAGTACTGCCTTCTGAATCAGTCCCTTGATCCAGCCGCCCAACGAGAGCCTCCTGAGGTGTTCGTCGAGGCTCTTGGCTATTAAACCATTGGCCGTAACGACAATCGGCACAACAACAGCCGTGTTGACACTCCACATGGCGACAACCTCGTGCGCTAAGTCGAGATACTTTATTTGTTTCTCTTTCTCAGCTTTCACAAGGTTCTCGTCATGCGGAACGGCGACATCGACTATCATCGCGCGGCGCGCTGATCGATCTATCACCACAATATCAGGCTTATATAGCTGGCTTATTATTACGATCAATTTGTCGCAGCGTAGGCTAAGTGTGTCTCGGCGAACTAAGGCGATGTTATTATGTTTATTGGATAATACTCGATTATTAATATGAGGTTATTGTTGACATAAGGTATTATTGGTAAATGCTTTTAGGCTAAATATGGATATGTTACTTAGTTTATAATAAGGAAGGAAATATAAATCTATCAGTGTTTTAAAGCATGAAATAAAACCTTCTCCTAATCCAAAACAAATCAAAATAGGTTTTGCCAAACGTGAGATAATTGCGCGCAAATATACATACCTACAACTATATTTACATGTATAAATTACAGCTCAAACTGAGCACCTCCTTTTTTTCGAAGTCAGTTAAAATACAATCTTCAACATTCAAATAACACTAGTTCAGCTAAAGCTAGATATTTGTAATCTTTTGTCCTAACCCTAGACTGCATACATACTTATTACTGCATAGCCTTGGATAATTACTGATGCATAGCATAAAGCGTGTCAACTTGAGACAAACCATGTCAACGTTATTCCAGTGAACAGTGGACAGCTATTGAATTCACACTCAATGCTCACGCGCAGGCACGAATTTCACGGTAATTTCTATGAAGCCAGATATATTGCCATGGTAAATATGGAAATTATTTCTAGTGGTAATTTATTGAAATGTATTTGTTTTGTTGTAATTTATGAAGGAGCTAATGCATTGGATTATTAGCTAATCATGGCCGAGGTTGAATTGAGGTATTCTTGTAACTAAAGTAAGCATAGTTGTAAGGGGTCTTCTATGTGGAATGACTTTGGGGTGTAGGGTTAAAAGACGAAGAACTACCATTGACGATATTAACTTAATCAGCTGTTTCACTTGTTACATGAGGTACTTTATAGTATCGTGAAATCGCCATGACACCTTAGGCTTGATCAGTATACACAGCTATGTTTGGTCAATTCTAAATGACCCAATCGGCAGCATCATGCCAATGTAACGATAAGAATTTCCTATAGGTACTTACACCAGGCACTATAATTTAAACTAAATTGAATGATATAAGGTTACAAAAAATCTTTCCAACATAATTCTTGAGAAACTTCGACTTTATCCTTCAACAATTATGAACAGGAAAGGCCTCATCTTCGGAGTGTCAATGGCAAAGATTAGTATTCCGTAAGGCGGGAACCTTCATACAAACATGCAAGGAATCTGCATCTAAATGCATCGCGGGTGCAGTGATCAGTTTGACGTATGGCTGCGAAACCCTCTTGAAGGCCAGAAAAACATTATGCATTAAAAGTAACGATGCACCAAGTTGGTCTGAAGTATTGATCCAATTTTTCCTTCTGGTAACTGCTTGGGAACATTACTAAAATACCCGCGAAATTGCAACCTTTGTACTTCCGAACAAATTACTTGCAGTGGATTCGCACCGAAGCTAATACATATTTTCTAGAGCTCATCACCTCCCGAGGTTTTTCCCAAGTACCTACGTTGGGGTCGGAATTTCAGTCAAACCGAATGTAGCTGAGTTCCAGTGTTTAACAAGGAGAAACGGTCTATCTGACCTCCTCAACCCAGTAACCCGTCATTAGAGGTCTCAGTTTACTAAATCAATGCGTAAATTAAAAGATTTATTTACTACACAGTTCACACAATAGTCGTTAAATTGGGTAGTTAACAATCATTGTCAGTTACACTAGTTTGCTTGTTCCAGATATTATAATGAACTTGTTAATTTGCATATGTGACTTGCCTTGAAACCTTTTGGTTCTCGTTACAAATTGTGCGTAAAGAATTCAATGTTTTTTTCTTCTCAAGAAAAATTTAATTAATATTAAACTTCCTCGATAAATGAGCTATCGGACACAGTACCTAAGTAACTATTCTTTAAATCGTTCTAATTGTTCCAGAGATTAGCGTGCAAAAGAAAAGCAAACTCTTTAGCTGTATAATATTGGTAAAGATTCAAACTACTACAGATATATTTACATGTAGAATAGTGGTTGTTTAGTATAATTCTATTAAAAACCGAAAGTGAAGGTTATAGTCGAACTGTTTGTGTTAAATGATTTATGTCTCATTGTAAACGCGATCTGGTGCGTGAAGTCGTAAATTTTCATGAGATGCTTAAGCTGCTGTATGGTGATTTTGACGGTAGTTTTTTTTTCTGAAATTTAATGTTTGCTAGTCATTGCATTGCTAGCTGACCTATAGGTAGATGAAATTTGTGTTTATTATTATCTTAACCGTGAAATTATTGCACCAAAAATACATACGTATTGTTAAGAAATAAGCCAATTCCATAAAGTATTTGACATTACAGATACTTATAACCTGATGCGTTAGTGAGGCATTTAACTAATTACAAAAACACACATACCCCATCTTGAAAGAATGAAACTACAAGAGTTGGTCTTCTTTGATCGATGTGACTTCGCGATATATAAACGCAGTCGTTGTTTTGTAGAAACTTTATGTGATACCAATTTTCTTTGATCCTACTTTTATAGGAAGATTTTGCTCGCGGCTTCTCATTTAAACTAATTTTTATTACTCAAACACAGGAAACGCATCTATTCGTTATAGTTTATAGTTAAGAAAACTAATTAATTGTTTACGGAGTGTTGAAATGTAGCGTTTGCTGTTACAAAATATATAGAAGATCTTCATTTCATATAAACGTATGATGTTATATCTCACGAAAATGCATGAACCATCTTTCGTTAGAAAACAAGTCTTACCAAAGGGTATTGTGATGCCCAGGTAACTGTAAAGAGGAGGACACATAGGTCGTTCCATGTAAAACGCTTATAGATCATCTGCATCTGGTCAGGCTGGAAGCCGATCCCAGCTAAGGAAACGTAAATTATGAATTTCCTCCATTCATCTATTCCCACCTTAAGCCATAATAATAATAATGGCGTCCACGGCCGATCAGCCAGCTGCGCAGAACCTATTATAGTGCCCAAGCATTTGCGCAGATACAGGTGCACTCCCTATTCCTTCACTATCATAACCCGATGGGACGGCAATCCGACACGACGAGACACGAAAGAGATCAGGATCCTTAAGCCATATCATATAAACCATTAATAAAACCATCCTTGGTCTTATTCTAATCTTATATCCATTCACACTTAGAACTGGACCTGACCTAATTAATTTCCGATACGTTCGTAATTAATTACTACTGGAACTACGGCTGATAGTGTTGATATTATCAATGACCCCGATGGGAATTAATTAATAAATATGAGCATACATACATTTACGTTAAGATTAGGAATGTTAATAGATTGCTTGCCTGGTCTCCTCCACGGAAGAGCTTTTGGGATATCTACAACAAACAATTGTAATCCTGTTTAGATACTTATATTTATTTCATGTATCGAGGAATATATACTGTACCCGATAAATATATGAAAAATATGATTTTTAATTATTATCTCTTTTTGTTACAGGTAATTTTCCAAAAAGGCTGGATGGGCTTTCTTAAATTACGTCTTGTGCCTAAGCGGTAAATATATCTTTCCTTAGGCGAAGGAATTTTCAGAAAAGGAATGACGGTAACCGCTATTTGGTACTTACCTTTTTTTCTACATATACTTACCTTTTTTTCTCCATATAAAAAGTAAAAGGTATTCGACAAAACCAAATTTTTCAATATCACGTTAGTTGTCACATTATGTCAAGTGAAAGCAGATTGTGAGTGACATCCAAATATCTCTTTTCTATTTTTTTTGATTCACTGACAATCCACCAAAGGAAGATTATATAAATTAAATAAAAGGTGGTTTAGCAGCTTTTCACATTAATTTGCATATAATGGATGTGAATAGCAGAAAATGTCTCAAAAACGGGTTGATGACGATTTGACAAAAAACCTGTACTTATAAACTGCATTGTTGATAAGGGTGTAAACGGCATTTTTTTGAGTAACAAAGAAAACTAATCAATAAACAAAAACAGTTTACCTGTGACTATAATCGAGATAAAATCTGCGTTAATAGAAACAGCTTGAACAATGTCTCCGACAGGTGCAGAAACGACTTAAAATTCTGTCTCGATTTAAAATCGATACCTGTTACATTATTCGAGTGGAGATTGAATCGATTCATTCGTTGAGTTTGAAAGGTACTTTGTGCCTTATTGAATGGCGCGAAATAAATTGTAACCCACTTGAGTTCATTTTGGTCCGCCATTTTTTATTAGAGGTTGAATAGAATGTTAAGGGAGAATTGTTTTTGTGTAATGTGGCAATTGTATTGGTTTTGAATGAAAAATATATTCTTAATTCCCTTTAGCTGAAAAGAAAGCATTTTGCACTTAAATATTTTTTACTTGCATTATTATATTTACAAATAAAAGTAGTAATTATTACAGGCTACGCGGGGTTACTGGGCCCCTGTTCAGACCTTTGAGCATCCCGACTGAACTGGCTTCTTTTTTTTCTGCTTTGCTGTTCAGTCACAATAGTTTAGTAAGATCTTATACAACTGAACTGCATTTTAGGACGGCCCCTCTCCATTCATTCCGTTTCTCAGGTAAAAAAAAAACTACGAAAACATTCGCATGCGATTGACATTCTGGCTATAAAATATTGAATTCTCACACATTTACGTGACCTAAAATAATATATCTGTAGGTTAAAATGGTATACACAAACGGCATATAAAAAAAGCTTATATTCGAGCCTGAACTTTTTATACGGCTGAAATAAACCGTGCATAAAGAGTAACGAGCGAAGGGAAAAAATGAAAAAAGCACGTTTTTACCCAGTTTCAGCCATTCCGAGGCGCGTTGTTGCGAAATCAGTTTTGTGTCATACAGCGGCTTTTGTGAGTTATGGCCCGTCCCCCGACTCTTCGGAATAACACTTTTGAATTTGTTAAGGAAAATATTTTTGATAAAAATCATTTATTCTGAAATGTTACACTGTAAGAAAACTGGTACAAAAAGTGTACCACCATTATATTTTTCTTTTCGTAACAGAAAATCTTTGCCCCATTCTAAGAATTGCTCCTGTGTTGTAAATAGTCGTAATAGAAACAAAATAATATGCTTGCTTGTAGACAGGTCCTTTCAGAAACTTATTTATCAATTTCTTCTAGCTCCCATCGCTTTTCAGAACTTCCGTTACCACAAAAGGCTTTTCCAAAACAAATCAACATACGCACAAACAATCTTGTTCCTGTCAACCACGTTATAACATTTCGGCAGGTAAACAAACGTATGTGCCTGTGACGTACCGATTTGACACGCCATTGATGAAGTCCCGACTGGACGCGTGACGAACCGTGACGAGTTGTTGGTCAGTCAGGTGGAATTACTTTTCGTCTGGTGGTGAAGCGGGTTTAATTTTGGAGCCTGTGATAAAAAGATATTTTTTTTACGGGATAAAAATATATTTTTAGAGGCAATTTATTCTTGTTTACCGGTTATTGCAAATTGGAGCAGACTTTATTAGATACTTTTTTTATTGCTCAGGCACCAAGTATTTTTACAAATCTCTGTAGGGCCCGTCAAGGCATTGTAACAGTCACTATGGTAGCATCTGGCAAAGACAGTTTAATATATGTACCAAGCTGGCATTTTGTACCTGAAACCATGAATATAGGAGCATTTATAAAACATTTAAAATATCAAAAATCCATCCTCCGAGCCTTTTTTCCCAACTATGTTGGGGTACGCTTTTAAAATATCAAAAATCTGAACATAGAAAAATTCTCACCTGTTTCCTTAGGACGAAACAGAGATTATCCGTAATCAGTTTTCCTCAATATATCTCCTAAAAACTCCGTAACTAATATTTGAATACACCTTAATCGATACGCAAGTATTCCTGTTCAATGACGTAGATTGCTGACGTCAGAGCTGTGTACCTATATACATAAGGTCCTATGTAACAATTTCCTAGTTGATGTGTATGACGTACCTATGTGCTGTTGACAGTGGGTTACCTATACGACCAAGTGAAGTAGATGGGAGGCTTGTGAATGAATCCTGTGTAGCTGAGAGCGCATTGCAAACTTTTAGTCGGCCGATAGTTTGATCGGACCATGGAGAACAAAATGAGAACGGACTCATTAATCAGTATCGAGATGAATAGTACTGTCCACATAACAACGATCAGGTATCCAGTCGGTATCAAATTGAATAAAAAAATTGATAGTTTAGGATTTCCGAACAAAAAAAAAAAAAAAAAACCTTTGCAGACTCCATAAATGGGGTACATAACACAGAAATATTGTTTCGGTCCTGATGATTTTTTCGTGTAGTTCCTGAGTTTAGCGCCATGAAGTAAACATAATATGAGTGTAGATAGATGACCGGTTGAAGAGTCAACTAAATGCCATCATACACCAAACACATCGATGCCGATGTCCAATTAACCCCTAAAAATAAATCCATCAGCCTTGCGCACGAGTTGTTAATAAGTAAATCCAATTACGGTGGCCCTACATGTGCGGCCCGGGCCCCAGGGTGGGCCCAACGCGTCATAATACTGTAATAGCATTAACAAGGCCGGCTTCAGTAATACCATTGTGGAAATTAGATTTGAAAGGCTTTTTAAAAATATGTTTGGCTTTGAGACTTTGTGGATGTAGTAAAGTTATCGGTTCAGCTGAATTTTAGTTTTCTTTGATTAGGTTAACTTTCTCTTTGCCAATCATCGGACCTAACTATTTGTTTACCTAGTCGTATCACAGAAGATCGTTTTTTATTCTCGTACAGTGTATGTGTTCATCAGTCTTGTTAATTACAAAACAAATGACGGTATAATAACTTATCAATTTTCCTTTCTGAATTTGAGTCTAGATAAATGGTAATAGCTGTAAGGGACTTAACTTACTAGGCCAAAAGGTCTACCTCAGGTGCTCAGGTGGGTACCTATCAAATTAATAATATTAGTTGGTACTAAGGACTTAGGCATAAATATCACAGGCTTTATGCTAAACTTCCCTAGGGCTCCAAGCTACTGTCCCAAGTTAAACCAGGTCACATCGTAAATAAATCAGCTGCAGCGCTTGATAGTTTACGACTAGCTCCTGTATGCAAAGCGCTGTAGCTGCTACATGATATAGTGGGAGTTTTTAACGAGGATTTTTTAAATAATGTTCGGGTTTAGGAGCTCGTGGGTAAGTAAAGACCGTGAGTCAATCGATTAAGGTAAAGGAATGCTTCGCGTGATCGGTTCCTCAAGGGACAGTTTTGGCCAAAGGGTGTCGTATATCGGAGGTTCCGAGGATGGCTACGCGACACCTCGCAGCGTAACACGACGCCGTCACTTCGTGTGCATTAGTTTTAAGTAGTTTATATAAAATATGTATTAGTATAAATAAATTGGTGACCTATGTTCCTCGGTGTTTCGGAAAACACGTTAGGTTTATTGTACTCCGGCTGTCTTTTTATTGTAAGCCAGACAATCTGTTAACCACTTTACCAAGGTATCGTATTACCGGGGTGACTGGGTAGGCTGGTAAGATAGGCAGTCGCTCCATGTAAAGTATTGGTACTCTGCATCCGATTAGGCAGATTCACTATTTAAATTCGACGAAGAGAAGCCAGCAAGCTAACTGACCCCTCAAACTAAATCATAAACAGATAAAAAGCTGTCTATTAAGTATTTGGTTCTTATCCTTATCGTAATGTTACAAATGAAATGAGAAAGTTAATTTGTTCGTCTGTCACTTCAAATGGGTGAACCCATTTAAACATCATTTCTTATAGAGATAGAACCATAGTTTTTATCAATGTGCATACAGAAATTCTACGTAGACATGACATGGCTATTGAGTATTCAATATTTTTAGGGACCTGGGCAATAGCTAGTAAAATACAAAATTACTTTACTGTAAGAAAATGCCTGTAGTTACAGTGCTGCTTCGTGCATGTTTCCTATCGATCTTAGTTCAAGCCTGATTTATTGCCTCGGGTCAAAGTCTTCCGTGAATTGCCCGACAATGAACTATGGTGGAAAAACTGCTGTAATAAATTGTAGCTGAATCAATTTTCTATAGTTGGCCAAAGGAAAATAGAGGTCCAATCAAAGGTGTGTTGTTTAGAGTAAGCCAATTGTTTGTATTTTCTATGTTCATCTAGTTTCACAAAAAAACGAATTGTTTATTCGAACTTTTGTTTTTTTCCTCCTCCGTTTTGGGAAGTCGGTTATTAAAATAAGGTCTGCTAGATATCCTCGCATCTTTCTTAGAAGACACCGTGGCTACGGACTTACTACATGGTCTTACCAATCTTACTCCCATGGTAATTCACAAAGTTCAATAACCAGCTCATAACAATATCTAATGTACATTAACAAGTAAAAATATCTAAGAAAACGTCACGTGTCCACTCGATATATTTCTCTGTCCCATTTACCAGCCATTGTTGTATCCATTATGAGAACAAAAGCGACAATTTGATCCCGCAACAAAACGTTATTCTAGCTTTAAGTGGTAACTTCTGTAAAGGCCCTTTGTAACAATACGCGTTAATTAGTAAGAAAGTCAAGTGTAGCCATGGAGTAAGGAAAGATGGGCAGAGATGCCAATGGTGCAGGTAGGTCAGGTGCCTCCTTCTAGGTCAAATTCGTGTGGTGGCCATGACCAAAACGATCAGTAACGAGGCGTTCGGATTCTTTGAGTCATTTGTCAACAATTTTTGGTATAACAAAAAATCGCCAGGTCTAAAGAATTTGTACAAGGGCGAAAACAATAACGTTCGTCGTCCTACGCTCACCCGCATTTTGGCACGCTACTTTCTTTCCGTTATGGCACCTCCGCTAGTCATTTTGTTCTTCGTGAGCCCTTGTTGCCCTTTCTACTTCTTTCTTTTGTCACTGACGCCTACGTCATAGATTAAGTAGGTACGTTAGTAATTCAATCAGGTAGAAAATTATGTATTTTTTTATATTTTGAAAACTTGATGTACTCATTGCTGTGATGTTGAGATTAGACTCGGAGTTATGTATACGCCTACAATACACGTAAAAATGGCAACTAGGATTTTAAGAACATTTATTTGAACTAAAATAAAAATATTACTCTCTTTCTGTCTTAATAAAATAGAAAAAAAAAAACATGAACACTTCGATCGTAAGACAGAATTAAATAATATAAAATTATAATAGGTCACTAGTCACAGGTCGCTTTCAACTAGCTTTTAAATATCCCATTTAAATTAGTTGTTGTTTATCATAAAAATCTCAAAACGAATATCATTTTAAAATGTAACAAAAATCTCTCAATGCTTATTTATTCATTTATTCGTATTAACATTGAAATAATTCAAAAATAATTGTGCGACATCGAACGAATTGTGAAAACAACAACAATTATTTTTTTTTTTATTAAACAATTATTTTTCACACAATTATCACTAATGAGTTTTTCATCTTAAAATCTTGTTCCCATTTTCGTTTGCAAAATACAGCTTAGAGACTCATGAATAAATATAACAATTGAAATTCATACAACACATGATCTTCGCCACGTGTATCATTCTACCGAGAAAGAAAACCAGTTAAGAAATTCAAATATGCCTCTGAACAACGCATAATCCTTTTTATAATATTTCCATGAAACTTGGGCCTAGCAAAAAATCGCCTTTTGTTACGTATGGAAGCGTAAAGGTGAATTGGACAATACACTTCACCCTTTCAGAGACGTCATTGGTAGAAAAAAGGTATAATACCCTCTGAATATATTCACAAACGTGCGAGTACCACGTGCCTCACGTAGGCCGGACACGCGTAGGCAGAATACTGTTTCGTAATGTAATGGCGTTTGTGTTTGTTGGTCTGTGCGCGTGTTGTGTATAGGTCTTCACTTTGAAGTGATGTTTTTTGTAAAGGGTCCGTTTGGCTTCACCATTTGCGCAAAGGTATTGTTTAACAGATTCGTGATTGGAGTGTCAAATGTAGGAACTGTTTAACTAGGCTGTGGGTTTCAGAAGCATTCACAAAACAGCTCAGTGTCTAGAAGTTGACGGTGTTACACCGCTTTGCTCGAGAGGGCACGTAAAGCCAGCGTCCTCGAATGCTACTCAGTAGCAGTCGTTACAATTTCACGTCAGAGGCTGTCAAGCAGATTTGAGAAAACTCTGACACTTGATAGATGATAAGGTTGACTCCCTCATTAGGTTCTATCTTTTTGAAACTTACGTTTTGGAATTTTACTTCACAAAAGTTGATATTTAACACGAACCACCAATCTTCTATAGATAGAGCTTCATAGAAAACTATAAAACTACAACAGTCGTCTCTGTAGGCACTTAGGCTACACTATACAAGGTTGAACTTCATTTTGAACTCTCAAAAACCACATAAAAGACTCGCAGACTCCCAACCGCCGATCTCTACAGTCCCAACTAAGTTGTCTAAGTGAACTAAGTTCATTACATCGATGGTCGCTGTCCGCATCCATTAGCGACTGAGTTGCGGTAACTTGCCACTTAGGCCCGCTGTCCGCTAGACCGCACGTAATCGACAATTGACGATTGCTTGCGTCTTGCGCTGACAGTATCAAAACTGTCCAGTGAGCTGGATTTTGGGAGTACTTTTATGACTGTACATTCTTTAAAAGACGCTCTGTGGTTATTGAGTTTTATTATCATGACAATAGAAAAAATACTGATAGATATACTCCTCTTACTATCACGGTTCACGAGATACACCCTGGTGGCAGACGAACAGCGAAGTCTTAGTAATAGGGTTCTGGTTTACCCATCGGATGCGGAATCCTAAAATCAATATCGTAATTAGATTAACAGAATTATAGTTGTCGTTTCAACCGAAAGACGTCAACTCCTGGACTAGGGAGTAAGGTAAACTGCGGAGGGCAAGGTGGACCACACTACTCGATCTTCAGCATCCCGCAATCACTGCTTCTCAGCTACATTGGCCATTTCGTCCGTCCATCTTTTGGTGGCACTGGAATCAAATAGATACATAGTATTTATTGATCTTGTAGAAAGCTTAGTCTCCAAGCAGCAAAATATTTATAAAGTTTTTAAATAACGGACTTTGCCTAACTGATAAGAGTATTCGCTAACGATGCACCATTACGTGCGTATGCGCTTTGATCTGTGCTGACCCCGCTATCTGGTAGATAACCTTACTGATATCAGTTAACAGTAAGTTGTATGTGTGGTTACATCTTATCTAGTGAAAGTGTGAAGGTGAAGATTTAATAGTGTTAATTGAACGGTTTGTTACATAAATTAATGACCTCTTCATAGTAGGCTTACATTTTTAAAGTATGTATGTTCCTCCTTGATTTTGATCACGTATCCGGCAGTTTATCTGAATTTTAAATCCGCAAGCATCTTAATACTTTATTAAACTTGAACTCTAGATTAAAATCGATATCCTCCAAAAGCTCATAATTTACGAAAACTTTCGTATCTTTAAAATATTCCAGACCATTAAAACGGTAATTTATCCTTATGAAAGTGCCAAAAACCTTTCAACTTTTAATCCAAGCAACGTGTTCCAGCCTTATAAATTACTTTGCAATTTCAAGCACGTTTTGGACCACTTCTACAAACGTGGGCGGTATTTTAATTTTGAATAATTGAAGTAAACAAGTGCTTTTAGGAAACCATAGAAATATGACGAAACTTCAGCCCCGTGGGTTACTGAAACCATTTATTTTCATCATAAACTTGGGTATTAGACAAAGGAGTAGGCCGACTGATGTATGTTGACTATTGTAAATCAAATAAATGGCTTTTGGGCAGTACTAAGTCGAAATCAATTTATAGTTCAGTAACTGTTTTCTGCGGATTCTCCTGCGTCCCAAGGATACAACTTTTCGCTCCCGGATAAAACGTAGCCTATGATTTTTCTCAAGATCTGGAGACTATACCAACTTCGTCATAACTACTACTTCTTTAATTCTGTTCACTAGTTTTATCGTCAAAACGCGACAGACAGACAGACTTAAAAATTACAGCATTTATAAAAGTGAATTCATTTGTGTTTCTATCTGAACCTAATTTAGTCTGAATTCCAGACAGTCGAGACGACGACGGCACAAACAGTTAAAAGATCATAAATTAATATTCGAATTTCGGTATCCAAGGAAAATCTTCCATGAAATCTAATAACTCCACAATTTCAAGAATCCTCGAAACTTTTAAGCTCGCCAAACTTTCGAAATACTTTTCATATTACGTAAAAATTCAACCGTAGGAGCGAAACCTCTTGAATTTCCTCAATTTTTCCCTCTTTCCCCGTTTAGGGGCTCAAGTCCGTCGTCCCGAGCTTAGGAGGTCAGCACCCGACCTCTGGGACCCCAGATAAGATAGTTAACGATCCTTGTGGAAAGCAATATGGATAATTGGGAGTGACAAGAAATAGTGGGCACGGATTTTGAGTAAGTTGCCTTTGACACGCTATACTTGGGTTGGTTGTTTGTGCTGTATTCAACCTAGATTGTGGTTTTTGAACTTGATGTTTTTAGGTGTAAGGGAACGGTTTTGATTTTCATCAGTTAGTTAACGAGGAGATATACTTTCTGAGTACCTATCTATAGTAATGGACAGAGAAGTTGAACATTAATATTAACTGTTTTATCATGACGAGTCTGCTTTGGATGGGTAGACCAAATACTTGAAATACACATATAAACTATCCATGTGATCAATTATAAATAAGTAAACATTTGACATTTGTGTCTCAATTTCTGCCATACCCTTAAGGCTATGAAGCTTCATTTCCCCATACGAATCAATCCACCTTTCGATCCCGTGATTGCTTGATTGCACACCACATTGGACCAAACATTTGTATTGGCAACAAACATTTGTTTGGCGCTGTTTGTGCACGAGATTTGTGTACCTGCACGGATGACCGGTTCTGTGAGGGCATTTTGTTTCATCCTGGTGGAATTAAATAGTTTTGTTGGTAGTGAAACTAATTATTTTTGCTCTCAGTGTTGTTTTATTCAGCACTTCAAAAACATAAACTGAAAGTTCTTATCTTACCTACTTCATTTACCTAATCAATACATAACTGTAATGAGCGCTTTGATCCAATCGCTGGCTATGGCATGCTAAGACAGACCCCAGATACGAGATGCAATATGTGAAAGAAACATATAAATAAAATAAAAACAAACAAAAACGTGCTTTAAGTAATTTAATCAGGCTTAAATAGCCTAGCTATAATTTAATGATGAAAGAAAACCTTTAGTTACAAAATCATAATTTAAATTGTTGGCGATCTAATCGATCAGCTTGAGATGTTAGTTGTGAAACAAAAGATGATGTTTATTGATGACAAAGTATATGGTGAGAAAAGGCTAACTGTAAAATGAAAACCCTATATTTTTGCACGATAGCGCAAAAGAAATCCACAATCCAGCTAAACAACTCAAAGAACTACCAGTTTCACTTATCTACTTACTCAATAAGGCTCCAAGGCTATCTGAAACACCACTTAAGTCTATGAAATCCACGCTGGATTGATCTCTGAGCCTCTGAGCTCTGTGACTGGCCGATCCGAAGCGTTGATTGACGATTGAGGTCAGGAGTTCAAATTCGTTGAACTATTGTGGCGATCTGAGAAGATTAGCTAATCTGTAGTGTGCTACTGTATGGGATCGGGTTATTGAAAGAAGTTTGCTAGTTTTATGATGTTGGCTTTTAAATTGTTTTGGTCAATATAAGGTCTGCTTTTTACCATGCTTGAAAATCTTCATATAAAGTCCCGGATTTTCAGAAATCAAACATGGGACTGAAGCCCTTTTGAGTCAACTTTAATGATATGATGACACAGGCTGGTATTATTATTGTCGTGGTAATTATATTAGCACACAGCTTGAGCAGTTTCCAAAAAGCACATAACTATCCTCCACACAAGTATCCTCTGACTACAGTGACTACGTATACTAAAAACCCGCCGAAATAGGTCAGAGATAATTTATCAAGTGACAACGGCAAGGTCCTCGGGCAAAGCCGACAAAAACATTATGAGATAACATCACACTAACTCTCTGGAAGGAGTGAATAGTTATCTAGTTTTGGTGCTAGTTCAGCCTTTTCATAGCTTGTAAGATTTAATTTGCATTCTTTTAGTGACTGCATTTGCGTACTCTTTGAATTGTCCAGATTTTGAGATTAAACTAATTCTACGTTGTACCTTATTTTTCGATAAGGAAACATGATAGCCTTGCGGCTTTTTGCCCGTTCTCGTCCATTAGAGTCAGATTTTGTTTATTGACGAGCTCATATTGCGAAAATAGTTTTCCGCTTGCTTCTCTCGGTGCAATAAACAAAAGATGTTAGGTCAGGTATGTAGAATAACCTTATTGCTAATAATCAACCTACAATAACTATCAAAACCAATACAGCCACACCCCAAGATAGGCACGGCACAAACTCTCAGATACATCAATTAACATCCTATTACGCATAAATTAATTGGTTCCCATCACAGTTGTCATTCGCAGTCATGCTAATCAGCTCTCTATATTGATATAGGTCCAACTATGTCCACGGCACCTCCTGTGTCAACATGAAGTGAATCAATATGTATGTGATTACGTATTGCTTGAGTGAGTGTCTGTCCATGCGTTTATTGTTTAAATAAGGAAATTTGTCTTGTCTAAACTGTAGATGCCGTTGTTGGAAAGGGAGAAACTGTGTTCTCGGGTAGAGGATAATATTTACTACAATATCCTGATTTAATCGATTTCTCGTTAATGTATCAGGCTTCTGGTGAATCAAAAAAGAGCCACATTAACGTTCCATTTAAAGGACGCAAAAATTCGTCGTATGGAGAGTATACTTTTGTCAAATTAGTCATGGTTGTTTTTCTTTTGTCCCCAGGGCGCCAAGAATGTCCTCCTGCTGAATTTCCGAGTGCGCAGGCGTTGATAAGCTAGCACCATGACCAAGAAGTTTGAGTTCAACTGGCAGATCCCTGTGCCTGACTTGTTGCTACAGGTAAATATTTCATTTAACCTTCTTACATAAGAGGAAATATGATAATGATAGATAACTGACGCATTAGAGTTTCTATTGTCAAGCTATCGTCTTTTCTCAAGGTTCACTCGGTGGAAAACATGAACGTAAAAACTCTGTCAGGTCAGAAAGCGCCTCCTCTTGATGACCTATGATTTGTCTTACCAAAGCATGTAAAAAATAAACAGAGAATCGTTAGTAAAGGTCGGTAAAGAATGCGAAATAATCCTCCTCAACCAATAGACACTACACACAAACAGATTACAAGCACAAAATAAAACAGTTCACTGTAAAACCCGATTTGTTACAGTTCATTCGAGCTAGATCAAAGATAATGTAATCAGTGAAGAAAGCCCGAGTCGATCGAGTTACGTGAGGTGCCGAACGCGACGTAAATCAGACTCGATCGCACATGCTTACCCGACATATGGGTGGGGTGCCAATGTTAGCATTTTGCGATGGAATAACTATTTTTTTAAGGGGGAAATGTTTCAAATTGAGAGACCATTTGTGGGTTCAGCAAGAAGGAATATCAGGCTTTTACTGTCTGAAATTCACTTTTGTTTCTTCTGGCGCCCTCTGTTACTGGAGCCACGGTAAATCTTTCGAACAATCCCGCAGCCCCCTGCAGGTCATGAGACCTATAAATGGTACATAGATGAATCTTATCTGTTACAGAGTTGCTCCTTTAAAAGCAAAATCACAACAATTTCAAAACGCCGTCTGCAAAAATTCAGACTTATCCCGTTTCATAAAACTCAGCAGCAACAATGACAGTTGTAACTCTCCCCGCTATCAGTCGAGCCCACTCTAATCCCAGTTACCGAGCTGGTGAGTCGTAATCTGCTCACCTCGACTCCGGGTCGGCTACACAAATATCACGGCTTACTGTCGGCTCCATTTGATTTGTACACGGAGAGCTAGCATTTTATTGTATTCCCGTTCATTCTTCTTTGATGTGAAGACATTTAGGGATGTGAAACTCTCGGACTTCATCCATATGATAATCAATAAACAGAAAACTGTCTGATTTCAAAACCAAGGCCAATAAGGGGACCATGACTTTTTCTGCCTTCACCAGGAGTAGCTACACAGTTAGATTTAACGCCGTCTGCGAAAATTCAGACTCATCCCATTTCATAAAACTCAGCAGTAACAATGACAGTTGTAACTCTCTCCCCGCTATCAGTAGACCCCACTCTAATCCCAGTTACCGAAGTACTGTGAGCTGGTGAGTCGTAATCTGCTCACCGACTCCGGGTAGGCTACACAAATATCACGGCTTACTGTCGGCTCCATTTGATTTGTACAAAGATTTCTAGCATTTTATTGTAGTCTTGTTTGGGTTGGCGTTTATTCTTCTTTGATGTGAGGATATTTATGAGTATGACAGTGTTGCACTCTATCTATGTATAAGATAAGTCAATATACAGAAAACTGTGTGATTAAGCAAATCACTAGTATACACAACTGAATCCAGTAAGACGGAAAGGTGATTTCAACATAGGTACAGTATAGATAGTTGTGAAAATGCTAGGCAGAAAAGACTGAAAATCAGATAAAGGACTGTGTAAAAGGTCTCCAGCATCAATAGGTACACCGTGAAATCCGGCGCCGTATTGAAATAAGGACCTAAGGACTGAGAATTATAAAAAAACATGAATCCAATAAAACACAATTGACATCTTACTTCGCCAGCTCATATGAACTCCAGTCCAGTTTAAAGTCGCTACTAATTGCAACAAACACGGTTTACGACATACAAACAATTTAGCCGGCAATACAGACCCACGCTGCGCCTTACCAATGACAGTCTTCATATTGACACGAGTCGATAGGGACAATAAACACCAACTTTATGGGGAGTTTATCGGTAACCACGGCCTTAATTGGCTGTTATAAGCTACTTTTGAAGGGTACTCAATAAAATGTTGAATAAAAATTTTATGTGCGAACGTTTCATTTTTCTACTTCGGTTTTAGGAAACTGCCGTTCGGCAGTAAAATGTATTCTCATTTTCAGTGCCTACTTTCTGTCAGACACTGTTACTTATTGCAACTGTGTCTAATACCGCTAAAACAACTAAGCCTAATACCGCTTTACGATAGTTGCCGCCTCTGCTCTTTGGAAGCTGTAATTTTCTGAAGCTTCCTAATTCTCTGAATCTTTACTCCTAGTTGCTTGGCCTATAAGAACTTAAAGGTACATTATTATCCCAAAAGGGTAAATGAACTCTTCTTCCACAGAAAAGAGTCGTATATTGACGTTTATATATCCTTAGTGCTTAGTAGCATTTACGCCCAGAGACCACCAAAGCGAAGCATTTTAGAATTTAGACCCGAAATGTTTGAATAATGAAATTCCATAATTAACTGATTGATTACTGAAATGATTAATTAATTCTAAACTAGTTAACATGCCTTATGTTAATTTAAATCGATTTCAATATTCATATTTGTTATGTAAACCCCTATGTTCTCCACGTGATATTCTTACGACGCATATTTTTCTCCTACCTTGTCTTTTGTTTTACCATGTTTTTATGTATATGCGCTTGTCCTTTATGTGTCCTATATGCGTTATAAACGCGAATAAATACTTTGGTTATATGTTAATTGATCTCCTCATCTCTCAGGGTGCGACCTTCGACCGCTGGACGGAGGAGAAGGACAACACGGAGTTTGAACAGAACTGCCTGTTCAAAGTCGACGAGTATGGCTTCTTCATCTACTGGAAGAGCGATGGCAAGGTTAGTTCTTAAGCTTATAAAGTAATAGGATTAGATATTAAAAGAACATTTAGAGGTCGGAATGTGGGTGTCGTGATGAAACTTATGCTTGTTTATTTAAATTTAAGTAGATAAGGACGTAAATATAAAAAAACTTTTTTCCAAAAAAATTAAACCGACTTCCAAAAACACTAAAACGCAAAAAAACAACTGAATATGTAAAATACCTCGTATTTGGGCTTATATTCTTTGTATTGATGAGAACTTTCTACTTATATGGATAGTGACAAGTATTTGTATCACTGAAAAGCTGTAAATAAAAAACTTTTTTACAAAAAACTTAAACCGACTTCCAAAAACACTAAAAAGCAAAAAAAAACTAATTTTAGGTGCATCGGCCTAGAAGTCGGTGTCTAATGGATGTTACTAAGTTAATTTTGCCACCGACTTCTAGGCCGATGCACCTAAAATTAGTATTTTTTTTGCTTTTTAGTGTTTTTGGAAGTCGGTTTAATTTTTTTGTAAAAAAGTTTTTTATTTACAGCTTTTTACATATTCTGTTATCGAGTTCCCTCGACCCTCTCTGGTGTCCATCATCAGGTCAGCTCCGAACCTTCACTGTTGCAAAGGTCTAGTCAATTCAAATAATATAAGCCGAAACACGAGGTAGTTTACATATTCAGTTGTCGAGTTCCCTCGACCCTCTCTGGTCTCCATCATCAGGTCAGCTCCAAACCTTCACTGTTGAATAGTGCTTTCAGGCATACGCCTGAGTGTCAAGTTTTTACCTTATGTATGCCTACAACTTTCGAAGGTTGCCCTCGATTTCTCAGGGTTTCCATCATCAGATCCTGACCTGATGACTATGGGACCAACTGGCAGCTATTCCGCGTCGAACAAAAAAAGAATCACGTAAATCGGTCCATAAACCTCGGAGTAATCGATGTACATACATAAAAAAAAAAAAAAAAAACATACCGGCCGAATTGAGAACCTCCTCCTTTTTGGGAAGTCGGTTAAAAATAGTTTTTAACTTTACTTTCATTTATATTATTAGCCTTTCTATGCCTTAACAACATAATCAATAAGTACACAATTGATTTATATCTAGGATTCCATTAGATTCTTATAAACAAAATCGTCGTCATAAGCTACGATTACACGAGGCTTGATTTGTAGACACAAGGTTTAACACACCGTATTTTGTAAGGATTATTACCGGACCATGAAATCCCCATTTACCAAGCCACCTCATTCTAGCCTTTGCGGGGATTAAATAAGCCAGTACAACGTTTAAAGCTATTGTAGATCCATTGTATCTCTTTGACGATGCTACAGCTTTGACTGAACTCTCAGTGATGTCAGGCTGAAATTCCAGTTGGTCCGTGTTTAAGCAAGCCTGCTCAATAGACTGTGAGATTCAGGAAATGTGTTACCAACTTTGAGGTAAAGAGGAGTCTGTAACGTGTTAATCCCAATGCTGAAGTTTTAATTGATTTGCGAATAGTTGTTGGACGTCGGATGCCGGAAGTTGAAAAGTTGTAACAACATTACTTGGAGCGCCTTTTATCCCTGTTAGCGGATTTTTGGGAATTGAAGTTGTTTTATTTTTTGATTATTTTTTTTAGTTAGGAATGGTTTTAACTGCTTTTTAAACGGTTTTATTTAGCTCACCCCGTTTGTTTTATTATTTATTCATTCTTGGGTCAAATTTGGAAATTGAAATTTCAGTGCCTTCCTGTTGTCAGATTGATCTGAAATTTGGTACACACCTTTAATTCCGATGACAATACAATATAGTAATATCAATAACATTGTAAATCCAAGATGGCCGCCGGTACAAAATGGCGGATTACATATTTTTCCACAACCCCCTCAATATGGGTATCAAATGAAAGGGCTACTCAAGTAGAATACTGTCGCAACCCCAACGGGGCCCAACAGGGCCAAGGCCTGCCTGGGCTGCGGGATTGTCCTAAAGAGTTACCGTGGTCGTGGTACATAAAAGGCCTACGACGAAAAAGAACGGTTTTTAGTCAGTAAGAGTCTGGCACTCCCTCACAGCTGCTGACCCATATATAGAATGAGGAATATTCGGTAGGCATTTTCATTAAATACTAAAAACTAGAAAATAAAAAATCGGTAAAAAAAATTTTTTAGTTAAACGGTTTTACTTTATGTGCACTGAAAACTAGAAAATAAAAAAAACTGTTAAGTCCTTACCTATAAACCTACGTAGGTGGTCCCGGTCATATTAGACTAAAATAAAAACGTGGGGCCCTCTGAAATCCTACCTATGGCAAAGCATATCTTTATACTTTGGTAGATCATGAGCTCGGCGTGCGCTGGTGAAGCCGCTACGGCTGATTATTGATTGTCAAAATCTCCAGTTACGATTATAGTAAGTCGATGCAATCCACACCTATTATACCTCTAGAAGAAAGTACTACAGCAATAGTTAGGTAATGGGCCCCACGTTTTTATTTTAGTCTAATATGACCGGGACCACCTACGTAGGTTTATAGGTAAGGACTTAACAGTTTTTTTTTATTTTCTAGTTTTTTTGTAATAAACATAAAAGGGTTTGGAAATAACAATTAGCCCATACATTGTTTTGCTTGAAATGCAAAAATAGACCACCTCTTTTTCATCAAAGTTCAACAACCTTACCCTTGAAACTTTATACACCTTCTACCCCAAATCAAAGGCCACATTGATACGACATTTACTAGGCATACGTAATCAGAAACCGCCCAACTTAGCATACCTGTCAACCCCTGACATAGGTTTACCACTAAGGTTCCAGAACTTTCCATACTAATTTTCTCTCCATATTGAATGTGACGGAATGACAAATTTGAAGCCTGAAGTCTATCATGTGTCAGCATTACCTAGGGGATCGACTTTGAGGTTTATTATGCCCTGGAACTAGATTTAGGTCGTGAGAGTTTAGGAATGAGAAAACGGATAAAAGATCTGTCGATTTGGTTCAGGAATGAAATGATGCGAGTATGTTTTTTCTTTTGCATGTAAATATATAAAGTGGTAAATTTTGTGTGTTGGACGTTGTAGGAGGTAATCTGCGTCTACTGAAACAATTTTGAAAAAAAAAGTAACCAACAGAAAACTGCGTTATTTGTGAGTGCCAGGCGAGAATGAATAGATTTTCAGATACCTATCAGGACGATAAAATATAAAAAGAAAATTGCTTTCCCCCAAATTCAAACCCTAATATCATTGCTGGACATCAGCCAAAATGTCTCTGATATAGAAAAGATAGAAAAATACTTGATCAACTCCTTTAGTCAAGGCCAAAGGAATTGTTAGGAGAAGATCCCTGTAGACCCTGAGACCTTGATAAGTATTAGCTGGTTAATGTATTAAGATTTTCTTCGGCTAGTACTATGTGAACATCGCGAGGGAAATCTTCCGTTCTGTATTCGATTACTAAGTAAATGGTATTGGCAATATTATATTGATTAGGTAGTATGTTAACTTTAGGACTATTTGACAATATATCTACATATAAATAAAACTACTTTTACGGATTTTATCGCGTTATATTAATATTATTTAATCCCGACGTTTCGGATCCTTTACAGCATCCATGGTAAAGGATGGCTGTAAAGGATCCGAAACGTCGGGATTAAATAATATTAATGTAACGCGATAAAATCCGTAAAAGTAGTTTTATTTAAATGTCTAATATTCGCGTAAGTGTCAGAAATCAATATATATCTACATAGATTGGCAACCACTTTTCTTTCGATGTAGACTCTTTTAATCTGTTGTGAAATATATTGGTAGTTTTTGTTTTTCGGATATAAGTAAGATTCTACTTTTTAATGTGACCTATCAGTATGTATGTATATTGCTAGCACTTGCATTTCAATCTATGCAGTGATGTTCTGGATGTTATATAAAGAAAAATTTGCTTAGTTCTACCTTTACCTTTTCAAAAAAATTGGTGGATGTTTTCATAGCTATGTAAATGTTTAAAATGAAATAATTCAGTTATTAGACGGACCTCTAAATTCAAACTCACATAGCGATCAAAAACCATCTCTCAAACAAGTGCATCTGTGGTCTAGTCCCATAAACAAGAATTACCAATAGTGGAAAATCCTTCTCCGTGTGAGAGGAGGCCTGTGCCCAGCAGTGGGGCGATGAAAAGGCTGTAACAGTAACCAATAGTGGAAAGTCACTGTCATGTTTTAGCAAAAAAAAAAACTAACAATCAGATTATTCCAGGCTACGCAGTTGTCATCAAACGTATATTTACAAACGTTGTTAATAAGAGCCTCAATTTGCAATGATTACAAAATAATTAATACCGGCGTGTGGTTACGCACGGTATTAATTAAACGCATTCAGTATAATTTTAGACTGGCAATGTGTTTGAATGGCTTTCGTTAAATTATGAAGTGTTTCGTATTTGTTTTTTTGGCCTTTTATTTATGGAACTGACATTACTGGTTTGTTTTTTAATGCCAGTTGCATTATCTTAACAAGACTTTGGGCTGGACCTGAATCTTGAGTCCTATGAGCCTTGTATCTGGGGATCTATTCAAAATGAGTGACTTTCCCTAGTCTACCTTTCAGGACTTTAACATGGTTTTAGATTTAGATTAACCAACAATGAAATATTGACTCTGACGGGAAAAAACTGAAACGTTTTAGATGAAATTAAGTAAATATTGCTTTAGTAAATATTATTGGAACATTAGAAATAGATTTTTAGGTAATTAAATTATTTACAAAAGTCATTGATCCCATGTCCTATAAAAAATTACATTATTTTTATAATTTACAGTTAGCTGAAAACAACATTATTTATTCGACACACATTAAATGTAGAAAAACAGATGAATGCGACGGCTTCCATATTTTCCTACCATCATAAGTTCTTGACACATTTACGAGACATTTTATGAAGTGTTAATGATGTAATAAGTACTTTACGTTCAGTAAAATTGTATTTCTGAATACCTGTAACGAATTGTTCTGGGAACATTGGACAGTAATCTATTCACGCATAATAAAAATTGTCGTAGGAGTCTTCGGGTTCTTTATTACTATAACAAATGACTTAATGTATCTCAACGGGTCATTTATTTTATTGATATTACTAGCTTCTGCCAGCGGTTTCACCCGCATCCCGTGGGAACCTCTGCACGAACCCGGTTCTCGAGATTAGCGCGTTCAAACAAACAAACAAACTCTTCAGCTTTATAATATTAGTATAGATTTGGTTACTTTAATTGTTGATATATTTATAACAAATTCGTAAATTATATTACAAAAATATACATAAGGTCTATAGATACCTCACGAGTTACCGCGGCCCTGGTCCATAAAAGGCCTACGACGGAACATGATGGATTTTTAGTCAGTAAAAGTCTGACACTCCCTCACCGCTGCTAACCCACAGCGGGAGGGATCGTTTGATGATTTTTGCCATCACTAAAAAAGGGGTCATATGATGATTTTTACCATGTGAAAAAAGGTCAATACTTCACTTATGGTACTTGTCACAGTGGATAAATCAGTCAAAAAAAATGAGAGCTGATTTAAAAGTGAAAGAAACAATAGGCAGCCTCATTTCCAATTTGATGAATTCAAAATATTTTTAGCTGTCTGTTACCTGACAGTCATCGGAAATTAAATCAGAACTGTCAAAGAGACACCGAGGGACTTAATTTTATTTGAAAAAGGACTTACGGAGTTAATGGATGTAAAATAAAGCAGTCGAGATTCTTGCTTTTAATATTTCAATTCCGAAGTTAAATAATATTTGCATTTTGAGCTGAGAAGAATTACCACTTAATAATTAAGCGTCACTTCTTAGCCGCAATCAGTTTTAATTAGTCCTTTTCTAAACGTTTAAATCATTAACAGCTAGTATGCCGCTAATTATAGAACAATTTATTTGCAAAAAAAAAGTAAATAATTTGATTTGAATAGAAAATCTGTTGTGTCTCGCGTATATCTGCGCTCCGACTCACAACAACTTATGTTGTTTCATAAAACAAGGAAGTGAGCTAACGACATAAGCCAATAATTAACAAAATAAACCCATTTTAATATCAAGTCCCCTCAAGATCCTTCAATCAATAAATAAATCGTTACAATCCCATATAATTTGTCCTGCCTTGCCAAGAACACTCGACGTGATCAAATGCCTGAAGATTGCTCGAGTCATTCCCTCAGGGAGTGGAACCGTTGACCTCGAGGGCTGGCCGCACATTAGTGTGTGATTAGGGTTATTCCGAAGGTTAGAAATTGTTTTATTATGACATTCTGTTTAGTTTCTTGTGAGGAAAGTGAAGTTTTTTGGGTATGCTAACCTCGAGAACCAGTGTTCAACATAACTGTATATGCCTAATTGATATCTCCAAACTTATTAGTTGAACATCGTACTGTGATTTATAAGGTTTCTCATAGAAGTATTACGATTGAAGAAATTGAAATCGCAAGGAGCTTAATAGTTATTTGTTATACAAGAGTGCAAAGTTGCTTTTTAACCGGGGGCTCAATTTTGATGACCGAGCAAGCGAAGGATTCCAAAAATCGAATCCTGAGCGATAGCGAGGGAATCAAAAGAGCACAAGGTGAAAAATCTTTGCACTCGAGTGCAACACTTAAATTTCTAAATGCAAAAAACGAAATGGCGCGCACATATGAGTATCAAATTAAAAAGTAGTACCTATTAAAGTTCATTTATTTGAAAACTCAGTTTAAAAATGAAACGAGGATAAAAATCTATGTAAAAACAATAATAAAAATTACTTAATTAATTGAATAATTATTTTAAGCAGTATTTTATTTGTTTAATATGTATTTGTTTGAAAAGTCTTATCAAGATTGTCATAAATGGAGTATTGCACACGATGTTCTAAATTCAAATCACTTTGCCGCTCTAGAGGATAAAAACGGCTTTTGCGCTCAGATATCAAAGGGTAAAACTACTCTTTCCGAGATGGTGGGATGAAAAAAATATTGAAGAGGTGGTTTGATTGCCAAAGCAAACCAACTGTAACTGGCATTTACATTAATTGGTCAAAGTGAAGTACATGAGAAATATCTATGTTCAATATGTTAAAAAATTATGAATCGAGTCAAATCTGAACACGTGGTTGATTACAAATTAGGATAGAAAATCTCTTCAGCTAAACGTTCCTAAATTCTAATCCCTAATTCCTTCATAATCCCAAAATTAATTACTTTCAAATCTGCCAAGGTAAATATGAAGCCAAAATTCAAATAGCTTTAGCGGAACCAAGGACCAATCTCTTTGAACATGATTAAAAGACCTGAATTCTTAATATAGCCTGCTATTGTCTGAAAACAATTTATCTAAGGTTTTGAGAGGTTTTTTAAAAAACAATAGGTTCCGTCTGCGATTTTACCTGTGTCCCGTGGGAACTGCCCGTGCCGGGGTAACTAGCCTACAGCCTTCCCCAAAAGTTGGCTGTTTAAAACTGAGACAAAATCGGTTAAATTTTATCACTAGCTTCTGAGAATATCGCGTTCAAGCCAACAAACACACTTTTCATCTTCATAATATTAGTAAAGATTCCTAAAGGTTCTTTATGAAAAAAATACCGGAGAAAAGTCTTAGTACGCCGTATTTTCGCCTCAAACAGTAAGCAAAGTAATTTCTCCGGAACGTGGTTTGATAAACAGCTGACGGTATATATCAGCTGGTAACAAAATGTTCGTTCGTTCGTTACATAGAACATTCGCAATAAAGTTGGGAAAAAACGTGACAAGACGGATTGGACTTGATTTTACTTTGATATTGTTTGTTTCTATATTTGTTTGTTTTCTGTATTCGTTATTGGAGTTTTTGTAAGTATCAATATGCGTGGCGCTGGCTCAGTTTTGCGTTGTTTGTTGATTTTCTGACCAGTGAATGTTATTTAACTGCCCTTTTCTTTTTTTTGGTCTGGTATGAGTAAAATTGATATCTGAGTATCGATTTGGTATTCTTTAGTATGATTAAAAGCCACGCACAATGCTGCATGTAAACAAAATTTTATATTTCATCCACACGGTTCCAAATTGAAAAATAAAAATAAAATCTCAAAACAAAATGTATCTTTGAACACTTCCTGATATTAAATCTGCATTTCGCGAAGCATCCAAAAGTCTCTTTTAGCCAAAATTAATATCTCGTTTCACGGTAGCTGGCTCTTACAAAAATTCGAATACCTGTCGGGGAACAAACGTCTTGAATGCACGAGGTAAAGACTACTTAGAGTGTGTGTCATAGAGTCTATTTTGTATCGTCGTTAGTGGTATGGTGCAAGGTCGAGAGTATAAGGGATGGTTGGGTCTGAAGGGCTCTCCAGAGAATCGCGGACTTTATAATGACCTGGTGTTTATACGAGCAGTCATTAGTCGACCTGACCTTCTTTAAGATGAGACTTTGGAATGTGTGTCACTTACAAGTCGTTTGTAAATAATTGCCACTGAGGTGAGGACTAGCAAGCGCTAAGGTGTAAGGTGTAAAGACGAGGAGATCTTTTGTGAAATGGAGAAAGAAATGATCAGTGATTCTTCTAGTCTTATTCTACCCAGCGTTAATCCCGTCTTGTGACAGGGTCCGGTTTCCGCATCCTTTTCTTCCACTTCTGTCCTAGACATCTTTTTTGAATTCGCGGCTTTCCATCATTGGATCTTCTAATATCGGATATATTTATATGATAGACACTTAAGTTTCAGATTATATCTAAAATATTCTTTACGGTATTTCATTCAGTGGTTTCTATTCAAAAACTTTGTACGATATAAGATCGTACAAAACCGTGACTTTAAATTAATCCAATGTGCTTCTGTCTATTCTTTATTGAAGCAATAAACAGGACTAAATCTCCTACAAAAGATTACGAGGTCACAATGACCTCGGATCCTGTTTCCTTGAAGATTCCCCCGAATTGACCTTGACCCGGCCAGGTCACAAAGGGGCGTTGCTGTCAAAAAAACAAACTTTCATAATCATTTTATGACATATAGATTGATGATTGTTTGTTACGCTGTCACTTTATAAGTTAAATGTTTACAATAGTATCCATGTAGGTGAGACCTTTTGTCCGGGTTTGCGTAAATATGACCTTTAGAATTTTTGATCACTTTAGTTTTTGTTTATGTGTCACTACTTCTTCCTAGCAAAAACTCTTAGGAAGTGGTGAAGGGTGGGCGTTTTTGGGGCTGACTTTTGTTTCGGCGTCTTTTATGCTTATTTGAATTAGAGATTTTGAATGTCACCTATTTCTTTTTAATTTCCGTGATCGTGAAATCAAAGACTATAAAACTTCTAGCTCTAGAAGATGTTTACGAACAAATACTCAATTTATTACTAGTTGCGACAGAACTTATTTATTTTCTGTCTTATATAACGGAATGTCGTCTGTTCTCTTCCTGCTGATATTCTTTTATTTATTTGTATCATACATTCTACTTGTTTCTTAACCTTGTTTCTCAAAAGCAGGTTTTATTTTATTGCATAACATCCGCTTATTGCTATGTTATTGAAGTTTTTATAGATTGAACTGTCGTGTTTACGGGGATACAAAACTTACTCTTAGAAATTATTCATTACTGAAATATTATAAAATTAAATCAAACAGGTTTGTTGATAGGGCTACCATAAATGTTATATGATGTTTTTGTTATTCATTCTTTTTCAAACATTTGCATCAATTTTAAAATCATGACCCGTTTTCATCCATCGAATATTTACTTACATTGTAATCTGTAGCTCACTAATTTATGATCATGAAGCTTCGTATTACAGGGTAGTTACTCCTCTGTTTAATTAAAGGGTCAAATGAACCTTATAGTTAATTATAAGTAATGGCTCTGTCACAAGCCGTTCTGTCGCTTTTTTTATCTGATTTGAAGCTAAATGATAAGGTGCAATTAAATGTCAAAATTAATTTTGTCTTCAAATGTTAAAAGGGGACCTTTTTAACTTAACCTCTGTTTAAAGCGCTAATTGAAAATATTTATATCTACTTAAAAAAATAATCGTTATTCCTGCGTCTCCTGTGATGGGATGATGTCTAGATCAAAATCATTTCTTGTTATTATTTCTTCTTATTAGGGACAGTGGCGCTTAAACAATCTGCATTTAAATACAGGATGTTGAGCAAACGTCCACAAAACCACGTAGCTACCTTCACAAGACATTTACACCGACATTAATGAAAACAACCCCACAATCAGACCATTGAACCTAGCCACATAATACTGACCCTCGCCAAGTAGATAACAGCCTTGGATAATATGACCAACCGGAGACGCCATTTCCTATTCCTATCTATCACCGTCCCTTCTCCTCTGCCGATATGTATCTACTGATGAAAAAGGTTCCCTATTTTATAGTTTTTTTGGCTTAATTTCACTTCGCGTACGCTTACCATTATTAGCGTACTTTCAAGAGTACCCAGTCTTCTCACTTCATGAAATGTTGTAAATGGTATGCCAAAAAAGGGATACCTATCAATAATGCACGCGTGAGCTTTTCGTAGCGTTGCGCCCTCGTCGTACTTTGGCCGACTTTTTAGCAAGGTTTGCTCATGGCTTTTCCGGTTGGTTATACAGTCTAAGATAACAGCCTTATCCAACCCCTCAGCGGAAACTACCAGGTACTTTAGGTACTAGTAGGAAGTCTATTGTCCACTCACCTTTGTTAAGCCGTTGTGGCTCGTTATGGGTAAAATGACGCGATATGGCTCATATGATAGGTAGTTCTATGGACATTTTGTTTAGGTAATGGTATGGTATATGGTCTGATTATATTTTTTTGGGTATTGATAATGTTGCTTGTGAGATGATGTCGAACATGAAAGTATGAAAGATGAAGTTATACAAGAGATGAGATAAGAACAGGATGATGATGATGTTGATCTAGCTGTTAGAACGACGAAGGATGGATCTATCAAACATTATTTTGCGCGGTTTTGTACCAATAGTTGTCATTTCTTTGTGATTGCTCTCAGTTCACTTTATTACGTGCGACACCTCCCTTAGAGCGGGGGCACACGATGCGTTGCGGCGGCGGTGCGGCGCCGGAGCGGTGTCGCTGCGTCGTCTTACATAGAAATATCTACGGCATGTCACACGATGATGTGCCCCCGCGATCCGAGTGTTACGGGACAGACAAACCGAACGTAAAATTCGCTAAGTAGTGTGAAAGCGCTGTTAAAGTAAAACTTCCTTGATGTTACAATATTTATATCTACTGTTACGTGAATTCACTTATCCTCTCTTAGAAAGAATGTTCGCACAACATCAAAGAAAAAAGTAAGGAATTACTAAAGTTTCAAGAGAAGGGGCTGGAGAACTTTCCTAAGTATGCTGAATACCTACTTTTGAATTTTATGATCTTCACGAGCTTTTCTCAGTTAAAGTTACATGCGGGAATGCCTCCAAGATATTTCCTTTTAAGTATGTGATTACATACATATTAGGTACTATAGGAAATCACCTAGGTACTAATTTCTTTAACTTCGTATTACTTCTTTGGTTATGAATAGAAGAGGTCCCAATAACAGTGGATTTCAAAGATATTGTTTTGAGGTTGGAATGAGTATCTCTAACAAATAAAAAATGTAAAGAAGTAATTTAAAGAAAATTCAAAAGTTATAAGTAATTGTACAATATTTTTTTATGCCGAGATATTATCGCGATGATTTTAAACTATGTTTTTAATTTTAGTCAAATTTTTAGGGTGCAGGAACTAAAGACTCCATAATCTACCAAACATGACTCTCGCTTAGTAGTCAAACGTCTTAAAATAAAGGTGTCTTAGTACAACAATCACTAAAGCTCATTAAATTACAAGATGTATAAGCGGTAAACAAACTAGGAATAATTACGGAAATCGTAAATTAATAAAACACTGATTTACAATACAGATGTGGCTCGCGCTACAGTGCAATGATAATTAATTCAGAACTATTATGGAATCTTTTCTCGATTCAAATAGTATTTTGAGATGCAAATGCGTCTGTTTGTACCGAGTAAATTCTATGATTTATTCAAAATTTCAAAGTGTACTGAAAATGGAAATGCTGGCATAATGGTTGGTAATTATTGGTTGTTTTTTTTTTTATTAATCTAATTGAGAATTACCTATTATGTATGGGTCTTATTTTCAAACTCATTTCAATTTTCAATTACTTTTACCCTGGTGCACAAAGTAGTTCCCACGGGACGCTGGTGAAACCGCTGGTGGAAACTAGTCAATTTATTCTCTAGATTTTTGACGAGAAAATCTCTTTAAATATCAATATTTTCTTTCAGCATCTCCTCCTATTTACCTCTACATGCCCCACCGTAATTTATAAAAAAGGCACGTATCCAGTTATAACCTCGTTACTCCACCCCCTTTTTCCACAAAGGCTCGTTTGAACGCACTTCAAGCTGTCAATACCACTGCCGCTTGTCACTGCGCCCGACAGCGGAGATCGGAACGATACATGCGGACGCAAGTGGAACGGAGCGGACAATACAATGCAACTTTTGTTGTGTTGTGTTTGTCGATGGGAGATAGTGATGCAGTTCATTATTAAAGAACTTCATTTTCTTCACGTTATAGGAACCGCAAACAGCTCGCAGTCTAGGATAGAAAAATCTCCCTAGATTTTAATATTATTACAAAGAATTTCTGGAACCAGTCCAGTAAGAAACCATGTACGTAACTTGAGAACTTTATCGCTCCAAATAGACATTAGGTCTTAAAGTTATACATCGGATTTGAGTATGAAAATTGCATTATTTATTAAAACTCCACTTTAAAGCATATGCTTCTAGACTCGCTGGCGCAAATATTCCACATTCGGCTTGTGTCTATAAACCCCAGCAATAAATTGATTAGAATTAGAGACTACTTTTACGTCCTCGTTTATCTTTCGTAAAAGATACCGTGTCCTGCTTCCCTTTTACAGCAATTCTTACTCCGCAAGTTAGGGGTCACAAAATTAATGGTATCACTAGTGAAGTGCTTAAGTGGGTAACCATGTTATCGATAGTTACAAGGACTAGGGTTATTTCTCCTAGAGATAACACTAGATTCCTAGAAATTATTTGGAACACAATTCTTGGAAGTACTTAATTAATTGCAAGCCTCAACCATTACTTGGGTGTGACGATTTCTTTAATATTTCTTGCTGTTATGGAGACTCACAACTCTTAGCTTTTTGGAAAAGACAAACTGCAGCAAAAAATAACAGATCTTGATGAACTTTATAATTAACTAATTTGTGAGATTAACTAAATACTGTATTATCACAAATATTAGGTATGTTACGTTATAGACGGTTTAAATGTTTAAAAATGCCGAATGCATAAGATACAGTAACTTCATGACCACTAACGAAATAGAATTGGGAGTAAAATTGCAAAATTTTCCAGATTTCCCCAGGCACTTAGCCTCCGCTCTTCAAACCTACACACATTACGAACAAAAGTTGCTATTACTAAATCTATTAAAAACTTATATACCTTTTTCTAGAGAGTCCAGTGTGTGGGCTAAAAGACTCGGTCCATTTAGTACCATTAAGTATTCTCAATGACCAAACAGAATATGAAAGTAGATCGTAAGACTTTTTACTTAGAATAACATTTAACATTTTACTTAGAATAACGTAAAATAATATTTACTGCATGGCAATAACTATATATAACCACTTGCCAAATAATATCCAAGATTTACCATCGTTATTATTTAAAAGAGTGCTATTTAGACTGTTATTAGAAAAAAATTACTACAGTATCAAAGAATATTTATTTATTTATTTATTTAAAATACTTTATGCACATTGTACAACGGCGGACTTAACGCCTTAGGCGTTCTCTGCCAGTCTACCTTAGGGTGGTGGTGAAACAGAAGTGGTAGGTGCAACACAGTTTGAGCATAAGTGCAAGAAAATAAAAATAAATATATTTATGTATATATAAATATAATAAATATATATATATATATATATATTACTGACTTCAAGAGAAGAAAGTGAAGAAAATGAACTAGTGTAATGATTCCGCCAACTTGCCATGGATGTGATTACGCAGTTTAATTTTAAACGTGTGTCGACTATTTACCATCCTGACCTCCAAGGGTAGCTCATTCCAGAGAAGGATAGATTTAACAAAGAAGGAAGAGTGAATAATATCTGAACGGTGAGCAGGGCAGTGAAGAAGACGATTATTAGAGGAGCGGAGATTTTTATTGTGCTGTGAACACACATACTGAAAGTGGGAGGTTAAGTATGCAGGTGAAGACGGGGTATATAGTATACAAAAAAGAGTAGTTAATGCCCTCATCACACGTCGTTGTCTTATCGGTAGCCATTTAAGTTGCGCTCGATACGCTGACACATGATCGTACTTGCGAAGATTAAAGACGAACTTAGAGGATCAATCGCTAGTGACATAATAAATAAATATATTTGACTATACATACGATATTCAAATATTTGGTGATTATAACACGTAATCTATTCAATAGTTTTACATACATTTACATTTTACATACATTTTTGTATATTATACATACTATGTAATATACAAAAATGACATAATTACAATAATAATATAATGTAATTTTATTATAAATATTTTGTACGCCATAGTATGGCAGGATATGTTGGAACCAGAAATTTGCACCATCTATTGTACCATATTCTGACAAATAAATATTTTTGATTTGATTTGATTTGATAACCATAAAAACACGGAGGGTCACTAAGAAGTCTGAGAACAGCATTTATATACTAGTCTACACGTGGCAGGACCCGTGTTACAGGAAAGTCATTTTAGGATAACGAAGCCCTGAGAAAAACTTTTTCTGATTCCCCGAACTGCCACATATGTACAGACTAGTTCCTTTCATAGGCTGATAAATTTATATAAACATATGTCCTCAGAAGGCCATAGGTATAGTTCATTGACCTTCCATCATCATTTTTATTTAATAGTTCATCTCTTACGACCTTGACGCGAGATGACACGATAAAATTACTGGAGCATCCCTCAAATTTTCACGTAAACCATTACAAAGTGTAATAAAACTTATCGTTCATATTTTATTGGCTTCTTTAGTCGTTAAATCTGGGGTTACATTAGTGCGACCACGCAGTTTGGAAATGTAGGGACAGTGAGGAAAACATCGACGTAAAATAAAATTTTGTTAACAACCACTCGCTTAGTGAGCTTCTTACCTACTAGCGGATATTTCTCCACTTTCCGCAACTTTTCGGAAGACTATATTTTCAAGTGTCAAGGCTGTAACACGACAATTCTGAAATTCGGGACATTTCCTACCAAAAAAGCAACGTATGGCACCACTACATACATTTATCCTTCGGACCTTAGGGATGTGAATATGTGACGTACATACTCATTTTCAGCACAACCCTATTCACACCTGACCGTAGCGGAGTTAAATATTTCGTTCGGATGCATAAATCATATTTCCATTTGGACCCCGAGTTGAAAAAGTTTGTATCTCATGATATACGTAGTGGAAATGAAATAGGTTTTTCTTTGGGCTCCGGTTTAATTGTGTGACTGTTGAAAAATGTTTTGTTGAATAAAGAATAAAAGGTTGCGTATATTTTGGTTTTGTTAGGCCCAAGTTTATCCAAATCGTTTTTTACTCGATTGTGGATTGAGACAGTTTTCGCAAGTTATATGTATATACAATCGGGACTTAAACCCGATATTTTACTATGTCCAAGGGTTCCTGTGATCACGGTTGATGCAATACGGCCAATTCGACCTCGACATAGACCTTTCTTTTTCGCAAGATTTTCTCATTTATAAGCGTCCAGAAATGTGATAGATAATATATAAGATAACATAGAAGATGTTAACGTATACACGAACCATCAACGTCATGTCGAGGCCACGTATTCCCGGAATCGAATCATATGAAATGCATTGCGAATAGATGCCTAATGACCGCGTATTGGATTCTGCAGTAATCTGCCAACAAATTGCGTGTCATCCAATTGAATACAGATGCGAATCTATTCACTTGCTAATGAGATATGTAGGAGTTATTTTATGTCACTTTCTATCATATTGGTATTCAAATTTTTTTTTTGTGATTTGGACAGTTATCTGCGTGACAAGAAGTTTTCTTACCCAGTAGGCAGAACAAAATTCTTTCACACAGTTTGTGAAGTCTAGATCCTCACAGTTCTATCGTAAAGGCATAAATGAAAGGCAAATCGGCAATTTCATACTTTAACCCCTATTAGTTAGTGATGTAGATGACCCTGTATTCCTGATGTTACCAATTTATTAGATACCTACTAGTCTTTTACGATACCCATGGGTCGGTATAACGATGGCTTCCATGAAAATGAAACACTTTTCTATCCTTGGAAAATTAAAAGTATGACTAATAAGTTCCGTTCTATTACTTAGTGTCAAGGGCAGAGTTTGTTTTAGCATAATTAGTCGTGCGGATAGTTTTTAAGTTTTTACTTACACTCTCACTCACGATCACTTTAGATACTTTACACCAGTGGTTCTTAACCGGTGGTCCGCGGACCACTGGTGGTCCCTGGAGGCATTCCAAGTGGTCCGCGAAGCTTTGCTTCGCAACGTTGCTGTACGTTATCTAACTTTATTTTTATCGACTTATCTATGCGCGCGCGGGTTTTCGCAACATTTTACGTAATTTTGGTTTTGAGTCTTAAAAAATAATTAAAATTTCGCGCTCGCTTCGCTCGCGTATTCAGAAACTATATGGCCTTATTTTTGCATTTGTCAACAAACAAAAAGTTAAGTACGTTTGGGCTAAATTTTGCGTAATATTTAGTTTAAGTCCGATAAAAATTTCGCGCTCGCTTCGCTCGCGAATTTATCAAAAAGCCTCTCCCTTTAGGTAAACCGATGGGGTGGTCCCCGGCAAGACAAACTTTAGTTAAAATGGTCCCTCATGTCAAAAAGGTTAAGAACCACTGCTTTACACGGATTACTTTATTTTTGAGGATGAATGGTTTGGAAATCACGAATGATTTGGTTGGCAAGTCAAGTACAAGTGAAATGAATTTATATCCACCTTGTCATAAATATAGTTGATACAAATGATGCAGATGATGATGACAAAATACTACGAATTTGAAAAGTCTTCGTTTTAAAATCTGAGGTTACATTATGGATAATTTTTTAACCATAGATCTCACCGGAATCAAGTAAACATCGCAAGCAACTGATGGGTACATTTCGAGCAATATCCAGCGGAGTCGGTTTCGTCCTACGCGAGCCTATCATCCAGTTAGGAAGCCAGCTTCCTATTCAGCTGTATTTCCTCTCTGATATTGCGATATTGGGCCAGGCAGTCATACTGAGGATCCTCTTGTTTAGGATAAACTTATCTTAACAGAAACAGGTAAACATCGCAAGTAAACTAATGGGCACATTTCGTGCAATATCCAGCGTGAATCGGTGTCGTCCTACGCGAGCCTATCATCCAGTTAGGAAGCGAGTTTCCTATTCAGCTGTGTTTCCTCTCTGATATTGCGATATTGGGCTAGGTTAAGTGGTATATGTATACTGAGATCCTCTCTATAAAATTGAAATTAGTGCAGACTTGAAAATATCGTTGTTATTTTGCTTATTCACATGCGCTTTCCAGTTTTATGAATGCTAATGCTATCATCCTATTGAAGATGTCTATTTAAATGATTCAACTTACTGAAGACTACTCCGATTGATGATGAAGATGGATGTTATTTTGTCATTGACTTCTTCGTGATGGTATTTGGATTTGAGACGGACGGCAGTGACTGAGTATATGTTTTTTTTACCAGGGATTGATAAACATATCTATCTACGTAGTTACTTATTTTATATGATAAAAAACTTCATGTTGTACACCTAGCCGTTTACAGTAATTTTGGACCCAAAACACCCTTTCCGGCCACCCTATCATTACGATTTCCAAAGCTTACTACGAGTATCAGGCAGTTACTTCGTGCCAGTAGCAGCAGGGTAGTTAGGAAGCTCATTTCCCATTGAGAAGCGCTTCCTTTGTCACGACTGTTCTAGACTTGCGAAAAGGTCATGAGGGTTATTACGATTTAAATGCTTTGGGTTTTGTACAGATGTATTTACTGGTTTACAATTGGAGCCAATTTGTTTCTGTGTCAGGAACAGTATACGGTTTGTTGGAAGTCAAAAAAGTCTGGTATTATCAGTTTTTATAAGGAGTATCAGGTTCCTTAGGCAGGTAACTGGGTTGAGGCATAGACATTTAGCGACTGCCCATGCTCTAGACAGGCATATCTCTGTATAACACTGGTATTCAATTGCTACAGGCTAGACTGAAAATATCCCAATATAGTGTGAAAAAAACTAGGCAAATGTTCTTATTATAAAAGAGTCAAAGTTATTTGATGAAAACCGTACAAAGAACCAGGCGTCTGTTTTTTGTAGTTAACATAGAGCCTACATAAAACAAAATATCCTTGCTTTACCTACTTAGTATTATATAAATGTTGACGACTGCCGACGTCCCTATTATTTCCACTCGATAGCACAAAGGTTTGAGCGTGGGTGTAAATGTAAAGTGTAAGGCGCACTCACACTACCACGCCCTGCAGGCTTCGGTACAAGGGACTGAGTTTATTGTGGTTTTTATACTCCCTTTTTTAATAAAATTATATTTTCACAAGGGTCTCGTTACATATCGATAATAAGCTGAAGTTAAACAATGCGAGGTAAACTAAGATTTTGTTCAGTAAAATAACAAACAAAGAAATCATCACAATGTACCTTATATACAATTTTATTATACCACTTAGTTCGCAATAAAGATTTTGAATTTGAATTATGCTTTCTAATAAAGGCAAAGTTACAAAAGTTTTTAAACTGGCAATTTGAATTTAGGATTAATTTATAAACGAAGCCGTGGGAAAAGCCTTTTGAATAAAATCAGTACTGTAGAGATGTAGTACTGAAGTAGATTAGAAGTAGGTTTTATTAATTGTAATTGATACTGGCCGGACAATGATATAAATAGAAATAGAATAGTTTTTATATATTGAAGTATGTCACTTCACCCCCGAGTCAGAAAATAAACAAAAGTTAAAGTTATTATTGAATGTTTTAATTTAATATCCTGAAGATCCCCGGTTCCTAGCGCACCACGCGCTACAGTACCTACATATTTAAAGATCAAGCAATAGCATCCGGTACAACAGAGCTAGTTAGTGTGAGATCCTCCTGAAGTTTTCTAGAAAACAACAAGAATTATCATTGTCCTATATTGCATGGTGGGAACCATTGACATCATTGTTTCTAGTTTATTACAATAGGAAATTTTATTGTGACCATCGTAATATAGGTCGTAACTCATAACAACTATTGTAGATAGTGTTGACACGGTATCTGAAGTAGGTATTCTGAAAGTACCTAAACTAACTATTACTCGCGCACATTGCAGACTAAACTGTCGAACTAATGATTGGTTGACAATTTATTTTGAAGGTAAAGGATCCAAAAAAGCTTAATCTTCACGGTATCACCCAGTTACCTAATCGTTGTGCGCTATCATTTTTTTCCATATTAAACTGTAGGCCGACTAAAAGTTTGTAGTGTGCGGAGCCTCTTACCTTACCTTGCCTTATAATCATCTTCTCTAGCCTTGGTTTAACTTCGAGTCTTTTGTGGTATTTGCTTTTTACAATGACACAAAAAAACTTACTTTTATAGTAGTCACCAAAGTGTAGTGGATGAATCAGTACCGATAAAAAAACAGATTAATAAAAAGATACACTCATATTACCTTAATCAAAATTGCAACTTATCACATATAACAACCTGTACATACACATAAGTTGAAGCAATTAGTTCGACGGCGCGCGGCAACGATCCCGCATCTGAGCAAATTGCCGTAATAATAAGCTTAGGGAACAAATTGGTGACGCCAGTACCACTCCATCATGCATCGTGTAAGCTTCAGATATTGGTTAACGATTATAACTAATTCTATTTTGAATTTAATGCTATTTGCATAGTTATTGTGGTAAACAATCGGTTTTTGGAAGACCTTATTTTGATTTTGATGAGGGTGACCATTTTTTTAGGATAAGGAGACAACTGTTTTGTTATACTTATAACTTTCAAATTGATGTTTAAAAAATAGTATTGCCGCTTAATATTGAAATGACACTTAATGAGTGCTGATCAAACATCAGTAAGTAAATAACTTTCACACTTAAGTAAATTGCTGTGACAGAGGGACTTATGAGTGATACTTTACGTTAAGTAACGTTTTCTAGGATACTATAGTTGTGAAGACAAAACAGTAATATTATTTTTTAAGTCATGCCTTAGCTGTATTTTGTTGAATAGGCAGTCGACCCCGTTACAGGAAATAACTCCAGAGGAAAATTGGAAAATGTTTGCTCATCTTTAAAAAATATTACGTTTTTGGAGCTGCTTTGTAAAAACTCATGTTAATATTACCTATTTGAAATATTTGAGAAGTACTCGAGGGCAAAGAATATACAAACATTGTCTAACAAAGCCGAGTCTTGCGAATCGTATATTTGAAGTCTTATATTTCTTAGAAAGGCACTTCGGAAAACAAAGAATTGATTACTAAAATGAGAGGGTTTTTATTTTTTTGCTTCCATATTTTACAGAAAAGGTCACTGAGATTTAAACGTGAGAATTTTTTGTTTATGAAAACAGATAAAAAATACATTTACGGATTTTTATAACATACATAGTCTAATCTTTTGAAAATATAATCCCAATGACATACTTCCTGAAAATACGAAAATACTACGTCCAATAAATATACAGGGTTACTGGTAAGTAGACCGCATCCTTTCAGGAGGTGATAGTATAGGTCAATACGGACAAATTTGACCCTGGGATACACTGGGCAAAAGTTAACCCGTTTCAAGATAATCGAATTTCAAGATCAGTCGTCTAGGTACACGTATAACTTTTCATTATTAGTTAAAAGTCTCATTTTTGTGGATTTTTGTTTGTTTTTGGATAGAAGATGAATCATTTCATAATAACAAACCATAAAACTGTACAAATCTCAGAGGAAATTATAGCGAACAGAAATTACTTTTTTAGTAGATATTTTCTCAAAAATATTACTTTTCATTTTTTTGTGCAGAATACTTAAAAAACATCTACATTTATATGGCTATCCAAAAAGCCACAAAACACACAAAAATCCGCAAAAACGAGACTTTTAACTAGTAATAAAAATGTATACGTGTACCTAGACGACTTGTAAAGAAAAGATCTTAAAATTCGATTATCTTGAAACGGGTTAACTTTTGCCCAGTGTATCCCAGGGTCAAATTTGTCCGTATTGACCTATACTATCACCTCCTGAAAGGATGCGGTCTACTTACCAGTAACCCTGTATATTCCGCCCCAAATAGTAGTTATAAGAAGAACATAAGTAAAAGTTTAACTACACTAGTTATTAATTAACATAATGAAATCCGTGTTGCTTGTTACAGGACGGTGACGTCATCGAGCTCTGTCAAGTCAGTGACGTCAGATCCGGCGGAGTGCCTAAGGTACGTTTAATTACTTAAAGTGAAAGATTATGTTCACAGTTACTTTATAATGCTAATGGAAACACTGGAAAATCAACGGTTTTATTATTTAGAGTTGGTGACAAAGCTTTTATTTTTTTGTTGTATGAAAGAAGAGTAAACTTCTCATTATGGATAATTGTGAATACAATATTTCTTAATAAAGGCTTTTCTCAATTAGCACTAAACTAGATGTAATTGAAAGGTTTTCATTTGGTATGAGTTTAGATGATTGATGATAACCACGGAAAAAAACAATTTCTGTCAAAAAGCAGGCGCTGTCAAAAAGCTTTTGTATTATTCATCCTTTACCTACACAAAAAAGATACTAGAAAAAACACAAACACACGCCCAAAAAGCAACACGAAATTCTACCCTAAAAACACTAGTTCTACGCTAGCAAACACTGTGCTTAAACTTTACCGTAGCGAGAACACAACAAGTGACGTCAGAGGTCACGAGGCAAAAGGCTGTGTGGTTCTCACTGACCGACGTTTTATCAACCGTAATGATGCGGAAAGGGACTAAAGCGAAAATAACTGTTCCCTGGTGAAGGATTCGTTGGGCAGTGATTAATTTAAAGGCTTGTAGGTGTTATTGATGTCTTAACTTTGGTTTGGGGTAGTCTCAGTGGGATAAGAAAATACCTACATGAATTGAAGGTTCAGTCAAGTACAGCTTTGTGGCTTGTTGGGTGTCAATGATTTTCTTTTTCTTCTTTCCACAGGATTCAAAACTTAATATGAATTTAGTAAATAAACATGGAGAAAACTTAGAAGACAAGTCTCTGACGATCTGCAGCGGTACAGACTATATCAACATCAATTACCAACACGTGGTTTGTCCTGATGCTGCTACAGCCAAGGTTAGTTTCACCCAGATCCTACCAGTTAAAACCTGTTCATTTTAGATTTTTACAGACTCTTCAAGATTTATTCAGTTACATAGACTTTACAAGAAGCACGTTTGCAATTTTGATGCCAAAGTTCTGAATTTTAAAGCAACGCAAAATAAGGCCTAGAACAAAATCATCTACACTGGCCCAAATCGCCCACTTTGCACTGCCTCACACATTTCTCACTTCGAGGCGTTGCTTTTCACGAGGCAAAGTTTTAAAGCCAAGAGAATATTGTTATTTTGTCTTGAAATTAAACGATGTATTTCCAATAAGGTATGGTTGCAAGGCCTGAGGAGGATCACCCACAATGTCAAAGCGAACAACGTTTGCCCGATGACATGTCTAAAGAAGCAGTAAGTCTATAGCAAGCTTACGAGGCATGGCTTCAATAGACTTGGATTCACGGCGATTTTATTAATTTACTGTTGTGGTATCAGTGTTAGTGTTAACTTTAGATTTTAATGCCTCCTTCGCTGCCACGGTTTGAGCAAAAATTTTAATGTTTAGTCCTATCTTCAGGAAGCGTTAGCTGTTTTTTGCTCTTTCCGAGGCAGCGAAAGTAAGGCAATGCGCAAGGCTTTGAAGCAAGCTGGTCATACTAAACGGGTGTTGCGTTTAATTCAATCATTTCTCGAAACGCTTCTAGTAAATATGTCATGTTTATTTACCAAGCGTCTTTGTTATTATTTGCTTTGAATTGTAATTTTAATTTTCTTCTATTTTACTTGCTTCGGAGCTTGAAATAATGATGTTGTGGTTCGTTGTTATTATTTTCGTGTTGATGTGAATGACTGGTGGACTTTCCAAGGCTATAATAATATTACCTTAGTCCAATTGCATTTAGGAATAACTAAATTCAATGTACATTTTTAGCTATTGTCGAGCTATTACTTAATGAAGACCATGATTCCAGAACACAAGTTCTTAGTTTCGGTACATATTCTTAATTGGCGGATTCATTTAGTCTTCTACTCTTAGAAAAAAACTCTTGGAAAGTCCACAAGTAATTCTGCACGATTCTGCATGCTCATTGGTTCGTTCATTCGCTTTGTTTGTCAAAGGCATGGAAAGAGGCTCTGCGGGAGATTACACACAACAACAAAATTAGCAACACGTGCCCAAGGACTAACCTCATGAAACAGTACGTAGTTATCATTTTGCTTTTTTTTATTATTTTTATTTTTTGTTTAAGATTCTTGATGTTTTCGGTGTTAAATGTGTATTGGGCAAGACGGCCCTAAATAGGAATGACATTTTCTTTTTTGTCGTAAGGCTTTGCACACGTTATCATTTAGTTTATTTTCAAAGGTTTAAATGAAAAATGCTGAATGTGATTTAATTTAATTTATAAGTATTTAATGACTTCCACTTTAACTAAGTAAATATATAACACACTTAAAAAATTAAGAAAATTAAATAAATAATAACACTTTGGCAAAAGGCTTGTAATAATACAAAATAATAGATGACTAAAACATTAATTTCGCAGTCGTGCTTATGTGTATTGAACATATGGGCACCCTACACTTAATATTATTTCATATGAACACATTTCATTCTGTTATTTTTCAAAGTGATTTTGAATTGAAACATTTCTTCTGTTACATTTTCATTCATAAGTTTCAGTACAAATTATATTGACGACTTTATCGATGTTTTATAAAGCAGTACCTACTCGTGAATTGACTTTTGCTCTCTTTTCAACCCAGGCGACAGATTACGATATCTGTTTTAAAATTAGAGCAATTTTAGAAATGCTTAAATATGTACCTACATTTTTAAAGTAGTAGAGTCGGTAATGTAATGAAATATTTATTAGATACCTAACATTGGTTCCTGCCAGTCTCTGAAATATACCAAGTTAAGTGAACATAACATACAATTATCACTTCATACAGTGGTAAAAATAATACATAAGACGGACAGACAATCAATATTACGTCTGCAGCTGCCCCTTTACATAGGCTAGCTGCACACGAACAAGCCACTATTCTCCATTAATCAAACATGAAATGCACTGAGCTGTTTCTAAGCTAACGTGTGTTAAGCAAACGGACTGGATGGCTACACTAATGAAGTCCAATGAAGTCCGGCTTGTGGCTGCTTTGAGTTGCAGTGGCTCGTGTGTAGACAGCCTTGTTCATTTCAGGGAATAAGGCTGATCCATTTTCACTGTAAACGGAACCATTTGATACGCATTTTAACTTCAGATAGAAAATTAAATACATTTTGACGGACTTAAAAAAAGGTTCTCAGTTTGACTTGTAGGTATGGATGTTTGTACTCAATTATCTTATGTTTGTTTGGCTGAACCGGTTTTTATACGATTTTCAGCATACTAAATGTCAGACTTACCTAGGTTTTAGTAAAAAAAAGCTTTTTTCCTTTGTATCCGGGTGCCGGAAATAGTTCCCCGGGATGCAGGTGAAACCGCGAGGAGCAGCTGGTTAGCTGGTACATATATCAAAAGATGGAAAAATCTTGCAAAGAATTTTCTATCTCATTTTCCTGCAACATGTTTGACATTTAATCTTCATCGAACGAATAACCTTCATGCTTCACATGTTACTGGTAGGTATACTTCAAGACCTCAGGATATTGGCTCCTCGCCTTGGAAGTTCAAAAATTAATATCATACGTAACAGCATGGCGTCAATCCGAGATTCCAGCAATTTAATATCGAAGCGAAAGTTGAATCTAGTTTTTGTTAGGCTGTGATCGTTTTTGAGATATTAGCTGAAGGGGTGAATTTTGGTATAGACGATATATTTCAAGAAAGCGAGTGAGCCATACTTATATGTGTAAGAGAACTTAGTAAATGTACGGTGGTATTTTTGTACATTTGATAGATAATGCCCTTTGAAGAATTCGGATATTTTATATGATTAAAAAAAACTTTTCAGTAATTAGTTACAGGTGTTACAACAAAGCTAGTATAATCGACTCTGCTCATGCAGTTATATTAGGTCGGACACGATAGAAATCCGAACCATCTAACGATAACTATAACTACTAGATACGAAAGACTGAAAAGCAAAGTGTTATTTTTTTAAAAGAGTAACTTCAGGCCGTTATTCTTGAATGATAGATGCAGTTAACTTTACCATAAACTAACCCCAATAACAAATCTAAACAGATCAACCACAATCGTCATTAACCAGTAGACATAATTAAAAGTAACTTTACTCCACTTCCCCGTAAATAAATACTAATAAATGGCAACTTTTGCTGGACCTGGGCGCCTTGCCAGTGGCTTGCCAAAGGTGGTTCAACAAATATGGCGGCATTTAATATGTTATCTGTGCTTTTAGATATCTTGTTTATGGATAAAGTTTGGTGAAGTTCGAAGGACGAGTAATGGCAGGAATATGCTTTTTTCTTTTATTGAAGTTGATTTTTGGGGCTCCATGTTGTTTTTAATTAAATAAGCCTTGACCATTTTTTGGTAATTTTGATTTTATGTTAAATATGATTCTGTAATGTATGCAGTCTATCGAGACTGTAATAGTCTCGTAGCAGGGTTCCGAATTCATTTCACTGTTATAAATGTTTAAACCGCTCGATAGCTCGATAGATGGTAGGCTATGCAATACCTAACCTAATTATTTACAAAAGGGGCAAGACTTAATTCATGTTATAAATTCCAAAATCAGTTTTCTTTGTAGGTATATAGAAATTTATTTCAGGCAGCGTAAAAACGAAACATTATTTTTATATCTATATTTTTTTCTCTAATCTTAAGGCATAAGAGAAAGACATAACCAGTTTAACGTGGCGTGCGAGGGCCCAACTCAGTGGAACATAGCTTAATGGAGCTCAACCGAGAGGGTAATGATCAGCCGTTAGTTATTCTCGTCCCCCATGGCGAAATGTAATGTAATAAGTTACCAAGAAGGTTTTTGGAAAGGATAAATGTTCGTCTAGATTTTCCATTTTGGTTGACAGTCTTTTAGGAATCATCTAACTAGTGCTATAAAGATTTTTCCGTATGATTATTCTTTTGGTGCCCCATTTTTGTTCCTCAATCATACAACAAAATGTATAGGGGTTTATTGAAAACCGGTTAAACACTGATTGCGATACGACCGATTGTAATAGACTAAATATTTACTTCAAAACGCGTTTGATGTCGAAAAACATCAGCCTTTACCTGCTTCTTCTCGTCGTCACATCGGCTGTATTTCAAATACCATCTTTGAAGCCTAGCTTTTCATGAATCCTCATTTTTCAACCAGCAAGTTTAAGGTATAGTTTTCGTAACTTTCACCTGCAATCTACATAATTGAATAAACCATCTCATTTTACAACAACATAATAAGCAATCCCACTTCATAACACCCATTATACAATTCACAAACATTAGGACATAAGGGTACAATACTAATTTATTCACTAACACTGTCCTACTTAAAGTTTTGACGTCCACCCACGATTTGGGTGAATAAGTAGGTATACCGAGGAAGGGTCTCAAGGATTCTAGAACAATCCAGATTGTTCTGGGTTTCAATGCGTGGGCTTTTGTAGGACAATAGTTATACAGATTGACAGTGAATTTGAATTTTACTTCACTATTATAAAACTAGCTTTCCTCAGCGGCTTCATCCGCAACTCTGGTGAACTGCTCCTCGCACCCGGAAAAATACCCTAAGGCTTAGATAAATGAATTAGGTATCTGACACTGAAAGATTTAAATCTCATTATATTTCACTATAATTTTTAAATCAATTCAGTAGTTACATGAGATCATCGCGATCAAGCAAACAAACAAACCCTTGAACTTGGTATCTAACTGTCTATTTGTGACTGCGAAAGAGTCACGTGACTGACTTCAGAGCAACAAAGTAAGAGTGTGATAGTGTTTTGTACGCACATTTTGACTATTACTACTCTTGTAAACTGTGCCGTACTGTGTAAACTATCTATAATTCATGCTATTTAGTTTCTCCAACAAATTCTGAACACGAGTAAAATACGCTACCTACTTACCCAAGGAAATCGCACTTCCATAGATTGGTCCATTTAGTAAATTAACTTTGAACCAGTAATTGGTCCAGTTAATACCATTACCGTCTATAAATTATATCGAATGGCCCTCTATGATTTAAACGTATAGAAAATGGAATGGAAACGCCTGATTTATGATTACTAAGTGGTAGATTAAGCTTGCGTTTAGATGGCCGGGGTTATTTGAAAGAGTGTTTTTGGAATATTAATGCTAAGGTTAGATGGCATAGGAATAGGAGTTTTAAATGAAAATAAGGTTTGAAATGTAAGCCACTGAAGCCACTGATGGAAGGCTTGTAAAGAAATAAGTAAATCACCTAAGTGAAAAATAAATAAATAATGTACTAATAATGATAATGAGCCCCGCAGGGCATCTGAGGCGGATGACGGGGAGTAGCGACCCCGCGGGGCTATATATCCGAGTGCTCCAGGGAGAGTATACTGTCCCCCATCTCCAGCCTGCCGGAGTGAAGCATGACGGGGGATAGGTCTCCCGCCTCTTGGCTTGCCTTCATCGGCCGGTCAGAGTGGAGTCGCTAGAGCAGGGTTAGCAGCCCACTCGGAGGGTAGGTGCCTCGTGGTAAGTGGCGAGTGGGCCGGTGATGCTGGTCCCACAGGGAGCGCGTGATCTGCGTTTAAAGTCCGCCGAGGTATCCTCACCCTTCAGCCGCTCATGTACCTGTTGCCCTCTTGTTGCTATTCAGTGACTGATTCCCGAGGGCCCAGTAAGTGAGTTGGCGAGTCTCCACCTGCCATTTTTACGTGTGCAAACATTGTTATCGGCAGGTGCCATAGTTCCCATAGTCTTCCCATTCCTAGTCCACTAACATCCCATCACAATAGCCCAAGTAGTTTTCCTCCATAGTTAGCAATAGTTTAGCACAGAACCGGGGATTGTCCTTGGGTACATTTCTATAGTGTATACGGGGATAATCGTCGGTTTTGTGTCGCCATTTCATTAAAGTTGTCTCAAAAGGGCTTCAGCGTGTTGGCTTCGGCCCCACGTTCGCCTCCCAAAAATCCGGGACTCTATAGTCCCGAGGTCTGGCAGAGACATACAAAAATGATAATGATAGATAACTAATAATGATAGATTTATGAAGAAGAAAAATCAGCACTTTTAATGTCTTACATTTCATAGTTTTCACATCGCGTCCTTTCCTTGAAATCATCATCCTCCGAGCCTTTTTCCCAATCATGTTGGGGTCGGCTTCCAGTCTAACCGGATTCAGCTGAGTACCAGTGCTTTACAAGAAGCGACTGCCTATCTGACCTCCTTAACCCAGTTACCCGGGCAACCCGATACCCCTTGGTTAGACTGGTGTCAGACTTACTGGCTTCTGACTACCCGTAACGACTGCCAAGGATGTTCAATGACAGCCGGGACCTACAGTTTAACGTGCCATCCGAAACACAGTCAGTGGTGTCTAAGATATACTTAGAAAGTACATACAAACTTAGAAAAGTTGCATTGGTACTTGCCTGACCTGGGATCGAACCCGCGCCCTCATACTTGAGAGGTTGGTCCTTTACCCACTAGGCCACCACGACTCGCGTCCTTTCCTTGAAATATCACTCATTTATACTAAGGCCAGGCGTAAGGCTAGATTTTATGTAAATTAATAAATGAAAATTAACGTTACAACGACAGAAATTATACGGCTTTTGAAACTTTCAGTATGTCCTACACCCTAAAAAGATAAATTATTAATACAATCCGCCCTTTACATGTTAAAAGGAACGTGATAACGACAGCTCAAAATGTATGTTCTCATATTTTGCGTACATTAAAAAAAAATATTTCCTAACTTTCTTCCGAATCAGTAGGTACCTCTTATGGAGAACGATTAAAAACCCACTTAAACTGGTGTTCTAGATTGAATTCTTTCTATTTTTCGTCTTGATCCACAGTATAAATAGCTAATTTTGTATTAACAACATTAAAACAGGTCTTCCAGTACATGACTGAAGCCGCAGTTAATTTTGCAATGAAAATGAAGCAAATTCTAATTTCAAACCTAAAACAAAAGAAACCATGTAGGTCGCATATTGTAAAGTCAACCTCCACCTCCACAGACATTATAAATTAACAGAGAGTTCACGTCATGTAGTCAATAGAAGGGGTAGATAGGGCATGCTATTCAGTATCATTTTACATTGAAAACCTTGAATGGAGTACATTTCTCTTTATTCAATGCGTTTGGTTCAAACTGAGATATCGGATTCAATGAATACAGTCATGATGGTTGATGGTATATTTTTTTGTACAGAATGATATTTGTGGTTATTTCAATATTTCAATACTTACTGCTTTTATGCAAATCATATTTATCGAAGTGAAGTTGTCTATGTTACTTAGGGACTGTCGTTTTAAAAAAGTACGTACCCGTGTAAAGAATACTAACTAAGTAACTAATAACTTAAAGTTTTTAAAACACTTAACCCACACTACTGTATTTTCTAACGGCAAACAATCTTTATGAGTAAACAAAACAGTTTTCATCATAACTTTGCCATTCACACTAATTTAATTATTGCGCTGTCACTAATAACCAACTTCACATCGGCAAACTTATCTTCTATCACCACAATACCAAAACTTGACTAATCACCTTTTTCCAGTTGGATGCGGCTCTGCTTCCTCACAGACCCTCGAGGGAAGGTTCCCGTCAAGGTTGTAGCCCGTACTTTCGCGTCAGGCAAGACTGAGAAGTTGGTGTACCAGTGCCTATCAGAGTTGGGTCTACCTTCAGGCAAGAATGAGGCCATGGAGAAGGAGGCGTTCACGTTTGACAAGTTCTACGCCTTGTATCACAAGATCTGCCCTAGGAATGATATTGAAGAACTGTTTCGATCTATGTAAGTATTGCAGGTGTTTTGTATTATGCAACTTGAGGTCCTGTGCCCGTCATAATAAAACATTTCATTTTTAGAAATCTACCTTTTTAAAAGTTTTCGAAGAAAAGTGGCCTCGCAAATTCGGTCACTTGACTTATTATCTAGTGATTTGTTTACTAAATTGCTCAAATTTCAAAGTTTTTATTTACTAGCTAACAAAAGCAAGTCTTTCCAATATCCCTGTGATTAAATCCGAAGGCCGAAGCATATTTCCGAATTCCTCAAATCATTTTATTTAAAATCTGTAGACCTGGCAAACCCCATCGAAGAATTGAAATACAGAAGTACTTATCTCTTAAAATCGTTTACCAAGAGGCAGTCCATCCACTTGATGGTATTCCCTAAGCTCCGTTTTACGATACGCAAGAGACTGGCGGTTAGTGTTAAGATTTAAACGCACTTCAGTCCTGTTTTATGCGACTTACTTATTGATGAACCCTCTGCCATTTACGGATTACCTACGATTGGAGAATTTTATCACCGAATTACATGATAGAATTGCCACCGGTTTTGAGAAATTGAAGATTTTAGAAGTAGATAACCTAGAAGCAAAAAGCCCTACTATTTATTGCAAAGTTGATATGTCGTAGTCAACTGGTTAAGATAGCCATTCAATTAAACTGCTAGCCCTGTTGAACTTTGCAACAATTCAGCCAAACGACATATACGTGTGTTTTGAATGCAGTCAAAATCTGATTGATTAAAGGGCTAGGCAGACTATCAACCAGATTAATTAGGAAACCCATCTACTATGTTTGTTACTCTTTCGAGTAATATCTTCAAATCTTTCCACCTCCAGCACCCAAGGCAAATCTGACCGCATCAACCTGGACCAGTTCGTGAACTTCCTGAACGAGAAGCAGCGTGACCCTCGGCTCAACGAGATCCTGTACCCGCTGTACGACGAGAAGCGAGCTGCCGAGATCATCAACACTTACGAGCAGTGTGATGAGGCTAAGAATGATAGTACGTATTATTTTATTATTCTTCTTGAATAATGGGTTTTAAACCGGCACTATTTGTTCATAGGACGACAATTTTGAACTTCGGCTGGTATGGAAAGCTAACTATTGGTCGCACCTTAACTTGAATCCTAAATAAATACTATTTTTTTTTAAACCTATTGTAATTCTAGAACTGTTTCCAGAGTCTTAATATCGATATAGTAGTGAGTTACCAAATATATTTTATATCTATCTCTGATCTTATCTACCATCACATCTATTATACGATTAAACTATTTATCTGTAAAGGCATAATTAACAAATTGATTTTAGATTTAAAATAGTTAACATAAAGCTAGTCTAAGGTATTAAATATACCAATAACATAGTCCAAATCGATATGTTCCGCGAAAATTTACATTTTGGCAGCTCAACAGTAAATACTTTGCAAATTGATTTGAGCTGGTCCATTTTGGCAAGTTTACGGTAACAGTGAAAAGTTAAAAAGCACTCAACATACAATTGGTTCTTGAATAGTTTTGCAGATTTGCCAAAATGCAGAGCGATGCAATTTGTTTACATTGCGACGATTTTTTTGTAAACAATCTGGATGCAATGTAACCTACTTCTTATTAAAAACCCGATTATATACAAGTGATTTTATATAATTACATATTTAACAGTGATTTTCTGTAAAATATGATATAGTGATTGGGTTAAGGGCCAAACGCTTAAATACCGTGCTACAAAATTTGGTCTTCGACCGGAGACTTAATATTTTCATTCCTTCCATCCAAAAGAATCCGTTCTTTCAATGTGGAAGCAGGAGACAAAATAGGACCAAACCTGGATATCAAGTTTTGATTTCGTAGTCTTGTTTGAGCTAACAAACCCCTCAAAAACTTCCAGAGTGCCTCACAAAAGACGGTCTCATCCGCTACCTGATGTCGGACGAGAACGCGCCAGTATTCCTGGACCGCCTGGACTTCTACATGGACATGGATCAGCCTCTAGCCCACTATTACATCAACTCTTCACATAATACGTACCTGTCGGGAAGGCAGTTCGGCGGCAAGAGCTCCGTGGAGATGTATCGACAGGTTCTTTTGGCTGGATGCAGGTGAGACTCTTAACTGACGAACTTTTGGGCTCTATTAAATATTTTTGAGCTTGAAGTAAGCTTCTTTCAACTAGGTTTCACCCGCAGCCAATATAGCTTACAAATCAGGCTATCTGTTTTCCTCAGTTTTACCGAATCCACTAATGAAAACGAATTCCCGTACCCGGATAGAATATATTCTATCCGGGTACGGGAATTCGTTTCCCGTACACTACCCCCAGTCGATATAGGCTATGTATAGCCTATATCGACTGGGGGTAGTGTGGCTTCGCCACAGTTTAAGAATTATTTTAATCAGTTCAGTAGTTTTGGTGCCTTTAAAGTTCATGCATCCAACAAAAAATGTTCCTCTTTATAGTATTAGTATAGATTCTTTATTTATTTTCAAAATGACAAATTAAAATTAATTAATATAAGCTGACTGTATGCCATAATCATAAACTCACAAAAGTAACTCAATAGAATAAATTCGTATCTATCTTCAGTTTAAATAAAATGGCGTTGACACTTTAAACTGTTCTGGAAGTTTCCAAAAGACTCAAACTTCGGACAGATCTCATCCGCGACAGCTTTACACTCGCACGATCTGAGGACCAACTTCTGAACTTAATTAGCGAATCGTCTGACCACTGTAAGATGGTATTTTGAGGATATTTTATGTAGTAAAAAATGTTTAAAATGATAAGGTGAAAATTAACTTTGAGTTACGGTAAAAGGGAGGTATCGAAAAAGAACCAAATACACGAGTCATTTTTTTTAATATACTAAAATAAACTAGTAAACCACTTGTAAATCTGTGACTTGTTTATAAATGCCAATACTTGTTCGCCTCGATAAAAGCATAGCCCGCTTAGAGAAAGGATAAGCTTACACTGAATATTGTTTCTTCATCTAGGTACGAACAGAACTTATCATATAATATGTTCATTCTAAGAAAACGATATAATAAACATAATTTTCCAACAAGCTGTTACTACAAAAACATTTTCAATTTAAGAGTTCAATACTCTTTATATTTTCTGAAATTCAAATAAGCCCCATCATAATAACAGTCGTACATTTTGAAATTCAAATAAGAAAATAAAAACATTCAATTTGCATTTGCATACCATTAAAAATTATTACTCACTATTTCATATTCTAATACCTACTTGAATATTTTAAGAAATATGTTGTACATTATTTCTTAAAAGGCACGATTAATTGGGGGTTATTGGTGGTCAGAAGTCAAAAAGTCTGACAACCAATCTCACCAAGAGGTATTGGGTTGCCCGGGTAACTGAGTTGAGGAGGTCAGATAGGCAGTCGCTCCTTGTAAAACACTGGTACTTAGCTGCATCCGGTTAGTCTAGAAGCCGATCCCAACAGTTGGGAAAAGGATAGGCAGATAATTATTTTTCTTAAATCTTCATCCCTTTTACCCCCTATTCTTCAGGTCTCAAGTAAAACTGGTTTTGAGAAGCGATTCGTCCGCGTCTCCGAAATTAATCGCGTCTTATTAATTACCAAGTTACGAAGTTTGTTCAGTTGCTCCTAATCTCTCGTGATGTATTAATAATTGCTTTTCTCGCTTTGTCAAGGTGTCCTTTGGTTTTCAGATAGATTTTTCCTTTATTTGTTGAGTTTCTTGAACATCAGTTGTGATGTATTTTTATAACGTTTTTGTTGCCTATCGTACACTTTTTAGGAAAAGGATTTAGTTGTTCATAATTTTCCATTCTCAAAGTGAATTATTCTGAGTTGTTCTGCCAATTCTTGTAGTTATTTTTTTATTAAGTAAAAAGATTTAAACACATATGGTACTTAGGTATCTTATAACATGTAAAATGACAACAATACAATGTCTACATCCGATTTATGCCGAAGCTGAATCTAAATTTAAAACTATATGCAAAGTAATAATAACATCAAATTCAATCACCACTATTTAAGAAAATCAAACAATTTCAAAATAGCATTCAAAAATTGCCTTACCTCCCTTCCAGATGTGTCGAACTGGACTGCTGGGACGGCAAGGGAGAGGACGAGGAACCTATCATCACCCACGGCATGGCAATGTGCACCGACATCCTATTCAAAGACGTCATCTACGCCTTACGAGACACGGCCTTCGTGACCTCAGACTACCCTGTCATCCTGTCGTTTGAAAACCATTGCTGTAAGGCACAACAGTATAAACTGGCGAAGTATTGTGATGAGATCCTTGGTGATTTGCTGCTGAAAGAAGCCTTGCCGGAACACCCTGTGAGTATTATTGGTGTAGGGTTTTTTGGGGGATATTGTAACTTTTGGCTGTGGGTGATAGGACCAGTTAGAACAGTTGGTGATTTTTGGTTCTTATACTTACTTACAAGGAGAAAATTTATCATATACGGTCAAAGTTAAAATGTAAAAAAAACATGGTAGGCAGAGCACCTCGACCATTTTTTACGGCTTCGTTTGCCTTAGTTTTTGTTGCTGTGTCTGAATCTGATGAATATCTCTAGAAGAAGGTAGGCAGCCATACAGTACGAGCAGGGGTCTTAAAAATCAACATTTCGCTGAAACTTCATACCGCTAGAATTTTGACAAAATCAACCAATTCAATAAAACCCTTTTCAAAATCAGCTACCCACTAAACACAACCCAACTTTTCCTACATGCAAAGTCACGCCAATTCCAGCTGGAACCAGGAGTTCCTCTGCCTCCGCCCTCAGCCCTGAAGCGGAAGATCCTCATCAAGAACAAGCGACTTAAGCCTGAGGTTGAGAAGCAGGAGTTGGAGCTGTTCCGTCAGGGCCAGTTCGTTATTGAAGATGAGGAGAAGGAGGATGCGTCTGCTGTCGCTATTTTGGATAAGAAGGTTGGTAGTTTTTATATACTAGTTTTTTTCCCGCGGTTTTACCCGCGTCCTAGGGGAAAAAAGTTTCTCAAAACATCATCATCTAGTTTTTACTATCTTATTGTTCAAGGCAGTTCAAGTTTTATATAGTCATTTTAATAGTGAAGAACATAATCCTTAGTGAACAGTATCGAGCCGTCAAATCATCGATTTGACCAATGAGAATTTTACACGTGGCGATGGGTTTTCGTTATAGTTGAACGGCGCATATCACCCGTAGTACAATAATGAGTCTTGTTGATCAAACATAAATTCTTAGAAACCCCCTTCATCTTATCCTGCTTTTAATCTAACACCAAAACTTATCTATTTATTTCGTATCTCCAGCCTGAAGAAATAGTAGCAGAAGCAGCATCAGCCGGTGACGATGCTCCTCCCCCGGTGGCGTATACAGGCTCCACCACCAACGTGCATCCCTGGCTGTCCTCCATGGTCAACTACGCGCAGCCCATCAAGTTCCAGGGCTTCGAGGAGGCTGACAGTAAGTATACGAGCTTCACCATAAAGTCGCCTATATGTAATTAACAGCGCTTCCACATTGCAAACAACACTCGATTTTTGCGGGCGGTGAATTGATAACTACCGGTACTGGGATGACGTTCAAACCCACGTAGAGGGTCAAAAAACCGCTTGTGTGGAAAAACTGGCATATAACTTCTGAGCATCTACCTCTTAACCTGGTAATCTGTCTAATCGTTTTGTTGAAACAAATTCAACCTAAGGAATTATCTCCATATTTGGTTGGATGTTATAAGCATTAATTACAATTTCTATAACGACTTTCTCTTAGTCTTGAATTATTGGTTCTTAAGTTATTTATATATAGCTTACATACGCGTTTTTTAGTGTGTATAATTAACTACATATGCTTAAATCAACCATCTCTCTTCCAGAAAAGAACATCTACCACAACATGTCTTCATTCGCGGAGACGACCGGCATGAACTACCTCAAGACACAAGCCATCGACTTCGTGAACTACAACAAGCGACAGATGTCCAGGATCTATCCCAAGGGTACCCGGGCTGATTCCTCAAATTACATGCCACAGGTATGACGAATAACTGCTATACAGTATAAGGAAAAAAACCGATTGTGGTGTAATCAAAAGACTGGCGAGCGTTAGAAACTATTAAAGAAACCATAGTCACGAATGCCTAACTAATGATACAATTGATTAAATCGCATTGATTACATGTTAACTTACACAGGTACAACATACATTGACATAAACTATCACTACATATACTCTACAACCAGTTACTATATCCTTTTCACACTGTTAGACAAAAACTATGCATAAAACCAAACCAAAGTACCAATGCCCAGTTACTAAAAAAATGCCTAAAAAAACCTCTTATTTTTATTCCCACAGGTATTCTGGAACGCCGGCTGCCAAATGGTGTCGCTAAACTTCCAAACGTCAGACCTCCCGATGCAGCTAAACCAGGGCAAGTTTGAATACAACGGTAACTGCGGGTACCTGCTGAAGCCGGACTTCATGCGGCGAGCTGACCGGAGCTTCGATCCGTTTGCTGATGCGCCGGTAGATGGCGTTATTGCGGCACAGTGCTCTGTACAGGTGAGCTGTAATTTTGGCCTTAGGCCAAAATGGACCGGAAACACCCTCAGTGCTCTTAGGATAAAATGGCTTTTGGGGCTTTTATCTGCCAAACTAAATATTCCTGAAGCGGCATATTGATCCCATGTTACAGCATTAAATAGAACGAAAGTGTTTTCATGTTTTCTCGAGTAAGAACTTTCAGTTGACAAAAAATTAAAAAAATATATCAAAATTGTGGAGCTTGCTCCTCCTCCTATTGACAATTTTAATGTAATTTGGAAAATATAGTTTTTGAGGTTGATATTCTTCTGCGTAATCCATACAGAAAGAAATTGTCAGAAATATTATGTGTGTACAACAACAAAACGTAGCCATATATTTAGATCTTTGCAATTGCAAAGCGTTATGGAAGAATTTTTAACACAGCTAAAATTACTCAAATTACACATACAGATATAATGATTAATTTATGTATCTACTAAAACCACAAATACCTTGCCCACAGGTCATAGCCGGTCAGTTCTTATCAGACAAGAAGATCGGCACATACGTCGAGGTGGATATGTACGGTCTACCGTCAGACACCATCCGCAAGGAGTTCAGGACTCGCATGGTGCCTGCCAACGGGCTCAACCCTGTCTATAATGAGGAGCCGTTCTTGTTCAGAAAGGTAGTTATAGATAAGTCGTTGAATATATTTTGTTATGATGTTCTTTATGAGGAGAGGTGTTGCCTTCAGAAAGTTCGTATTCGAAAGCGATTGCTTTTGCGTTGCGAGAGGCGTTTATTCGGCAGCTGCATAGTGCATAGTAATTTAATATCATGATCGGGTGTTTTGTTTACCAAAATTACTGTACACTCAACATTTTCGACCTAAAATTGAATAAATACAAAAACTCCCACACACGCTTTCTTGCAGCAGTGCACTCACTTCGAATTATGGTTCAACTGAAACAAAATTTACTTCAAATCAAGTCAATCAAGGCATTTCAGAAGTAAAACCGCAAATCGTAACTTCAACATGTTACAATAGAATACAAACACTAATAGGTTCCTATGTTTAACTAACTTAGCTTATCTTTTCCACCAGGTCGTCCTCCCAGACTTAGCAGTCCTCCGTTTCGGCGTATACGACGAGAACGGCAAACTGCTGGGCCAACGCATCCTCCCACTGGACGGGCTGCAGGCGGGGTACAGACACATCTCGCTGAGGACTGAGGCCAACTTCCCCATGTCGCTGCCCATGCTGTTCTGTAATATCGAGCTGAAGATCTACGTGCCTGATGGATTTGAAGGTAACCTTACCCATTTGAGATATTTTCACAATATCGAAGATTCTTTTCTAGTAAACACCTCCCGTATCGAGAAATCGACAACAGCATCCAGGATATCAAGATTATTTTCATGTGTCTAAGAACCCAAAGGCTATAGAAGAAATGAAAAGATAAATTATCGTTAAGAGTCCCATCAGTCCCGTCCTTGTTGGGGCAGGGATTAGGTAGGTACCTGATTTGAGTTGGTAAAAAAGGGGGTTTGGTTAGTCTGTTATCCTACTATACGTATCTGATGCCTTTGAAAGTAGGAAAGATAAGGCTGCAAAAGAAAGGGCATGTTGGGGTTTGCGGGTTTTTGCGAACCTCCTACTACCTCGACTGTGTGAACCGGTCTCTGTGTCAATTTTAAATCGGTCTCGTCTTCATGAAGGTGGTCTTTATTCCTGTTTCCCATTAAATAACACAATTTCTTTTGCGCAGACTTCATGGCGGCCCTATCAGATCCTCGCGCGTTTATGGGCGCGGCTAAAGAGCGGAACGACAAGGTCAAGCAGATGGGCATCGAGGAAACCGGCCCCGAGAAGAAGGTGCAGATCGAAGAGAAGAAAGAAGGTGAGGATTTTGTTCCTTATGTGTATGGGTTTAGGGTTTATTTTAGGTTGTGACCACAACACGACAACTTGAATTACCGCTAAAGGATTTTGTTCTTAATAAGTATAGATTTAGAATACATTTTAGATTGTACAACGCCTGTAAGGTAAGGTGACACCTTGAATGATTGCTTTTTAAACTTTTGCAGTATGTATTCAAATCATATCAGTAATAGATTCTTAAAATAGGTACATATGTATGTATATAGTATGTATATGTCACCGTAAGATTACAAACATCGTTAGATTATAATCTATCTCGAGAGATTGAAAAGTGTCGAATTATTGTGAACCGTAACATCTGATTGCAATTTAACGCATTATTTTTCGCTATATTATAATCTATCGATGAGAAATTGTCAAATTGTCAACTGTCCGAAAGCTCTCCCTGATTGGTCAGTCTTTTTGTAAGATCGACCAATAATCCGTTCTGTTCCCATGGAGTTCCCGTAGAGTTAGGAATGAAATAGAGGTGTCAGTTAAATAAAATAAATGCTCTTCAAAAATTCTTCAAGTATTTATTATTTAGTACGAGTATGTAATTCATATTCCTGACATATGGAGAGAACAAATTGTAACGAAATATTTATTCTTCAAACACAAATTGAAATTGGAAACATATTGATTTCTGACACTTACGCGAATATTAGACATTGAAATAAAACTACTTTTACGGATTTTATCGCGGTTATATTATATTATTTAATCCCGACGTTTAAAACCGACCGCGATAACATCCGTAAAAGTAGTTTTATTTAAATGAAATTGGAAAATTATAAGAAACTTTTATAAAAAAAAAAAAAAACAAAACAATTACCTAGGTAGTTTGTCTTCAAACACAAATTCATTCCTAACTCTACGGGAACTCCATGGCAACAGAACGGCTGGTCGTGATTGGTCGATCTTACAAAAAGACTGACCAATCAGGGAGAGCTTTCGGATAGTTGACAATTTGACAATTTCTCATCGATAGATTATAATATAGCGAAAAATAATGCGTTAAATTGCAATCAGATGTTACGGTTCACCATAATGCGACAGTTTACAATCTCTCGAGATAGATTGTAATCTAACGATGTTTGTAATCTTACGGTGACATATATATGTAGTAGAGAGTCGGAAAACGAATGCTTTTAACCGAGCTGTAGCCGAGTAATTTATATAACCCAATACTTACTGCAGAGTTCTCTTCATTCAACAAAGCTCTATTTAATGACTAGCTTCTGCCAGCGGTTTCACCCGCATCCCGTGGGAACTACTTCCCGTACCGGGATAAAAAGTAGCCTATAGCCTTCCTCGATAAATGGGCTATCTAACACTGAAATAAATTTTCAAATCGGACCAGTAGTTCCTGAGATTAGCGCGTTCAAACAAACAAACAAACTCTTCAGCTTTATAATATTAGTATAGATGTAGGCCTTCGGGAAATCGTTATAACACAAAATTAAGATTTTACGATACGCTAAAAATAAGTTATAAAAGTATTTCTTAGTTTACTCGCAAGTGAACACACACATTTGTTTACTTTATCTAGATCCTAAAATATATTTTACTGACCGTGGTTTTGTTTGTTTTAGTGAGGCTAGAAAAAAAATTGTTTACATATTTCAATACGTAATCAGTGTTAAAAATGTTCTGAGATATTTTGAAATAGTGCGGCAAGTAACATTTGATAGAAATATAATCTGAATTCACTATGTCGAAGAAGTTGAGAGTGATCTTTCGAAACCAATAGTTTTTAAGATATAATTATAAAAAAAAGTTTCTGTGGAGTAATTTATAAACCTATATTGATTGGTTTCCTTATTTCAATAAAAAAACAGCAAACATCCAAGTACAAAAGTCACATCAATCCCTCAAAGTGAAACAAACCAAAACTTCACAGCATCTGTACTTCTCATCTCTGTTATCTCAACACAGACAAACATTTCAATAGCAACAACAAACGAGAATTCAGTTGTCAGTACATTTCCCAGTCCAATCGACTGTCAGTTATAAATTGAAGATTTTTACTGTACTAGCATAGACAGTTGTGTTTAGATTCGCGCGTTAGAACAGTTGCCCAACCGGAACCGCCATGAGCACAAATCTCTATGTGAACGCTGTAACAAGGCCCAAGTTCGCCGAAGCATAAACTTTTTTTTTAAACAACTGTTTACTTTGAAAATTAAACGTGATAATTCAAACAGTAAAAAATACTAATGTTTTAAATGCTATCGATAACTTGGGCCTAAGTAGCGGTAGTTCAATAATGAATTTTTAATCACATCCTTGAAAACTAGCACCAATATTGACTAACTTAAACGACTCAGTCATGAAACTGTCTCAGTTGTAACCAGCAGAAGGAACAGAAAGCAACGGCGTGTCCAGTTAGCTCAATGTTCTAAGGTGTTCTTGCGATCTGCAACGGTCTACAAATAGCGTGGGTTCATAATTTCCGACCTGTATTTACGCAGCAGCTTACGCTCTAATCCGCGGTGTATGACATGCAACAGATATTTTGAGAATCATTCTGCTAATATTCTGTGGGGTAAAATATAAGCGGAAGAGGATTTCAAATCTCCATTAAGTTGTACAAATAACAATAAGTTTCTTAAACGAACGAATGCCTTACTTTTCTCCTGAGGGCCAAATTTTAACATCTACATATTTAGGTATCACGTCTTTTTCTTACTTTTTTCTAATGGTTCAACAAATGTTCTACGAGTATTTTGTAAAAGCACAGATTATATAATAGTAACAGATAAATCACTCCATTAAAAAAAGGTCCATACCTACTGTTATAAGCACCTACAAGTTCCCCAACTACCTACAAATTCCTAGCTGCGTTATAAAATGAACCTTAAAAGCTCGAGCGCTTGATTGTTATTCCAATGCGATAGCGCACAGTTCAGTGACCGCAACCGTGCCGTGGCCGTGCTTAGGGTTGCTTCTTACAATTAATTAATATTTAAGTAGGAAAACAAAGTTACGCTTATTTTAAGATAGCATTTTTTAAAACTGAGTTTTTAAATAAAAAGTAATATCAATAATATTTTTCTTTAGTTAACTATTGTATTGCCAACTAAAATGGAGTGTAGGTACATATTACTAAATATTAACTAATACGTAAGCATAGGTAAATACTTAAGTAAAGTTTTCGTCAAAATCAAAGGCAGTTTCCAACTATTTTTTGAGCACAAGTGCCATACCCCATATGGTACAATTCCGTCGAGTGTTGATACATACCTAAAATTGGTTTCTGCGTAGCGACACGCGTAATGTTCCGAGTCGTCATTAAGTTGGACCAGAACTATACCTACTTACACTCGAGATGTGTTTTGAGCTACAAAACTCACAATACAGTTCATATAACTAAGTAGGTATCTAAAGTAAAATAAGTACCTAATGATCTCTGTTGTTAAAATCATAAAGTAGATAAATATTAATTTATTAAAAAAAAATAGAATTACTAGATAAGTTCATAAATAGAAAATGTTTCTAAATCTTACAATAGTCGCATATAAACCAACACAACTCAAAATAATCCATCAGTTTGTTAGGTAGCTTAAAAAACCTAATAAAAACCAACAGCATAACATGCCACGAAATAAAAATAATAATATTGGAACGCGCGCGGCGCGTGTGACTATTGAAAGCCCTGAGCCGCGTGGGGCTACCGGTAACCCAGCGAGCGGTAGGCATTTATCGCTCGCAAGTACGTCGAGTGACAGAGGCCTGGTAAAAGTAACTACCTAATATTCTCGAGAAACATTATTTTACAAAATCGCTCCACTCATACGTTACACCACAAACCAAACATTATGATCTCGTATATTTTCCGGTAAAGATGATTTGCATCAGATATCACTCGAGAAGAATTCGTGTTCGAGGCGGATAAGCTGTCTTTTTATTTAGCCAAACCTCTTCATAATCGTGAAAATATTTACGAGTAATATCCAAGCCGATTGTCGGCCGCAACGGCCGGCTCTAAGACGATCTCTATGATAGTGCACAAGCAGACACTGATGATGCTCTCTATTCCCTCGCTCTCATAGCCCGATTGGACGTAATCCCACACGACCGTAGCGAGATCAGTTTATTTTCCAGTACCTTATATCTAGCACCTATACTCAATTTGAGTAGGAACCTAATTTAAAAACAAGTGCTTAAACTAATGATGCGATTGATGAGTGAATTTATACAATTGATTTTAGCCGCATTTAATTTTTCATCTGACTAATTTAATGAAAAGACGTGTGAATGTATTCAGAAAATCGCTCCGCTCATCTCTCACACCACACACCAAACAGCATTACCTCAAATATTCCCGCTACAGATGTTCCGTACCAGATATGTTGCAAACCCGTCGAGTTCACTCAAGGAGCGTCCGTGTTCGCGCCGACATGAGCACTGTGTCATTCTGTTTAGGTAGTGAAGTGATTTTGTTTACTTATTTGGCGTTTTGTGTTTGTTGTGTTGTAGTTGAAAAGCGGTGTTTAGTGGAAAGGTTTTTACTACTAGTGTTAAAGGACTCTTTTATTGTCGTGCGCCGTGAGTTAAGAAGAAATCCAGATTATTAGGGACTGTAAATAGACACATAATGATATTTTGGAAATTATTTTTGAAGTAACAAATGCCACCAACATTTTCTGTTTACAACCGGAACTTGTAAACAATATCTTTACACTATGTATGATAGCATCTAAATATCGACACTTTCTTTTTAATTTTATGAACCTAATTCAATCATTTTACTACAATAAATCAATAAAAAAACATACCTCCACAACATTATCAGGCACCTACACAAATACAAATTACCAAAGAGGACCAAATATTTATTTTTCTTTCTTCTAGAACCTCCTCTAGTATTCGAGCCCATAACAGTGGAATCCCTTCGCCAAGAGAAAGGCTTCGTGAAGACTGGCAGGAAACAGCAGAAGGAACTGGATGCCATGAGGAAACGCCATGCCAAGGAGAAGATGGCGCTGCAGAAGACCCAGTGTTCAGCGCTTGAGAAGATGATTAAGGGGAAAAAGTATGTATTGAATTGAAGTATGCTTGTAACTGGCTGTTCCGTGGAAACTAGTTTCCGTTACCCGGATATAACATAGCCTATCTCATGCGGGGTTAGTGTAGCTTTCACACGGTAAAAAGTTTTTCGAGCCGGGTCAGTAGTTTCGGAGCGTTTAGGGTATAAACAAACGTTAAAAATCCTCTGTATAATATTGGTATAAGATCAAATGTCGTTGTAAAAGAGTTGTTTGTGAGAGTTGTTATTTTGAATACGCAATACAAACTGGAGGATAGATCGGAAAGACAGTTTATGTTTCTGGAACTTTCTAGTTCGTAAACACGTTCTTGTTTTTGAAGTTGGGATACCAATAACTACGTCAAGTACAATATTCATACTCCAAAATGATATGCACTAATTTCTATGCAGGCTCAAGAATGTTCGAAGTAAAAGTAGTAAAATTCCCGCCTCCCGTAACGATTAATTTGGTCAGACAGCCTTGAGAAGTGTTGTGTTCTGTTCAGTGTTCACTTGACTTTATAAGTGCTTCTAAATGCAGACATTTGTAAATAAGGAGCAATGTTTACAACTGAAATAACTTTATTAATGTCAGAATTGTCTGGAGAAATCTGCCTGATCTTGTCTGATGCGTATTTACACGTTCTTTGTGCGCCTGCGTTAAGGCCGGATGCAAAAAGGTTCATAAGGGTTGTCTGTGTCACATACGTCTGATCTAGTTGAAAATATACATTCATATTCATTATATTCAGATATGAGGGAGTACATAAGGAAGTATATAGCGAGAGTACATATCGGCAGTGCATAAGGGAGTACATAAGGAGGCTTAGGGGGAGGAACATAAGAAAGTATGTAGGCGGAGTAAATTGGAGAAATAAATAAGGTATATAAGGGGTAGTATATAAAAGGATAATATAAGGAAGTAAATGAGGATAGTACATAAGGAATAACATGAGAAAATCAGCCATTTTGCCAGTAGTAGTCAAATAATTGCCTATTTATCATGTTTTCTCAACTTATCCCTTCCAGTAAGGACCAGTTAAGCAACGACGCAGCCTTCCGCAAGCTGGTCAGCGAGCAAGCCACAGCCTGGAGCGAGCTGGTCGCGAGGCAGAGAGTCGAGGAGTGGACCAGCGCCAGGAGCCGGCTAAACGAACAGCGGGACCTGCTGAAGAAGATGATGGAAGCCACGCAGTTGGCGCAGATGAAGCAGCTCGAGGGGAAGCATGAGAGGTAAGGCCCCAGTTTATATAGGAGACGGTAACTTGGGGTAGTGACTAGAGTAAGCCACATGGAAGAACGACGGGTTCTGCTGAAGAAGATGATGGAAGCCACCCAGTTGGCGCAGATGAAGCAGCTTGAAACATGAGAGGTAAGAAAAATATGGAAAGATGGATGAACGCTGCAAAGCCGACTGCTTAAGGTTTAGTAGAATTATGGAAAAATAAGTGCTATAATATTATACCTAAGAATGATGACCCATTTCCCCATTCGAAACTTTTACTACGCTTGGTCTAGTGAAGATTTTGCGTTGGATGCACATTTATTCAATCTGTTGGGATTGTTTGTAAGTATTTATGTGCTACTGTTTATTTCCCCTAATAAATGAAATAATATAAGTTTCCGTGGGTCAGAGTCTGACAATTGGTAACCAAGTAGTGTTGTGTTACCTATCAACTGGATTGTAGTAAATCAGAGGTACGTTTGTCAGAATAACACTACAGACCTAGATGAGAGGTCAGAATTAGGCATAAAATATTTACCACAAGAACTTTCTAGCAATCATCCTCCTCCGAGCCTTTTTCCCAACTATGTTGGGGTCGGCTTCCAGTCTAACCGGATTCAGCTGAGTACCAGTGCTTTACAAGAAGCGACTGCCTATCTGACCTCCTCAACCCAGTTACCCGGGCAACCCGATACCCCTTGGTTAGACTGGTGTCAGACTTACTGGCTTCCGACTACCCGTAACGACTGCCAAGGATGTTCAATGACAGCCGGGACCTACAGTTTAACGTGCCATCCGAAACACAGTCATTGGTGTCTAAGATATACTTAGAAAGTACATACAAACTTAGAAAAGTTGCATTGGTACTTGCCTGACCTGGGATCGAACCTGCGCCCTCATACTTGAGGTTGGCCCTTTACCCACTAGGCCACCACGACGTTCAAGAACTTTCTAGCAAAAGAATAACTTATTAGTCTAACTAAGTAGTAAATAAATCCAATAGTTTTAGCTCAACATTCCAAACATAATTCTTAAGGCGGAACTAACTATTTCTGAACTATCTGCCTCAAAACATGTTAAACTGAATTGATTTCAACTATTAACTCCTAACGTAAATAGTTGAACACTTTTCTTAGATTTATTTAGTATCATAAACATTTAAACTGCCAATAGTTTTGCTATTGACGTCTGTAAACTTTAATGTTTCAGAAATATGATTTATTTTTCGCGTGTTGATTGCTATAAACTATTTTAATGGCTGTGCGATGACTAACTGAAAACTGAAAATACATAACATTCATGTGATTAAATAAACGTATAAAAGTTTGGATCGGCTTCCAGTCTAACTGAATACAGCTGAGTACCAGTGCTTTACTTGGAACAACAGCCTATCTGACCTCCTCAACCCAATTAGTTACCTAAGCAACCCTTGGTAAGACTTTGTGTCAAACTTCTGACTATCTTGGCAAAGATGTTCAAAATGTTAGCCGGGACCTACCAATTTATATAACGTGCCTTGCGAAACTCGAACTCGTCAAGACAAGATGGTCACCTCTCCACGTACCGGCCTCGCAAAGCGTATATTATGATCAGCGTAGTGAGTGTGTCCATCATCTTCCGAGACCTTTTCCCAACTATGTTAGGAACGGCTTTCGATGCAACTGAGTACCAGTGTTTGATAAGAAGCGACTGCCTATCTGACCTCCTCGAACCCGTTACCAGGGCAGCACCCCATGGTAAGTATGGTGTCAGACTAGCAAATAAAATTCTCTAATATAACCAAATCATCTTTCCAGGGAGCTTAAGGAAATGAATGCTCGCCAAGCCAAGATCAGTATGGAGACGAGCAAGGAGGTCGCCAATGATAAGACCTTGAAGACCAAACAGGAGAAGGACAGGCGTCTCCGAGAGAAAAAACAGAATAACACCAAGAAGTTCTTGGATGAGAGAAAGGTTAGAGCAGTTTTTTTTTTCTTAATATGCTTCCCAAAAAGGAGGTCCTCAATTTGGGTGTTTGTATTGTTGTAATGACCACAAAATAATGGTTACACTAAAGAATGTCGTGTTTACATTTGTTTGCATGTAGCTTCTTGATTTTGTAAAAAATATTTATTTGATCTAAAGATCTTTCGATAGACATTTCACCAGGTAGATCCAATTTGAAATGCCTAGTCGTGGGTCTACTGAACTTACATCGGAAAGCACAACTCTTATGTAAATGTGATCTGTTACTTATGAAAATCCTTCACGTTATAGTCAGTCATTCAGGCCTTTCATTCTTTGAATAAAAATTATATCATTCTGTTACTCATATTAAAATACTATTACGTGGAACTTTCCAGACTCAGACCATCAAGCAGAACCGTGAGAAGGAAAAGCTGAAGGTGACCCATGATAAGCAGATGGAGGAGCTGTCTAAGGACATTGATAACGTAAGTATAACACACTAGCCGTTTCCCCGTGGTTTTACTCGCGTCCTGGGGGAATTACTGCCGCAGGGGGGCGAGATGTTTTTTTTTATTGGTTCAATAGTTTCTGAGCACATTTCGGAGCACAAACAATTTTTTAAATCATTTTTATCACATTAGTACTTATAGAGAGAAATAAAGTACTGATTTTTTTTGCGGTTTTGAGAAAGCACACGTTCTTTTTTAGTTTTGTTTGCCGATGATTTGACGACTTCACATTAGTCAAAAAGAATATGAGGAAAACAATTCTGCGCATGCGTGAGGCGTCAAATTAGACTGACTTCAAGCTTTGTGGCGCGAACTATACTTGAGTCATCATCAGCCTATAGCAGTCCACTGCTGGACATAGGCCTCTCCAAGTGCACGCCACTGAGATCGATTTTCGGCTTCTCGCATCCAGCTCCTGCCAGCCGTCTTGCGCAAGTCATCACTCCACCGTGCCTGAGGACGTCCTACACTACGTTTGCCGAGGCGTGGTCTCCACTCTAGAACTCGTTTACCCCAACGGTTATCGGTTCTTCGGCTAGTATGGCCAGCCCACTGCCACTTCAGCTTGCTGATTCGGTGGGCTATGTCGATGACTTTGGTTCTCTGACGGATTACCTCATTTCTGATGCGATCCCTCAGAGAAATGCCAAGCATAGCTCTTTCCATAGCCCGCTGAGCGACTTTAAACTTGTGGACCAGCCGTACCGTCAGTGTCCACGTTTCGGCTCCGTAAGTCATGACAGGTAGGACGCACTGATTGAAGACTTTTGTCTTTAGGCACTGTGGGATCGACGATGTTAGGACTCGACGTAGCTTCCCAAATGCAGCCCAACCCAACTGAATTCTCCTAATCACCTCGTCCTCAAAGTTGTTTCTACCTAACTGCAATGTCTGCCCGAGGTATACATATTTCCGAACAACTTCGAGAACGGCGCCGTGTATCGCAATCGGTTCCGGTAGAACATGTTCATTGAACATGACCTTGGTTTTGTCCAAGTTCATCCGTAGGCCGATGCGTAGAGAAGATTCAGCCAGGTCGTTCAGCATCTGTTGTAGGTCCTGCAGCGTTTCCGCCATGATGACGCTATCGTCAGCAAATCGCAAGTGAGAGATGTGTTCGCCATTGATGTTGATGCCGCGTCCTTTCCAGTTCAGCGTCTTGAACATATCCTCCATTGCATTAGTGAACAGTTTCGGGGAAATAACATCCCCTTGTCTCACTCCTCGATGCAACGGTATGGGCCTTGTTTGCTGATTCTGTACTTGGACCGACATTGTAGCGGCTTCGTAGAGACATCTCATCACTTGGATGTATCGCCAATCTACTTGACAACGCTGCAGGGACTCCAAAACAGACCAGATTTCAACCGAGTCAAAGGCCTTCTCATAGTCCACAAATGCTAGACACAGGGGCTGATTATACTCTTCGGTCTTCTGTATAATCTGCCGCACTGTGTGGATGTGGTCTATGGTGCCGTATCCGCTCCGAAACCCAGCCTGCTCCGGTGGTTGGAATTCGTCGAGTCTCCGCGCAAGTCGGTTCGTGATCACTCTTGAGATCAGCTTATATACGTGGCTTAGGAGGGAAATGGGTCGATAGTTCTTCAGCTGGGTTTTGTCTCCCTTTTTGAAGAACAGGACGACAACACTCCTACTCCACGCCTTTGGAGTTCTCCCTTCGAAAAGGACGGCATTAAAAAGCTTCTGGAGCTCCCCCAGTACGGGCTTACCTCCCGCTTTTAATAGCTCTGTTGTAATGCCATCCTCGCCAGGGGCTTTTCCATTTTTGAGCTGTCTCAGAGCGATCTCGATTTCGCCACTGCTGACTTCTGGCAGGTCTTCGGTGAAATGGCGTGTTAATGTGGCTCTAGAATCCTCATTTCCGGGATCAGGTCGAGATGCATGCGATGCGTATAACCGGCCATAGAAATTTTCCACTTCCGAAAGGACTGCCGGTACCGAAGAAACTACTTCTCCACTTGTTGTGGTCAGCTTCGTCAAGTGGCTTCTTCCAAGAGATTGTACGAACACCTTTGACCCCCGATTCAGCTCAATTGCTCTTTCAATGTCAAGAGTATTGGAGCACCGGAGGTCGCGTCGTACGTGCTTGTTGATCTCTTGGTTTAGAGCCCGCTTAGCTGACGAAGTGACAGGCGGGTTTTCACGTCGTTTCTTCATAAGCCCTAATGTCTCTTCCGAAAGCTTTGATTTCTTGCCATTACGCTGCATGTTACAGAATCTCGAACCTTCCTCCCTGAGGATCCGAACCACATATTCGTGGTTCTGGTTAACGTCTGCTGTGGTTTTCACGGCGGCAAATCGGTTCTCCAAATTTGACTGGAACGTTTCAGATCCTGTCATGGTTTGGAGCAGTGTTGGTCGGAGCCTGGCCTTCATCAGACGGAAACGTTCGGCCTTGAAGTTGATATTCAGAGAGCCTCGGACAAGTCGGTGATCGCTCCCGGTGTTAAACCGGTTGATCACGGAGACGTCTCTGAATATGTGCTTCTTGTTCGTCATGATGAAGTCAATCTCATTTTAAGTCATAGTGTCGGGGCTTTGCCACGTCCACTTCCTTTGGGGCTGCTTTTTGAAAAAGGAGTTCATCAAAAACAGCCCCTCGCGTTCGAGGAAGTTGACGAGCATTTGCCCCCTATGATTCCTGCTTCCAAATCCATGGGATCCTACTGCCGATTCGCCGCAAATCTGTACTCCCACTTTAGCGTTAAAGTCCCCCATGACAACGGTGTAATGGGTCTTTGTAGTGAAGTGGAGGGCCCTTGATATATCATCAAACATATCCTCCACTTCATCGTCTGAATGTGTCGAGGTCGGTGCGTACACTTGCATTACCTTGAGGCTATACCTGTCGGTGAGCTTTATGATAAGGTACGCTACCCTGTTCGACACACTAGACACCTCCACAACGTTATCAGTTAGGGACTTATTAACCAGAAACCCAACGCCACCTTGGGATTGTTGGTCTCCCTCTCGGAAGTACATTAGGTGACCTGATTCGAGGGTTATGGTGTCCTCCCCCTCTCTTCGAACTTCACATAACCCTAATATGTGCCACCTAATCTTCCCAAGTTCCACCTCGAGTTGCGCCAGATGCGAGTCAAGCCGTAGCGTGCGGCCGTTGTACGTCGCCAGAGTCAGTTTTGTTTGGTGGCCTCCCGTAACCCGGAGATTCTTCGCACCCCCTGCCCCGCCGTAACCACGGTCGCCACCATGACCGGGAATAGCGGGACTGCCGGGAACTAGGGGCCGTGGCTTTTTTGTTCTGCACATGAGGAATTTAGCCTACTGCTATCACGCTGGCCAGACGGGTTGATAGAGGGTTTTTTCCGAGTTTTCCTTCTCTCGCCCTGGTGTTCGGTGCATTTTTACTCCATTAGTCGCCTTCTACGACACCCACTGGAAGAAGGGGTAGCGACATATGTATTCTTAGGGTGCGTCCACATCTGGCGAATGCGCCGCGAATGCGCAGCACGCGAGCCGATCGCGAGCTGTCCGCGAGCTGCGCGCGTGCAGTCACTGCAATAGTTCGGTGCGCCTCTTTAGCGCAACTCACGCAAGGCTCGTATAGAGCGCGCGAGCGGCGCGCGATCTGCGCGCAATCAGTTCTCGCCCTTACAGTTCCGTATATTGGCTCAGTACTATCGAAGATGGCAGACGTCGCGCGCCGCCTGCGCGCCGCTCGCGTGCGGCGCTTAGGTCGCGCGCGAGCAAGCGCGGGCCAAGCAGAAGCGGCGCACGAACAAGAATGCACGCGCGCAGCTCGCGGACAGCTCGCGATCGGCTCGCGTGCTGCGCATTCGCGGCGCATTCGCCAGATGTGGACGCACCCTTAAGCCGTCGCTACACGGCATAGCCGTCGCTACACGGCATACTTGAGTAGGAAAGTTTATTTTGAATTTTGTTTACTATTTATTATTTTTTCAAGCTAAGTATTTTATTTTATTGTTTAGCTGATCGAGATGTACAAGATGGAGGAGTCCGAGTTCGACATGACAACAAAAACGGAGTTCTTTGCATGAAAGTATCCCGACATTGCTCCTCTGTTAGAGCGAATGACTTGAAAAGTGAGTGAATCAGTGATCTCTCTAGACTAAAAACTATTCAATTCAATATTTTAACGTTAGAATCGGTAGATACAATTATTATAAGCTCTATTAAATTATTTTTCAAAAATATGTTACAAAAAGTATGTATTGTTTTAAAAAAATGGCGGCGCAATTGGCGGGAACGCCAATAATTTTATTGAAATTCTTAATATGTGCTGTTTAATTATATTAAGATATTATTATAATTGTTTTATTCTGTTATTAATGTATTTATCTATTTGTGGATAGAAATATGGAAAAAGGGTGTTATGGTCTCAGACCAATGGAATTGTTGACAAGGCCATTTTGGACCGAGTTGGTAGCTGTATTTTATCTATTAATTATGTATATCGAAAAATTGGAACGATTAAAATTAACGACAAAAAAAATTGAAGTGATTGTTCGGCCTTTCGAAATTAATAAATTATATTTCTAAGTTACTATGTAAGTTATCTTTGTATGTTAAGAAGAATACTTAGCTGACAATTTATGTAAAAGAAAATCTGGGAACTTCGAATATTCAGAACGCGGAGTTCGCATCAGTTTCAGATTGATAGAAAATATCAAATTGTCAGTATTCGTGTATCCAGATAATTACATATACGGGTATACAATACGATTATGTAGAAATATTCTAAATAAACAATAAAACTTACAGATTAGTTGGTTAGAGTACCTAACAGATAACTAGAAATTGAACTGAGCAAAATAATCGTTCTAAGAAAATACTGAAAAGATTTAATTATAATCAATATAATGTAATTTTAAATTATATATTCAGGTGGTTAATGTTATATTATAATTATATATGACTATTTTTTTCAGTGATCATCTAGTCTTTCAAGTACTTTTTATTAATCTTTACTTCTAATATTCAAAAATACTTTCCAATTGTATATTAATTAATACATTTTATAATTAATCTATTCTTGTGTATTCCATGACAATTTATTGTGAACTTTTAAAACTGCATACTTATTTAATTCGAATTGTTGATATGGGATCAATCATACTTATTTCGATTGTTCAATAAACTTAAAAATATTAATCTGGATCGCTAGATTAAGAATGTAATAAAATAATATTCATACAAAGAGATCTTTGTGAGTAATTCTGTAACAGAGAATACATGGAAGCAAGTGGGACAGTTGAAGTGCTTTCGTGCTTATGTCTTGTCTTCCCTATGTAACTTTATATGCTACTCCGTGGCTCATTTTGTCTCAATTCATTAAATATAAGAATATTCACCATAAGTAATAGTTCTGATCAGTAAGGCTAGAGCATTCTGCAGTCATAGAATAATAATAAATTATAGTAGGTGCATCTATATCTACAGAAACTAAATTAATATCATTCCATTTAATATTTATATAACTATCAATACATAGTGTCATTAGAGGACCAACTTCCTATAACTTCAAATCTTTTTAAACTTAATTCTTACTTGTAACTATCGTAAGCCAAAGAGTTTCCTCATATTGTACATTTATTATAAGTAGATCGTAAGTTTTAATTTGATTTTAAATCAATTAAGGACTCTTTTGATGTCAATATTAAATTTTCAAAAATTATTTCTTCTGTATATGTAAATATTTTAATTAAAAAACAAAATTTATATCTAATGTATTCAATTATTGGAATTTTTAATAATAAAGAAGAGATTCTTTTAGGTGCCTAAGTACATTAATGTTACATTCTAGTCAATTTCATTAAAATTATATTATTTTCTATAATATCATTGTTGCGGCGTCGTTGGCCACAGTATTAGAACACATATGCATGGCATGCCCATGCCTTGAAAGGTATTAAGAATGTAAGTCATAAATATTTAACCTTCTAGTAAGATTCGACATAGATTTAAAGAATACAGTGAGAGTAATTCATAAGTGTTTGAAATGTTTATTGATTGGAAAATAATATTTACATTTATTGGAAAAAGGATGTTGCTAAATTATCGGAATTGCACTTTATTGAAAATTGAGAATAATCAAATTATTCATAATATATTAAAAGTATGAAAATGTAGAAAAATTTCATTTTAATTATTACTTATTGTAAACGAAATTTTAAAATATTTAGTTCTTGTATTGTGATATAAGAAATATATCTATTAATCAATATTTGGCCTATATTATATAAATTGAGAATTCTCTTTTGAAATTTTTATTAGAATTAGATTTATCTGGGCTGGGTCCTACGTGGTAGAGGCGAAATGATTAAAATTATTAGGTGTTTTATGTTGTAACTTTATTTTAATTAGCACTATTAGCACTTTTTGTCTGAATAAGGCACATTGGACAAAAGAAGCACTGTAATTTTGAAATTTTTCAATTGCATACCGTATCGGACTTAGCCGTAAGAACTTGGGAAGTAAAGCATATATTCTAAACTCATTATATTGAACATATATTAGACTCTGCTCTGTAAAATTAAATTTGGTAGCAAATTGTGACACGCAGTACTTAACAGATGTTTCATAATTTTCTAGTAATTATAGTGAAACACATTATATCCAAAGATTTGTTTATTGTTTAAAGTACAATAACTAAATTAAAACATTTAAAACATGTTGTATATTATTTTAACCCTAATATCTACAGAAATAATAAACCGTTATTCACCTATGAAGACTTGAGGCTCCTGATCTTTTTCCTTTCCCTGTACAAACTATCTTGTTGAACTGAAACAAGTAAAGAGAAAAAAATTATAAAGTACATATCTGAAAAATATTTTATGGCCTGGTTACTATTTGATTTTAATTTTCAGTCTCTTAACTGCTTGAATGCTGGTACAAATACAAACAAGACAAAAGAAAATTGAATGCATCTTGTGCATATCTATGCTCTGGCATACAACTGGGTTAAAAATGGTCTACTCGCTGGACTATAAAGTCTGAAATCACCTCCACGATGATCAAGTACCGTTGAAAACTAAACACTCAAGTTCCAAAAAGCTGGCACAAATGTTTATGAAATACTATAATATCTTATTTACCACTTTATACTATTCCATTATCCTTCATCACTGTGTCCTTATTTTAGCAATGAAAATTAGAATTATATGGAACATAGAGTGGCTGCAGTGGTCTCAGGTTCAACTCCCGGGGCAGGTGGAAATCGCTAGTGGATTTAGAACCTCCACAACAGCATGTAAATGTCAGTCTTGCACCTGGTCTGTGTCCGGTTGTGTTGGATTGCTGTGTCATCAGGCTTTGAGAGTGAAGGAATAGTAAGTGCAGCTGCATCTGCACAAATGCTTGTGCACTAATATTTCCTGGCTTATCTCCTTGTATGGGAACAGTTGCCGTGCCCAATAATGGGATGGGAAAAATAATAGAAACTGCATGAATGGTTGGGCAGGTTGACTGTAGATATAAAATGAAGGTTACATTTTAATATATTAAGGAGAGGAGATAGATCTAGCGAACCTGTAGTGCTATATATATACAGCACTCTTACAGAAAACCTATTTTTTTATTTATTAGTTTTACAGATACAGATAAGATATAGAAATAATTCAGAAAAAAAACAATGAACATTTTTTTTAATGATGGCAAATATCATCAAATGAGCCCTCCAGCTGTGGGTTAGCAGCAGTGAGGGAGTGTCAGACTGTTACTGACTAAAAATCTATCATGTTCCTTCATAGGCCTTTTATGTACCAGGGCCACGGTAACTCTTTCAAACAATCCCGCAGCACAATAAATGAACCTCAGATCCAATTACAACTGTACACCCCTTATACAATATGTATGGATGCATAAACCTGGAATTGTTTTAGGTTATACGAGTCAAATGGGGAATCAAGGTCAAGTACTGCCTACATTCCGACTGCATTACATCTGAAGATAGCATCATACGTTCGATCCAACGATGTTCTCTGGTTCATCAGAGTAAGTCCTTACCAAAAGTGTTTATTGTAATGAAATGATAACTTACTGTAAGGGTCAAAACGAATCAACTCTAACTTATCAGCCAGGCGCTCCCGTATCTTTATACATTGATGACCAGACACCACACTCTCCATCAGGACCATGATCATTCTGAAAATCGAATAAATATAGTTTAAGTGAAAGACTATACTTTCATAGAAAGGTTATGTTTTGTTAATTAAACGTTTTGTTAATTAGACGGACTTGCTCTTGGCCTTTTTAAGTAGAACATTTGTTAGGAACATGGTTGCAGTCCTCAAGACCCTTGTTTTGTATTAATGTAACTTATAATTCAAGAATTAAATGACGCAAAATCCCTGCACAAAACAACACTGGTAATTGACACTTGTCAGTGTCAAACAACAAGATGACATTGACAGAGTAAACAGCTGTGGCTTGCTGCATCAGCTGGCACAAAATTTATCTATGGATTTTGTTTCCTACTTTTGGTCTCTGTACAATATATTGATAAATGTAGAGAATATGATGGATGATGTACAGAAATACATAGCTAGCAGATCAGAAACTTATGGACTCATTTATTTTGACAATAGATTTTTTTAAATAACTGCAACAAAAAACCATTGTAAAGAACAGCATTTTAATCCCATAGAACATTATTATCCTACCTTCGAATCTTAAAATATAGGACGGCTTATTCAAGATATTACACGCTTTCTTATTTTGTTGAATCGATACGATTTTCTAACCCTTTATTAACCGAGTATTAATTCGTAATATCAAAAATAATTATTCTGTTCAAATATCCGTCCAAATTCAATAATCTTTTTATATAAAACATTGGATTTAGCCAGGCTGTTTTAACTAAGAACTGTTTTTTTTAATACTACCTACTTTAGGTACGTAGTCTGAGCTTATTGATTCACAAGATCAATAATGTATCGCGGTTAATGAATATTTTTATATTTCGATTCATGATTTTGCAACCTTTGCAGCTTTGCAACTCTTCATCATCGGCTAATATAATTTACGTCATAGACAACAACATAAAAATGTGCCACGCGATCAAAAAATTATAAAATTATTAATTTGACAGTAACCAAATATCCAAACACGTGCCAATTAATTAATTCCTGTTAAAACTTAGACAAATAACGGAATTAAATGAAGTGAAATGTAATTATCCAACAACAAGTTGCATTTCTAGTTGCCAAATAAAAAGGGCTAAACCTGGTAACATTCCAAAAACAAACTCGTTCGTGTGATGATGAACTTGTGAACCGGCGTCGCTGTGGCATTTTAGTGTGACTGGGACTTTTTGTGTTCGTTCTTTGTTCGTTATATTTGTCGCAAATGAAGTAAACAACTGTTCATAGTGTGAGCTTTATTAGTATTTTGGTTTCTGTAGTGTAGTTTTTACAATAAAAGAACAATGATAAAAAACGAAATGGAGAATGGCGGCGGCGACGCCAACAATGTGTCACCGACCAAACTCATGGTCAATTACATCCCCGAACTGATGACGCGCGATATGATGTACGCGCTCTTTTCCGCCATGGGCAAGATAGAGAGTTGCAAGCTCATAGCGAACCGGGGTTACGGCTTCGTCGAGTACGAGAAACACGAGGATGCCGAGAAGGCGCGGGCGGCGTTCAACGGCCTCCTCATGCAAGGCAAGACTCTGAAAGTGTCATTCGCACTACTCAACCCCGAAAATAAGGTCAGCCATAAACCTGACACAGAATCTAACCTTTATATTAGCAATCTACCTCCAGACATGACGTTAGAACGTCTCAATAGTTTATTCAGTCAGTTCGGTGTGATAACGAACAGTCGAGTGTCACAAGGCATCGGGTTCGTCTGCTACGAGACACGGCCGCAGGCCGAGGAGGCGATAAAACACATGAACGGACAGTCTCCGATACCAGCGGCGGGCGCCATCGTCGTCAAGTTCGCGAACAAGCCAAATGCGAATAAGAATGCGCCACGGCCGGCGCCCCGCGTTGGGGTGGGCGCTGCGCCGCTCGCCTACAACGGCGCCACAGCTGTGTTCAACGGTACCGCGCCCGCTGCGTTCAACGGCACCAACCTGAGCGCGGCGTTCGGCGCGCGGCCGGCTGCCTTTGCTCCTGGTTTCCCACAGGCTTCCCCGCCGCCCCTGCTGCCGTCGCCCGGCAAGGCGCTGCCGTTCATCAACAAGGGCCAGCAGCGGTTCAACCCCATGGCGGCCACGAACCACACGCCCCTGCCTCTGCTGGGCGCGCCCGCCAGCCCCGTGCCGCTACTGGGCGCGGCGCCTGCACCCCACCAGACCACAGTGTATGTATACAACATTGGTGAGGACACGGAGGAGCTGGCTCTATGGCAACTCTTTGGTCCATATGGTGCCATTGATTCCATAAAGGTGATCAAAGATCCAGAAACAAAGAAAAACAAAGGTTTTGCATTTGTGAACATGCGTGAGTATGATGAGGCTGCTATGGCCATTCAGGCGCTCAATGGATACACGCTCAACGGACAGGTTCTATCAGTTAGCTTTAAGACTCAGAAGAGAAATAATTAAGATGTGTACGGACGTTGTGAACGCCGTAACTTTTGTGATCGTTCCCAGGCCGAATGCTTAAGAAAGATTTTCATTCCAATTTCAGATTATTTTTGTAGACGGAAAGCGAGATCCTATATGTGCATTTCAAATTAGTCACATAAGTATTTTTGTAAGATTTAACATAGTTTTATATTCGCGAGAGCGCGACATGACTATTTGTGAGTTTAGTTGGCTTGACAGTATCATATATGTGTACACTTTTTATCATATGCTATGGTATTATATTATTGGACTATATATGGACCTGTCGCACTATGTATATCTGCCGCGGGCGCCTGGGCGCGCCCCGCCTCAGCTAATGCCGCCCCGGCGCCCGTCAATAACCCTCCAGGTATTTTATTTTGTGTAAAACAAAACATTGTATGTTTTTTAATCTTTAATAAATTTCATGTTTAAATAGAGTTTATTGTATATTTCTCTATTTTTTTTTCTATATACTTAATCCCCGCCCTGTCGTGTCCTTTATTTACTTACATAATATACGTAATAATACATAATATAATTATTTGTGGCAGTAGTTTAACATGTACATAATATATAGTTGTGTGTATTGTCTGTCGGCGGCAGGTCGGCTGTGTAAAACGCTTCAATATTGCATGTTGTGTACGTAGTGAGAGATCAGAAATAAGTTTTTATTTGTTTATGTTACCTCAGGGTTTATGGTTCCCGTTATTGTTTAATTCCGTCATTAGTAATTATTATTTTTGGCGCAGTAGCAAGTCAGGCCTTCTAATTTCTAAAATGTAGTGTAACAAGCTGTGTGAATGTATTTATTATTGAAAACCGTCGTGGACGAATGAAAAGTGAGCTTTAATCTCTTATACATTTTTAAGGCTTCGAGTCAGTCCATTAGGATAGGGTACGTAGGCGTCGCGAGCGTGCTGGCGCGCACACCATGTACTCCGCAGGGATAACTGTTATCTGGACGCGCCAGACCATAGGAAGCCGATAAGATAATACTGGAATACCGACAATGATGTGGTCCAAACTAATTTTCCTACTCACAATTAGACTGCCACAAATTAGACTAAAAGCACTAGGTGCCTATCCCTCCGTGCCTCTTACTCGGGACAATTAAGTACCAAACAACAGTTTTAGGAGAGAAAGTAGAAAGTAAGTATTACGCCGTGACATCTAGATGGTGAGTAATCATGTATTATTTTTAACGTAACGTATGTTTCAATTCAAGTAATTCTAGTCCGCTAGGGATAGCTAAATGTTGTTTGAACTAAGTAATTTTGATACTTTTGTAGTTACATGTTGATTGTATTCTGTTATCAGATTTTGGGTAGGTACAATAATCCGTCAGCTATAAATTGTTAAGTTTAATGCCTTTTCTTGCGATAAACCCTAAGTTGTAAAATAAGAAATACTGTAAACCGACACGTGTCGGTCACATAATAAATACATTATGGCTACCTTGAAGTAACTGAATGAACTGACCGCTGACGAGTAATTGCAAAGTCGAAATAATTTCCCCGATGCCCCATATCGCTACAGTTACTATCAATAAACCCATGAGTCATATGTCCCCACCTTAGAAAGTAAAGCAGCCGTATTTATTTTGCATTACATAGCTTCCAGACTGACTCATCGATAATTAAATGTTTGGAACATTAAAATTGTATGTCTCATATTAACATACACTGTAAGATTTTCTTCCTGTCAGGGTATTATAATACCCTAAGTAATTGCCAAAATTATTGATCTGTAAGATTAGTTAGATGTTTTTATTGAAACTGGGAAATTGAGTTTTCGTGCCTTTGGTCGCACAAAAATGTTGCCAAAACATGCCAAGCATGTTGCTGTTGGGGTAATTGGAGCACACAGATCACAGATCTGAACGTTCGACAACGATCAGCGAGTGGTCGCCGTAACTCGCATATTGTTATCCACATGACGTAACTATATAGTTGATAGATAACTCGGTCCAATGCACTGATACCTAAATTAAAGCTTAGTAAACTCGACAGCTAAGTGCTCTATTGAAGTATCGTCCTTGACTCTTGTGTACGTTGTTATTAATACGTTTTCGGCCATAACGCCTTTCCCGCCATTTTCCTTGTGTATTGACGTCACAACAAGATGAAATGCGTAAATTAGCTTAAAGTTCTGACTGGTTCCAAAACGAGTAGGTAATTTTAGTCTAAGTTTTACGAAGTGAATTATCTAAAATTCTTTACCTATTGGTATCTTTAAGAGCATTGGTTGTATTGCGGTGTGTAATATAAAAATTCGTACGGCTAACGAAGTCTATTGAGTGTCGTCCTTGCCCAAAATAGACGGGCCTAAAAGTCCTGTCTAGGTGGATCCTGCCTTGAATAATAATACTCCCTAAGCGGATAAAAATACATCGACTGAATATGTCTGCGTCGTCAACGAAATAAAGTAAATCGATACTATGTCTAGGTACCCTTAGGTTTTGTTTTTCATGTTTTCATAAAATAATGCTCTATAAATGGAAATATCTTGAGCTTGTCGGAACGCATGTGTGCAAGCTCTCGGTCAATGAGTTTAGGACTCGCCGTCCTCTCAAGGGCAAAATACATATAAATATTTGCTAAAGATTCGACGACCTCTTTCCCTATGTCTGACGCCAGACTAGTCTGAGGACCAGTGCCGCCACAACATGTAAATCTAGAATATTCTGAATTAGATACTTGATATTTTACATTTCAATGTCATTAGAATCATATTGTGCATAAATTTTGAGGCACATTTGAAAAGGCTTCTGTGAGATGATGTTGAACTTTGAAACTGAGAAATTTGTTTCGCATTTTCGGTCGGCTAGTATTGATTTTTTCATAAGGATTGGATTGGCGACGAAGCCTGGCGTCTAATGAATTACTAAGTTAGACTGATATCTGCCTTAGGGATTGTTTGTGGCAGAAATATATAAAACATAATGACGGCGGCACCACAAAAAGAAAAAGACGCAAATAATTTGCCCTCTAACTTTTCTGCGGCGTAGACCATATTATGCAAATTTGGATGTCCGAAGCAATTTAAGTAACACGTTGTTGGTTTAAGTAATATACAACTCAAATACCGTTATCGACAAGCTAGATAGATGTCTGTAATCAAGTAATTTGTATTTTTAGTTTGCAACACCTGAGTTATAGCGGTTACGCATAATGATTTGAATAACCGTAGCGTAAAGACCCACCTCGTAGTCTCGCACTTTTTCTCAGAACTCGTAAAGTACTTTTTTGCTATAAAATAAGTTAATTAGTATTCAGTAGGTACTTGTGCGAAGAAGTTATATAGAATGTTTCTTGTCAGATCGCTCAAATTTTATTAAATATTTATTCATTTTCATGTAACCACGTCGTAAACTACGGTAGCTTTTATGATACGTACATCAATTATTTCTGCTCAAATCGTGCACGTAATTGTTACGTTTAATAGTACAGGAATTAGATACACACGTAATGTAAGAGCCATGTAACACCTACGTCAAATCAATGGTTTTTATATATAAAAAAAAGAAACCATGAAAACTAAAGTTTGTTTCCAAGGGGAGCATTTGTTCGTGAACATGAGTTTACTAGTAGACAGATTATTCTACTCTTACTTTTTACATTATAATTCCACCGCAAACGAAAACTTGTCTCATAATGCAATTCTATACACTACGTGAACACTGACGAATGTGAGTGGCAGCGCAACTTGATGAGTTTTTTATTTACAAAGAAACGAATTTCTCGTAAAAGTATAATATTTCGCCTTTCGTGTTTCTGAGGCTCGAATTTCAAAATAATCCCCTTAAATTCCGTTGTAATGGGTGCTTAGGCTTACCGTGTCGACGTAAATGCCCCTCGAATGTTGCTAGCTTGTGGGATTTCGTTGAGTCAGTTTTAAAACCAATTGTTTAGAAGCATGTTAACATTAGACTTGACGGTCATGCATTAACGCAGACGCGAAGGACGCCATTCTTTTTTCGTTTTATCTCACAGGTGCTATGCTAATGAGTCGTCTGCTACAGGCAAGCAAGTTTTTTTTTCCTCACCGGCTACTATCAGTATTCTTAATGTTCATAAACCGGTCAGCTCAAAGATCTGACTTCCTCGACTCGCACTCTAAGCGCATTCTAATCCCAATACTATTCTTGTAAGCAAATCACGCTACGAAATCCACTTTGTTTGCATTGTAAATATTTGCTGTTGCTTTTGGTGGTTGCAATTTATTTCAATACACGTCGACGCCTGTCTAGTTAATCTTATTGATTGCTCTATCTAGCTCGTTTCTTTGAGGATTATATTCGAAAGTTAGTTTCGAAGTTTTGTGAACTTTATCATAAAGAAATCTCTAGTTTGTTGATGAGAATATGATATTTTGTCTGACGGAAGACGTTTTTCGCAATGTACGTAGAAGATGGTCATAAAATCTGGCGATATCCAGCTTCGGGTATTAACATGTTGTGACGTGTTCCCTGTTCCCGTTATCCGAGATTTATGGCGGCGGAAGCTGTTGTTGGCCACGACTACACCGAAATAGACTGCAGGCAGGACCTGAACAATAAATGACAAAATATTACAATTCTGTAGTTTCAACCAACAGCCCGGACCGATAACTTCATTTCATATGATTTAATTAAGCGATAAGAAGCTTATTATATTCATAAAACTATATAAAACCGTATAAATAAGACACAAAAGGTCAAGGCTTTAAAACTGACGCGTTCTTTGAAAGTATACGAAATAAATGCGACGACCATTGAAAATGTTAAACATCCAGAAGCAACTACAAACAAGATTTTAATTGTAAAATAGAGCGAGTGTAGGGAGATCGTTTTTGATCGTTTCAAAACTACAATACGGACGATAAAAATAAATATCACTCATTGATATTCTGAAACTGAAAATGTAAGCAAGCGATGGTTGAATAATGCCCACCAAAATGTGTGTGTTTAGGTGATCTTCATTGTATGTTTAGTTAGAAGACAAACTGATAGATTCTAGTTCCCGCTGTTTAGTTTAGAATTTTACATAGGAATGGAATGGATGTTGGAATCTTCGAAACGATAAAAAATGCTTTTTATTGAGAAGGACTTTAAAAGAATGATGGATTGTTGGTGATATGAAATCTTTCCACCGATGTGCCAGATGTAGTTATGCGTGTAATTTAATTGGCCCCTTGCCACAAGAGTAACGTGCACAAAGACAGGTTCAATGAAAGGAGGTATCAATCCTCTATATACATATTAACTGAGCAAATTCAACAGGCAGCAGATTTAAAAGCTTTTCAGCACGATTGAAACCTATCTATATTTTCTAATATCGTTATTACAAGCAAACTGGATTTTACAACCCGAATAAGAATAGTAATGGTTGTTTAGGCGAAGCATTAACATATTTCGTAGATGCGATAACTTTTTTTATTGAGAATGTGCAGATTTTTGAACTATTATTAAAGATTATTGCTTCCTAGCGTGTGAGATAAACACGAAGCGAGCTCTGAATGTCATCATTCGAGGTCGTTATAGTGTGTGCACGAAAATGATTTTAAATCGACTTTATGGTTTGCATTTATGCTTACACTGTTAGTAAAATAAATCATTCGGTCAGGTATTGTTTTGTAAATGTTACAAATAATGGGGTAACTGCCGATTTCTGACTGTTTACGTTCAATTGACTGAATGTTGTGTTGTAGTATCATATTCACATAAATATTCCATGAAACGCGTATTTGTTTAGATTGAAATACCAGTTAATGGTAGCCAGAATAAACTTCAGGAGAAATTATTATAAACTTTGCTGACACATCTATTATGTCCTTAGAATGGAAAGAAATTAAGTCGAGAGAACTTTTTAACTTATACATTATTTTATTTAGTTTACGTAGTAATAAAACCTAATCAGCTTTCTATTCTAAGAACATAAACTTCAAAGTTTTTTCCACTAGTCAAATGGACTTAACTTCTCTAGAAATAAGACGAAATAGAGATTAGAAGGATGTAAGGGCACTTGATTGTGATATTTCTGGTAATTTCCAGTACTTAGAAATAAGAACTTTGGTTCTAAACCTAAATTATAATGCTTAATTGGATTATTGTCACAGGGTGTTTTTGATATGTTTTTATTTAAAGTTTCTCCATTTTATTGATTTTTAAATTCCTTACCCTGTGTATTTATGGAACATAGTTCTTGTATTTTGTTATAAGGTTATTTTATTAATAAAGGCATAATTTAAGATATATCAATTTTTACGCGATTTTTCTGCAGTTTTAAAATACCTATTCATAAATAGCAAAGTTAGTAATGGCACTTTGGCAAATTGATTCGATTTATGAGATTAAAATAATGCTGCAGACGTAGCTACTATGTGATAAATATTTACGAAAGTTCGACTTGAAGATAAACTGTAACGATGAGAGAAAATTACGCAAGTGCCGTGAGAAATGAACCGTCGGGAAGTTTCCCGTCTATTGTACAGTGTGCGATCGATTTGTCAAAAGTGCTCTTGGCTAATTTGCAGTAGCTACCACTCCTGTCTTACCACAGAAAAGTTTTAAAAAGTATTCTGTCTACTCGGACGTATGCTACACTGCCAAGCCTTAGGCTTGCATAAAGGGAACAATCAAACTAATAAAGACCGTTTCGCTCTTACTCTCGTATATTTTCGGAAGTATTTCTAAGATTCATCTCAGTGGACAGATACTTAGATTTTGTAAATATTTTAGACCGTAAGAGCACTATTTACTGATTAAGTATATTTTTACATCGCACTGACATAGTATTTTAGTTATGCAGTATTGAATAAATTGTTTTTATATAAAGAGCCGTTTCATTTGTTACCCTTGTATTTGTGATAAGAGAAAGTGATATTGTGGGTGTAATGAACATTTAATTGGCCACAATCGGCTTGATGGAGTTCAAGAACACGACCCGCTGTTGAATGGAGCAGCTATTTGCGAATACGCCTAGGTACACAGGTCGTCTCATTGACTGCGGATCTGATAAATTGCAACTTTTACCTATACTTTATTCTATTCAATGATAACTCTTGTATTTAAAACAATGGATCGACCAACGAATGATGGGCACTGAGTACCAAAACATTCACTACTTACCCATTGAAGAGTGGCCAGCCAAAAGTCCTATCTACGCTACACCCAACCAAAGTTAGAAAACTACCCTAGAATAAGGACATCATTCATTGATTTAAACAATTTCGCGAATGTGATACCAAGATCATTTCATCATATAAGGATAAACTTGTCATAAAGACATAATTTGCCCAAATTCAATAAAAACGTGTTTTCCTCATTGATCATTCAAGTACAAATTGTGGTTTCTCATTTTCAGTCATTCTGAACATGTCATGCTTACTTTAAAGTTATAAAACACGATACGTGTTTTCTTAATGAGAATGAAAAATATAGCCTTTGATACGTTAGTCACGGACGGCCTAGCGTGTTTGTAAAACTGTTATATGGCTTGGTAACTGAATTATTCATTGAAACTGCCTTCGTCACTATAGTGTGTATCAAAAAGTAACTGGAAAGTGAACATTAATTAAAACCAGCTCAAGGAACAACTAGGTCTACCTTTTCATCTTTGAATTTGCTTTCTGATTGACTATACCACCGTTACAAACGAGTATTTTAACAGATATGTACTTTATTGCAAAAACGTTAGAAAATATCCCTCTTGTATTCTGGTTACGAGATTTGCATCCAAATGATAGACAGTTACATATTGAATTGCAAATTGACATTCTTCCTGGGTAGGCAATTGTTTGTAAAGCTGACCCTTCAGTTCAACGGCTCGGCAGATATGGCCGGTAGCTGTTGACACATTTTGCTGCAGTGGCACAAGAAGCCGCAAATACTTGCGATGGTCTCCCGACTCAATCAAGGTAATGAGTATTACTTTAATGATTTGTGAGTTGACCTGAATTGGTTACTGAAATCGCCAATCACAGCACGCGTTGTGATAAGCATTTTTTTCTTAGCGTGAGAAATGGTCTACGTCCTCTAGTGGGTCAATAAACAGGCTTGCAAATGTAGGAAGGCAAAGGACAAGGAATAATAAGACTGCATAAAAAGCTTAATCTAGATTTTTATTTGTCGATTCAACGTACAGACGTAAGGCATCCTCCCACCTCATGTTATTGGCACACAAAACCTTTACATTCGTCTTAAACGCATCACTGATTACAATAATATCACTTCAAAACATGGAATGTATATAAAACACAGGAATGCCCAATAAACTACATTTTTTCATTCGAAGTACGTTCGCCAGTCGTTCGTAACCACTCGATTACAAGCCAGATATTAAAATAAAATAAAAAAAAATCAGGACTAGAGTTTTTTTTAAGTAAACGCGCCGTGAATCTCAGATAAATATTTACATAATATCGTTTTAAATCGTTCACTCAGAATTTGTGACTTGATCATCAGAAACTTAATTTTACAAGAGATTCTTACGATAATTTGGTTAGGATTTGGTTTGTACTAAATGGAAATAAAAGAAAGTAAACACTGGACGACATTGGCACTGGTTCAAGCTAACTTAATAAATTATACTACAAATACAACCATACATATATTTTTTCCGATTATACAATACTTCGAATACTGTATAAAATACTGTTACATTCACGACGATTTGTTTTTATAAATAATAAAATATAATTAAATTAAATATGGACGCAAAATAATTTCACATATTGCACATGAAAATAAAAATTGAAACAATAAATAACACAACTTGTCAGCTGTCCAATAGATTTTACTGGCCATTGTAAAAAAAAGTAATTCGTTTTGATAAAATCGTGTCTTTCCATAGCATAATCTCTAAGTACCGTCCCAGACATTAGGCACTGATTCGGGCTAACAATAATTATCAAAGCTAATATTATTCGAATTTCCGATATACATCTTACATTTTAATTTATACGCTAATTTAAGTGATAATTTGAAGCTTCCCGATTATAGGCCATCAGTTGAACGGAACGACTGTAATATCTCCATTATAAAGTAATCCAGTGTTTCTCGGGTAAGGGAAGCGTAATATCGAATATAATATCAATTTTTAGCTGGATATGCAATATTTAGGATTTTCGCAAACTTCCGACTAGTATTTTTACCTAATTTACATTATTTAATTGTGGGATATAAAAGCTGCTCACAATACTAGGTACTAATGTTACTGATATCTTTCAGTAAAAAATATCTAACGTTTTGTACAAAATGCATACAACTTAGTGATATAAGTTACATAATATATTAATTGTTAGTTTCAAAATATACACTGATTACGTTGAATTAAAAATATGTTTTTTTTCTTCGTCGCGTGCGAACACAGCGACACTTACAAAATACATTTGTACTATTTATAAATTTAACGAAATTAAAGGAAATACTCGCACGTTAATGAAAGTTACTCGCTGACTACATCAGCCACATGATCAGATATTTACAATTTGTACAATGCTTAGTTTGTGCCTACTTTGTTCCTGATTGCTAACATCAAACCTGAATATAATTTAAATTAATAGATTAAGTTGATCTTGTATGGTGCAAGGAAGCCTCGATAAAGAGACTGGGTGCAATGTAAGAAACTTTTCAACTCTAATGAACTCACTCTACTTATGTATGGAAAAGATTTTTCATTGCATGCCAGTCTCACGAAGCTGCCTTGCCCAAAGAAAATCTCCAAATAATCATAATCTCTACATCACGCAATAAGGAATTTAATAATAATATTTCCGCGCGATAGGCACTGTGAAAGAGCATTTCGCTTTACATTGTCGGCTAAATACATCTTATTATGTCGACGTATTATACAAAATGTACAATGGAAACTATGCATACATTAAATAATGAACACAATCGCGTTTATACATTAGCTTATTGCAGTTACTCGTAGCCAAAGACCGAACTATCAACATACAAGTTGATCCATCCATGATATTTAAATAAAGGAAAAACTTCTGGAATGTCATCAAAATACCAAGTGAGGATATGTATGTTTCATAAAATATTACGACTGAATGGGAGTCAATGATTAAAAGTAATTTTAGCTCTTCCTTTTGACATTAAATGCGTTTGAAGTACATCGCCCTTCAAAGAACTTTACTCCTGCGAAGTTAGCTACTAGTGACTGTGCAAGTCAAGTGCGCACAGAACACTGGCAAAGAACATCTAACTTCAGAGAGGCAAAGTTATTTGGTACACACAAGTAAACTCAATGCTAGACAAGCACAAACTTCACTCCACGATCACATTGGCTACACACAAACTGCGTACAGTCTGAACAAAGAGCTATGGAAGCAAAGCGTTCGTACGAGGCTCGCGTCACACGTCACACGTCACTTGTCACACGTCACATGTCACACGAGGTAGTCGCGGAACTTGTTGCGCCGACGCTACGTGTGTCGCGGGCGCGGGGCGGCGGGCGGCGGCGCGGTGTCCGGGCTGAACCGCACCCGGGAAGCCGACCCGCTCGACGCGTCCCTGGCAGACACGTACGAACTGTCCTCACTCGTCAAACTGTCCGGGGGAGTCGGATTCGTCGGCGTTCCCCCTCCCGAACTCCCCCCAGACGCACTCGACTTCTTGTTATACTTCTTCAAACTAGATCTTAACTTCGTCGGCGCTAATTCTAGCCCCAAATTCGCGGGACGTTCAATCTCAGCTTTCTCTTGCGAATCTTGCCTATAAAAGTCTCTGGGTAAGGAATAGTCGTTTGATTTACGTGGATACTCAGTCTTCGGTCTGTATTCCTCTCTCTTCTCCTTACTTCTGTACTGTCTGGAAGGTGAGAACTCTTCTGGTGGGTTTGAGGCTGACGAATTTGAGGGGGTGCGTCTATGCGTGGGGTATTGGGGTCTATAATCTGGCGTTGGTTCTCTATACTCGAAGGAGCATTCATCGTAGCCGTAGTAAGGGTGTTTGACAACATATTCGGCTGTTCTGTCGAAGGTATATGGTTCCCTATAGAAGTAGTCTCGTTCTTGGGAAGGTGATGGTTGGAAGTTTTCCCTGTAGTTGTGGTAAAGGTCTGCGAGATGGTCGGAGGTGGAGGAGGTCCGGCGCGGGGAGGGCGTGGTGCCGAGGCCGGAGGTCCCGGACAGAGGCTGCGCGGAGTGCCCGTAGCCGGATGATGATGAGGGGTGCGCGTAGTGTGTCGGGGAGTCTGTGAACCGGATAGGCTTTTGTTCGTCTGCTTGGAGACCAGATATCTGGAATGGGAAAAATAAAGTGGTGCTAAGAACTGTCTAAAATACAACACAGTTCAATGTAGATAGGAAATTGGGGACATCAAAAAATAAAGTTGGAAATATTAATTATTCTTACATGATCTAGTTTCAAAAATATTCAATTAGGTACCTCACTGTAATTTTGTATGGTTTACTTCCAGTCTAACCGGATTCAGTTGAGTACCAGTGCTTTACAATAAGCGACTGCCTATCTGACCTCCTCAACCCAGTTACCCGGGCAACCCAATACCCCTTGGTTAGACTGGTGTCAGACTTACTCAAAAAAACTATATAACTTAAAAATAGTATTGATACTTACAGGCGATCCAGTGATAGCGTTGAGCGGTGCCCTCAGATGTCGCGTGGGTCCGTGGTAGGTGTTGTGCGCGTAACCGAAGCCTTCGTATACGGACGAGCTTAGCGGCTCCTGTTCCAATTCCGGTCTGAAACGTAGTTCAAAATCATTGTTACAACAGACTAGTACCTATTACGGTGTTATGTCCCAGGGCTCTCTTTTTTGCCTTTAGTATATGGCAAAGACTTTGCAATTGCTTAAGATTAAATTCGTGAAAATGGAGTGTGTTGAAAAATAGAGGGGTGAAAAACTTTCTTTAAGATTATTGCAGCATTCAATGCCAGTTTAAACCCTACTTTCCAGGGTTTTCCAATAATATACTACTTAATATTCTTTTACTGTTAAAATCCTTAAGGAACAAAAATCTGCAACCAAACAGAGTTCTAATGCAGGAGCCTGTTTGCAAATTTAACCACGCTTGTCACATTATCAAATAAAACAATTTTACGAGTCCAAAAAAAAACTATTCTTACCGATGCGGCTGTAATGTAGGATGTAGCGGGCTGACATTGGACACTCTGACGTCATACCCGGCAGCCACCCCGCCCAGCAGTGCCGCCATATTGTATAATACCAGCTCAATTATACTCGGCTTCTTGAATTTGTAGCCTGGAATATTTTGAGGGATTATTTAGTATTTTGAAGAATTGATAGAAATAAGTGTGAGTGTGTACAAGTAAGTGTGTTTTTGTGATTGGGTTATTTAATGATTCATAAGAAGGATAAAGTATTATAGTCCTTGATAATATACAAGTCGTATCTCACTTAAGATTAGAGTAGCTTTTCGCAACTACATGCATTGACTTAGAATGACTGTCTTGCATTACCCGGTTACTAGATAAAACGTCAAACCATGGTAAGAACTGGTATTATGTGGCTTCTAAATTAGTCAAGAGTTACAAATGGCAGTCTTGATATGCAAAGTTTAACGAATTATATTACACAATTATAGTCTCACTGTGGCAACCATAATGAGACATCCAAGTAATAAACCCTTTCAGACTTCGTTTTTGACATAGTTTGCAAAACTTCGACAAATAGACAGGTATGGCAGAGGAAGACATGCTACGCCGACCCCATATAATAAATTGGACAATAATGATGGTCTATTATTTGTCCGATATAAGATTTGTTGTTTTCCCTCACACCATTTTTGTGTACTTATAAATCCAACATTCATTTACAAAAAGGCATATATTTACCTTCAGTACTATACAGGGTGGGCATAGGCACGGAGTATCGTGACGCAGCGGACAGCGGGAACTCTGGCCCCCAGTCGTCCGGACTGAAGTCTGTGTAAGGAAGAAAACAACCTATGTGAATGGAAACATAGGTATTAGTGTGTTTGTGTGCGCCAGTACGGATACGAAGAATTAATGTGAAATATATTTTGTAATTAATGATAAAATTAGTGTAATCTGTAGTTTTTTATAGTGTAAGGAAAATATTTAATTTTGTGTCTTGTTTATACATAGTTTTTGGAGTCATATTTTTATACCAAGTATATAAGTGGTAATATCTAAATAGCAAATGCATTGGGATTTTAATTTCATCGATATTTTATACATTATTCATTAAATAATTTTGTATGTCATCACAGTAAAACATAACCACCTATTAGAATCAAGATGGAGCATTTTTCAAATGTATATGAAAAAGAGAGTGATACTAAGTTCACAGACACTACAAAACTAAAGTTACAATATACTAGAGTTTTATAAAGAAGTCGGATAAGATGTTTAAAATGAATCTTAAGAACAACAAGATAAAGTCTAGATTTCACATCAATACTACGCAATCCGTACATTATAGCTATTTACACAATATTGTGTACAAGGAAATTAATTAACAGATTTCTATATTAATATCAAAGAACGGCGTGTAACGAATAAATGAACAATTCTGAATGAAAATAGAGGAAAAATTTTTGCAATTGAGTTCAAGAAACAAAAAAAGAGTTTCAAAAAGGTTATTATTATTTGAATCTTACATTCTTCCTCTATTCCATTTTCGAAAATCATGCAAAAAATATCTCATACTATACATGCCAAACAGTTCATTCAATAAAAAGCAATAATACTCTATAAAATATAACAAACAAAATAAAACAAGAATCTATTATACTTACATTGTGCAAATAATACTTGATAGCACTTTTTAAATTATAACAAATCAAAAAAATATCATTGTTAATAATATCTGGTTATCGTATTGAACCTCTCCCGAATTAGGCCATAGTGAGAAAGCGAAAGCGCGTCCAACACCGATTTTTAATCTGTTCTAATATTTTATCTGTATTTTAATCTATGGCTCTTTATTTCTCGTCAAATGTTAAAGGGATCTTGTTAGTAACTAAATTATTAGTAAACCCATGTTAAAAAAATACACCAATTTCGATTTTATGGAAAAGGTTTATTTGATATATAAAAAAAGTATATAACTATGAAAGAACCAGATCACCAGAGCTAGAATCTTTTTTACAAATTGTTTTTCGAGCGCCTTATAATTATCGAGGATGGAGCTGCCGTATGCCCCTTTGGCAAAACTAATGGCCCAATTGTAGATCACTTAAAAGAAAAAACCGTTAATAATATCAGAACGTATTTACCCCCTGTACTGTTAACGTGAAGCTATAAAGCTAAATATTTTAGGAATCCCTCACAAAACTTTACTCAATTATCAAATTATTTCTTCACTCTGAAATAGTCAAATCTGTAAAAAATTTGGTAAAAAATAATTGAAAAGTTTTAACCCAAAATCCCAATTTGTACCGTTAAATTAGGGACATACTGGCAGTCCGTGGGACGTCTCATAGGACGCGAGCCTCATTTTCAGGAATATCGTATAGTAATACTATTGCCACCACCGCCGGGAACATTGTTACTCATTGTTACAGGGGGATACAGTTTGTACATACTCGCTACTCATACTTGGATCACTATATGATTTAGAGTAAAAAAAAAACAATTAAAAATTACATTCGACAATATTGAAATATGATGTAGATAAAAAATGAAAAAAAAAAAAAAATCCTTGTCTATGGGAAAAAATGGCGCCAAAAAAATCATATAGCCATCCAAACACACGTTATTAGATATCGGAATCATTGTAAACATTTGAAAGCGTGCCTTAATGACTTGGTGATAAAAGCGAAATTCATAATAACTAACAAATAAGTAAGTACAACAAATACATATATAATTTAAAAACTGTATATAGCATATACTATGAACTGGTAAGCATGCATAGCACTTATAGATAACGTGTTTAAAATTAATAAAAAAAAAAAACGCGGCTGAAAGCAAACAAATGCTTACAATTTACAAACAAAAAAAAAATATGTCAAAACTGTCACTAAATTACTGTAATAAAATGATAAAAAATTACAAACTGTGGGGATGGCACAGCCAATCACCAGCGACTATTTGAAAGAGGAACGGAATTAAATTTTGAAGACCGTTACTGCCAAAAAAAGAAACTGTATACGCCTCTATTGAGTTTAATAGTGGGTTCAATTACTGTCGTGGATTGGCCGTGCCATCGGGTAATAATATAGAATCGTATGACTATTTCTAGCACACGTTATCACACGCTCGTCACAACTATATGATACAATCAATTCCATTCGAAGTACAAACTAACTTAAACTAGTGTTCCCTTACATTTGCCAATGTTTGTGACGTGAAACGCGTCCCCATCAAGAATAACTGCCGAGACTAGCAACCAATTGCGTGCAAATATCTAACAAACATGCAATTTCGTATAAAATAATCTACTTCCAAAATAACAATAAAATTCAAGCACTATTAAAAATAATATCTACAAAAATATCCATACTTACAAAAACGTTTTTTTTTGGGCAATTAATTGCAAGCCTCAATAGCATAAAATAAATGATTTTCAATGAGAACGCGTTCCGAATAAATTTCGTAATAGTAAAAAATACTCACAAGGATAGAGCAAGTTGTCTTGAGAAGTTCCTTTAGCGCAGCGTAAAACAAACAAAATGGCTGACGTTAAAAAATAATTTACTAAAGAACATTCATACAATTGGCTAGTTTTTTTCTTTTGAATACAATAAATACATCATAAAAAATCATGGTGTATTTATTCCATCGTTCCATACAATTTGGCAAGATCCAAAAATAAAAATTTGCGGTCAGTCGAAACAGTAAACATAGTCTTTTAATTTAAATAGAAGTTACTTAATAATAAACGAACTACAAGATAAATTATTTACTAGTTTGTCTATCGTCCATACCGATTTCGAAATGCTGATTTTACTCGTTATAAAATTAAACTGACGTTTGGTCACACAAACTTTAAGAACCATGGAATATTATCGATATTTTAATATTTACCAGATATTTTAAGTGGTAAATGATTTGACCAAACAACAGTTATGTTTTGACTAAAGCTGAAAAATAGCTTCGTTGCTGTAAAAATATAATAGTTAAGATCTCAAATAAAACTATTGATTGTATGCGTGTAAACTATGATCATTTACCACGGTAAAATGGAATTTCCCGAACGATTATTCCAAATTTTTATTTTAGAATATATTTACCGCGGTAAAAAACGATAAGTTTTACGTAAAAAGACAAACACTGGTATTACGATTACAATTGATACACGCTAAAAAAATAAGTCTTTTAAAAATCCTTATACACTATCCTTATTTACTAAAAAAATCAAATCCTTGGAACTTCATTAACTAAATAAGTAGCATATTTACAGACATAGTGATGTTTCGGCCGAATTTTTATCGATTTTGTATTCGTTTATGTCGAAAAAAATAAATTAGTTCGCGTCGAAATATGGTCGAAATTTGGTGTGCTCGCTTTTTCGTAAAAACTGAAAGGAAAAGAGATTATATATGTCGTATTTAATGACAATCTAGTTTGGGTTGAAGTTGCGTTGCTTATTTCAAATTAACCAGACAAAACATTCAATCAACTTAAAAAAAAGTAAAAAAATCAAATGCAATGCGGAGGAATGTTAGTAAGAAATGATATGTCTTTAATATGGCAACATTTTTGTACTGTCTTCTATTTCAGCAACAAAAAATATTTCAATCTGCTTTTCATAGCACCGTCAACAAAACAAAAAAATATTTTTTGTAAAGGAGCTATTCAATTATTACGTACTAGCGACCCGCTCCGGCTTCGCACGGGATAACAGTATTTCCCCATTATTTAATGTATGTTATGCATTTAAACCTTCCTCGCGATTTTGTTTTATACTATGTAGTGAAGCACTACGGTGGTAGGGTCGTTTCTGATACAGAGATTGGATAGAATTACGTCAGGATTTCTTCAAAATGCAAATTTTCGAGTTTTGGTTTATTTTTATAGAAAAGCAAGTAATGATTGTGTAAGGATGGCAGGAGAGCTGTAACTTTTGCTGACAAAGGGGATGGCGTTCTAAGATTAAAAAAAAATCTTATGATAACTGAAGATCATCTTTTAGTCTTTGTCTATGTTGGGGTCGGTTTTCTACGTAATAATTGAACATTCCCAAAATTTTCTAATTTTTTCGTCCTAACATAACATTCAAGATTCAACCCAAACTAATCGTCTTTGAGCAGCTCGGTAGTATCGAGGCTGTTGGAGCGGACGCTCTGGAAGAGCCGGACGGGCTTGCGCTCGGTGCGCGGCAGGTGGAACACGGCGCCGTAGTGGTGGGGCTCGTGGCTGCCGCTGCGCCGGCGGTTACCTGTGCGCGCGGGCGGCAGGCAGGGCGCGGACGAGCTGAAGCGCGGCGCGCGGGGGCGCGGGAGGGGGGCGGCGGCCGGCAGCGCGGTGCGCGAGCGCTGGTGCACGGTGGACGGGCCCCACGTCTTGCCCTTCACGCCGTCCGCTGGCACTGGAAGGGGAGACCGCTGGTTAGTATGGGGTGTCAAATGTTGATGAATTACATATGAAAGTAACATGGACAGACCACATTTTTTCAACAAAACCTGTTACATATCTAAATACACATTATACAGATAAAATATAGATGGCATCCATCTGAGACCTCTAGCGTTTTTTGATCATTAACATTAAACGTCAAGCCTGTGCAGTATTGACGTGATTACAACACTCTTAGCAACAAACGCAACAATAGCATCGCGTTCAATTGACATTAATTCTTGTCACACGACGACGCTGCACAAACGCCGCGTTAACATCAACTCTCATAAAATCCCAGTATAATAAAGATGATGCTTAGGGCATTGTATCACAACGAGATCCCATCATACACTCCAAAAATTGTCACTACACCCATCAGCACCAAACAGTTAAAAAAAAAATACTAACGGGCAATAGCCCTCATGATGGCAGGCGACCCCGGCGGGGTGTCCTTAGCGACGGCCACGAGCTGCTTGACGCTGGACTCGTCCTCCGAGGGTCGGACTGTCAGCGTGTGTCGGAAGTCCAGGGGAGACGAGATTGTGTCCTTCTTCAGCAACTTTATCTTGCTGAATTTGCCTGTAACAATGGAGAGAAATTAGTGTGGTGATACAGCAAAAAATTAATATGTGAAATTGGTAAAAGTGGTCTAAACGTTACAACTGTCTGTTATTTACTTCCTTTTCTTCTTATTTTTTTTAAATATTTGTACATGGGACTGTAAGTCATTTAAAAAAGGACAACTCACTACAGCTTTCATCTTGAAAATAATACCTGTGATGTAGTTTTATATTAGTAACTAGCTTCTGCCAGCGGTTTCACCCGCATCCCGTGGGAACCTCTGCACGAACCCGGATAAAAAGTAGCCTATAGCCTTCCTCGATAAATGGCCTATCTAACACCGAAAGAATTGTTCAAACAAACAAACAAACAAACTCTTCAGCTTTATAATATTAGTATAGATTAGATATCAATGAAAAATATAAGTATGGTAGAATCGATGTACCAAAAGCATTTTCAGAATAGTGTAGTGGTAGAATAAACGACGTATATTATCTTAAGTTTTAAAATATTGGCTTCAATAATATTAAAATCCTTTGTATCATCAAACCTACATCTCCCATAAACAACAAACCATCATCATTACATTTACCGGACCATGATCACCCCAATTAGTATTCAATAGACCTCGGTCTTAGACAATATTAAGATTTCGCAACTCCAAACTGTCATAGTCAAGGTGACCAACGAAATCATTACCAAGGCCGGATCGAACCCACATTACTAGGCCGTTACTGGGTCAATGATGACGCACTGAGTCATCGGAGAAAACATGTCAAGTGATAGAAATGCGAGGTTACGTTTTGAAAGAATTGGGTGTCACTTTTAAAGGATAGGTCAATGATGGATGGGCCATTTTAAGTGAAGATAACTAGAAATGTTGCAAGTATTGCCATATAACTAATATAACTTATAGTTGGCTTCTGAGCAACATTGATAGTTTACCTAATAGTATTTCATGTCTACATATTGTATTAGCTTTCCACAAAATTGATAGAATGACTTATAGCTACGAATAATTGTAAAACAAAATAATAGATAAACTGTCGAAGAGTGCTCAAAAACCATATACGCCTTAGAAATTCTGTTAGTTGAATTTCATGGTAAAACATGACCATTGTTTACCAACGTCTAAAATGACGAATTATACTGTGCATGTTCCTTATGTACTTTAACTTGCACCATTGAAGTATCATCATAATAATATTTACCTTTCCGTTTATTAGGCTGCGGCGGCTGATTAGCGGACATATTGCTGGCGAAGATCAGTATATGCAGCTCTCTAGCCACCAGGTCAATCTCCCGCATCTCCAACTCTCTCTCCTTCTGAGCGAGGTTCTGCTCTACCAGTCTCTGTTTGAGTTGAGCGCGAGTCAACTCTTCTTCGCGACAGCGGAGCTCCTGGAAACATTTATGGGGAATGTTAAAAGTTATAGAATTTTTATGTGAAACATAGGTGGTGCTTGAAAGAGCCAGTTGACCGACAACAAAAACTTCAGGTTTCCAAAAACTACTATTTACTATGAATTTCCATGTTCAATATCAAAGTAAACAGTTGTTTTAGGAATAAAAAGCGTGTAAAAATAGACGTTCACACACAACATATTCATTTTACATTGAAATGTGGTTTGATATTTTGGAAGAACAGATGTTGATGGTGGAAAGCATTTAGGCCCAGACTGCACCAAAGCTCTGCGGAGAAGTAGTATGCCTGAGAGAAGAAATTCTATTGGTTGTTTAAAACTTTTCTGTTAAGCTTTAATGTAGTCTAGAACTTACTGGATTGACTGTATAATACACTTACCTCCCCACTCAGAGACATTTAATGATTACTTAAGTCACTCCTTAGTGACGGAATGTCATACAAATCGTTCACTAAGGAATGGCTTAAGTAACCATTAAATGTCTCTGAGTGGGGAGGTTAGTGTCTGTTTATAAAGTAAAATATAATCTGGCGCATTAGAGAATAAAAAGCAGAAATCAAATTGCCTTACACCAGAAAAAGGTACATATTTGGATATTTTACATTCAAGGATGAGATAAAGAATAATTTGTTTCTTCAGCTATTCAAATTATAAACTGATTTATGTTAGTGGTTAACTGAAAGTTTGAGGAATGCCAAAAATTTAAAAAAAAAAAACAGATTAAAACGAAACGACGGGTTATCAAGTAAAAAATCATAATAATCGTGCATGAACTGAGAATCAGTAGTCCAATTCCAGTCCAAATTATACACAAAATCATTTCAAAAGCAACGACAATATTTATCTAAAACATCAATCACTAACCTCTTCTATAGTTTTGCATTCCTATTTGCAAGCATCGTGAGAAAATACATTGTTAATTAGTTAAAGACAAGAATGGTAAAAGAAGGAATTAATTTATCACTATTGTAGGTAGAAAATGATATTTAAAATTATATCCTACAATAAATAGAATAATGAAAACGTCTTTGTAATTCGCTCGGTTTTTGGCAAGTGTCAAAATATTAAATTATCATTAATTTATTGCCCATTTACACTGCATAATATTGATTGATTTTATTCGAAAATAAAACGGTGTTTACGAATATTTCCACGTGTCCTAAATAAGAGACTTAGGTCACATTTTTTCAGCATTCTTCACGTCATGAAAATACAATCGCAAGTATTTTCCACAGAGCTGGCTAAATGATGGGAATTTGGCATAAAGTTATAAACGAAAAATTCGATTTCATAAAATCGAATGTGTTAAAAGCTTGGTTTACGGCCAATTTACATTAGGGATATGCGTGTAATTTTTCTGGCATGTTTACAAATAGAAGAAGCTAACCCTTAGCTGGAAATTCACAGCAAAATACCCCTCAAGTAGCATTTATACTGATGCCTGCATAATACCTTCTCCTTTCTCCGCAGATCTCGGAGAACCTCCTCAATTTCCAGTCGCCAACCGTCCTGCATGGTATGGAAGGACTCGTGGGGAGCGCGCGTGAACTCCGACTGTCTGATCCTCTCTAGCTGTTCCAGGATTTCGGGGAACAGTGGCCGTTCACGAGGGTTTGAACGCCAACACGCTGGAGAAAGTTGTGAAGAAATAGTTATTATATGACAGTAAATAAATAAAATAAAAAAGATTATCGTTTTGTGATAGTTAACTATCACAGAAAGATTTAATGGTGGTTACAGTCATTTAACAACACTAGAAGCATCGCTGGTAGTTAGAAATTCAATCAGTATACAAACATCTAAAATTTCAATAGCCTTAATTGGGGCTATGAATAAAATACATTCAGTGAAGAGTGGGTGTTTTGGGAGCTGTCTTTTGTAAGTTCAAAAAGTGCTTTTTAGCGGCCAAGTTTGAATGAGAATGCTCTTTGAAAACTGAGCTTTCCCCCAAAAAATTGCCAAACAACTCCATTCATAACTGTCAGTAAAAAGTAATCTTCCTGTAACCTACCTTCCATCAACACCCTCCAGGGTTCAGGACAGGTGCTCGGTATGGGCAATGTGAGCTTATTCACAGCGACCCCATAGGCGACTGCTAAAGCATCTATACCCTTGTATGGGGTCTCTCCGGTGAGAAGTTCCCATAGAAGCACACCATAAGACCACACGTCCGATGCATGGGAGAATGTTGAGTGTTTTATCACCTGGAATTTGTTCAGGAAAGTATGAATAAAGAGTATTAAAATAGATGAGGATTTAGCGAATGACAAGATTCTGACTTCATAAAAATTGTGCATGATAAATTAGTGGTCCTTCCATTCTACATAATGACTTTATATTTTCAATCAATTACTTGTTTCATCATCATCCTCCGAGCCTTTTCCCAAACTATGTTGGTCGGCTTCCAGTCTAACCGGATTCAGCCGAGATTCAATCACTTGTTTCATGCCCTCCAAAAAAATGTTATTAGAAGAACATTTCCAGAAAGTTCATAGCCTAATTTCGGAGCGCGTGGGCCTAATCCACGTGAGACCGTATCTATACTCACCAGTGTACCGTGTAGGCCCGATATGGGCCCGAACAATGAAAGAACTATTGATAGTGTATGGACAGTAATTAATTCATAAAGTAACATATTTTGGTTCACGGCCACGCGGTGTGGGCACTGATTTCGATCTGCCCGTCTCACCTTGGGTTTCGTAGGAGTGACATAGTTACTGGTCCTGTACTGACATGTTTTATTATAATTAGGTTTAGAATACATGCAATATTTCATACTGTTAATGTGATGCTTGAAGCATAAGTCTAAATCAATAGAAAGCACAAGCACACCAAGGCGAATCCGAAAAAATCATACATTCTGCAAAATTGCAGTTGATTCACCTATCTGCCTGACTTTCCCAACGCTTTGAACCATAAAATTACTAATTCCTAACCAAATTAAACAGTTACTTCGGGGTAAGCTTCGGGGTAGGTTTTTCTATCACCCCTGTAACAGCTTTAAGGAGAAGACTCTTTCTATTAGTTATCAAAATATTCTAGAATGTTCCATCTTACCTCAGGCGGCATCCACGCATAAGTCCCCGCGGCCGACATCCTGGTGGTCTTGTACACTTCCCGGGCCAGACCGAAGTCTGTGATCTTGAGAGTCTTGTCCTCCAACTGGTCATCTGGCAGAATGGCCTCGCTCAGCAATACTGGAATTAGAGAAAATTATTTGTTAGGACTGGAAGGATCGTTAATGAGAATGAGAAGTCAATGTGATATTCAAGAAAACGTCTTTTAATTCTAACATGTCCAGCAGTTTTTAAGTGTGTAAATTCAGGCCCGACCAATTTTCAAGAGTGTCAATGCGACAAGAAGAACAGGGGATAATAAATCTGCAGAAATAAGGGGACAATATACCTTAGAAAAATATTTTTCACAACTAATGTTTATATGGCGAAATACCACAAAAAACCCTTGACCCCCTGAAGCATTGGCTCGGGGACTTCAGGAATTCCGTCTCGTGTTCCAAGTAGCTCACATGCAAAGGCTCCATAAATCGATGCCGCGTTATTCGAGTCGGCTGGCCGAGTTTTATAAGTGTTCAGCCAAATATAGACCGACTTGGCCACACAAATACTCCGTACAATTCGATTTAGGAAGGAGCTCTGGATATTGAGCCCATACAAAGTACAATAGCAGGGTGTAAGATACTCGCCATCTATACTAATGTTATAAGCAGGTTTGTTACTTTGTAAGGGATATCTTGGCTTCAAATTTTGTTATGGTTTACAATCACAATTTTAGAAAGCATAGCATTTCTGGTGCGCTAAAAACAGAGTGCTTATTGATGCAATAAATGAAGTTATTACACTGACAGCAAAACATTTTAAAAAAACCTTGCGAAGACAAAACGCGAAACGCTAACAAAAAACCTAATTAAAGAAATTGAATGTGGTCGTTAGAAGATCACCGAACGCTCTTAATTTTATACCTTAGCGAATGCACAATGTAATGTGACATATTTTTTGTTACATTTTATATTAATTACTGAACTAATTAGCACAACTATATTGTGTTGTGTCAGTAAAAGTTATTCTCGATTTCTCACAAACGTATCACCATTTGGTGAATGAATTGAAGTGCTAACTTTATTTTTTAGCAAAAGTACCGTCTATTTTACCCTTTGCAAACTACGTTAACGTCAGGCTTCCAAGCTGACCAATTTAATTTGGCGCAGTAAATTGACGTTTCTGAGACGCCACACCACGAACTTCTATTTGAAATAGAGTCTATTTTAGCGTAGAATTTGCGCGTTTAGTTTATGTCGCAGAATTCTGAGTGTCTGATCAGCAGTGTAAACAAAATGAGGGAAACATGTAACCTTATTCTATGTTTAGTCTACATAGCAGAATGCATGTTTACGTCGGCGGGTTGTTTGTGAAGTAGTTCACAACGGAAATCAATCAAAATCAACGATAATTGCTCAACAATTGCAATCGTCGCGGACGCCAATTAAGTGATCAGATCTGTCTGCATCATTAATCTAATCGAACAAGGCTATCTCAATCTTGAGGTTTTAAAATTGAGGCGTTTTGGCAATAGATGTGCTTCAAAATCACCACAAAAGTATTGTGCTTAGCGATACATTTCAAGAACAACTGAAGTGTTGCTAATTGACTTCTCAATAATAGCATACATACATATGTGTTATCTAGACTAGATTAGTACCCAACTGACAGTATTAGACTCTCCTTTAAGCCATAAAATTTTAGCATTACCAAGATTGGCAAAAAGTGGGTGTGGTACAGGTACTTCTACCCAACCCTTCAACGTAAAGAGGCATAATATTACGTACAATGTGAAGTGCGCATTTACTTCAGACAACACTGAAGAATCGATTTCACTTAGCTAACAAAGATACCGCGGGAACTAACCCATCTGGAATCCTCTCTTCCAGTGAAGAATGGATTACCATAAGAATACCATCGATCTTTCTAGATAAAATATATCCCGTAATCGAGAAACCATTGATTTATGTACTTCCGAAGCTTGACCTGATTCGGATAAAAAGTGGGGAAAGGAAGTGTGGAATATAAGTTTTGGAGTTTGGCTAAGATTCTTTATTTATGGCCTGACCTGAAGCTGTGGAAATACTGACTGCAAAATCTTTAGAAAAGAGGTCACAGACATGTTTAATGTGGTTGAAGACTGGTAGGTTCGAATGAAGAATGCTATTTTTGCCTCAATTTAACGATGAAGGAAAACCCAAACAAAATTCCGGTTGTATGCTAAAAGCTACACGTTTTCTCGTAATTTCGTAGTTACAAATACTTAACAGAATTCCTGGCTTATCGTTTACGCTATTGAGATTATAATGCGATTCTGTTATCTCATAAGTACTCGAGTATCGCAGGTATTCCCTCGAATTGATAATAAAGTGGTTTGGAATGCGTGTGAGACAGGCAGGGTGTCGTCGTATTTCGTCTTTAATTTGAACTCAGAAATTAGCTGGTAGGTGAAATGCTTTAATTTGTATAAATACTAATATTTGCTGTAAATTAAGATAGAAAATGTCTCAATTCGACAAATCATGGCACAAAGTATTTTCCCTTTATAACCTCTATTGTTTAATCAAACTCAAACTCAATTATTATTTATTACTGAGAAATCGAATCTAAAGTTAAATTCACAAGTCCTTGCCTGTCTTTCTTGAAAGTATAAGTACCACTATACGTAGGTACGTTACACATTGATATGCCAAACCTAACATAACCTTAGGACTCCAAATTAATCTCAACTTGCACTAAGTGAACTCTCCCCACAGTAATTGGAAGTCGACCTTCAAGCAACGTATTTCCCATGCCACGCCACCATGGCATACGTGACCAGAAAGACAAAAGACTTCGTAACGAGCTCATTGAAAATTGAGACTTCAGAGTGCAGTATCATATGCCTCGTACGATGCTCGTAAAGAATGAATGGTACGCTTGAAATGTGTAATGAGTTTGTTGTTTGAAATAGGAAAGTAACTTCTATTTGTTTACCATTTGGTAAATAAGAAGGATGGCATACAGAACAGTTTTATGCTGGTGTATGAAGTATTTTAGGTCTTCTGCTTGAGAAAAGGCGATGGCTACTTTTTAACCAGGTGCGAGTAGAAGTTCCCTCGGTTCGCAGGTGGAATTGCCGGGAACAGCTGGTTAATGATAAGTTTGGAACCGCGGTCATACACAGCTGTGTTTAATCATGCCGAACGTAGATTAACTTCCTAATATAAGTTCTTAAAGTTCTGCTTTCCATTCTATAGCAGGTGTCATTAATCGTTTGGGCGCTAGACGTCCTAAGTGTTCAAACTTAGTGAGTAAATATGTGTCTGAAGCGAGGACCACATATTTGGCAACTTCCCCTGCAGGGAAACGCCTGAAATCGATGCTTGTCTAGTAAAATTATGACATTGCTGCAAGTTTTCCGATATCGGAGTCCGATCATTCTGGAAAACATTATAATATTTGCAAACTTACATATTCTTAGCTTCTGCCATACAAAAACAACAAATGCTAGTGGGAGCTTTCTGTGGATTCAGTCTTTGTGAAACTTTTTGCTCAAACCTACAAATAGCCGTTTGCATTCAACCCAAAAAGTTTAGACATTTCAGCGTTTATTTTGGAAAGCTTTCAGGCAAAATTAGATATTTACTTTTTATTTTGTAATTTCGTTCCAGTTTTTATTACTGGCGCGCTAAAACGAGGGTTTCAAGTACCATTTATATTGATTAGGTAAATATATGTATAGTCAAGAAGGTTCTATATAGGTACTCGATGGTATATTTTAGAACTTGCTCAATATAAGACTAAAGTATATAAGCAACTATATAAAAATAAACTACGTCGTAGGTCTATTTTGATAACTCGATCCATAATGTATGAGGGAAGCAAGTAGGTGTTACCAGCCGAAGAAGTTATGACAAATATGTATAAAGCAAAGGGGCCATCATGTTAGTAAGGCCGTAATGTAAAAGTATGTGCTTTAAAGAGACCAATCCCTTCCTTAGACTAGCTTTTAACTAACGAGGACACACCTTTCCCCTTCCACTACCAATAAATAAAACAGACCATTCGGAGTAATTTTAAAGAAAATGTCACCAGGTCTTAACGTATCTGATGATATATAGGCCTTGATGGCCACGCCTCTCGGGCTTAACGACTGGTGTGGAATGAAATTATGCTCCGAGCTGGTTTCATCATACTTGCATCGACTCGGGTAATTATTGACCCCTCTTGTTGCTTTTATTATGCAGTGGAAGATTTTTCAATGTCCCCCTTTTTGAATGGCTGTCTTTAGTACCTTTTCGTTAATATTGCTGGCTAATGGGGTTTTTGATCTGCAAAAGCAACATCTATATGGTTTTGTATGAAAGTTTTGACATGGAAGTTTAGGTGAATCTGCAATTTCTGTTCATTCGATACTGCGACCTAATCTTTGCATTTTCACCCTATTTTAGTTGTGCATCAAATACCTATTAGATCGTATTAGTACGAGTTTCAAACAATCACTTGAAAATAATTCTCCAATATCACCATTTTCCAGGCACCAACACACTCAAGCCTTCACTGACAGACACGCAAATCATACGACACACCGTCCATTCACACGTCCATCATCTTACAAAAGGTAGAGGCAGGCACGTCAGTCTGACAACCGATTGTAACAGCCCGTAATGAGGATTAAGCGGCGATATTTTGATGAGCAATTTGTACGAAAATGGTGACATGACGATATTGTTGGTGATGCCGGATAAATTGCTGGCAATATATCTGTTGAAATGATGGATAGTAATTTGGCTTAAGTAGTCATTATTCCTTTGTGGCCGGTTCAGTAATCATTGCATCTGTGAATTGGGACCACTGTCCAATTCGTGTGGTGACATAATGATACAATGTTGAAGGTATTCATAATTCTTTTATCGATATAATTAATTTGCTTTTATACATCACAAAACTTGGCAAATTACCGTGACATGGTATCAATCGATTCATCGATTTACCAATGACTTGTTAGATTACGAAGCCGAAAAACTTCGGCGTGGTTTTTCACATCACTCATCGTTCATAGAATTATACCTCTATATTGATGACGTGGTTAGTGAAAGATTCCATGATTCGATATCAAATGTAAAAACCAGACAGAAGTTGTTCTTGAAATCCATTCAACGGGAATGCCCGGGTTCGGGTACGAATTTGAGATTGTAAATAAAATGCAATCTTATTTTAATATCATAAGCACACACTCAGGAAGTTGCCGAAGGGTATGGTGCATCTGGCACGATTCGGTTTGAGCGACTTTTTTTTCTTTATGGAAATTCCCTTTAATTCCCAGGTTTATTTCTTATATTAATCATTCGTTTTCTTATTAACGACAGTAAGTTTTATTCTACTATTCATTATTTTCATAAGGAGGTCCTTTTCTCAGTATCAACGGCACTCCCAAATCCCGGTTTTATCGACACAACTTTTTCCTCAGACACACAAGTTCTGATGTCATCGTTCAAGGAATCAGTTTCACCGATCCGCCGTCAATCAATGCGCACGCGACTCGACATGTCATGAATTATTCAGAGGTTAGGCAGGATATAGTTCCGGTTCCTCCGTTCGAGAGATCTTTGATGGAGTATTTTTGAGGAAGTAAAGATGGGAAGTGTAGATAGAATATAACAGGATAGACGTTAGGACATTTGCAAAGGTTTTTATGGGTAATGGATTAAGCAGCCATGTTGTATCGGGTTGCCTGGGTAACTGGGTTGAGGAGGTCAGATAGGCAGTCGCTTCTTGTAAAGCACTGGTACTCAGCTGAATCCGGTTAGACTGGAAACCGACCCCAACATGATTGGGAAAAAGGCTCGGAGGATGATTAAGCAGCACTGTTATGTGGCTTTATCAATTTTAAATAAGAATTGAGATCTGTTTCAAGCGAGGAAATATCGATTACTGCTTAATTAATACATGAATGAACAACGTTACATAATCAAACGTAGCTAATCAACATACAGGGGGAGTACTGTCGAATTAGGACATAAATTGACACCGTGTTAGCATATGTATTGATTTTACACGTGGAACAGCGGTAGGCCCTACCTGTGTGCATACATAATGTTTCCTCCGAAGAGAATACACAAGTAAAAAAAATAATATTTTTAGTTTATTGAGGGAAGCGAACGTGAGCCTGCTGTTTTTATGGCTTATTCCCATGCACTCCGATTGTGTCTGGATACGCTATTAACATACGTTAATTCTCAAGGTTCCTGATCCGATGAATGTACTACAATGCATTTTTGGAATACCAAGTAATTAAGTGTATAGAATTCAATTATCGTGTACCTGTCTTTAACAGATCCATCGAACGTATGAAATTCATTTAAAGACTGGCCTTCCACCTGACAGTTTTAAGCCTAGAAATAAGCTAGCTAGAAGATATGGGACAGTGTTTCTAACTTTCTAGTGAACTAGCAACGGAGCCGGCAGCAGAGTGATCGATGTATGAAGGCTGCCTATAAGGAGTGACAGATGAATGATAGTCGTATCGAAAACGTTCGCACAATCAGGCGCAATCTGCGCCGTCAGAACCAGTATAAGCAGGGCTTGATGTATGAAAGTGACATTCCAACTTAGTTCCGCTTATAATGGATTACAGTTTACAGTTTGGTACGGTCTGCAACATACAGATCATGTGTTGAAATAGTTCTTTCAAATAAGGCTATTTTATTTCTTTGCCATATGTAATTTTACTTCTGTATGTGTATAGTTCCGACAAAGAAGAATGGCGAAAATGTACCCACATGATTTAAAGATCATTTATTTGCAAATCTATATGAATTTAAATAACAAGTTTGATAGAGGTTTATATAAAAAATATTGAGTTTTTAGCTCATGGGAATTAAAAGTTAGAAATAAACTAAATCTATTAAAAATTAGATAACATGCAGTTTGCGAACGCATCGTGTGTCACTGATTACGTTCCTATCTTCATAGTTAATTATTCAGTAGATTCATCGCTGAACGTGTGACGTCCACAAGTCGTCAACGTTTGGCAGTTATTATTTTCTTGTATTTTTTACTTAAAAAGTAAAATAGAAACAGCAACAATGAATAAGCAAAGTACACATTTAGTAAATAATAATTACAACGCTAGCATGTTGTAGGTATTGCTAACCTTTTTTGTGCGAACGCAAATTGGAACGTTTGTGGCTAGAGGCTGCTGTCAGTGCTGTGTTCTGTCGTTCCATGTTTGGTTTTGTTTTCAACGGCTAACTTGGGATTTGAATGCGATTTTGTGGATTACTTCACTGCCCACACTTTTATCGGATGCCTAGGCTGAACAAACAGTGAAGGCGATCTTTAAAACATCGTTCATCTATAGTTTAAACCAGGTCACCAAGTTCCTAGTTCACAAATATTCTTTTCGTTTTGAGATTTTTAGGTCATAATCTTCTACCTTGCATAACTTTTTTCTTCCAACTTTTGCAACTCATTATCCATTTGCTTTTTTGTTAGTTTTGTATAGATCTACAAGTAGTACTAAGTTTCAATTATGTACAAATCTTATCAATGTGTCCCAATTTACATACAAGTTCGCCAATCTTCTTTAATTTGAAGTTGATTTACTTATAAAGAATTTCAATAAACTTCATTTGCCAAGAGCTTATCATACTTCTCTGCAGTGATGAAGCACGCACCTGACCTTTTTCAAGGACATGACAAATAAGGTCACATTATTGTATGTCTTTTTAGGGCGACGTGACCCTTCCCGGCGTTTCCACTTGCTTAGGTTTTGATAATGGCCCGCCATTTTAAATGTCAACTAGGCCAAATTAAGTTTTAACTAAGTTAAAACAAAACTTACTACCTATAGTTAAGTTAATGTTTGATCAGTAGCTGTTTATTTTGATGATTGCGAATAATACAACATTGTGCAATGATGCGAAATAAATGAAACGACACATTTAAATATGTCAAGTATATACAACTATGGATTATAAAGCAGTTGCTACTTAAGTCGAAAACAAGAAAGCCATACAAGACTGTTTTGCGACTATTTCTATATAATCCAATAATATCGAAGATCACGGTTGCGGTATGAAGACTTAGTTAATATTCTAGGGTAGATAGAGATAGCCTTCTATGGGTAGTGGGTCTCGCTCTTGCAAACAATGGTAGGTCATGTCATGTTTAGTTCCAGAATGCCGTTGTACGTTGCAGTGACCTTAGTCATTATAGATTAGGGCTATACCGTAGTGTAGCCACGTATAACGAAGGTCTATTTTTAATCCAAGCTTATCTGCAGTTGATTGAATATGTAATCTTTATCTATTGATGTGTGTGGTCTGCATTATGTTTAATTAGAAGTTACTGTATTTTACTATTCCGTTTAAGCAGGGACATCATGGACATACAAGGGTGGCAATAATATAAACACAGACAAAAATATGTTCTGATATTTGTAAAATTCAAAGCTAAAATTGAAGAAAACAATTTAAAACTGCTGAATATTTAGTAGATAATCCCAGAAGCAGACGGTACCCTATTTGTTACGAAGATTAGACGGAAAACTTTAAGAACGCATCGTTTCATCTAATCCCTAGCGTCTGTTATTTCAGCTCAGTTTTAGATTCTTCTGGAAAGAAAATTTCACCCTAAAATATACCGACGAGAATCGAAAATGGGCTCTAACCGTGGCATTAAAGCAGAAAGGGCGAGGGTTGTTTGTATCAAGCTATACACGTCGCGCCGAGCTGTTTTATGTACCAAAAGGGTAGATAATATGGAAATAGAAGCGTGTTAGGGATGTTTGAAGTGAAATTGGGCGTAAGACTGAGGAATAAAGGGTTTTGTTTCCAAACTTCCGTGCCATTCCGCCCTAATGGGTTTCTGGTGAGACCCGGTTTTTTGTTATTTCGCGCTAAAAAAACGTTGTCATTGCCAGAAGGTTAAAAGAATTCCGTAAACGGGATCAAGTCGGTGCCAGTCACGGCAAAGAGTTATTTTTCACACAAAATTTGTGACAGGTCTCGTAAAATCTCTTTATAAAAACGTTTCTACAAGATTTGCCGAGAGTTTAGAAGCCCACCGTGGTCGAAGTGGTTTCAACGTATGCAAAACCCTAATAAACTGTATTATTAATGTCAAAGTTTGGAACATTAAAAGAAAGTTCAGTTTATATACCTGAATGCTTTTATGGTGAAACACGAAATACGTTAGACGTGGACGGCTACATAAACCATGTTACTCAGAATCTATAGATCGATACAAAAGTAAAATGTACCAGCGTGCCCAAATACACGGTAAATATTTTCATTGCTTTTAGAAACGTGTTTCAAACTGAAAGGTACTTAGGAGCTTGGTAACTTCGCAATCGACTACCTCGCTGCTACAAAAATATTTTTATTGCACACATTACTGCGGCAGACGTAACCATCACATTTATGCTTGCCAAATTCATACAAGATGCCGTGTAGCTTATTACTTATTTTTCAACTTGTTCCTGAATAAATATGAGAATATATTTGAATATTTTCCAGACGGGAGTTTACATTCGCGTCTTTTGTTCGCTGTATTTTTATATAACCTAGGTCAGTTGGGTATAATATCTCAGCAGCAGACAATAAGAAGCGATTGTATCTCTGGAGTCTTCTATGTTTATGAGGGCACAGAATTGTATTGTCTCGGATGCAATTTAATACTTTCTCTGGAAGTAAAATGTAGCAGAATTTCAGTCTATTCCATTCTAAGAAATGCGACCAGGAATACTTAAACTTTCAGCAGCACTGTTACTTAGATACAAAATGCAGCTTAAAGGCGGCAAGAGACTCTAAATCCAAGTTAAATTTTAATCAAGTCTTTGCAGTACCTAGTGGGAATGGACAGGTGGCTGACGAAGAAAATTGCAACCGTACGAATTTTATTGCAGCGGTGTAAGTAAATAGATATTTTTCAAAGAAAATTCACGTTTTCTTCTGTCGCTAAAAGTATTGGACTAACGGTGGCGGCATATTGGGCTGACAAAATGTAGTCTCAGTATAAGACATGTCATCGACACGAAGAAGTATTGGACTTTAAGCTTCATGGTAGTCACGTTGCAAATTATCAGTAACGTTTCGTAACAAAGTCTAATTTTACCAGAAACCCCTTGGTAGTCAACCCATTTATTTTATTTCTTTCTAATATAAGTTAATGGCAATTTCTTAGCGTCGAGAGTTCGACCTACATTTTTGCATAAAAGAAATGCGAGGTGGTAAATAATTTTTAGGGTCTGTCCCAAACGACCGGCGGACCACATATACAATTCTTGTTCTCGCAAGTTATAGCTTTAGTTTGGTCCTAAAACTATAGTACGCGTTATAAATTCATAACACCTCAGCTTTTTGTTGGAACAGGGGGGAGTCATGGCGACATTGACAAACGACTTCCTAAAATAAAACTTGTTTGTTCGGAAACGTTATTGATGACAACCATCTTGTGCTATTACTTCTATTCTTTGTTCCCTCGAGAAACAGTTTGTTTGTCGTCCCTGGAAATGGACTTTGAATCCTTGTTTTATTGCCGGTAACATTTGCCTATTACGACGGTTTCGAAGTAGATTTATTCAAGGACTGATGCACGCAATCCTGAAGAACATACCATTTTGATAAGGATGATTCTAGGTTTATAGTTGAGCAATCGGCGGATAAAGTTCTTTGTCACAAGGAATCAGGAAAAAAATTTGAAAAATATTGGTTCTACCGACATAGGTGACTGTGGGCGTGTTATTTATGTCTACTACCTGGTTTCTTTAAACACGCAGTGTTCATACATAGCATATAAAATCAAAAGCCCCAGCTTTGTACACCATTCAAAATCATACACAAACTTGACACCTGAAAATTGCTCCAAACATTAAATAACAGTAGCAACACGACACTTAATTACCCCCAAGCCCTTAATACTGCTAATAGGGTCCTTAATAATAGCCAAACATACGTCTCGTACAATTACCATGTTGGGAGTGTTGCATTAATTATGACGCTGGTACATTTGCCGAGCGAGCGAAGGGAGACAAAAACAAGTGAGATGAGAAGTTCTTCAATTAAGCAGACAGAAGGTCCTTGTGATAACGAGCTGTAGTGCGCACTGCTTGGGTCTCAGACGCCATTGTTTGTGGTCCTTAGCAAGGTAGACATGTTTAATTAGGTGAACAAAGACCTGTTTACCTTTTTATCGCGAATAAGATGAATCAGGGCTTTTTATGTTAATTGTTGCAATCTATGATGCCGTTGACTATAACGATTTTATTGTTAAAAGAATTTGTGACAGTATTTCTGGCAAAATTTAAATACATAGTATCATTCTTAAATAAGACCAATGTGGTGTACGAAGGGGCATCTAATGTAATATTGTGGAGACAAGAATAATAAAAAGGCTTTTCCGCTTAGTTTGGACGTTTCGTAACAGAAAATGCAGAGCCCAGCGTATAGGAATATCAATGTTGGGAGCATGTGGCAGACTCCGTTCGAAGGATTAGGGAGATCCAGCTAATGTAAATTTCAGAGTTGGAAAGAAAGCTTTTTTTTTACTTTTTACAGTCTTGAACACCAATGAAGTCGAGTGATAAGCTACCTACTTCCAGGTAATTGGGAATTTTTATTACAGTAGATTCCAAGCAATGTTCGTAAATGTTTCCGCAAATGCACAAATACTTCCTCTTTAATTGACGTCAAACATGACAACAGAGCAATAACTATTTGGACATATCATGGACGAAATAAAAAACTAAACTATTTTAGAAACATTCAAAGAAAGGCAATCCAAAGATTGATAACTAGAAGGCAAAAAAGGATGGACTCCTTTATTGTGGCACAAAATAAACAACAGAGGAATATGGCAATATGTAAAAGCAATTAAATCACCAATCTAAGCCAGTTCTTCATCCAATCTCCTCAGAGACATGCAAGCCGTTTTCATTGTAATTAATCTCGGCGAGCATAAAACTTAAAAGCCAATGTTTATGATATAGAGCCTGAACTACACTTGCTATGCTAATAAGTGTAATGACAGTTTGTCGGTAGGAAACTAACGGACGGACGTCACTGGTACAGTGATTACACTTGCGGAAAATAATACAGGATAACACAATGTTGTATTTGAAGTAAATATTATGGTGGAGCCGTGAGAAAAGTTGTGAAATAACATTTTAATACCAGACAGTATTATCAATGTGTGAAGACATAATACTTTCACGGTAAATGGGTCATTCTAAGTTAAGAGGTAATTCGTTGTATGAAATGGCGGCACGAGTTTTTTTTAATATATTTTTACTTAAGTATACATTTTTAAATGTAAACGGCTACGTTGAATACATTTACAAAGGGGCCAGTCAATTTTTTGGTTTTATCTCGTTTTATAAGTGATCAGGGGAAATACACAATACAGGGGAGAGACAAGGTGTACAGGGGAAGATACTTCATGAACAGGGAAGAGATAAAAAAAATAACAAGGTTAATTTAAAGAATCATCTTTATTTATTTTAATTATGAATTATTTATAATCAGACTTTTCATTTCTTAGCAGTCTTATGTGCTAGGTTCAAAACATGAAAAACAATAATAAAAAGAAACAAAAAATTCTCTTTTGAATAACAGTATAAACTTGAAATCATCATTAATTTAAGAGCCCAGCTCTTGTCGGTGCAGCTCCTTCCATTTACACCTATCTAGCGCCAACTCCTGGACTTCCTTATACGTCACGACCTTCACCTTTTCTTTAATTTGCTTGATGTAGCTATATCTTGGACGACCCCTTCCTCTCTTTCCTTCGACCTTCCCTTCCACGATGTTTTTGATAAAATCGTCGTGACGTATAAGGTGTCCTATCATTCTTCCTCTCCTATTCTCTATATTTTGCAATAGTTGCCTCTTAGTTCCTACTCTGTTTAGTACTTCCTCGTTAGTAACTCTTTCTGTCCAGCTAATTCTCTCCATCCTCCTCCAGCACCACATCTCAAAAGCCTCCAGTCTGCTAAAAATATGGAGAGAAAAAGCAAAAAATCGTAGAAGACGTTTAGCACTCCAAGATATGAGTAATGCTTTTGTAACACCACCATACATCACTCATCACTCACCTTCGGTTTGCCGACGACATCGTAGTCATGGCAAAGTCGATGGAGGAACTCAGTATGATGCTCGAGGGCCTCGACCGAGTTTCACAACGGGTGGGCCTGAAAATGAACATGGACAAGACGAAAATTATGTCAAATGTCCATGTTCAGCCCACCCCAGTCTCTGTTGGAAGCTCGGTACTCGAAGTTGTTGACTCATATATCTACCTAGGACAAGTAGTCCAATTAGGTAGGTCCAACTTCGAGAAAGAGGTCAACCGCCGAATCCAACTCGGCTGGGCAGCGTTCGGGAAACTACGCAATGTCTTTTCGTCCGACATACCTCAGTGCCTCAAGACGAAAGTCTTCAACCAATGTGTGTTACCAGTGATGACTTACGGCACCGAAACGTGGTCTCTCACTATCGGCCTCATCTCAAAGCTCAAAGTCGCTCAACGAGCTATGGAGAGGGCTATGCTCGGTGTTTCTCTACGTGATCGAATCCGAAACGAGGAGATCCGTAGACGAACCAAAGTGACCGATATAGCCCACCGGATTAGCAAGTTGAAGTGGCAATGGGCAGGCCATATTGCTCGCAGAGCAGATGGCAGATGGGGCCGAAAAGTGCTGGAGTGGAGACCACGGACTAGCAAGCGCAGCGTAGGACGTCCACCAACGAGGTGGACAGACGACCTTATAAAGGTCGCCGGAAGACGCTGGATGCAGGTCGCTTCCAACAGGTATCTGTGGAGATCAAAGGGGGAGGCCTATGTTCAGCAGTGGACGTCCTATGGCTGAGATGATGAACACCACCATGTCAGATAATGAAGGCCCACCGCCTCCTCAAAATATAAACAGCGAACGCAGGCAGCACAGCAAAAGTCAACTTTTTTTTTAACAACGTCAAAAATCATCAAATGACCCCTCCCGCTGTGGGTTAGCAGCGGCGAGGGAGTGTCAGATTCTTACTGACTAAAAACCGTCGTGTTCCGTCGTAGGTCTTTTATGTGCCAGGGCCGCGGTATCTCTTTCGAAGAACCCGCAGCCCCGGCAGGCCTTGGCCCTGCTGGGCCCCACTGGGGTTGCTGACATCTCTTTGAGGAGCGCGTGGAACAACGCGCGCTGTCGACACGGGTCTGTCGTCTAAGCAGACAGAGGGACGATGAGCCACCCGAACTCACCGCCCACAGACCCACGCCTACGGTGGCCAGGAGTCATCTCGCGACACCCGGCGCCCGTGGTGTTTACCTGCTCCAGCGCGGGGGCCGGGATGAGAGGTGCGAACTCTCTGACGTTCCGTCGCCTCCTTCTCGAGCATGACTGCTTCGCAGAAAAAGACGACGGCATCCCATTCCCTCTCGCCCCGGACCATGGCCTGAACCAGGGCCGGACGCGAGAGGTCGCCGCCGCCTAAAGCCTCGACGAGGACCCGGCGGTGCCCTTCCCACGCAGGGCACTCCTGGACTGTGTGGTCCACCGTGTCCTCGGTTCTGTCCGCACAATGGTGACACCCGGGCGCCTCGTCACGACCGATTCGATGCAGGTACCTCCCGAAACAACCGTGTCCGGTGAGGACCTGCGTCATGCGGTACGTGAGGGCGCCGTGACTCCTCCCGAGCCACTCCTCAAAGAGGGGACTTACCGCCACTATGGTGGCGGGCCCTGCAATGGGTTGCGACAGTCGCTCCCTCCAAGCCACCATGAGATCGCGCTGGAGCTCCACCCGTTGCGCGACAACTTGCCGCGGCAACGGACTTTCCCCCCAGCGCTGAGCCTCCTCGCGCCAGTCGCAAGAAGACTCTCGCCTCCAGATCCCACGATGGCAGTATGGCGGCTAGTAGGCCAGCTGCTTCGCGGGAAATCGTGCAGCAAAAGTCAACTCGAGTAATAAAAGCCAGAAACCTGAAAAAAAAAACAAGCGGAAGAAATTGATCCACTTAAATCTGTGCAGTCCAACGCTACAAAAAAACAAGTACAACGTTGAAATACTTATCCGGGTCATTTTTAATTCTTTGATATCGTAATCGTTCTGCTATCCTCTTCTTTTCAAGCCATTTTTCTGTAAATAAAACGTAATATTGTTTTGTAAAGCTAAAATAAGCATAACGCCAAGTAAAGGATTAGAGAAAACTAGAAGTATTAATGGAAACGCGTAAAAATGTATCTCCCCTGGACATTAAGTATCTCCCCTGCTATCAAAAGAGCCAGGGGAAATACGCCAGGGGAGATACATTTTCGATAGAAATCTAAAATAGCCGTAAAAGTATTTCGCGCACGTCATTCACACACAAACATAACAATGTACACACTATTCATAGTAAATATTGAAGTATATGTTATTATTTTAACAAAAAATTGCAATGTAAAACTTACCAGAGGAAAGACTGCATTCACTTAACATTTCTGCACCCAGCGAGTGGCGTGGTCGAAATTGCCGACAATAAAGGCGGCGCAGTTGCTTATGCGCCGTTTGCTGCTAACTTCACGTTACACACTATGCATTCAAGGTCACAACTTCTACAGACTAGGAGAGCAAAACTGATTTTTTAACGAAAACAAAAGACCAGGGGACGAGACACGAAACTCGGTGGACAAATTTCGGTGTTCATATTTTTTTTAAAGAATTGGAATAAAAGCACTTTTACTTGTAAAATACTATTACTAAGTTTACTGTACCTATAAAATTAAACAGTTTAAAATAATTATTGAATTTTAATACATTCATAATTACTGATTTACAAATAAAGTCGGTTGGGGGACAGACCAGGGGAGAGACATTTTTCTTATATTAGAGCTTATTGTGACTTAATTACGTACATTTCTGCAATAAATTTTAGTGACCACGTAGGAAACATTTAGTTTTAAGTGATAAATAGGTTATTTGTAAAGTTTATTGAAAAAAAAACGTATTTTTTTGTCGTTGCCGTCGAAAGTACTTCTTAACTTAGAATAACCCAAATATAAAATAATGAAGAAATAAGTGTGCCTTCTTTGGTAATATTTAGTTTAGTTTCTGTTCGAGGTTGAGGAAATGCCATCAGAAATGGCTCATTCGTTGTGAACATATTCCTTTCTTAAAGAGTTTCCATGGAGTTTCTTGGCGGCTTTTCTCCATTGAGAGCAACTTTTTGGAACTGTGCAATTAGTGTGAAGTTTCATAAGAGCCTGTGAAGGCCTATGTAAAATAAAAAAATTGACATCAACAGCCCAGCCTATTTAATAAAGATTCTTTTAAACTCTCTTGGAGACCCTCTTGGACCTATTCTGGTGCTGCTATGAGCCTAAATCGTTTAAGCAGTTCAACATTAGTTAGTAAGAAACAATACTTTCGCCATAACATTAACAAGGACTTGATAAGCAGGAACAGGAGCTAGTTGGCTCGGCGCCTCAAAAGCCCACCCACGTAACATACAGTTCAACAAATTGATATGCATCAGAATTGCTGTCTGTGCGTTGATCTTTTTTATGACGGGAGAATAGAGGTCCACTGTGCGTTTACGACTTTATGTGGGCATTCGTGTTTAAGTTGTTAAAGTGTGTCATAAATATTATATCCTGATATTTCTTTATAGAATTGTTACTGTTACAATATTTAGTAAGAGGTTTAATCTGCTGCATGAGATTTGTTCATGGCATTGGATTGAAAAGCTCTTTTCAAATCACAAAAAAATACTATAGTAATGCTATCCTCAATAATAAATAAAAATATTATTAATTTACTATAACCGTACCATTTATCCAAATGTTACGTTAGCAAGAGCTATTTATAGAACCAATCAATCCAAAACCAATTATTTGACCATTTACAAAACATCACAACGCAGAAAAAACACAACAGGTTTACAACTTACAAAAACATATACAACTATACCTACAAGAATCTACAACCAATTAGACGGCGTAAAAGCTAACAAATTACATTGTTCTTAGAGACCAGCTTTCTGAAGAAAACCGGGCCATATTAATAGTCTAACAGTTAGTATGAAGTCGTATTTATAGTCAGGCGCCACTGGCGACAGACGGATAAACTGGCTTCTGTACTTCGGTCATTGAATGCTAAGCCAGTTGTCACCAGTCGCTATTATTTATAGGCCGGCTTTGTGCATAGAAATCGGTTTCTAATGTTTGATCGTTTTCTCTTTATACATTGCATTGTTGTATTTTATAGAAGTCGTGGCATAGTGATTAAAGCACCTGACTCTCAAGTGTGCGGGTTAGATTCCAGCTCAAGCGTGTAACTTCGAAGTATATATGTACTTCCTTACTAGAATCCATTTTATATATTCTTGACATTCAAAAATGCCTATAGAGGCCTACATGAAATACACGATGGATGATTTCTCTTGGGAAAAAAATCCAAAAAAAGCATTTGAGACTAATCGATACCAATCTTATAAAAGCTAATGAATTTATTTAGTTGCTCGAACGCGCTAATCCTTGGGTCTGTTTCAGTGTCACCTATAGACAGACATCGCCGGCAGAACCAGTCATATTATAGTTTCGACAAAAATACTCCCAACACATCTAAGCATGTAAAAAAAGGACCACTCGATACAGACAAGCAACCCAGACAGGTTGATGACAATGTCCATTATAGTCCCATAAACCATCATGTCAGCGATAGCATTTTACGAGTAACCATGCTTTACGCCATAACCGCTAGAACGGTAGTAAACATGCCTATTAAACGTAAACATATTCTTATAGGGGCTTGAGTTGTTGTGGGTAAAAAAATATCTAAGAATAAGAAGTTTTATGGTGGCTTGAGTAGACTTTAGTGGGACAGATATCATGATAAGTGACCAAGATAAAGAGAAGGATAGGGGGCTACTGAGACTCGTAAGTATGCTCCTGTGTATCATCATACGATCCTAAATTGAGTATTGAGAATTAAATGTAAAGACATTACCGTATTCCGTACTTCAATCAACATCAAAGGTTTGGTAATCAGCAAACAATATTGCCAGTAAAAACGTTTAGCTTTAGTAGAGAACATGAAAATTAACTGCAAGTTAAAATTGCCAAGGATTCTTATACATGTCCAGTGCAGTTCGGGAGCATTCCAAACTGCTTACGTAGATTTAATTCTTATTTCCACCAGACAAGATTCAAAATGGTGGTACACGTTGTAGATGGAGTAAGCCGTGATGGCTTGTTGAAAAACGCTTATACAACAATATAATGTCAGTTTGTTGTCAACTGCTTTAGTATTCGTAAGTAGTATTTGCAAATTTTTAACACGCGATAACATAACAGTTTGGTGTTACAGTTGTATGAAATCAATACATTACGAGCCACAAGAGATTTGATCAAAGTAAATCGCAAAGATGTAATTCAAGTAGTAAGATAAGTATGAGAAGAAAAAAGATTCTAGTGTTATCCAAGCAATTTGTTTAAGCTCAAAATTGTATCTCAAAAAGCTGCGAGTAGCATCTCAGAATCCTTTTAAAATCTTGAGAAATCTGAAACTGAATGCTTATTTTGTTTTTTACAGCGTACTTTAAATACATTATGCTGCTAAAGGCTTTTTCTCGCTTGGATAATTTTTCTTCATTGCTCGCGACACCCGTGAAATGGTCGGGGATGAGAAAGGCTTTCTGAATTTTATTTTTAAAAGCGACGAAAGTTAAAAGCATTATAAGTTTGGCTCTACATAACTCATTTTTTGTGGGTAGCAAAATAGCTCCCAAAAGGGTGATACCTTGGACTTTGTTAATACTGGCTAATATTTTTATTGCCGCATTTGCAATCAAAGCAGAATCACACACCACTGCTATTACCACATCTGCTAATATAAAACCTATTCACAAAACGCGGCTTAATAAATTGATCTAACAAAACACTAATCGTAAAGGCATGCTCGTTTAAAATCACTATCCATAAAATCGATAAATGCCTCTTTAAAGCTCAGCACATATGGAAATATATTGCATAGTAATCTTAAATGGCAGAGCGGCTTCAATAATATTACCTTTTACGTTTATTACATGAATTCTGCCACCTCTACGACAAGAGTAGGTCGTAGGTCTGGACGCGGAGGCACCAGATAGTTTCACGCGCGAAAAATGTTGTTTACGAGCATAGACCAAGATGTTACCAGTTCTAAGGTTCTAAGAAACGAGAATAACAAAGATCAATGTTCTTTAAATGAGTCGGCGATCGTGAGTTTGTTTCTTCTACCATTTCTTGTGATAATCAGTTTGGAAAACGCTTGCATTAAGATACTTGTCGGACTGTGCGTACTTACTGACTAATCCTTTTTTTTTCAACAATCTTAACATTATCGATATTAGTTGCATAGAAGTGTGCAAATAATCGAGGCCTTATGTGCCATTAGACATTTCTTTGGAGCGTCAAATAGACGTATAAATGTTAATAGTCTCTTAATTGGTAAATAATCGCTGGACAGTCCATCGGTGTGATTAAAATCCCCATAAATAGTAGACGGTCGAAAGTTAATAGTTCTGGCTGGGACTCGATTAAGCCTTATACGAGGTCTTATGAAGACTTATCTTAATTGTGCTCACATAACAGATATTTCGTTTCATCTGGCGGTTGATGATAATCGCACTGGTATGTTATTACATGATAGTGATCTGTTTTACTTCTATTTAGCTACAGAAACATCATAGAACGATAAAGATGAACTAAACTTAATTAATGGCGGACAACACAAGATCGATCTAGAAATTATATCATTGCCATTTCGGCAAACTGGTTTTTTAAATGTAAAGTTTTTATATCATGTAGTATTTAAGAAAATACATCTAAATACTCTGAATATGAGGTCATCAAATTTTTAGCATGTAGTTTTTTTTGCAGCAGTTGGTTGAAACTGCATTGACAATTCCTTGCACGCTATATTTGCAGCATCTTTGATACCGCTTCCTTCGCCTAAGTGGCCGTTTGGAGTAAAATCAGACCATAGTCTGTCGTTACAAACTAGTTGGAATACGAAATCACACCGCGCACACCCGTATCGTGTCAACACGGCTTTAGACAAGCCCCGTCGTCTCCCACATACCTTATGGGGCACTCCGTTTCACCCGTGAACGTAAACAATATGTTCCGTCACCGCAAAAACGATCTTACAGTTATATTTTCAAGGTTGAGTTTGTATTGTAACAATATTGGTGCATGACGAAAGAATACATTCTGAGTCCGGTCCCCTCAATGCGACTTAAGTTATTTTATGTTTAGGATTGTTTACTAATTAGTTTCTGGGGCAAGGTGTTCGACAGGCGTGGAAGTGGCTATTGTTAAGTGAGATTGAATACCAGTACTTCCACAGTGTGGGTAAAAGCTTTTCAGTATGTTTGTTGACATCTGTACGTCCATTATGCTCCACTTGAAACTCTAGTGTTGATTTAGAATACGCTTTAGCAGGTCATTGAACTTTGTAGTAGCGTTCGAGATTAGGTACTTTTTGTGTGGCGAGAAAAAATACGTTTTGCGATTTTACGTTGTGGTTTATGTGCAAAATAGTAGCGTCAGGATAGTGGAATCTTACTAACTTTAGGCGATCATGCTGATATGCATTTGAGGCTTACCTGTAACAAAAATAAATATCATTAGCAAATACAGGACATAAAATGTTTAGACCAGATCAAGACACAGGATTAACGGTGCATTTGGATACCCCTCTCCAAAAATCGCGTCTGGAGTAACATGCAAAACCAAAAACCATCGAGACAAGAATGTAGATTTTATTAGGATGCAAATGGTATTGGGAGCAATTCAGCAGATAATGAGTACGTGTAAAGAAATGCAAAATATTCGCGGCAGACAGTCGGTGACATTTCGCACGATACGGAGTCTAGTGCTGTGCCATACTCGAGATTTATTGCAGCCTCGACTTTTACTAGTAAAGTTGTTTTGAAGTTTTATATTAATTGCTGTCAACTATACTATTTTTGTTGCAATAATGCCCTTTATAGAATTGCGTGAGGTTTTCGTTTCTGTATGAGCTATGAAAGTGGAGAAATCCGTTAATGTTATTGGTTGATAGTGGTGAAACTCTCACAGAGTTCCTTCTTAGTTAATTTTCTTTAAAATTGGTAGTTAATCTATTTCGAAATTGTTATTTAAATACATATGTTTAATTTGAAGCTTATTTGAACTTAAAATTTTGATAACAAGATACATACTCTTTTATAAAATTGGTTACTGTCAATCATATTCACAACCTCGACATTGATATATTCAGATCAGTCTATAATCCACAACTTTCGCCTGTCACTTCGAACTAAACACACGATGCCTCGTTGTGATCGTGCCAGCAGTCGAGTCTAGTAGCTCTCCTAGCATTTTTTACATTACTGGACCGGCTTCATGGCAGTGCCACGCCGAGCATGGCACGGTCGGCCAAGGTTACTGGTACCGCAGTCAGACTACCGCTCGTCACGTTTCAGTTTTAGATGTTTGGAAATTATAGATATAATAAATAATAGTAATTATTTTTATTGCTGGACAACGTACTTAATAAGTGGTGGTTGTTTTTTTTTTTAACTTTGATTAAATGTTGTAAAATAATAAATCTTCGGGCATAATTGATTGAAATTAAGCAGGTTAGATATATCCATAATTACCTAAATGTTGAATTTTATTGCAACAAAATATGTGACTTGATCTTTAGTAGTTTATAATCAATTGAATTATAAAAAAAAACATGACGAATACATCAAGACATTCGTCTAGGTTTTTACCAAGATTACTAACAATGAATTGTAATCACAGGGAGATAAAATTACTATATAGGCAGATAGAAACCTGGCATCAAGACTGAATTTTATTTGTCAGTAAAGAAAACCTGGCCTAGTTACATGCATTGCGTTGCAAAGAAAACAAAACAAAAGAATTCTCTTGATGAAGATCAATCTATTGATTACAAGTATGACAATAATTGTAGCCTGATTTATTAATTCGATGTCGATTAGATAATAACACTATCGCTTCCATGTTTATTGTATAAGCCTATTATATTAGGTACTCAATAAATAATCAGTTACGGATAAGATAAAAATGTACATCCATAAACACTAAATACAAAAGAACAGCCTTACAATACAACGTTTATTTTAGGAGACTGACAGAAAAGATTGCATTTTCGCATGGATGGCATAAATGAAAGGAATACGTACTATGAATTGTGGAGCCACACCCCCCACGCAAAGCATCCGGTGATTGCCCATACAATCACTTGACGGAAAATTCTATCTGTTGATTTGCTTGGAAGAGATAGAAAAACAAGCTTCATAGGTCTCTCTGTCACAGGTAGATAGAATATTGGGAAGCCAATATTGGCAACCAATATACATATATCCATCAATATATTGGCAAATTAAAAGCACGTTTGCATAACATTACATCTGATAACACTACCTACCGCCAATAGACCACGTTCGCCAGGCCAACGACATAGAACGGTGTCACAAAACTCGAGTCACCGTGACATTAGGCTTTACTGCTCACCGTGAATAATCTGGCCACGTTTTTGTTACGTTCAGTTTATCAAGTGCAATGTGCTGTACTTTGGTATTTGGGTTTAAGATGTTTACCTATACTATCATTAAAAGTAACATTGATATGAGAGGTAATCAAAAATAAAGAGTTCTTAACCGACTTAAAAAAAAGAGGTTCTCAGTGTGCATGTCAAAGTTAGAATAAGGTTACAAAGAATGTAATAAACTTTCCTTATAAACAAAAATTGAAGTTGGTTTTATTATTAAGTAAAAAGTTTTATTTAATTACAGAAGATAACTCAATTATTAGACATTCACAAATTTTCTCACGAAGAAAAACACAAGGATACAGAACCATCATCCATGAACGGGAAAATATTGACAAAATTATCGCCAAATAGGTACTTAATTTCGCATTCCTAACAAGTCAATGATCCTTTTCCTAATAGGTCGAGAAGGAACAACCACAAATATGAGAGGACATGAAAGAATGTAAATAAAACACAACAATAAAACACTGGAATGTTGCAAGGTGCAAGAGATAATCGGACTACCCGTATGTCGGTATTTCGCGAGGTCGGACATTATAGGACATTCCTGATGATAAGCCCCAAAAGTTTAATATTATGTTGTCAACTGATTCATTCGCATTTTATGGGATATATATACATATGTGTACTAAAGACTATGAAACCACATAGGTATGTACTACATAGGTACCTGGCTACCTGCTTTATGATATTCTCATGTCCTCCTAATACGCATGTTTACGATGTTGTGTTAAAGTCGACTGGGAAAGTTTTTCAAAATTACATCAATGGTTTAGTTGTAGTATGTTAGCCTGCAGTTTTTCCATCTCGATCACCTATTTCATGTTACATATCTATGAGACTGTTAATGACATGTAACGTTTTACAGGCGAATCTCTAACTTCTCAAAAAGAAACGGGCATCAAGTATCGAGTCAAAATTCATAGTCTATGCCTGATTTCAAGGTCAGGTAGGCATCCATAACCACAAGTCATCATCAGATGGGACAAACGCCAATACAACGGCACGTGAGCAAACAATATCCATATGGTAAACGCTGACCTCGCTGATTATTGAATCAAGTTTGATACGGGAAAAACCTCTACACATTTGTATAGTTTTACAAATTCACATGAACTTTGAAACAGTGGAAAAAAAAACTTATGCATTACAAAGCAGTGCTTGAGATCCTATTGAACCGTATTCTGCTACCTCTTTCAAGCAAAAACGACTGAATGGGTTGAAACTTTGCTGAAAAATAGGTTATACTTCAGGATAACATACAGGCGGTTTATCCATAAGCGGGAAGTATCAGTACCCCAGAAACTGCAGGCGGCAGTTAGTAGTTGAATAAACGAAAATTTATGTCTCTGTGTGTATGCTATAAAAACAATAACAATTATTGATAATACCTTGTTCTAAGATTAAACAAGACACGGAGAAGAAGAACGAATCGAGGTAAGAGAAACAAGAAGCCATTAAACCTCGTCCAAGGTCCGTTATGACTACAGTTCCTAATATAATCGTTAGCTCACCTCATGACCATCATTCTCTTGAAAGCAAATTGGTAAATTGATTCTTCTTACGCGACTCATTCTGGGCTTATACCTACTCCATTATTCACAATTCATAGAAACGCGGGCTCCAATCCAATGGATAAAATGTGATAAAGATATGTTTTTCTTCAGCTATAAGACCTGCCAAATTCATCCACATTAAGATAATATACGATTCCATTTCAGGGAAACTATTTATTACGTAAAAAAACTAGTTGAATTGTTTTGATTAAGCCATAAACTGTAATAATGTCGTCTAGCACTTGTCTCGTGTCACGATTGGATATAAAAATCGTACGAGTTCACGGTATAAGATTCTAAGAACATTGATACTGACAAGTAAACAAGTTTGACCATGCGAACTGCGCAAATATTTCAAGTCAATAATAAAAAGATAACGAGGATTGGCGTTTTAATTACCATAACAATGGTAATTTTCAACCTAATTTAAGGATCAAAGATCGTAATCGATACGATTACTAATTGCATAAATAAGTACAGTAACCTAGCAATGTAAACAAGCGCAGTGGTTAAAGTAGGTAATCGATACCTAGGTTCGTTTGTCTGAAGGACAATTGACTCATTAGGTCGCGTTTCTTGACTTCTATGCTTAATTATTAAATAATCTTGCTGAATATTTATCGAACCGAAAGTAGGTACCTACTTGTAACTACAATAGATTCTAGGACATGTAAATTCAGGACAACATTAGATTATATGCATCGGAATGTGTGTATGTTCCTTGGCTGACATTTTCAAATGCTCCAAAATAAACCAGTATCTATCAATATTACAATCAAATGCCAATACTCACGATAGCCTATACCCGACGCTAATAATGCACTATCGAAAGTGTCCAAGTCTAATCTAACCGTGAGGCCATTGGGAAAGTGATTTCTTCCGCGATGAATCATCAAGATTTAAAAACAACGCTTTCTGCGTGACTCAGCCTAGACAGGTTTCGTACATTTGGACCACTTGAGTCCCTGTACGATTGTAACCACGAACTGGTTATTTATAGATTATACAATTGCTTATGGAATATGTGTCACGGGTTTAGTGGCTGGAGCTTTGCTTCAGTTCCTCGATTGTAAATAATCTCATAAGAATAATAAAATTAATGAACGAGAGGCAATTAAAGTCACAGCGGTTACTGCTGATATTAACAGTCAAATTCATTGACATAAAGAGTGATCACCACAATTATGAGTGGTGATAAAAATTAAGACTATTTTAAGCCCAGAAGATCAGTTGCAATACATAACAGTACAGAGTACTTAACGATTACGACCGCAACAATCATTAACATATTAAAATCTCACAATGAAGGTAAAACGAGGTGGTACGGACCGCAACAGCAACACGCCACACAATTTAGCAAATGATCAAGGAAAACTCAATGAAAAAATATTCAAAGAAATGCTGATCTATTAAAAGGTCGTAAAATCTCAATTAGGGATCCGATAGCAGTTTATTTTTTAATCAACGCCAATTTGAGATCGTGTCGCCGAATTTCAATTTGACTTCAGGCAGTGTGTATTAAATTGGTTTATGATGGCTAATCGGTTTGAAGTACAGTTTCATCAAAAACGGTATTTTCTCATCAAGAACTTTGAACCCAGAGGTTTCAGGTAAAAACTTCATGGATGAAGTAAAAAAGTTGAACAATTCCAGAGATGCTAAGCCCCGACTGTGTAGAAACTGATCATCTATCAGATAGCTAGATAGAAGTGTGGGTGAAACCGCTATGCTGCAAAATGGCAATAAAACATAACGAAAACCTAGACTAGCGCATCCGTAATAGATGGTCAGATCCGCATTGCATCTAATGTAGGTAATAGGTATACAACAATGTCTACACAGAAGAGTTAGCTAGGGAAAATGTAAGGTATTCCAGAGTATTTTAGAATTAGAAATGTAAAAATTTCTAGTAGCAAAATTCTCATCACACGCGTCATCACGCGTTTCCAAATAACTTATACACAAATAAATTGTCCTAAGCACAGCTCGAAACACTAACGATAGAAATTAGACTTTTCAATTTAGACATTGATATGACAAAACAGCCTTCAATATTTTGAATACAATCTAGATAAAGCTACATTATTTTTTGAGGATTACGCAAGTTTTGTTACTGAATTTTTAACATACATCGTATTAACGTTAATGAAGTAGATTCCATACTTTTCTATTTCGTATCAAAGTATGTAAGTTGATATCTTCAAATGTTTGAATGTTTGTATTATACTGAATATTAAAACGAACCTTGCGGCGCAAGCCTTCTGCATTTTATTATTTTGCACTATTACTGTTCGTCTGTCGATAAACATCTCTTTCGTAATCCGGTATTACCGGTCCACGTAAAAGCTCAACCTCATACATATTCATCCAATCCATAACATAAATAATAGGGTTGAAAAATACAACGTTTTATTTTATAGTGTTTTACATGTTGGTTTTTGTGAATAAACGACATTTATGTTGTGATTACAACTTTGTTAAATATTGTTTTCCGTACAAAGTTGCAGTATTTACTAAACCATCTTCATTTGCCTAGCCTTTTACCAAGTATGTTGGGGTCGGCTTCCATGCATTTTGATTCTGCACATCTGACCACCTCCAAACAGTATCTAAGTAAAACACAACAATAAAACACTTGACAGAATTCAGGAGACATTTATGTCTTTTTAACACCTTACTCAAGTAGGTAAGTACAAGTGGTAAGACCCATTTACAGCCCAGCAATAATTTGCGTTATTACAGCCCTGAATGAATAGTAATCGGATTAAAGGTTCAAGTATTCGGCTCCCACGGTACCTTTAGTCTGATTTGGTACATAGCATGACAGTATTTGATTTCGGCAATTAAGATTGGCTGTCGCCTGTTCATATGTCGGCTATTCAGGTCGTAATTAGCATACTTGCAGCTTACAAATTAATTTGAACTTTGTGTTTAAAGTCTTACGTATTATTATACAATGTCAAGTACCAATGTTGGTTGAATTCGTTAGAAAATCCGATGTGAATTATTTGTTCAGTAAAAGAATTGGAGTTTCGAAAGGAATCGAAGGGCGGTAAGTGACAAACGAAATGAAACGTTAATAGCATCGTAATTAAGTATTTTATTGTTCTTGAAGCAATCAGTTTGACTGGGTCACTCACCCACTTGTGATGGCGTGTGGGCGTTAAGTAAATTTGAAGCGTGTACCATTTAAAAATAAAACTAATTCGCATTGACTATCTTTCTATGTTAGAAACTGAAACAATTTATACTTTATTGACTAACTGTACTTGAAGGGAAGAGTATTTAAACAGAAATCATTATGTTAAATAGTTAATCGCGTGCAGTTTTTCCTCAAGGTTGAAAAAAAAAGGTACGAAGAATCTCTGCAATGCAAAGCATTTTCCCTGTTTGCACATTGAAACAACGTTTTTATAAAATACATCATATTGTTTTTTAATAAGTAGTTCTTATTTCACTTTAAATGTGGTTTCAGCTAGGTATTTTTAGAACCTGTGTACAGTTTCAGGAACTATGGTCATATTTTGTGTAGTTTAAAGTTGATAAATTCGATTCTTAGCTATGGTCATTTTTACTGGGATTCTCTTTGGTAACATCGTAAGAGGATCTCCAGTTAGAATCTCGGTTAACACTTATTAATAACGTGGGCACTAAGGACATCTCTATTTGACCCTTGGGGATAAACCAAATCAAACGCCATTGTCTTGACAACATACTGTATCACCGAACTCTATTGGTCTTTTCTATCATGTTCCTTGGAAAAGTATAGGACATAGACTATGACGTTGTCATTGTTTACCAAGATTTTTGTACCACGTACCAAACCTTTGTCAGTACCTACCTATGTGTCAATCGGTCGTCTGTCAGTACAATGGGACTGGGTTTTACCCACAATCGTACATTTTGCATAACATGCTAAACATGTTTGAGGAAGCGCGTACGATAAGGCAAATAACTGTTTTGTATTACTATTCTATACGATACTATTAGATTGATCACTGAAGCTGTGGCTGAATTCTGTTAGATGATATTCTGAACACTATGTCAATTTGAACGTGTGTTTGACAAAAATGTAAGGACGGGACGTTTATTCGTTTCAGAGTTCTACAATATTTTCACTTCATGTTTGAAGGCCGTCGTGTGACATCACGCTTTCTTATTAACCAAATAGGTTGAGTCGAAGGGTGTATTATTCATTCGATGATACATTTAGACAAACTGAGTAAGATAAGAATTTAATCTATAAATAATTTCTTAGAGCTTCAGCCTTTTCTTAATAGTCAAAGTTCATGAAAACATACCTACTGCATTGAATCACTGAAAACATAACGTTTATTTATAAACTGATTCTAGCTAAATAGTGATTACGTGTGATAATAATGTTAAAATAAATCTGTAAACAATACACAAATATGAACCATGTTCATATTGTTTTGTTTATTTTGGAACCGGTGATTATCGAACAGGCAAACAAAAGTACATACGCAACTATGTACTTGTTTACGGAAAATATTTCAAATTGTAGGGACATATGTATAGAGGCCTAAGTAGTTCCGAGAAGAACCGTTGTTGATGTAATTAACATTTACGTATATGTTAAGTAACTGACTATCAATTGCATGTAGTATTTTATTCAAGGAACCGTGGAAAAGATTATAGCAGTCTAGGTATGGTTCTTAGTTTACTAAGGCCGAATAGATATGGATATACAAAAGTGATCAAAGAGGTGACCAGTTTATGTGTAAACCTCTAAGGCCAAAGGGTATGAAAATTCACTTTTCTGGGAGCGCTAGGATTAACAAGGATAAAATTAAAATCGCAGTTAATTAGCTTAGTGCTTACTTGGCCTTACACAGACACTCATTGGCTAATTACTTTAAGCTTGACCTTGCTTCACTATGGCTACCAACAAATCTCAAGATAAAAGGGCTATATTATTCACGAATAAAACAAACAGTAACAATAAATCAATCTCAAAATGTAAATCCAAAGTTCTTATGTCGACTAACAGAATTGCAAGAATAAGAACTTATATGGCATTGAGACGCTCACAGACGTCTGAGATCTATAATGTGCCATAATGGTACAACCTGACAACGCGACTTATGACGTATTTGTTTCTAAGAAAAAACAACACAGTACTGAGAATAGCTTTATTTTCCCACGGCCCTTAGTAGCTTGAGTACATTCAGTCGGATGTGAAGTTATTAAAAGGCGACAATGGGCAGATCTTTTTTTATATTGCTACTTCAAACGATTTCTATTGGATAGATAGTCAGTTGTTTTTTTGTGGATTGATGGATGGTTATGCATGTCGCACATGGCATCCGGATTACTGATAGGGTAAGTATGACAGCGGGGTAATTCCAAGTCCAACTTTTGTGGACTTTTAGCAGCTGGAGAGAATAACATAAATGATGATCGACCTTCGAAATACTAAAAATAACAACAGCAATTCAGTCAATGTAGTCGTAGTCTAAGTAAGAAAATGAGGCTGCGACGACCCTAGAAAAAATGGGATAAGGGAACAAGGACTGCTACTTCTGCAATAACCAGGTCCAAATTAGATTGATGCTGAAATCTCAACTTATAAACATACCAGCCTACTAAACCCAGGTTTTCATAGCAGCCAATCACAAACAACCTAGTTTTAATGGCACTAAATTCATGCAGTATCGTGAAACCGAAAAGATTAAAGGTAATGTGGCGAGAAACAGAGTTTGAGCTTTCACCAGGTTGTAAACTGGCTGGTGATAAAGTCAACAAAGGGCGTATAACCTAAACGCTCTCGTTACGGGCCGTTTCACAATTAACCTGCTTTGCGATCTAGTCGACCGGTGGTCAGTTATCAGTGCCCCGTATCAGTTTCTTTGGAATTTTCTACAACTACCTGCTTGCTCTTAGCACATATGTGACATATTTTTGTACAGGAAGTTCTCCCTAAATGCATTACATTCTGTGGTTGGTTCAAATAAGTGACTTCACAAGCCCTAATATAATGTTTCCAAGAGAGAAGGTCAAAGGTATTTTGGTATTCTGTCTCCGGGATAAAGTACCAAACCAGATGTCTACAAAAACGAAAAATACGAATTGTGAAAAATATATGTGATGAGATAACAGGGGGGTTATCTCATCACACTTATTTATCTACAAAGTAGTACTCAATTGATTTTAATGATAAGCTATCAGTTATTTTTATTGTTAACTCAATACCATGCCATATACGATGTCCGTAAACAATACAATCAAGAACAATAACTAATTCAGCATTTGACAGTTAACTTTACGGTAATCTCCGCGTAACTATACAAAATGTAATTGGGCAACGTTTAAGTGGTTTTAAATAGACATTTTTATGTTTTACAAGTTTAATATATTGCATAAGGCGTGGCCTAATGACGCAATTCCGTTTTCCAGTAACTTTATCCAACTTTATCTTTTAACCATAATTAACAATGGTTAACAGCATGGAAACTGTGACCACGTTTGGGTGCGTTTCTTGTTTATTATGACCCATAAACTCTGCGCATAAAAAATCTTGAATATTCATGAATATATTCGCTGACGGCTTATTAGAAAGAAATAGCAATTATTTCGCAATAAACCAACGTTGATGTTCATGCAAATATTGGGTCAGCAATATTAATGTTGGATGTCCAGCAGTGTCATTTATCAACAGTTAATTCCAAGCCTGAAACCTTTACAAAACGATCATCCTTACATGAACAAATTGCCTTGCACTAAAGGCGCACTTTCTTTGTTACAATAATCAACGCGCTAACAAAGAGCGTGACACTTAAGGGTTAAAGTTACAAAAACATGGCGCGCAAAAATCGTAAAATATAGCGAAAATATTCAACAGTTCACCGTAATCAGAACAGTGGCATTACAACTGGTTTCATTTTGCACACTTTTGGTAAAACATCTTGTGTTACAATAACACGGTTGACGCGGGGATCGGCGCGTGCGCTACTCAAAAACGTTGGATCGGGTAACCGCTGTTTATAATTATGAATCTCGGCGAATAGGTACTTGGTTGAATGGATCAATGGATTTTATGAATACTGCAATAACTTAACGAGCCTATAAGACTTGACCTTTTTTGTTAATTTGAATAGACCCTCAAGATTCAATGCAATGGGTTTCATGTTGCATTCATCGATTTGTCTAAGTTAATATGTGTGCATACATACTACTTTATCTTTTGGATAGTCTAGCAAATATGGCGTCTTGCCAAACATAGAAACTAATATAACCAACTTTATTTCAGTGATTTATAGTTCCTACTGAATAGTTTAAAGTGCACTTTATTAAGTAACATTATTAAGAACACTGAAATTATTATTTAAATAAAGAACAGTAAAGAAATCCAAAGTAAATTGTGAAAACCAGGCACCATTAATCAAAAAGAGCAATTTCCCATCCATTACACCCGAAAGCAAAATTAAGTACCACTAAAATATCATTTTAGCAAAGTTAACTCAGTTTCCAGCTATATTAAGTTAACGGTAACATTTTAGTTTAATAGCCCATTAATCTCGACCACGATTTTAGTTTTCCCTTCATCTTGCCCCTTTTAATTACCGTGTTATTATAGAGCACCGCAATGCGGGTATCTCACGAAAACCCCGTGGCTCTATCAAGGTAGCATGGTTCAAGTCTATCTTTCATTCACTCATTCATTCTTGATTTATTGCGTTGAGAATCAATCAATGTATTGTTTTGTGTTTGGGTAATTATTTGCCGGCATTGTTTTATTTCTATGCAAATTAATCAAAGTCAAGGTTGTACTGAATCTAAAAAGCAATTAAATAGCATTGCTTTATTACATGCTCCGTCCTGTAAGAATAGATTTGTAGAACCTCCACTTGACGGTCAGCTTATGGATGGCTAAGACCAGAGACAGCCCTTAAGTTATGGGCATGTAAATATTAGAATTAAAGTGCGAGAGAATTATATCAAAATCAATGTCAGGGTAAAACAATGTGTACAATCGCGATATTAGGATTTTTAACAGTTAACATTTTCAACAATTTCAATTCTGTCCGGCTGACTGAATATTGCGTTAAAATGAACTGGATTATTTCGTTTTATGGCGTTTACGATCTACTTTAGATAAAAGTCTGAATTGGGAAATTCAATTCGTAACATTCAAGTCGAAATTATAGTAAGATAATAGCAGAATACCGGTATACGAATAACAACAATCCTGGGAAGTATAAAATTGAATTGTGAACTTTTAGGACATACTATCGGCATTAAATTAGTCACCACTCTTTCACCTTTGAAAATAAATGCAAGAATCTCCATGATCAAAATTTCGATTACAAAGATAAACGGCGTCAATTCGCAAGCACAAATTGCGTATAACTGGCGACACAAGTTACAAAATCGGAATTTTAATTAAACAGAAATTGCTAGAATGTCACAATATTCTCACGGCAAAACGAAAGTCGATCGGTATCCGCTTTTCTTCCGCCGATCGGTATTCAACAAATAAGGTTATTTAGCGGGTAACGGCCGGTCATTCTGAAGATTAACGAACTATTAGATCAAGCTGGTTACTTACTTTAGAAATAACTATCTTGTGCGATACCGATCTCAAACATGGAACCTCCCTTTCAAGAACATGTAAAAATATAATTTAAGTAGCAGGAAATCATCTGACTTTTGTTACAAGCTAGGCAAATCAACCTCATAATGGTCATAAAAATAATACATATCCATGGGGGAACTTGATACCAAATACATATAACAACCCCACCACTTCTTATAGTGCAGGATTGTATCCATCCATCATGACTTGACTGTTATTGTTACTAATAGGATTAAGTCGATGACCGAGCTCCTTTCGTACATCCGAGGCGGGTGGCCACTGTTATCAAGTTACCCCTGATATAAAAAAGGGGTTATGATTATGTTAGACCGGTAATAAAACTACCAAAATTGTGTGTGCTCGCTTTGAATTTCAAAATGTTAAAGGCATACCAGCCTTCTTAAACGAATTCAGAATTTAAAACATTATTTACATTTACGACCAAAAGTTTCAAAGGCTTTTTCGCAATTCAATGTTTCTCATAAAAGTTTAATCGACAAAAGTTATTCTCAACTTCCAGGATATTGATAATCGCCTCAAAGTGTAGGTAAACCTATAGCATAATTTAGTTTTACAGACCCGTTTGACACAGGATGTCAATAACATTCTAGATAGATCCCTTTGACCTCCCTCACGGAAGGGATCATGTTCTATAACGTAAACATGGCGGATACTAGCAGTCTGTAACATGAAGGTTGTAGGGAAACCCCAAACCGTTATGGCCTTAGACAATACACCCGACCGGAGACGCTATTGCTCAGTTTTCTTCTTGGCCAAAGGTAGAAGAGCGTCGTATATTCAGTTGTACATCAGTGAGTGTATAACTATGCGACCCAAAAAGCCTGAGTGTGCAATCACCATTTCTTACGTTGCCTCGGCGACTTTTTCGTAGATACGAGCTCATGGCGGCTCCAGTTGGTTAAACGATCAAAGGTACAGCAGTAGTTTGCGTCACACACGTTCAAAGTTACGTACGCACAAACGGATGCGATCGACCTTAGTGGCTGACGCCGATGTCCCATTTTGTGCATACGTTATGCGGACACAGACAGTAATTTCACAAGCTTCATTCAGGCTTCTTTATCTAATGACATGTTTAGCAATATTGTTTAGTTAGAAGAATAATTGATATAAATACTTAGACATTCGAAACTGTAGAAAGAATGTTACGATTTTTAGCCTAACTCAAGTCAGTCAAATACGATTGCTGATAATGACTTTCCCATCTAATGCAGCAATGATTAGTTCAAAATGAGTGGCAGCTATACCCATAGAGGATAGCATGATCCCATATTTTAGTACCAACATAACAAAATGATCTCCCAGAGTATCGATTTCGAGATCCGATACCGCATTGTTTTAACACGAACATCGGCATCGTTACGACATTCATTGAAGTCAGGTCGCATCAAATGTCAGCACTATAATAAGCAGCTGTTCCTTCGATCATTACCACGTCACTCCACATGTGGTAAGCCATAAAGAGTAAGCCGTATTATTAATATTATTTTAACAAAAATCTCGTCGAGCTATGTACTGACACCTGAATTTGGCGTGATCAATTAAAAACGGCATATGTTTCGATAACAAGTTGTCAAGTGCAAGTTTAATAATAGTTTTTTTTTTGCAATTTTAATTGAGTAAGGTTTCCTTTTCAGCGTACAGCACCAGATTTTTGATTTCTTACAAAAATAATCACTGATGATAATCAAATCATAAGTCTTATCACTGATGTAATTCGCATTTGTAATATTTCTGTTAGCTACAGTTCCGTTGATAAACCACTGAACCGAATTATAATGGATGGTTCTTGAACTTTCAGATGGTCGAAGGTTATTTTACATAACCTGGGTTTATAAGAACCTGATGAATGCCATTTTATTATAACCAATATTTATCAGTATCTATCTGACAGACTCTCTTGTCAAAAATCGGAAAACTCAACGAAAGCTTTATCATGTCGCGTAATAGAAGCCTTTTATGTTAACAGGGTGCTTATTAAATCTCAAGGCTGTTGGAGAAGGATGTGAATCTTGCGAAACAACGGATACGTGGAGGAGATTGAACGGAAACGAGGCCGTGACATACGGACAAGGTTATGCAGAAATTAGAAATGTGAGCACATTATGATTTATGTTGGGCAATCGTTCGATTTTGTAGACTAATGGATTATTTATTAAGTATGTTTGAAAGTTGCTGCGTAATATAGAATTGGGTTAGGTCGGCAGTATCGGGACAAACTTTAAACTACTTACAGCCAGTTTCTTCATCAAAAGTTAAAGCCAAAGTAAAAGTCAAAGTAATGTCTAAAGTAAAAGTAACGGTCAAATTCAATTTTTCTATTAGTTTTGCTGTCACTTTAGATTTGAAAAAAAACGAATTTGACCGTTACTTTTACTTTAGACATTACTTTAACTTTAACTTTTGATGAAGAAACTGGCCGTTAATTTCTATTTTTATCATGTCTCATATTGACTAAAACCAATTACAGCACTTGACCGATATCTCCAGCCGAATAAATTAATCGGGTTCAAACGTTCAAACCAAAGTCCAAAAGCGCGACGTCACATCAAAAACGGAAATTAAAATCCGTTCAAAATGTTGCCCAGAAACGTCCGATTACGCTGGAAATCCGTATTTACGTTTAATATCTTCCAATTACGTGGCAGCTACGATGACAGGAAGCTTTCAGCTGATTGGATGGTGTAAAAGGGTTAGCGCCCCATCCGCAGGGGTACGAGTGAGGGGAGATTGAAATATTGGAATTTTCGCTCCTCTCAAGTCGTTGAAGTATTTCTTGGCTACGGTATCCCGTCTGGGGATTTTATTTTGGAACGCTTCTTTAAGTGTTACGGATGGATTTGCTGCAATCTTTACTTTTAGCGAGATCTTCAGATATTTTTGATTTGCGCTTTGGCATGCATATAGCAATTCATTGCTCAATTTCAATTTTAAGCTTCAAAAGAAAACTTTTTAGATCTTTTGTATTTTTCTAGGCAAATGGAAACTTCTGTTTACGATTTTAGATAGGTGCGCTCTAGATTCAACTAGGAAAACAAGTCTAATAACAAACAAACAGCTGGTTAGCTAATGCACTATTCCGCAAACAGTAAACCAGCAATTTGTTGATTGTGTACTATTATATAGAAACCAATTCAACAAAACATGCAAAGATCTAATTAATGTGAACAGGAAATAATACAAGTTGGATATTATCTACTAAAAGCAGACATCTGTCGTTCAAACTAGGTTCATGATGCCACTCCATGCATGCAACGTCATTGATTAATCGAGTATGCAGTTACGGAGCCATATTTGAATTTTACGTCACTTCCCTGACGTAAGAACCGCGGCAGTGGCTGTATTTGCGTCAGTAGATATGATAACAAACAATGGACCTTCATTCAGATCTTAATCCAGTTTACTAACTGCCAAATTAAGGGAAAGTGGAAAACTTTTTTCGTATTTGTGCCTACGAGATTAACATCTCTTTTGATTCAGAAGTTTTCAAAATTGCCAGGTCACAATATCGGTCTATATAGCCAGGCAAATTAACGTGGCATTCGCTATCAAACAACGATTAGGTTTGATCCTTTTTCAATGAAAATCGACGGCATTTTACCAAAGCCGAGAATGTATTAACAAAACATTCATTGTCACCCAGTAATAAGGTTGTCGTAATTTTATTCCGCGTTTATTACTAATAGGGTTACTGACATTTGAAAAGTAACCTTTGTTTACGGGCTTGGATCGATGAACTCAGGGTTATTTCAATAATGGTGACAGATTTTATCAAATTGATACTCTAAAGTGGGTACTTTGCTGATCAATTATAGGCAGATGTTTGCGTACCTAGATTTTATCTCTGTTACCCATTTAAGGTGTCTTGTAGGGTCCTATTTTAGAGACTTAATACAATGTAGATTCTTAAGAGCATTACTCGTTTCAGGGTGGCTTAGCTTAGGTGTCGTGGGTATTACAGTACGACAAAGCAAGATAAGGTTATATCAATAACTCTGTGCAATTTTATGACCTACTTACTTCCATCCAAGTGCAGTTGGAACTATTAATAACTGAAGAATTGAGTGACAATTAAAATGAGTAATTTTTATAGCGACATTAATTATAATTACAAGCAACCTTTGCCATATTTGTATCGTTTGCAGAGTACCCGCATTATGTCCATATATTGAAGGAAGATGCTTCGGCTTTTTAATCTGTTTGTGTTCACTATGCCAAGAAACATAATGTTGTACAAGTCATGTAATTTTCTCAGCACCTTTCTTTGGAATATACCTACATTCTTTCTCTAGAAGTATGGAAAGCAATGGTCAAGATTTTGGAGACTGTGAAAAAAAAAAACTCATTCTTAGATCATAAAGTTTGATAATGATGTCTGGTCCTATTATTCGATTGATCCATTCAGAAACCATGTGAATGTTTTAGGTGTTTACAAAGAAGTGATTAGAAATCATATTTTTTTGTTGAAGATTATTGGTAAAGAAATTAATAGGTACAGGTTTCTCATTCTAAAGTGCTGAATTAGTTTTACGTGAATTACATAAGTTAAACAAAATATTATAAAAACGTAATACATAGGCAAGTTAACAAGGTAAGGTATCAGTTACTGCGTACACGACATAATCCGAGCGCTAAGTATACGCGACAAAAACTGCGTGCACAAATAAATATAATTTGTTGGATAGTGTAAATCGCATGAAAAGGGGTCAGAGACCTAACGGCAGCGGAGTGACACGCCGCCCTGTTCAGTAGTAATAGGTATGTTAGGTAGCTTGCAACTAGATCATAATTAATTGTTATATTATGTGTTGTTACAGTAATAAATGTTGTCTGTTTAGCAACTAATTGGTCAAAATTTTGTATCATTGAATGCAGCATTGTTATATTAATTTGAGATGAATTTCTGTAAATCAATTTGGCCTCCGTAATACTCTTTACAGTGAAAGGAAGAACTATTTTCTTGCTATTCACAGATTGTAGCAAGGGCTTTCTTTATATTAGTTAGTTTTCACGGTCTAAACATTTATTGCAGTTTCTGGTGTTATTATTATTTAAACAGTTGGCTTTCCAGAGATTGAGGATGGTTAGCATAAAACTGGCAACAACAACACACAAAAAAGGTGTAATGGTTCCATAAACCAAATTGAGCTAACCCAACATGATCATTCAATGCTCTCTAAGCTCATTAAGGAAATCAATAAAATGGCGTTCATTAGCGAGCTTAATTAACTACAGTTTCGAGAAGTGTTAAATATGCATACCCGTACAAGGTGCGAAAAATTCCAATTGACATCTGCAGCGCTGGCGCCATTTATAGCGTACAATAGCAAATAGCACGATCGAAAATGGCAGTAAATAATTGCAAGTGTTAAGTAATCATTACACCATACGTAAGTTGAAGAAAAAAGACAAATATGATGTGCGTGGATAGCCTTAATTGTTTGACAGTTTGATTATAATGCTATGTAGGCGAGTTCATAAAAAGTGGTTGTGGGTAGATAGATAGGTAAGTGTATATGGTGCCATGTCACTTTATTACATCAGGTTCATGGTGGATTTATGTATAAAATGTACAAGAAACTTTTGTTGATGGTTTAACTTCTCATAACAAGAGAATCTGAATGAAGAGGATGCTACAATGGAAAGTGGATCATTGCTACTATTGCATATAAAATTGTGGTTAAAGGTAGTATATTTTAATATAATTGTGCTTATGTAAATAAAAACAGCCACATTATGGATAGACCCAAACATAGAAGATGTTATAACACAATGAAGAGGTTTTCTCTGATAATAAATCAATCTACCTGATTAAACAAATACACCAATTTTGACATAGACAGCTGACAGGAAAATTATCAATCAGTCAATAGTGTTATCAATTGGAATGTGGACTGTTTCCGTTTTGATAACACAGCTGTGCGAGTGACCTTCAGCTTACAATGCTCAAGGATATTTGGCAACTGATACCAATATAGGTTAATGACATTTGAACATTATTGAAGATTATAGAGATAGCAGAATTTTGGAATGCTCCTTTGTTTTGGCTTATATTGTAGACATAAACTTGATAAAGCCTCCTGTGAGTACATAGAATAATAGTTGCAGCGTAGTTTGTTTGCAAGAGTTACTGTGGCAGTGGTACACAAAAACAAAGGAGGGTTTCAGTTAGTAAAAGTCTGACACTTCCCGCTGCACCCACAGCTACATATGGTCTATGAAGCAGTTTGGTTACAAAATGGGAACCAAATTCTCTTCTATTACACAGTCTGGTTGCCATGTGACAAAACTAAACATACAATTTCTTTTGTTTGTTATCCTGTAATATATTTGAGCTAATAAAACAATACAATTAATGTAAGAAAGTAATTCTAACTAGAAATATCACTACTCCAAAGAGTGATTTGTAAGTAATACATGCCAATGGCGTACCAGACATTTCCATAGTTTTGTGTAGTCCGCACTTTGTTCTGCTTGGTAATAAATGGGTTTAATCATCTACGTTACTAAGTCTTTAATTTTCACTACTTTTAAAGAGATTATAATGTAGAAAAACTTACAACCATCCAAGTTGTACAGACATCTAATAGACAAAACAAAATAAGAGTAACAACTCACCATTAGAGCTCTTGAGGTCTCTGTGAATGAGGGACATGGGCGCCCCAACGTGGAGGTACTCCATGCCCTGGGCCACCTGGATGGCCCAGTTCACCAGGATGTCCGGCCGGATCTTGCGACCCGACAACACCCGGTTCAGAGGCCCGCCGCGCGCGTACTCCATCACCAGGCAAAAGTTTGGCTCCCCCAAACAAACACCCTTCAACGACACTATATTCTCATGCTGCAGCACCCAAAACAGTCTCGCCTCTTGCAACACACTCTCTTTAATAACCTCGATGTCTTCGTTCGCGTCCTGGCGAGCCGCCTTCACGGCGACCACCTCACCGTTCCAATAGCCGCGGTACACTTTCCCGAAGCCGCCCACCCCGATCACTTCCTCCAGCTTGAGCTCGGAGAAGGACACGCGCGGCGGCTCCACGGCCAGCGGGTCCTCCTCCGTCACGTACACGGCTGGGAATATACCGACGCGGTCGCCGATCTTCCCCGTCCACCAGCCCTCGTCGCCCGAGATGTTGGCGTCCTTTGACAGCACCTCGACGATCTCGCCGCGGCGCAGGGAAAGCTCGTCCTCTCCCTGCGCCACATAGTCGTAGACGGCGGTGAAGAGAGCGAGCGGCGGGCGCTCGCTGTCGGCCGCCATGGCCGCGCGGCCGGCCGCTGGCCGCGGCGGCATCACCCCGGCCGCGCCCCCATCGCGCCTCTCCTCCTCACTCACGCACCCCGACACTGCTGCAGCCGCCGCTCACCACAGCACATAACGCTACACACGACAAAACAACGCGTTTGGTTATGATCACCGTATTATTCCGCCATCTTTGTTTCTAACATCGATCATGGCGGTGTTGTATCGAAGCGAGCAACCTTTTGTAATCACTAATGTGTTGAAGCACACGCGACGTTACGTTTCGAGGAGTTACGAGAGGCGTCTTCGCTGCGATAAAGTTAATTATTTTCCATTCATCTATCACGATATTTGATAGACGGACGAAATGACAACCATACCGTAGCGAAGTCAGTGACAAACTGACATTTAGTGTTGCTAGTCTCTTTTAACAAAAAAACAACTTACTTGCTAGTCGTTAAACAATCGAATGAAAATCTTCTATAGTAAAAAATGAATTATTATTGAAGAAAACTTTTATTTTAAGATTTTATTTCATTGATCTTAGTTTTTATTTTTGCCCTCTTTTATCGGTAACTCAATAAATAACATTTCGATTAGTCTTTTTGTCAAAAACAGATGACTTGTCGTAGTTTACGTAAGAAAATGTAGAGGGCGCTGTATTAAAAAGCACACGAAGTCGTCTCATTCATGCTGCCATCTAATGTTCAAATACTGCGTACAGTGAAGAAGTGTAAGTTGAAAAGAAGGGAGTCAAGAGTTTCAGCGCTACACAGTACTTTTCTGATGTATTCAGCAAATTATTTTTAACATTTTGTATTATGCACACTATGTCTTCTAGCATTTTAAATATAATATAGTGTACAGTAATTTCGACCCTCTCATCAAGCGGTCCCATGGTGTAATGGTTAGCACTCTGGACTTTGAATCCAGCGATCCGAGTTCAAATCTCGGTGGGACCTGGCGAATCTCTTTTTGAATCTTTCAACTTTTTTAAATTCAGATTGTTTTTTTTTTCATGCTTTAAATGTCTTCTTGATGATATAGTGAGTAAAACATACACAAATCGTATTGAGAAAACTGGGAAAACATAGCGATAGTCTGTGGGAGTCTGAAGGGATGCTGGGTAGGGAGCATTATTGATCGCGCGAAAATGGGATAGTCGTATCCATTCGCGGCGACCACCCAGCCCGCGGACGTGGGACCGGTTTTACTCTCAAAAACACGTTGATACGCCTTAAATATTAGATTAATAACCGAATAAATATCTAAAAACCCTCAATTTATGTACACGTGATTATAAAAACGTTTTTAACGTTCAGGGAGTGCGAAAAACCGAGCGAGTTTATTCTAAACACCATAACGTGACTTGTCACTGTGAAAACGCTTTGAAATTCGCCTAAGCTTAGACAATACGCTAAAATCATGTGAAATTACGTTAAAACAGACTCTGTAATAAATTGTGATAGTAATTATTTAGATGTTCGACCAGTGTTCAGTTCGTGACGAGTGAGAATCAAAAATAATAATGGCCGATTTACTATCTCCGGGTTAGATTTTTTAAAATAATGTGGAAAATAATAAAAATGAATAATTGTTCAAAAAGTGGGCTGTGTCTGAAGTGGCGTTGGCGTAAACGTTGGCATGAAATTAAAAAAATAACCATTGATTCTTACGACGGAGGCGTGAATGAGTATTTTTCATAGCTACATTGGGTTTAGACATAATAATTAATTTAATATTAATTCAAGATGAATACTTTTAACGCACCAACCACGCAAATAAATGCGATTGACAAAATGACGACTGTGAAATGTAAATCCGTTGACTTGGAGGGATATGTTATTATAGTAGTGCAGACTAAGGATAATAAAATTAAATTATACGGTAAGTTCACTCATTTAATTGCCTATAAACATTTGTTGCTTATTTAGCAACCTCTTATTCATTTTTTTTACAAAATTCGGTTCTTTTTTTGTAGCTACTAATCTAGGGTGTAGACTTAAGAGAAACTATACGTAGTGAGTGCCTGAATAACGTTTTCACGTGATAATCTGCAAATAAGTCATTTTATTATAAAACATATGTTAAAATCTGCTATTTTAACGAGCTTAGGCCGCTCAAGGAGGTGACAAGGGCATGGTATAACCAACGTGTTTTTGTTTATTATTTAATTTCAATGGAGTATCGATCCTTCCATTTATCCCTTCGCCTCTCAACTCACGTACTTATTTAGTACCATTGTTAATGTTGTCTATGAGAAGTTTTTAATTTAGCAACTTACGAAGCCTTCATTTGAATTTGATATAAATGTACAATTAGCAAAGAAAATTATGAAAAGATTTTAATAATTTTAGAAATTTAAACAGAATCGTTTATTTGCGATTAACTTTTTTACACCAAGATTTCAGTTTTTCAGAGAACCTGAAGTTTTACCTAGATCTCCATCCAAATTGTACTGGAAAGCTACTTCACTAAACTGTTTCACGACGTTAGATGCCCCACAAATAAATAAATTAATGTTTGTCACCAAAAGGTACAAACTAAGCACAACTTGAATCTTGTGGCGAAATTTTATTCATTTCTTTATTTGCTGTTTTCATTCATTTAGAAGAAAAGCAACCACTCAATGTAATGAATTTCAGTTCGAAAAACTTCAGTCTTTGAATCAACCTGAAGGCTTAAACAAGTACCTGCCTAAGTATCAACTTACTTCTAGGCAAGGCGCCAGCAATAAACAGAGAAATTATGAATTTCAAGTAAACTAGCTTAGAGGATTTTGTTCCTATTATAAGTTTTCTTCAATATTTACAGTGCATTTCAAGCGCTGCTTTCAAATTTAAATATTATTTACAATCTTTTACTGGGGAAATCAAAATGTGGGCATACAGAACAGAAGTACCTACTTTACTTACAATTTGTTCATCGATATAGTATGTACTTCATTAAATTTACATTCTTCGAGTAAACGTTATTTATGTATACTTCTATCTATGTTAATATAGAGGAAAATTTTTTTGGTCGTTTCTTGGTACCCTAAACTAATTGACTCCGAAACTGCAGAACCGATTTGAAAAATTCCTTCTCCCCGTTTTGGGAAGCTACACTTCTCAGTTGACACAATATATTTTATTCACGCGGATGAATCCGCGGAAAACAGCTGATGCACTAATAATCTTTCAGACGTATTGTGCATAAATTACTAAACCAAGTTCACAACCCACTGTGAATATCTGCTAAATTCCAAATACTATGACCTCTTAGAAATTAACGCAACATTGTACCTAAATAAGCTAGCTACTTTTGGAACTGTACACTCAAGGTAGGAACGGAGTAACTCGGAGACTGGTCACTTCTTCCGAGAATCATGAAGTGTCTGGTGAGAAGCAAACTACGACAATTGAATCAGATGATTAGTCTACAGCGTAGACTCTACTCTATAGAACTGATTCCATTCTTGCTAGTCTGATTATAGTCTGATCAGACAGAATGTAGGTATAGGAACAGCTCCATGTATAGACGATTTGATATACCTACCTACTTGCTTTCAAATCTTTTTTAAATCTAAAACTAAAATAATCTCACTTTCCTGTTATGAATCTGCATGTGGTAGGATCCGCTTTCCTAATTTTTCTTCTGCCCTGCGCTTTCTCATCGACGTCCAAAATAAGAAATACCGTGTCTCAATATAAACCTTATATTTTATGATGATGATGACTGATAATAATGCGTTAAAAAACTGTTAAAGTGCAGTTCGGACTTACTACAGTTGCTTCTTAAACTTAAAAAACTCCCAAGAACCTAGCTGCTGTTAAATGTTAAATCTAGCTGTTTTTGTAACCAGGTTACTAATCGCAGGTAAACTGACCATAGTGGGTTTGCCAGTGGTATAAAAACTCCTTAACTTACAGGTTCACCATCAGCCGGCAACTGGGACAACTTGGAGTTAGCTGACGAGATCATGGACGTGAACGAGACCAGGCTCGAAGACATGTCTCGGGCTGAAGTGCTCGGACATATACATGAGGTTAGTGAGTGACCTTTGTAAATCAAGAGGAATTTAATCGTTTTCCATGTCTTTTGCCAACTATGTTAGAGTTAGTTGGCTTCACGGTTACGGGAATGATCGGAACTGAAAGTCATGGAACAAGAAAATGTTCGTACCGTGATTTCAGGTACCATCGCATTGATTTGAAACGGAAAGTATCAGGGGGATAAAAGGGATATAGGTAATAAAGATATAAATATTAACATTTTGGAATTTTTCTAGTGGACTAAACTAACTGTACCTAGCATCCGCGTCCAAAGGGAACTACTTCTCAAATCCAGACAGAAATAGTTGTCAAGTTAATCTGACGTACATACACCATATTGCCGCCAAGTTTCCTTAAAATCAGTTCAGTAACCTTTTCTTGAAGAAGTTACAAGCATCAATCATACATGCAAACTTTCCTGTTTATAACAATTGTATGATATGACGTGATAACACCACGTTTAACCACAACTGCACTAAAATCTTGGAATCAATTTATTTTTTCTATAAAAAGCTAGCTATTGGGGCGCTCCGCCCTTCCGTGGAAGTCGTTGGGGAAATCGGCGGGTAGTTAAATAAATGGCGATCTAAATGGCACGGTGGGACTACTGTCTTCCGGGGTTTGAGCTTCACTTGGGGTCTTTTGTCACTGTATGGTGGTTGTGGTTCATTGATCAGTTAACTACTGTTAAGTTGCTTACTATGGGATGTATCACTGCATCCTTCTTACTGATATTATAAGTACAAAAGTTTGTGAGGATGTTTGTTATTCCTGAAGCAAAAACTACTGAATGGATTTTCATTGATCTTGGTAGTAATAATGTAGCTTATATATCTGAATAACATATAGGCCGCATATAGGATGAAACCGCGGGCGTAAGTTAGTAAGTAGGTAGATTTTTTTAATGAATAGTTAAGGTGGAGTAAATGCTTATTTTTGGTCTCTACAACATAAACCATTTGTTGGGCGAAGAATTAAAGCCAGAGAGAGTACATTTTTTTTATTTCTTCACCACTAATGTATTTTTTTTTATTGCAGTGCATTTCATCGTGTGTCATCAAACTGCGAGTGAAGAGACGGAGCGAGACCAAATTACGTGAGTAGTGTTATAACTAGTTATTATCTTAGAATTTTAAGAGCACAAACATCTTCGATTCTTAGCAGTAATAATGTCTGCCTGCGTTAGTTCTAAAAACTGAGAAACTGTTCTCAAAAAGATTTCTTATTCAATGTACATTAGGTATATATCTAAAAAACAGAGACAATATAGGGCCACTATAAAATTATCTTCCAGTATAATACCAATTCTGCATCGAGCGTTTTCATCTGGCCAAGCCTCTAGTTTCATTCATGAACTTAGTAGCTGATCAGAGCTTACCTACATGAAAAAGACTAGACTTGCAAGTTATCGAAAGAATCAATTACAATTTTTTTGGAGGCTTTTCATGACTTTATCAAAATTAATTCGACCAGTACATACCTGCCTACTTGTGGCAATAATCTGCAATAATCCCATTCAAAATCAACACAATCCACATAGCAACAGAGCAAATTCCTACCATCCACGAACAAATTCCCAGTACACATGCGGAATCCCCAACATATTCCCATATTCCCAGCCAGTGAACGCATGCACTAATTGTTGGTCTGCTAATTGCTGAACAGTGATACGGTTAGCTTCTCATTAAGAGAAGGTCTCGAGGATATGTGGAAAAGTATCCAGTTACTAGAAAAGTAAGGGAAAGGGGTTATCTGTTTGTTGTTTGTTTTGGCTGTAAATTAGCGTGGAATATAATTTCGATGGTTCTAGTAAATTGTGTGAAAAAAAGGGAGAGTAGTTTTTTTTAATATGTGCTGTTATATAATTTAAATTCCGCACGATGTCGTACTTTTTCAGTGTTTTATTTGTGTGTTAACAGTTTTCTCCTATTGTTAATGTGTGCCATTAAGGTTGAGCTTATAGACAAATTATGTGCGTTTTACCACAGGCCTCTTCAACTACCATCAAATATTTACCAAGTAGTAAATAAAACATTACAAATGCTATTGCATTATTAAACATCTTATAAAACATTTGAAGTATCGCGCTTCCGTAGCATTTCTGTTTAACAAAAATCCTAGGCATCTCCTATTTAAGTATATCAAGATAAGATGGCATCTTTAGAACCCTTAATAAAAAATATTCTTTAAATATTTTTAATACCTAGTGTTAATTCCGGTCGCTTCATTCAAGTATTCTTTATTTCATGGTAGTTTATATCTGTATCTTCTCACAACTGACTTTATTGTGGACATACCATGATGTAAATGATAAGTACCTACTTACATTTAATTAAACTCTGCTTACAGCTTAGAGACTCTAAGTTAATTATCAAGTCAGAAACCAGTCGCATAACCCATATATCAAAAGAAAAAGCCATCTAGAAAGCGAAACTACATTTCCTAATGTATGCTGTACCACGTTTGGTGCGATTGTACTGCTCTTTGCAGTAATATGATTACGGCCGGTCCGAATGGCTTCTGCAACTACACCAATATGCAACTTCAAACCCCAAACTTCACTAACAACCTTATTGTAACCCATTAAAGTTCAAACTCCCACACCTAATTAGTGACCGACAGCGAATAAGTTTCAGTACGTCATTCCACCGCCGGTATTGTGCTCGTAAAACAACGAATGTGTGTTATTATGACATGGTTCCACTGTCGTTATGTATTCGACTTTATGGGACTTTGTCACATTCAGTCGTGTAACTGTATTGCACAATCGTGGTTTTGAACGCGCTCGCCGCGTTTTCGCTCGGACATGGCAGCCTTTGAGGTTATATTTTTAGTGTTGCCATATTTAGAGAGACTGCTTTATTCAAGGGTACTCTTAACTGTCTAATCAAGCGATTTTGACGTCAGAGCGCTTTTTAGTGAATTGACACTTTTTGGTAAAAAGGGGGAAATGTGTGATACTTTTTATAAGCTTTAAATATTTTTAATTTAGTAGAAAAATGCCATTGCATTTCATATTCCAACAAGAATCATATTGGGGAAATCGATTTATTGTTTCCAATTGGAAACTGTACAAAATAATTTTTCAAATATTAGGAAAGCAAAGACGAAAACATAACTTATTAAGAAAAATAAATAAACAACATAGCCTACAGAAATTCTAAAAACTATATAATTCAAATAAACTCAAAAACATTCCAAATTCAAACAAAACATGACAGCTACAATTTTTTTAATCATCACCAACCATGACTCAACTGACATTACGGTAAAACTTGCCACAGTACAAGGCAACACGCCATACAGCCTAGAGTGAGAAAGAGCGTAACAGGTTTGCGAGTGCTCACGAACTACGTGTAGTGTTCACTTAAAACATCGTGAAATAATATTTAATAACAATCTCCTATTATGACCCGATACGTTTCCTTAAACAATAATGTGTCTTTAGTGTTCGTGTGTTACGAGTGACAGTTGCATCTAGGAGGTTCGAAAAGGTGAGTGAACTTACCGTTGTTAGGCTTTTGCCCTTTGCATCAGGAGTCTGGAGTGACCATCGCCGTCACCGATGGATGTATTCTGTGTTATATAGCCAGTGTTAAAATTCTTGTGCTACTTAACCCTTTTAAATGCAATAAACCTCTGGTTAAACTTAGTTAAAACCTTCTTCGATATGTTGGGGAGTTTGGAACGCAAGGCAGACAGATCCGGTCTTTATACCTGTATAGTTCTTTGCTTTTTTGTTGTCTCAACATCATGATATCAGGGTTAACGTCCACTGTAGGATGAAGAGCTTCTCGTACGTTTTTATCTTAATGCAGAACTAAATTGTGTAATGCAGTATACGTGACTCTACCTAGATCAGTCTTACTTACTCCTAGATATTTGCTAACTATTAAATTTCTAATGCTTCCTAGAATCTGAGAATATTAAGTTTACATAAGCCTCTACCATCTTTTACGATTCTAAGTGAAACTAGTGTTTTCATATCTTAGTCTATTTTATTATGAATTGAGAAATCCAATCTTTAATATGCAGTGTTTTATTTTATTTTTATATCAGCTGTTTGTATAAGATAAGATAAGATAAGATAAGATAAGATAAGATTCCTTTATTTATAAACATGAGTAAACATACATTAGCATGCAAGATCTTATAATATTAGGGTAGGTAACAGTCATGTTTGGCCTTTTAGGCATATAAATTTAGTAATTATACAATGGTAATGTCAGGTACAAGCAGTCAATTTTACTAGAAATGTGTGAGTAGTCATAATATGTCAGCTAAAGAATACAGTCAATAAAAATATAGATGAGTGGTTAGTTACAAATTGTCAGTTAGAAAATTATTAATGTCGTAGTAACACTTATCCGCTAATAAATCTCGCAATTTTATTTTAAACAGTTTAATATTTAAATCTTTATATGCCTGAGGTATTTTATTGTAAATAATTGGTGCCATACAGAAAATGCTTTTTCTCATTAAACTAGTTTTTGATGTGTGAAGGCGAAGTCTGTCTTTATCTCGTCTGTTACGCACTACGGTATCAGATAATCGTGGAAACAGCTCAGGATTTAATTTAACAAAAATGGCGGTTTCAAGAATATATAGACATGGTAACGTAAGTATTTTAAATCTTTTAAAGAAAGGCATACAGCTATCTGTTGTTTTTAAATTAAACATTGCTCGAATGCATCGCTTTTGTGCTTTAAATGCTACGTCCTTGTGTGATGAGTTTCCCCAAAACATAATTCCGTAGCGTAGTAGCGATGCCACTATCCCATAATAATAAGTTGGCTACAGGTTGATAACCCATTATCAAGTTCTATTGCAGTGCCCTATTAATAATTAAAATTACGTCTTCTGTGGTGACAAGTTAAAAAATACTAACACCTCTTTCGAATCGTGGCATATTTGGCGTAACTATGCTAATAGATTTAATCAATAATTACAAAGAATTTCATTGTCAACTTGTACACTAGGCAATATTTTTGCCATTAAGGTCGATTTTCGAAAATCAGCGCAGTCAATTTCATGTATAAATACCAATAGCAAAATACCATAACTCGCCACACCAAATAGCTCCTTATTCACTAAGATCTAGGTATAATGAGAATCTAAAATATCTTAGGTAAAGCGATTACCCAGCTTATGGATTTGTAAGTCTTTAACCTACTGCGGACGATCAATAAATGCTGTGAGGTCTTTGCTCTTTGCTCCTGCTTCCTCTTTGTGTAATCCAGCCACTTTACTTACTGTGTTTCCTACTATAAAGGATATTGCACCTGGTAAAACAACAAACTCTTTAAGGTCTTAAACCAAGAAGCAACTGAAGTGTTTTAGATGCGAAATGAATTATTGAGGTATTAAACTAGGCTCCAAGTGAACTATTTTGTGAACGAAATCAAGGGTTGAAATCGTTAACAAGTGAATAGTACGATTAATAAGACTAAAAATTGAAACCCTATATTCGTGTTTATAATCGTTTAAAACTGTGTTTGGTTACACGATTCTTTCAAATACACTAGTACCTACGTCTTCCATTCTTAGGCTAAGTGCCAGTGGATAGTGCCAGTTATGAGAATCATCATCACTTTTGGAACGATAAAATTGCATAGAACACTCTTTACTTGCCCTTTACAAATTTTCATTGATCCTAAAGCTGCCTGGCCGTTAGACTTTTTTATTGGACCGATAGTCGGGCCGATATTTTGTAGGATGTGTGCGTTGCACTCTTGTGCAACGAAAAAAGTATGATCTATTTTTCACCTACAAAAAATCCGTCACCGATTATGGGATATAAGCGAACGAACTCCTCAGTAAAAGGCTTCTCTCTGTTATTATATACCAGCCGTTCTCCCGCGGTTTTACCCACGTCCCGTGGTAACTACTGCCCGTACCGGGATAAAATATAGCCTATATTACTCGTGGATAATGTAGCTTTCGAATGGTGAAATTTTTAAAAACGGTCTAGTAGTTTTTGAGCCTATTCATTACAACCAAACAAACAAACAAACAAAGTTTTCCTCTTTATAATATTAGTATAGATGAAAAGAGTTTATAAACTATGGGTTTCAAATCCCTCTGTTTTTATTAGCTCTCTTATCTTAGCATCATCTGTAAAGGATATAATAATCGTTTAGAATGCAGCTCGTCTCGCTTTCTCTTTTGTAAAACTGAGGTTATCGTTTCCTTGTATAATTAGATAAATCTATACATCCGTTTTGTCATAATAACGTCAGAATTCCGCATCTAAATGGACAGATTAATCGCGGAAGATATAAAGTTAGTCTTATGACACCTATTATTCTAGAAGCATGCGTAAATACTAGAGTTACATCGTCTAGTTTTTACCCGACTTCCTCAAAAAGGAGGAGGTTATGATGTTCAAGTTCAAAAACTGCAAAAAAGTCATTTAATAGACTAAAGAATTTGGTAATGGCCCCGAGCAGTGTTGCATCATTAAAAAACTGCACTGATAAGAGTAGTAGAATCTCTTTAAATAGTTTGGCTATTAAAAAGTAATTACCTACCTCTTTGGTCGTGTACGTTAAGGTATGTATTTGTTTTGATTATACGTAAATAGTTTACGTGACTACTTCGTAGAAGTTTACAAGAATTTGTTGATTATTTATTTTTTTCCATATGCGAGAATTTTAATGCCGCCAATAGCTACTTACTCGTAATATGAATCAGTATGTTTTCTTAGAAAAGAGTAGGTCATATAGGTATTTCGTAACTTGTTGTTAAAAAAGTTAAATGATGAAAAAAAATTATCATTTACATTATTCCCCTCCCCTTATCCCAATATTTGTATCAATTTGTGGTCCCGTTTTCTTCTTCCATACCTTCCTATCTAACATCGTCTATCAAGTAACACTACTCAGATTCCAAAAATTGGAGGATGGACTTCTTAATATGGCTCAGTCTTATAAATGTCATAATCATCAATATTTATCAAAATATGGAGCGATTACTAAATGATGTAATAGACGGTTTGCCAACTAATAGCAAAATGCACTCAGTTCAGAGTCCATCTACCTTTAACTCAAATAGTCGACGACTTAATTCTCGAGAAATAAGTTTTACATAGCAATTTTAAACAAGAAGTTCACTATCATAATGTCTAAATACGGCTATTAATAATTACGATCCTTTTCATAAAAATCTTGAATTAAGCTGCTCACAAAATAATGGTTCATACTCGTCAACTGCATTTACTTATTGTTTATTTTTTACTTGTCATATAACTTCACTTCATACCATACTCTTGTACCCTTTTCTTTATACACATTCAGCAATTTCACAACGTAAGTGAAAATTAGAAATAATCTCTCCGGAGAAAGACGGTATTATACCTCATAATATAACTTATATTTATTCACTTTGATTATAATAAATTCAATAACTTCCATTGTTTATGATCCAGTGGACTGACAGTTAAAGTTTGATTTCTATGATGAGATAAACAAAGTCTGCAAGTTCGTCTCTATGCATTTTACTTTCGGCGGCAAATGCATCCGGAAATAAAGTTAAGTTCTTGTCAAATAACTTTTCCTCTATCATATCTTTTTTGTTTATTTTGATTATCAGAGATTCTAAAGTATTATTTGTAAGGTACTCTCTACTATTGGATGGTATTTTTTTGAATTTAACGAGCATATAGTCCTAAGATAACTCTTCCTTCTTGACGATCAATCTTGAAGATTTTCTAATTTCTTGAAGTTTTTAAACTCTCGTTATTATTTCTGAAGCATTCCTAAACAAAAAACGATCAGTGCTTTTCCAACTGACCTAAATAAAATGACCAATCGCACATTCCGTAATCAAAAACAAAACACTAGCAACAAAATTAACTACTTCCTCATTCTTCAAATTAAAAGGTATAATTAGTGGTACAACATTATGAGTGGCAGATTCTCCAAGGAGATCTTCCTTGCAAACAATTGGCTTGCAAAAAACCCGCTGGCCTTCGTGAACAAGCATTAAACTCTGTTGCTTATGCGATATGAATATCAGCATAGTTTGTATAGACTTCTGGAATATCTGAGGCTGGTTATGAAGTAAGTTTTCAGTCTCATCTAAATTATTTCTTGTGGTCTTCTTCCCTAAAGTTTAGGCTGTCTTTAAACCTCACATACAAACAGGTTTAGGTGTAGTCCAGTAAATACTGGACCAATTCAATAGGAAGCTCGATTTGTTTTGGTCCATTTCTCAGGATTTTTCGAGGATTGATGATTGATCTTGATTCATTTTATTGTTGACCATGTGAAATGGTAAGTCTGACTACCTAATCTCACTTATTAAGGTACAGTCTTCAGGACCACTCTTCCTTAAATAAGGTACCTATCCACACAGCTATCCATTCACCATAAACAAAAACCATACTCAAAAAACAAGTGAACACGTATTTTTGCACAAATCGTGCCTAAGCACACTGATTGATGCACTGATAATGTGTGACGTCACAAACCGCGTGTGTCGTGAGGACTTCATATATCATTCGTAATAGCTGGTGCAGTCTTTACCAGTGTTATATCGTCAATTATCATCTTAATGTGGTCATCATCATTGGTGTCTTTTTTTTCTGATGAGGATCTTTTTTTCGTTTCAAAGAGAATATTCTGTAGCGTTCATTCAAGAGTATGGCATGTATGAATTAGATGTTGTCCATGATTTTGTTATTATTTGGTTATTATCCTATGTTTTTCTCAGGGATCAACATAAGGATCATTGTAAATATAAATATAGAGATACGATCATCACAGTGAAAGCGTAAGGTAATGAAAGAATAAAGAGTTATAGTAGGTAAGGACAAATACAGTAGGTATACAAATGTAATATAATAAACAATGTTAGAACAGTTGTATGATCTAACTAAATCAATACATTTCTTCAAGCTATGAGTAAGTTATGGCAAACTGTCAACTTGTCTGTTTTCAATAGACAATAATTTATCGCGAGATGAACACGTGTGGATGACAAGGAGAATTTAATGTTCTAACGCTAACAATAAAGTAAGCAAGAGGTCGTAGATGTGTTTGGTTTAAATGATAGTTAACTGAGATCCAAGAAAAGGATAGAATTATAGTATATAATACTTTAACCATCTTCAAACCTCATCAGCTTTGTCAGACATTGGATGGATACTTTCAAGAAAAGAGTGAATGTACTGTTTCTTATCAGACCAAATCCACTATTTATTACAGAAAATTTTTCACATTACTATTGCTACCAATGCTAGCTGTCTATAACTTCAGGGTGGGCCATTCATAATACAGAACACACTGAAAATACATTATATTGAAATCTTAAAAATGGTTTAAGAGTTACGCTATTTTAATAACCACTTACTAGTTACCTAAGTAGGTATGTTTTTATTGTCTCATAAAGCCGAGTCCATCCCTTTGGCACTCTGCCATCATTCTAGCTTAGCTTACCTAAGAACCAATGTATATGACAAACAAACAGATACCTGTATCGTAAATTGCAGATAAGCATCCCAGTGGCAATCATTAGTCATGTTGTATCAGGTATTCTATGCATCACGTTTAGCAATAGTTCACATAACTATGTAGTAATCATTGGCGCTATTTTATTCTCACTGCTTATATCTTATACAGAGGTTTTAAATGTTATGTATTTAAGAGCTAATTAGCTAATAATAACTAGTAGTCTGTTTATTTTTATTCTGTTAGTTTTTTCTTATGAATAACGTAAAATAATAGAGCACATTTTCAATGTAAATATCAATACTAGAAGCCTTGAGTTTAAGAGAGATATTTTTGATTTGCTGATGGCAATATAAATAATTAGTTTTTTAGGTAAGTATATTAAGTTACAGTCAAATTGCGATTTTGCTGTTATGTGTCTTCAAGTATTTTCGTTACTTTTAATGCACTCGGAAAAACTGACGATATTATTCTAGAATTATTTCCTCACCTATCTCTATTTCAAGCCGACTTCCCACTTTACGACTAGTATTATTTTGTGACATTACCCGGATTTTCTGGCTTAGGGTGTTCTCAAAATACGGTCTTTATCCACTTGGTGTTACTTAGGATTTATGCCTTGACAATTTAGAAATGGTACTAGGTACAGTTTATTTTATACAGAATTTCAGTAAGTTTACCTTATGTTGACGCTTATTCAGTAAAATAATACTCATTTTGAGTTTATGGTTCAATTTTGGATTTCCTAAAGATAAATGTGAGAATGACGCAAGTAACAGGTTCTATAAGGATGTGAAAATGTTGTACCTATAATGGAATTTCCAAAACCTACATATTTGTTTTTGTTGCCAATTACAAAGGTATGATTTTCTTCATTATCTTTTTAGCAAAAATACAGTATTTAGGTACTCCTTAACTAATGTTAATATCGGCATCTGGTCAAATGACCTTATTTTAATTGATTCTGTCTTATCGCTTGTGGTTCCTTTTTCTCAATTTATTTTGACTTATCTATAGGTCAGTACCACACCTTTTCCAAATTGCCAAACATTCAACGTCATACGCTCCGTAATCAAAGAGCGCAAAGATCTACACTGAGTATTATTTAAACATATTGTCTTAAGAACAATGACGGCTCGAGTAACGGTTACCAATCTTTGTAATGACAATAGTGGAGTACTGAAGGTTACATAAAAGTTAGAGGCAGAAGTTCCACTGGGTTATGTAGCGCGAGATATGATGATGGTGAAAAATCGAAAACTGCTTTGGCTGGGAAGGCCTACGTGTCAAGCAGAATACGCGTTTCTTGCTTTCTTAATGAAGATAAATTAGAACAGTAGGAGAATGCGTTAAGTTAAAGTGGCTTCCTTTAGTTTTTTGAGGCTTTAGCGGTGAATGCACCTTTTTCTTTGAAAATAATCTTACCTAACCATACTTTTGCATTGCTTATTTTTTACTCAGTCACTTTTAAATAGTTATTTATTACACGAGCTGTATCTTCCCTAAGATTCAAGATATGTCCATATAAAATATTGCCAAAACCTAAAATATTTACTTACATACGTTGACACTCTTGGCGTTCATTATTTTACTAGCCAAGTATTGTCTGTAGTAGGCCTTCTGACAATACAATCTAATGCGTATCATGTAGGTACGGTTCTGACGAGCGGCATCAGAACTGCCGTTACGTCAGAATGTCTGCCGATTATTGTCACTATGTGTGCTGTGTGGGTTTCACTATTGTCTAGCATTTTGGGTGGGACGAGTTAGGGCGCGAGTGAGATATGCTAAGGTTATTACGCTTTTTTGTCGATCCATCATTAAAGAACCATCATTTCTTTAAGGATTAAATACCTTAAATAGGATATACCTACATATTTCCAATTTAGAAAGTACAACTTTTCCTAAAAAGCCTGTAATAGAAGAATTACTTAATCAAGCATTTGCTTTATAAGTATCAAATTAATTCTTCTAAAACATATGAGTCGACGAATATTCATATAAAATATGTACATGTTAAAATATGTATTGAATGCGCTTATTCAACACACAATCAGCAAAACGCCCATCACTGCAGTTTTGTTGATGAAATCATTAATAATATTTCTTAACAATCTTAAGTGATCGCCAATACCGTATATTGAGTTGGTCGGATTTCTAAGAATTGAGGTACCAACGATACCTGTTAAAATGGAAACTAATTCGTGGGATTAATAAATGTTTTCGTCAACATATTTTTAATGTGTTTCAATATTAATTTGGGTCTGAATGAATCAGAATTGAGATATTTTTGATTTCTAAAGAAGGGTAAAGCTAGGTGACATTATATCTACATTTACCTAACACTACTCGACGATTTGACTGTTGGTTTTTGGTGTTTATGAGTACCCAAAAACTGTCAATCCTGCTTTAAATTCCGTTAATTTAATATTGCAAAGAGATGAAGGATTTAAAAATAAAGCACTATCTCTTTTTATAAAAAAAATGACTTCATTCCCATTTATAGGTTCCTACTGTTCTTTCATTTTACGGCCAATTCTTTCTATTACCCCTTTATCATCATATCCTACTTAGGCAATGTTTGTCCACTTGGACGAAAGCCAAGCCTTCCTGCCTAGACTATATTCTTAGCTTCAGATATTTCACGAACCCTTAACAAAGACAAATCCTATAAATAGCTGAATCAGTTCTTAAAACTAATTCTGTATTTGCACAAATATCTAAATACTAGTGCCTTTTGAATGAAAATATAGATTTTGTTTTGAGTGTACCAATACCTATGCCCGATTCCTAAAAACACTATTTATTTGCTACTGGTATTTTCCCCTTCAGCCTTTTGTTGAAACGATGAATAGGTGCCTATGTTTGTACACTGCCAATCACTGGTTAATTAGAATTACTTACTAATTACTACAGTTAATCAATGATGAGCCAATTATAAGGTTTTTATACAATGTTCGCAACAAATTCTTTTATATTGCGGTCTTTTGTAAATGGTATGTGCATGTGCAATGCTAGGCTATTTTGTCATGCTATGGTCAATTCAGAAATATTGGATAAAAGGAGTCATAATCTTTTATTCAGCCATCATCAAGATCAATTATTATCAATCTACTACTATCTTCCTCTGGTGCGGCTAATGACATTATTGCTATAGATCCTTCTTTTAGTTTATCTGTCTTTAATATTCTAAAACTTTATCTAAAAAACCTATTTGATGAGTATGACTTTTAATCGATGTTTTATTAATGACTACTTGTCTATTACGTAACTTTCAGACTACCGGCATGACACATTTGTCTTAAGCACGCGTAGACTCAATTCTATCGAACTATTGCATCAATTGTTTGAAATGACATAATACTATCAGACATCAAACCCGCCGTCCTGAGCTTTATAATCCTTCAATCACTCCGGATTTGTTTGTCAATTCATTGTAGACACGACTAATCGCATCTAGCTGCGACAAGTCTTACGCAGTTGCGACAGCTGTGTGACTCAGCCGTCGGTCTTACCTAATAGACGCACGTAGGTATTTAAAATAATTGATATTATCACGTCTGCAACTATTCTAAGTAGAGGTTTTTAGTAAAAATGTTCAGATTTATATCTGTGTGTGCACGCAAGTTTGTACTATCTGATTTGAAATAACTTTCCATGTAAATCCACTTTATCTTTGTAATTCTGAAATGATCTTGGAATTTTTGATGAAGCATTTCATTTACATGCATAGATTGGAATAACTTAGTATTTTTTATCAAGACTAAAAATAAAATCTTTAAAAATAGGTCTAAAACTGGAAGTGTGCAATCATTAGTTGTAAAAAGAGTATAAGGAGTGCATCAGGTGCAGTTACTGCATTTCCCATTAAGACAAGGAACATATGACATACAGATACATATAACTTGAACTATATAGAAACCAACGCGGCAACGGCAAAAAGTCTTATTAAAAGTATACATCAATTAATTTATATCTATAAATAAGCATAACTAAGTTTTACTAAAGACTTTAGTCCCCCAAAATACTTAAGTGTGCGAATCGGGGAACATCTGCGGCCAACTAAATAATAATACCTCTGTCCAAACAATAACAGAACTAAACATAGCATCTTCGTCCAACTTCATAATAATAATCTTTCTCCCCAACAAGCTTTTATTCCCTAAGGAGTCCCACTAGTTTTTCCTGACAGCATGTCAACCAAAGATTTGTCAGTTCTGGTAATGACTCCGTAAGTTAGTGCTTAGTTAGTAACTTAATATTTGATAGTAATGGCAGTTTTCTGGGAATACGATTCCCGCAGACCATGTGAGTTGGGAAAAGAAAGAAAAGTTTCTTAGGAGTTGGTGGGCCGATGTCTGTGAGTATTTAATTAACTGATTGATTAATAGTGAAGGGAGGTTTGGAATCTTATGAAAATCTCTACACACGTATAAAAAGATGTAAAATTTTGAGCGTCGCAGATCTAATTGAAAACTTGCAAATATGACAATCCCTTGAAAAATCATGCGGCACTAAGTATAAAAACAATACGGTAGGCATTGTAAACTTTAATTTTCAAGTTTCTTGGTTGTGGACGTTTGAAAGGCAGTTTCTTCTCGTAAAACTTTGGAACTCATATGCATCTCGTAAGGATGGAAGCAGACCCCAGACATAGTTGGTAAAGGCTAGACAGATACTTACTGATTCTTTATAGTTATGTAGGTACTTATTATGCTTCATAATCAAGCGGAGATATATTATGTGGTGTTTACCATGACGGTTATCACAAGCGCCTTGATATTGATTCGTTCAATGTCCGTCGCTGAGTAAATTCCAGCGTTATGTAATAATTTCATTAGCATAATGTGTATGTTATTCTGATCTACATAACCTGTAGTAATATCCTGTCACACTAATATATGTATAGCTTCTCCTTACGTAGATAGAGTTATCTGCTCATTCCTAAATATGTCATATATCAACGAACACATCAAAATGTTACGAAAAAAAAAAACATAAGGTACTCTTAAAATCCTCTATTTCAAAGTATGTTACAGTTTGGACGTAATCCACTCCAGAAATGAATAGGTATTTATCCAATCAAATCTTCTACAATATTTACGTTACGTAGCAGGGTCTAGCCTAAATTCTCAGACCGCCTAGTTCCCAAGACAGCATCCTTCATAACTCTATATTTATTGAAACAATGAAAAAACTCGATTCCACATTACATTAAGAACATCCCCAAGCAACTTTGACCCTTATTCACACAAGCATAACCATCAGATTCCCACAAAACATCACTAATGATGATGTATCACCTATCTTTGACATCAGAAAGCGACCACCACTTTTGGTGTACAAAAATAAATCTTAGCGCTAGACAAATAGGGTTGAAAATCAATTGTTGGTGAAACACAAGTTGGTCACTTAGTACTCTGCTAAGTACGGAACCAGTTTTTAATATACATTCCAGTGCAAACGGACTGAACGGTACTTATAATGTGTACTTATGTTTGTGGTCTAAGCTTTGAGGTCTAGTTCGAACAAGGACGATGGGAAACAAGTAATTGTATGGTCACCATAATACTCTGTTTTTACATGCTCTGTTTGTCTGTTAGGATTGAAAAAGCTTTTCAAAACGCTGTCTAGTTGTTTAACAGACCTTCTCGCATTCTGCACCAAGATTAAACAGTGTTGCCATCCTCAAAATTTTAGCAATCGGCATACAAATCATATAAATTATATCATTATTTTTTCGTGTCTTTTCTTTATATAAAGAGAGTTTCGAATATTTTTCCCTTTTATTTATTTACGGATGTAGGTTTCATTTTACAAGTGCTTTAGGTATCTAAATAAGTTAAAACCTAGACACAAATTCAGCGAAACCCCCTTTCTTAAAAGTCGTCAAAATTCCGCTTCTCACTACGGTTTGTCTACTTAATAATACGGTTTATACATATAATTTCCTACAAAACATAATCAGAGCTTGACACTTCTAAAATTGTTCTATAACGTTAAAAAGCAGTTGTAAGTAAATTTGGAGACAGTTGGAGCCATTTCACACACACTTAACAACGGTAAATGGAGGCATTTGATAACATCCGAGCAGGAATGTCTATTTCTGTAGATATTATGAGATTTTACGCGTCTTACTGGACTTCTAATCTATAGTTTATCTGAGAAAGTGAGTAATAAGGAAGTTTTCAATTGTTGATTTGATAGAAGTAATTTCAGTTACTACTTATTTAGGGCTGCAGGATTGCTCGAAAGTATCGCAATTATTTCGAGAGAGAAGAAATAAATATGTTTTTAGGCAGAATTAGACTGAAACTCCTTTCCGCTGCACCGATACGACGCCAGCAAGCTGTTAGAGAAGTGATGTTTTCTTTTCACATTGAAACTTTTCAGTCGGTCTGATACCTGCTAAGTACCTGATCTTTGTAATTTGCGTACTACCATTCTGATTTTGTAGCCCAAAAACTGTCGGCCGGCTAAAAGTTCTTAATCAAACATTTTATTGTTACGTTTATGTGGACGTCTCGCATGGCTGATTCCTCCAAAAGCACAAACTCAAGGAACTTAAAATAACCTTTGAAAATTTTCGCGTTCTAACATCAAAATGTAGGCACATTTTTCACTTTTATGACCATACTCGCGTTTCTAGGTACTTTCTTGACGGCATGGTAAATAAGTTACCTACCCCCGGGGTGCAGTAGCTCATTTGTATGGGGTTACTTTACAGGGGGTGATTGTACGTGCTTTTTTGGGGGTGTTACATACATTTGTTCTTAGGAAAGTGGCGAAAGCTTCTTTCTAAAGGTTAAACTACTAGCACTTGACGATTCCACATCGCATATCGCATCGAATTTGTTCGCTTTTTACAATTCTTCTCCACTTCATCTTCCCATTACGAGTGCAGCGAGGATGTGTCTGACTTTCACTAACTTGTACCTACCTCTATTCCTTCTCTAGCCCTTTTTGCCCTTCCACACGGCAGTCTAGTTTATTGCAAGATCCCGTTTGATGGCGAATATGTTTATATGTGATAGCGTTCACACGATCATCCTGCATGCGGGATCCAGTAAAAAACCGATCCCGTCGAAATGTGCCATTCCTTTTTCTATCTTTCCCCGCGGTGCATAAAACAACATAGTGTCCTACGCCTAAACAAACTTCTCAGATCCTCTTAATATATTCGCAGCTACAATGGCTGACTCATCCGAAACCTACTCGATTGCCAGCTGAATATTAATTGCGCCATCGGCACGCGAATTGTTTCAATCGATTATATCGATTACAATGCACGTGGCTATCGAGCTATCGAGTATTTTAATCGAATTGCCATTCGATATTTTGTGTAAATTGATATGTTTTGATGGATGATGATTTATTTTTTGTAGGCGATGGGAATTAAAAGGAAAAAAATACATTATTTTAGGCAATTTGTGTTAACGCAATTTGTTTCTTGAGTTACTAAGGCCTAGTTTTTTATTCAGTTGAACTGTTAATCATTTGAGTATGATTAAGCTGGATGCAATGGTTTTCACATATGTTTTTGGTACAGTATCTAGTTAAGGTAATATAACATGTTAATCGTTTCTCCGATTTTTAAAGTTATCATTATGTTACCTTACAACATATCGATTTTAGCGTATCTGTGATTCTGCTAACCACTAGAAACCACTAGGTATCTTGTTATATTAATAGGATTTCAATATTGATGCAAAATTACATACACGTGTAGGATATTATGAATAAATCTCACGTAAACGAAGAACATCTTATTTTATAGTAGGTATTAACTTTACAATTTCAATATTGACTTGAAAGAAACTAAGAAAATGACGATTTTGTCCTATTAAAATGTTTGGTTACGGAATTGTGTCCGATTCAGTGATGCGAAGTTGATAGGATAGCCATTGATGTCTGTTTGTTTGTCACTGCAGTGTATTTTAATAAGGATTAGTATATAAAACGGCTTAATGAAGTAGGTAAGCTCATAATCCAATCTATTGGACGTTGTGCGGCTGCATATAGTTAGTTAGGTGTTAGGTACGCACATTGTTGCGGACGCGGCTAAAATTCGAATAGAAAAAAGTCTGAATTATTTAGGAATTGCTCACCCTAGTCAATTGTCTATATTTATGAGACAGTGTAAAGGTAATTGAGCAAAAAAAATTGAAAGTTTAATTCGGACCTTATGAACATGGTCCCCACAGCACACAAAAATATATTTTCTAAAATTAATATTGTTTCTTGTTGTCCACAGTATCAGATATCGGGCACAACATAATCCAGGATGCATTCCTCATTGCCGTGGAGGAGCAGGCGCGGCAGCGCTTGCAGCGGCTGTCAGCGCTCAAGCGGATCACGCCGGTCGACATGTCCAAGCTGTCTGTAGAGGTAAGCACAATATTACGAGCGTGTGACGTCACTAGGATGCATTCCTCATTGCCGTGGAGGAGCAGGCGCGGCAGCGCTTGCAGCGGCTGTCAGCGCTCAAGCGGATCACGCCGGTCGACATGTCCAAGCTGTCTGTAGAGGTAAGCATTTATATCACAAACTAAAAGAGGATGATAGGCTGCTAATACAAGACAATTTCATAAGTTAAAATCTAAAAAACAAGTGCATAAGTAATCATCATAAGCCTTTATAGTTTTGGTTTACTTTTTAAGGGTCCTCTCCCAAACTGCTAAATCGGCCTATTGTAAGTCTTAAGGGATAACAGATTAACCAAAAGACTGCCACGGTCCTGCAAGGGGTATTAAAAGACTTTGGAACACGTAGAACTTCATACAGTACAAAACTCTCGAACATTACCTCTATAGCACTGAACTAACGGGCAGGTAACACTATTGTAACAAAACCTATCACAGCTCACAATCACAATCGCTGTTTGCAACAACTGTCAGATCGTCGCTCGTACACAGGACATGTTCGAACTGTCAACAGGAGTGCGACAGTAACATGTTAGTCATATTAATGGAGTTGTCTTGTTTATTTGCGTTGTATATGTTACCTATTATGTAAGCGTACATAGTTGGTTACTCAAGGTGGTGATGTACGGGGCATAGATGAACGCGATATATTGCGGGAAGGTTTGGAAGTGCGTTATGGAATCGTAAACAGCTATGAGCTTGCACCCTTAGTTAAACTTGAATAACTATTGAGTTTTGTCGTGGAACCAGAATTGATATCGATAAAATAATAATCTTGTGCATTTTGCGTGAAACATCTAGGTAATGTATAGGCGCTTGGGGTGTAAGGCCGAATGCCGTAGGCGTCGTGTTTTGTTTTGATCTTCAATCATGAATAAGCTGTTCCAGCCGTGTTCCAAGGGAACTACTTACCGCACCCAGATAAAAAACATGAATGTTCTTCCTCAGGTTTTAGTATCTGAGTGACTACATTTAGGTAAATCGGTTCAGTAATTTTGATGTGACCATAGAGAGTTACTTTCGCGTGCTTAATATTACGAAGGTTTTGAATTAGGGCCAAAAATTTTCAAAATCAAAGTTGTAGAATATTCTCACCAGTACATAGTGTAGTCACATACACTACTTACCCTGACACCACAAGAGACAGTCTCCCAATTACAAACACGTCAGGACAATACAAGCTAGTTCCCGTCAGATCCTTGACGAAGGCACTCCACTAGCCCGAGTTACTTGCAGCATACACTACATAATGAAGACTACAATACATTGGCTTCACAACCAGTGCGAGAGAGAGAGCTTGCATTCACTAGCCTCACGGAGTAAGGAAAGAGCGGAGATGCCATAATGCGGCTGCGGGATTGTTCGAAAGTGTAATGGGTCTTGGTTAGGGTTGCCAGATTCACGTATTACGATTCCGGGACAATTTGAGGATTACGAAAAAAATATGAAAAATTAGAATACCTATCTATATTTTATGCCTTTATTCAGAATTCGCATGTTTGAAGACTGTTTTTGCAGTCCTTTCAAAAGACTTGTGAAATCTGGGCTCTTTAAAACGAAGAATTGCAATGCAGCGGGGTAATAAAGGAAGGGAAGCGGCCTGCTACTATTATCAAAATGAAGAAAGCTAGTGTATGACGGTATTCGAAAATCCGGAACTAAAAGATGCAATTCCTGGACACGGGACAAGACTAGTAATTCCTGGACAATCTCGGATTTCCCGGCCATCTGGCAGCCCTAGTCTTGGTACATAAAGGGCCTACGAAGGAACATGATGGGTTTTAATCAGTAAGAGTCTGACACTCCCTCACGCTGCTAACACACAGCTGATGATTTCCCATCACGAAAAAAAAATATGTCATAATGCAGGTACGGTAGACTGCACATCAGTGGTAACTGTCATGCACCTTAACTCAATAGTAATAAGTACGATTTTCCTATAAAACTGTTACCACTGACGTGAAGTTGACTGTACGTCACTCGCCTTCTTCTATGTCAAATTCGTAAGGTGGTCATGACCAATACGATCAGATACGAGTGAACTAACGAGGCGTTCGGGTTATTTGTGACATCTGTCCACGATTTTTGGTATTACAAAAAAATGGTCGGGTATAAGGGCGAAGACAGTATCGTTCCTAGTAACTCTGTGGGTTAGCAGCGGTGACGGAGTGTCAGACTTTTACGGACTAAAAATCAATCGTGTTCAATCTTAAGCCCGTTCTTCTTTCGAACAATCCCGCATCTTCTTTGCGACATCATCAACGATTTTTGGTATTAAAAAAATGGCTATGGCACCTCCGCTAGTCATTTTGTTCTCCGTGCCTGGCCTGCAGTGTAGCACAGCTCTTGACGAGCCACTCCACTTGTTGGCCCAAGTTGTGAGCTGTGGCGTTATACAATGGAAGTACAGGATTGGTTGGCCGCTGTATGGAAATTGGCTTGTATTCTGTTTAATTATAACTTGTAGAGGCAATTTTATGTGTTTATGTCTTTCCTGGTAAATATGGGACTTTTACTGATTGTTTCTGTAGCAATAGTTCTACCTAACTAGATTCAATTTCACCGAAAAAGTTAAGAAACAAAAGTTAATCGCAATTCAACATATTTAGGTCCAAGTTCAACAAAAGCATGAACGTAGATTTTATTAAACAAACTGTTTTTACGTACTTTTCTGTTCAATTGCAATTATCCCTTACTTTTACGTCTTTTTGTCTAATATAAATTAATTTTTCAGCATCTATTTATTTGTTATCGTTATCAGTTTGTTTTTTCTCCATTCTTGTCCCACTCCAGTAATTGTACGTAGTGTAGGTACCGTCGTCGTTAGATTCGTTACTTATATTCGCAGTTGCACTACACTTCATGCGTTCTACTGCTTGCACCACATTGTAACTTCTATAGAAGATTATACTCTTTCTTTATTTTTATTCTTAAGCTGGTCATTTCATTTTCTTTTCTTGAGTTGTTGTTACCATTATCTATATCTAGTAATATCATAAGAGGAAACATTTTAATGCAAAAACATTTATTTTGTTGCTACACTCTTCTTGAGTAATATAGATATTTAACCCGTTACGGGCAGTAGTTCCCACGGGATACGGGTAAAACCGCGGGGTAACAGCTAGCTACGTGTATATGTAGGTGATCAACTGATCACACTTAATATTGGCTTTCCTTAAGTAAGTACACGGAAATGTATTTAGTAAATCTGGCATGACAAAAATCTACTTTAAGAGTTGATCCAAAGCTCCTTAACATTCTTTCACAAGGATCATGAGAGTTGTCTACTTGTAAAAAAAATGCATTT